>NC_134041.1:33967868-35417752 GCF_965140245.1 Athene noctua
TTATTCTATACGATAGATTCTCCTATTTTCTACAGGATGAACAGACAGCCTGTCTCGTGGAATCCTCTCTTCCAGTTAACAGTTGCACATGTACAGGTAGTGCCCTTGAGGTGGTAGCCACTGCTTCTTAAACAGAAACCCCAAAACAGAAAAAAAGAAAACTATGTAATATTGTAAAAACACTTAATGCAAAGCCAGGGTTACTAGGAAATGTCTAGCATTTCCAACATGCAAACAGGTCTAGCCCCTGGCACAATCAAGCACCAGACAGTGGAAACTGCTTGAGCTGGTACTGCCATTGAAAGGAACATCTTGAAACCACGGCCTAACTTATGGTTTCTGTAATGCAAGGAGCGTTCTCCCTTTTTTGGAAAAAAAGTAAGGAGGCAGTTGTGTGTTTTCCTTTCCTGTCTCCCACTGAGCAGCCCTTCCCAGTAAGGCTAATTCGCATGCAGCGCTCTGGTACCTGGCTTCTTTCCTTTTAGGCTGCGCGATGCCCTTCTCTCATAGAGAAGCTGTCTGGGACGATTCTTACATCGCCTGGTTACTTTGTCCTTTTCCTTTGCTCTCCCAAATATTTCCCTTATTTGGGTACCGCTGGCTTCTGTTTCCTCTTCTCCTTCCGCTAGGCCCCTAGAAGAGGCAGCAGGACTAGCTGTTCTTTATTTCCAGCTGGTTTATAGGTCTTTTGCTTTATCTGCTCATGAAAGTGTCTGCATGCCAGCTGTAGCAACAGTTGAAAACAAGGAAAAATCATCACTCTGTGACTAACTTATTTCTCTGTGGACAGTCAGCAAGTTCTCATTGGGCTTAAGTGGTCAATGATCTGCCGTTTGAGAACTTTCCAGACCTCAAAGGATCTTCTTATATAACATTTCACTGTGAGAAGTGTAAGGTTGCATTTCACAAGTGGATTTGCATTTCCTTCTTGGTGCAAGGGGGAGGGAATACGTGCTCAGATGTATTTAGAGGAACAATTCTGATTCAGTAGAAAGGGCAGGCACAGACCTTGATTATGGCAGGAATGTAGCTATCGCATGTGAACATGATTGGGAAAGAACCAAATATTTAACACAAAGTTAACCACGAGTGTGGCTCATTGGTGTAGATCGAGTTTGTGATTAAAGTCTGTTAAACCAGCAAACCAGAAGTTCCACTAAACCGAGTTGCAGACTGTTCTCATGCTTTTTCATGCTGTTCTCAGTCCTCGAAATCTTTACAGAACATCTTTTAGACCAATCAGAGCCTGCTTTGTCTTCATGTTCTCCTGTGCATTCTGATCCTGTCTCTTGGTCTACATAAGGGGTTGAACACTACATAATGGTCTTAGAATGCAACTAAAGGGAAGTTAAACATTACATACGCTTTTCCTCCTTTTCAGTATGAAATAATCAGTATCTGGATAGAAATCAGATTTTTAGGAGCCTAGACTGAGCCTAATCCTTTCTCTCTCAAAGATCAAATAAACACATACATGTTATGTACACATACACAGACACGCATGTTTTGGTAAAAGTTAATAACAGGAGTTGGGTCCTTCTGTTAAATTTGTAGTCAGTACAGCATGTTCCATTCACTTTGACAGGTTCTACCAGTCTGAGAGAAATTTCTTGTATTCCGTGTAACAACACTGTTGTAGCTATGACATCTGAGGATCTAAATATGGACAAGGTCCGTTGAAAGAGGGAGTATATTTGAATTGACCTCTTTGGTTAGCTGGAAAGCAAGCAAATACTGCGGCATAAGAAAGAGGCACACTATGTTGGAAAACACTATCCCATCCCCTGGCAGCTGCTTTGATGAGCAAACCACCCCAGCCTACACCTATCCCTCTCCCAAGTGAGACCGTTAGCAACAGAATCCAGACTTCCAAGGAACTAGAAAACTGCAAATATTAGAATTGGCAGAGGATTCGGATAAACACTTTTGCACTGAAAATCTGTTGCAAATGTGACTGCAGGGCTCTACGCAATGCAACGTCTGACGGAATTCTTGTGGGGACAAGACTCAGTCCCGGGGAGGTTTGAGCCTGCAACTCATTCTGATTCCAGGGTCTAGGCTCCAGTTCATCAAAGAATCTTAAGAATTTAGTTGCTTTGATGTGAATGGTTTAGGCTCATGCTGAAGTAAAGCTACTGCTTACGTGCTTTTCTGAACTAGCATCCTAGGTAGGGGCTAAAGAAAGATGAAATTAATTTGTCAGACTAAGTTGCACTGTGTATTGCCCTGGCCATCTTGCAGTTTTCCTCTTGCAGCTAAACGAGTTAACGGAAACAGCTTCTAGAAGCTTACTCATGTAAACTAATTTAAGGGATAAGTAAACAAAATAACTAGATTAAGATTTCAATCAAGTAAATACTGAAGGTTTCTACGAAACACAGACATATTGGGTTGGGGGTTTCTGGTCAGATTATTGAAGCTTGTATCTGCCTCAGCATATTCTGGATCACTTTGGTGTTAAACAAATAAACTCAATGCTCCGCCTGGCAAATCATCTGATCACTTCAACCGTGACAACACAATGCAATCTTGGTTTCGTAGCTTAAAATAATGTTCCTTGCTTTCCTGTGCTGCCTCACGTTAACAGCTGCAAGTGCTAACAGTCTCTCCGAACCAGCACTGCTCCTGAGAGACTTGCCAGTAACACTTGTGTGTAAATACGTGAATATACTGGCTGTTAGTGCTGAGGTTCAGGAGATCTGAGCTTTCTGGTTCAGGTCTTACTTGCTTTCATTGACTTGCACAGTAATTGGTGCATTCAACTCCTCTCTGCTTCCCTTTGTAAGTCCAAAAATCCAGGTAACTAAAGACAGCTCAATAGGCAACTTAAGTCAGTGTTTTTAAGGTGGTTTGAGATCCTTGTGT
Organism: Athene noctua; assembly: GCF_965140245.1. Classification (NCBI taxonomy): domain Eukaryota; kingdom Metazoa; phylum Chordata; class Aves; order Strigiformes; family Strigidae; genus Athene; species Athene noctua. Next base: position 33,970,734 of record NC_134041.1, read on the forward strand.
TAGCATGCTGATGTCTGCAGCTAGTGCTTGCGTAAGAGGAGGGTCATGGTTCAGAGGGGCTTGTGTGTGAGCAAGGGGCTCCCACAGAAAAAAAATAAGGATATTGTGGGTTTAGTCTATGTAAAGAGGTAAGGGGGAAAGATGATAATCTACTGATTACAGAGACTCAGTATGAGAAGCTTTTCTCCTTGGCTTAGGAAGAGCCATTCTCTTGCGGCGAGACAGGTGAAGAGCGTCGGGGTTTGTTTCCCAGGGCCAGCTGCACAGGTCGAAGGGGTAGGAATACTCTCCCCAGGCCTCCAGTTTCCCATCCCCTTATCTCCGCAAGCCAGGAGCGCTGCCCCGTGCCCCTCCGCATCTCGACCTGCAGAGCCCACGTCTCCGCTCCTTGCTCCTCGTGGCTCCGCTGTTTACCACGGGTTTCTTACCTGCCGCTGCGCATCTGCACATCCCCTGTCCCCGCTCTCGCTTCTCCCTGGCAGGGGGAGGAGGTTTTCTGCCGACGGCCACAGGGTTGCGGAGAGCCGCGGGGGGCCGCGGCTGCCCCCCAGCCAGCACGGTGGGGGCTGCCTGCCCTGGCACGGCCTGCCTGGGGTGGGCAGGAGGAGGAGGAGGAGGAAGGCCCTTGCTCTGCCCCTGTCTGAGCCACCTGAATTGCCCGGTGGGCGAGCGCAGAGCAGGGCCGCGACAACCTGGAGTACCGCCGCTCGCAGCAGGGCTGCGGTTCCCTACAGCCTCTGACTTCCTTCCTTTCAAGCTTGGGGAAGTAAGCTTGTCCAGCTTGAGCTTGCCCTACAATCCCCCTTCTGTCCGTTTGCCTTTCTAAGTGCTAGAACAGTTCCAACCCCGTCAGGAGCGGGCAGGGAGCCCCCCAGGCGGCCCGGCCCGGCCCTGCGCGCTGGGCACCTGCCCCGGCCGCCCGGGGGCACCGGGCGCTGCCGGTGCGGCTGCACCCGGGCGGCGGCGGGAAGGAGGCGCTGCCCGCCGGCCCCGTCCCCGCTGGAAGCCGAGCGGGACGCGCCGCACCTCGTCCCTCTTCCAGGGAGCTGGGGGCGGGTGAACGCCCCGCTCCGGGCGGCGGAGCCCCGGCGAGCGGCAGCCCCGCGGCCGCTCCCGGCGCGGCGCCGGGCAGGCACGACTGAGTCCGCCGCAACTTGTCGGCCGGCGGTAAACAGGAAGCCCCTCGGCGGGGCCGGGGCCGGGCCGAGGCGGGGCCTGGCGCGGCCGCCCGCCCTCCCGCCTCCCGCGCCGCGGAGCCGAGGGGCCGCACGGCTCGGCCCGGCCCGGCCCGGCCCGCGGCGGCCGCTGACAGGGCGGAGCGGCGGCGGCGGCGTGCCCCGTCGAGGCGCCGAGAATGAAATTGCTGTGGAAAGCGAAAAGGGTAACCGGGCGTCCCGTCCCCCCCTTGCCCTGCCCGCGGGGTGCCGGTGCCGGCGGGGTGGCCCGGGCGCGCCGCTCCCCGCAGCCTCGCCGGAGCCGCAGCGCGCTGCCGCCTCCCTGCTCGTCGCCGCTCGGAGCGATGCTGCCTTCCCCAGGAACCGTGAGCCCGCGCCTGGGGCCGGGAGGGTGCTCCGGAGGGGGGGAGTCCCCCACCCCCGGGAGAAGCGGGGACGCGGGGGCTCTGCCTGCGCTTTTGTCCGGGTAATCAGCTGGGAAACGAGGAGTCATTGCAGCACCTGTTCGCTTCGAGTTTGGAGGACGTTGCGCTACTTCTTTTTCTGTTATCATTGTTATTTTTTTTAACCCGCTTTCTAGTGTTTGTGAGTTTTAAAGCCTCGACTCCGTAAAGTTTTTCGTAGCTTGGAATAATAGGTTTTGAAAAGCAAACCACCGGCTCTTTGGATCCGTCCTGTCAAAAGAAATAAAAGGTTGGTGTATTTTAAACTTCGAAGCTAACAAGCATTTAAAGGCTGCCTGCCTAAGTAATTCTGCAGTTTTAAAAAGTGCAATTCCTTCCATAAATGAAAGGCCAAAGAGATTAATTGCTTTGGAAAGGGGGGGAGGGGAGGGAAGAGAAGACTGCTAATCAAACCCAAACTGTTTCCTTAGAAAAGACTTTATACAACTATTTAAAGTATGTGCTAGTCTAGGAAAAACAGTTGAATGGGAAGTCAAGGTATCTTGATACCACAGGAGAGGACAGTTTGCCAAGAATATCTCCAGAATATATCCTCAATCTGAAAGTATCCCGTATTGCTTTGATTGTTGTATTTACTTTGTGCAGCCCATCTTCTGCCCTCAGGTCTGCGTGAAGCAGTACAGCACCTGGGGTAGAGTGCGGTTAGCAGAGGAGTGAAAATGTTCTTTTTCTTTCTCTCTTTTTTTTTTTGTTTTGTTTTGTTTTTTTTTTTTCCCCCTTTCTCCTTTCCCTGGCAGAGTGCAATTCAGGATGTGGGTGAAGAGGTGGAAGAGGGAGCCATTTTCCATGTCACCCTGAAACGAGTGCAGGTTCAGCACGCTGCCAAGGAAGGAGCAAACTGGATAGGCGTAAGTAAAGCTGGCGCGGTGGCGTTTTGGAAGGCTGCTCATGGGCTTTGGAGCCTGCTCCAGGGAGCTGAATTCCACACGAATCGTTAATGATAGTAACTTTTAGCACTGACTGCTCTCACTGTTGAAAAAACCCAAAACAGTGAAGTTGACTGCCTGGGTCATCTGAAATAACTCTCTCCTTGTGTTGACTCTTTTCTTGTCATGCAGACAAGCTTTGACCAGTTGTGGCGAGGGGTCGGGGTCGGATGATACTTAGTGCAGGAGTAAGGATCTTAGCTTATGGCCTGAGAAGCTGAACATTTAGCAGTTGTTTCAGACTGGGCTATGGCTTGTTTCTGCTGCTAGGAACCTTTCTCAGGTCTCCCAAATTAGTAGTCATAGTATTTTGACTAATGAAGATCTGTCGGAAGTTAGCGGAAACTTCCTGAGAAGTTAAGTGAATATAGGTTTGGGTCTTATTTTTGTAGTGCTTTCTCAGCTAGGTTAGAAATTACTTGTCTGCATGTCTGCAGGAATTACAGCTCTGTACTGTTTGTCAAAGGTACATTTTAAAGCATGAAGGCTTTAGTGGTAAGTAGATTGAGCTGAAATGCACACGCACTCAATTTGGCATGCTGCCCAGTGCTTCACCTCTGTCAGGCCAAGTCCCCAGCTGATAGAAAATGTCCTCACTTCATTGGAATCAGTGCAGCTGTGGCAGTTTGAGCCAGATCTTCAGGAGCTGGCTCTAGCTTTTGTATTATTTTGTTATGTTTCTATATTTTCTTCAGGATCAGAGGCAATGATGTAAGAACTTGGTTTGATGTAGTATCCAGACTGATATTTTAAAGACTTTTAAAACTGCCCTGAGATTTATATCAAATCGTGTTCTTGTGAAGTTCCATGACATACAGCAATGCAGCGGTGCTGAATCCACAGTCAAGAAAGATAAGCAAATTCTGTCCTGCATAGAGATAGTGCTTAGAAGCTCCCCTTCCTATGTTTCCAAGAAGTACATAGAGTTCCAGTCAGAACAGATAATTTCAAATCTGCTTCCTTCGAGTGGCAGATTTCCCGCCTCTGCCTCCTGTTTTTCCCAGGAGAAAATATTAGAAAGTATTTATGAGCTCCTGTAAATAGATCAGGCTAGAGAAAAAGGCATATTGGTAACTGGAATAAAAGTTTTAAGAGGAGTAGCAAGGAATTTGAATGACGTGGCTAGAAAGAGAAGGTTGTATGAGGTTCAGCTTACTCCCGAGGATGTAAAGGCAGCCTGTAGGGAGGCTGGCACCTGTGTGTTGAACCGGATGGTGCTATTGTCCATGAAGCAAAGACAGCAAAGCAGAAAAGACGGGTGAAAAATTTAGAGTTCTGTGGTGTTTGTTGGTCTTGAACTGACAGCCAGGTACCCATGAAATGAACCAAGGACAAGCTGAATCGTAGCTTAGCCAGAAGCAGATAAGAACAGTAGAACAGTGACTGTAAAAGTAGACGAGCTGCTAAACACCTGAATTTCTGTTGCCAGGAGCAGTATGCTGACAGAGTATGAATGGCATCGGAAGAGGTGAACTCCAGTCAGTGGTTTTATGTAAATAGTAAACTGAAAAGTAAACAGTTGACAGAGAAAGGAAAAAGCAGCAGGTAGAGAAGGAAGTGGAGAGATGGGGGGAATGTTTAAGAGGCGAGAGACTGAAAGAGATTTTGATTAGCTGAGGGATGGGACTGTGGAGGGCAAAAGGGACGAGAGAATGTGTATGATGTGGATGGGATCCACTGGACAAATGAAAGGATTAGAGGATGACCACGGGAAAGAAACTTCTGCATTTGTCAAATGATAGAAATGAGAATTGTTCAAGGGTTCCTTTGCAAGGAGGAACAAGGGCTGGAGAATTTGAGGAGCTGGGACTGCAGGTGTGGAACGAGATTGAATTGAAATACTGAAACTGCTCGACTGTGGAGCGGACACAGTTGAAGATAGGAGGGATGGAAAAAAGGCCTTTCTCTTGAAGATGCTTGGCCTGGTGGTTGTGTTTGTGCTGTATGCCAGTGGATGCATACACTGAAGATGAACCACAGCTAGGGGCTAGCAGAATGGGCCTTACGTTAGTGGAAAGAGAAAAGAAGGAATGGGGTAAGACAGTAAGGCAGGAAGAAAATGATTGACCATGTAAATAGCAAAGAGGCAAGTGAGGGGGTAGTTTAAGGCTACCTGGTTAGAGGAATGTTCTCAGCAACTGGCCAGAATTGTACCAAGGCAGTAGATACTAGTGCCGGCCAGTTCTTTCATCCAGTATGAGGTGATGCTGTGTCAGTGCGATTTGCCTTAAGTTCTGTAGAAAGGTAAGTAGAGTAGGTCTGTGAGATGCTTAGCTTTACAGTGGCACACTTGGAAACTGTGGAATGTGTTTGGTGAAGTCAAGTAAGGTAGGAAGTTCAGATAGTTGAATGTATGAGCTTGGAAGTTGGAGAGACCAAACTGCAAACACTACCTTGACTTCTAGTTTGAATAAGGGAAAAAACCTTTCAGACCAGGGCGCATGAATAATGATGTAAGAAAGATTCTTTTTTTTTTTTTTAGGAGTTAGACTTTGAGAAATAGAGAAAAGCTCTTGTCAGCAGAGAAAGCTGTATCTAAGAGTTAAACTAAGAGTTGGTGAAGTCAAGCCTCACAAAGGAAGTGAACACAAACAGATCACGTTTTGTCAGCCGTATGAGAACAACAAAAGAATAAGTCTGCTTCCTAGAGAGAACGAGATAGGAATTAAAATTAATCTATATATAACCCAAAAAACCAAATGAATTTTTACCTGTTTTCTATAAGGATGACAAAGGTCAACCTAGAGGTTGATGGTAATGATGGCGCGTGGGGCTTTTTCATGTCTTCAAGCTTTGTCTCCAAGAGCTTAATGTGCCCATGCTGGGCATCTGGTAGTGTCCATCCCCAAACTACCAAGGAACTGGTGTAAGAAATGATAGTCAAGCAGCAAGAAGTTTTAATTCATCGATCAAGTCAGAAATGCTGTTGTATGGCTGGAGAACAGCAGCGGTGCCTGTATTTGGCGTGGGGAAGGTGTGATTTAGGTGGGTAGGAGACAGTGATCTCATGAAGATAACTGCTCTGATTTAAAAAAGCTGTGGGCTTAAACTGTTTGAAAATCTGCCCATCTTGAATCTTGAAATCACTGAAAAAAGTTAGGGATGATAAAATATTTTTAAGTACCTGTTGAAGAAGAGCTGCTGCTGCAGCTTTAATATGTGAAATAATATAAACACGAACAATCCCTACAAGTCTCTTAAAATGATTTCTAGCAGTTTAATGTTTTGCTGACAAACTCAGGTTTAGATTTTCAGGGTTTGGTGTTGTTTTTTTGGTTTGCTTTGGTTTTTGGTGTGGGGTTTGTTTTTTGTTTTTTTTTTTTTTTAACTTTCTCCCAGTATGATATCTTGGGGAAGTTGCAGTGTTGCAATTAGCAGAGAAATTTGTGCGTGTATCATACTTGGGAGCAGATTCAGCCCTTGTTTGGTACACATTCACATTAGTGGATGAGACGCCTTTACACACGCTGAGTAGAATATGGCCGTAAATCAGTACATCATGGTTTGGACAATCTGCTGGATAGAAAATTAATAGTTAAATACGGTGGTGCAGGCGTTCTTCCCTGTTTGAAAGTGGTTGCATTGTATAAGTGGTTATTGTCAAAAGTCTATTTTAATTGTACGATGAAAAGTCAGCAAGAAAATGTAGTGTTTTTTTTTCTCCTGAGCAAGTTTTGCTTAGGGAAAATTTGAATGGAGGCGGGCGATGTATAGCACCAATAACAAACAGTATTCTTAGAGTGTTTCTGTAATGGTGATGCCATATATAATTCTATATATACCTTTAAGTCAGGTGTATAACAAATTATACACCTTTATATCAGCCATGAGATCCACGGAACAAAGTTTTTCAAGTTATTCTGGTGTAATTTCACTCATTCCCTGTGGGGTTGCGTTTGGGGTAACAGTGGGGTTTGGTGCAGTAGTACTGTGTGTTGCCTTGTCTGTTTATAAAAGGTATGAATGGGTTCATGACACAAGCCCAAGTTACCAGTCTGTTTGAGCAGATGTAAACCCACAGTGCTTCCAGAAATTCTTACAGCTTGCACCCAAGCTTGTGTTCCTTGCATCAGCCTGTGTGTTTCTGCAGCCGTGGGGTGAACTTGTGCGGGTTAAACCTGAGCCTAGGAGGTGAAATAAAGGGCTCTGTTTTGGCTGGACCACTTTCCCAGCCCACTTGGCTGCAGCAGGTGGACAGAAAAGGGCCTCTGGGAATGGGTTCTTTCAGTGGCTTAAACTCAAGGTGAAATGGTGCCATTTTGCAGTTGAGATGTGGCTGCAAGTCTCCTAGGGCCTCTGCTTACCTACTGCGTCTATACTCTTTACAGGCTGTTGACAGGTCTTTGTGTCTTGATGGTGCAAGATGATCCTGGCTCTTCCAGGCCTTCCTACAGACACAGAGGCACTTTTCTGCCAAAAATCTGTGCCTGGGCCCACTTCTTGTTAGAAAGTCCAGAACACTGTGGGATACTGCTGTTATTCCTGATTTTTCTTTTCCTGTCTGGTCTATTTGTTTGGTTTTGGGGTTTTGTTTTTGTTTTTTAATACAGGAGGTTGTATTTTAATGTAACAGTAAGATTTGTTGGACCTTGTTAAGCTGGGAAATGAGATGTCCTCGTGCCAGAGTAGCAGGGCTTTAGACTAATATTAAAGACCTCTGTCTTGTTTAAAACAAAAAAGGGTGTCTATTATAAATAATTCAAAAGCAATGGAAGGTCGTGATGTAAATATGAAGTGGATGGGTGATCCGTTCCTAATTATTTTATGAATAGGTTAACTTTTTTCTTTGTGCTTTTGTCAATATACCAAGCCAGAGTTGGTAGTGACTGTAAGTCATTAACATGCTGTCTTCATGTCCTCAGTCTAGTCCCAAGGTGTTGTGTTAATGTTGGAATATTGTTAGCCTTGTTGTTTCTAACTCATACCTTAGCAGGCAGTTTCTGGAGCAAAACGTCTGGTCAAGCTGTCCATGAACTTCATATTCAGTCCTGGTGGTGGTTGGTCAGGATGAATTTGAGACACGTCAAGGAACCATGGAGAAACTCAGAATGTGGATTGTCTCGTTACTTAGGGGAGCCTCTCAGTCTGTACAAATAACCGACTCGATATTCCAAACTCAGAAGAGCTGTTAAATTATAAACCGTTACTGTAAGGCTGTGAAATGTGACCTAATGATATGCTGTTACTGCGTGATCTCATGATACAGCAGAAGCTCTTACTAGGAGGGGAGGCTGTGATTCCGAAGAGAACCATCACAGCAGTCCCAGCTGAAGGCATGCTGTGGGTGAGTATGTAAGGAGGAAATCTGCAGCGGAATAATGCTGCGATGAAAATGGTTGAACTCCTTAGTTTTTATCCTGAGGTTGCAGGAGAGTTGATGATGCAAAGACTAAGTACTAGAGTGTTGTGTGTTCATGTCCAGTGCAAGTTTGTTTCCTGTAGCATTCTTCTACTGATATATCTAATCTAACCTAAAAAGATTTAAGATTCCCTCCCCCCCCTTGAAATATTTCATGACGGCTTGATTTCTCCTTTGCATAATGCCATTAATCCTAGCTAGGATTTGACTTTGTAAACTCAGTGGAAGTGAATAAAAGTAACTACTTCAAAAAGGTATTTCATTCGTTCAGATGATCTTCCAATAGTTTATTTACATAAATCATAGTGATGTCTGGGGATTTTTGACAGGATTTTTCATTTCACTCATGGCTGCGGACACTCGAATGGGCTCAAGCCATTTCTTTCTCTCAAGGAAAATTACTTTTTTGTTACTGGAGTTCCATTAGTGCTGGTGATATGTGATTATGCACGTCATGTAACTGTGACTGAGGTAAAAGAGCAGGTGTGTCACAGCATGTTTTCCTCAAGCTGAGGATGCAGTCCATCAGTCAGTTTGGTCCCCATTAAACAGCAGCAACAGAAAGAGAACTGTACACCTCCCCATGCTGCCTCTGTAGCTCGGCCTTTCTTAGGTTAGTGATCTGAACATTCCTTCCCAGAGACAGTCAACTCAAGAGGTAGAGGGAAATCTTCTGTTTGATTGCTCTTGTTGATGTATTTTATTTATAATCTCATTTTAAAGTTTTTATCCCACATACTTAACAAATCAGTATTTAAAGTAGTCACAAAAATAATTTTCTGAACCATCCTCTAAATAATGGCAGAATTGAAGGGAATGTTTCTAGTTATTTCAGACTTAAACCAGTCTGTAAGCATGAAAACCAAATGCTGTCTAAGCCCCTCCCCCCAACACCAAACCCTAAATTTGTTGACAAATCTTGTGCCAAATGAAAACTGTAAGAGAAAATGGAAATGTTCTAATGGTAAGTTTGCAAGATGATGTTGGCACCCTCCTTGCAAAAGTATCATGAAATGTTTCACATCCAGATGTGTTCATGACCTTGGGTTCTGTGTGGCAACCCAAAGTTGGTATTTTCAGAAAGGGAATCACAAGTGCTGATGCCAAAGTTGTGGTCAGTTTTCATGTTTATTCAGAAGTTAATGGGGCACTGAGTTACCACTATTGTTCCTCCCAGTAATAATATTATTTGTGGTGTGATGGATTTTCTTTTAGATGATAATATATGTTGGGATCATAAGCTAACTTAATAGCAGTTGGACTGTAAAAGATTGTGTGGAGCGTAGAAGTTATCTTCAAGATAAACTTACTGAAAACCTCTGCTATTTGATACGGCATTTGGTGTTCATTTAGCCAAAAGTGACAAAATCACGTAGTAACTAAAGATGGAGTATTGATGTGGAGGATGGAATTTAATCTTTGTTTCATTGTGAAAGCTGTGTCAGGGATCTGGCTTCTGTCTGATTTTTGTGATTGTTTTGTTTCAACTTTGTAGGCTGGAGGGGACGAGTTCCCTCCAGAACGTACTGTCAGCCAGTACGAAACATGCAAAATCCGGACAATAAAAGCTGGGACTCTGGACAGACTTGTGAAGAATCTTCTGACAGCTTTTGGAGACAGTGATTTCACCTACACCAGTATATTTCTGTCTACATACCGTGCCTTTGCTTCTACTAAGGAAGTACTGGAAATTCTTGAGAGGTAAGAGCCAGTATACAATGGGAACTGAGCCATCATTTACATGATAGGGGGATGTGCTCAGCAATTTCTTCCATTACTTTTAGAGGACATGGACTTAATAACCCGATGGACAGATGTCAAGAGTCCTGCAAAATTCAGAATTTCAGCGTAAAGATAAAATGTGTAAATGCGTGCTGCCCACATCCCAGCTGTCATTAAAGCGTAGTCATCAGGCAGCAAAAGTGTGCCGTGTCTGACTGCTAAGGATCCAAACTAGGACCAACGCAAGAAAATTAGTACAGCTTCCCTCTACCCACCCCTCAAAAAAAAAAAAAAGAATGCATGGGCTGCAAAGTCATACCTAGAATAGATTAGTATGTTTTTCTGGATACTGATATTTTTGGACCTACACTCTCCTGTTTGGGGGCTGCTGATTTGAGACAGGGATTGTACAAACATAAGAAAGAATTCACTGTCCCCTTCTAGTACTTGACGTGAACATGCAGTCATAAGTATTTGCAGACAGCAGAAGAACTGGATGATGTTCTAAGAATAGCTTAGGGTAAGACTGTTAAATCACATCTGCTGTATCTGTACAAATGCTTAGAACCCACAAGATTAGTTTTCTCACACTGAATTCTAATTGGGACATGATTAGATCGGAGGTGATCTTCTTTTGGGAGGAGAATATTTATTGCATTTTCCCAATCAAGTTTGTGTAGATTATATTTACTTTAAAGAGGAGCTGACTTGCCAAGTGACAGTGTGTCGTGAGAGTGTCTTGCTTCCTAAGCCTGTAAATTGCCAAAGAGGCACAGATTTATCAGAGGAGCCAATAGCTGTGTGCATATAGATTGTCCCTTTTAGCCAGTAATATTTTGTGTATGATTTATTTTACTGACTTTTATAAAAGACACATTTTTAACAGAGAAAGTTGGAATAAATAAATAGTGAGTTGAATTGAATGGAATTTTTCTTTGAATTGCAAACGCTATCTGTACACACCTGGGATTCTTGCATGTGAAGCCTTAGACTGATACTTCCACCTCTTCCTTTTGTCCTTTGAAACATTTTGGATGACTTTGTTAAGAGTTCTGACATGAACCTGCTGGACACAAACTGGCAGCCCGCTACGTGTTCTCTATCTGATGTTACGAGGATGTTGTAGCACAAGCACTTAAAGATGCACTTACTCTCCTCTGACTGTTCAGATTAATTTCAGGTGCCTGTCACCCTTAGTTGGGCACAGAATGCGTAAAATCAGCTTGCCTTATTCTGGACTGTGCGTAATTGTCCGCTTTCACTCATGAAAGCTGGCTGTAAGGAGCCATGAACTCCGTTACGGAGCTGTATGTCTGAAACAGGGGGCACTGCCGTTGAAAATGAAGGGCATAATCCTGCCTTCGAGGCACGTGCACTGCCTGTGTAGGTGAGAGATTTTGCTTTGCACTTTTGGAGTCGTGCCCATGGTTTCCTCTTTCCCAGTGGTAATTTTCAGAGTGCCGTGGGCCCTTCCCACTCGTGACAACTGTGTCAGTAGTTTTGGCACGAGTGAGCACTTGTCACCTCGAAAACTTTGTGGGAAATCACTCTTGGAGTAGGAAGAAATGGCAACTACTAGAGAAAGAGAAGCTGCGTTGGAGAAAGTGGTTGTATTGCAGCCTCATTGCGCCCTGGAATATTGCTCTGGGAAAGGATGGAGTGCAAACAGGCAGAAAGGGTCTTGGAGCTGTGAGCAAGGAAAATGTTTTGGTTGATTCCTCCTGTGTGCAGGCTGCTTCCTGTAAGTGAACAAATTCGGTTGGAAGAAACTGTCTGTCTCTTGAGGACTTTTTTCCTCCTAAGTGACATAATCTTCAAGCTCCTTAGTTTTGCCCAAATGTTAGATTCCGTATTTGAGCTTTTTAGTTGTTGATGAGACTTGTATATGAATTATGCTATTTAGGATTTTGCTTTTATTCAGTCGGAGTTCCTCTAAACACCCATCTCATTTTTTCAGGTGCGAAAACCCAGAGCCCTCAGGCTGTGAAGAGGATGTAAGCCAGGATTCCTCTGAATCCAAACCAGTCCTGGGGACGTAAGTGTGTTTCTTCACTGTTATTTTGCACAGGAAGCCCCAGTCAGGATTCGGTACTGGGGGAGGCTGTGGGCAGCATAGATGTTGCTTCCTTTGAAATTTCAGAGCACTGTTGGCTTGCTTCAAGAGGCTTGTGTAAAGGCCACATATCAACGGTCTGGTAAGATATCCAGCCCTATAACGCAGAGATCTTTCTGTCAGGGAAATTGTCTCAGAATTCAACATGAGACGAACACATCTAGGCCAAGAGTTAGTTGATTAAACGAAGGAGGAGTGTTTGTTTCCCCTGCTTTACCTCTGGTGGTAAATGGTTATGGCTTGTGACTGATTTCATTGTGCATAACAGCAGTGTCTGCAGACCGAAGCTGGGGTTGTTTCAGGCAGCGTGTGTATGCGTGTTTCTTTGCCACTGGTGCCCCTGTGATTTACAGTGTTGCTTTTAGAGTGAGATTTAAATTCTGAAGTCATCCGAATTTGCAAGAAAAAGAGCAAAGCTGTCTTGAAGTGCAGTTAAAGGGGTGAAAAAGGGGTTTGCTTATCCTCCTAGCACCATATGAACGTGGATTTTATCTGTAGACGTCGGGTGTAAAATGTGCCTTAGGTCTTCAGCATTTGTTCTTTGACAGCAGTGTGATCTGTGGTTTGCATGCATTGTGGCAGTGAAGAGTAGCTGCAACGTTATATTTGATTACAGTATGAAGATGCTCTATTCTTGTCAGCGTTACTGAGGATTGTTTTTCTATGAATGTCTCAGCTTCCACCAGTTAAGAAGACCTTAGTTTTTTTTATCAGTGCACTGACTTCTCAAGGCGTAACTGAAGAAGAAGCCTTTAGCTTCCTTTTGTTTTGAGGTGGAAGAAAAATGTGGAACTCTTCTGTCATGTCCACATGTCACACAGTCCAATCAAGACTGAGAAATACGCTGCACTGTTTTAATTCCTGAGATTCAGGCAGACTGTCGATTCAATTCTGTTCTACAATACCGAGCGTGGTCTTCCCACTGCTTACCTCCATGCTTTTCTGATGGCTTGTGTGTTGGGATTAGGGGGGTTTTGAGTCTGGCTTAAAAGGGTTCAAACATCCCCAGTCCAGAAATGTGTCGTTAACATACTGAACACCTTCCTGTCCTCCGTTGTCTGAATGGATTGGTTGGACAGTGAGGTCGCTTTGCCTTCCGTCACTCATGCAGCAACTGTTTTGCTTAACCACCAGAGATAAATTGGTAAAAGCTCCTTGGCTGTGAGCATTTCAGTAGCTGTCTCTGACAAGAAGAGATGTAGAGCTTAATTAATGTCTGTAAATGACACAGGACTCTCCGAGGCTTTAGTTAGAAACACATGTTATCGGTTGTTAGTTTATTTTTTTTTTTTTAGCACTTAGCAAGGACAGCAAGCTAGAAGCTCTACTGATTTGGGCTGTTCCTCTTGCCCCATGAGACTCAACATGGGAGCTCAATTCTCTGATTTTTTTCCTGGCTGCTGTGACAGAGAGCTGTCAGTCTTTTCCTCCCATTTTGCCATGAGAACTCATCAAAGAACAGCTGGTAGTTAAAAATTCATTACAAGCACCAAGAAGGCAGTGTTCTGTAATGGGTAGAGGCAGTAGTAGGCAGCCAGCAGGTTCCCACACTGCCATCGAAAATGAGCTCCAGGGTCTCTTCCAGCTTTGGGCAAACCATTTGACTTTCCCCTTTCCCAGTCAGTCCAGGCACAGAATATGAGCTACAGCAGTACCCTTCCTGCAAAACAGATGAAGCGTTTGTACTGGGGATGAGGAGAATAGTTTCACCAGGGTAAATCAGGTTGGGATTAGTCCCCCAACTGCCGTGTCATGGACCCAAAGGAGCTTGATTATGAGATGGAGAACACTCAGTGTGTTTATGTATCTCAGAATAGACCTGCAAGTCCCGTGCCAGGGCTTGAGTGCGCTTGTGGCACAGCCTCGTTTGAGAGCCTTGTGGGAGCTCATTGTCTACATGTGAAATCTGTGTTCATATTTGAACTCCTCTCGTGATCTCGTAACTTGAGGAAGGAGAGGTCCTCCTGGTATGCTTGTCCATTTTGCAGCTATTAACAGGATAGACCTGAGCCACTGTATCTGTCTTTTTGAGGATTTGAACTTTAAAAGCCAAGTGCCTGGTTGTCGGGAGCACAGAGTACAGATGTTCTTTGAGCTGACACATCAGTGTGTCTGACTGGATGCTTGTGGTCAGAGGTTTTTACTGAGAGCATGGCCCTTCATGGAATATCAGTGGGAGTGTGGGATACCGTTATTGCACGAGGGTTTTGTGAAGTGGGGTTATTGGAACAGGTATCAGGGAAGGTTTCTGTAGATGTGAAAAATACGGCCATTGGAGGGCTAAGCTCTCACAGCTCACTACAGAGCGCGGCCCTAAGCGTTTGGTGAAGTGGATAGGACCTGCTGCAAACCAGGGCTGTTGTCACTTGGTCATCTCAGCTGTTTTTCTGATGGCAGTGGAGCTCATGAGATCGGCTTCTCTAGAAGACGGTTTCTTCTTTCCTGAACATCTTCCCCCGCTTTCCCTGACAGCAATACCTGTAAGTCACCACCCCTCGTGCCCGCAGCAGCACTTATGACTCCGTGATGTACAGAATCAGTTGTTCTGGCCTATAGTAATCAGAACAGAGGAGTAGCGTAAGAACTCCTAGCTTTTAATTTTGGCTCTCCGGCTTAGGTAGGTAAGGAACAAGGCACGGATAAGCCATCTGTGCTTTTCTTTTGTGTCAGGAAAGGGGTATGATCCTACTTGCTTTGTAGGGACGTTATGTGGCTCAATTAATAGCGATGTTGAAATGCCTAAGTGCCAGTCCTGCTGTGATTGTGATAATAGCTGTGGTTGCTCAAGTGCAGTAACTTTGCAGCCAGGTAAGAAGTCAGACGAGGAAAGAGCAGCCACCCTGGGGAGCAGGCCGTACAGTTAGATTTACTACTGTGAGCTTTACCTCTCAGTCTGTACTAATTCTGACATAGAGCACGGGGAGCAATACAAATCGACAGTGCATGTATCCAAGAATGTAAAACTGTTGAGGAATTCATTCTTCTGAATGGGTAATTCTTCGTATCTTTGAAGAATAAAATACGAAAGGACAGCAAGTTTGTGGGGGTGCTAGTAACTTTAAAGAGGAGCTGACTTGCCAAGTGACAGTGTGTCGTGAGAGTGTCTTGCTTCCTAAGCCTGTAAATTGCCAAAGAGGCACAGATTTATCAGAGGAGCCAATAGCTGTGTGCATATAGATTGTCCCTTTTAGCCAGTAATATTTTGTGTATGATTTATTTTACTGACTTTTATAAAAGACACATTTTTAACAGAGAAAGTTGGAATAAATAAATAGTGAGTTGAATTGAATGGAATTTTTCTTTGAATTGCAAACGCTATCTGTACAGACCTGGGATTCTTGCGTGTGAAGCCTTAGACTGATACTTCCACCTCTTCCTTTTGTCCTTTGAAACATTTTGGATGACTTTGTTAAGAGTTCTGACATGAACCTGCTGGACACAAACTGGCAGCCCGCTACGTGTTCTCTATCTGATGTTACGAGGATGTTGTAGCACAAGCACTTAAAGATGCACTTACTCTCCTCTGACTGTTCAGATTAATTTCAGGTGCCTGTTACCCTTAGTTGGGCACAGAATGCGTAAAATCAGCTTGCCTTATTCTGGACTGTGCGTAATTGTCCGCTTTCACTCATGAAAGCTGGCTGTAAGGAGCCATGAACTCCGTTACGGAGCTGTATGTCTGAAACAGGGGGCACTGCCGTTGAAAATGAAGGGCATAATCCTGCCTTCGAGGCACGTGCACTGCCTGTGTAGGTGAGAGATTTTGCTTTGCACTTTTGGAGTCGTGCCCATGGTTTCCTCTTTCCCAGTGGTAATTTTCAGAGTGCCGTGGGCCCTTCCCACTCGTGACAACTGTGTCAGTAGTTTTGGCACGAGTGAGCACTTGTCACCTCGAAAACTTTGTGGGAAATCACTCTTGGAGTAGGAAGAAATGGCAACTACTAGAGAAAGAGAAGCTGCGTTGGAGAAAGTGGTTGTATTGCAGCCTCATTGCGCCCTGGAATATTGCTCTGGGAAAGGATGGAGTGCAAACAGGCAGAAAGGGTCTTGGAGCTGTGAGCAAGGAAAATGTTTTGGTTGATTCCTCCTGTGTGCAGGCTGCTTCCTGTAAGTGAACAAATTCGGTTGGAAGAAACTGTCTGTCTCTTGAGGACTTTTTTCCTCCTAAGTGACATAATCTTCAAGCTCCTTAGTTTTGCCCAAATGTTAGATTCCGTATTTGAGCTTTTTAGTTGTTGATGAGACTTGTATATGAATTATGCTATTTAGGATTTTGCTTTTATTCAGTCGGAGTTCCTCTAAACACCCGTCTCATTTTTTCAGGTGCGAAAACCCAGAGCCCTCAGGCTGTGAAGAGGATGTAAGCCAGGATTCCTCTGAATCCAAACCAGTCCTGGGGACGTAAGTGTGTTTCTTCACTGTTATTTTGCACAGGAAGCCCCAGTCAGGATTCGGTACTGGGGGAGGCTGTGGGCAGCATAGATGTTGCTTCCTTTGAAATTTCAGAGCACTGTTTGCTTGCTTCAAGAGGCTTGTGTAAAGGCCACATATCAACGGTCTGGTAAGATATCCAGCCCTATAACGCAGAGATCTTTCTGTCAGGGAAATTGTCTCAGAATTCAACATGAGACGAACACATCTAGGCCAAGAGTTAGTTGATTAAACAAAGGAGGAGTGTTTGTTTCCCCTGCTTTACCTCTGGTGGTAAATGGTTATGGCTTGTGACTGATTTCATTGTGCATAACAGCAGTGTCTGCAGACCGAAGCTGGGGTTGTTTCAGGCAGCGTGTGTATGCGTGTTTCTTTGCCACTGGTGCCCCTGTGATTTACAGTGTTGCTTTTAGAGTGAGATTTAAATTCTGAAGTCATCCGAATTTGCAAGAAAAAGAGCAAAGCTGTCTTGAAGTGCAGTTAAAGGGGTGAAAAAGGGGTTTGCTTATCCTCCTAGCACCATATGAACGTGGATTTTATCTGTAGACGTCGGGTGTAAAATGTGCCTTAGGTCTTCAGCATTTGTTCTTTGACAGCGGTGTGATCTGTGGTTTGCATGCATTGTGGCAGTGAAGAGTAGCTGCAACGTTATATTTGATTACAGTATGAAGATGCTCTATTCTTGTCAGCGTTACTGAGGATTGTTTTTCTATGAATGTCTCAGCTTCCACCAGTTAAGAAGACCTTAGTTTTTTTTATCAGTGCACTGACTTCTCAAGGCGTAACTGAAGAAGAAGCCTTTAGCTTCCTTTTGTTTTGAGGTGGAAGAAAAATGTGGAACTCTTCTGTCATGTCCACATGTCACACAGTCCAATCAAGACTGAGAAATACGCTGCACTGTTTTAATTCCTGAGATTCAGGCAGACTGTCGATTCAGTTCTGTTCTACAATACCGAGCGTGGTCTTCCCACTGCTTACCTCCATGCTTTTCTGATGGCTTGTGTGTTGGGATTAGGGGGGTTTTGAGTCTGGCTTAAAAGGGTTCAAACATCCCCAGTCCAGAAATGTGTCGTTAACATACTGAACACCTTCCTGTCCTCCGTTGTCTGAATGGATTGGTTGGACAGTGAGGTCGCTTTGCCTTCCGTCACTCATGCAGCAACTGTTTTGCTTAACCACCAGAGATAAATTGGTAAAAGCTCCTTGGCTGTGAGCATTTCAGTAGCTGTCTCTGACAAGAAGAGATGTAGAGCTTAATTAATGTCTGTAAATGACACAGGACTCTCCGAGGCTTTAGTTAGAAACACATGTTATCGGTTGTTAGTTTATTTTTTTTTTTTTAGCACTTAGCAAGGACAGCAAGCTAGAAGCTCTACTGATTTGGGCTGTTCCTCTTGCCCCATGAGACTCAACATGGGAGCTCAATTCTCTGATTTTTTTCCTGGCTGCTGTGACAGAGAGCTGTCAGTCTTTTCCTCCCATTTTGCCATGAGAACTCATCAAAGAACAGCTGGTAGTTAAAAATTCATTACAAGCACCAAGAAGGCAGTGTTCTGTAATGGGTAGAGGCAGTAGTAGGCAGCCAGCAGGTTCCCACACTGCCATCGAAAATGAGCTCCAGGGTCTCTTCCAGCTTTGGGCAAACCATTTGACTTTCCCCTTTCCCAGTCAGTCCAGGCACAGAATATGAGCTACAGCAGTACCCTTCCTGCAAAACAGATGAAGCGTTTGTACTGGGGATGAGGAGAATAGTTTCACCAGGGTAAATCAGGTTGGGATTAGTCCCCCAACTGCCGTGTCATGGACCCAAAGGAGCTTGATTATGAGATGGAGAACACTCAGTGTGTTTATGTATCTCAGAATAGACCTGCAAGTCCCGTGCCAGGGCTTGAGTGCGCTTGTGGCACAGCCTCGTTTGAGAGCCTTGTGGGAGCTCATTGTCTACATGTGAAATCTGTGTTCATATTTGAACTCCTCTCGTGATCTCGTAACTTGAGGAAGGAGAGGTCCTCCTGGTATGCTTGTCCATTTTGCAGCTATTAACAGGATAGACCTGAGCCACTGTATCTGTCTTTTTGAGGATTTGAACTTTAAAAGCCAAGTGCCTGGTTGTCGGGAGCACAGAGTACAGATGTTCTTTGAGCTGACACATCAGTGTGTCTGACTGGATGCTTGTGGTCAGAGGTTTTTACTGAGAGCATGGCCCTTCATGGAATATCAGTGGGAGTGTGGGATACCGTTATTGCACGAGGGTTTTGTGAAGTGGGGTTATTGGAACAGGTATCAGGGAAGGTTTCTGTAGATGTGAAAAATACGGCCATTGGAGGGCTAAGCTCTCACAGCTCACTACAGAGCGCGGCCCTAAGCGTTTGGTGAAGTGGATAGGACCTGCTGCAAACCAGGGCTGTTGTCACTTGGTCATCTCAGCTGTTTTTCTGATGGCAGTGGAGCTCATGAGATCGGCTTCTCTAGAAGACGGTTTCTTCTTTCCTGAACATCTTCCCCCGCTTTCCCTGACAGCAATACCTGTAAGTCACCACCCCTCGTGCCCGCAGCAGCACTTATGACTCCGTGATGTACAGAATCAGTTGTTCTGGCCTATAGTAATCAGAACAGAGGAGTAGCGTAAGAACTCCTAGCTTTTAATTTTGGCTCTCCGGCTTAGGTAGGTAAGGAACAAGGCACGGATAAGCCATCTGTGCTTTTCTTTTGTGTCAGGAAAGGGGTATGATCCTACTTGCTTTGTAGGGACGTTATGTGGCTCAATTAATAGCGATGTTGAAATGCCTAAGTGCCAGTCCTGCTGTGATTGTGATAATAGCTGTGGTTGCTCAAGTGCAGTAACTTTGCAGCCAGGTAAGAAGTCAGACGAGGAAAGAGCAGCCACCCTGGGGAGCAGGCCGTACAGTTAGATTTACTACTGTGAGCTTTACCTCTCAGTCTGTACTAATTCTGACATAGAGCACGGGGAGCAATACAAATCGACAGTGCATGTATCCAAGAATGTAAAACTGTTGAGGAATTCATTCTTCTGAATGGGTAATTCTTCGTATCTTTGAAGAATAAAATACGAAAGGACAGCAAGTTTGTGGGGGTGCTAGTAACTTTAAAGAGGAGCTGACTTGCCAAGTGACAGTGTGTCGTGAGAGTGTCTTGCTTCCTAAGCCTGTAAATTGCCAAAGAGGCACAGATTTATCAGAGGAGCCAATAGCTGTGTGCATATAGATTGTCCCTTTTAGCCAGTAATATTTTGTGTATGATTTATTTTACTGACTTTTATAAAAGACACATTTTTAACAGAGAAAGTTGGAATAAATAAATAGTGAGTTGAATTGAATGGAATTTTTCTTTGAATTGCAAATGCTATCTGTACAGACCTGGGATTCTTGCGTGTGAAGCCTTAGACTGATACTTCCACCTCTTCCTTTTGTCCTTTGAAACATTTTGGATGACTTTGTTAAGAGTTCTGACATGAACCTGCTGGACACAAACTGGCAGCCCGCTACGTGTTCTCTATCTGATGTTACGAGGATGTTGTAGCACAAGCACTTAAAGATGCACTTACTCTCCTCTGACTGTTCAGATTAATTTCAGGTGCCTGTTACCCTTAGTTGGGCACAGAATGCGTAAAATCAGCTTGCCTTATTCTGGACTGTGCGTAATTGTCCGCTTTCACTCATGAAAGCTGGCTGTAAGGAGCCATGAACTCCGTTACGGAGCTGTATGTCTGAAACAGGGGGCACTGCCGTTGAAAATGAAGGGCATAATCCTGCCTTCGAGGCACGTGCGCTGCCTGTGTAGGTGAGAGATTTTGCTTTGCACTTTTGGAGTCGTGCCCATGGTTTCCTCTTTCCCAGTGGTAATTTTCAGAGTGCCGTGGGCCCTTCCCACTCGTGACAACTGTGTCAGTAGTTTTGGCACGAGTGGGCACTTGTCACCTCGAAAACTTTGTGGGAAATCACTCTTGGAGTAGGAAGAAATGGCAACTACTAGAGAAAGAGAAGCTGCGTTGGAGAAAGTGGTTGTGTTGCAGCCTCATTGCGCCCTGGAATATTGCTCTGGGAAAGGATGGAGTGCCAACAGGCAGAAAGGGTCTTGGAGCTGTGAGCAAGGAAAATGTTTTGGTTGATTCCTCCTGTGTGCAGGCTGCTTCCTGTAAGTGAACAAATTCGGTTGGAAGAAACTGTCTGTCTCTTGAGGACTTTTTTCCTCCTAAGTGACATAATCTTCAAGCTCCTTAGTTTTGCCCAAATGTTAGATTCCGTATTTGAGCTTTTTAGTTGTTGATGAGACTTGTATATGAATTATGCTATTTAGGATTTTGCTTTTATTCAGTCGGAGTTCCTCTAAACACCCGTCTCATTTTTTCAGGTGCGAAAACCCAGAGCCCTCAGGCTGTGAAGAGGATGTAAGCCAGGATTCCTCTGAATCCAAACCAGTCCTGGGGACGTAAGTGTGTTTCTTCACTGTTATTTTGCACAGGAAGCCCCAGTCAGGATTCGGTACTGGGGGAGGCTGTGGGCAGCATAGATGTTGCTTCCTTTGAAATTTCAGAGCACTGTTGGCTTGCTTCAAGAGGCTTGTGTAAAGGCCACATATCAACGGTCTGGTAAGATATCCAGCCCTATAACGCAGAGATCTTTCTGTCAGGGAAATTGTCTCAGAATTCAACATGAGACGAACACATCTAGGCCAAGAGTTAGTTGATTAAACAAAGGAGGAGTGTTTGTTTCCCCTGCTTTACCTCTGGTGGTAAATGGTTATGGCTTGTGACTGATTTCATTGTGCATAACAGCAGTGTCTGCAGACCGAAGCTGGGGTTGTTTCAGGCAGCGTGTGTATGCGTGTTTCTTTGCCACTGGTGCCCCTGTGATTTACAGTGTTGCTTTTAGAGTGAGATTTAAATTCTGAAGTCATCCGAATTTGCAAGAAAAAGAGCAAAGCTGTCTTGAAGTGCAGTTAAAGGGGTGAAAAAGGGGTTTGCTTATCCTCCTAGCACCATATGAACGTGGATTTTATCTGTAGACGTCGGGTGTAAAATGTGCCTTAGGTCTTCAGCATTTGTTCTTTGACAGCGGTGTGATCTGTGGTTTGCATGCATTGTGGCAGTGAAGAGTAGCTGCAACGTTATATTTGATTACAGTATGAAGATGCTCTATTCTTGTCAGCGTTACTGAGGATTGTTTTTCTATGAATGTCTCAGCTTCCACCAGTTAAGAAGACCTTAGTTTTTTTTATCAGTGCACTGACTTCTCAAGGCGTAACTGAAGAAGAAGCCTTTAGCTTCCTTTTGTTTTGAGGTGGAAGAAAAATGTGGAACTCTTCTGTCATGTCCACATGTCACACAGTCCAATCAAGACTGAGAAATACGCTGCACTGTTTTAATTCCTGAGATTCAGGCAGACTGTCGATTCAGTTCTGTTCTACAATACCGAGCGTGGTCTTCCCACTGCTTACCTCCATGCTTTTCTGATGGCTTGTGTGTTGGGATTAGGGGGGTTTTGAGTCTGGCTTAAAAGGGTTCAAACATCCCCAGTCCAGAAATGTGTCGTTAACATACTGAACACCTTCCTGTCCTCCGTTGTCTGAATGGATTGGTTGGACAGTGAGGTCGCTTTGCCTTCCGTCACTCATGCAGCAACTGTTTTGCTTAACCACCAGAGATAAATTGGTAAAAGCTCCTTGGCTGTGAGCATTTCAGTAGCTGTCTCTGACAAGAAGAGATGTAGAGCTTAATTAATGTCTGTAAATGACACAGGACTCTCCGAGGCTTTAGTTAGAAACACATGTTATCGGTTGTTAGTTTATTTTTTTTTTTTTAGCACTTAGCAAGGACAGCAAGCTAGAAGCTCTACTGATTTGGGCTGTTCCTCTTGCCCCATGAGACTCAACATGGGAGCTCAATTCTCTGATTTTTTTCCTGGCTGCTGTGACAGAGAGCTATCAGTCTTTTCCTCCCATTTTGCCATGAGAACTCATCAAAGAACAGCTGGTAGTTAAAAATTCATTACAAGCACCAAGAAGGCAGTGTTCTGTAATGGGTAGAGGCAGTAGTAGGCAGCCAGCAGGTTCCCACACTGCCATCGAAAATGAGCTCCAGGGTCTCTTCCAGCTTTGGGCAAACCATTTGACTTTCCCCTTTCCCAGTCAGTCCAGGCACAGAATATGAGCTACAGCAGTACCCTTCCTGCAAAACAGATGAAGCATTTGTACTGGGGATGAGGAGAATAGTTTCACCAGGGTAAATCAGGTTGGGATTAGTCCCCCAACTGCCGTGTCATGGACCCAAAGGAGCTTGATTATGAGATGGAGAACACTCAGTGTGTTTATGTATCTCAGAATAGACCTGCAAGTCCCGTGCCAGGGCTTGAGTGCGCTTGTGGCACAGCCTCGTTTGAGAGCCTTGTGGGAGCTCATTGTCTACATGTGAAATCTGTGTTCATATTTGAACTCCTCTCGTGATCTCGTAACTTGAGGAAGGAGAGGTCCTCCTGGTATGCTTGTCCATTTTGCAGCTATTAACAGGATAGACCTGAGCCACTGTATCTGTCTTTTTGAGGATTTGAACTTTAAAAGCCAAGTGCCTGGTTGTCGGGAGCACAGAGTACAGATGTTCTTTGAGCTGACACATCAGTGTGTCTGACTGGATGCTTGTGGTCAGAGGTTTTTACTGAGAGCATGGCCCTTCATGGAATATCAGTGGGAGTGTGGGATACCGTTATTGCACGAGGGTTTTGTGAAGTGGGGTTATTGGAACAGGTATCAGGGAAGGTTTCTGTAGATGTGAAAAATACGGCCATTGGAGGGCTAAGCTCTCACAGCTCACTACAGAGCGCGGCCCTAAGCGTTTGGTGAAGTGGATAGGACCTGCTGCAAACCAGGGCTGTTGTCACTTGGTCATCTCAGCTGTTTTTCTGATGGCAGTGGAGCTCATGAGATCGGCTTCTCTAGAAGACGGTTTCTTCTTTCCTGAACATCTTCCCCCGCTTTCCCTGACAGCAATACCTGTAAGTCACCACCCCTCGTGCCCGCAGCAGCACTTATGACTCCGTGATGTACAGAATCAGTTGTTCTGGCCTATAGTAATCAGAACAGAGGAGTAGCGTAAGAACTCCTAGCTTTTAATTTTGGCTCTCCGGCTTAGGTAGGTAAGGAACAAGGCACGGATAAGCCATCTGTGCTTTTCTTTTGTGTCAGGAAAGGGGTATGATCCTACTTGCTTTGTAGGGACGTTATGTGGCTCAATTAATAGCGATGTTGAAATGCCTAAGTGCCAGTCCTGCTGTGATTGTGATAATAGCTGTGGTTGCTCAAGTGCAGTAACTTTGCAGCCAGGTAAGAAGTCAGACGAGGAAAGAGCAGCCACCCTGGGGAGCAGGCCGTACAGTTAGATTTACTACTGTGAGCTTTACCTCTCAGTCTGTACTAATTCTGACATAGAGCACGGGGAGCAATACAAATCGACAGTGCATGTATCCAAGAATGTAAAACTGTTGAGGAATTCATTCTTCTGAATGGGTAATTCTTCGTATCTTTGAAGAATAAAATACGAAAGGACAGCAAGTTTGTGGGGGTGCTAGTAACTTTAAAGAGGAGCTGACTTGCCAAGTGACAGTGTGTCGTGAGAGTGTCTTGCTTCCTAAGCCTGTAAATTGCCAAAGAGGCACAGATTTATCAGAGGAGCCAATAGCTGTGTGCATATAGATTGTCCCTTTTAGCCAGTAATATTTTGTGTATGATTTATTTTACTGACTTTTATAAAAGACACATTTTTAACAGAGAAAGTTGGAATAAATAAATAGTGAGTTGAATTGAATGGAATTTTTCTTTGAATTGCAAACGCTATCTGTACAGACCTGGGATTCTTGCGTGTGAAGCCTTAGACTGATACTTCCACCTCTTCCTTTTGTCCTTTGAAACATTTTGGATGACTTTGTTAAGAGTTCTGA
Organism: Athene noctua; assembly: GCF_965140245.1. NCBI lineage: Eukaryota > Metazoa > Chordata > Aves > Strigiformes > Strigidae > Athene > Athene noctua. The sequence continues at coordinate 33,994,873 of NC_134041.1, forward strand.
CATGAACCTGCTGGACACAAACTGGCAGCCCGCTACGTGTTCTCTATCTGATGTTACGAGGATGTTGTAGCACAAGCACTTAAAGATGCACTTACTCTCCTCTGACTGTTCAGATTAATTTCAGGTGCCTGTTACCCTTAGTTGGGCACAGAATGCGTAAAATCAGCTTGCCTTATTCTGGACTGTGCGTAATTGTCCGCTTTCACTCATGAAAGCTGGCTGTAAGGAGCCATGAACTCCGTTACGGAGCTGTATGTCTGAAACAGGGGGCACTGCCGTTGAAAATGAAGGGCATAATCCTGCCTTCGAGGCACGTGCGCTGCCTGTGTAGGTGAGAGATTTTGCTTTGCACTTTTGGAGTCGTGCCCATGGTTTCCTCTTTCCCAGTGGTAATTTTCAGAGTGCCGTGGGCCCTTCCCACTCGTGACAACTGTGTCAGTAGTTTTGGCACGAGTGGGCACTTGTCACCTCGAAAACTTTGTGGGAAATCACTCTTGGAGTAGGAAGAAATGGCAACTACTAGAGAAAGAGAAGCTGCGTTGGAGAAAGTGGTTGTGTTGCAGCCTCATTGCGCCCTGGAATATTGCTCTGGGAAAGGATGGAGTGCCAACAGGCAGAAAGGGTCTTGGAGCTGTGAGCAAGGAAAATGTTTTGGTTGATTCCTCCTGTGTGCAGGCTGCTTCCTGTAAGTGAACAAATTCGGTTGGAAGAAACTGTCTGTCTCTTGAGGACTTTTTTCCTCCTAAGTGACATAATCTTCAAGCTCCTTAGTTTTGCCCAAATGTTAGATTCCGTATTTGAGCTTTTTAGTTGTTGATGAGACTTGTATATGAATTATGCTATTTAGGATTTTGCTTTTATTCAGTCGGAGTTCCTCTAAACACCCGTCTCATTTTTTCAGGTGCGAAAACCCAGAGCCCTCAGGCTGTGAAGAGGATGTAAGCCAGGATTCCTCTGAATCCAAACCAGTCCTGGGGACGTAAGTGTGTTTCTTCACTGTTATTTTGCACAGGAAGCCCCAGTCAGGATTCGGTACTGGGGGAGGCTGTGGGCAGCATAGATGTTGCTTCCTTTGAAATTTCAGAGCACTGTTGGCTTGCTTCAAGAGGCTTGTGTAAAGGCCACATATCAACGGTCTGGTAAGATATCCAGCCCTATAACGCAGAGATCTTTCTGTCAGGGAAATTGTCTCAGAATTCAACATGAGACGAACACATCTAGGCCAAGAGTTAGTTGATTAAACAAAGGAGGAGTGTTTGTTTCCCCTGCTTTACCTCTGGTGGTAAATGGTTATGGCTTGTGACTGATTTCATTGTGCATAACAGCAGTGTCTGCAGACCGAAGCTGGGGTTGTTTCAGGCAGCGTGTGTATGCGTGTTTCTTTGCCACTGGTGCCCCTGTGATTTACAGTGTTGCTTTTAGAGTGAGATTTAAATTCTGAAGTCATCCGAATTTGCAAGAAAAAGAGCAAAGCTGTCTTGAAGTGCAGTTAAAGGGGTGAAAAAGGGGTTTGCTTATCCTCCTAGCACCATTTATGTGACTACTGGCTGGAAGAGGTTTGAAATACAGGGATGGCTTCCTTGTCAAGGGGGAAATCTTCAGGACTTCATTTTCTCAGGAAAGTTAGAGGTTTCTTTTGCCTTTTACTCTGGAACAAGGGACTCCTTTCCCTTTCACGTTATGTCCTACTCTGTCACAGTAGGTGATTATGAGGCAGTGGCTGTGGACAGTGGGTCATGTTATGTGACTGCACACAAAAGTCCTTTTCCCTAATCCCTCTGTCAGCTCATGCGAACAAAATTCTCTTGACATCGTTTTTTGATATGCTGCCTGTGTCTTCCCAGCCTGTAATATGTGCTGTGGCCCGTGGTCGTAGTGCACCAATATAGACATGGTGAGGTACCGGCACGTTGCTGTGACGAACCACAGATCTCACAGAAAATGCAGCAGAAAAAAAGAAAAGTTGATAGTTACTTTTTTTATCCAGGCTTGAATTTTCTTAAAACTTGAAGTAATTAGATTATTTTGGCAGACTTTGTTTAGTTTTTTTCACACTCAGTTGAAATTTGTCAACAACATTGTGAGTTATCTCTGGAAAACCATAGCATAAATTTTACGTCTTGTTACAAAATCAAGTTGAAATGATGGGAAGTCCCTGCAAAGACAGGATTTAAAGAATTTCCCATAAGCATCCATTTGTGGAGTATCTATGTACCAGTCCCAATAGGTGGGTGTGGGTTAAAACCTACATAAACCAGGAAAAGGAGATAAACAGATCACTTCCCTCTGTTTCAGGCAGGGTGGAAACCGCATCAGCTCTGGTTTCCCCTCATCCCTCTCAGTCTGTGTTAGGCTTGTCCATGGGCAGTTCTCTGCAGTTGGTGTCTTTTTAGCTACATGTGTCTAAGAAGGCGTGCGATAACTTTCCTGAACAAGATCCAGTGCTCCTCTAACTCCTTAAGCGTTCCTCTTCCAGCATAACCGAGCATAACCTTTTTGCATGGTATAATTTGACAAACCCTCCCTGTCTTTGAGCTAAGGGTAAACTCAAGGTTCTGCTGATACATTTTTTTGTTAAACGCATTTCATCCTGAGATTAGCAAGGCCAGTCTGTCTTCTGGGTTCAGCTGTCTTGGCGCTTCAAGCTCGATACGGGGCACTGCCTGTGCTGCACATGTCACGGTTAGGGTGTTATCTTCACAGATGAGGCAATCTCACTGTGTATGTTCATGGGGGTTAGGTTCAGGCTTAGACGGCTTTTTCACAGAAGCCAAGGTTTCCTTCAGTCTTTCTCCTAAGACAGCAGATCGTGAGTAGTATGGGTTGGAGGACAATGCAGCTTCAGCTTGGTCCCTAGACTTGGCAGCAGCAACTGATGGGAGGAAGGGCAGCAAAGGAAGCGTTTGATTTAGCGCTTCCACGGGGGAAGCTGCTACCCTGAATGCGTCCAGAGGAGGGCAACCAAGGTGGTGTCAGGGCTGGAGGCATGTCCTGTGAGGAGCGGCTGAGGACCTTGGGCTTGTCTGGTTTGGAGAAAAGGAGGCTGAGGGGCGACCTCATGGCTCTCTGCAGCTTCCTGAGGAGGGGACGTGGAGAGGGAGGTGCTGAGCTCTTCTCCCTGGGATCCAGGGACAGGACGCATGGGAATGGTTCAGGGCTGTGCCAGGGGAGGTTCAGGCTGGGCATTAGGAAGCATTTCTTTACTGAGAGAGTGGTCAAACCCTGGAACAGGCTTCCCAGAGAGGTGGTCAATGCCCCAAGGCCGTCAGTGTTTGAGAGGCATTTGGACAATGCCCTTAACAACGTGCCGTAACTTTTGGTCAGCCCTGAAGTGGTCAGGCAGTCGGACTTAGATGATCGTTGTAGGTCCCTTCCAACTGAAATAATCTGTTCTATTCTATCAATATTTGATGTCCTGAATTTAATAGAAGAGTCTCAATATAGCTTAAGTGGATTTGATTCTTTATTCGTTTTCATTTGGGGACTATAATCAGATCCACTTGGGGGAGGGCAAATCAGGAGCAACTTCACTGAGGTCCCTGGCAAAATCTGAGTGATATCTTAATAAGATTCCATGTATAAAAATTAAATTCTTTGCTCAAAAAAGTCTTCATACTGCCTTCATGTGGGGTATGAATGCCTGTGTTTTTATTGTTGTATTAGACACAGATACCTGCGGTTGCATCAATACATGCTGTTTACAACCAGTGTGTTCTTGTGTATTTGCTCTTAGTGAAGTAGCATCAATCTTAGGAGCCTGGCTTGATCAGTGTACTGAGGATTTCAGAGAGCCGCCTGACTACCCATGTTTGATGAAGCTGTTGGATTACTTGAAGAAGAATATCCCTGGCTCTGACCTGGAGAGGAGGGCGCAGAACCTCTTGGAGAAGTTCCAGAACCAAGAAGTGGAAAAGGACGGTAAGTTACCTTTCCCTTCTGCCTTCCTGTTCTCCCGGACTGTGTGGTGACACAGGGGTTTGTGTGGAGTACACTTCACTAACTCGTAGGCTAATTGATTATATTGTGAGGCTCACCAGGGACTTTTTTCTTGTTTCTTTCTTTAAAAAAAAATCTCTGTGAGGCTGCAGGCTCTGTGCGGGATGAAATAGTCCTATAGTGTAGGTGCCTATGCCTGTTTATTGTGGGGATTGGGATTGGGAAATCCAGCACTTGTCTAATATTTAGCCAAAACTTTGAGATTACTGCAGCAACTAAGTCGTTAATTGTCAGCGCCCTTCCCGTGTCATGGAATTAAAACACACAGCAGGTCTCTAGCTGTTTTTTTCATTTCAACACACATGCACCGAGAAAAGCCCAAACCAGCAGAAAGAAAAATACAGAGCTGTGGGGTTAGAAGAGTTTTAGACTTGTCGCTTACTTTATCAGAGCTCCATCTTTGTTTATTTCTGAGATTTCTTTCAGAACTCTTAATGTGTGGTCTGGCATCAAGGCTTGCTGATAATTATTGTCCCAAAGCATTCATATTGTGCTATGAATTTACAAATTTGGGTCCTAATCCTACAGTTTGATTTGCGTAATCAGACCTCCGTTCAGTGCTGCCATCAGCCATGCCGGTAGATTAGACTGCAGTATCAGATACGTAGAAAAAAGCCATTTCTGGCCTCAATTCTTGCTGCTTGAGCAATGCAAATCAAGGTGAGTCAGAGACTGCAAATTCAAAAGGGGCACGTGGTTGCTGTCAGTGAAGTCAAGAGGGCAGCTGGGCTTTGAGGGGGACCTAAACGGATCAGCGATTTGAAGATGATGAGATACTTGAGTACGAGAGAATTCCAGCTTCTTGGACAGCAGGGAAAAGACTGGTTACACATTTATGAAGGTGAAGGAGAAAAGAGAAAAAAAAGGCATGAAAAAAGAAAAGGAAAATTCTTGCGTTGCACTCGAGGACCTGATTTTAAAGGCACTGGGAGATTTTGAGTAGGGTTGCAACTTTGCGATGAGGATTTTCACTGAATTTCAAGGCGGAAGGGAAAATGAGGAGTTACACAGCCAAAAAGAGGGAGAAGAAGGTGTAACTCTTGTAACAGTTTGGTAGAAATCCATTTAATTATGCGCAGTGTTACAAAACAGTCACGGAAAAATAATGCTGGAACAGAGGTCTCCCTTTATTGCGTTTAGCTCTGTCAATAAATTGTGCAGTTGGAATGTGCGGATGGAAGTCTGGATAGAGCCTCTAGTTAATAATTTGTTACATCAGAACTGTAGCAATTTACACTGATGATTAGGTTTTGCTAATGAACAAAGAAAGGAAAACTGAAGTATTTTGAAAAACAATGATAAAATATCGCAGTCTGCTTTTGTCGCTTTAATATCTGTTCTGCTTTAACTGGTTATGAAGTATTGCACAACACACTCTGAAATGCACTGGTTGTTTTTGTTAATGAAATCTCACTAGTAGTAAACTCAGCACTTTCAGTGTTAGTCTTCAACAAGTCCATTTTTTTTCCCTCCCTTCTCATGGAGTTACTGTCACCTTACAGTAAAAGGGATTAGGAAGAGGATTTCTTTTCAGAGATTTTCTGTTTGACTTCCTCCTCTACCATGGGAAACAAGGGCATATTTCTTTGTGTTTTAATGTGGCTTTGTTCTCAACCTGTGGGAGCCAAAAGGTGACATGGGAACATCTGTGAAATCCTTTCCCTTCTGCACTGGATCTGGTCCCTTGATGAGGACAACTCTCCTCTCTCACCTCTTCATTGCTGCCCAGGGCAGATTTAGAAGCAGCATTCAGCTGAATGCTGTAGGTGCTCACTGTTCTCCCTTTTCTGGGCAGAAATCCCAGAGAGGGAAGGTGAGGGATGCTGGAATAAACTCTCTTCAATGTAGTTTATGTAAGCACAAATGGTGCCAAGAAATCTGATCTCTCCTTTTAGTTCCCCACATGGGAGCTGAAATCTGGATATAAGAGCACTCCTAATGCAGTATTTTGGGGATATGACTGCAGTCTTGTTCCTTTTCAGTTTGGTTAATTTTTGGTTTTTCAGATTATAAGACGCATTAATACTAAAAGGTAGATTAACAAAATTCTGCAATGTTAATAAGAAATTTTTGTTGGGGCATTCTTCTTTCAGAAGAATGTTTAGTGAATGGGTTAAGTCACTTCTCTGCTAAGAGACCCTGAACAGCTCAGTTCTCTTTTCCTTCCACCTTTTCTTTGCCAATTTAATTTTCTGGTCATCATCTTTCTCACCAAAATATGCAGCACAGCGGGGCTATTAGGTCAGGCAGGACCCTTTGTGTGTTCTGCTATAATATATAGAGTGGTGGTTTAAAATAAACAAACATCTTCTTTGATTCACTGTTTGCTGTATAAATTTACCAAGTCGTGTTTTCCATCCTGGACAGATGGGTTCCGTGTTGCTTCCCTCTGTAACCTACGTGATGAAGAGGAAATGGACATCAGCAGGCCTGAAGAATTCTCTTTTTTCCAGGCAGACCTTGTGGCAGAACAGTTGACATACATGGATGCAGTATGTAGAGTATATGTACTACTTGAAATGCTGGGGTAAATAGTGTGGGGCTTCTAAAAATTTTTTGTAAAGATATGTCAATGTAAGTATAGTGTTCCAGAAAAGGTCTGTTGTTGGGACACAGAACACAGCTCTGCTTGGTTATCCAAACTGGCTTCATTCATTGGGCTTTTTTTCCTTCAGTCATTCCAAAGATTATTTTTTTTTTAAATTAAAATAAGCGTGAATGTATACTGTGTAGCCTTTTCTGCAAAGCTCAGTATTTGTACACCTGAGAAATAGCACATTTTTATGACGTATACTAAAGATGTATCGGTACTCTTAAATGCAGTGCTCTGATTTGATTTGTCTGTATCAATCTCCTTCAAAATATCATGATATAAAAGAATTTCCCCTTGGTTTTCCCAGGAGTGTTTAGCTGTCAGTTCTTTTAGGGCATCAAGCCTATAAAGTGTCTATTTCTGCCAAATATACAATAGATATATATATTAAAGTATATACACTTTATGTATAAAAAAAATAAAGTGTACATACTGCCAAAGCGTGTATTTCAAACTAACGGAAAACAAATATTTACCTTTTAATGCCATATTAGATTTAGATCCATGTAAACATGCATTTCTTCTTGTGGATAGTAGAGATTTAGGAGAACCCTGCTGACGTAGACACCTCTGCTTCACTCTAGGAACTCTTCAAGAAGGTTGTGCCCTACCACTGTTTGGGATGCATCTGGTCTCGACGGAATAAGAAAGAATATAAGCACCTGGCGCTGACCATCAGGGCTACCATCTCACAGTTCAATGTCGTTACCAAATGTGTGGTCAGCACTATCCTGAAGGACAAGGAGCTCAAATCACAGCAAAGAGCCAAGATCATTGAGAAATGGATTCATATTGCACATGTAAGGCATTTATTCTAGACTGTTTAATGTTTCTCGTGTGGGTGCCTTGGAGTGGGGGAGTTGGAAGGGGAGGAAGGTGTTGGATGCGTTGGTCCCAGGCCATCTTAGCTCTAATGCTTTCTATTTTTGACTGCCTTTCTTTGTAACAGTAGATGAAGTGTTGCCCTTCCTCAGTTGCTTCCCCACCATGGAAGTGGGGTTGGTGCTTGTCTCTTTGGTTGGGGAGTGCTAATTAATGGGTGAGGCAGGTACTGTGTCTTGCAGATGGGGAGTGCCACATACTTGATGATGCAACGTTTATGGGAAGATGGGTATAAATTCAACCAGTTCACTTCCCTGGAACTAAATGCTGCTCGTATCAGGGAAGGAAGAGAAGTGATGGTTGATATCATCCAAAGGTTAGACTTGTTTGCAGAAGAAAGTCTAACAAGAAAGGAGTCGGACTGGCAGTGGTGCAAGCAGCAGGCACAGTCAGAATAAGCTTTGCACTTGCCTGCCTTTGGCCATTCGTGTTCAGCCAGTGAGCATCATGCTCCCTCTCCTGCGTCGATGAACGCCATGGGACTTGAAATCAGATGTGGTGGAAGGCAGCACAACTGTTTGTGTTTTATACATTTACATATGTGTGTGTACATGTGAAAGGAAAGCAAATACAGGGTTTGAAGTAAGTGCAGAGAAAGCTAACACTTCTAGGAAGCAGTAGCCTCTTCAACATGGAAAAAATGAAATTATTGTTTGTACTCTTTTGTTTTGAAAAGTCCTTGAGGCTGGAAGGTCATTTGCCTACTGAGTTATTCATGGTTCCCATCATGTATGCAAACCAGCTGAGTTTGGAGGGGGTGAGGGGTGCAAGCAGTGACCAGAAAAAATAAGTAGAGTTACAATATGGTACCAGACTCCTCCTCATCTTACCTTTCTGGTTTATCATTGTCTCACGCGTTTCTCTAACCCGTTTATACTCTTGGCTTCGATTCCTTTGTCTTGTAGCAGATTGTGTGTTTCTTAATCTTTGTGCGAAAGGGTTTTTCATGACTTCTTTACATAACTCCAGTTTGCTAATTTCTTAGATCTTATCTTTAACATTTTACTGTAAGCTTTTTAACTCCCCTCAGAGCACTGGGCAGCTGGCAGCAAACGGGATCTCTCTTGAAGAGAACATTTAAAGCACTTTCATATGGATGTGCGTTGACTTGTGTTTTAAGAATCACGTGGATTCTTTCTGAGCTATACAAAATAAGCAGTCATAAAAAGTTCAAGCCAAGCAGAGGCTTTCCAACCTTGACCCTGCACTTGTATGCTCCCAGCGGCAGCGTTGTTAGTCCTGGCACCTGAGCTTTGGCAGCTGCTGGTTCAGGAGGCTGGTGTGGGGAAGAAGTCTTTCACCTCTTTTGGCACTTCCATTGACTCATTGTTCTCGTCTGATGGCTGCTTTGTAGCCCCTGTGAATGGATTAGGAAGTTTGATTCCTATTGTCTGTGGGCAGATCTTTAAGTTGCAGAGGGTACCAGCTGAAGGGGCCTTCGTGGGGCAGCCTGGGCTGCAGCCTGGGCGAGCAAGTACGAAGCAGCTTCCTGCTGGTCCCAGGGAGCAGGGAGGCCCGGGAAGCCAGGACAGGGACCGCTCTCGGCATACTTGTTCTGTGGATGGAGAACTTTGATCTCCACCTCTGTTGATTCAGTGCTTCTCCCTGTACTTAGTTCATACACATAATTCAATGCTCCAGTCTTAGCTAAGCACGTGAAAAATGCATGAGCACGCTCTACAAAATAATTGCACATGTCGAACAGCTAGTTGCATATCTGCTTAGCTGCCCACTTCTGAAGAAAGCTGCTTGCTTTTTGCGTGCAAATGAATGTTTTGAATAGTTAGATGTCTGAATTAGAAAATAATCCCCTCATTAAAGTGCAGTTATTCCCAGACTGCTGACTCTGTAACTAAGCAGCGTGGAGTTCCACGTTTGTTATTTGTTCGTGACTTTTGGATCCAGTTTCTTGGTTTACAGGATAAACCGAATACTTTTCCGAACTGCCAGCCCTCTCTGCTCCACCTAGATCTGGGGTTCCTGAGCAGGAGCAGCCAATTTTACTCACACAATTTTTTCTTTAAAACTGAAAAGGAACGTTGAAATCGTTACTACCCTGTTATGCTTAATCTTTTAAACTCAAAGTTGCTTCTGCACAGTATTCTTTCTGGTTTCCCCCCTGTGAAGGGCACAGCATGAAACAATGTTATTCAGAGCAGTCTTAAAAATTCTTCCTATATGTAAATGAAAGCTTGCTAAAGTTTAGTCTGCAATCAGTTAAATCATTGAGAACACCAAATCCAGGATTGAATTCCTAATGTGCTGTGGGTGCGTATGCCTGGTCGTGAACCTTCTGCGTCACTGACAATGTAGATGTATCATCAGTATTTGGGTTAGGAGATTAACGACGTCTGAATTAATGATGCACTTGTGTTGGAAGACTAATGGCGTCTAGACTGATGATGGCTAAAAGCAAAAGAATTTGTGCTTGTTATGGAAGAAACAGATAAGAAGGGATTCCTTTAAAATAGCAAAGCAGAAACTTATCTACCGGCTGCCCGCGGTTAGTAGTCCTTATTGAAAGTGCTGACAGGAACTAGTTTTTGAAATGGGCATGCGCTAGAGCAGCACACGGGTTTACCGTTATTTTTAGAATGTACAAGAATATATAAGGACTTGTTTTTCTCATAAACTTTGGAGCTTGACTGTTAACCATATTGGTGTGTGTCTTGTCCCGCAACCTCGTCCTGCAACAATATGCTTTAGATTATGCAACGTGCAGTTAAGTCAAGATGGTTCCAAATTGGATCTTCCAGTGCAAACTCCTGTGTTTGAGAAATCTCAGTGCTGAGAATTTGTGCCTCTCAATCCCTGTTCTCCCCGGTCTGAATTTCAAGTTGAAGTTAAAGAAAGCAGGGTCTTGTTCTTAAATGTGTCGGTCTCAGAAGAAGAGCCGTTACGTGGTTCCTTTGGCTGCAAAGTTTGCAAGAAGAGCTTTCAGGTCTTGCATGTCCTACCACGTGATTGTGAACTTGGTCTTCATCTAGCCTAACTGCTAACCTGCTTCAAGTGCTGCGGTGTGCCTAGTCAGTCTTCTTAAACCACACTTTGTTAAATGTAGCCTCCTAAGTTGCCCAAAGATTTTTTTTTTTTTTTTTTTTTTTAGGTAAATAAAAGGGAGTAAATGTACTTGCCTTAGTTGTTCAGTCAATTTTAATGCAACTTGTGAACAGAGTTGCTGATATACCAAGGTCTGACTTTTGTTTATGTTAAGGTTGCTTTACATTGATTCAGTCCTACAAAGGAAATAAAGTATGTCTATTTTCACTGTAAGGATCCTTTACATATTCAGCATTATTAGTGTAATAATGAGTCCCATCAAAATTTGCAAAGTGGAATTGTAGTTTGGATTTGGATATATTCTCATCTACATGCAACAGTCAAATGGGCACGTGTTTTGTCTGTTAATTTGCATGTACGGACACCTGTTAGTGAGAGCTTGTATTTGCAAGAGTTTAAGTCTGTGGTGCCCGGGCGTTCTAGTTCATGAGCCGCCAACAGATTTACAGGAGTTCCTTGAAGAGTCTCAGGCCAGACTTTCCCTCTCCTCCTTGCTTGCATCTGCTTTACCAGGAATCTGTGCTGTCTTTTTGAGAACTAGGTTTTTCAGTATCCTTTTCCATCCAACCTTTTCCCCCAGAGAAACTGTAAGAAATGCCTATGAACCAGTCCCTCTGTTAGGATTTGGTACTGACTCTGGAAAAGCTGGGAAGTTTTTTTCTCTTGAACAGTGTGCACGTACTTGAATAACAGGTTATTCCTTTGCATGTCTTTATTTTTAATTGACGCTTAGATGATTGAGGGTTTACATTTTTAATACCACATATAAAGAGGCAAAGCCTGTTTTTTCCTCTAAAGGGTAAAAGGGATTGGTAACTGTAAAGAGTTTTTTAAGAAGTGTAATATTTGTGCTTTCTAGCCTGGCTTCATGGACTCAGTTCCACTTTTATTTTTACTGGGACAACTGGAAGCTGTACCACTGCAACATCACCACAAATACATGAAAGTGAGGAAAACAAGATATAAATGCCAAAGCCCATAAAGTGTTTGTTGGCTGGGGGGGGTGGCGGGGGGGAGTGATATTTTTGATGCTCCATATTTGTACAGCTGCCTGCTTAGCAGTGAGAATGTGTAGCGAGCATGACACCAGTCAAACAGAAGAGCACTAACATATTCGTAATGCTGACATTACATGCTCCTGTATCTCTAACCACTCCTTTCACAGGAATGTAGGATCCTGAAGAATTTTTCCTCCTTGAGGGCCATCATTTCAGCACTGCAATCCAACTCCATCTATCGGCTGAAGAAGACCTGGGTGTGTGTTTCAAAGTAAGCATCCCCCTCTGCCCCTGTGGCTAGCCCCAAACAAAGACAAAAAGCTCCGTGCTCTTTCTTTCCATCTTGTTCTTCTCGGTCTTCCTATTCTGCTCCTTCATGGACAAGTGTCCTCTTAGAAGATACTCTCATTCCTGTGAGGCTCAGACCCCTTTTTTTGGGTCTGTCTGCTGTGAGCTCTTCTTTCATATTGACGGGACCACCTGCCCTCAGGGGTACTGGGTCTCTTCTGTCCTTTATAGCGTATTGGATCTTCCACAACCTATTTTGAAGAACTATGGGACTACCTACTGACTCAGCACAAGCACACGGTTCTTGGAAGGTCAGCAAAAGGCCACCATGATGCTTGCCAGTTGTCTCCTCTACTGTGAAGTTGGAGGAGGTCAACGTTGCCACAAACCTTCACTAATCCTCTCTTGGTCCTGACATTTCCTTAAAACATATCCCCAAACTACAAAATCCAAGCCTGTATTGAAGATGGTATTTCTTACAGGGGAATACCTTTTTGTGCAACTGGCATATTTACTGCATGCCAGACAGACACCAGAAAGCTGTGTAGGAAAGATGGTGTTCTGCTCATTCAGTTGGTGACAAACAGATTTATGTTTTTTTCCTTTGTCTTTGATAAACAAAGAGAAACGTTGCTCTGCCACACAGCATACTTCTGCATTTCCACTAGGAGAGGTGGATCTTTCCTTCTGCCGCCCTGTGTTCCTGTTGCTGATCAGGATGTTGCCATCTTGTGTTTATAGTGTGGGGTAATAGAAAGGGGCTCACACAGTTACAAGCTTCTGGCTTTCCTGAGTGCGTGGCACAGGGCAAAAACGTAGGATACCTCTCACAGCTATTTTTCTGTTGCTTTGTATCCATTTACCCGCTTCCTTACAACAATCTGATACCCCTCAGTGTGACTGAAAGCCCTGCCCAGGATCGGCGTACCTGTGGCATTCCTTGTGCTGCTGTCAAATAAGGCTGGCGTTACCGGGGAGCACCAGGAGATCCCAGGAAAGTTCCTAGTTGATGTGCAGCATCTCACTGGATGCGTTTTGGTGGTGGTATCTTTTACATGCCCAACTGTTAACGATTCATGAGGAAAAAACCAGTAATCTGATCTGTATTAGAGTGCTTTCTGATAACCTAAAAGATTTAATCTTTTCCTATACAGGGACATGATGCTGATGTTCGAAGAGCTCTCTGATACCTTCTCAGACCACGACAATTATTTGACAAGCAGGCAGCTGCTGCTGAAGGTGAGAATTAGCTTGAGTTGCAAGGCTTGTGATCTCAATCAAAGCTGAGGTTAGCCCTTCTTCTAAGGAGCTGTCAAAGCTCGTCTCTCCCTGAACTACGGTAGGCAGTGCTTCAGGGAAGAGAGGTCTGTAAAACCTGTGCTTTTCTGCTGGGATGAGAGGTGATTTTGTTGTTCCTGAAAGCACCTACGCTCCTGTTAGCCTGCTGAGCTTGGATACCCACACAGAGCAGGGTGCAGCAGCACAGTTTCTGTGAGGGCTTGTTCACAGGACAGCAGGTCAGGAGCCTTGGAGCCCCCACTGCTGGAGTTCGACGTCTCTTGGGCAGGGTGATTGTCTGAACTGCTAGCTGGTGCACCCTCTGAGCAGACCTGGAAAGGCTCTGGTTTGCACTGGTGAGTGCAGAGCAGCTCCAAATGAGATTCTCAACTGGGCTGCACGGCTGTAGTGCTCTTGACTTCACTGGAACAATGCCACTCGGCTTCAGCTGAGGAATTAAACCAAGATGTTTATCTGACCATCCCATACCTTTCTTGGAACTGGAAAACAGGGCTGGGAATTTCGAAGGAACAGGCTTCCTGCTCTGTGTGTGGCCAGATGGACAACAAAGCAGGCTCTGTCTGAAGCAGTTTGACTTGAGCACTCTCCTGGGCGAACGCCAACAAGCTCTGGGTCTTGAGAGGGGTGAGGAAGAATAGCAGGGAAAGGTTATATTCTGTAGAAACTATGGAATGTTTGTGGCAGTTTTTTCTGTCTGCATGAAAATGTTTCTATAGACTGCCTCCTGACCAGTTGATTTTTTGGCAGTTCTATCCAGTCAGTCTGGCATTTGTACCTTACCCCCTTGCCTTGGTATTTGACACAGTGTTTTGCTCAGGAGTGATGGGTGAACACATTCAAACCTGTCAATCTCCTTTGTTTATCATCCATTTATCAACACCTGTAGCTAAATTTTAAAGCAGGTGAGATAATAATAGGCATAGAGGGAAAATGTGTATTCACAACAGCTTATTAACCTAAGTACTAAAAAGACACAACAGCAACTCAATCTGAGCCCAGACCTTCTGGCTCCTAGCAAATCACCCTCTCCAGCTGCCGTAAGGAGATCTGCAAAACATTTTGAAAGCAGTGAGAGGAGAAAAATTCCACAGAATAGCTAGAACCTCTCTCCTACTCCTCCTTTTGGACTGTTTTGTAACGATTGGAGGATGAATGTCCACTGAATCCCTAAAGTCTTTGTTTTCTTTCACTGTAAATAGTGTCTGTAGGGAAGCTGTCTTTGCCCTTGCCTATCCATCCTACAAATGTAAGTGTAAAGCAGACAAAATGGCACATGACAACAGGTTGTTTGGCACGGAGAGGGAGCGCTGTGTTCTCTCCTCCCCAAACAATGGCTCTGCTGCAAGCTGCAGTTTCAGGTTCTGTGCCTGCCCGCCGGCTGCTGTTAGAGGATCTCCAGTTTATCTTTCAGTATCTTGAAGACACTGAGACAACACTCGTTTTTCATTTGCTCTTGTTTTCCAGCCGAGGAAGGAAATACAGTTTGAGTTTGATCTGTTCCTTCACTGTGACTGAGAGAAGTAAACGTTGTGATGAAAGGATCTTTCCAAGTGCAGGCTGTTGTTTTGTGCCTCTTAAAAAGACTGATAATCATTCGTGCCCCACCTGTCCAACCACTGGAGACAGTAACAGTAACTCCCAGCATCCCGTAGGGATCCAGGGAAATAAAGGCTACAGATCTATTGTGAAATAGCTCCTCCATTCACAGGAGAGCTTGACTTGTGGAGATGAAAACCTATTACCTTGTTTTCCTGCGTGGTTTTGGATTAGTCAATAAGCTACAGAGGGTAGTTGCTGCATCTCTGTTGCGGCATGAGAAAAACAAGCAAGCATTACATAAGATAGAGATGTTTACTTGTAGCAGTCCTGATTAGGAAATTAAACAGAAATCCTGAGGTCGAGAGTGTCAGGATAGAGTTCAGAGAAGCATCTGGCCACCTGAAGGTGCATCTAAGCTTCTCTGATTTAAACTCCCAGGAGATTTTCAACAGCTCTTAGCTTTGACCAGAGTAGAGCCACTTTGCTGAAAAACTCCCTTCTAGTAATTTTGTGGGATTTTGTCCACAATTCCCAGTCAGTGTACAAGTCCCGGAAAATTAGCACATGTATGTACACGTGCATGTACCTATACAGCAAATATTTTTGCTTGCCCCATTGAATGTATTTGCAATTATTTTACACAAACATAGTTGCCAGCTTATCGCTTAGATCCTTTGTTAATTGCCTTTAATTCTCTTGTAACTCACAGGAAGGAACATCCAAATTTGCCAACCTGGACAGCAGTGTGAAAGAAAATGCGGAAAGCACACGGAGGCGGCTGCAACTTCAAAAAGATATGGTGCGTTTGGGGTCCTTTTCCTCCCCTTTTTGACCTGATAACGTGATTAACCCTGAGTGGTGAATGATATAAGAAGCAAAAACTAGAAAGGTATTTAACAAAGAGAGCGTGCAGTAGGTAAAGACCTTGAGAGTGCCGCTGTCAAGAAAAACAATCACATCAGTGCTATAGATTAGCTGATGCAAAGCGAGGGAAGCGAAAGGTTGAGACTGAATAGGCAGTCAGAGTGTTTGTTCCTGTGCAAAGCTGTATTTCACTTATGCTGTGGGTCGCAGTAAGCAGGTAATACTCTGTGTGCGTGTATATAAAGTGCAGATATATATAGATGATATCCCCCCCCTCCCCCCGCCCCATACATCTGTATATAAAGATGGTTCCAAAGCGGGATCCGTGCTGCACCCCGCTCAAGCCGTATGGCCTACGCTGAGCTGCCACGCTGTAACCGCTGTGGTTTTTAGCGCAGCCCAGCTGTCCTCCTACTCCAGTAACACCCGCCTGTGTACTGAAAGGCCGGAGGAAACGGATGTGCAAAGCTTCAGCATAGCCAGTGTGTTCAGAGATCTGATGCTGGGAGCGCTCCGAGATTTCAGGATTCGGTGGTTGTACGCGGGGGCCACGTCATGTTCCCTGGCACCAATCTTCCCCTGTCCCCTGCAAGGGGATAACTGGGTGGGCAGGTTTGCTGCTCCCGCTTGCATTTGCTTCACATCCCAACCAGCTGTTGGGGGTGGACCCTGAGACAAGGGTTTGGCCTCAGTTTCAGGTCTTCCAGAAGTTTACTAAATCTGTCACATAGAAGAGTAATAAAAGATGGGTGAATACAGACATGTGTTCTTCGTTTTCAACTGCCTTGTTTCTGTCCTACAAGAAATTAATTCTGTTAACTACTCTCGTTACCCTTTAGAGAGAAATACAGGGAAACTTTTTCATGTAGTAAGATACCTAATGTAAGTACTGGAATTCTTGTGATAAAAGAAAATTAGCTCTGGCAGAGCAGCAATTGCATTTACTTTGAAGCAAGCTCATGAAGCTTCTGACATGCCAGCTTGAAAATTGCACAGACTTTTACAGAGATTGCTTTGTAAAACGTGTCCAGTTTCCAGTCTGCTGGTGAAAATGCCTTTTGTCTCAAAGCTGGCAAAGATTTAAAAGGGCAGGCGGAGAGAAATCTGGGATAGGGAGGCAAAAGTGCTGAATGTGACTTTTTTGTCTATTTGTTTGACTGGAGAAAGTATGGATCCTTTGGATGGTAGAAACAAGCGTTTCCTTCACAAGTGTAGAAGCAGCCTGAATTCTACAACTGCTAGCAGCCTAGGAAGTTTAAAATGTGAATAATTACTCTCAAAATGAAAGGAATGGCTGAGGAAGATGGTCACTTCTTAGAGGAGGACAACTGTGACTTGATTTGACTGGACTGTCAGGTGGCATACACCATTAAGTAAAAATCCACTGGAATGAGGCAGAGAGAGAAACTGCTTCAACAGGCTAGCCGGGAGCATGCCCCGGCTCCTTCTCTTGTAGCAGGTAGCCGAGGGACCCTGTCCCTGCTGCTCGATGCTGCTTCCACAGGCGGGGTTTCCTGGTGACCCACTGTTAGAAACCAGGGTGTGGTGGCAGTGTGGTAATAGAAAACCACTTGGCAATATCTGTGAGAGCATCCCACTGTCATTCGAGTTTGATTTGAATTGTAGATTAGATACTGAGGAGGATGCCATGAAAGAAAAGATAAGACCACTGTTTGGTTAAGCAGACTGCTTTTATTTCATTCTCCTATACAGGCCTATTCTAGCATTCTGATTATTACCATTTCTCAATCATTTAATCCAACGTTGCTCTGATCATTTGCAGGCAGTAATGCAAGGCACGGTACCTTTTCTTGGTACCTTCCTCACTGATCTCATCATGCTTGACACAGCACTTCAGGACTATATCGAGGTAAATTAAGGCAATTTCTTGAATCCTAAATATCCTCCCTGCCTTCCCAGCACTGAGCGTGTCTGTTCCTGTATCTTCTACCGGGTTCTTCTGCAGCTCTTAAAAATGGAGGAATCTGTTTTCAAAAAAAAGGAAGCCAGATGCGGTTTTATCAGCAACAAGAATCTTGTGTGAATTGGAGTGCTGTTATCTGAAGGGACAAGCTTAGCGTTGTATTTTGTCTTGTTTTCTTAGGTTAGAAAATGTGAAGAAAGTAGGCTTTCCATTATTCTGTTTCATTTTTCTGAAAACAACGTTTTAGGCATGCAGATTTATGTGAATAATTGGTAAAATGCACACAATCACAAATTCAGCACTGCAGACTGATCACTGAAGAGCTTTGGTATTGACTCGGGTGTGTCTGGGCCCTAAAGTGATTGAAGACTTGTTTTTTTTTCGTTTCTCTTTAGCTGAACAAGCAGGGGGAACCAATTTAGCACAGGAAGGGAAAAAGGACTGCAAGAGGGTCTGGTTGTTTAACAGAGACTGAGGATGGGGCCAGTTTTCAAAGGTGTTTGAAACCATAAGTAGAGACACTGCAGCCTTTGTTGTGCTGGTGTTGGTATTTATGATAAGAATGGGCAAATACAGTTCTCCCTGGGCTGGCAGTGGTTGCTGGGGTTTTTAGTGGTGGTTTGTTTGGCGGAACTGCACAGAAGCAGGCCTGCGTAAGGTTGCTGTACATCCATTTTCTTTGGGGCAGTTTCCCTCCTGTCCGTGCTTTGTGTTTACTTGGTGTTTCTGAAACTCCCTGGGAACACTGCTAGAGTCACAGCACAGGCAAGAGCCAAGTTTGTTTCTGCCGTGCAAAATCCCACTAGCATTCTTCAGAGCGGATCTCAACACAGCTTTTATGAGCATTCTTGCATTGGGCTTTTTTTCTGGGGCAGATTGCCCTATAGGCCGTGAGGACAGCTGTCCCTTGGAGACTCAGATGTATGAGTGCTGTGGTTTATACCAGATCTGGAAACAGGTATTTGGAGAAGGTCCTTGCTCGGGGCACGTCTGCGCTTTACATTAGCCTTGCTACTTCATGCTGTTTGTGATTAAGTTCAACTAAGCTTGTGTTCTTCTATTCTGATCCCTGCTCTTTCCTTCCAACAGGGCGGCCTGATCAATTTTGAGAAGAGACGAAGGGTAAGTTGAATGTTCTGTGATTTTTAGTTTACTGATACCCTCTTCTAGAGCGTTCTCTTGGCGAGGCCGTTTGTCATTGCTCGGGCATATACAACAGCTGTGAATTTTAATGCAAGTTCACAAGGAAAGAATAGACCCCTGAAATGCTGCGAGCTTCTGCCAAACTGTGAACAAACTGCAGAACGAGAACCTACTTTTTAGATGTGTGCAGTAGGGGAAGAGGAGCTGCAGGCCACTTACTTCCGTGGGAATTACATGCGGGGCATGCCCATTCCCTCCCTTTGGTGTTCATGGGAATGTGACAGATGTGTATGACCTGTGTGTTGAAACAGAGCTGGTGGCATGAGACCTTTGCTTTCCAGAAGATACAGTTTGTAAATATCTTCCTTCTGCTGCGGTAAACTATTTGTAGGTGAAAGGCTGCAGATGAGACAGAGAAATAAAAGCTGTCAGTCTTTCTGTTCAGCCTGATCCTCGTTGGTCAGAGATGAGTAATGTTATGTAGGAGTTAAAGGTTCTGTCTGAATGAAGTCATGCCAAATCTCCATTCTGGGGTCTGAAAGCAGTCTTGGGAGTTGGCTGTGATGGAGCCATTTCCTCCCCTTAACTGCTCCCAGCTCTACAAACCACTTCTTGGACTTGCCTTGCATGTACAGCTGCATGGCTCAGGGTACTAATAACGGGATACGGGAGCTTCTGGTTGGTCATCGGTCCAGCTTCATACAAACCAGTGGCAAAGCCGCCCTCTGAACCAGGCCGAGTACTCAGCTGCATTCCTGCATCCCGATTCTATAACCTCCTCTAACACGAGGGGGTATTAAGAATTATTGTGGCAAAGCGTGTGTGCAGGTGGAGTTAGAGAAGAGCTGCACGTTCTAGTCACACGTGTTACGGGTAGCATTTCATGTTCCTCTGGTGCAAGTGTGAGTGCACAACGTGAAAAGCCGGGGACAATCAGACTCTCTGCTTTCGTCGCAGGCACCCCTAATTATTTACCCTCGCTTGCTGTCTGAGAACCACCTAAGCACAGGGCATGGTTTGTCTCTCACAGCTGGTCTGGCCCGAGCAGGGGTCAGCAGGTGGGGTAATCTGAAGACTTTATGACCCTTTGCTACCCTCGTTCCTAGAGGAACAACCAGCAGTGCTGCCGTTCGGTGGGTTTGCACTGGCATTGCACTTCAGTTAGTACTTGGGAAAAGCGCTGTGGTGAAGTGCGATTCCTTGTGTTTGTCTTCTGATTTGTGCTTCTCTGAAAATGTCACAATTCAGTAAACATTTTGGATGCTGGGGGGAAAAAAAAAAGACAAGACTTCGTTGTTTGAAAAACTGGTTCTGGAAATAGTCACTCGACTGAAACTGAACTTCAGGTCAAACGAAGTTTGTCCTGGATCTGTTGTTGCCTGTGTTTAGTATATGAATGAGTGAATTTGGGTTTGTGTTGTTTTTTAATTAGAATTCCCATTTGATTCTTTATTTTTTTTTAGGAATTTGAAGTAATTGCCGAAATTATGCACTTGCAGTCTGCATGTAACAGCTACTGCTTGACACCAGACCCAAAATTCCTCCAGTGGTGGAGCAGACAGGAGCATTTAACTGAGGAGGAGAGGTAGGTTCTCAGTCCAGCCGGCGAAGCAGGCTTTTCTTAGCCCACACCCCCCTGCAGGGAGGTTGTGTCAGCCTTGAGCTGTCCTCTTACAGGGACTTACATGTACTGCTGCTCCAGGAGGGTGGAAGTACCTCTGTCTTCTGCTAACCAGCTGTAGAAACCCTGTTAAACATTTAGCAGGGGTTTTTGGAGACTGGATTTTTTTTTTTTTTTTTTTTTGAGATTGGAAATGAGGCTTCTGACTTTGAAATCTGATAGTCTGTTGTGTCTGGGCTGTCTGTATGCCCAGAGGCACGCTCAGAGGCCGATCCTAGGGGAGGTCGAGATGCAGGCACTGAGCGTTGGGCTGGTGGATGCAGGCAGCAGGTAGCCAAGGCAACGCAGAGCTGGCTGAGCGCTCATCAGATAAACGTCTCCCGGGTGTTTGGGGTGGGTTTTGCAGCCCTGCTGAGTTCTGTGCTACGGTACATGCTGCTAGACCAACGCAAGGCAATTTATTTTCTGCACTCTAATATTTCCACTAGGTATCTGAATACCACTCTGCTGCACTAAGAGTGTAAGCATAGATACATACTGCATTGTACTGAGTCATAGTGAAAAAAAGTCAGCTTATCCAAGATTCACATGTTAAGTATTTTCTTGACTATTTTTTTTAAATAAAATGATGACTGTTATCCAAAAAAGCACTAATTTTTAAAATTGTTGTAAAGAAGTGAAATATCCCCTTCATCAGGGTAAAGTGTAGAGCGCGCTGTGTTCCTCTTTGTGGGGTTGCAACCTTTGGTGAAGTGGGAATAACTGAAGGCTTCTCAAATATCTTGAGTATTACTGCTTTGAGATACCTAACTAATCGTCTTGTCTGTCAAAATTAACCGGGTGCCCTCTGTTCTGCAGTTACAACCTTGCACGTGAGATTGAAGCAGCTGCTGACACTGGCACCCCATCGCCGAAACCTCGGAAAAGCGTGGTGAAGAGGTTGAGCCTGTGAGTACGATGGGGCAAAGGGTATCTGGTGTGTTAATATGAACCTGAATAAATCAAACAAGCAGTGCTTGTTTTACCCGCTGAAAAACCTGGCTGGGGATGCAGACCACTGCAGTACATTAAGGAGACACCATCAGCTAGAAATGCAGACTTCTGTCTGAAGCTGTCCTTGCTGCTGCTGTTGTTATAAGTAGTCATGAGGATTATTAATGATGAAAGAGATTAGAGACAAAAAAGCCTTCCTAAGGTGTCAGAAAAAGGAATCATTTTAGGGCTGGATTATAAATTCAATATCTATTGTGTAATGACTTCCCTGAATGCAGAGGCAAAACAGAGTAGATGAGGATAAAGTCTGGCCTATTATTAGTCTAATTTGCTCACACTTGCAAAAATTCCTTGCAGGATTTTAATTTGAAAATTAAGGTTAGCAAAAGGGCATTTGATAATAGAAACAATCTGCCCAGCTGCCTTCAGGTTAGAGAAGGAAAATAATCATGGGGACATGGTTCAATTGAGTTTAATACTGCAAAGGTTCAAGCAGGAGGTGGTGGAGAACAGGGGCATGCAGCTAAGCAGACACAGGAAAGAACAGACTAGCAGGAATTCATGGCAAGCTGCAGGAAATGAAAGCAGAGATCAAGGGCGGAAGTAAAACTAACTTAAAGGTGAGAAATTTGAACCTGATGCGAGAGGAGATACGAAAGGACTCCCGCATACCAGTGGCATGATCAAGATGAGGTGGGGAGATGATGAATTTAAGAGCACTATCAGCTCCTAACTGTCCTTTCCTGCTCGGTTCTTGTGGCCAGTTTCCTCAGAACAGGCAGTAGCCATTTCACTTCACATCAGCACTACTGCAGGCTAGGGTCTGAAAGAAGAATGAATGGATGTTTTCAATCTAGAGTTTTGAGTTCTGATAAGCAAGAAAAAAAAGTCCAGGCAGCTGTTTGGAAGGTGTTTCAATTAGTCCGTCTGAGTTCCATTTTGCGTAGTCCATCTGGCTGTGAGAACGTGAGCTTTGAAGATGACAGTGCCTGAGCTCTCGGTGGCCTGTCATGGGTGTCTCCCTCGGCACGTGCCTAAGCTGCGCGTAAGAACTGTCGCTGCGGAGCACAGGCTTTATTCTCTTGTTTCTGACGGCGTTTCAGTGCTGCAGTATTGTCATTTACTGCATGGAGTTTGTTTGCACTGTGCAGCCTTTGTCTAAAGAATTGTTTCATCTGCACTCTGAATGTATTTTGCAAATTAATACTGTAGAAAAGACTGGCATAATTCACCCCGGCAACAGGGGGTGACACCTCTTTAAATTGTTTTAAATCGTTAACTGCATGCCGACAGAGCATCTAATTCACCTGGCTTCTTTACTTTATGTCTTGTACAAGTTTGTTTCCTTTGACACTCCTTTAAATTTACTTGACCTGCATTTAGAAATGAGTCTTGGAGAGGGAGAGCCTATAATTTACACTTTCTCCTGATCTTCTCGTTGTGTACATCTCCATTCAGACTCTTAGAGAGAAACTGGTATCCGTGGCACCTTTACTGAGGGAAAGAATTTGCAGCGGGGAGGAATTGGCCTTTGGCAGACCTTTGCCTGGTGTTTGGCCACGTGTTACCTTTCTTGCACTCATGGCGACTGAGCAGGTCTTGTGTCAGTGGGACCCGGGTGTGACAGCAGTGTGCAGGACCGCGTAAGGTGCAGCCAGCTGCCATGCCTCTAACTCGCCCCTCCTCATCCCTTGGGTTGTAAACACATCAGGTTTACAAGCTGTCATTTCCTAGCAAGTGAGGCTGAAAATTCAGCAGACCGAAGAGTCTTGTTTGTGGTACTTGGGCATTAGCTCAGCTTTTGGCCTTGCAGCTGGTGGGTATGCCAGGTCAAGAAGGTATTGTGTTAGGGTGTAACAGACTCTCTTGACAAACCGTATGAACAGCATAGAGGAAATGGAAACAACAGGCCACTCAAGACAGGAAAGCAAAACAATGAAACAGTGCATAAGAACTTTGAGCCAAGTGACCGCCTTGCTCAGGCCAGCTCTGTTCTGCTTTCACTTACTGGCTTTTATGCTTTCTTTTCTATACTAGACTGTTTTAGGCAACTCGACATCAAAGGCCTGCTGCTGGAGCTGATCTATTAAGTTCAAACAAGCTGTGGCTAGCCTTTCCACTCTATTTTTTGGCAATTCCTCCTAAAGTGTCCACTCTCTCCACAATGATAACATGGTCTCATGTTCTGAATGAATTTTTTCTTTTCTGGCATTTTGTTACTTATCTTAGTGACAGCAGCAACTACTGGTTTTTCTTTTTCTGCTAGTAAAACACCTTTTACAGCAGAGGCAATCATAGCTGCTTGGGCATTCTGTTCTGCCCTGGAAGCACGTAGTAGCATTTCATCAACAGGAGCTCCATTTAGTAAACCTGCTAGTATAGTCCTTGTTCTGGTATTGGCATTTTCAAAAGCTAACAACCGAAACATAGTCTTTCATTTCATCAGGTAAGTCCGCTTGATCTTTCATAGCTTGAGATAGTCGATCAATACAGGCACTGTATATGGTTCTGTAAGTCCTTGTCGAACAGCCGCAAATGGAGCTGTTTTTTTTCCCTTCAGGTATCTGCAGAAGAACCCGGTGGG
The DNA here is from genome assembly GCF_965140245.1 of Athene noctua. Lineage (NCBI taxonomy): Eukaryota > Metazoa > Chordata > Aves > Strigiformes > Strigidae > Athene > Athene noctua. The sequence goes on from NC_134041.1 coordinate 34,018,657, forward strand.
CTAGCTGTTGTGACATTTGGTGAAAAATTGGAGGGAAAGTCACCTGTACGGCCGTGCTGGCATATGCGCCCTGACTCTACAGATACAGTACAGATACCTACAGTCCCAGCATAAAATGGATCGTTCTGATCACGTTGATGCTTATTTAGTTCAGTAATTACAAGTTGATTCCATGTTCTTTCCCAAATTAAATGTTGAGAAGGAGTCAATAAAAGTGAAGCAATGTTCTGAGAATCAGCAGGTACCATCAAATCCGCTGTAATTATATATTTTATAATGTTCTTTGCTGCTCCTGATTTTAATCCATAAGTGGTTACTGTTTGTTTTGCTTGCTGTAAAATTTTCCAATCACGTGGTTCCCACTTCCCGACTCCCCCTTCAGTGACCACGGGGCAGGCTAAAGATCCAACTGTCTGCCAGTCTCCTTCTAAAATAGCATCTCGGACTACTCCAGTCCATCGTCGCTGCACAGGATCAGTGTCGGAGGTTGGATAGGATGGAGGTCGTTGTATAGTCGGAGCTGTATTTGTTGTGGTTGGTGGTGGTGGCAGTGGTGGTGGTGGTGCAGAAGGAAGTGCAGGGCCTGAGTTGGAGTGCCACCAAGTGGTAGATTTTAGAGTCCTTTTTTGTGTCAATACAGGGATGTAGCTCCTCCAGCTTTTTCATTAGTTGATGTAACAGTTGGTCATTTTCTAAATCGCCTGCAGCAGGAACTGTTGGAGGCGTGTTACTGCCAGAGTTGTTGGATGATGACCAAGAAGAGGAGGAGGAGTGTGAAACTGGAAGGGACGAATATAATCGTGGGCGGCAACTAGATCCGCTTTGCTCCGCCTCTTCTTTTGTAATTTCCCTCATCTGAGGGGCAATCTCTTTCACTTCCGCTTTACTCTCAGTTGAAACTGAAACTTTGCTGCTTGTACCACCCCCTCCTGCACGAGCCGCAACTTCTGCTGCGGATGCAGCGACGGAACCCGACGTACCACGAACAGGCAGCTTAGTGACATCGAGACCAAAAAATTTCGCTACCGGACGACGTGGGGTGGTTGCTTTATTTACTTCTGCTTTATCTGGTTGTACCGCCTCTATTGCTGCAGCGGCCACCTTCCGCTCAGCTTCCATCTCTTGTAAAGCATTAATCACTTCCCGCCACACCGATCCAAGTTCCTTTGCTTTTTTTCCTGCTTTTCCACCCTCTATAGTAAAATTCCACAGTAAATCTCCTACAGCCCTCCATTGAGAGGGATTAAATAACATAGAGGCGCTGAGGCAAAGCTGTGGCTCCTGCGCCCATTGCACCAAGTCTTTTAGCTTGGACTGGCTCACATCACTACCTCTCTTAGAGAGTATACTTGTGAGGAGCCATATCGCTGCTTCCACTTCTTGTGCCATAGCAGCTTACCTTCGCAGAGGACAGCCTGCAGAACCGTCTCCTAACTCCAGAAGTGCGTCTATGTGCCGGCTTCTGTGTTTCTCTGCGCCGTTTCTATCCGAAGTTCTCCGTTCATCGCCACGTCTCGGTCGATGTGTTAAGAATAACGAGGTCCCTGTTCGGGCGCCATCTGCCGATGGATAGAGCCCGGATATCAAGAATAATACCAACGTGGTTTGCAAGCTCGATCCAATTTTATTAAGTACAGAGCATCTTACATACTGTTAGAGAGTGACTATGCGAAGGCAAACAAACTGTGATTGGTTCTGTGCTACTGTCCACACGATATTATTCATATTTCATTGGTACAACGTAAGAAGCACACGCGAGAGGCGTGAGCCGTGGACCTACTACTTGAGGTTTCAACGTCACGCCTTATCTCTAGTTAAAAGAATTTGCTGAACAATAGCTCTCTATGCAGTGGCAAGTCAGAGAGGAATGCTGAACAGCAGTTCTTTCTACAGAGGCAAACAGCAGAGAATTGTTCATTTCAGTATCAAGGACCATGTGACTGTTATCTTCCAACAACTTCTCCACAACAGTACAGACTGGAATTTTTGGGGGGGTTGTTTTGCACGTGAGCCGAGGAAGGTGACAGCCTCACCTAGAGGGGAAAACAGGACTGCAACGTTTGTCTTAAGAACACCGCACAAGCCAACTCTCTTTGCGAGAAAACATTTTCCTTTGTGCCAGTATTACACAGAAGAAGGTCTGAATTTATTTTTATAAAACGGGAGAAGAAAAGTTTCAATGCAGTTCTGCCTGAACCGAGGAGGAGGTCCCAGCCGCCTCCAGCTGACTGACGGGAACACTGGTTTGCGGGAGGTGTGGGTGAGCCAAGTGCCACAAGCAGTTGCTGCCTTCAGGAGGGATTTACATTCATGAAAAAGCAGGGCGGGTGCATCCCCAAAACACTCATCCCTGGAGACAGTAGAAACTGCAAGTGGGTCTGTTGCTTTCACACAGCTGGCAAACTTCTTTTTGCGCTTGTTCCATGCCAGAAAATTACCTATTTGGGGTTTTTTTTCCAAAGACCTTTGAAAGAATGGACTGCACTTGCTTTGGGATGAATGTCATGGTTTGTCCATGAACAAGGCAAAGAACCACTCCTTGTCTGGATTTAGGTCTGGTCTTAATGCCGCTACAGGGCGTTTTTTCTTTCACTTTGCTAACCCGTTGTACAGAAATCGATGCCTTTTGCCTGTACTCTGGAAGGACCGATGTACCTCTTTGTAACGTGCAATCACTCTTCAAGAGCAAAACTTTTAACTCACGTTTTCCTTCATGAGGGGCAACTACATGACCTTTTATTTTAAAAGTGGGTATTGAGAGGAGATAACCGGGTCTTAAACATTACCCCAACCACCCAGAGATTTTGATACACTCGTAGCATTATTATGGGTCATCTACAGGCAGCTCCCTTGCTCTTGATGTATGTCTGTTAAATGAGTTTCCTGAATGGTACATCCTTTCAGCTGCAATAAAGAATTCAGCTGGAATGTTATCATCTGTTCTCTGTGAAACTTTAAAGAACATATTTCTTGAGTCTCTTACCAGAATACAGCCTTCCTTGAAAGGATAGTTAGGAGTTTTATTTTTAAAAGCCATAAATGAGACATTGGATTGTAAGCAGCTCTTACTGAATAGGCTGTCTTGGAGATACATTAGTCTGAGTTAAAACAAACTCAAATACTTAATGATACACATGCCTGGGTCTTTTTTTTCCCCACCGGTTCTGTAGCAGAGATTTTCAAAACTGTGCGCAATTAGCGATAAACTCATGACGCAGTGTTTGCTTTACTATGTTCTGTGTGAAGTTTTATCACCTCTGTTGACAAGTAGCACCATGTAGGTCCTAGTCTGAATAGTTTAAGGACTCCCACTGTTTCCCTGTTAGGAGGGTGAAGGAAGCGAGTTTGTAACTGAGCCTTAAACTTTGCCCAGAGTTAGGATAAGATTACCACAGAAGAAGTTCAGTTTTCTTTGCGTTTCAGTGTAAGCGTGCACTGATGTCTGTGCAGTACCATTTGCAAAGCACAGCACTGCTCACTCAGAGGGGGTATGTCTGTACTAAGCTGAAAGGTGAATGTTCTTGATTTTAAAATTACAAAAATGTTGTATATGAAAAAGATTTTTTTAATTGCTTACCTGTAATCTTTATACAATAAGTATATAAACTTTTTTTCCACTAATATTTGCCTGGAGTGAATCTGTTTTCTTAAGACTTTATTACTGCATGTCAGTTGTGGGGTTTTTTCCTACCTCACACCACTTCCCTCACTGTCACTCTTTCCAACTTCATCACTTTTACTGTTTTAACTGTTCTCAACTTCTTCCAGCTCCCACAACCCATCTCCCCTGCCACCCAGAGAACTTGAAATGCCATATTTTAGCCGTAACCCTTCAGCTACAACCTTCCTATACCTTTTTTTACTCTGCAATCGTGCATTTTCTTTTGAATTCCTAAAAGTTTCTATGAGGACGGCTTCTGTGTTTCTTCCGCACAGTGGCTGGAAGGGCTGTCCAAGTAAAGCAGTCTCTCACCCACGTTACCCACGGAGGGGCAGCAGCTCACCACGAGCCATACGTAGTCCAGTCACACATTGCAGGAGTGCAGCGAGCTTGCTGAGAGCTCCAGGGCAAAGCAAAAGCGATCCCGGTGCATCAGTCACGCACGCCAACCCGAGCCTGGCGCCTCAGTTTGCGCAGGCAGGGCCAGCGGACAGGGCGCAGTCCATCTCCTGGGTCTGGAACTTATCCGAGCCAGTTTCATCTTATCGTCCTCCCCGAGTAGACTGAACCATGGCCTCCACTCGCGTCAAAACCACCACCAGAAAGAACGTGGCGACCCAGACGGAGCTGCCACGCAAACACGCAGCGGTGCAGGTCCCGGGCTGCAGGGAGTGCCTGAGCCTGTCAGTCCTGCCGGAGGGCTTCATACAAACCAGTGGCAAAGCTGCCCTCTGAACCCGGCCGAGTACGCAGCTCCATTCCTGCATCCTGATTCTATAACCTCCTCTAACACGAGGGGGTATTAAGAATTATTGTGGCAAAGCGTGTGTGCAGGTGGAGTTCTATCCCAGAGTCAAAGAAAGGTAAACGACCAACAACACTGCAAATAACAAATAAAGCACAGTCCTAACCAAGCACATGATAAAGGCAACAGTAATAACAACACTATCAATTAACAGTTTTTAAGCAGACATATTCAAACAAAATGTGTCCCGGGCCGGGCCGAGGGATGTGCTTCCAGCCTTTGGGAACTGGGGGGAGAAGGTGGTTGTTCACACGAACAGGTACAACTGCAAGACGGTTTACACGGACGCTTACAGGATGACCACATACATACCACACGGGAAAAATACAGCAAGAGCTAACAGAGCACCTGCCACACAATTAAGTGTCAACAGGGTATATATTCCGGTGGCTGTTGTGGCTGAAGATGGCACTCTGACTCGCCGGGGCGGGGGGGGCGCGGGTTGTCTGCCTACGCAGCAGGAAAATGAAATTCCACACCCCCAGCCTAGCGTGCAGGCGTGGTTTAGGCCTTGGTACTTCCACCTCGCCTTCATGGGTCCAGTAATGACCTTTTAAAGTGCAGGCCCCATTAGCAAAGGGACCTTCCCTCGGAACCAAGGGAGAGGAGAATGGTCACCCAAAGCAATTTTTGCAATGATAGACAACGCATCCTAAAAACGTTAGTAAGGCAACGAACATCGGCACTGCACAAAAATTTAGATTTACATAAGGATCCCTCCTCATGACTCAGGGCATCTGTCTCCAGGAGCGCTGACCTGCAGGAAAAAGGAAGGAAAAGCTTCTTGGTTCGTTTTGTGAACCGGGAGTGGGTTATAATTAGAAAGATGGGGCAATCCACCTTGTATTAATTTTGTGCTCCTTTCCATGAGCATCTTTGGCTTTCCAGGTATACTTGTTTATTGGTGTATCCAATACCAACGATACCGCTCCCACTGTTGGCAGTTCAACTAAGACAGGTTGTCTGGGAGAAATGAGATGGATTTCTGGGGTGCTTGGCTTTCAACTCCTACACCTAAATCTCTTAATTGTTGCAACTAACTTAGTTGCAGCTGGAATCTGCATGGGAGGTATTTTTACTTTGCCGCCCGTAACAGGTCCAGCACTAATAGAGTTTAACTCCGAATTGATACTGACTATCAGAAAGATTTAACGTCAGTCTTTCTGCACAGGTTGCCCTAGAGTTTGGCCATTAATTCATTTGTACTGCTCATGTACAAGTCACGTACATGTACTGATTCACTTCCCTTGCCTCGTGCAAAGGGCACAAGTCGGAAAGCAGTGCTCAATCCTCTTTCACCCCCCAGGAACCAGTGATCCACTGGCCCATAACACACCCCTCAGAGAGCAACCCAAATCTGCTCCGAGTGGGGGCTCGGGTGACAGCACAGACTCGGCCAGTGTTCCATCATGCGAGTTTAATCACCCTGAGCCTGAAGACGCCTGCATCGCTCCCGTAGGAACCGCTGATGCGTCTCAGAAAAAGGTGCAGTCTGTGCCTTGTTGCCAGAAGAAGTAGCCTGAGAGAGACTGTCGACACTGCCAGCAGGGCCCAAGCCTGCTTGTCGTGTCGAGAGCATTGCTTTTAGAGGAATGGAGAGACTCTAGATATAAATGTGTAAAAATGAAAGCAACCCAGTCAGGATTTTTGCACAGTTCCCTCTGTGTTGCTGAGATACAAGGCAGACTGAAGCTCTCCTTCCCTGAAACCAGATTTTCTTGTGGTGCCTGTTAGTGGAATTGCACGAGGTTAATTTTTCTTTCAGTCCCTCGTTGTGCTTTTTGAGAGGGATGGGGCAGGCTAGCGGGCAGCATTTCTACCTGTGGGAAGTGGGGTGAGGAGCACGTGGCAGCATGACGTTAGCAGTGACACGGACAAGAGGATTTGTGAGCGCCCCCCAACCAAAACCCACTGAAATGGGAGATGGGATCAGCTGAAGAGGAGTAAGCTCAACAGCTAGACATTTCCTCCTCCAATACCTCAGGTCTGATGAATTATTCTGCTGTTAGCAGCCTGCTGTTGTGTCCATCATTCTCAGTCAGCTGCGGCTGTTAAAGGGAGTTTGACTTCTGCGGCGGGCGGAGGAAGCAAGCAGCCGATTCAACGTGAATGATAGAGCAAGCTTCAACTTTATTGAAAGAAATCACACCTTATATAAGCACTCTACAATAATCACGCATACTACTCACAAATCTATTGGAGACATGTAAAACATTATCATATCCCAGCCCCCTGCAGCACTTCAGGCATGTCACAACACCTTCCTTCTTCTGGCCTGCCCTCTTTCCCATCACACTCAAGGCCATTGTGTACCTCAGTTTCTCTCTTGGTTAACGTAACAGTCCTTTGTAAGCATAACTGTACCCTGGGTTTTTTCCTTTGTTTACCTCAGATGGCTGCAATCAGCTCCTGCAGAGACCCGTGGCCTTGCTCTCTGCAAGCCGTTCTCCAACAATTCCCCCTTTTTCTTTTTGTGCAGGCTGCACAAGCATAAATTTACTAATATTTCTCATTATACAACTATATGCTATTTTAATAATTACTACAATCAATAATACTATTCCTAATCACCGCAATAAACTGTTAAAGGTACCCTATTAAGTACAAAGCATCCCATATTACCTATGTTCAAGGGATATGACTAAATACTAGAAAATAAACAGTGAGGAAAATATGGAATAGCACACTTAATTAATAGAAGTACTAACATTCAGATCCGCAATTGCTAGGGAACCCTGGATACAGCGAGAATTTAGAATGCCCTTCCTCACAAACTGGAAACCCTACGTGATGCGTCCATCCGTAGGTGAGGCATCCAAAGTCGCTGCAAGCAGGTCCAGCCTTCAAAGCAACAAGCCAAAATAACTGGCAACTTTCTTTGAGCGGAAACATCTGATTTCATCCTCCTGTTGGGTTCCACCTGGAGCCTGGCCAGTACTCCAGGGGGAAAACCAAGGGAGTTTCTAAATAAGGTTAAACACTTGAGCTCTTAATTCTCAATGTTACTAAACACAGAAAGTGGAATACACATATTCTTGCGGTATCTTATCCTTATTAATAACTACATTTTCTCTAAACTACATTTTGCACAAGCGACTAGTAAGCTTATATATTTCATTAAGGAGTTACAATTACTGTTAGCATTTTCTCTTAAAAGAATTGGCAACTGTAGTGTAGTTTGTCCTGTTGCAGTAGCAAACATTACTCAGACATTCTGCTTGAACGATCAGTCGAAGAGACCGCAAACTGTCCGCACAGGGGCACTCACAGCACCCACAGCTGGATCCCGAGTGCTGGCTGCCTCTCACGCCTCAGCTGTGGTTGCACACACCTTGCTGGTGACCATTGGAGACTAAGACCTGTGGAGACGCAAGCATAACTTCTTCCCCAGGTTATTAAAGAAAATGGTCCTTCCCAGTTACCCCTTACTAGGTTTTTGTTAACACTTGAGCTTTGCTTTGGACTTCTTGTTGATCTGGTATCTGTGATGAGAAATGACACAATATTGGTGACACCTGTAACACAGGGGAAATGTTTAAAATGTTCATGACATATAATGCCTTATTTAGCCTTTTGTGAGGTGTAGATTGGTATCTTGCGTCTTGCCCCTTTGTTGTTATTGTTGTTGCAATAGACGCTTTAGCTTGCTAGATGTATGCTTCACAGTGGCCTGACCAGCCGGTGAATGGGGAATGCAGGTCAGACGCTTGACTCCCCACTGTATGACAGGATGCAAACAGTGCTCCAGGAAAGGTATTAACAGACACCTGTACATATTTTAGTATCTGAAATGCACCTAAGTGAGTGACAACAGATTGCTATAATTCTGAGGAGGTGAGTCCCCAAGAGTCAACACCACTTCCCTGTTGAAGAGACGGAGTCTTTCTGGTATTCAGGGCAAGTTGCAGTGATGTCTTTAGCCTGATGCCTTGATAAAGAAACCTGGTTTTGTATTGCTCTGGCATTCTGGTGGAAAAAATGCATGCGTTTTACAGCAGAGCAAATGGTTGACCGGGAGCCAAGATCTCTCCCCCCTTTTGTTTTTGCAACAGCACTTTCAAGATCTGGCGTGCTCTTTCTACGATGGTTTGTCCTGTGGGGGAATGCAGTACACTTGCGATGCTTGTTAGCTATACGGTGAAGATCTTGTTTTGCTTTCTCTGTAAGTACTTTGGGTGATGTCAGTGAAGGATCTTTTCACAAAATATCAAATAAGCTATGCAGATCATCATGAGTTAGGCCCACGACGGCTGTATCTAATTTATGGTTCCTAACAGTGACTGTAAATCTTTTAAAGTCTTAATAACAGTTTTAAGTTGTTGCAGGACAATACACACAGGTGATTCGGTTTACAAGGTTAGTGTCAGGGTGGGTTTCAGGGTGGGTTGTGCTACAGTGGTGATTAAGACAAACTTGATCCAATTTGAGTTCCTCGTTGAGTCATACAGTTATGACCCCAAAATGCAATAGGGGTTTTCCAATATAAATGGATGGATATTTGCTACCCAATTTTCTGGGCCTCTTACATGAATGAGATCCTTGCTTTAAATTGTTACAGCATGACCACCAACCCTGAAAAGCATTTGAGTTACCGGAGCTAACAGCCAATCTGCTCACAGATATTATGGTTAACATCTGCACCAGTATCTAAAACGCCTGTCAGCTCGACAGATTTTTCAGCTTTAACGAGAGTACATTTTACCAGAAGTGAACCTTGTGTTACTGTTTTAGTCAAAAAAAATTTAAGGGGTACCTGCTGATCCAAATCCCGAGTAATTGCAGCTTCTTTAACAAGCTGAGCAATTTTTTACTTTTTTGTTACTGAACATAGGGGTACAGACCATAATTTTGATTTTTCTCTTCATAATCAGCATCTACGACCCCTGGTAAAACAAACAACCCCTGTAAGGTTGCGGATGACTTTTTAACAATATTTTCAGAGGTGCACTCTCTCCGCAGAGTATGCACCTAAATTCAAGATAACAGTCAACACAGAATTACTGCCTCCCGTTAGAGGAGGTATTTTACCTGTAACACTGAGAACACGGAGCCCAAACAAACCGCAGCACCGATGCCCCAGCGGGCGGGCACTAGGACCCTGTAGCTCCTCGGCGGCCGCTCCCTTGGCCGCAGAACTCCGCGGCTGCAGCGGCCGCGTCTCGCGCACACACACACACACACACACACACAGTCGCACAACTGCACGCAGGAGCTCCTGACACTCATCACTCACAACATAAAATGACAAATATGACAAATACGAGGACTCCATTAAGAACATCTAAAGCCTGTGCTGCACAACCCTGCCGCTTTTGGCGGGGGGGTGCCGAGCGCGCAGTGCCGGGCTCAGCCGCAGGCGGCCGCTCCGCGGGGGGGTCGGGGAGGCCCCGGGCCGCCGCCGCCAGCTCCGAACGCCGAGCACAGAGATGTACACGCTCGGTTTTTCAGATTTTGATTTTTCAGAGTACTGTGCCGGCGTGAATGCCGTTTTTTCTTAAAAGTGTTAGCCAGTTTTTATGGGGCCAGTCGAGATCCCTGAGCCATCGCCTCCAGTACAGCTGTCGTAGTCTGAGATTTTGCAGCCCGTTCTTATTAATGCTTTTCTCTAAATCTTTAATAATAGAAAAATGCCGTTTTTCCCAACGTGGCTGATGACTCGGCTCATAGCTTACAGGAGTAAGAATTTTTCTTGCCATGTCCGTATTCCCTTGCGCCAAAGTTTTTTCGCCTCACTTTTATGTTTTTTTCACCTCAGTTTTATCTATGGATCATCCCCAATTAAAGGAGGACACAGACCAGACAGTCCAGATTCTTTTTCAGGATTTACAGCATCAGGGTCTAAAAGATTATCACGCCATTCTGCTTCTTTAAACAATAAATTTGGCTCTTTAAAGTGTCCCTTAGCCTTGCCCAGACCGATCAGCGCGGCTAAGTCTTTTAACGGACCTACTCCCTGCTTTTCTAAAAAGCAAAAAGTTTAAGGGCTACCTCTCGTTCCTTGTTCCTGCCCGGGCAAAAATTCCTTAAATTCCTGGTGCAGCTTGACGACCTTCCTTAAAGTCCGATCAAGTAGCCAACAACCAGTGAAGGCTTTTCCTGGGTAATCCCTATTCAGCCTTTTATTCCTGTGGCCTTTCCTGGGTAATATCCCTATTGCGGCCTGGCCTTTCCTGGGTAAATCCCTATTGCGGCCTATTCCGGGGTAGCCCTCCCCGGATTGCAAAACCTCCTGAAGCTGGACCAGCTGCTCCAATGTCAGACTTACAAATCCCGACGCTTTAGGAGATGGCACACATCTACTGCCGCCGGCAGCGACTTTATCGCCTTCCTGCTCCGAAATCCGTCCCGCCGCTTCCTGGGTTCCGTTCGGTGGAAAAGCAGAGTTCGGGTAACCCTGTTCGGTGCGCCACTTGCGGCGGGCGGAGGAAGCAAGCAGCCGATTCAACGTGAATGATAGAGCAAGCTTCAACTTTATTGAAAGAAATCACACCTTACATAAGCACTCTACAATAATCACGCATACTACTCACAAATCTATTGGAGACATGTAAAAGGCTACATTATCATATCCCAGCCCCTTGTGGCATCTTCCTTCTTCTGGCCTGCCCTCTTTCCCATCACACTCAAGGCCATTGTGTACCTCAGTTTCTCTCTTGGTTAACATAACAGTCCTTTGTAAGCATAACTGTACCCTGGGTTTTTTCCTTTGTTTACCTCAGATGGCTGCAATCAGCTCCTGCAGAGACCCGTGGCCTTGCCCTCTGCAAGCCGTTCTCCAACAGACTTCAGCAGCCCTGTGCTCACCAAGGACAGCCCAGCTGCAGCCAAGCTGCGCCTGCAGCCTGGGGAAGGTGTTTTCTGGGTGGGAGAGCACGTGTGCATTAGGAGCAGCCTAACCCTGCATGAGGATAGGGAGGCACTGCAGAGAGACTTGCATAGATTGGATCAGTGGGCCAACGTCAACGAGATGAGCTTCAACAAGGCCAAGTGCCAGGTCCTGCACTCGGGCCACCACAACCCCCTGCACAGCTACAGGCTTGGGGAGGTGTGGCTGGAGCTGTCTGGAGGAGAAGGATCTGGGGGTTCTCATTGACAGGCGGCTGAACAGGAGCCAGCAGTGTGCCCAGGTGGCCAAGAAAGCCAACGGCATCCTGGCTTGTGTCAGCAATAGTGTGACCAGCAGAAGCAGGGAGGTGATAGTCCCCCTGTCCTCTGCACTGGTGAGGCCACACCTGGAGTGTTGTGTCCAGTTTTGGGCACGTCAATACGAGAGAGATCTCGAGGGGCTGGAGCGGGTGCAGAGGAGGGCAACGAAGCTGGGGAAGGGCCTGGGGAACAGATCCTATGAGGAGCGATTGAAGGAGCTGGGGCTGTTTAGTTTGAGGAGGAGAAGGCTGAGGGGAGACCTCATCACTCTCTACAGCTCCCGGAAAGGACATTGTAGGGAGGTTGGTGCTGGTCTCTTCTCACGGGTGATGCGTGACAGAACAAGAGGGAATGGCTTTAAACTGCAACAGGGGAGGTTCAGAGTGGACAGGAGGAAAAAATTTTTCACAGAAAGAGTGGTGTTGCATTTCGGGTGAGAATAAATTTGGTACAAGATAAATCCCCTTGCGTTCTAGCCGGTCCTCAGAGATTAGAGGGGCCGGGGCGGCTCTACTTACACCTTCATAGGTATGTCAGTTGGGTTGTTGTTACGAAGGCTCTCACATAATCCACTAAAAAATAAAAAAAATATTATTAACACAATTAACTAGCTCTCCATAAATTACAGGTTCGAATGTCTGTGAGAGGAGCACAGAATGACTTCCTAGGGTTTAACGGCAACCCCAAACGCTTTATCACTCACCTGACAAGTGAGGGCTCTCAACCTCGAGGACCTGCTCAGGGCAGCGTCCCGAGCCAAGGCCCCTCGAGGAGTTTCCTTGGGCAGCATCCCGACCCAGGGGGAGAGTCCTCGGCCGCAGCTGCTGCTCCAGGGGACGAGCTCCAAATGGCTCCCCCCGGGGACTCCATCGATACCCAGGCCGAATCTGACCTGTGTCAATAGCGGCTCCCATTGGCCAAAGGCCCCGATTGCCACGGAGCCCGGAGAACAAGGGCAGCCAGGAGCAGCAACCCCTCAGCAGCCAAGAAGCACCACTGGGCTGGTGCACCTGCCACAATCCACCCCGTGACTGCAGCCATAATTCGGCAGGTTTCCTTGAAGTGGCGGCGCAGTCACCTCTCGCCTCCAAGGTTAAAAGGCAGTGCGGTCCTGGTGAGTCTCCATGCTCGTTGTGGATTGTCATCCCTAGATGATTATACACTCAAATCTTAAAAAAAACAACCCCCCACCCATACAATGTATTACAATCAACACTGAAGGAAGCTGATTAACCGTTCTAACGAGGAAGATTCAAACAGATCCAGTTAATGCTTAATATGGCAACAACTGCCTCAAGTCTCTTGCCACTTTCTTCATTTGTTGACCTAAAGTGACATTAACACAACAGCACCAAGTTCAATCACATTCTTCTGAAGGATGCCAATTTCACAAGATTCATTCACCACCACTTTGTCAGCCGAGTCTTGGTTGTCCATATGGGTCACCATTGCCAGTCAGGATGTCGAAGTCATCTGTTCCTCCAAGATCTTAACAAAAGAAACAGAACTAGGCCTGGGGTCAGAACCCGGGCATCAAGTTGGAAATCAGGGATTATCCATCAGGCACTGCTTTGGTGAGTTTTTCCACCTTTATCTAAGGCCTCCCAGGCATGGAAACCCCCTAGATTTTAACAAGGTCACAAGCACAATGCCACAAGAGGGCAACTTCCCCACCGCAGGCTGGCCTGCATGTATTTTCAGGGGGAACCGGCCCTTATGATTGTCAAATATAGGAGCATCGTCACCTGATAATCCCATAGGACAAAACGCTCGCCTTCTTGGGTTCACGTAATGTCCCTGGCAGTTATTAACAATAAAAACTGCTTATGCGAACCTTACATCCCAGGTAGGTCGTGAAACACCGGCAGGCCTCTCGATCAAGCCATTAATTCGCTCAACCATGCCATCAGCTTGAGGGTAACACGGTGTATGAAACACCCACTCGATGCCTTGTGTGCCCACTCCTGGACCACCCCGACAGTAAAGTGGCTCCTGTTATCTGATTGACTTGAGCGTTTCCTTCTCTCTCTGCCGCGGGTGGCAAGAATGATCTCACTGTGTTACTGATTTTATTATCAACTGAAATTAAATTATGTTTAATTTTAATGTAAGTATAGAATTAAGGGATATTTTAGTAAAAATCATTTTACATTTTTTGTATTTTGAATCTAGCAACCGATTGCTACTCTAAAATCCCCTGTACAGCCCCGTACCAAGGCCGAAAGGATTGGTCATAATTGTTTAGTAAGAACGGTTAGAACCTAGGTAACAAAACATGAGGTGATTTGTAATCTGATTTATAATACATGTATAGGACTAGAAGAATGCAAGTAGTTGTCAAGGTCCAGGATTAATGAGAACCGAGGGAAGTAACCGTAACAGCTTGCAGGTACCTGCCAAGAAAACTGTGTCCTTAAGCAGAAGGTAATTCCGGCAGGGGGAGATCGCGACCACCGACTCATGGGCCACCTACTCACATTACACCCCAGACCCATTTCTGGACATTTCTAACCTTTACTGCGCAGAATCGGAAATGGGAGGAGAATATGTTAATGATTTCTTAGAAATTGTATGCTTATGTATAAAGACTTAATGAATATGTATGAGTAAGTTCTATATAAGATGTATGACCCTGGTGCCTGGTACGTGTTGTTGGTGAGAGCACTCCCCTACACGTCCGGCCGTCAATAAAGAAGTGTCTGCTTATCTACATCAAATTGGTGTTGATAAGTTATTTTTATCCCGGATTTCGGTGACAGTTTCTGGCGACCCAGATGGGACCTCGCTGAGAGAGACCGGAGGAGTCGGGGACCTGATCGGTTCCAGCCGGCACCGAGGATTACTCGGGGATACCCATCGATCCCCGATCCGTAAGGCTCTTCGCGACGTCCCCTGGATTTTGGTAAGACACTTCTCCTTTGCATTGGTTTTGTATTGGTTTTGCATTTGCATTGGTTTTGTATTGGTTTTGCATTCGTTTTGGAAAAGTGGGTTAGAGTCCCACTATATAAGCCTGCCTGTCAGACGCGGCGAAAGCTGCGCAGGGTTGGGCTAGAGGATCCTCGTTTGTTGGAAGCCTAGGCGTCTGCCCGTAAGACATAAGCGAAAGCTATTGCAGGGTTGGACATTTGGATTTGGAAACAAGAGAACCTATATGCTATAGAGTTCTCAAAGGTAGTGCCTCTAACGAAAAAGTTAGAAGTTTTTATGTACTCTATTGTGGGATTGGTTGTTTCGTCAATTGAATTTTGTGTAGTAATTAGGAACTGTGTTGCATTGTGTTATATACCTTTATTTGTCGTAGTAATTGTAGAAAGGTGTGAGTGTGTTTGTTAAGTGTGAGACGTGTAATTGAGCATGAAGTGAGTGTGGAGTTCGGATCCGCAGTTCTGTTATCCCACGAGGGGTGCAGCCGGAGAAGGACGAAGCGATAGACTTGAGCGAGTGATTAATTGTATATTGTGTTAACAAAATAACTGAACCATGGCATCTAAGCTGACTCATTTGTTTAAAAGCAAAAGTATGGGTAATCTTGCTGCAAATGACAAAGTTCCAAAAACCTCTCTGTTAGGATGTTTGTTAGCACATTGGGGAGATTTGCAGGATGATTTGCGAAAGAGTCAGATGATTGAATATTGTAATCATTGGTGGCCTCTGTATACTGTGGATGATCAGGAAAAAAAGGCCCATGAATGGGACATTAAATTATAATACCATTTTTCAGTTAATGCTGTTTTGCAGAAGGGAAGGAAAATGGAGTGAGGTGCCATCTGTTGATTTATTTTTTTATTTAAAAGGAAGGATTGGCAGAAAGAATGTAAGTTGATTAGTAAGGATAATTTAGTAATGGCTATAATTTCTGATGATAAAAAGGTGAAAAAGTGTTGTTCAACATATGAACTTGGAAAGACTGTTTGAAGGAAAGAATTGTTTCTACTGAAAAGGATGAAGGGCTGGAATTAGATATATGCCCTCCACAGAGAGAATGGCATCAGGGGCGAGAATATAGAGAACAGGTAGAGGAACCTGAAAGTAGTGGAATAGAAGATGTGGATGAAGGGTCGTCTAAGGTTGTAATTCATACCCCTGTATCTTGAAAGAACTCGGCAGCAGGTACAAACAACAGTTTCCCTGCGGCAGAGAGTTGGCAATGATGGGTCAGCGTATGTGAAAGTGCCTTTTTCAGTGACGGATTTGATGGCTTAGAAGCAGGCAGTAGAAGTGTATAAAGAGGATCCTGAGAAAACAGGCAGAGTAATAGATAATATGAACAGAACACAGAATCTGGATTGGAGTGATTTACAGGTGATTTTAGCTAATGTGTTAGATGATACAGAAAAACAGATGGTATTGAAGGCTGGTAAAGCACAGGCAGAAGTGACTGTATTGAGTAGGACAACAGGTAGAATATTAGAGCAGAATACTTCATCTGGGGATCTGCAGTGAGGATCCAAATAATGTAGAACACAGAGAAAGACTGAGTTGGTATCAGAAATGGATTTTATATGGAGTTAAACATGCCATGCCTAGGTTTCTGAACTGGTCTAAATTGTATGAGGTGGGACAAGATAAGAATGAATCTCCTTCAGCATTTCTAGAAAGACTAGAAGAAGCTGCCAGAAAAATAAATACTGATTTGAAAGTAGAAACTGAGGCAGCTCAGATATAATTGGCTTTGATTTTTATAGGACAATTGGTACCAGATATAAGAAAGAAACTGATTGATAAATTTTTGAAGTATAAAATCTTGGAGGAGTGTGAATCTAAATATAAAACTCTCATTCTACCAGTCAGAAAACCATTGGGTGAATATAAATTAGTGCAAGACTTCAGAGCAGTGAATCAAATAGTTAAGGGTATATATCCTGTAGCAGCAAATCCTTACACGCTGTTAACAGCTTTAAAGGAGACTTATCAGTGGTTTACAGTGCTTGATTTAAAAGATGCTTTTTTTTGTATACCTTGGAGAAGGAAAACAGAAAATCGTTTGCTTTGAATAGAAAAATCCACAAACAGGACGAAAGATGCAGCTGGCATGGACAAGACTACCCCAAGGATTTAAAAATAGCCCGATAATTTTTGGAAATCAGCTGGCAAAGAAGCTTGAAACACGGAAACAGGACAAACCAAAACCTGGACATTTTCTTTTACAATATGTGGATGACACACTGATTGCTACAGAAGAAAGATTTACCTACATATAGGTAACAATAGATCTTTTTAAATTTCTGGCACTGAATGGGTATAAGGTAGCCAGGAAAAAAAAAAAAAAAAAAAAAAAAGCGCCCAAATAGCATGTCAGACTGTGATACATTTGGAGTTTAAGATTTCAAAAGGGCAGCGGCAATTAGGAACAGAACACTGAGAAGCCATGTAAGCTGAAAAATATTCATGAACTCTGAGTATTCTTAGGAATGACAGGGTGGTGCCGCCTCTGGATCATAAGTTATGGTCTGACAGCTAAACTGCTATATGAGGCCCAAAGAACTCTCCTTTGACATGGGGCCCACAGCAACAATGGGCTGTCACAGAATTAAAACACTTTAATGTCTGCACCTGCCTTAAGACTTTTGGACATCACCAAAGACTTTCAGATGTTTGTTCACGAAAGACAACGCCTGGCACTGGGTGTCCTGACTCAGAAGATGGGAAGCTGGAAACGACCTGTCGGATACTTCTCTAAACAGCTGGACACAGTGAGTAAAGGGTGGCCAAAGTGCCTTCGAGCTGTGGCTGCAACAGTGATACTCATACAGGAAGCTCGGAAATTAACTTTGGGAAGCACAGTAACAGTCTATGTCCCACAGATGGTGATAACTGTTTTAGAACAGAAGGGGGGACATTGGCTATCTCTGAGCTGAATGATGAAGTACCAGGTAGTACTGACTGAACAAGATGATGTGATTCTAAAAACAACTAACCTGGTAAATCCTGCAGTGTTTTTAAGTTCCACACAGGAAGAAGAGCCACTGGAGCAGGACTGCTTGGCTACTATCGAGTATGTTTATTCCAGTCGAGAAGATTTGAAGGATGCACCATTGGAGCAACCAGACTGGGAATTGTATACAGATGGTAGCAGCTTTATGGAGGAGTCTGATATGTTGGATACGCGGTAACAACAGACACCACAGTTATAGAAGCAAAGGCACTGACGAATACCACATCAGCTTAGAAATCAGAACTCATTACTTTGATTCGAACCTTAGAACTAAGTGAAATGAAGAAAGTAAATAATTAGATAGACTCAAAGTATGCTCTTAGGGTGGTACATGTCCATGGAGCTTTGTAGAAAGAAAGGGGATTATTGTCCTCTCAGGGATCAAATATTAAGCATCAAAATTAAATTATACAATTATTGCAAGCAGTTCAAAAACCAAATCAGGTAGCAATCATGCACTGTAAATCACACCAAATTAAAAATACAAAAAAATTTTATTGGAAACATTTTGGCTGTCCAAACAGCAAGAAAAATAACAAAGGAACAAGCATTCCAAATGGCATTAATTCCCTCCAAACAGTAACTCTTCCAAGGGAAAGGCCAAAATATTCAGTAGAAGATGAAAATTAGGTCAATTTTTGAATGCTAAGAAAAATTTAGCGGGATGGTGAATAACTCTTCATGGAGGAGTAATAGTTCCACCTTTGTTAATAAAAGAAAGAATGCAAACCAAACATCAAGAATGTCATTAAGAAACAGAAGCTTTAGTAACTTTTTTACAAAAACAAGTTATATCTGTTAAAATGGTGGACATGGCTAAATTAATAACTGCAAAATGTGACGTATGTTTAAAAAATAATCCAGTAATCAAGAAAAGAGTTCAAATGGGTAGATTAAAATCTAGTACAGAAAATGGAGATTATTGGCAAGTAGATTTTTCAGAATTACTAGACAAAATGGGTACTGATACATCCTGGTAGGGGCTGATACTTTTACAAAATAGCCAGAAGCTTTTCCCTGTCGCACCACCCAAGCCAATGAAGTAGTAAAGTGGTTATTACAAGAAATAATTCCAAGATTTGGAATTCCTGTTAGAATTTTGTCTGACAGAGGTCCACACTTTGTTGCAGAAATAGTTCAAAATGTCATCAAAATTCTGGGTATCACTTGGGATTTGCATACTCCATGGAGGCTGCAATTCAGTGGAAAAGTAAAAAGAATGAATCAAACTTTAAAAAGACAAATAAGTAAAATCTGTCAAGAGACCAATTTAAAATGGCCTCAAGCATTTCCATTGGCATTATTACAAATCAGAGTACAACCAAAGATGGAACCTCAGTCAGTCCTTATGAATTACTGTATGGAAAAACCTTATGAGTCCCCAGAACCAAATCCAAACATGCATGTAAAAGGAAAACAGGATGTGTATAACTATTTACTTTCTTTAGGAAAAACACTGACTGTGATTCGGAGTGCAGTGCTGTGGAATAGACTATTATCCCTAGAAACTCCAGTGCATGACTTTCAACCAGGAGATTATGTCTATGTGAAAACATGGACTTCTGAACCTTTACAGGAGCGCTGGAAAGAACCTTTTCAGATACTGTTAACAACCTTTACGGCTATCAAAATTGCAGAATCAGATGCTTGGATACACTATACCCGAGTGAAGAAAGCACCTACTCCATGGAAGATTATAAGCCGTGACCCAAAGACTTTAAAACTGACTTTAAAACATGTTTAAAATTTCATATCAGTTTGTGATTGTTCTCCTTATATTAGCTTGGAAGGTGACACTGGTGGAATCATGGTTGATCTGGTGGCAAGCAACAGAAGGCAAGCAGATACAGAATAATTAATCCAAATTCCCAAAGAAATACCTGAAGAAAATTTGATGTTGGGATTGATTAAGGGATTTGCCAACTTACAAAATGTCACCCAGATCACAGCTTGTTTACCAATTCCAAGAGCAGTAGGTGAATCTATTCCTTGGAGAATCTTGACTATTAATTTGACCTATCTAGAACACAAAAACGAGACCACTTATTGCAAACAAAAGCCAGTGATTCAATGGTACGAACAAGTGAAAGTTATTAGAAAACAATGGAAATCACCAGGAAAAAAATCAGACTGCGAAAAACTACTAAATTATGACTTTGTAACAGGGTCTCAACCTAGTGCTTTGGATCGAGTTCTCCTTCCAGGAGGCCCAAACCCTAATCTAGGATGGTGTTCATATGATGAACAAGTTAACAACAATGTGAGCAGGATCATCATGGAATAGCAGTGTAACAAAACTGGGCAAAGTACCCAAAACCAGGCAAGGTGAGACTCTGTATGGTCTATGTCCATATTCTTACTATTTCAGTACATGGCCAGAACCCCTTAGTGTTTTACTTGGGAGAGTACCTGGATCAATAGAGTGTTTACAATCCTTCCCTCAATAGTAAATAAAGGCACTACCCGATTAGAAAAGGAACATTGTAGTACCATGGTAGAAATGTGAAAAGGTGTATGATTGCAGCAATGCAGACTTAATAATTCAAAGAATTCCTCATTTGGCAGATACTTAGAAGTTTGGTTGTTATTGTCGAGGTTTTTATAATAACTTCACCATGACTAGCATCTTTACACCCAGAAGCAGATACTTTTCTAGTTGTAAGAAATCCACCACTCAAAGTCCAGGACATTTAGTTTGGGCATTAAGTGATGGCACCTGGACAACCCACTTACCAGTAGATAGTAAGGTAAAACAAATTACTTTAGGCCTGCCAACATTGTGTCCAATTTGGAAGAAATCACCATTCAAGGGATCCCTAGAAAAATTTAAAATTACAACGAATCAAAAGGTCTGAAACAGATGATGACACTTGGAATGAACCATTAACAGGAGTAAAAACTGGCCAGGCTTTAGAGTCTCTTCTGAACCCAATAGCGTCCTATAGGAAGAGAGAATAGCTTTATCACTTAACAGGACAAGTAAAAAAATTGGCCAATGTTACAAGAAAAGGATTTAAAGAATTAAATATACAGTTACAGGCAACTTCCCGAATGACACTTCAAAACAGGATGGCATTAGACATGCTTCTGTTAAAAGAGAATGGAGTGTGTGGATATCTCAAAGATAGATCGGATCATTGCTGCATTCATATTCCAAATGTTAAACAGGATTTAGAACATGATTTAGATCTGTTAGGCAAAATCGAAAAAGAAACAGAAACCATTCGAGAAGACATATCAGAAGATTGGCTAAGAAAAATTTTTAGTGGATTAGGTTGGAATTTGAGCTCTTGGCTGAAATCCCAAATCAAGACTCTGTTTTTATTACTGATCGTCCTTTTAATGATTATGCTAGTGTATGCGTGCCTTAAAAGACAGTTTACTAATAAACTTGCAATACATCATAGAATTATAAGAAAAGTACCCACTATGCCACCAGACTACAGCCCACCACCACCATCATCTAGCAAGACAAACTTTGGCCTCAAAAATGAGAAAGAATAAAAGTGTGAAAGTATTGAAATAATTTTCAACACTTTCAAAGGGGGGAATGTTACTGATTTTATTATCAACTGAAATTAAATTATGTTTAATTTTAATGTAAGTATAGAATTAAGGGATATTTTAGTAAAAATCATTTTACATTTATTGTATTTTGAATCTAGCAACCGATCGCTACTCTAAAATCCCCTGTACAGCCCCGTACCAAGGCCGAAAGGATTGGTCATAATTGTTTAGTAAGAACGGTTAGAACCTAGGTAACAAAACATGAGGTGATTTGTAATCTGATTTATAATACATGTATAGGACTAGAAGAATGCAAGTAGTTGTCAAGGTCCAGGATTAATGAGAACCGAGGGAAGTAACCGTAACAGCTTGCAGGTACCTGCCAAGAAAACTGTGTCCTTAAGCAGAAGGTAATTCCGGCAGGGGGAGATCGCGACCACCGACTCATGGGCCACCTACTCACATTACACCCCAGACCCATTTCTGGACATTTCTAACCTTTACTGCGCAGAATCGGAAATGGGAGGAGAATATGCTAATGATTTCTTAGAAATTGTATGCTTATGTATAAAGACTTAATGAATATGTATGAGTAAGTTCTATATAAGATGTATGACCCTGGTGCCTGGTACGTGTTGTTGGTGAGAGCACTCCCCTACACGTCCGGCCGTCAATAAAGAAGTGTCTGCTTATCTACATCAAATTGGTGTTGATAAGTTATTTTTATCCCGGATTTCGGTGACAACTGCACACAGCGCTCCCTCGCAGTTTCTCCCGGCCGCCCCGCAGCCCCTGCCCGCCCTCCGGTCGGCTCAGGGCCGGGTCGCCCCTCGGCGGGAGCGCCGGGCACGGATGTTCCCGCAAAAGGCAGCGCCGGCGGCCGCCGCTCCCCGCAGCCCTCCCCGCCGCGCCCGCTCCTGCCGGGACTACTTCCCGCCCGGCGGCGGAAGGATATTGCCGCAGCCACGAGTCCACCTCGCCCTCATCGGGCCCCGCTTGCCCGTCGCCTCCTTCCTCCTCATCCACGAACTTGTTCTCGTCGTACTCGTCCACATCCACCCGGCGGAACCGCGCCGAGGACACCGCGTGCTTCGCCATGGCCGCCGCGCCGCGCCGCGCCGCGCCGCGCCGCGCCCCGCCCCGCCCCGCCCCGCCCCGCCCCGCGCAGGCGCCGCCGGGGCGCGAGCGCTATGCACGCGCCCTCCGCCGGGGCGCGAGCTCTGCGCAGGCGCCGGCCGTTGGGCGCGAGCGCTATGCACGCGCCCTCCGCCGGGGCGCGAGCTCTGCGCAGGCGCCGGCCGTTGGGCGCGAGGGGGTGGAGCCACGCGGGAAGCGAGCTGCCATTGGTCGGCTGCGTGCCAGGGCGTCCGGTTGCTGTGGTTACCGCGTCATTCGCGGACGGGCGCCGCGGGACGCGGAGTGGCCATCGACTTCGGGCTCCGGGCAAGCGCGCTCCTGCCGAGCCCCGACAGCGAGCTGGTCCTGCGGACACAGCGACAGGGCGCGATGCCGTGCGGGTTCAGCCTAGGGAGCGTTCTCAGACGGCTCTGGCCGAAGCGAGAGCCCGCCGCCCCCTCCAACGGGCCTGTGGGGGCGACACGGAGCGCGGGTGGCGCCAGGTAGTGCCCACGCGGCGTGCTCCGGCACTGGGGAACAGGCTTTGGTGCTGAGCTTGGAAGTCCAAGCTCAAACGCCGCCTACTTACCACAAGAGTTCAAAAAGAGCAGCGGCTCTACAAAATCTAGCGAAAGAAAAGTAATCGCCCCGATGCTACAGCACAGGCGCCTGCTTGTGGCCGTGCTAGCTAGTACTTAATCGGAAAGTGCAGAGGGATTCCGTCTCATGCAAGAAAGCTGTCCTAAAAAAGCGCCTAGGCGTTGTAAAAGTAAGGGATCGGGTGGGTTTTAGCGCAGTGCTGCCTCTCTAACGTCGTCTGAGGCTCAGAAGAACCTCTGCGTTTCCAAGGGGGATCACCTCTGCTGAAGTCAAGGGTGGTTAAGGTCACACGGGGAAGCAACCTCTTTTTTTCTACTCGGATATGCGTAACTAAGTAAGAGATGCCACAAAAAGAGTCAAAAAGGAGCAGCAGCACTGCCTCACAAAATTAGACAGTGTGTGTGTTTGGCAATGGCTGTTACCTAGGAAGGAACCCCGGTTTCCCCAGGCAACAGCATGATCTTGACTTCAGCTGCTCCCTTCTTCAAGACCTTTAGTGTCATCACAAATGTACTCAATCACACAGTGAAAACACTGCTCTAAATGACAGAAACTTTGTTTTTCTTTTTCAAGTTACACTTGGACTGTGTAGATCTGTTATCTCTATTATCCTATCAGATACTTGCTATCAATTACAAAATGACACAGCTTTGTGAGCTTCCTCTTAACGGAAGGGAGGAACCCAAGGGGGGGGGGGGGGCGTAAAGTACATGCACACACATAAATAAGTGTATATAAACCCCTCTACTATTAAGGAAACAGCCGGTGGGAAAACTTTATCGATAGATCAGCCTTACCTACAGAACCACCTTCTTGACAGAGGAGGAATTTAGGATATGTCATGTGTTCCCCCAAAGTTGCCTCAGCTGGGAAGCTACAAGTCTGGCTGTGGCGGTAGCTTGTGGACTGTTCACATGTTTCTGGTAGCAATTGGCTTAAGGGCAACAAACAAATTACTCCCAGGAGGTAATCAGAAGATACCAAGGTTTTGGTTTTAGTGCGATAGAATTATGTTTGAAAGGAACAGGGATAAAATAAAAGTATACTATCTTCAGAATCAGCTATTCGAGACCACCAGTTATTCTGTGGGTTAACTTTTGTAGGAGGTGACTTTATTGATTTTTTTTTTTCTTTTTTCCATCTGTGATCTCAGTTTGATAGCCAGAAAGCAGTTCAGTTAGTATCATCTTTAGAGTAGGTGCCTGCTGCTTGGAAAAAAATCAGGATTATGAGTGTCACTGA
Organism: Athene noctua; assembly: GCF_965140245.1. Classification (NCBI taxonomy): domain Eukaryota; kingdom Metazoa; phylum Chordata; class Aves; order Strigiformes; family Strigidae; genus Athene; species Athene noctua. The sequence continues at coordinate 34,042,672 of NC_134041.1, forward strand.
ATTATTCCTTTGGCATTTTTAAATGCCTTACGATATTTTTAGGTCTGGGGTATAGATGTTCCCTCTGAAAGGGCAGAAACATGCCTGGGAAAAGCACCAAGGGGCTGTGAGACATCGGAGGTAGCAGTCTGCCTTTCATCGCTTGGAAAGGCTGCTGGGAGGCCGGACTAGGAGAAGAAAAGGCCTTTAATTTCTGCTGCACAGCAGGGTTTCCCTGCCTCGCCTGTGGAAAGGCTTTCCTAAAGTAGGGTGTAATACCTGTTAAGTTGTTAACTGGATGCAGATTTTGTTGATCTGCTAGGGTTCTTGATGGTGGAGTTGAGTGATGAAGGGCTGACCCTGGGATGCCATACACAAAATTGCAGAGGAGGTAACACCAGGCCCCCCCAGGCAGTCTCTGCAGAGTCACCCCAGGCCACAGGCTGGGAGAGGCTCCGCAAAGCTTCGCCGTTCCACGCAGCCGTGGGGAAACCGTCCTCGGTGAGATAAAACTGAGAGAAATAGATGCAGAGCGTGATTTCTGGATACTTCCACAAAAGGGTGTAGATTTTACTTACGCAGCAGTGGTAAACCTCGTTACAAGGAGAGTAATTTGCATAGAGGACGATGCATCCGATGTTTGCATGGGCATCTGTAACTGCATCCAGATAACCACCCACCCCAAACAGCACAGATTCGGGATGGTAGCCTCGCTCAGTACAGTCTGTAGCATGGCCTTTTTGGACTACGCTGCCTGAGGAACTCCTCAGTTCACAGAAGAGGAGGTGTTTGTTTCGGAGAGTTGCTGTTGATCTGTAAGGGAAGCCAAAGACCCTGTCAAATTCTGCGTAAGGGACTCTCGCTTCTTCACCAGCCCGCATGTGGTAGGGACACTTGGCGCAGGTGTGGTTCTGTCTCTGCCAGCAACAGGGCTTTACCACAGTCCCCTGGTTTGTCAGATATTCTTGGAAAATTGTTTTCTCTCCTGGATTCAAGTTCTGTTGAAAAATCTCCCCGTTTATGAGCTACATAGCTGACAGTCCTGAGTGAAAAGGGGAAGTATTAGCTTAAGTCAACCCTTCGATTTATTTGGCACTTGAACCGCAAAAATAGTAGGGGACAGTCTCCTCAAAAACGTACTGAAACTTGTAGCAGCGTATAGCAACTTAGTGACACACAGAACAAAGCGCCCTTGCAGCCTAGGAACATTTTTCCTTTTCACAAACTAGCCTTTTTTGCTAAAAACGTAAGTTGAAAATATTTCTCCGGCTCTGCTCCCTTACCCTAGACAGGACAAACTGTATAATAAAACCAGCCATGATTTTCAGGAATTGATTAGCAGATGAGCCTTATGAAATCTGGCAAAGCAAACAGGAAAACACCACCAAAACCCAAAAGGTATAATTACCATCTCAGCAGCTCCAGCTCAGTAAATACTCGTCTGATTTCCTTCACTGGCCTTTTAGGACTGGTCCAGAGTTTCCACTCCAGTGATGTGGCAAGCTTTCTTTTCAAAATCCTATGATGAAGAAGAAAGTTACTATTGCCTCCCCAACTAGCTGCCTGGTGATTCAGATCAAACGGACTGACGAGTGCTGGCTGTGTGTCAACAAGACGAAAGAGGAGGCCAGAATATGGTGTTCTTTGGAATACTTAGAGACGCCGGGGGATGTTTAACTGTGGGCTTTGAGCCTGGACACCCCAAGCAGTCTCTAAAGCCCTTGTGACTTTTGGGGTTATTTACAAGAATGGTCATCAGAGAACCAATACATAGGACTATGAGGTGCACATTTCCAAATGGTTTGGTGGAGCTCAAAGTGTATGCAGTGTAAAGAGGGAGAAGTAGATGTGCTGTCTAGGTTACTGGTTTAGGCCACTGCGATAGCGGTACTTACTCTAGTGTCAGAGAAAGCAGAAATTTAAGTGAGCTAGGAAGGGGGCTTGGGTGCATGTAACCATGCCATGGGTTAGATGCACTGCATCTACTCAACATGCCTGAGCATCTTCCTTAGCTGTGGAAGGATTTTAGTCAATTGTCGTGATTCACAAGAGAGAGAGAAACACAATGGACATTAATAGTAAATGTATTGCTATCTGCGTTTCAAAACTGCCTTTCTGTTGATTCCAAACAAGTATGACATTTGTTCTTCAGGAACCTGTTTCGGAGATTTTGGAGAAGAAGAAATAGAAGCTCACCTGAGCAACACCTTGCCGAAACTGAGACACAGGTGCAGCCTGCAGAAGATGCAGAGAGTGTGCAGGAGGCAAGTCACTGGTGTACAGGCAGTTATAGCTGACTATGGGATATTTTAGAGATGGTGTAAAAACAAACAAACAGAAAAACAACTCAAAACCCCCAAACCCCAGCCTCCCCAAACCTGGATTTTATTGTGCGGCACTTGAAAGATACCCTTTCTAATTTAGAGATTTCTGTATTCAAGGCTGTGGTAGTTAGTAAAGCCCTGAAATTTTAATTGTTCAAGTGGTATGTATAATGAAAACTCATTACATGGTTACAGAGGGACTAGTGTATATATATATATATATATATATATTTCTAAAGTTAATGGTTACATATTTGTTTGCAATTCTCCTGTTCATTGCTCCTCCCTGCAAATCTAAACAGAGCTCAAAAGAAAGCTATGGAGTAGGCATCTGATTTAATGGTGCCTACTTGGCTCTGTAGCAGGGCTCTAAGAGGGCAATAAAATCCTTGTAGGATTTGGTGAAATCACATAGAACGAATGTAGCATTAAACAAAAGAAGTAACCCATAGATAAGCCGAATTCTTGCTTCACTTCAGCTATTTGCCTTTTAACTGAATGAAGAGAAGAAAAAAGATGACAACTATGTCTTACTGTTGTTACTTGAGCACTGGGGAAAAGTTAGGGTCCCAAGCCAACTGGAAAATGAGGCTCTTTCTCATGTCTTCACTCTCAGCTGAAATTGAAGCCTATGTTCTGTTTTCTGTTACGCTAGTGGGAATCCTTTGTTGGCTTAGACTAACAGCATTGAGATCTGAGAGCAGAGAACTGCAGCGAGTGCCCATCTTACCTGAACGCTTGAAAGAATTGGTCTTAGATCTGATTGAGAAATCTGTCCCTGGTGTTCAAGAGTCTTCAGCATCCAAAAGAGCTCTCTTATATGACTGGCTTCTTGAAATGGGGTCTAGGAATTTCTGAGTATTTTGAAATATGTCCTGCAAGAAAGGAGGACACAGTTTTCAAGTTTAATATGGGTCATTTAGAATAAAAAAGCAAATAGGATCAACTATGATAGTAATACAAGGATTTATGATTAATTTATCCCTGTTACTTTAACCATCTCTTAGAGGTTAAGAGTGTTGAGTCTGTGCACAACGTTCGGAAATGCCACACTTTGTTTTGGGGTTCACAGTTCACAAGACTACTTTGTGCAGATTTTCCTCATGCTTTAAGTCTAAGCCATGGAGTTACTTTTGGACATGTTAGTTGTGACCTCTAACATGTATAATGCCATTGAAAACACACGATTACTAGGATTTGTTGTAGGAACAGCATTTAAACTGAAACTCTACATTTACTCTTTCTGGAAACTATGTATGCATGAAATGAATGCGACCTGCCCTCTGATTATAACTCAGTGGGTGGGAGGGACAAAGTCCTTGGGCTTTGAACTAGTTAGATACAAATACAGAGCTGCCTGGCAAAAGTCTGTTCAGAGGAAGGGAAGGCCCTGGATAGAGTGGGAAGTACTCCCAGTATCTTAAGTAACAGGCACTCCAATATAATTATTAAACCCAGAGTCCTCTGGGGAGTGCTTGGATTAAAGGATACCAGAGTGATACAGTCTTCTAGGGAAGGAAATACTTCTTTTTCAAGAGGAAAAATGAAAAAGACTCTAGAGTGAAAATTAAGGAGATGAAAATCCTCATAGTCAACAGAGATTTATACTGTCGAAGCAGACAGCAACAGGGCCATAAAAGGCCTATGTGCATACCTGTAACCAAAGCAAACTGAAACAGAGCAGAAGGGAAAAAGAAAGTTATGTTTGTAAATGGGAAGTTCTGAGAGCTCATCAACTAATCAAACAGTTACACTTCTTGTTCTGGAAACTGAAGCTTGCTAGAAAAGAACATGAACTATGGCAAGTAATTTGGGAATGAGGGGGAGGATTGACTACCAACTAGCCAATAACATAAATAACAAATTTGTGAATGTATTGGAAGCAAGAAGCTTCTTATGGACAATCAGCCTGTTTATGGAGATGAGAGAGCAATTAGGGAAAACGAGAACTGTGCTAAATCAACCCAATATCTGTTTGTGCAAAAAAGAAGGCAATCTTTTGAGTGACACTTGTATATGAGAGCCACTTGATTCACAAATCAGGAAAGGTTTTTTTTCCTTAATTCAGCTGATGCAATCAAAATGACCTATTTATATCACAATGTCCATAGGAATTTTCTGCTGTGGCAGAAAACTCTGTGGTTACAACAGTGATGATACCAAATGGAAGTGTGTGTGTGTGTATGTGTAACAGGCGGGAAAATCAGTCCTTTCTTTGAAAAAGGAAGAAATTGGTGAACTCCATCTCCCTGTCTTCTCCTTTACATGAACACTTGCTTATTCCTCTGTGAAGCAGTAGTAAGGTGAAGAAGCACGGTCCCACTGTTTACAAACGGAACGATCTCAACAGCATAGGCAACTTTCCCTTTGTTAATATGGCTTTGATTTGACTGAGTTACAAGCCTTAGAAAACCACGTACTCAGCATGCACTTCAGGGTTTTGTTTCTTCCTTCAAAGCTTGTGAAGGGGGCAGCCAAGAGGATTTGCTGCAAACACCTGAGTAGCTATAGAGCACGAAACTAGAGAAAGATACTGCTTTGAAGCAGCAGGGACACGTGTGGCTGGAAAAAGAACAGAGGAGCTGGTAAAGCGCTTAAGGCCTAAGAAAAGTTTCTGGGTGTTTTGCGATATGTGCGACTGAGACTCCAGTTCCTAGGACCCGCCGTCTCTGCTCCTCCAGGTTGTTTCCAAAGAACCAAGAGAGGTTTCTGCAGACTGAGTAGGGGGCAGGTATAAGAGCAGACCCTGAGGTACGCTGGCACTACTTACCCTCCTCTTGAGTGAAAAGGCTCAGGGGACAGGGAGTAAAACACGCTGTTGTTTCTCCGTATGACGTTGCAGGCGGTGCAGTTTACCAGTGATGTGACCACGGTTTTGCAAGCAGCATTGCTTTGAAGTCTTAACAAACGGCAGGCCAAGGACTTGCTGTTCCTGAAGGAGATATGCCCCCTAGATCTGAGATTATACAAAAGCATGCCATCTCCTCTTGGACTGCACAGTTTGTGAAACAGTGCATGCCTATCTAACTGCAATCACATCTGAAATGAGAGGTCAAGGGAAGGCTGGATCTGCTTCCTTAAGTACATAATTTTTTGAATTAGCATTGCTAATTATGCAGCCTTATGAATCAGTAATCTGTTGGGTTTTTTTTTTGTATGGGAGCTCTGTTGCATTTCCTCTGGCATTTTACAATGAAGCTGGTTAATACTTCCAGTTACTCAAAGGCACCTATTTAGTTCTAGTGTCAGCCAAGACAGGTTATGATGAACTTGGTTATCTGGTTCTTTACTGAGCTGCTACTGCATTGTCACATCTTTCAACGCTGTTCAGAGCGAGCGGGGAACACGTTTTTTCCTTTTTTGCACAGGAATAAGGATCGCAAAGGTTGCAGACAGTGGAAGATCAGACATACCGTGTATAATGTAACATTGCTTGTGCTTTGATTAGTTAGTGGTTTGAAATTCAAATTTAATTTTTGATCCCAACAATTTTTCTTACTGGCTGACATGTACTGACAGGGCACTCATTCATCTAAAGAATATAAATCTCCAAGTTAATTTATTTCCAAAAGAGGAACATGGAGGACCTGCCTCCCCTCTGTTACCCTCCACATCAGCACGCAGCACGTAAACGTATTGCCCCTGTGCTGATGGAACAGACTGCATGAGGTAAGTGCCTGTGAGGTGCTTTGTGCTGTAAAGGACCTTGAGTCCTTTACCGAGATTGCAGCACGCTGAATGTTAAGCGGGTCTAAAGCACTCTGACAAACTAACTGTGTAATTGAGTGGAAAGCAGGAACTCAGGCGTGCACAATGTAAAGGAGTACTACCAGGTGGTTCTCATACAGTAACTGTGGCAAAGAGCTCTCTGCAGCCAAGCTACAGGCCAGAGTCCGCAGCCAGTAAATCACAATATAAAACCGATACGTGTTTGCATTTCTATAGTCTGCTTAAATTCTGTAGCTTTTGTGGCTCACCTGTGTGTGATTTTTTTAATAGTTTCAATCTCAAGAACTGTAGTCTGCAGCACCTGTTAGCTATCAAATTGAGGGCATATGCCATAAACAGAAAGCGGGAACTAGATGTGGTTATAAAGAAACCAGACAAATAATAATTAATGAGATAGTATGAATAGAAACAGTATTTATTTCCTTTTGTAAGCATGCCCTTCTAATGCATCATCCACTGCAGGGGGCGTCTCTTTGGACAGGCTTTATTCTATACGATAGATTCTCCTATTTTCTACAGGATGAACAGACAGCCTGTCTCGTGGAATCCTCTCTTCCAGTTAACAGTTGCACATGTACAGGTAGTGCCCTTGAGGTGGTAGCCACTGCTTCTTAAACAGAAACCCCAAAACAGAAAAAAAGAAAACTATGTAATATTGTAAAAACACTTAATGCAAAGCCAGGGTTACTAGGAAATGTCTAGCATTTCCAACATGCAAACAGGTCTAGCCCCTGGCACAATCAAGCACCAGACAGTGGAAACTGCTTGAGCTGGTACTGCCATTGAAAGGAACATCTTGAAACCACGGCCTAACTTATGGTTTCTGTAATGCAAGGAGCGTTCTCCCTTTTTTGGAAAAAAAGTAAGGAGGCAGTTGTGTGTTTTCCTTTCCTGTCTCCCACTGAGCAGCCCTTCCCAGTAAGGCTAATTCGCATGCAGCGCTCTGGTACCTGGCTTCTTTCCTTTTAGGCTGCGCGATGCCCTTCTCTCATAGAGAAGCTGTCTGGGACGATTCTTACATCGCCTGGTTACTTTGTCCTTTTCCTTTGCTCTCCCAAATATTTCCCTTATTTGGGTACCGCTGGCTTCTGTTTCCTCTTCTCCTTCCGCTAGGCCCCTAGAAGAGGCAGCAGGACTAGCTGTTCTTTATTTCCAGCTGGTTTATAGGTCTTTTGCTTTATCTGCTCATGAAAGTGTCTGCATGCCAGCTGTAGCAACAGTTGAAAACAAGGAAAAATCATCACTCTGTGACTAACTTATTTCTCTGTGGACAGTCAGCAAGTTCTCATTGGGCTTAAGTGGTCAATGATCTGCCGTTTGAGAACTTTCCAGACCTCAAAGGATCTTCTTATATAACATTTCACTGTGAGAAGTGTAAGGTTGCATTTCACAAGTGGATTTGCATTTCCTTCTTGGTGCAAGGGGGAGGGAATACGTGCTCAGATGTATTTAGAGGAACAATTCTGATTCAGTAGAAAGGGCAGGCACAGACCTTGATTATGGCAGGAATGTAGCTATCGCATGTGAACATGATTGGGAAAGAACCAAATATTTAACACAAAGTTAACCACGAGTGTGGCTCATTGGTGTAGATCGAGTTTGTGATTAAAGTCTGTTAAACCAGCAAACCAGAAGTTCCACTAAACCGAGTTGCAGACTGTTCTCATGCTTTTTCATGCTGTTCTCAGTCCTCGAAATCTTTACAGAACATCTTTTAGACTAATCAGAGCCTGCTTTGTCTTCATGTTCTCCTGTGCATTCTGATCCTGTCTCTTGGTCTACATAAGGGGTTGAACACTACATAATGGTCTTAGAATGCAACTAAAGGGAAGTTAAACATTACATACGCTTTTCCTCCTTTTCAGTATGAAATAATCAGTATCTGGATAGAAATCAGATTTTTAGGAGCCTAGACTGAGCCCAATCCTTTCTCTCTCAAAGATCAAATAAACACATACATGTTATGTACACATACACAGACACGCATGTTTTGGTAAAAGTTAATAACAGGAGTTGGGTCCTTCTGTTAAATTTGTAGTCAGTACAGCATGTTCCATTCACTTTGACAGGTTCTACCAGTCTGAGAGAAATTTCTTGTATTCCGTGTAACAACACTGTTGTAGCTATGACATCTGAGGATCTAAATATGGACAAGGTCCGTTGAAAGAGGGAGTATATTTGAATTGACCTCTTTGGTTAGCTGGAAAGCAAGCAAATACTGCGGCATAAGAAAGAGGCACACTATGTTGGAAAACACTATCCCATCCCCTGGCAGCTGCTTTGATGAGCAAACCACCCCAGCCTACACCTATCCCTCTCCCAAGTGAGACCGTTAGCAACAGAATCCAGACTTCCAAGGAACTAGAAAACTGCAAATATTAGAATTGGCAGAGGATTCGGATAAACACTTTTGCACTGAAAATCTGTTGCAAATGTGACTGCAGGGCTCTACGCAATGCAACGTCTGACGGAATTCTTGTGGGGACAAGACTCAGTCCCGGGGAGGTTTGAGCCTGCAACTCATTCTGATTCCAGGGTCTAGGCTCCAGTTCAAAGAATCTTAAGAATTTAGTTGCTTTGATGTGAATGGTTTAGGCTCATGCTGAAGTAAAGCTACTGCTTACGTGCTTTTCTGAACTAGCATCCTAGGTAGGGGCTAAAGAAAGATGAAATTAATTTGTCAGACTAAGTTGCACTGTGTATTGCCCTGGCCATCTTGCAGTTTTCCTCTTGCAGCTAAACGAGTTAACGGAAACAGCTTCTAGAAGCTTACTCATGTAAACTAATTTAAGGGATAAGTAAACAAAATAACTAGATTAAGATTTCAATCAAGTAAATACTGAAGGTTTCTACGAAACACAGACATATTGGGTTGGGGGTTTCTGGTCAGATTATTGAAGCTTGTATCTGCCTCAGCATATTCTGGATCACTTTGGTGTTAAACAAATAAACTCAATGCTCCGCCTGGCAAATCATCTGATCACTTCAACCGTGACAACACAATGCAATCTTGGTTTCGTAGCTTAAAATAATGTTCCTTGCTTTCCTGTGCTGCCTCACGTTAACAGCTGCAAGTGATAACAGTCTCTCCGAACCAGCACTGCTCCTGAGAGACTTGCCAGTAACACTTGTGTGTAAATACGTGAATATACTGGCTGTTAGTGCTGAGGTTCAGGAGATCTGAGCTTTCTGGTTCAGGTCTTACTTGCTTTCATTGACTTGCACAGTAATTGGTGCATTCAACTCCTCTCTGCTTCCCTTTGTAAGTCCAAAAATCCAGGTAACTAAAGACAGCTCAATAGGCAACTTAAGTCAGTGTTTTTAAGGTGGTTTGAGATCCTTGTGTTAGCATGCTGATGTCTGCAGCTAGTGCTTGCGTAAGAGGAGGGTCATGGTTCAGAGGGGCTTGTGTGTGAGCAAGGGGCTCCCACAGAAAAAAAATAAGGATATTGTGGGTTTAGTCTATGTAAAGAGGTAAGGGGGAAAGATGATAATCTACTGATTACAGAGACTCAGTATGAGAAGCTTTTCTCCTTGGCTTAGGAAGAGCCATTCTCTTGCGGCGAGACAGGTGAAGAGCGTCGGGGTTTGTTTCCCAGGGCCAGCTGCACAGGTCGAAGGGGTAGGAATACTCTCCCCAGGCCTCCAGTTTCCCATCCCCTTATCTCCGCAAGCCAGGAGCGCTGCCCCGTGCCCCTCCGCATCTCGACCTGCAGAGCCCACGTCTCCGCTCCTTGCTCCTCGTGGCTCCGCTGTTTACCACGGGTTTCTTACCTGCCGCTGCGCATCTGCACATCCCCTGTCCCCGCTCTCGCTTCTCCCTGGCAGGGGGAGGAGGTTTTCTGCCGACGGCCACAGGGTTGCGGAGAGCCGCGGGGGGCCGCGGCTGCCCCCCAGCCAGCACGGTGGGGGCTGCCTGCCCTGGCACGGCCTGCCTGGGGTGGGCAGGAGGAGGAGGAGGAGGAGGAAGGCCCTTGCTCTGCCCCTGTCTGAGCCACCTGAATTGCCCGGTGGGCGAGCGCAGAGCAGGGCCGCGACAACCTGGAGTACCGCCGCTCGCAGCAGGGCTGGGGTTCCCTACAGCCTCTGACTTCCTTCCTTTCAAGCTTGGGGAAGTAAGCTTGTCCAGCTTGAGCTTGCCCTACAATCCCCCTTCTGTCCGTTTGCCTTTCTAAGTGCTAGAACAGTTCCAACCCCGTCAGGAGCGGGCAGGGAGCCCCCCAGGCGGCCCGGCCCGGCCCTGCGCGCTGGGCACCTGCCCCGGCCGCCCGGGGGCACCGGGCGCTGCCGGTGCGGCTGCACCCGGGCGGCGGCGGGAAGGAGGCGCTGCCCGCCGGCCCCGTCCCCGCTGGAAGCCGAGCGGGACGCGCCGCACCTCGTCCCTCTTCCAGGGAGCTGGGGGCGGGTGAACGCCCCGCTCCGGGCGGCGGAGCCCCGGCGAGCGGCAGCCCCGCGGCCGCTCCCGGCGCGGCGCCGGGCAGGCACGACTGAGTCCGCCGCAACTTGTCGGCCGGCGGTAAACAGGAAGCCCCTCGGCGGGGCCGGGGCCGGGCCGAGGCGGGGCCTGGCGCGGCCGCCCGCCCTCCCGCCTCCCGCGCCGCGGAGCCGAGGGGCCGCACGGCTCGGCCCGGCCCGGCCCGGCCCGCGGCGGCCGCTGACAGGGCGGAGCGGCGGCGGCGGCGTGCCCCGTCGAGGCGCCGAGAATGAAATTGCTGTGGAAAGCGAAAAGGGTAACCGGGCGTCCCGTCCCCCCCTTGCCCTGCCCGCGGGGTGCCGGTGCCGGCGGGGTGGCCCGGGCGCGCCGCTCCCCGCAGCCTCGCCGGAGCCGCAGCGCGCTGCCGCCTCCCTGCTCGTCGCCGCTCGGAGCGATGCTGCCTTCCCCAGGAACCGTGAGCCCGCGCCTGGGGCCGGGAGGGTGCTCCGGAGGGGGGGAGTCCCCCACCCCCGGGAGAAGCGGGGACGCGGGGGCTCTGCCTGCGCTTTTGTCCGGGTAATCAGCTGGGAAACGAGGAGTCATTGCAGCACCTGTTCGCTTCGAGTTTGGAGGACGTTGCGCTACTTCTTTTTCTGTTATCATTGTTATTTTTTTTAACCCGCTTTCTAGTGTTTGTGAGTTTTAAAGCCTCGACTCCGTAAAGTTTTTCGTAGCTTGGAATAATAGGTTTTGAAAAGCAAACCACCGGCTCTTTGGATCCGTCCTGTCAAAAGAAATAAAAGGTTGGTGTATTTTAAACTTCGAAGCTAACAAGCATTTAAAGGCTGCCTGCCTAAGTAATTCTGCAGTTTTAAAAAGTGCAATTCCTTCCATAAATGAAAGGCCAAAGAGATTAATTGCTTTGGAAAGGGGGGGAGGGGAGGGAAGAGAAGACTGCTAATCAAACCCAAACTGTTTCCTTAGAAAAGACTTTATACAACTATTTAAAGTATGTGCTAGTCTAGGAAAAACAGTTGAATGGGAAGTCAAGGTATCTTGATACCACAGGAGAGGACAGTTTGCCAAGAATATCTCCAGAATATATCCTCAATCTGAAAGTATCCCGTATTGCTTTGATTGTTGTATTTACTTTGTGCAGCCCATCTTCTGCCCTCAGGTCTGCGTGAAGCAGTACAGCACCTGGGGTAGAGTGCGGTTAGCAGAGGAGTGAAAATGTTCTTTTTCTCTCTCTCTTTTTTTTTTTTTGTTTTGTTTTGTTTTTTTCCCCCTTTCTCCTTTCCCTGGCAGAGTGCAATTCAGGATGTGGGTGAAGAGGTGGAAGAGGGAGCCATTTTCCATGTCACCCTGAAACGAGTGCAGGTTCAGCACGCTGCCAAGGAAGGAGCAAACTGGATAGGCGTAAGTAAAGCTGGCGCGGTGGCGTTTTGGAAGGCTGCTCATGGGCTTTGGAGCCTGCTCCAGGGAGCTGAATTCCACACGAATCGTTAATGATAGTAACTTTTAGCACTGACTGCTCTCACTGTTGAAAAAACCCAAAACAGTGAAGTTGACTGCCTGGGTCATCTGAAATAACTCTCTCCTTGTGTTGACTCTTTTCTTGTCATGCAGACAAGCTTTGACCAGTTGTGGCGAGGGGTCGGGGTCGGATGATACTTAGTGCAGGAGTAAGGATCTTAGCTTATGGCCTGAGAAGCTGAACATTTAGCAGTTGTTTCAGACTGGGCTATGGCTTGTTTCTGCTGCTAGGAACCTATCTCAGGTCTCCCAAATTAGTAGTCATAGTATTTTGACTAATGAAGATCTGTCGGAAGTTAGCGGAAACTTCCTGAGAAGTTAAGTGAATATAGGTTTGGGTCTTATTTTTGTAGTGCTTTCTCAGCTAGGTTAGAAATTACTTGTCTGCATGTCTGCAGGAATTACAGCTCTGTACTGTTTGTCAAAGGTACATTTTAAAGCATGAAGGCTTTAGTGGTAAGTAGATTGAGCTGAAATGCACACGCACTCAATTTGGCATGCTGCCCAGTGCTTCACCTCTGTCAGGCCAAGTCCCCAGCTGATAGAAAATGTCCTCACTTCATTGGAATCAGTGCAGCTGTGGCAGTTTGAGCCAGATCTTCAGGAGCTGGCTCTAGCTTTTGTATTATTTTGTTATGTTTCTATATTTTCTTCAGGATCAGAGGCAATGATGTAAGAACTTGGTTTGATGTAGTATCCAGACTGATATTTTAAAGACTTTTAAAACTGCCCTGAGATTTATATCAAATCGTGTTCTTGTGAAGTTCCATGACATACAGCAATGCAGCGGTGCTGAATCCACAGTCAAGAAAGATAAGCAAATTCTGTCCTGCATAGAGATAGTGCTTAGAAGCTCCCCTTCCTATGTTTCCAAGAAGTACATAGAGTTCCAGTCAGAACAGATAATTTCAAATCTGCTTCCTTCGAGTGGCAGATTTCCCGCCTCTGCCTCCTGTTTTTCCCAGGAGAAAATATTAGAAAGTATTTACGAGCTCCTGTAAATAGATCAGGCTAGAGAAAAAGGCATATTGGTAACTGGAATAAAAGTTTTAAGAGGAGTAGCAAGGAATTTGAATGACGTGGCTAGAAAGAGAAGGTTGTATGAGGTTCAGCTTACTCCCGAGGATGTAAAGGCAGCCTGTAGGGAGGCTGGCACCTGTGTGTTGAACCGGATGGTGCTATTGTCCATGAAGCAAAGACAGCAAAGCAGAAAAGACGGGTGAAAAATTTAGAGTTCTGTGGTGTTTGTTGGTCTTGAACTGACAGCCAGGTACCCATGAAATGAACCAAGGACAAGCTGAATCGTAGCTTAGCCAGAAGCAGATAAGAACAGTAGAGCAGTGGCTGTAAAAGTAGACGAGCTGCTAAACACCTGAATTTCTGTTGCCAGGAGCAGTATGCTGACAGAGTATGAATGGCATCGGAAGAGGTGAACTCCAGTCAGTGGTTTTATGTAAATAGTAAACTGAAAAGTAAACAGTTAGTTGACAGAGAAAGGAAAAAGCAGCAGGTAGAGAAGGAAGTGGAGAGATGGGGGGAATGTTTAAGAGGCGAGAGACTGAAAGAGATTTTGATTAGCTGAGGGATGGGACTGTGGAGGGCAAAAGGGACAAGAGAATGTGTATGATGTGGATGGGATCCACTGGACAAATGAAAGGATTAGAGGATGACCACAGGAAAGAAACTTCTGCATTTGTCAAATGATAGAAATGAGAATTGTTCAAGGGTTCCTTTGCAAGGAGGAACAAGGGCTGGAGAATTTGAGGAGCTGGGACTGCAGGTGTGGAACGAGATTGAATTGAAATACTGAAACTGCTCGACTGTGGAGCGGACACAGTTGAAGATAGGAGGGATGGAAAAAAGGCCTTTCTCTTGAAGATGCTTGGCCTGGTGGTTGTGTTTGTGCTGTATGCCAGTGGATGCATACACTGAAGATGAACCACAGCTAGGGGCTAGCAGAATGGGCCTTACGTTAGTGGAAAGAGAAAAGAAGGAATGGGGTAAGACAGTAAGGCAGGAAGAAAATGATTGACCATGTAAATAGCAAAGAGGCAAGTGAGGGGGTAGTTTAAGGCTACCTGGTTAGAGGAATGTTCTCAGCAACTGGCCAGAATTGTACCAAGGCAGTAGATACTAGTGCCGGCCAGTTCTTTCATCCAGTATGAGGTGATGCTGTGTCAGTGCGATTTGCCTTAAGTTCTGTAGAAAGGTAAGTAGAGTAGGTCTGTGAGATGCTTAGCTTTACAGTGGCACACTTGGAAACTGTGGAATGTGTTTGGTGAAGTCAAGTAAGGTAGGAAGTTCAGATAGTTGAATGTATGAGCTTGGAAGTTGGAGAGACCAAACTGCAAACACTACCTTGACTTCTAGTTTGAATAAGGGAAAAAACCTTTCAGACCAGGGCGCATGAATAATGATCTAAGAAAGATGCTATTTTTTTTTTTTAGGAGTTAGACTTTGAGAAATAGAGAAAAGCTCTTGTCAGCAGAGAAAGCTGTATCTAAGAGTTAAACTAAGAGTTGGTGAAGTCAAGCCTCACAAAGGAAGTGAACACAAACAGATCACGTTTTGTCAGCCGTATGAGAACAACAAAAGAATAAGTCTGCTTCCTAGAGAGAACGAGATAGGAATTAAAATTAATCTATATATAACCCAAAAAACCAAATGAATTTTTACCTGTTTTCTATAAGGATGACAAAGGTCAACCTAGAGGTTGATGGTAATGATGGCGCGTGGGGCTTTTTCATGTCTTCAAGCTTTGTTTCCAAGAGCTTAATGTGCCCATGCTGGGCATCTGGTAGTGTCCATCCCCAAACTACCAAGGAACTGGTGTAAGAAATGATAGTCAAGCAGCAAGAAGTTTTAATTCATCGATCAAGTCAGAAATGCTGTTGTATGGCTGGAGAACAGCAGCGGTGCCTGTATTTGGTGTGGGGAAGGTGTGATTTAGGTGGGTAGGAGACAGTGATCTCATGAAGATAACTGCTCTGATTTAAAAAAGCTGTGGGCTTAAACTGTTTGAAAATCTGCCCATCTTGAATCTTGAAATCACTGAAAAAAATTAGGGATGATAAAATATTTTTAAGTACCTGTTGAAGAAGAGCTGCTGCTGCAGCTTTAATATGTGAAATAATATAAACACGAACAATCCCTACAAGTCTCTTAAAATGATTTCTAGCAGTTTAATGTTTTGCTGACAAACTCAGGTTTAGATTTTCAGGGTTTGGTGTTGTTTTTTTGGTTTGCTTTGGTTTTTGGTGTGGGGTTTGTTTTTTGTTTTTTTTTTTTTTTAACTTTCTCCCAGTATGATATCTTGGGGAAGTTGCAGTGTTGCAATTAGCAGAGAAATTTGTGCGTGTATCATACTTGGGAGCAGATTCAGCCCTTGTTTGGTACACATTCACATTAGTGGATGAGACGCCTTTACACACGCTGAGTAGAATATGGCCGTAAATCAGTACATCATGGTTTGGACAATCTGCTGGATAGAAAATTAATAGTTAAATACGGTGGTGCAGGCGTTCTTCCCTGTTTGAAAGTGGTTGCATTGTATAAGTGGTTATTGTCAAAAGTCTATTTTAATTGTACGATGAAAAGTCAGCAAGAAAATGTAGTGTTTTTTTTTCTCCTGAGCAAGTTTTGCTTAGGGAAAATTTGAATGGAGGCGGGCGATGTATAGCACCAATAACAAACAGTATTCTTAGAGTGTTTCTGTAATGGTGATGCCATATATAATTCTATATATACCTTTAAGTCAGGTGTATAACAAATTATACACCTTTATATCAGCCATGAGATCCACGGAACAAAGTTTTTCAAGTTATTCTGGTGTAATTTCACTCATTCCCTGTGGGGTTGCGTTTGGGGTAACAGTGGGGTTTGGTGCAGTAGTACTGTGTGTTGCCTTGTCTGTTTATAAAAGGTATGAATGGGTTCATGACACAAGCCCAAGTTACCAGTCTGTTTGAGCAGATGTAAACCCACAGTGCTTCCAGAAATTCTTACAGCTTGCACCCAAGCTTGTGTTCCTTGCATCAGCCTGTGTGTTTCTGCAGCCGTGGGGTGAACTTGTGCGGGTTAAACCTGAGCCTAGGAGGTGAAATAAAGGGCTCTGTTTTGGCTGGACCACTTTCCCAGCCCACTTGGCTGCAGCAGGTGGACAGAAAAGGGCCTCTGGGAATGGGTTCTTTCAGTGGCTTAAACTCAAGGTGAAATGGTGCCATTTTGCAGTTGAGATGTGGCTGCAAGTCTCCTAGGGCCTCTGCTTACCTACTGCGTCTATACTCTTTACAGGCTGTTGACAGGTCTTTGTGTCTTGATGGTGCAAGATGATCCTGGCTCTTCCAGGCCTTCCTACAGACACAGAGGCACTTTTCTGCCAAAAATCTGTGCCTGGGCCCACTTCTTGTTAGAAAGTCCAGAACACTGTGGGATACTGCTGTTATTCCTGATTTTTCTTTTCCTGTCTGGTCTATTTGTTTGGTTTTGGGGTTTTGTTTTTGTTTTTTAATACAGGAGGTTGTATTTTAATGTAACAGTAAGATTTGTTGGACCTTGTTAAGCTGGGAAATGAGATGTCCTCGTGCCAGAGTAGCAGGGCTTTAGACTAATATTAAAGACCTCTGTCTTGTTTAAAACAAAAAAGGGTGTCTATTATAAATAATTCAAAAGCAATGGAAGGTCGTGATGTAAATATGAAGTGGATGGGTGATCCGTTCCTAATTATTTTATGAATAGGTTAACTTTTTTCTTTGTGCTTTTGTCAATATACCAAGCCAGAGTTGGTAGTGACTGTAAGTCATTAACATGCTGTCTTCATGTCCTCAGTCTAGTCCCAAGGTGTTGTGTTAATGTTGGAATATTGTTAGCCTTGTTGTTTCTAACTCATACCTTAGCAGGCAGTTTCTGGAGCAAAACGTCTGGTCAAGCTGTCCATGAACTTCATATTCAGTCCTGGTGGTGGTTGGTCAGGATGAATTTGAGACACGTCAAGGAACCATGGAGAAACTCAGAATGTGGATTGTCTCGTTACTTAGGGGAGCCTCTCAGTCTGTACAAATAACCGACTCGATATTCCAAACTCAGAAGAGCTGTTAAATTATAAACCGTTACTGTAAGGCTGTGAAATGTGACCTAATGATATGCTGTTACTGCGTGATCTCATGATACAGCAGAAGCTCTTACTAGGAGGGGAGGCTGTGATTCCGAAGAGAACCATCACAGCAGTCCCAGCTGAAGGCATGCTGTGGGTGAGTATGTAAGGAGGAAATCTGCAGCGGAATAATGCTGCGATGAAAATGGTTGAACTCCTTAGTTTTTATCCTGAGGTTGCAGGAGAGTTGATGATGCAAAGACTAAGTACTAGAGTGTTGTGTGTTCATGTCCAGTGCAAGTTTGTTTCCTGTAGCATTCTTCTACTGATATATCTAATCTAACCTAAAAAGATTTAAGATTCCCTCCCCCCCCTTGAAATATTTCATGACGGCTTGATTTCTCCTTTGCATAATGCCATTAATCCTAGCTAGGATTTGACTTTGTAAACTCAGTGGAAGTGAATAAAAGTAACTACTTCAAAAAGGTATTTCATTCGTTCAGATGATCTTCCAATAGTTTATTTACATAAATCATAGTGATGTCTGGGGATTTTTGACAGGATTTTTCATTTCACTCATGGCTGCGGACACTCGAATGGGCTCAAGCCATTTCTTTCTCTCAAGGAAAATTACTTTTTTGTTACTGGAGTTCCATTAGTGCTGGTGATATGTGATTATGCACGTCATGTAACTGTGACTGAGGTAAAAGAGCAGGTGTGTCACAGCATGTTTTCCTCAAGCTGAGGATGCAGTCCATCAGTCAGTTTGGTCCCCATTAAACAGCAGCAACAGAAAGAGAACTGTACACCTCCCCATGCTGCCTCTGTAGCTCGGCCTTTCTTAGGTTAGTGATCTGAACATTCCTTCCCAGAGACAGTCAACTCAAGAGGTAGAGGGAAATCTTCTGTTTGATTGCTCTTGTTGATGTATTTTATTTATAATCTCATTTTAAAGTTTTTATCCCACATACTTAACAAATCAGTATTTAAAGTAGTCACAAAAATAATTTTCTGAACCATCCTCTAAATAATGGCAGAATTGAAGGGAATGTTTCTAGTTATTTCAGACTTAAACCAGTCTGTAAGCATGAAAACCAAATGCTGTCTAAGCCCCTCCCCCCAACACCAAACCCTAAATTTGTTGACAAATCTTGTGCCAAATGAAAACTGTAAGAGAAAATGGAAATGTTCTAATGGTAAGTTTGCAAGATGATGTTGGCACCCTCCTTGCAAAAGTATCATGAAATGTTTCACATCCAGATGTGTTCATGACCTTGGGTTCTGTGTGGCAACCCAAAGTTGGTATTTTCAGAAAGGGAATCACAAGTGCTGATGCCAAAGTTGTGGTCAGTTTTCATGTTTATTCAGAAGTTAATGGGGCACTGAGTTACCACTATTGTTCCTCCCAGTAATAATATTATTTGTGGTGTGATGGATTTTCTTTTAGATGATAATATATGTTGGGATCATAAGCTAACTTAATAGCAGTTGGACTGTAAAAGATTGTGTGGAGCGTAGAAGTTATCTTCAAGATAAACTTACTGAAAACCTCTGCTATTTGATACGGCATTTGGTGTTCATTTAGCCAAAAGTGACAAAATCACGTAGTAACTAAAGATGGAGTATTGATGTGGAGGATGGAATTTAATCTTTGTTTCATTGTGAAAGCTGTGTCAGGGATCTGGCTTCTGTCTGATTTTTGTGATTGTTTTGTTTCAACTTTGTAGGCTGGAGGGGACGAGTTCCCTCCAGAACGTACTGTCAGCCAGTACGAAACATGCAAAATCCGGACAATAAAAGCTGGGACTCTGGACAGACTTGTGAAGAATCTTCTGACAGCTTTTGGAGACAGTGATTTCACCTACACCAGTATATTTCTGTCTACATACCGTGCCTTTGCTTCTACTAAGGAAGTACTGGAAATTCTTGAGAGGTAAGAGCCAGTATACAATGGGAACTGAGCCATCATTTACATGATAGGGGGATGTGCTCAGCAATTTCTTCCATTACTTTTAGAGGACATGGACTTAATAACCCGATGGACAGATGTCAAGAGTCCTGCAAAATTCAGAATTTCAGCGTAAAGATAAAATGTGTAAATGCGTGCTGCCCACATCCCAGCTGTCATTAAAGCGTAGTCATCAGGCAGCAAAAGTGTGCCGTGTCTGACTGCTAAGGATCCAAACTAGGACCAACGCAAGAAAATTAGTACAGCTTCCCTCTACCCACCCCTCAAAAAAAAAAAAAGAATGCATGGGCTGCAAAGTCATACCTAGAATAGATTAGTATGTTTTTCTGGATACTGATATTTTTGGACCTACACTCTCCTGTTTGGGGGCTGCTGATTTGAGACAGGGATTGTACAAACATAAGAAAGAATTCACTGTCCCCTTCTAGTACTTGACGTGAACATGCAGTCATAAGTATTTGCAGACAGCAGAAGAACTGGATGATGTTCTAAGAATAGCTTAGGGTAAGACTGTTAAATCACATCTGCTGTATCTGTACAAATGCTTAGAACCCACAAGATTAGTTTTCTCACACTGAATTCTAATTGGGACATGATTAGATCGGAGGTGATCTTCTTTTGGGAGGAGAATATTTATTGCATTTTCCCAATCAAGTTTGTGTAGATTATATTTACTTTAAAGAGGAGCTGACTTGCCAAGTGACAGTGTGTCGTGAGAGTGTCTTGCTTCCTAAGCCTGTAAATTGCCAAAGAGGCACAGATTTATCAGAGGAGCCAATAGCTGTGTGCATATAGATTGTCCCTTTTAGCCAGTAATATTTTGTGTATGATTTATTTTACTGACTTTTATAAAAGACACATTTTTAACAGAGAAAGTTGGAATAAATAAATAGTGAGTTGAATTGAATGGAATTTTTCTTTGAATTGCAAACGCTATCTGTACAGACCTGGGATTCTTGCGTGTGAAGCCTTAGACTGATACTTCCACCTCTTCCTTTTGTCCTTTGAAACATTTTGGATGACTTTGTTAAGAGTTCTGACATGAACCTGCTGGACACAAACTGGCAGCCCGCTACGTGTTCTCTATCTGATGTTACGAGGATGTTGTAGCACAAGCACTTAAAGATGCACTTACTCTCCTCTGACTGTTCAGATTAATTTCAGGTGCCTGTCACCCTTAGTTGGGCACAGAATGCGTAAAATCAGCTTGCCTTATTCTGGACTGTGCGTAATTGTCCGCTTTCAGTCATGAAAGCTGGCTGTAAGGAGCCATGAACTCCGTTACGGAGCTGTATGTCTGAAACAGGGGGCGCTGCCGTTGAAAATGAAGGGCATAATCCTGCCTTCGAGGCACGTGCGCTGCCTGTGTAGGTGAGAGATTTTGCTTTGCACTTTTGGAGTCGTGCCCATGGTTTCCTCTTTCCCAGTGGTAATTTTCAGAGTGCCGTGGGCCCTTCCCACTCGTGACAACTGTGTCAGTAGTTTTGGCACGGGTGGGCACTTGTCACCTCGAAAACTTTGTGGGAAATCACTCTTGGAGTAGGAAGAAATGGCAACTACTAGAGAAAGAGAAGCTGCGTTGGAGAAAGTGGTTGTGTTGCAGCCTCATTGCGCCCTGGAATATTGCTCTGGGAAAGGATGGAGTGCCAACAGGCAGAAAGGGTCTTGGAGCTGTGAGCAAGGAAAATGTTTTGGTTGATTCCTCCTGTGTGCAGGCTGCTTCCTGTAAGTGAACAAATTCGGTTGGAAGAAACTGTCTGTCTCTTGAGGACTTTTTTCCTCCTAAGTGACATAATCTTCAAGCTCCTTAGTTTTGCCCAAATGTTAGATTCCGTATTTGAGCTTTTTAGTTGTTGATGAGACTTGTATATGAATTATGCTATTTAGGATTTTGCTTTTATTCAGTCGGAGTTCCTCTAAACACCCGTCTCATTTTTTCAGGTGCGAAAACCCAGAGCCCTCAGGCTGTGAAGAGGATGTAAGCCAGGATTCCTCTGAATCCAAACCAGTCCTGGGGACGTAAGTGTGTTTCTTCACTGTTATTTTGCACAGGAAGCCCCAGTCAGGATTCGGTACTGGGGGAGGCTGTGGGCAGCATAGATGTTGCTTCCTTTGAAATTTCAGAGCACTGTTGGCTTGCTTCAAGAGGCTTGTGTAAAGGCCACATATCAACGGTCTGGTAAGATATCCAGCCCTATAACGCAGAGATCTTTCTGTCAGGGAAATTGTCTCAGAATTCAACATGAGACGAACACATCTAGGCCAAGAGTTAGTTGATTAAACAAAGGAGGAGTGTTTGTTTCCCCTGCTTTACCTCTGGTGGTAAATGGTTATGGCTTGTGACTGATTTCATTGTGCATAACAGCAGTGTCTGCAGACCGAAGCTGGGGTTGTTTCAGGCAGCGTGTGTATGCGTGTTTCTTTGCCACTGGTGCCCCTGTGATTTACAGTGTTGCTTTTAGAGTGAGATTTAAATTCTGAAGTCATGCAAATTTGCAAGAAAAAGAGCAAAGCTGTCTTGAAGTGCAGTTAAAGGGGTGAAAAAGGGGTTTGCTTATCCTCCTAGCACCATATGAACGTGGATTTTATCTGTAGACGTCGGGTGTAAAATGTGCCTTAGGTCTTCAGCATTTGTTCTTTGACAGCGGTGTGATCTGTGGTTTGCATGCATTGTGGCAGTGAAGAGTAGCTGCAACGTTATATTTGATTACAGTATGAAGATGCTCTATTCTTGTCAGCATTACTGAGGATTGTTTTTCTATGAATGTCTCAGCTTCCACCAGTTAAGAAGACCTTAGTTTTTTTTATCAGTGCACTGACTTCTCAAGGCGTAACTGAAGAAGAAGCCTTTAGCTTCCTTTTGTTTTGAGGTGGAAGAAAAATGTGGAACTCTTCTGTCATGTCCACATGTCACACAGTCCAATCAAGACTGAGAAATACGCTGCACTGTTTTAATTCCTGAGATTCAGGCAGACTGTCGATTCAGTTCTGTTCTACAATACCGAGCGTGGTCTTCCCACTGCTTACCTCCATGCTTTTCTGATGGCTTGTGTGTTGGGATTAGGGGGGTTTTGAGTCTGGCTTAAAAGGGTTCAAACATCCCCAGTCCAGAAATGTGTCGTTAACATACTGAACACCTTCCTGTCCTCCGTTGTCTGAATGGATTGGTTGGACAGTGAGGTCGCTTTGCCTTCCGTCACTCATGCAGCAACTGTTTTGCTTAACCACCAGAGATAAATTGGTAAAAGCTCCTTGGCTGTGAGCATTTCAGTAGCTGTCTCTGACAAGAAGAGATGTAGAGCTTAATTAATGTCTGTAAATGACACAGGACTCTCCGAGGCTTTAGTTAGAAACACACGTTATCGGTTGTTAGTTTATTTTTTTTTTTTTAGCACTTAGCAAGGACAGCAAGCTAGAAGCTCTACTGATTTGGGCTGTTCCTCTTGCCCCATGAGACTCAACATGGGAGCTCAATTCTCTGATTTTTTTCCTGGCTGCTGTTACAGAGAGCTGTCAGTCTTTTCCTCCTGTTTTGCCATGAGAACTCATCAAAGAACAGCTGGTAGTTAAAAATTCATCACAAGCACCAAGAAGGCAGTGTTCTGTAATGGGTAGAGGCAGTAGTAGGCAGCCAGCAGGTTCCCACACTGCCATCGAAAATGAGCTCCAGGGTCTCTTCCAGCTTTGGGCAAACCATTTGACTTTCCCCTTTCCCAGTCAGTCCAGGCACAGAATATGAGCTACAGCAGTACCCTTCCTGCAAAACAGATGAAGCATTTGTACTGGGGATGAGGAGAATAGTTTCACCAGGGTAAATCAGGTTGGGATTAGTCCCCCAACTGCCGTGTCATGGACCCAAAGGAGCTTGATTATGAGATGGAGAACACTCAGTGTGTTTATGTATCTCAGAATAGACCTGCAAGTCCCGTGCCAGGGCTTGAGTGCGCTTGTGGCACAGCCTCGTTTGAGAGCCTTGTGGGAGCTCATTGTCTACATGTGAAATCTGTGTTCATATTTGAACTCCTCTCGTGATCTCGTAACTTGAGGAAGGAGAGGTCCTCCTGGTATGCTTGTCCATTTTGCAGCTATTAACAGGATAGACCTGAGCCACTGTATCTGTCTTTTTGAGGATTTGAACTTTAAAAGCCAAGTGCCTGGTTGTCGGGAGCACAGAGTACAGATGTTCTTTGAGCTGACACATCAGTGTGTCTGACTGGATGCTTGTGGTCAGAGGTTTTTACTGAGAGCATGGCCCTTCATGGAATATCAGTGGGAGTGTGGGATACCGTTATTGCACGAGGGTTTTGTGAAGTGGGGTTATTGGAACAGGTATCAGGGAAGGTTTCTGTAGATGTGAAAAATACGGCCATTGGAGGGCTAAGCTCTCACAGCTCACTACAGAGCGCGGCCCTAAGCGTTTGGTGAAGTGGATAGGACCTGCTGCAAACCAGGGCTGTTGTCACTTGGTCATCTCAGCTGTTTTTCTGATGGCAGTGGAGCTCATGAGATCGGCTTCTCTAGAAGACGGTTTCTTCTTTCCTGAACATCTTCCCCCGCTTTCCCTGACAGCAATACCTGTAAGTCACCACCCCTCGTGCCCGCAGCAGCACTTATGACTCCGTGATGTACAGAATCAGTTGTTCTGGCCTATAGTAATCAGAACAGAGGAGTAGCGTAAGAACTCCTAGCTTTTAATTTTGGCTCTCCGGCTTAGGTAGGTAAGGAACAAGGCACGGATAAGCCATCTGTGCTTTTCTTTTGTGTCAGGAAAGGGGTATGATCCTACTTGCTTTGTAGGGACGTTATGTGGCTCAATTAATAGCGATGTTGAAATGCCTAAGTGCCAGTCCTGCTGTGATTGTGATAATAGCTGTGGTTGCTCAAGTGCAGTAACTTTGCAGCCAGGTAAGAAGTCAGACGAGGAAAGAGCAGCCACCCTGGGGAGCAGGCCGTACAGTTAGATTTACTACTGTGAGCTTTACCTCTCAGTCTGTACTAATTCTGACATAGAGCACGGGGAGCAATACAAATCGACAGTGCATGTACCCAAGAATGTAAAACTGTTGAGGAATTCATTCTTCTGAATGGGTAATTCTTCGTATCTTTGAAGAATAAAATACGAAAGGACAGCAAGTTTGTGGGGGTGCTAGTAACTTTAAAGAGGAGCTGACTTGCCAAGTGACAGTGTGTCGTGAGAGTGTCTTGCTTCCTAAGCCTGTAAATTGCCAAAGAGGCACAGATTTATCAGAGGAGCCAATAGCTGTGTGCATATAGATTGTCCCTTTTAGCCAGTAATATTTTGTGTATGATTTATTTTACTGACTTTTATAAAAGACACATTTTTAACAGAGAAAGTTGGAATAAATAAATAGTGAGTTGAATTGAATGGAATTTTTCTTTGAATTGCAAACGCTATCTGTACAGACCTGGGATTCTTGCGTGTGAAGCCTTAGACTGATACTTCCACCTCTTCCTTTTGTCCTTTGAAACATTTTGGATGACTTTGTTAAGAGTTCTGACATGAACCTGCTGGACACAAACTGGCAGCCCGCTACGTGTTCTCTATCTGATGTTACGAGGATGTTGTAGCACAAGCACTTAAAGATGCACTTACTCTCCTCTGACTGTTCAGATTAATTTCAGGTGCCTGACACCCTTAGTTGGGCACAGAATGCGTAAAATCAGCTTGCCTTATTCTGGACTGTGCGTAATTGTCCGCTTTCAGTCATGAAAGCTGGCTGTAAGGAGCCATGAACTCCGTTACGGAGCTGTATGTCTGAAACAGGGGGCGCTGCCGTTGAAAATGAAGGGCATAATCCTGCCTTCGAGGCACGTGCGCTGCCTGTGTAGGTGAGAGATTTTGCTTTGCACTTTTGGAGTCGTGCCCATGGTTTCCTCTTTCCCAGTGGTAATTTTCAGAGTGCCGTGGGCCCTTCCCACTCGTGACAACTGTGTCAGTAGTTTTGGCACGGGTGGGCACTTGTCACCTCGAAAACTTTGTGGGAAATCACTCTTGGAGTAGGAAGAAATGGCAACTACTAGAGAAAGAGAAGCTGCGTTGGAGAAAGTGGTTGTGTTGCAGCCTCATTGCGCCCTGGAATATTGCTCTGGGAAAGGATGGAGTGCCAACAGGCAGAAAGGGTCTTGGAGCTGTGAGCAAGGAAAATGTTTTGGTTGATTCCTCCTGTGTGCAGGCTGCTTCCTGTAAGTGAACAAATTCGGTTGGAAGAAACTGTCTGTCTCTTGAGGACTTTTTTCCTCCTAAGTGACATAATCTTCAAGCTCCTTAGTTTTGCCCAAATGTTAGATTCCGTATTTGAGCTTTTTAGTTGTTGATGAGACTTGTATATGAATTATGCTATTTAGGATTTTGCTTTTATTCAGTCGGAGTTCCTCTAAACACCCGTCTCATTTTTTCAGGTGCGAAAACCCAGAGCCCTCAGGCTGTGAAGAGGATGTAAGCCAGGATTCCTCTGAATCCAAACCAGTCCTGGGGACGTAAGTGTGTTTCTTCACTGTTATTTTGCACAGGAAGCCCCAGTCAGGATTCGGTACTGGGGGAGGCTGTGGGCAGCATAGATGTTGCTTCCTTTGAAATTTCAGAGCACTGTTGGCTTGCTTCAAGAGGCTTGTGTAAAGGCCACATATCAACGGTCTGGTAAGATATCCAGCCCTATAACGCAGAGATCTTTCTGTCAGGGAAATTGTCTCAGAATTCAACATGAGACGAACACATCTAGGCCAAGAGTTAGTTGATTAAACAAAGGAGGAGTGTTTGTTTCCCCTGCTTTACCTCTGGTGGTAAATGGTTATGGCTTGTGACTGATTTCATTGTGCATAACAGCAGTGTCTGCAGACCGAAGCTGGGGTTGTTTCAGGCAGCGTGTGTATGCGTGTTTCTTTGCCACTGGTGCCCCTGTGATTTACAGTGTTGCTTTTAGAGTGAGATTTAAATTCTGAAGTCATGCAAATTTGCAAGAAAAAGAGCAAAGCTGTCTTGAAGTGCAGTTAAAGGGGTGAAAAAGGGGTTTGCTTATCCTCCTAGCACCATATGAACGTGGATTTTATCTGTAGACGTCGGGTGTAAAATGTGCCTTAGGTCTTCAGCATTTGTTCTTTGACAGCGGTGTGATCTGTGGTTTGCATGCATTGTGGCAGTGAAGAGTAGCTGCAACGTTATATTTGATTACAGTATGAAGATGCTCTATTCTTGTCAGCATTACTGAGGATTGTTTTTCTTGAATGTCTCAGCTTCCACCAGTTAAGAAGACCTTAGTTTTTTTTATCAGTGCACTGACTTCTCAAGGCGTAACTGAAGAAGAAGCCTTTAGCTTCCTTTTGTTTTGAGGTGGAAGAAAAATGTGGAACTCTTCTGTCATGTCCACATGTCACACAGTCCAATCAAGACTGAGAAATACGCTGCACTGTTTTAATTCCTGAGATTCAGGCAGACTGTCGATTCAGTTCTGTTCTACAATACCGAGCGTGGTCTTCCCACTGCTTACCTCCATGCTTTTCTGATGGCTTGTGTGTTGGGATTAGGGGGGTTTTGAGTCTGGCTTAAAAGGGTTCAAACATCCCCAGTCCAGAAATGTGTCGTTAACATACTGAACACCTTCCTGTCCTCCGTTGTCTGAATGGATTGGTTGGACAGTGAGGTCGCTTTGCCTTCCGTCACTCATGCAGCAACTGTTTTGCTTAACCACCAGAGATAAATTGGTAAAAGCTCCTTGGCTGTGAGCATTTCAGTAGCTGTCTCTGACAAGAAGAGATGTAGAGCTTAATTAATGTCTGTAAATGACACAGGACTCTCCGAGGCTTTAGTTAGAAACACACGTTATCGGTTGTTAGTTTATTTTTTTTTTTTTAGCACTTAGCAAGGACAGCAAGCTAGAAGCTCTACTGATTTGGGCTGTTCCTCTTGCCCCATGAGACTCAACATGGGAGCTCAATTCTCTGATTTTTTTCCTGGCTGCTGTTACAGAGAGCTGTCAGTCTTTTCCTCCTGTTTTGCCATGAGAACTCATCAAAGAACAGCTGGTAGTTAAAAATTCATCACAAGCACCAAGAAGGCAGTGTTCTGTAATGGGTAGAGGCAGTAGTAGGCAGCCAGCAGGTTCCCACACTGCCATCGAAAATGAGCTCCAGGGTCTCTTCCAGCTTTGGGCAAACCATTTGACTTTCCCCTTTCCCAGTCAGTCCAGGCACAGAATATGAGCTACAGCAGTACCCTTCCTGCAAAACAGATGAAGCATTTGTACTGGGGATGAGGAGAATAGTTTCACCAGGGTAAATCAGGTTGGGATTAGTCCCCCAACTGCCGTGTCATGGACCCAAAGGAGCTTGATTATGAGATGGAGAACACTCAGTGTGTTTATGTATCTCAGAATAGACCTGCAAGTCCCGTGCCAGGGCTTGAGTGCGCTTGTGGCACAGCCTCGTTTGAGAGCCTTGTGGGAGCTCATTGTCTACATGTGAAATCTGTGTTCATATTTGAACTCCTCTCGTGATCTCGTAACTTGAGGAAGGAGAGGTCCTCCTGGTATGCTTGTCCATTTTGCAGCTATTAACAGGATAGACCTGAGCCACTGTATCTGTCTTTTTGAGGATTTGAACTTTAAAAGCCAAGTGCCTGGTTGTCGGGAGCACAGAGTACAGATGTTCTTTGAGCTGACACATCAGTGTGTCTGACTGGATGCTTGTGGTCAGAGGTTTTTACTGAGAGCATGGCCCTTCATGGAATATCAGTGGGAGTGTGGGATACCGTTATTGCACGAGGGTTTTGTGAAGTGGGGTTATTGGAACAGGTATCAGGGAAGGTTTCTGTAGATGTGAAAAATACGGCCATTGGAGGGCTAAGCTCTCACAGCTCACTACAGAGCGCGGCCCTAAGCGTTTGGTGAAGTGGATAGGACCTGCTGCAAACCAGGGCTGTTGTCACTTGGTCATCTCAGCTGTTTTTCTGATGGCAGTGGAGCTCATGAGATCGGCTTCTCTAGAAGACGGTTTCTTCTTTCCTGAACATCTTCCCCCGCTTTCCCTGACAGCAATACCTGTAAGTCACCACCCCTCGTGCCCGCAGCAGCACTTATGACTCCGTGATGTACAGAATCAGTTGTTCTGGCCTATAGTAATCAGAACAGAGGAGTAGCGTAAGAACTCCTAGCTTTTAATTTTGGCTCTCCGGCTTAGGTAGGTAAGGAACAAGGCACGGATAAGCCATCTGTGCTTTTCTTTTGTGTCAGGAAAGGGGTATGATCCTACTTGCTTTGTAGGGACGTTATGTGGCTCAATTAATAGCGATGTTGAAATGCCTAAGTGCCAGTCCTGCTGTGATTGTGATAATAGCTGTGGTTGCTCAAGTGCAGTAACTTTGCAGCCAGGTAAGAAGTCAGACGAGGAAAGAGCAGCCACCCTGGGGAGCAGGCCGTACAGTTAGATTTACTACTGTGAGCTTTACCTCTCAGTCTGTACTAATTCTGACATAGAGCACGGGGAGCAATACAAATCGACAGTGCATGTACCCAAGAATGTAAAACTGTTGAGGAATTCATTCTTCTGAATGGGTAATTCTTCGTATCTTTGAAGAATAAAATACGAAAGGACAGCAAGTTTGTGGGGGTGCTAGTAACTTTAAAGAGGAGCTGACTTGCCAAGTGACAGTGTGTCGTGAGAGTGTCTTGCTTCCTAAGCCTGTAAATTGCCAAAGAGGCACAGATTTATCAGAGGAGCCAATAGCTGTGTGCATATAGATTGTCCCTTTTAGCCAGTAATATTTTGTGTATGATTTATTTTACTGACTTTTATAAAAGACACATTTTTAACAGAGAAAGTTGGAATAAATAAATAGTGAGTTGAATTGAATGGAATTTTTCTTTGAATTGCAAACGCTATCTGTACAGACCTGGGATTCTTGCGTGTGAAGCCTTAGACTGATACTTCCACCTCTTCCTTTTGTCCTTTGAAACATTTTGGATGACTTTGTTAAGAGTTCTGACATGAACCTGCTGGACACAAACTGGCAGCCCGCTACGTGTTCTCTATCTGATGTTACGAGGATGTTGTAGCACAAGCACTTAAAGATGCACTTACTCTCCTCTGACTGTTCAGATTAATTTCAGGTGCCTGTTACCCTTAGTTGGGCACAGAATGCGTAAAATCAGCTTGCCTTATTCTGGACTGTGCGTAATTGTCCGCTTTCACTCATGAAAGCTGGCTGTAAGGAGCCATGAACTCCGTTACGGAGCTGTATGTCTGAAACAGGGGGCACTGCCGTTGAAAATGAAGGGCATAATCCTGCCTTCGAGGCACGTGCGCTGCCTGTGTAGGTGAGAGATTTTGCTTTGCACTTTTGGAGTCGTGCCCATGGTTTCCTCTTTCCCAGTGGTAATTTTCAGAGTGCCGTGGGCCCTTCCCGCTCGTGACAACTGTGTCAGTAGTTTTGGCACGAGTGGGCACTTGTCACCTCGAAAACTTTGTGGGAAATCACTCTTGGAGTAGGAAGAAATGGCAACTACTAGAGAAAGAGAAGCTGCGTTGGAGAAAGTGGTTGTGTTGCAGCCTCATTGCGCCCTGGAATATTGCTCTGGGAAAGGATGGAGTGCCAACAGGCAGAAAGGGTCTTGGAGCTGTGAGCAAGGAAAATGTTTTGGTTGATTCCTCCTGTGTGCAGGCTGCTTCCTGTAAGTGAACAAATTCGGTTGGAAGAAACTGTCTGTCTCTTGAGGACTTTTTTCCTCCTAAGTGACATAATCTTCAAGCTCCTTAGTTTTGCCCAAATGTTAGATTCCGTATTTGAGCTTTTTAGTTGTTGATGAGACTTGTATATGAATTATGCTATTTAGGATTTTGCTTTTATTCAGTCGGAGTTCCTCTAAACACCCGTCTCATTTTTTCAGGTGCGGAAACCCAGAGCCCTCAGGCTGTGAAGAGGATGTAAGCCAGGATTCCTCTGAATCCAAACCAGTCCTGGGGACGTAAGTGTGTTTCTTCACTGTTATTTTGCACAGGAAGCCCCAGTCAGGATTCGGTACTGGGGGAGGCTGTGGGCAGCATAGATGTTGCTTCCTTTGAAATTTCAGAGCACTGTTGGCTTGCTTCAAGAGGCTTGTGTAAAGGCCACATATCAACGGTCTGGTAAGATATCCAGCCCTATAACGCAGAGATCTTTCTGTCAGGGAAATTGTCTCAGAATTCAACATGAGACGAACACATCTAGGCCAAGAGTTAGTTGATTAAACAAAGGAGGAGTGTTTGTTTCCCCTGCTTTACCTCTGGTGGTAAATGGTTATGGCTTGTGACTGATTTCATTGTGCATAACAGCAGTGTCTGCAGACCGAAGCTGGGGTTGTTTCAGGCAGCGTGTGTATGCGTGTTTCTTTGCCACTGGTGCCCCTGTGATTTACAGTGTTGCTTTTAGAGTGAGATTTAAATTCTGAAGTCATGCAAATTTGCAAGAAAAAGAGCAAAGCTGTCTTGAAGTGCAGTTAAAGGGGTGAAAAAGGGGTTTGCTTATCCTCCTAGCACCATATGAACGTGGATTTTATCTGTAGACGTCGGGTGTAAAATGTGCCTTAGGTCTTCAGCATTTGTTCTTTGACAGCGGTGTGATCTGTGGTTTGCATGCATTGTGGCAGTGAAGAGTAGCTGCAACGTTATATTTGATTACAGTATGAAGATGCTCTATTCTTGTCAGCATTACTGAGGATTGTTTTTCTATGAATGTCTCAGCTTCCACCAGTTAAGAAGACCTTAGTTTTTTTTATCAGTGCACTGACTTCTCAAGGCGTAACTGAAGAAGAAGCCTTTAGCTTCCTTTTGTTTTGAGGTGGAAGAAAAATGTGGAACTCTTCTGTCATGTCCACATGTCACACAGTCCAATCAAGACTGAGAAATACGCTGCACTGTTTTAATTCCTGAGATTCAGGCAGACTGTCGATTCAGTTCTGTTCTACAATACCGAGCGTGGTCTTCCCACTGCTTACCTCCATGCTTTTCTGATGGCTTGTGTGTTGGGATTAGGGGGGTTTTGAGTCTGGCTTAAAAGGGTTCAAACATCCCCAGTCCAGAAATGTGTCGTTAACATACTGAACACCTTCCTGTCCTCCGTTGTCTGAATGGATTGGTTGGACAGTGAGGTCGCTTTGCCTTCCGTCACTCATGCAGCAACTGTTTTGCTTAACCACCAGAGATAAATTGGTAAAAGCTCCTTGGCTGTGAGCATTTCAGTAGCTGTCTCTGACAAGAAGAGATGTAGAGCTTAATTAATGTCTGTAAATGACACAGGACTCTCCGAGGCTTTAGTTAGAAACACATGTTATCAGTTGTTAGTTTATTTTTTCTTTTTTAGCACTTAGCAAGGACAGCAAGCTAGAAGCTCTACTGATTTGGGCTGTTCCTCTTGCCCCATGAGACTCAACATGGGAGCTCAATTCTCTGATTTTTTTCCTGGCTGCTGTGACAGAGAGCTATCAGTCTTTTCCTCCCATTTTGCCATGAGAACTCATCAAAGAACAGCTGGTAGTTAAAAATTCATTACAAGCACCAAGAAGGCAGTGTTCTGTAATGGGTAGAGGCAGTAGTAGGCAGCCAGCAGGTTCCCACACTGCCATCGAAAATGAGCTCCAGGGTCTCTTCCAGCTTTGGGCAAACCATTTGACTTTCCCCTTTCCCAGTCAGTCCAGGCACAGAATATGAGCTACAGCAGTACCCTTCCTGCAAAACAGATGAAGCATTTGTACTGGGGATGAGGAGAATAGTTTCACCAGGGTAAATCAGGTTGGGATTAGTCCCCCAACTGCCGTGTCATGGACCCAAAGGAGCTTGATTATGAGATGGAGAACACTCAGTGTGTTTATGTATCTCAGAATAGACCTGCAAGTCCCGTGCCAGGGCTTGAGTGCGCTTGTGGCACAGCCTCTTTTGAGAGCCTTGTGGGAGCTCATTGTCTACATGTGAAATCTGTGTTCATATTTGAACTCCTCTCGTGATCTCGTAACTTGAGGAAGGAGAGGTCCTCCTGGTATGCTTGTCCATTTTGCAGCTATTAACAGGATAGACCTGAGCCACTGTATCTGTCTTTTTGAGGATTTGAACTTTAAAAGCCAAGTGCCTGGTTGTCGGGAGCACAGAGTACAGATGTTCTTTGAGCTGACACATCAGTGTGTCTGACTGGATGCTTGTGGTCAGAGGTTTTTACTGAGAGCATGGCCCTTCATGGAATATCAGTGGGAGTGTGGGATACCGTTATTGCACGAGGGTTTTGTGAAGTGGGGTTATTGGAACAGGTATCAGGGAAGGTTTCTGTAGATGTGAAAAATACGGCCATTGGAGGGCTAAGCTCTCACAGCTCACTACAGAGCGCGGCCCTAAGCGTTTGGTGAAGTGGATAGGACCTGCTGCAAACCAGGGCTGTTGTCACTTGGTCATCTCAGCTGTTTTTCTGATGGCAGTGGAGCTCATGAGATCGGCTTCTCTAGAAGACGGTTTCTTCTTTCCTGAACATCTTCCCCCGCTTTCCCTGACAGCAATACCTGTAAGTCACCACCCCTCGTGCCCGCAGCAGCACTTATGACTCCGTGATGTACAGAATCAGTTGTTCTGGCCTATAGTAATCAGAACAGAGGAGTAGCGTAAGAACTCCTAGCTTTTAATTTTGGCTCTCCGGCTTAGGTAGGTAAGGAACAAGGCACGGATAAGCCATCTGTGCTTTTCTTTTGTGTCAGGAAAGGGGTATGATCCTACTTGCTTTGTAGGGACGTTATGTGGCTCAATTAATAGCGATGTTGAAATGCCTAAGTGCCAGTCCTGCTGTGATTGTGATAATAGCTGTGGTTGCTCAAGTGCAGTAACTTTGCAGCCAGGTAAGAAGTCAGATGAGGAAAGAGCAGCCACCCTGGGGAGCAGGCCGTACAGTTAGATTTACTACTGTGAGCTTTACCTCTCAGCCTGTACTAATTCTGACATAGAGCACGGGGAGCAATACAAATCGACAGTGCATGTATCCAAGAATGTAAAACTGTTGAGGAATTCATTCTTCTGAATGGGTAATTCTTCGTATCTTTGAAGAATAAAATACGAAAGGACAGCAAGTTTGTGGGGGTGCTAGTAACTTTAAAGAGGAGCTGACTTGCCAAGTGACAGTGTGTCGTGAGAGTGTCTTGCTTCCTAAGCCTGTAAATTGCCAAAGAGGCACAGATTTATCAGAGGAGCCAATAGCTGTGTGCATATAGATTGTCCCTTTTAGCCAGTAATATTTTGTGTATGATTTATTTTACTGACTTTTATAAAAGACACATTTTTAACAGAGAAAGTTGGAATAAATAAATAGTGAGTTGAATTGAATGGAATTTTTCTTTGAATTGCAAATGCTATCTGTACAGACCTGGGATTCTTGCGTGTGAAGCCTTAGACTGATACTTCCACCTCTTCCTTTTGTCCTTTGAAACATTTTGGATGACTTTGTTAAGAGTTCTGACATGAACCTGCTGGACACAAACTGGCAGCCCGCTACGTGTTCTCTATCTGATGTTACGAGGATGTTGTAGCACAAGCACTTAAAGATGCACTTACTCTCCTCTGACTGTTCAGATTAATTTCAGGTGCCTGACACCCTTAGTTGGGCACAGAATGTGTAAAATCAGCTTGCCTTATTCTGGACTGTGCGTAATTGTCCGCTTTCAGTCATGAAAGCTGGCTGTAAGGAGCCATGAACTCCGTTACGGAGCTGTATGTCTGAAACAGGGGGCACTGCCGTTGAAAATGAAGGGCATAATCCTGCCTTCGAGGCACGTGCGCTGCCTGTGTAGGTGAGAGATTTTGCTTTGCACTTTTGGAGTCGTGCCCATGGTTTCCTCTTTCCCAGTGGTAATTTTCAGAGTGCCGTGGGCCCTTCCCACTCGTGACAACTGTGTCAGTAGTTTTGGCACGAGTGGGCACTTGTCACCTCGAAAACTTTGTGGGAAATCACTCTTGGAGTAGGAAGAAATGGCAACTACTAGAGAAAGAGAAGCTGCGTTGGAGAAAGTGGTTGTGTTGCAGCCTCATTGCGCCCTGGAATATTGCTCTGGGAAAGGATGGAGTGCAAACAGGCAGAAAGGGTCTTGGAGCTGTGAGCAAGGAAAATGTTTTGGTTGATTCCTCCTGTGTGCAGGCTGCTTCCTGTAAGTGAACAAATTCGGTTGGAAGAAACTGTCTGTCTCTTGAGGACTTTTTTCCTCCTAAGTGACATAATCTTCAAGCTCCTTAGTTTTGCCCAAATGTTAGATTCCGTATTTGAGCTTTTTAGTTGTTGATGAGACTTGTATATGAATTATGCTATTTAGGATTTTGCTTTTATTCAGTCGGAGTTCCTCTAAACACCCGTCTCATTTTTTCAGGTGCGAAAACCCAGAGCCCTCAGGCTGTGAAGAGGATGTAAGCCAGGATTCCTCTGAATCCAAACCAGTCCTGGGGACGTAAGTGTGTTTCTTCACTGTTATTTTGCACAGGAAGCCCCAGTCAGGATTCGGTACTGGGGGAGGCTGTGGGCAGCATAGATGTTGCTTCCTTTGAAATTTCAGAGCACTGTTGGCTTGCTTCAAGAGGCTTGTGTAAAGGCCACATATCAACGGTCTGGTAAGATATCCAGCCCTATAACGCAGAGATCTTTCTGTCAGGGAAATTGTCTCAGAATTCAACATGAGACGAACACATCTAGGCCAAGAGTTAGTTGATTAAACAAAGGAGGAGTGTTTGTTTCCCCTGCTTTACCTCTGGTGGTAAATGGTTATGGCTTGTGACTGATTTCATTGTGCATAACAGCAGTGTCTGCAGACCGAAGCTGGGGTTGTTTCAGGCAGCGTGTGTATGCGTGTTTCTTTGCCACTGGTGCCCCTGTGATTTACAGTGTTGCTTTTAGAGTGAGATTTAAATTCTGAAGTCATCCGAATTTGCAAGAAAAAGAGCAAAGCTGTCTTGAAGTGCAGTTAAAGGGGTGAAAAAGGGGTTTGCTTATCCTCCTAGCACCATTTATGTGACTACTGGCTGGAAGAGGTTTGAAATACAGGGATGGCTTCCTTGTCAAGGGGGAAATCTTCAGGACTTCATTTTCTCAGGAAATTTAGAGGTTTCTTTTGCCTTTTACTCTGGAACAAGGGACTCTTTTCCCTTTCACGTTATGTCCTACTCTGTCACAGTAGGTGATTATGAGGCAGTGGCTGTGGACAGTGGGTCATGTTATGTGACTGCACACAAAAGTCCTTTTCCCTAATCCCTCTGTCAGCTCATGCGAACAAAATTCTCTTGACATCGTTTTTTGATATGCTGCCTGTGTCTTCCCAGCCTGTAATATGTGCTGTGGCCCGTGGTCGTAGTGCACCAATATAGACATGGTGAGCTACCGGCACGTTGCTGTGATGAACCACAGATCTCACAGAAAATGCAGCAGAAAAAAAGAAAAGTTGATAGTTACTTTTTTTATCCAGGCTTGAATTTTCTTAAAACTTGAAGTAATTAGATTATTTTGGCAGACTTTGTTTATTTTTTTTCACACTCAGTTGAAATTTGTCAACAACATTGTGAGTTATCTCTGGAAAACCATAGCATAAATTTTACGTCTTGTTACAAAATCAAGTTGAAATGATGGGAAGTCCCTGCAAAGACAGGATTTAAAGAATTTCCCATAAGCATCCATTTGTGGAGTATCTATGTACCAGTCCCAATAGGTGGGTGTGGGTTAAAACCTACATAAACCAGGAAAAGGAGATAAACAGATCACTTCCCTCTGTTTCAGGCAGGGTGGAAACCGCATCAGCTCTGGTTTCCCCTCATCCCTCTCAGTCTGTGTTAGGCTTGTCCATGGGCAGTTCTCTGCAGTTGGTGTCTTTTTAGCTACATGTGTCTAAGAAGGCGTGCGATAACTTTCCTGAACAAGATCCAGTGCTCCTCTAACTCCTTAAGCGTTCCTCTTCCAGCATAACCGAGCATAACCTTTTTGCATGGTGTAATTTGACAAAGCCTCCCTGTCTTTGAGCTAAGGGTAAACTCAAGGTTCTGCTGATACATTTTTTTGTTAAACGCATTTCATCCTGAGATTAGCAAGGCCAGTCTGTCTTCTGGGTTCAGCT
Organism: Athene noctua; assembly: GCF_965140245.1. Taxonomy (NCBI): domain Eukaryota; kingdom Metazoa; phylum Chordata; class Aves; order Strigiformes; family Strigidae; genus Athene; species Athene noctua. The sequence continues at coordinate 34,078,820 of NC_134041.1, forward strand.
GTCTTGGCGCTTCAAGCTCGATACGGGGCACTGCCCGTGCTGCACATGTCACGGTTAGGGTGTTATCTTCACAGATGAGGCAATCTCACTGTGTATGTTCATGGGGGTTAGGTTCAGGCTTAGACGGCTTTTTCACAGAAGCCAAGGTTTCCTTCAGTCTTTCTCCTAAGACAGCAGATCGTGAGTAGTATGGGTTGGAGGACAATGCAGCTTCAGCTTGGTCCCTAGACTTGGCAGCAGCAACTGATGGGAGGAAGGGCAGCAAAGGAAGCGTTTGATTTAGCGCTTCCACGGGGGAAGCTGCTACCCTGAATGCGTCCAGAGGAGGGCAACCAAGGTGGTGTCAGGGCTGGAGGCATGTCCTGTGAGGAGCGGCTGAGGACCTTGGGCTTGTCTGGTTTGGAGAAAAGGAGGCTGAGGGGCGACCTCATGGCTCTCTGCAGCTTCCTGAGGAGGGGACGTGGAGAGGGAGGTGCTGAGCTCTTCTCCCTGGGATCCAGGGACAGGACACATGGGAATGGTTCAGGGCTGTGCCAGGGGAGGTTCAGGCTGGGCATTAGGAAGCATTTCTTTACTGAGAGAGTGGTCAAACCCTGGAACAGGCTTCCCAGAGAGGTGGTCAATGCCCCAAGGCTGTCAGTGTTTGAGAGGCATTTGGACAATGCCCTTAACAACGTGCCGTAACTTTTGGTCAGCCCTGAAGTGGTCAGGCAGTCGGACTTAGATGATCGTTGTAGGTCCCTTCCAACTGAAATAATCTGTTCTATTCTATCAATATTTGATGTCCTGAATTTAATAGAAGAGTCTCAATATAGCTTAAGTGGATTTGATTCTTTATTCGTTTTCATTTGGGGACTATAATCAGATCCACTTGGGGGAGGGCAAATCAGGAGCAACTTCACTGAGGTCCCTGGCAAAATCTGAGTGATATCTTAATAAGATTCCATGTATAAAAATTAAATTCTTTGCTCAAAAAAGTCTTCATACTGCCTTCATGTGGGGTATGAATGCCTGTGTTTTTATTGTTGTATTAGACACAGATACCTGCGGTTGCATCAATACATGCTGTTTACAACCAGTGTGTTCTTGTGTATTTGCTCTTAGTGAAGTAGCATCAATCTTAGGAGCCTGGCTTGATCAGTGTACTGAGGATTTCAGAGAGCCGCCTGACTACCCATGTTTGATGAAGCTGTTGGATTACTTGAAGAAGAATATCCCTGGCTCTGACCTGGAGAGGAGGGCGCAGAACCTCTTGGAGAAGTTCCAGAACCAAGAAGTGGAAAAGGACGGTAAGTTACCTTTCCCTTCTGCCTTCCTGTTCTCCCGGACTGTGTGGTGACACAGGGGTTTGTGTGGAGTACACTTCACTAACTCGTAGGCTAATTGATTATATTGTGAGGCTCACCAGGGACTTTTTTCTTGTTTCTTTCTTTAAAAAAAAATCTCTGTGAGGCTGCAGGCTCTGTGCGGGATGAAATAGTCCTATAGTGTAGGTGCCTATGCCTGTTTATTGTGGGGATTGGGATTGGGAAATCCAGCACTTGTCTAATATTTAGCCAAAACTTTGAGATTACTGCAGCAACTAAGTCGTTAATTGTCAGCGCCCTTCCCGTGTCATGGAATTAAAACACACAGCAGGTCTCTAGCTGTTTTTTTCATTTCAACACACATGCACCGAGAAAAGCCCAAACCAGCAGAAAGAAAAATACAGAGCTGTGGGGTTAGAAGAGTTTTAGACTTGTCGCTTACTTTATCAGAGCTCCATCTTTGTTTATTTCTGAGATTTCTTTCAGAACTCTTAATGTGTGGTCTGGCATCAAGGCTTGCTGATAATTATTGTCCCAAAGCATTCATATTGTGCTATGAATTTACAAATTTGGGTCCTAATCCTACAGTTTGATTTGCGTAATCAGACCTCCGTTCAGTGCTGCCATCAGCCATGCCGGTAGATTAGACTGCAGTATCAGATACGTAGAAAAAAGCCATTTCTGGCCTCAATTCTTGCTGCTTGAGCAATGCAAATCAAGGTGAGTCAGAGACTGCAAATTCAAAAGGGGCACGTGGTTGCTGTCAGTGAAGTCAAGAGGGCAGCTGGGCTTTGAGGGGGACCTAAACGGATCAGCGATTTGAAGATGATGAGATACTTGAGTACGAGAGAATTCCAGCTTCTTGGACAGCAGGGAAAAGACTGGTTACACATTTATGAAGGTGAAGGAGAAAAGAGAAAAAAAAGGCATGAAAAAAGAAAAGGAAAATTCTTGCGTTGCACTCGAGGACCTGATTTTAAAGGCACTGGGAGATTTTGAGTAGGGTTGCAACTTTGCGATGAGGATTTTCACTGAATTTCAAGGCGGAAGGGAAAATGAGGAGTTACACAGCCAAAAAGAGGGAGAAGAAGGTGTAACTCTTGTAACAGTTTGGTAGAAATCCATTTAATTATGCGCAGTGTTACAAAACAGTCACGGAAAAATAATGCTGGAACAGAGGTCTCCCTTTATTGCGTTTAGCTCTGTCAATAAATTGTGCAGTTGGAATGTGCGGATGGAAGTCTGGATAGAGCCTCTAGTTAATAATTTGTTACATCAGAACTGTAGCAATTTACACTGATGATTAGGTTTTGCTAATGAACAAAGAAAGGAAAACTGAAGTATTTTGAAAAACAATGATAAAATATCGCAGTCTGCTTTTGTCGCTTTAATATCTGTTCTGCTTTAACTGGTTATGAAGTATTGCACAACACACTCTGAAATGCACTGGTTGTTTTTGTTAATGAAATCTCACTAGTAGTAAACTCAGCACTTTCAGTGTTAGTCTTCAACAAGTCCATTTTTTTTCCCTCCCTTCTCATGGAGTTACTGTCACCTTACAGTAAAAGGGATTAGGAAGAGGATTTCTTTTCAGAGATTTTCTGTTTGACTTCCTCCTCTACCATGGGAAACAAGGGCATATTTCTTTGTGTTTTAATGTGGCTTTGTTCTCAACCTGTGGGAGCCAAAAGGTGACATGGGAACATCTGTGAAATCCTTTCCCTTCTGCACTGGATCTGGTCCCTTGATGAGGACAACTCTCCTCTCTCACCTCTTCATTGCTGCCCAGGGCAGATTTAGAAGCAGCATTCAGCTGAATGCTGTAGGTGCTCACTGTTCTCCCTTTTCTGGGCAGAAATCCCAGAGAGGGAAGGTGAGGGATGCTGGAATAAACTCTCTTCAATGTAGTTTATGTAAGCACAAATGGTGCCAAGAAATCTGATCTCTCCTTTTAGTTCCCCACATGGGAGCTGAAATCTGGATATAAGAGCACTCCTAATGCAGTATTTTGGGGATATGACTGCAGTCTTGTTCCTTTTCAGTTTGGTTAATTTTTGGTTTTTCAGATTATAAGACGCATTAATACTAAAAGGTAGATTAACAAAATTCTGCAATGTTAATAAGAAATTTTTGTTGGGGCATTCTTCTTTCAGAAGAATGTTTAGTGAATGGGTTAAGTCACTTCTCTGCTAAGAGACCCTGAACAGCTCAGTTCTCTTTTCCTTCCACCTTTTCTTTGCCAATTTAATTTTCTGGTCATCATCTTTCTCACCAAAATATGCAGCACAGCGGGGCTATTAGGTCAGGCAGGACCCTTTGTGTGTTCTGCTATAATATATAGAGTGGTGGTTTAAAATAAACAAACATCTGCTTTGATTCACTGTTTGCTGTATAAATTTACCAAGTCGTGTTTTCCATCCTGGACAGATGGGTTCCGTGTTGCTTCCCTCTGTAACCTACGTGATGAAGAGGAAATGGACATCAGCAGGCCTGAAGAATTCTCTTTTTTCCAGGCAGACCTTGTGGCAGAACAGTTGACATACATGGATGCAGTATGTAGAGTATATGTACTACTTGAAATGCTGCGGTAAATAGTGTGGGGCTTCTAAACATTTTTTGTAAAGATATGTCAATGTAAGTATAGTGTTCCAGAAAAGGTCTGTTGTTGGGACACAGAACACAGCTCTGCTTGGTTATCCAAACTGGCTTCATTCATTGGGCTTTTTTTCCTTCAGTCATTCCAAAGATTATTTTTTTTTTAAATTAAAATAAGCGTGAATGTATACTGTGTAGCCTTTTCTGCAAAGCTCAGTATTTGTACACCTGAGAAATAGCACATTTTTATGACGTATACTAAAGATGTATCGGTACTCTTAAATGCAGTGCTCTGATTTGATTTGTCTGTATCAATCTCCTTCAAAATATCATGATATAAAAGAATTTCCCCTTGGTTTTCCCAGGAGTGTTTAGCTGTCAGTTCTTTCAGGGCATCAAGCCTATAAAGTGTCTATTTCTGCCAAATATACAATAGATATATATATTAAAGCATATACACTTTATGTATAAAAAAAATAAAGTGTACATACTGCCAAAGCGTGTATTTCAAACTAACGGAAAACAAATATTTACCTTTTAATGCCATATTAGATTTAGATCCATGTAAACATGCATTTCTTCTTGTGGATAGTAGAGATTTAGGAGAACCCTGCTGACGTAGACACCTCTGCTTCACTCTAGGAACTCTTCAAGAAGGTTGTGCCCTACCACTGTTTGGGATGCATCTGGTCTCGACGGAATAAGAAAGAATATAAGCACCTGGCGCTGACCATCAGGGCTACCATCTCACAGTTCAATGTCGTTACCAAATGTGTGGTCAGCACTATCCTGAAGGACAAGGAGCTCAAATCACAGCAAAGAGCCAAGATCATTGAGAAATGGATTCATATTGCACATGTAAGGCATTTATTCTAGACTGTTTAATGTTTCTCGTGTGGGTGCCTTGGAGTGGGGGAGTTGGAAGGGGAGGAAGGTGTTGGATGCGTTGGTCCCAGGCCATCTTAGCTCTAATGCTTTCTATTTTTGACTGCCTTTCTTTGTAACAGTAGATGAAGTGTTGCCCTTCCTCAGTTGCTTCCCCACCATGGAAGTGGGGTTGGTGCTTGTCTCTTTGGTTGGGGAGTGCTAATTAATGGGTGAGGCAGGTACTGTGTCTTGCAGATGGGGAGTGCCACATACTTGATGATGCAACGTTTATGGGAAGATGGGTATAAATTCAACCAGTTCACTTCCCTGGAACTAAATGCTGCTCGTATCAGGGAAGGAAGAGAAGTGATGGTTGATATCATCCAAAGGTTAGACTTGTTTGCAGAAGAAAGTCTAACAAGAAAGGAGTCGGACTGGCAGTGGTGCAAGCAGCAGGCACAGTCAGAATAAGCTTTGCACTTGCCTGCCTTTGGCCATTCGTGTTCAGCCAGTGAGCATCATGCTCCCTCTCCTGCGTCGATGAACGCCATGGGACTTGAAATCAGATGTGGTGGAAGGCAGCACAACTGTTTGTGTTTTATACATTTACATATGTGTGTGTACATGTGAAAGGAAAGCAAATACAGGGTTTGAAGTAAGTGCAGAGAAAGCTAACACTTCTAGGAAGCAGTAGCCTCTTCAACATGGAAAAAATGAAATTATTGTTTGTACTCTTTTGTTTTGAAAAGTCCTTGAGGCTGGAAGGTCATTTGCCTACTGAGTTATTCATGGTTCCCATCATGTATGCAAACCAGCTGAGTTTGGAGGGGGTGAGGGGTGCAAGCAGTGACCAGAAAAAATAAGTAGAGTTACAATATGGTACCAGACTCCTCCTCATCTTACCTTTCTGGTTTATCATTGTCTCACGCGTTTCTCTAACCCGTTTATACTCTTGGCTTCGATTCCTTTGTCTTGTAGCAGATTGTGTGTTTCTTAATCTTTGTGCGAAAGGGTTTTTCATGACTTCTTTACATAACTCCAGTTTGCTAATTTCTTAGATCTTATCTTTAACATTTTACTGTAAGCTTTTTAACTCCCCTCAGAGCACTGGGCAGCTGGCAGCAAACGGGATCTCTCTTGAAGAGAACATTTAAAGCACTTTCATATGGATGTGTGTTGACTTGTGTTTTAAGAATCACGTGGATTCTTTCTGAGCTATACAAAATAAGCAGTCATAAAAAGTTCAAGCCAAGCAGAGGCTTTCCAACCTTGACCCTGCACTTGTATGCTCCCAGCGGCAGCGTTGTTAGTCCTGGCACCTGAGCTTTGGCAGCTGCTGGTTCAGGAGGCTGGTGTGGGGAAGAAGTCTTTCACCTCTTTTGGCACTTCCATTGACTCATTGTTCTCGTCTGATGGCTGCTTTGTAGCCCCTGTGAATGGATTAGGAAGTTTGATTCCTATTGTCTGTGGGCAGATCTTTAAGTTGCAGAGGGTACCAGCTGAAGGGGCCTTCGTGGGGCAGCCTGGGCTGCAGCCTGGGCGAGCAAGTACGAAGCAGCTTCCTGCTGGTCCCAGGGAGCAGGGAGGCCCGGGAAGCCAGGACAGGGACCGCTCTCGGCATACTTGTTCTGTGGATGGAGAACTTTGATCTCCACCTCTGTTGATTCAGTGCTTCTCCCTGTACTTAGTTCATACACATAATTCAATGCTCCAGTCTTAGCTAAGCACGTGAAAAATGCATGAGCACGCTCTACAAAATAATTGCACATGTCGAACAGCTAGTTGCATATCTGCTTAGCTGCCCACTTCTGAAGAAAGCTGCTTGCTTTTTGCGTGCAAATGAATGTTTTGAATAGTTAGATGTCTGAATTAGAAAATAATCCCCTCATTAAAGTGCAGTTATTCCCAGACTGCTGACTCTGTAACTAAGCAGCGTGGAGTTCCACGTTTGTTATTTGTTCGTGACTTTTGGATCCAGTTTCTTGGTTTACAGGATAAACCGAATACTTTTCCGAACTGCCAGCCCTCTCTGCTCCACCTAGATCTGGGGTTCCTGAGCAGGAGCAGCCAATTTTACTCACACAATTTTTTCTTTAAAACTGAAAAGGAACGTTGAAATCGTTACTACCCTGTTATGCTTAATCTTTTAAACTCAAAGTTGCTTCTGCACAGTATTCTTTCTGGTTTCCCCCCTGTGAAGGGCACAGCATGAAACAATGTTATTCAGAGCAGTCTTAAAAATTCTTCCTATATGTAAATGAAAGCTTGCTAAAGTTTAGTCTGCAATCAGTTAAATCATTGAGAACACCAAATCCAGGATTGAATTCCTAATGTGCTGTGGGTGCGTATGCCTGGTCGTGAACCTTCTGCGTCACTGACAATGTAGATGTATCATCAGTATTTGGGTTAGGAGATTAACGACGTCTGAATTAATGATGCACTTGTGTTGGAAGACTAATGGCGTCTAGACTGATGATGGCTAAAAGCAAAAGAATTTGTGCTTGTTATGGAAGAAACAGATAAGAAGGGATTCCTTTAAAATAGCAAAGCAGAAACTTATCTACCGGCTGCCCGCGGTTAGTAGTCCTTATTGAAAGTGCTGACAGGAACTAGTTTTTGAAATGGGCATGCGCTAGAGCAGCACACGGGTTTACCGTTATTTTTAGAATGTACAAGAATATATAAGGACTTGTTTTTCTCATAAACTTTGGAGCTTGACTGTTAACCATATTGGTGTGTGTCTTGTCCCGCAACCTCGTCCTGCAACAATATGCTTTAGATTATGCAACGTGCAGTTAAGTCAAGATGGTTCCAAATTGGATCTTCCAGTGCAAACTCCTGTGTTTGAGAAATCTCAGTGCTGAGAATTTGTGCCTCTCAATCCCTGTTCTCCCCGGTCTGAATTTCAAGTTGAACTTAAAGAAAGCAGGGTCTTGTTCTTAAATGTGTCGGTCTCTGAAGAAGAGCCGTTACGTGGTTCCTTTGGCTGCAAAGTTTGCAAGAAGAGCTTTCAGGTCTTGCATGTCCTACCACGTGATTGTGAACTTGGTCTTCATCTAGCCTAACTGCTAACCTGCTTCAAGTGCTGCGGTGTGCCTAGTCAGTCTTCTTAAACCACACTTTGTTAAATGTAGCCTCCTAAGTTGCCCAAAGATTTTTTTTTTTTATTTTTTTTTTTAGGTAAATAAAAGGGAGTAAATGTACTTGCCTTAGTTGTTCAGTCAATTTTAATGCAACTTGTGAACAGAGTTGCTGATATACCAAGGTCTGACTTTTGTTTATGTTAAGGTTGCTTTACATTGATTCAGTCCTACAAAGGAAATAAAGTATGTCTATTTTCACTGTAAGGATCCTTTACATATTCAGCATTATTAGTGTAATAATGAGTCCCATCAAAATTTGCAAAGTGGAATTGTAGTTTGGATTTGGATATATTCTCATCTACATGCAACAGTCAAATGGGCACGTGTTTTGTCTGTTAATTTGCATGTACGGACACCTGTTAGTGAGAGCTTGTATTTGCAAGAGTTTAAGTCTGTGGTGCCCGGGCGTTCTAGTTCATGAGCCACCAACAGATTTACAGGAGTTCCTTGAAGAGTCTCAGGCCAGACTTTCCCTCTCCTCCTTGCTTGCATCTGCTTTACCAGGAATCTGTGCTGTCTTTTTGAGAACTAGGTTTTTCAGTATCCTTTTCCATCCAACCTTTTCCCCCAGAGAAACTGTAAGAAATGCCTATGAACCAGTCCCTCTGTTAGGATTTGGTACTGACTCTGGAAAAGCTGGGAAGTTTTTTTCTCTTGAACAGTGTGCACGTACTTGAATAACAGGTTATTCCTTTGCATGTCTTTATTTTTAATTGACGCTTAGATGATTGAGGGTTTACATTTTTAATACCACATATAAAGAGGCAAAGCCTGTTTTTTCCTCTAAAGGGTAAAAGGGATTGGTAACTATAAAGAGTTTTTTAAGAAGTGTAATATTTGTGCTTTTTAGCCTGGCTTCATGGACTCAGTTCCACTTTTATTTTTACTGGGACAACTGGAAGCTGTACCACTGCAACATCACCACAAATACATGAAAGTGAGGAAAACAAGATATAAATGCCAAAGCCCATAAAGTGTTTGTTGGCTGGGGGGGGTGGCGGGGGGGAGTGATATTTTTGATGCTCCATATTTGTACAGCTGCCTGCTTAGCAGTGAGAATGTGTAGCGAGCATGACACCAGTCAAACAGAAGAGCACTAACATATTCGTAATGCTGACATTACATGCTCCTGTATCTCTAACCACCCCTTTCACAGGAATGTAGGATCCTGAAGAATTTTTCCTCCTTGAGGGCCATCATTTCAGCACTGCAATCCAACTCCATCTATCGGCTGAAGAAGACCTGGGTGTGTGTTTCAAAGTAAGCATCCCCCTCTGCCCCTGTGGCTAGCCCCAAACAAAGACAAAAAGCTCCGTGCTCTTTCTTTCCATCTTGTTCTTCTCGGTCTTCCTATTCTGCTCCTTCATGGACAAGTGTCCTCTTAGAAGATACTCTCATTCCTGTGAGGCTCAGACCCCTTTTTTTGGGTCTGTCTGCTGTGAGCTCTTCTTTCATATTGACGGGACCACCTGCCCTCAGGGGTACTGGGTCTCTTCTGTCCTTTATAGCGTATTGGATCTTCCACAACCTATTTTGAAGAACTATGGGACTACCTACTGACTCAGCACAAGCACACGGTTCTTGGAAGGTCAGCAAAAGGCCACCATGATGCTTGCCAGTTGTCTCCTCTACTGTGAAGTTGGAGGAGGTCAACGTTGCCACAAACCTTCACTAATCCTCTCTTGGTCCTGACATTTCCTTAAAACATATCCCCAAACTACAAAATCCAAGCCTGTATTGAAGATGGTATTTCTTACAGGGGAATACCTTTTTGTGCAACTGGCATATTTACTGCATGCCAGACAGACACCAGAAAGCTGTGTAGGAAAGATGGTGTTCTGCTCATTCAGTTGGTGACAAACAGATTTATGTTTTTTTCCTTTGTCTTTGATAAACAAAGAGAAACGTTGCTCTGCCACACAGCATACTTCTGCATTTCCACTAGGAGAGGTGGATCTTTCCTTCTGCCGCCCTGTGTTCCTGTTGCTGATCAGGATGTTGCCATCTTGTGTTTATAGTGTGGGGTAATAGAAAGGGGCTCACACAGTTACAAGCTTCTGGCTTTCCTGAGTGCGTGGCACAGGGCAAAAACGTAGGATACCTCTCACAGCTATTTTTCTGTTGCTTTGTATCCATTTACCCGCTTCCTTACAACAATCTGATACCCCTCAGTGTGACTGAAAGCCCTGCCCAGGATCGGCGTACCTGTGGCATTCCTTGTGCTGCTGTCAAATAAGGCTGGCGTTACCGGGGAGCACCAGGAGATCCCAGGAAAGTTCCTAGTTGATGTGCAGCATCTCACTGGATGCGTTTTGGTGGTGGTATCTTTTACATGCCCAACTGTTAACGATTCATGAGGAAAAAACCAGTAATCTGATCTGTATTAGAGTGCTTTCTGATAACCTAAAAGATTTAATCTTTTCCTATACAGGGACATGATGCTGATGTTCGAAGAGCTCTCTGATACCTTCTCAGACCACGACAATTATTTGACAAGCAGGCAGCTGCTGCTGAAGGTGAGAATTAGCTTGAGTTGCAAGGCTTGTGATCTCAATCAAAGCTGAGGTTAGCCCTTCTTCTAAGGAGCTGTCAAAGCTCGTCTCTCCCTGAACTACGGTAGGCAGTGCTTCAGGGAAGAGAGGTCTGTAAAACCTGTGCTTTTCTGCTGGGATGAGAGGTGATTTTGTTGTTCCTGAAAGCACCTACGCTCCTGTTAGCCTGCTGAGCTTGGATACCCACACAGAGCAGGGTGCAGCAGCACAGTTTCTGTGAGGGCTTGTTCACAGGACAGCAGGTCAGGAGCCTTGGAGCCCCCACTGCTGGAGTTCGACGTCTCTTGGGCAGGGTGATTGTCTGAACTGCTAGCTGGTGCACCCTCTGAGCAGACCTGGAAAGGCTCTGGTTTGCACTGGTGAGTGCAGAGCAGCTCCAAATGGAGCTGCACGGCTGTAGTGCTCTTGACTTCACTGGAACAATGCCACTCGGCTTCAGCTGAGGAATTAAACCAAGATGTTTATCTGACCATCCCATACCTTTCTTGGAACTGGAAAACAGGGCTGGGAATTTCGAAGGAACAGGCTTCCTGCTCTGTGTGTGGCCAGATGGACAACAAAGCAGGCTCTGTCTGAAGCAGTTTGACTTGAGCACTCTCCTGGGCGAACGCCAACAAGCTCTGGGTCTTGAGAGGGGTGAGGAAGAATAGCAGGGAAAGGTTATATTCTGTAGAAACTATGGAATGTTTGTGGCAGTTTTTTCTGTCTGCATGAAAATGTTTCTATAGACTGCCTCCTGACCAGTTGATTTTTTGGCAGTTCTATCCAGTCAGTCTGGCATTTGTACCTTACCCCCTTGCCTTGGTATTTGACACAGTGTTTTGCTCAGGAGTGATGGGTGAACACATTCAAACCTGTCAATCTCTTTTGTTTATCATCCATTTATCAACACCTGTAGCTAAATTTTAAAGCAGGTGAGATAATAATAGGCATAGAGGGAAAATGTGTGTTCACAACAGCTTATTAACCTAAGTACTAAAAAGACACAACAGCAACTCAATCTGAGCCCAGACCTTCTGGCTCCTAGCAAATCACCCTCTCCAGCTGCCGTAAGGAGATCTGCAAAACATTTTGAAAGCAGTGAGAGGAGAAAAATTCCACAGAATAGCTAGAACCTCTCTCCTACTCCTCCTTTTGGACTGTTTTGTAACGATTGGAGGATGAATGTCCACTGAATCCCTAAAGTCTTTGTTTTCTTTCACTGTAAATAGTGTCTGTAGGGAAGCTGTCTTTGCCCTTGCCTATCCATCCTACAAATGTAAGTGTAAAGCAGACAAAATGGCACATGACACAGGTTGTTTGGCACGGAGAGGGAGCGCTGTGTTCTCTCCTCCCCAAACAATGGCTCTGCTGCAAGCTGCAGTTTCAGGTTCTGTGCCTGCCCGCCGGCTGCTGTTAGAGGATCTCCAGTTTATCTTTCAGTATCTTGAAGACACTGAGACAACACTCGTTTTTCATTTGCTCTTGTTTTCCAGCCGAGGAAGGAAATACAGTTTGAGTTTGATCTGTTCCTTCACTGTGACTGAGAGAAGTAAACGTTGTGATGAAAGGATCTTTCCAAGTGCAGGCTGTTGTTTTGTGCCTCTTAAAAAGACTGATAATCATTCATGCCCCACCTGTCCAACCACTGGAGACAGTAACAGTAACTCCCAGCATCCCGTAGGGATCCAGGGAAATAAAGGCTACAGATCTATTGTGAAATAGCTCCTCCATTCACAGGAGAGCTTGACTTGTGGAGATGAAAACCTATTACCTTGTTTTCCTGCGTGGTTTTGGATTAGTCAATAAGCTACAGAGGGTAGTTGCTGCATCTCTGTTGCGGCATGAGAAAAACAAGCAAGCATTACATAAGATAGAGATGTTTACTTGTAGCAGTCCTGATTAGGAAATTAAACAGAAATCCTGAGGTCGAGAGTGTCAGGATAGAGTTCAGAGAAGCATCTGGCCACCTGAAGGTGCATCTAAGCTTCTCTGATTTAAACTCCCAGGAGATTTTCAACAGCTCTTAGCTTTGACCAGAGTAGAGCCACTTTGCTGAAAAACTCCCTTCTAGTAATTTTGTGGGATTTTGTCCACAATTCCCAGTCAGTGTACAAGTCCCGGAAAATTAGCACATGTATGTACACGTGCATGTACCTATACAGCAAATATTTTTGCTTGCCCCATTGAATGTATTTGCAATTATTTTACACAAACATAGTTGCCAGCTTATCGCTTAGATCCTTTGTTAATTGCCTTTAATTCTCTTGTAACTCACAGGAAGGAACATCCAAATTTGCCAACCTGGACAGCAGTGTGAAAGAAAATGCGGAAAGCACACGGAGGCGGCTGCAACTTCAAAAAGATATGGTGCGTTTGGGGTCCTTTTCCTCCCCTTTTTGACCTGATAACGTGATTAACCCTGAGTGGTGAATGATATAAGAAGCAAAAACTAGAAAGGTATTTAACAAAGAGAGCGTGCAGTAGGTAAAGACCTTGAGAGTGCCGCTGTCAAGAAAAACAATCACATCAGTGCTATAGATTAGCTGATGCAAAGCGAGGGAAGCAAAAGGTTGAGACTGAATAGGCAGTCAGAGTGTTTGTTCCTGTGCAAAGCTGTATTTCACTTATGCTGTGGGTCGCAGTAAGCAGGTAATACTCTGTGTGCGTGTATATAAAGTGCAGATATATATAGATGATATCCCCCCCCTCCCCCCGCCCCATACATCTGTATATAAAGATGGTTCCAAAGCGGGATCCGTGCTGCACCCTGCTCAAGCCGTATGGCCTACGCTGAGCTGCCACGCTGTAACCGCTGTGGTTTTTAGCGCAGCCCAGCTGTCCTCCTACTCCAGTAACACCCGCCTGTGTACTGAAAGGCCGGAGGAAACGGATGTGCAAAGCTTCAGCATAGCCAGTGTGTTCAGAGATCTGATGCTGGGAACGCTCCGAGATTTCAGGATTCGGTGGTTGTACGCGGGGGCCACGTCATGTTCCCTGGCACCAATCTTCCCCTGTCCCCTGCAAGGGGATAACTGGGTGGGCAGGTTTGCTGCTCCCGCTTGCATTTGCTTCACATCCCAACCAGCTGTTGGGGGTGGACCCTGAGACAAGGGTTTGGCCTCAGTTTCAGGTCTTCCAGAAGTTTACTAAATCTGTCACATAGAAGAGTAATAAAAGATGGGTGAATACAGACATGTGTTCTTCGTTTTCAACTGCCTTGTTTCTGTCCTACAAGAAATTAATTCTGTTAACTACTCTCGTTACCCTTTAGAGAGAAATACAGGGAAACTTTTTCATGTAGTAAGATACCTAATGTAAGTACTGGAATTCTTGTGATAAAAGAAAATTAGCTCTGGCAGAGCAGCAATTGCATTTACTTTGAAGCAAGCTCATGAAGCTTCTGACATGCCAGCTTGAAAATTGCACAGACTTTTACAGAGATTGCTTTGTAAAACGTGTCCAGTTTCCAGTCTGCTGGTGAAAATGCCTTTTGTCTCAAAGCTGGCAAAGATTTAAAAGGGCAGGCGGAGAGAAATCTGGGATAGGGAGGCAAAAGTGCTGAATGTGACTTTTTTGTCTATTTGTTTGACTGGAGAAAGTATGGATCCTTTGGATGGTAGAAACAAGCGTTTCCTTCACAAGTGTAGAAGCAGCCTGAATTCTACAACTGCTAGCAGCCTAGGAAGTTTAAAATGTGAATAATTACTCTCAAAATGAAAGGAATGGCTGAGGAAGATGGTCACTTCTTAGAGGAGGACAACTGTGACTTGATTTGACTGGACTGTCAGGTGGCATACGCCATTAAGTAAAAATCCACTGGAATGAGGCAGAGAGAGAAACTGCTTCAACAGGCTAGCCGGGAGCATGCCCCGGCTCCTTCTCTTGTAGCAGGTAGCCGAGGGACCCTGTCCCTGCTGCTCGATGCTGCTTCCACAGGCGGGGTTTCCTGGTGACCCACTGTTAGAAACCAGGGTGTGGTGGCAGTGTGGTAATAGAAAACCACTTGGCAATATCTGTGAGAGCATCCCACTGTCATTCGAGTTTGATTTGAATTGTAGATTAGATACTGAGGAGGATGCCATGAAAGAAAAGATAAGACCACTGTTTGGTTAAGCAGACTGCTTTTATTTCATTCTCCTATACAGGCCTATTCTAGCATTCTGATTATTACCGTTTCTCAATCATTTAATCCAACGTTGCTCTGATCATTTGCAGGCAGTAATGCAAGGCACGGTACCTTTTCTTGGTACCTTCCTCACTGATCTCATCATGCTTGACACAGCACTTCAGGACTATATCGAGGTAAATTAAGGCAATTTCTTGAATCCTAAATATCCTCCCTGCCTTCCCAGCACTGAGCGTGTCTGTTCCTGTATCTTCTACCGGGTTCTTCTGCAGCTCTTAAAAATGGAGGAATCTGTTTTCAAAAAAAAGGAAGCCAGATGCGGTTTTATCAGCAACAAGAATCTTGTGTGAATTGGAGTGCTGTTATCTGAAGGGACAAGCTTAGCGTTGTATTTTGTCTTGTTTTCTTAGGTTAGAAAATGTGAAGAAAGTAGGCTTTCCATTATTCTGTTTCATTTTTCTGAAAACAACGTTTTAGGCATGCAGATTTATGTGAATAATTGGTAAAATGCACACAATCACAAATTCAGCACTGCAGACTGATCACTGAAGAGCTTTGGTATTGACTCGGGTGTGTCTGGGCCCTAAAGTGATTGAAGACTTGTTTTTTTTTCGTTTCTCTTTAGCTGAACAAGCAGGGGGAACCAATTTAGCACAGGAAGGGAAAAAGGACTGCAAGAGGGTCTGGTTGTTTAACAGAGACTGAGGATGGGGCCAGTTTTCAAAGGTGTTTGAAACCATAAGTAGAGACACTGCAGCCTTTGTTGTGCTGGTGTTGGTATTTATGATAAGAATGGGCAAATACAGTTCTCCCTGGGCTGGCAGTGGTTGCTGGGGTTTTTAGTGGTGGTTTGTTTGGCGGAACTGCACAGAAGCAGGCCTGCGTAAGGTTGCTGTACATCCATTTTCTTTGGGGCAGTTTCCCTCCTGTCCGTGCTTTGTGTTTACTTGGTGTTTCTGAAACTCCCTGGGAACACTGCTAGAGTCACAGCACAGGCAAGAGCCAAGTTTGTTTCTGCCGTGCAAAATCCCACTAGCATTCTTCAGAGCGGATCTCAACACAGCTTTTATGAGCATTCTTGCATTGGGCTTTTTTTCTGGGGCAGATTGCCCTATAGGCCGTGAGGACAGCTGTCCCTTGGAGACTCAGATGTATGAGTGCTGTGGTTTATACCAGATCTGGAAACAGGTATTTGGAGAAGGTCCTTGCTCGGGGCACGTCTGCGCTTTACATTAGCCTTGCTACTTCATGCTGTTTGTGATTAAGTTCAACTAAGCTTGTGTTCTTCTATTCTGATCCCTGCTCTTTCCTTCCAACAGGGCGGCCTGATCAATTTTGAGAAGAGACGAAGGGTAAGTTGAATGTTCTGTGATTTTTAGTTTACTGATACCCTCTTCTAGAGCGTTCTCTTGGCGAGGCCGTTTGTCATTGCTCGGGCATATACAACAGCTGTGAATTTTAATGCAAGTTCACAAGGAAAGAATAGACCCCTGAAATGCTGCGAGCTTCTGCCAAACTGTGAACAAACTGCAGAACGAGAACCTACTTTTTAGATGTGTGCAGTAGGGGAAGAGGAGCTGCAGGCCACTTACTTCCGTGGGAATTACATGCGGGGCATGCCCATTCCCTCCCTTTGGTGTTCATGGGAATGTGACAGATGTGTATGACCTGTGTGTTGAAACAGAGCTGGTGGCATGAGACCTTTGCTTTCCAGAAGATACAGTTTGTAAATATCTTCCTTCTGCTGCGGTAAACTATTTGTAGGTGAAAGGCTGCAGATGAGACAGAGAAATAAAAGCTGTCAGTCTTTCTGTTCAGCCTGATCCTCGTTGGTCAGAGATGAGTAATGTTATGTAGGAGTTAAAGGTTCTGTCTGAATGAAGTCATGCCAAATCTCCATTCTGGGGTCTGAAAGCAGTCTTGGGAGTTGGCTGTGATGGAGCCATTTCCTCCCCTTAACTGCTCCCAGCTCTACAAACCACTTCTTGGACTTGCCTTGCATGTACAGCTGCATGGCTCAGGGTACTAATAACGGGATACGGGAGCTTCTGGTTGGTCATCGGTCCAGCTTCATACAAACCAGTGGCAAAGCCGCCCTCTGAACCAGGCCGAGTACTCAGCTGCATTCCTGCATCCCGATTCTATAACCTCCTCTAACACGAGGGGGTATTAAGAATTATTGTGGCAAAGCGTGTGTGCAGGTGGAGTTAGAGAAGAGCTGCACGTTCTAGTCACACGTGTTACGGGTAGCATTTCATGTTCCTCTGGTGCAAGTGTGAGTGCACAACGTGAAAAGCCGGGGACAATCAGACTCTCTGCTTTCGTCGCAGGCACCCCTAATTATTTACCCTCGCTTGCTGTCTGAGAACCACCTAAGCACAGGGCATGGTTTGTCTCTCACAGCTGGTCTGGCCCGAGCAGGGGTCAGCAGGTGGGGTAATCTGAAGACTTTATGACCCTTTGCTACCCTCGTTCCTAGAGGAACAACCAGCAGTGCTGCCGTTCGGTGGGTTTGCACTGGCATTGCACTTCAGTTAGTACTTGGGAAAAGCGCTGTGGTGAAGTGCGATTCCTTGTGTTTGTCTTCTGATTTGTGCTTCTCTGAAAATGTCACAATTCAGTAAACATTTTGGATGCTGGGGGGAAAAAAAAAAGACAAGACTTCGTTGTTTGAAAAACTGGTTCTGGAAATAGTCACTCGACTGAAACTGAACTTCAGGTCAAACGAAGTTTGTCCTGGATCTGTTGTTGCCTGTGTTTAGTATATGAATGAGTGAATTTGGGTTTGTGTTGTTTTTTAATTAGAATTCCCATTTGATTCTTTATTTTTTTTTAGGAATTTGAAGTAATTGCCGAAATTATGCACTTGCAGTCTGCATGTAACAGCTACTGCTTGACACCAGACCCAAAATTCCTCCAGTGGTGGAGCAGACAGGAGCATTTAACTGAGGAGGAGAGGTAGGTTCTCAGTCCAGCCGGCGAAGCAGGCTTTTCTTAGCCCACACCCCCCTGCAGGGAGGTTGTGTCAGCCTTGAGCTGTCCTCTTACAGGGACTTACATGTACTGCTGCTCCAGGAGGGTGGAAGTACCTCTGTCTTCTGCTAACCAGCTGTAGAAACCCTGTTAAACATTTAGCAGGGGTTTTTGAAACTGGATTTTTTTTTTTTTTTTGAGATTGGAAATGAGGCTTCTGACTTTGAAATCTGATAGTCTGTTGTGTCTGGGCTGTCTGTATGCCCAGAGGCACGCTCAGAGGCCGATCCTAGGGGAGGTCGAGATGCAGGCACTGAGCGTTGGGCTGGTGGATGCAGGCAGCAGGTAGCCAAGGCAACGCAGAGCTGGCTGAGCGCTCATCAGATAAACGTCTCCCGGGTGTTTGGGGTGGGTTTTGCAGCCCTGCTGAGTTCTGTGCTACGGTACATGCTGCTAGACCAACGCAAGGCAATTTATTTTCTGCACTCTAATATTTCCACTAGGTATCTGAATACCACTCTGCTGCACTAAGAGTGTAAGCATAGATACATACTGCATTGTACTGAGTCATAGTGAAAAAAAGTCAGCTTATCCAAGATTCACATGTTAAGTATTTTCTTGACTATTTTTTTTAAATAAAATGATGACTGTTATCCAAAAAAGCACTAATTTTTAAAATTGTTGTAAAGAAGTGAAATATCCCCTTCATCAGGGTAAAGTGTAGAGCGCGCTGTGTTCCTCTTTGTGGGGTTGCAACCTTTGGTGAAGTGGGAATAACTGAAGGCTTCTCAAATATCTTGAGTATTACTGCTTTGAGATACCTAACTAATCGTCTTGTCTGTCAAAATTAACCGGGTGCCCTCTGTTCTGCAGTTACAACCTTGCACGTGAGATTGAAGCAGCTGCTGACACTGGCACCCCATCGCCGAAACCTCGGAAAAGCGTGGTGAAGAGGTTGAGCCTGTGAGTACGATGGGGCAAAGGGTATCTGGTGTGTTAATATGAACCTGAATAAATCAAACAAGCAGTGCTTGTTTTACCCGCTGAAAAACCTGGCTGGGGATGCAGACCACTGCAGTACATTAAGGAGACACCATCAGCTAGAAATGCAGACTTCTGTCTGAAGCTGTCCTTGCTGCTGCTGTTGTTATAAGTAGTCATGAGGATTATTAATGATGAAAGAGATTAGAGACAAAAAAGCCTTCCTAAGGTGTCAGAAAAAGGAATCATTTTAGGGCTGGATTATAAATTCAATATCTATTGTGTAATGACTTCCCTGAATGCAGAGGCAAAACAGAGTAGATGAGGATAAAGTCTGGCCTATTATTAGTCTAATTTGCTCACACTTGCAAAAATTCCTTGCAGGATTTTAATTTGAAAATTAAGGTTAGCAAAAGGGCATTTGATAATAGAAACAATCTGCCCAGCTGCCTTCAGGTTAGAGAAGGAAAATAATCATGGGGACATGGTTCAATTGAGTTTAATACTGCAAAGGTTCAAGCAGGAGGCGGTGGAGAACAGGGGCATGCAGCTAAGCAGACACAGGAAAGAACAGACTAGCAGGAATTCATGGCAAGCTGCAGGAAATGAAAGCAGAGATCAAGGGCGGAAGTAAAACTAACTTAAAGGTGAGAAATTTGAACCTGATGCGAGAGGAGATACGAAAGGACTCCCGCATACCAGTGGCATGATCAAGATGAGGTGGGGAGATGATGAATTTAAGAGCACTATCAGCTCCTAACTGTCCTTTCCTGCTCGGTTCTTGTGGCCAGTTTCCTCAGAACAGGCAGTAGCCATTTCACTTCACATCAGCACTACTGCAGGCTAGGGTCTGAAAGAAGAATGAATGGATGTTTTCAATCTAGAGTTTTGAGTTCTGATAAGCAAGAAAAAAAAGTCCAGGCAGCTGTTTGGAAGGTGTTTCAATTAGTCCGTCTGAGTTCCATTTTGCGTAGTCCATCTGGCTGTGAGAACGTGAGCTTTGAAGATGACAGTGCCTGAGCTCTCGGTGGCCTGTCATGGGTGTCTCCCTCGGCACGTGCCTAAGCTGCGCGTAAGAACTGTCGCTGCGGAGCACAGGCTTTATTCTCTTGTTTCTGACGGCGTTTCAGTGCTGCAGTATTGTCATTTACTGCATGGAGTTTGTTTGCACTGTGCAGCCTTTGTCTAAAGAATTGTTTCATCTGCACTCTGAATGTATTTTGCAAATTAATACTGTAGAAAAGACTGGCATAATTCACCCCGGCAACAGGGGGTGACACCTCTTTAAATTGTTTTAAATCGTTAACTGCATGCCGACAGAGCATCTAATTCACCTGGCTTCTTTACTTTATGTCTTGTACAAGTTTGTTTCCTTTGACACTCCTTTAAATTTACTTGACCTGCATTTAGAAATGAGTCTTGGAGAGGGAGAGCCTATAATTTACACTTTCTCCTGATCTTCTCGTTGTGTACATCTCCATTCAGACTCTTAGAGAGAAACTGGTATCCGTGGCACCTTTACTGAGGGAAAGAATTTGCAGCGGGGAGGAATTGGCCTTTGGCAGACCTTTGCCTGGTGTTTGGCCACGTGTTACCTTTCTTGCACTCATGGCGACTGAGCAGGTCTTGTGTCAGTGGGACCCGGGTGTGACAGCAGTGTGCAGGACCGCGTAAGGTGCAGCCAGCTGCCATGCCTCTAACTCGCCCCTCCTCATCCCTTGGGTTGTAAACACATCAGGTTTACAAGCTGTCATTTCCTAGCAAGTGAGGCTGAAAATTCAGCAGACCGAAGAGTCTTGTTTGTGGTACTTGGGCATTAGCTCAGCTTTTGGCCTTGCAGCTGGTGGGTATGCCAGGTCAAGAAGGTATTGTGTTAGGGTGTAACAGACTCTCTTGACAAACCGTATGAACAGCATAGAGGAAATGGAAACAACAGGCCACTCAAGACAGGAAAGCAAAACAATGAAACAGTGCATAAGAACTTTGAGCCAAGTGACCGCCTTGCTCAGGCCAGCTCTGTTCTGCTTTCACTTACTGGCTTTTATGCTTTCTTTTCTATACTAGACTGTTTTAGGCAACTCGACATCAAAGGCCTGCTGCTGGAGCTGATCTATTAAGTTCAAACAAGCTGTGGCTAGCCTTTCCACTCTATTTTTTGGCAATTCCTCCTAAAGTGTCCACTCTCTCCACAATGATAACATGGTCTCATGTTCTGAATGAATTTTTTCTTTTCTGGCATTTTGTTACTTATCTTAGTGACAGCAGCAACTACTGGTTTTTCTTTTTCTGCTAGTAAAACACCTTTTACAGCAGAGGCAATCATAGCTGCTTGGGCATTCTGTTCTGCCCTGGAAGCACGTAGTAGCATTTCATCAACAGGAGCTCCATTTAGTAAACCTGCTAGTATAGTCCTTGTTCTGGTATTGGCATTTTCAAAAGCTAACAACCGAAACATAGTCTTTCATTTCATCAGGTAAGTCCGCTTGATCTTTCATAGCTTGAGATAGTCGATCAATACAGGCACTGTATATGGTTCTGTAAGTCCTTGTCGAACAGCCGCAAATGGAGCTGTTTTTTTTCCCTTCAGGTATCTGCAGAAGAACCCGGTGGGCTAGCTGTTGTGACATTTGGTGAAAAATTGGAGGGAAAGTCACCTGTACGGCCGTGCTGGCATATGCGCCCTGACTCTACAGATACAGTACAGATACCTACAGTCCCAGCATAAAATGGATCGTTCTGATCACGTTGATGCTTATTTAGTTCAGTAATTACAAGTTGATTCCATGTTCTTTCCCAAATTAAATGTTGAGAAGGAGTCAATAAAAGTGAAGCAATGTTCTGAGAATCAGCAGGTACCATCAAATCCGCTGTAAGTATATATTTTATAATGTTCTTTGCTGCTCCTGATTTTAATCCATAAGTGGTTACTGTTTGTTTTGCTTGCTGTAAAATTTTCCAATCACGTGGTTCCCACTTCCCGACTCCCCCTTCAGTGACCACGGGGCAGGCTAAAGATCCAACTGTCTGCCAGTCTCCTTCTAAAATAGCATCTCGGACTACTCCAGTCCATCGTCGCTGCACAGGATCAGTGTCGGAGGTTGGATAGGATGGAGGTCGTTGTATAGTCGGAGCTGTATTTGTTGTGGTTGGTGGTGGTGGCAGTGGTGGTGGTGGTGCAGAAGGAAGTGCAGGGCCTGAGTTGGAGTGCCACCAAGTGGTAGATTTTAGAGTCCTTTTTTGTGTCAATACAGGGATGTAGCTCCTCCAGCTTTTTCATTAGTTGATGTAACAGTTGGTCATTTTCTAAATCGCCTGCAGCAGGAACTGTTGGAGGCGTGTTACTGCCAGAGTTGTTGGATGATGACCAAGAAGAGGAGGAGGAGTGTGAAACTGGAAGGGACGAATATAATCGTGGGCGGCAACTAGATCCGCTTTGCTCCGCCTCTTCTTTTGTAATTTCCCTCATCTGAGGGGCAATCTCTTTCACTTCCGCTTTACTCTCAGTTGAAACTGAAACTTTGCTGCTTGTACCACCCCCTCCTGCACGAGCCGCAACTTCTGCTGCGGATGCAGCGACGGAACCCGACGTACCACGAACAGGCAGCTTAGTGACATCGAGACCAAAAAATTTCGCTACCGGACGACGTGGGGTGGTTGCTTTATTTACTTCTGCTTTATCTGGTTGTACCGCCTCTATTGCTGCAGCGGCCACCTTCCGCTCAGCTTCCATCTCTTGTAAAGCATTAATCACTTCCCGCCACACCGATCCAAGTTCCTTTGCTTTTTTTCCTGCTTTTCCACCCTCTATAGTAAAATTCCACAGTAAATCTCCTACAGCCCTCCATTGAGAGGGATTAAATAACATAGAGGCGCTGAGGCAAAGCTGTGGCTCCTGCGCCCATTGCACCAAGTCTTTTAGCTTGGACTGGCTCACATCACTACCTCTCTTAGAGAGTATACTTGTGAGGAGCCATATCGCTGCTTCCACTTCTTGTGCCATAGCAGCTTACCTTCGCAGAGGACAGCCTGCAGAACCGTCTCCTAACTCCAGAAGTGCGTCTATGTGCCGGCTTCTGTGTTTCTCTGCGCCGTTTCTATCCGAAGTTCTCCGTTCATCGCCACGTCTCGGTCGATGTGTTAAGAATAACGAGGTCCCTGTTCGGGCGCCATCTGCCGATGGATAGAGCCCGGATATCAAGAATAATACCAACGTGGTTTGCAAGCTCGATCCAATTTTATTAAGTACAGAGCATCTTACATACTGTTAGAGAGTGACTATGCGAAGGCAAACAAACTGTGATTGGTTCTGTGCTACTGTCCACACGATATTATTCATATTTCATTGGTACAACGTAAGAAGCACACGCGAGAGGCGTGAGCCGTGGACCTACTACTTGAGGTTTCAACGTCACGCCTTATCTCTAGTTAAAAGAATTTGCTGAACAATAGCTCTCTATGCAGTGGCAAGTCAGAGAGGAATGCTGAACAGCAGTTCTTTCTACAGAGGCAAACAGCAGAGAATTGTTCATTTCAGTATCAAGGACCATGTGACTGTTATCTTCCAACAACTTCTCCACAACAGTACAGACTGGAATTTTTGGGGGGGTTGTTTTGCACGTGAGCCGAGGAAGGTGACAGCCTCACCTAGAGGGGAAAACAGGACTGCAACGTTTGTCTTAAGAACACCGCACAAGCCAACTCTCTTTGCGAGAAAACATTTTCCTTTGTGCCAGTATTACACAGAAGAAGGTCTGAATTTATTTTTATAAAACGGGAGAAGAAAAGTTTCAATGCAGTTCTGCCTGAACCGAGGAGGAGGTCCCAGCCGCCTCCAGCTGACTGACGGGAACACTGGTTTGCGGGAGGTGTGGGTGAGCCAAGTGCCACAAGCAGTTGCTGCCTTCAGGAGGGATTTACATTCATGAAAAAGCAGGGCGGGTGCATCCCCAAAACACTCATCCCTGGAGACAGTAGAAACTGCAAGTGGGTCTGTTGCTTTCACACAGCTGGCAAACTTCTTTTTGCGCTTGTTCCATGCCAGAAAATTACCTATTTGGGGTTTTTTTTCCAAAGACCTTTGAAAGAATGGACTGCACTTGCTTTGGGATGAATGTCATGGTTTGTCCATGAACAAGGCAAAGAACCACTCCTTGTCTGGATTTAGGTCTGGTCTTAATGCCGCTACAGGGCGTTTTTTCTTTCACTTTGCTAACCCGTTGTACAGAAATCGATGCCTTTTGCCTGTACTCTGGAAGGACCGATGTACCTCTTTGTAACGTGCAATCACTCTTCAAGAGCAAAACTTTTAACTCACGTTTTCCTTCATGAGGGGCAACTACATGACCTTTTATTTTAAAAGTGGGTATTGAGAGGAGATAACCGGGTCTTAAACATTACCCCAACCACCCAGAGATTTTGATACACTCGTAGCATTATTATGGGTCATCTACAGGCAGCTCCCTTGCTCTTGATGTATGTCTGTTAAATGAGTTTCCTGAATGGTACATCCTTTCAGCTGCAATAAAGAATTCAGCTGGAATGTTATCATCTGTTCTCTGTGAAACTTTAAAGAACATATTTCTTGAGTCTCTTACCAGAATACAGCCTTCCTTGAAAGGATAGTTAGGAGTTTTATTTTTAAAAGCCATAAATGAGACATTGGATTGTAAGCAGCTCTTACTGAATAGGCTGTCTTGGAGATACATTAGTCTGAGTTAAAACAAACTCAAATACTTAATGATACACATGCCTGGGTCTTTTTTTTCCCCACCGGTTCTGTAGCAGAGATTTTCAAAACTGTGCGCAATTAGCGATAAACTCATGACGCAGTGTTTGCTTTACTATGTTCTGTGTGAAGTTTTATCACCTCTGTTGACAAGTAGCACCATGTAGGTCCTAGTCTGAATAGTTTAAGGACTCCCACTGTTTCCCTGTTAGGAGGGTGAAGGAAGCGAGTTTGTAACTGAGCCTTAAACTTTGCCCAGAGTTAGGATAAGATTACCACAGAAGAAGTTCAGTTTTCTTTGCGTTTCAGTGTAAGCGTGCACTGATGTCTGTGCAGTACCATTTGCAAAGCACAGCACTGCTCACTCAGAGGGGGTATGTCTGTACTAAGCTGAAAGGTGAATGTTCTTGATTTTAAAATTACAAAAATGTTGTATATGAAAAAGATTTTTTTAATTGCTTACCTGTAATCTTTATACAATAAGTATATAAACTTTTTTTCCACTAATATTTGCCTGGAGTGAATCTGTTTTCTTAAGACTTTATTACTGCATGTCAGTTGTGGGGTTTTTTCCTACCTCACACCACTTCCCTCACTGTCACTCTTTCCAACTTCATCACTTTTACTGTTTTAACTGTTCTCAACTTCTTCCAGCTCCCACAACCCATCTCCCCTGCCACCCAGAGAACTTGAAATGCCATATTTTAGCCGTAACCCTTCAGCTACAACCTTCCTATACCTTTTTTTACTCTGCAATCGTGCATTTTCTTTTGAATTCCTAAAAGTTTCTATGAGGACGGCTTCTGTGTTTCTTCCGCACAGTGGCTGGAAGGGCTGTCCAAGTAAAGCAGTCTCTCACCCACGTTACCCACGGAGGGGCAGCAGCTCACCACGAGCCATACGTAGTCCAGTCACACATTGCAGGAGTGCAGCGAGCTTGCTGAGAGCTCCAGGGCAAAGCAAAAGCGATCCCGGTGCATCAGTCACGCACGCCAACCCGAGCCTGGCGCCTCAGTTTGCGCAGGCAGGGCCAGCGGACAGGGCGCAGTCCATCTCCTGGGTCTGGAACTTATCCGAGCCAGTTTCATCTTATCGTCCTCCCCGAGTAGACTGAACCATGGCCTCCACTCGCGTCAAAACCACCACCAGAAAGAACGTGGCGACCCAGACGGAGCTGCCACGCAAACACGCAGCGGTGCAGGTCCCGGGCTGCAGGGAGTGCCTGAGCCTGTCAGTCCTGCCGGAGGGCTTCATACAAACCAGTGGCAAAGCCGCCCTCTGAACCCGGCCGAGTACGCAGCTCCATTCCTGCATCCTGATTCTATAACCTCCTCTAACACGAGGGGGTATTAAGAATTATTGTGGCAAAGCGTGTGTGCAGGTGGAGTTCTATCCCAGAGTCAAAGAAAGGTAAACGACCAACAACACTGCAAATAACAAATAAAGCACAGTCCTAACCAAGCACATGATAAAGGCAACAGTAATAACAACACTATCAATTAACAGTTTTTAAGCAGACATATTCAAACAAAATGTGTCCCGGGCCGGGCCGAGGGATGTGCTTCCAGCCTTTGGGAACTGGGGGGAGAAGGTGGTTGTTCACACGAACAGGTACAACTGCAAGACGGTTTACACGGACGCTTACAGGATGACCACATACATACCACACGGGAAAAATACAGCAAGAGCTAACAGAGCACCTGCCACACAATTAAGTGTCAACAGGGTATATATTCCGGTGGCTGTTGTGGCTGAAGATGGCACTCTGACTCGCCGGGGCGGGGGGGGCGCGGGTTGTCTGCCTACGCAGCAGGAAAATGAAATTCCACACCCCCAGCCTAGCGTGCAGGCGTGGTTTAGGCCTTGGTACTTCCACCTCGCCTTCATGGGTCCAGTAATGACCTTTTAAAGTGCAGGCCCCATTAGGGGCCAGGGCTGGCTGGACTTACCCCTTAATAGGTATGTCAGTTGGAGCCATCACTGTAGGTCTGACCCAGCCCAAGCAGCCCATACACTGTAAGTCTGGTTGCATTCAAGAGCAGCAGTCAGATTCACGAATAGCACGGTTTATTTTCATGCAACATCTACAGATTCTTTAAGGTCTTCCTTGTAACAGTGTGGAGCTCGCAGCTCAGACGCAGGCTCCTACCTCTGAGCACCACGTTGTGTTTTTCTAGAGAGGGCAGCTTGCGATTCTTCCCCCTGCTCTTCGTTTCATGCGCCTTCTCACACGCTGTGACCACCGCTTCCCAGCTTTAAACAGCCATTTTGAGCTTCCCAGCAGCCTGAACCAAGTGCTGGGGGTGATATGGTGGCCCTGGTGCAACCCGCCCTGCCCCAGGCCTGCAGACATGGGGTAGCCCTGGCCAGGAATCCCCTTCCCAGGGCAACCACAGCTCCTTCCAGCCGAAGCCCAGCTCACAGCAGCACTAAAACTAGCACAGCCTGTAAGGGACCTTCTACTCCAGGACTTGGACAGGCTGAGTCATTTGCCCCGTTCCTACCCCCAGGCCCTCTTCCCCATCAGTCGCTGTGCCCATTAAGAGCACAGAAGGACTTGCTTTCCTTGGGAATCCACATGCTCTGTTTTGCTCCATCCCCAGCACTGCAGTAGCTGCTGTCTCTGCCTACTGCTTTAATATCTCCCCATCCCTTACAAAGGGGTCAAGGATTGAGGGGGAGATGAGCCCCAGCCCTGGTCTCAAAGCATGAGGACACGGCACCAAGGAAACTGT
This sequence comes from Athene noctua, assembly GCF_965140245.1. Lineage (NCBI taxonomy): Eukaryota > Metazoa > Chordata > Aves > Strigiformes > Strigidae > Athene > Athene noctua. The sequence continues at coordinate 34,105,806 of NC_134041.1, forward strand.
CTCAAACCTGCTGCTGGGGGCTTTGCCCCTAAGGCACCCCCGTCCCCCCAGATCCCCCCCGCTGACCTGGTGGCGACCGCCGTGGCTTCTCTGGAGCAGGAGAGCTGGGTGACTCTGGGATCTCGGCTTCAAGGGGGGTTTCTCCCTGTGCCGGATGGGAAGAAGGGAGTGCAGTCAATCCCACCCTTGAGCTGGGGTGCTGCTGCCTCATGGAGTGCCCTCTCCAACCCGCTGTGTTCCCGAGGTCTGTTCGGGGTCTTGAAGTGGGGAGGGATGACTTCGCTACCCCTTATTTCCCTGGCATTGCCAACCCCCACCAGGGGCGCCAGCAACACAGCATCTGCCCTGATTTTGCAGGTGTCTGAGCTCATGTTAAGGTGACCATGAGCCAGAAGAACCAACGAGGGGGAGAGGGTTGCAGGTACGGTTCCTGCTGGAAGGCCCAGAACTGGTAGTGGGTAAATGGGTGGGGATCTGCCCTCCCTAGGACCCCATCTCCTCCTGGGCCTCCTCACCTGGATATGCAGCTTGTTCTGGAGCTCCACGGGCTCGAGGTAGTTGCAGGGCACGATCCCTTTCTGCGGGGGAAGGAGATGTGAGTGGGGATTGCTTGGCAAGGAGGCAACCCACCACTGAAGGACACAACAGAGCTTGTCCTTGCCCTACCCTGGATCCAGGAGAGTCCCTGAGGCCTGAAGGTTAGTTGCTGCAAGTTGGATGGATTTCACTGACCCCTGTGGCCTAAGCCAGGGTGGACATAAGGGACTTAAGTCAGAAACTCATTTAGTTGCTGATGGCAAGGCTCTGACCTGCAAGTCCTCGGCAGAACCTCACAGCATCTGCCCCCTCCCGCCAAGCACACCGCTGGTACCTTTCCGTTGAACATCACTGTTGCCCAGTTGTCCTTCTCTTTCTTCAGGACAAAGACAATGTTTCCTGGCAGGACCTGCAGCTCCTCGGCAGTCTCAGGGACAAACTCATACAGGACACGATGCGGCTGCCCTTTGAGGGCGCTGGGTGCGGGAGCAGCAGATAGGTCAGGAAGTTGTTTTTCTTTGTAGGGGGAACCCAGACTTCTGCCTCCTCGTTTCTATGATCCATACTCCATCCCCCCTGAGTTTTGGGTGCCAGCTGGATGCTCAGCTGTGATGGTGCGGGATGGGGTTGGACATGGGTGAATGGGTTAGCAGCATTATCCATCCTTCATCCAACTTACCTGAGGATTTCTGGGGTCTTGGGCCTGGGTGGAGGACCAGAGGCCTGCCAACAAGATGCCAGAAGGATAATTATCAGTAATCCGGAGGATTTGGGTTTTATAGAAATTCCTGCAGCCTTCTACCATGCCTACCATCACCCCTGCATGGTTCCTTCCTCCCCGTGCTGATGTCAGGTCAGATGATTTGAACCTAAAGGTTTTCAGCTCTCTGCCACCCTGATACGTAAAGCCATGAGTCTTAAGTGCCATGAGGAATATCACTGCCTTTGCTCCTTCTGAGAAGCAGTTTCCAAATTATTCCAGCTGTGCTGGGTTTTCAGAGGCACAATCCTGTTTTCACTCGTGATTTTGGTTTCAGCTCACAGAGGGCTGAGGTCAGGGTTTTGAGATCAGGTGGTTTAAACTAAGTTGTGTGTCCCTGTATCTTCCCATTACCGTGCTTATAAAATCTCCTGCTGCTGTCATCATGCTTTATGGTCTTGCCTGCCCAAGTAATTTGTCATCTCTGGTGGATTTTATCAACCCTCTGAAGAAACTACTTGAAATAGGTCTGACTCCTGCAGTGAGGTGACAACACTTGGCTGCATTCAGAATAGTGTATTTTATGTCATGTAATGGTGCTGTAGGCCGCAGTGGCTGCACCTCCCCGTATCCTCTCAAAGCTCCTGTAAAAACTCTCGGGTGCCTTTAGAGATGGAAAGATGCTGCTACATCATCAGGAAAATGTCACAGAAGATGCAAAGGGTTTGGGGAACTGTGAGGAAGATGGAGAACGAAAGCAGAACTGCTCTTGGTTCTCGACTCAAGCTTAGACAGTTGAACCCTAACGAATCTGGCAGGGAGGGTCTGAGACAGCTCCCTGCCAACAGCCGTGACCCCGCAGCAACAGCAGGGGCAGAGGATGTGCCCTCAGGCCACAACTTCCCCATTCAGGGAACCTCAACGACAGACAGAGGTGGGTTTGGGCTGCCCTTTCTGATGATGGAGAGAGCAGCTGAGATGCGGGGGCAGCGTCTGCCTCCTCCCTGCGGCAGTAGCAGAAAGTGCATGGTGGTGATGCTGCTGTTTGCTACCCATTGTGAGCCAGAGCCCTTGACAAGCTGCAGGATGATACCCATCCCCATGTCCTCCCAAGCTTCTGCCAAGGATGCTCTTCACCGGAGGTGCCTTACCTGTGGCTGGAGTGGAGCAAATCCTGAAAAATCATCCTTGTCCACTACGGATGCCACCACCTAGAGCCACAGACAGACAGACAGGCAGTGACTTGGTGCTTGAAGACCTCTCTTAGACCTCTGATGTCCACCTTCTTCCTTTGCTGTTGGCCAAGCCAAGCTCCTCACAATGCTTCAGGTTTAAGAGGGGCTGTGATATCAGGCTAAGCATCTTTGGCTGAGTGCTTCTGGCACCAAAACTCACCTCTCAGCTGTGGTAAATTCTCAACTTTTAGCCTCACTGTTACTGTGGTTAGAGTCATTACAACCTAAACGTTTACGTTTTAGTCACAAATGTTGAAGGGAGCCAAAGTGTCCAACTCAAGCCCTTACCTCCTGCAGGTGACTTTAAACATAATTTAAGAAGTTCATAAACATTTGTGTGCAGGTTCCCCTGACGCCCAAGGAACTGCTTGGCTCTTGGTCATCCCATTCCCCAGTGCCTGAACAGCCAGTGGTTCCCTTTCTGGAGGAGTGTTGCCTCCCAGGACCTGAGCCCAAAGGCGACATCCCAGTGACTGGATTTTGCACACTCATGGGAGAAAAGTTTGCTCTCTTGTCTGAGCTGAAAAGCCTCCTTCAAATGGAACAGGAGAGAGACTGGGAGTTGTTTGTGGCTGTTGTGTTAAATAGCTTCTTCCCTGCCCCGTCCCCCCATCCCCCCGTCCCCCCCAAAATTCCTGGCTTGGGTTGAAGCTCCAGTGGGACCTTTCTGGCTCATTGCTGACTCACTGTCCCTCATAACTTGCTAAGGAGAGAAACTGAAAATAGGTCATGCTTTGCAGAAACAGGCTTTTGGTTCCTCTGTTTCTGCAGAGTCCCTGTTCCCCAGGAGACCCCCTATGTGCCACCCCTCCTTCCACGCCTGAGAGGATCCCTGAGGCACGGACTAGCTCCGTATATTGGGCTGCCCACCAGGCAGCAGAGAGCAGCTCAGAGAGGGGGTGAGACCACGGCCAGCAACTCTCCTCAGCCCAAAGGCTTGGCCCGAATAAGTAAGTTAATTCTTCCTTACCATAGCCTTTCCCAGGTAGTCCTTCTTCTCCAGCTGAGCCGCTTGCTTTTCATTTGGTCTAAACAGCTTCCCTGCAGGAATGGCCACCAGTTCACAGAGCTTCTGCTTCTGTAGCACAGAGAAGCCACAGCACTCTTCAGAGGTGAGGGGAGAGACTGCTTAATGTCCCCTTCCTTCTACCTCTGGGGTTAAGGTCTCACTCCACAAAGTCACAACACCACCGTGACAGCCCAACCCCAGTCCTGACATGGTCTTTCCATCCCTGCCTCCCCAGTGACCCCAAGCTCTTCCCGCCAAGTCGTGTCTCACTACGACACTCACATTTTGCTCAGCCTGCTGCGCTTTTCTCCTGCTCTGTTAAAGCCATAGCTAAAAGTTGGTTTCTCTGTCACTGGGATCCCTCTTCCCTGCTGTGAGCAAACACGGCGGCTGTAAGGCAATCTGCCTGCCTCTAATTCTTTACTTAAACATGTGTGAGTTTAGTTGGGTCTCTCCTATTTCCTTGTAGTGTTTTCAAACCCCCCAGGGGGAGAGGTGCTCCAAGGCTAGTGTTAATCCCAGGACTGCACCGCTGATGAACAGGAACCTGTTTTACCTCGAGGGGTTGCAGTTTGGCCCCTGGGGTATCAACCTGCCTGGGGCCATCCTCAGCCAAAGGCTGGCATCTCCGCAAGCGGCAAAAATGACACTTTAAACCCTTCCACTCACTTCTGCCTCCGGTAAAACACCGTCCCCCGCTGGAAATAAGCCACTGCTAGGTGCTTGTCACAGCTGATGCTCCGGGTGAATGCCTGCTTGGAGGTAGGAGTGAGGCAAAAAGAGGGTAAAAAGAGAAGACCTTTAAAAAACTGAGGGTGTAGAGCAGTTGTAGCTGTCCTGCTTTAGCCAAGCAGGTCTTTGTGGGCTGTATCTCCTTGCAGTGCTGGGCACTGGGTGGTGGAGCCTGTACCGGGCTCCTAATTTTTTTGGAGCTGGAAGCAGCTGCCACAGCTCGCTCGGCAGCTTAGTGCCTCTGCAGTCACCTCTGGGAGAGAGGGAGGGTGAGCAGCAAACCATGCACCTCTTCTGCTGCTCCACCTCTGATTTGCCGGGAAAACAGCTTCAGCAGGCAGAGCCCAGGGCTGTCACGCTTCATCCCAGCTTTAAAAGGCCCCGAAACCCTTCCCTGAGTCAGATCGTGGCCCTTAATTCCTCCCTTTCCCACCGTGTCCCTCTGTCTGGCAGGTCTGGGTGCAAACTTGCCAGCGCAAGCAGGAGTAGCGACCGTAAGGGCTGCACCTTACCTGCTCCGCCTCGGCCAGCTTCCCCAGGACAAGGTGGATGCAGCCGATGTTAAAGCAGATTTTGGCAGGGGGGTTCTGGACGGCCGTGAAGGCGTCCAGGGCTGCCTTCCACTCCTTCCCATCCGCCGCGCACACCCCTTCTTGCCACAGCCGGATCGTCTCCACCAGGGACATGGCGCAGTGGGAGCGAGATGTGGGGTCCCTGGCCGTGTCCTGGGTTCGCTCCTCTCCTCGTCCTTCCTTGCAGAGCTGCTCGGCCTCCCTCCAGCTCCTTTCTGCCTGTACTTCTGCCTTCCCCGCTGCCCGTGTCGCAAACCCGGCAGGAAGTGGCCTCACTCACATCAGTGAAACACGGCCCCGGGATGGGGAAGTGAGGCAGAGGCTGTCTGCTGCAGCGGGTTTCCACGCTGCGCTGACACCGGTTGCACACCAGGTCTTCTCTGGCAGCTGCTTCTCACCTCTTTGGGTTCTGCTTCTCTGAGTTTTTCTCGAAAAGCTATGGATTTTGTTGGCCGGGTGATTGATCAGGTCAAATTCAGGGTTGCAAAGCCACAGAACAAGAGCTGAGCCCCTTGTGCCCTCCAAAGCGTGGTCTTCAATGAAGGTAGCTGCTAAATGCTTCCTGCAGGCACCGGGGAAGGCGAAGTACGGCCCAAGGCACAGCCTGGGAAACCCTCTGTCCTGCCCGTCCCCTGCTGCGCTGCCCCAGTGAGAAGCTCCACTGCTGGGGGTGTGCAGAGCTGCCCAAGGATGGGGTTTTGGGGGGCAGCGGCTGTGTCATGCTGAACTCCAGCAACGCTGGTAACTGATGCTCAGCCCAACATCATTTCTGTTGGGGTGTTTTATAGCCAGCAGAGCATAACCGGGATCTGGAACGCTGCTGGGCGGACAGGGGGACACTGGGCACGTGGCAGCCACAGAGGCGGTGACGGCACAGGGGTCTGACCTGCTGACTCAGAAGGTTTGGAGCTGGGTGCTCCACACGTGGTTTCTAAGTAGTTTTGGAAGTACTTTGCCTCTGCCTCATCCACCAGTGATGCGATGTGTGTTTTGTAAGGGCTTAAAATCTGTCAGCAAGACTTGGCCCTCGTGTGTTTACTCACACTTCCGTGGCAGATTACATAATGCCCACAACAGGAGGGAGGCTGCGGAGGAGGCTTTTGTTTGACTTCTGCTCGAGAAGAAACCCAAGCCGCTGAAAAGCAAGGACTTGATTTTCAGCCAAAAGTAGGACTGAGCACATCCCTGAACCTATGGGCCTCTTTGGTTCTCAAGTGTGCCCTTGGCATCCCCTTGCACCCAGCCAGCTCCGGAGGGCTTCCTACGGGAGTGTGGGGGAGACCCTCTGACCTCCAGAAAAGCAGAGGGAAATGCAACCAGCCAGAGCAATGCTGGAGGAGGGGAGTAGCAATAACAACATGGCAAGCATGAAAACACACCTCTGATAGGCTTTTTCTCATTCCTTTGAGGAACGGAAAACCCTGTCGTGTTGGAAATGGTTCACCTCGTGGTAGAGATAATTTTCTGCTCATTTACTTATCTGCATCGGCACAATGGTAGGGTGAGGTTGATCCCAAACTGGTAGAAGGGGAGCTGGAGGAGGATGTGAGATCGTTCCTGTGACGAGTGCTGCATTTTTTTTTTTCGTGTGTTTCACAGAAAGATGGGATCTGACAGGTGCAAGCACAGCAAATGCTCAGAGCAGCTACCCTTCTGCTTGGCTATTTTTAAGGTAATATTCAAGGAATTTCAAAGGTGCGAGGAACACACCCCTCCTAGTAAGAGTGAGTCTCTTGTTCCCCTTTCTCTTACCAAGACGATTTAGTAGACAAACCTGTTTCTTCTGCGATAACATCCAAGAGGAAGTGAGTAACAGAGATGGTGGCACCTCCTGTGGGAGATTCTTGGAATCCGGCACAAATGCAGATCACCAAGAGACAGGTAAGAAAGAAGTAGAAATGCCCCACATCCAGCTAAGGTGCAGGAGTAATTTTTAAGTTTGTTCAGCAGCAGTATGCAAGAGTTTGTTGTTATTGCTGGGGAGAAGAGACCCCCCCCAAAAGACTGATCTGGTCACTAGAAAACATTACACATGAGGAAAGACCGAGAGGCTTGATCTTGTTTGGGAGGAGGAGATCTATAACCCAGGAGAAGCAGAGGAGACTGAACGTGTCCAGCTCCTGCCCTGGAGGGCAGGTCTGAGTGCTCCCCCGGCACAGGACCCAAGTTTTCATCTCACACCCTCAACAGTGGGGGGGAGCGAGGCCAGAGCCCGTGGTGCCTCTTTAGCCAAACGATGGATGACTCGGAGCCCAGGGCTTGGCAGGGCTGCTGCTCTGAGCAGCAGGAGGGCAGCAGTTTCTCTTGGATGTTACAAAAGCAGGATGTGACCAATAAGGGGCCGTTGCCACACGCTCAGGCCAAAGCTGGAGGCGGCAGTGGGAGGTTTGCCAGCAGGCCTCGGAAGCGCTGGGCCTGCCTAGCAGAGCTCTGCAAACGCCGTCCCCCTTCGAGCGGGTCTGATCTGCATGTGGAGTGCTTGTCCTTGAAGGCTTCCTTCTCGTAGTGGGAAGGAGAAATGTGTTTTGCAAAATTGAATTGTTCAGGGATTTTTTTCTTCTTCCCTGCCCATCTTCTTCTGTTTTGCCCTTAGAAGCCTGCTGGGCCATATGACTCAAAGGACTGACAGAAGACCAGGAGATGCCTTCCTGCAAATCTTGTGCTACCACCCCCGCATCGGCGCACATCTTTTAGCACATCCCTGAACGCAAATACGGAAGATGTATACATTTCATCAGCGTTTCCAAATACATCATAGCCCAGACCACGGGCAAGCTGGAGAACCTCAGAGAACCTCTTCTTGTTGCCTTTGTTTATCTAATGCCACCTAGATGCAGCTGACCTGCTTTGACATCAATTGTTTTGGAACAAATTTTTCACTTACATGGGATTGCAGCTTTTTAATTTTTTTTTTTTTTAACGAGGATTGATTGGTGTCTTAACCAAATTTGGATGAATGGAAGGAAACAGAGAAGCCAAACACAGTTCCTGGGAAACCTGGAAGGACAGAGCCATCACTACAGGGGCCCAGGAGGCCAAGCAGTATGTATGTATGTATGTTTGTATGGTTGAAACCTGGGTGTTTTCTGTGGTCTTTGCGGCAAGACTGGGTCTTCCACTTTGCACGGCCATTGTGCCTACGTTCTTCTGAAGCAGCTAAGCAAGAAAAGGCACCCCAGGAAGGAAGCGGGGGGCACCGAATGGTTGAGGGTAACCACACCAGTCCCTGTCTGCATCGAGGCCCTGAAGCCGTGGGATGCTGCACCCCTCACAGGCACCCCGGGGGAGCGGGTGGTGGGGCAAGACAGGCCAGATGAGGGGGCTCCACTGCCCCACTCAGAGGCCGGGTTGCCTGCACCTGCCTGCGGCCACCCCACGGTGGATGCAGCTGCACACGTCTGGGGAAACCAAGGGAGGAGGAGGTGGGATAGAGGGGAAAAAGGCTTTTACTGGAGCTGTCTTCTTGCTGATTGCGGAGCGCACGGGTGCATCGGGAACACTCCAGGCTGGGCTGTATGGAGGCGCTTTCCCCCCGCCGTGACTTGGGTGAGGAAGAGGAGCTGCCCTTCCGGGCTCAACACCAGGCTCCTGCCTGCACCAGCCCGCCAGAAGTTCAAGCTGAGTGCCTGTGCCATTAGTGATGACGTAGGCACGCACCATCATCCCTCCCACGGGACAAGCCCAGGACTCTATCTGTGCTTAAATTATTCAAAGCAACGATTAAATGTTTAATCTCTTGGAGCCTTGGCTGCAGAGAGAAAAACAAACGCCCAAGCCTGAAATCAGGAGCATTGCTCCACACAGCCACCCTGCTAAGCCGTTACCCTTCTTTTGTTCTTGAGAAGCATCTGCCATTAATGGTTGAGTGGATCTTGCTCTCTGGCTACAATTTCAGTGTAAGCAGAGTCTTTACTCATCCTGATTTGTAACATTTTTTGTCAAGTATCTCACTAAAATAATTTCAGATTGTTTAGTCGGATGAAGCTGCGTGTGTATCACCATTACATACAAGTACAATAACCTCTAGAAAGGAAGCCTAGCAAGAAAAATAGCAGAGGGGAGAAGTTTTAGAGCTTTACCATTTTCCATCCTGGAAGAGCAGCCTGCTAAAACTTCAAGGCATTTCAGACACCAAGGAAATAGTGATGATTTATTGTCTGGTCTTTATTATTATTACAAAAAAAGCAGATATCAAAAACCAGCAAAGATTTCACAAGTTCCCCCACAGTTTTACACAACTCAACTGCAGTAAAACGGTGAATGTAAAACACACATAAACCTTCAATGTGATCTGGGGTCTGGGACACCCTGGGCTTTCCTAACTCTTTTTAAAGTACTGCTCTTTATTTTGGAAGCCGACATGCCCACTAGCTAACACGCTGTGGCACGATGCAACAGGAATGTGAACCATCTGGTATCCTTTAAGGCCCTACACGTCTAGAAAACAAAGTGTGGGAGCTCTGCAAGGATGGCGTGGGTACTAGTTTCTCAGATTACCCCAGGCAGTCACTTTGTTGTGCTTGACAAAAACAAATCACTTTTACGTTGCTGAAAGGCAATTTGCTGTGTGAAAGCTGCTGTTTCTTCTTCTCTTCAGGACCTCTGCTCCCCAAAATAAAGAGTTCACTGGGCTGGGCTCCAGCACAAATAAACCATCAACCTTTTAAACTGTACCAACCAAACCGCAAGGTGGGTAACTTCGTCCCGTTGTGACTCTCTCACCGCAAACCCAGCATCTGACTGATCACAAGGAACCCGAACAGGCTAAAGAAAATACTCAGCTCTCTGGAATGGTAATTGGGGTCAGAGGGGATCCTTTGCTTCCTGTCCTGTTCATGGCTGTTGGTTCAGAGGTTGGCCAAAGGAAACATGGTCCAGTTCCCTACAGTAATAGCTGCCCCGCTTCTCAAGTATAGTTCTTACATCAAAACATTGCGTGGCTAGTGAAACGAATTAAGACATTACCCTGCGTCCCTCAGCATTTGCTCAGAAGGTCAGGTCCAAATCTGCCACAATTATACACAAATGCAAATCATCCTAAACATGAAGTTGTGTATGTCACTATCCATGTCACTGAAATGTTTGCGAGTACCAAATGCTCCTGTTAGAAATAAAATTGCACCTTCATAATTTTCCAGAATTTAACAAAAAAAAGAGATCACGATATGCATTATTTGTCAGCTAGGAAAGAAGCAGCGAGAAGGCAAGCTGAGAGACAGGCACTGCCCACAGGGCAGCAATGGCATTTGGTTGGTTAGTTTTCATACCAGCATTTCCCACGCTGTGGATGGCAGACAACCACTCGCTGCTGGATTTAAACCGTTTTCCTGGCAGTCAAAACGCGGACAATGGACCCTACTCCTCCAGCAGCCAGGGCCTGAGAAGAGAAACACGGCAATTACCAGCAGGTCAAGGTAGCTGCGGGCTGAACTCAGTGCTGATCAGAAAGGCTTCCTGACTGGATTTCAAATGAGCTCTCCCTGCTCTCTACACTAAAAATGAAATGCTCACACTTGGTGTGCCAGGAAAGGATGATGGCATTTGCTCTGAAGACAGTTATTTAACAGGCTTTTATTGCCCTGCATAACCAAGTTGCAAAGTTTGCTCCCCTCTAGGAAGGAAATTCTACTTTCATCCACTTGAATCACCGGATTGAAACATTTTGTTTGCCTCAGTCTAACGTAAACCCAAATTTTAACTGCAGAGTCTTCACCCAAGGCATCAGAAGCAGCAGGCACATGAGCTCGCAGGACCGTACCCTCGCCACAGCGGGAAATACGGCATTTCAGTTTCACCAGGCAGAAAGGTGGGTCCTACCAGGGTCGGTGAGCGTGCCTGGCACCCCAGAACCTGCCCCCACGGCTATCCCAGGCAAGAGCACGCCCGGCAAACGCACCTTCTCGTGCCACTGCAGCAGCACAGCGCTGCTGTTGTCGGAGGGGCTCTCAAAGCCTTTGTAGATGTACTTCATTAGCAGGTCGACACCGTTCTTGTCCAGCGACTGCACCGCCTTCTCAATATCATTGGCTTTGAAAGAGATGAGGACCTTCAGGACAATACTTTCTGCACGATCCTGTCAACAAACCAAGAACGCAGAGATACATTCACTCTTGTATAAAGTGCCTTCAAGTATTACCCATCTCTCCAACAAACAAAACAAAACAAAAGATTTTTTTAAACATTCCAAAAATCTGTTTCAGTAGGGTAGTTTGCACACAAAGCTTGTGATAAAATGTGTAACAGATACATCCTCCCAGTGACAAATGGCATTAAAAAGTTTAACGTACTTGTCCTGCTCTGGGTTTTCTGCCTGCTTGTGTTTGCAATTCTCCAGCTATTAAATGAGGTTATGGCTAAATAATAAACTTACCTATAGAAACTTGTCCTAGTTCAACGGTCAGGGAACCTTCTTACTTGCTCTTTGGTGGGCTTGGTGGCGGGAACCTGTTCCGTGACCATTTAGCGGTATTTCTCTGTGTATCGTTTGTCTTGTTCACTATTATTGCTGTTTATTGTTGTTATCATTGCTACTGTTGTTGTTCAGATTGTTTATCACTCTGTGGTATTAAATTTCTTCTTATTTTAGCCCGAGTTTGTGCCTAACTTCCAGCCCGACCGGCTGCGGATGGGGGAGGGGCAACGTCAAAGTGCTCTCCGGTCCTGGCAGAGCTTAAACTACAAAACTCAAGGGCTGGCAATTCCAGAAGAATTGTAAGAATAAAGTACTTGTCACCAGAGCCCTTTCCATGCTTTTGTACTGCTTAATGAAATACAACCACTATATTCTGTGGAAATGCCATTAGCCAGCCTGGAAGAGGTGACTGCTGGAAGACATATATTTTCAATACAGTCAACTTCTGTCCCAGGCACCAAGAATGCAAACTGGCAGCATTAATATTTTGCATTAATAACCATCTGCAAGTTGATCTGGGTGTCATTTCAGGCCCAGGAATGCGTGTGGCACGATTACAGCGGCAGATTAGCCATGTAATCAGCAAAAAGCAGCTCTTCCTGTTCATCCACCACTAAGTGAGGAAGGAAGAAAGAAAATGGTCTTGGGTTTGTTGGACTTTTGAGTAATTCCACTGTACAAATACTTCAAGCAGCTTCCTTCTTCAGAAATCACAGGTGTTAGTTTTCTTGTTTAATTTAATACCCCATAACTGCTTGGCTGAGCGAGACCTCATGTGAAGAACTATAAGTAAAACCATAAAATTTCCATGAGATGAACTAAAACCAAAGCGAAACATTAAAATTCAGTCACCTCTTCCAATTCCGCTGCCTTCCAAGCGTATTCTTAAATACATCAATATGGATCTAATGGAAACAAGCCATTAAGGTGAGGACAAAGCTGTTCAGCCTTTTATACAGCACTATCTCTAACAAACAGCTGGATCTCAAAACCGTGGGAAAACCCTCAGGAAGGGGCTGGGGCTAGGTGAAAAAATCTGCCTGCTGAGCAGCACAGAAACATGCCCATGGGACTCTCCTTCAGCAGGGAGAGCAGACCTCCACCACCTGGGAAGTTCTACATCTCACCTGCCTGCTCCCCTCGCCGCTGCAGTCATGAGCCATTCAAGGTTTATTCTGGGGAGATTCAGAAACACACACATGCAGCAGGCTCCTACATTCTGTCACAGGGGGAGGGCTTGTGATTTCTGAGGCTTTAACGGCTTAATTTTGATTGGATGCGATAACCATCAGTTCTTCCTTTTTTGTAGATTCACAGCCTGGCTGTGCTAGCAGTTTCCTTAGTCAGCAGTGACTACTGGCAGCTGCGGTTCCCTGATCGTTCAACACCGACTACATCTGCATGCTGCCAGGTCTGGATCAGACACAGGCACCCAGTGACACGTGGAGTTAGCCAGGGCACTCAACATACGACCTACGCAGGTCGGAGAACACGCAAAACCCGATCTAGCACCAAGTGAAAGCTACGCAGAGGACACCCCAGCTGCGGTATTCTGTACAAGATTAAAACACTGGGGGTGACGGATGTTTTGCCACTGACGAATACTCTAAAACCAGCCTCCTTGGCTTCCTCAAAGTACACCTGGCAGGGTCGGTGGGGTAAGAGTTACAGAAACAGGAAAGGATTTTTAAGGAGTAACCGATGAGTAAGTTTGTTACTATTTCACCTTCACTGCCTGGTTCTTTGTGTTGATTGGTGGGTTCTTCAGAGCCGCCTGCAGCGCGGCCATCATGTTCCCTGTGCCAGACGGTTAAGAACCACACACCAAGTATTTGGCAATCAACAGAACCAGCTCCAGGACTGCGAGAGCTGTGGCTGGCTTGTGTATGACCGAAAATACTTAAGGTTCAGTGGATGCAGTGGTTCCCTCAACAGACAGCACAGCTTACAGTGTAAGGGAGCGATTATTAGGCCATTTGAGGAAGGAGCACTAGAAAGAAGCTGTACAGTTCCAGTACTGGAGAATACTTCTTAGGGCCTTCGTGGAATGAGGCTCCGAGTAAAAGAAATTATTCTCCATCGCTTCTGCAATTTGTAGCCCTCGAGAACGGGCCTCGCCCACCTCCGACAGCCGCCGCGGCCCCAACCGTACAGCGGCCGGGGGGAAGAGCTCCTCCAGTCGCCAGACAGCCAGGAAGGCGGCGGTGGGAGCGGGAAGAGGGCGCTCTCCTTTCCGCCATCCCTCCCGCCCCCCGCACCTCACCGTAAGACACCGCCCAGACACCGCGGCCCCGGGACACCGCCGCCTCTGCCGAGAGGAGGAGGAGGAAGAGGAAGAAGCGGGGCCTCCCTCCTCCTGCCAGCCTTGGGCCCCTTCCTCCCGGCCGCCCCGCAGCCCCTGCCCGCCCTCCGGTCGGCTCAGGGCCGGGTCGCCCCTCGGCGGGAGCGCCGGGCACGGATGTTCCCGCAAAAGGCAGCGCCGGCGGCCGCCGCTCCCCGCAGCCCTCCCCGCCGCGCCCGCTCCTGCCGGGACTACTTCCCGCCCGGCGGCGGAAGGATATTGCCGCAGCCACGAGTCCACCTCGCCCTCATCGGGCCCCGCTTGCCCGTCGCCTCCTTCCTCCTCATCCACGAACTTGTTCTCGTCGTACTCGTCCACATCCACCCGGCGGAACCGCGCCGAGGACACCGCGTGCTTCGCCATGGCCGCCGCGCCGCGCCGCGCCGCGCCCCGCCCCGCCCCGCGCAGGCGCCGCCGGGGCGCGAGCGCTATGCACGCGCCCTCCGCCGGGGCGCGAGCTCTGCGCAGGCGCCGGCCGTTGGGCGCGAGCGCTATGCACGCGCCCTCCGCCGGGGCGCGAGCTCTGCGCAGGCGCCGGCCGTTGGGCGCGAGGGGGTGGAGCCACGCGGGAAGCGAGCTGCCATTGGTCGGCTGCGTGCCAGGGCGTCCGGTTGCTGTGGTTACCGCGTCATTCGCGGACGGGCGCCGCGGGACGCGGAGTGGCCATCGACTTCGGGCTCCGGGCAAGCGCGCTCCTGCCGAGCCCCGACAGCGAGCTGGTCCTGCGGACACAGCGACAGGGCGCGATGCCGTGCGGGTTCAGCCTAGGGAGCGTTCTCAGACGGCTCTGGCCGAAGCGAGAGCCCGCCGCCCCCTCCAACGGGCCTGTGGGGGCGACACGGAGCGCGGGTGGCGCCAGGTAGTGCCCACGCGGCGTGCTCCGGCACTGGGGAACAGGCTTTGGTGCTGAGCTTGGAAGTCCAAACTCAAACGCCGCCTACTTACCACAAGAGTTCAAAAAGAGCAGCGGCTCTACAAAATCTAGCGAAAGAAAAGTAATCGCCCCGATGCTACAGCACAGGCGCCTGCTTGTGGCCGTGCTAGCTAGTACTTAATCGGAAAGTGCAGAGGGATTCCGTCTCATGCAAGAAAGCTGTCCTAAAAAAGCGCCTAGGCGTTGTAAAAGTAAGGGATCGGGTGGGTTTTAGCGCAGTGCTGCCTCTCTAACGTCGTCTGAGGCTCAGAAGAACCTCTGCGTTTCCAAGGGGGATCACCTCTGCTGAAGTCAAGGGTGGTTAAGGTCACACGGGGAAGCAACCTCTTTTTTTCTACTCGGATATGCGTAACTAAGTAAGAGATGCCACAAAAAGAGTCAAAAAGGAGCAGCAGCACTGCCTCACAAAATTAGACAGTGTGTGTGTTTGGCAATGGCTGTTACCTAGGAAGGAACCCCGGTTTCCCCAGGCAACAGCATGATCTTGACTTCAGCTGCTCCCTTCTTCAAGACCTTTAGTGTCATCACAAATGTACTCAATCACACAGTGAAAACACTGCTCTAAATGACAGAAACTTTGTTTTTCTTTTTCAAGTTACACTTGGACTGTGTAGATCTGTTAGTATCATCTTTAGAGTAGGTGCCTGCTGCTTGGAAAAAAATCAGGATTATGAGTGTCACTGAATTATTCCTTTGGCATTTTTAAATGCCTTACGATATTTTTAGGTCTGGGGTATAGATGTTCCCTCTGAAAGGGCAGAAACATGCCTGGGAAAAGCACCAAGGGGCTGTGAGACATCGGAGGTAGCAGTCTGCCTTTCATCGCTTGGAAAGGCTGCTGGGAGGCCGGACTAGGAGAAGAAAAGGCCTTTAATTTCTGCTGCACAGCAGGGTTTCCCTGCCTCGCCTGTGGAAAGGCTTTCCTAAAATAGGGTGTAATTCCTGTTAAGTTGTTAACTGGATGCAGATTTTGTTGATCTGCTAGGGTTCTTGATGGTGGAGTTGAGTGATGAAGGGCTGACCCTGGGATGCCATACACAAAATTGCAGAGGAGGTAACACCAGGCCCCCCCAGGCAGTCTCTGCAGAGTCACCCCAGGCCACAGGCTGGGAGAGGCTCCGCAAAGCTTCGCCGTTCCACGCAGCCATGGGGAAACCGTCCTCGGTGAGATAAAACTGAGAGAAATAGATGCAGAGCGTGATTTCTGGATACTTCCACAAAAGGGTGTAGATTTTACTTACGCAGCAGTGGTAAACCTCGTTACAAGGAGAGTAATTTGCATAGAGGACGATGCATCCGATGTTTGCATGGGCTTCTGTAACTGCATCCAGATAACCACCCACCCCAAACAGCACAGATTCGGGATGGTAGCCTCGCTCAGTACAGTCTGTAGCATGGCCTTTTTGGACTACGCTGCCTGAGGAACTCCTCAGTTCACAGAAGAGAAGGTGTTTGTTTCGGAGAGTTGCTGTTGATCTGTAAGGGAAGCCAAAGACCCTGTCAAATTCTGCGTAAGGGACTCTCGCTTCTTCACCAGCCCGCATGTGGTAGGGACACTTGGCGCAGGTGTGGTTCTGTCTCTGCCAGCAACAGGGCTTTACCACAGTCCCCTGGTTTGTCAGATATTCTTGGAAAATTGTTTTCTCTCCTGGATTCAAGTTCTGTTGAAAAATCTCCCCGTTTATGAGCTACATAGCTGACAGTCCTGAGTGAAAAGGGGAAGTATTAGCTTAAGTCAACCCTTCGATTTATTTGGCACTTGAACCGCAAAAATAGTAGGGGACAGTCTCCTCAAAAACGTACTGAAACTTGTAGCAGCGTATAGCAACTTAGTGACACACAGAACAAAGCGCCCTTGCAGCCTAGGAACATTTTTCCTTTTCACAAACTAGCCTTTTTTGCTAAAAACGTAAGTTGAAAATATTTCTCCGGCTCTGCTCCCTTACCCTAGACAGGACAAACTGTATAATAAAACCAGCCATGATTTTCAGGAATTGATTAGCAGATGAGCCTTATGAAATCTGGCAAAGCAAACAGGAAAACACCACCAAAACCCAAAAGGTATAATTACCATCTCAGCAGCTCCAGCTCAGTAAATACTCGTCTGATTTCCTTCACTGGCCTTTTAGGACTGGTCCAGAGTTTCCATTCCACTGATATGGCAAGTTTTCTTTTCAAACTCATATGATGAAGAAGAAAGTTACTATTGCCTCCCCTGTTTTGTCAGCTGAGATGTGGAAGTATCTGTCCCAAGTGCCGTAACTTTGCTCCAGGTGTAATGAGGTGGCAGGCAGGTAGCTTTAGGTGTTTGCAGGTGCCAAGTGCTAGGAGACGAGAATACAAACAGGATTTTCTTTTGTATGGCCAGGCACCTGTGGTAGTTAAGCTTCTGTTCTTTGCCTGTCAACATTTGTTTCCTGTCTTAAGTGGTTAAGTTTCCTTTGCTTCTTCAATGCTCGTACAAGGTTTTTACAGCTGAAAGATAGATGTTGTTCTACTGAATCTATTACTGAATTTGTTTCCAGGTCTTTGTTATTTCTATGTGTCCGTCTGCTGTGCCAGTGGGGCAGAGAGCTCCTCTTGTGCTTCTGCTCTCCTACGCTGACAACAAGGTTGTCCCTTCTTTAAGCAGTTTGTCCCCCTCGCTGCTGTAATTCAAGCAATCAGTGGGCCATTTCATGAGTAAGCTAAATCACAGAATCACAGAATCATCAAGGTTGGAAAAGACCTTGAGGATCATCTAGTCCAACCAAATCGTGCCTGCGTTGCTTCAGCAGGCTTCCAGATGAGTGCAAACACAAGTCTTATGTAGATGAACAACTTCTGACTCAAGCAGATGATTATTTTTTGGACTCAACTTTTGACTCAAGCAGAAAATTATTTTTCTTCACTGCTGGTCTAAGTGAGCTGCTCATCGTCCCTGAACCCAGTTTAATTCTGTTACTGCTTTTCTGACTATGTACAACATTTCCATCTGCATATTTTATTACAGTTGCTTCTGCATTCCACATTGTTTTGCCCTCTGACTGTCAGTCTTTCATTTTCATCTTAAATTACTAATTTGATTCATTTGCTTTGTTTTCCACTCCTGATTCTATGCCAACTTCCATGCACTTTCCTGTGTTGGAGCTCTTTCCTGATCTAGGCCATTGTGCTGTTCTCATCCAGTTTACTTCTAAAGAGTGGCTTCCTGACAACAAGAATGCTCCATCTGTCATTTCTGATGTTTCTGTACCTTTTTGTTGAGCAGTTGTACTCTATAATGTGCCTTACAACATAATCATGGCAGCGGTGTGTCTCAGAAAATGAAAAATGCATTTGCTACCTGACATAAAAAGGACAGGTCTGATGAAGGGAGTGTATTTCTTTGTAGAGGGATGTTATGAGAGAGTTATCACCACCTCACCAGTTCTCCTGTAGGTTGCCAATATTATTAAAGACAATTTGAAAAGCTGCAAATTCGGAACGAGGTTCCGATTCTGTCACTGCTGGTATTTTTGCAGAGGTGGAGCAGCCACATGAGGGCAATGTTGCACACCAGAGATGTTTCCCATTTTGTGCTGCTTGATCCGAGGCCAATGGCTTGAACTCTGCTACAGTGTGTTTAAAGGGATGCCATCAGAGACATTTAGGAATTTAGATCTCCCTCTAAAAGCTGCCTTTTCTTGTTTGTTCGACCTGCTCAAAATCCAGCAAATATTCAGCCTTCTCAATTAACAGTGTCACATCCTTACAGGATGAGAGTCAAATTTCAAACTACCCAGTTGGAAGGATTCACTGGAACAGCGTTCCCACAGCCCGAGTGCGTTTCTGTGTGTGCTGCGCCAGCCTTTGGCTCCTCTGCCAGCGCCGTCCCCGTGAGCCGGCTGGGGCTTCCAGTGACAAGGGCAGCTTGCTCGGCCTCTGCGGGCTCTGGCCTTCCCAGCCCTCTGCCAGCTCTGGCGAGCAGAGAGGGCCAGGGAGAAAGGATCCCAGTGGGTCTCTGAATATAAATGGCAGAGGTTTCTCACTTGCCATGTACATCAGTCCCACAACCGATTATTCTGGAGGTGCAAAGAGGAAGGCTGTTTACAAAAAGCGCAAGCCGAGCAAAATGGAAAAAAGCTGACCACTCAGTATGTTCTCTCAATGGACCCATTTCTGGTTTATGAGAAAGCAGAAAGTCGGTTTTTCTTCCTTTTTTTGGCATGATCTTTTCTAAAGTAGAAAAATGGTGCAGAATGTGTTACACAGAATCTCTTTAAACTGATGTATGCATGCACCTATGTATGGATGCCTGCGGATTAAGCAGCTAATAGGCCCACTCACCATTCAGCTCTCTTGCAGAAAAAAGTTCATTCCCAGGCACAATTTTATTTAGTAATACTGAAAAGCTTGGTAGAATTTGTCATCTTCAGAGTAGTTTATAAATCTGATCAAGTGGTTAAAATATAGACTGGTCTAAATGGCTCTCTTGCTGGTATTTCTGCTGCATAGCATCACTTAGATCCCTGGAGGGAAATTGTTAA
Organism: Athene noctua; assembly: GCF_965140245.1. Classification (NCBI taxonomy): domain Eukaryota; kingdom Metazoa; phylum Chordata; class Aves; order Strigiformes; family Strigidae; genus Athene; species Athene noctua. The sequence continues at coordinate 34,124,786 of NC_134041.1, forward strand.
AGGGGCTTCTGACTTTCAGGGTGCCTCATTTGTCATAGTGATCCTGATGCATCTGCAGAGGTGATAAATGCTGCAGATTTGAGCAGAAGTTAATAGTTTATATAAGTTGGAAATTTGGAATTCAGATGGTTTCAGGCTGGGAAGTAAAAAAAGAAGGTACTCAAAATGACTTCTCCCTTTTGCTAATTTTCCTCTTAATTTCAGTGTTTGCAATCCTGATTGGGAGGGAGAAAGAATTTTACCTAATCGGGTACCTAGTTTGGTTCTGTCATTTGTTATAAGGTGGCTCTCCTAATGCCTGTCTCCAGTACCTCCTATTGGCACTAACCAGTCATAAAGTGCTTTGAGATCTTCGAGACACAGTGTGGACTGTGGTGTATAGCTCATTCTGTTTCATTTTCTTCATCCTTTAAATGCAACACACCAATCAAAATAGTCAATGCCCTGGTAAAAAAGCAAGATATCCAAACTGTTCTTTTGCTTTGTCGGGTTGTCCCATGTTTCCGAGCAGAAAGCCTGCCCACATCTTCTCTAATATTAACCTTTTTCAACACACAGCCCTTCATGAGCCCATAGGCTGTTCTGCATCTTCAGAAGAAATGCTTGATATTAAATATGCTGCATGAACCCAAGGGTAGGTCTTTTAACACTTGAAGTTGTTAGGAAAAATACCATCTGCATCTATCAAGTTCACTGCATGGAAGCATCATCCTGATATAGAAGATCATGTCTAATGGATACAATTAGGGACTCAAAACACGTGTTAATGGATCCATGTCCCCCCCAGTTATATTTAAAATTATATCCCCATCCCTCCTAACTGTATTTGGAGGGGACAGGGATATAATGATAAGATTAAGACCTTGTTTCACTTATGCAGCCATCTTTGGGGCAAAGGGCAGTAGCTGTTTAATAGTGCTCCACAACAAGGTATAAATGTTCACAGGGGGAACTGAAGAGGAATGCTTCATTCAGTTAAAACCGCAGGGGAAACTTATGTGGTCAGTACGTAATTACTCAGGTTGGAAGTCAGACAGGATACAAGCCATATGTTCTGCTCCTAGAGAAAAAAAGTGTAATGATCAGGGCTGCGAATTTTTTAAATCCAATCATTAGCTGAAAGCTGGTTATCTCTTCAGTCTAAAAAGCACACAGAAATTCTGATACATCCTAATGTGGCTATTTTGGACCTGACACTGGTTTTACTAATTTATACTCGGGATACTGTGATTTACAAAGATGCCTTCATTAGGCAAAAGCTGTTTTTTCTGACATGTGATTATATGGAAGTATGATGATTTTTTTATTCCCTGAACTAAACCATGATCTACTTCCATAGTCTAGTACAAGTGTAGTTCTGTTTATGTGAGGGGATCTGGTGCTTCTCCCCAAAGTGCTACACTCAGTACAAGAATGGTTCCCCTTTTTTGCTGCTGAAATATGAGTGTTGAAATTCTGTTGCATTTCTTAGTTCAGCTTGGTTCAATAATCTCTGTTGGAAAGCGTTTTACACATGACTTCATTCAGTAAGAAGTTTATCTGAGTTCAAAGTACAGAGGAGTCACATGATCCTTTAAACAGCCAGAGACTTGATGTTCTTGTGCTTTTAAGATCTTGTTCTTTAAGATTTTAAAAATAAGAAGTAAAGGGAGTGAGGGAAGAAGCAGAATGCTATCCACAACTACTAATAAATACATCCACACGGGCAATTTAAACCGGAGCTGTTGTGGCGTCACTTGCCTCCACTCTCAACAACCTCAAGTTCATTTACTACAAGTGTTTGGGATATCTAGCCCTGCAGGAGTGCTGGCTCACAGCTCCAGAGCACAGCCCTGGTGTTTTGCATTCTGCCACTGGGCCATAAAGATTAGCAAGGATTTAGGTCCCGAGTTTGGAACGTTTCCTGCTCCAGCCTGTGTGAAAGTCAGACCTTCAAAAAACTGTTCCACCAAATTTTCCCTCACCTGTCTTGTCCAGCCTCAAAGTGATTTAAATCACCACCTCGCTTCCAGAGATTTGTTCAGAGTTCTGCTGGGATTTTTTTGTTTGTTTCCCTTTCTCTGTCTTTACATCTAAAAACAAGTATTTTTCCCTTTCTGTCTATTCAGAGTGGAGTTTAAAAACACAAAATTTATTCAATTTTAAATCTTGCATCCACTGATAAATTTATGATGCTCTGGCAATGAACAGCACAATGAAGAGTAGCTTGCCTTCCACTTCCATTACATTGTCGTGTAGATTGGCTAATGGTGATCATGAAAACTAAACCCTTGCTGGCACACAGAGCATTCTGCTATACCCAAACTGTCTGTAATCTCAGAGGACTTGATATGAAACCATGTTTGATGGGCAGCAGGCCTCCTGAAGTCTGTAAGGTACTACAGGGGCTTGGGTCTTATTTGCCTCTTTGCCTGAAAATTAGCGCTAGTTGATTTTCTTGGCATCAGTTATAATGAAGGGGCTGGCTGCAATGTATTTCAAACCATGAAGGTCCTGAGCAGCTGATGGGCAGCTAGCTGGGCAGGTAGCCAACGAGCTATGCTGACAAATTTTCCTTAGTGGGAACATTTTCTTCCATCTCTATTGGCTCATTTTCCAGAAGTTAGTAGGAACCCAGCATGTTGGTGACCTCTGTTAATTTCTCTGCTGGGTTTGATGAGCTCAAGTGAGTTGATGAGTTCAGAAATCACACAGGATGGAGCAGGAATGGGACAGAAAGACATCAGGTTGCATATGCTTTGTTTCTTTAGAATTTTACGCTAATAACCCTACACAAGCAGCAAAAAAAGTGGAGAGAAAGGCATATTTTATATCAGTTGAGTCAGAGGATCTCAGAATTAATTGCCTGAAATGCTTAAGAAAGCTAAAAATATTAAAAGAATGGAAACTTTGCTGATTCTTGTTGAAGGTGGTGTTGGTTTGTTGTGTACTATAGCACTACACAGATGAACTCATTTACAGAGTTGTTCTTTATACCAGAAATTCACTTACTATGTGTGTACAAACCACAGGTGATCTTTTAGCTCATGTGCTATTAGTCGTAGCAGCTACAAAGGGCAGTAGAATTAATGGCCCAGGAAAAAAGTTGCAACTAGAAATTACACCATCTCAGGTCAGGAAGACCAGACAGTCTCAACTCACATCTCCAGTACTCCTTGTACATCAGTGTTTGGTCTCTCCAGAATCCATGGCACTAACGATGTTGATTTATTACCAGTTTTTATTAGGTAGGTGCTAGTGACCTGGATGTTGCCATTAAATAGAATTTTGCTGTTGAATTAGGCCAAGATTAGCAAAAATAGATATGCAATATGCTAGACTGCCCTGTAAGCCACTTACCCTCTGATTCATTTAGTTTAAACAGTCTATGTAGATTACTATACAGCATGATTATAAAACTATTGAGGCAAATGGCAATAACTGATATTCAAGCCTTTTCTTTTCAAAGAATCACGTTATTCCTCTTGATAACTTTCACTCATAGACAGGCAGACATCTCAAATGACCCTTGAAAGATTTTCTGGGCTTGGAGAAACATATTTGGACCTAAGGCCACTTGAGAGGATGTCATGAAAAATGAGAACCAGATAACACATAACAAAGAAATGATCATCATATTTATTTCAGACTCAAATTTTTTTTTCTTGTGAGAATTCTAGGCAATGCCCTGCTTCTACAGCGCTTAAATTAACAAACGTGAGGGCTCTTGCTAATGTCACTGGCACTGTCTACATGGATAAAGTTAAGCAGATGTATAAATCTTTCCAGGGTATGGGACTGAAACAGTAACAGCTGCCAAAGGTGATTCAGTTATTGTATGAGGGAGGGTACTGGCTGCTGAGGGTGATGGTTAACACTGGATGAAAGAGGCCAGAGTGGCACTTGCTGTTACTGTCATGGGTATAAATTTGGATGAATATGTACTTGGATAAAAAAAATGTAAATAGAGGTTAGAAAAAAGATGTGTCACACGGCAGCCACAAACGCCATATTTCTTTGTATACACCCCAAACAAATTAGGATCCAAGATTTGCACTGGTATCTTTGCTAACCTTCAGCACTTCAGAAGGCTAGTGTGAAAGTTAAGCCCCTTTTACTGAAAGAAAGGTCTCATGCCTTGCAACACCAAATCTCTCAAACTTTGAAAAAGTGAAAAGCACTGAGGTTCTTCAGCAGTAATCTGGTTTTGTTTGCTGGGTTCTTTTCTCAAGGGCTAAGTATGAGCATTGCTATCCAAAAATGAGATTGTCTGTACTTTGTATATGTTTGTATTTGTCTCTTTCTGGTTTGACAAAGTTTTTTGCCCTTTCATCTTGGTTTCATCTGCAGTAGTGCAAAGAAGCTGGTCATCTAAAGCACCAGCATAATTCACTACCTTGCTTTCTCTCTAAAAGAAAATGCAGTTTTGACTGGATTCGATGGAGGTCTAGCTTGTGAACATGATACTGTTGGTATCATTTTTTCTGTTGGAAAGAGGAAAGTTTATTTCATAACAGCAAAGATACTGCACCTGCTGCTTGTTTTGCAGACATAGGTGAGAGGAAGGATGATGTCCACATCAGTGAGGTTTGCGTGTGGATCTAGAAGCAGCTTCACCCTGCAGTGTAAAACTTGGTATTACACACCTATCCTGTGCCACCTGCTGCTCTGGGTTTTCTAGTCATTCCTCTTTTTTATCACTTTGTCTTCCTGGACAGGTCATGCTCCTCTCCAAGGCTTCTGGAGTCCTTTAGTTCTCTAAAGAACCAAGCTGTTTTCCAAACAATTCTGATCCACAGTATACTGCTGTCATCATCTGCTGACTTACCTTTTGTTCCTCCTCTTTTCAAGAAATGACTCTTTGTGTTTCTTCCTGGAATCTAGCAGCAGTGCTCAACAGTCCTTTTTCCAGATCTGCAGGGTAACCTTTCTCATCCTCTTTTTCAGGACTTGATCAAGCAGTTTTGCTGATGATTTCTTCCAGCCCACTGGAAGGAAGGGGAAGTTCATATTTATATTTGCCATCTCACTTTTACGCTGTTGGCTCTATTTGTAGGCAAGTAATATTGATAGATTTCTTTGGGTTTTCCTCATCCTTTCGTGGGTAAGGTTTGGTTCACACACACTGACACGGGTGAATGATCAGAACCATTCACGTGCTCAGGTTTCAGGGAACCATGTGCATACAGTAAATGAGGGAGGTTTGCTTTATTCTCCTGTATAACAATCTCCATAAAGGCTGTTTTGTGTTCAGTTTGTGAAGCTCAGAACATATATATGTCTTTCTTTTGTGCTAGAAAAGTACTGTCCTTATATGTATGCATTCTCCTAGGACATAGAAACTGAAATTGCAGCAACTGAATTTAATATAAGGGTTTTCATGAAGTTTTGCACAGATCTTTAACTGGAGACTACTGAATAATATGTGCTATTGGCATTAAAGGCAGAGTGGAAACCCTACATGTTAGCTATCAGTATCCCAATTTCTGTCCATGCAGCAAATGCAAAGAGTGGGAATTTCACTGGACAGAGATGGGTAATGGTGTTAGTTTGCTTGGTTTTGGGGAGGTTGTTTGCTTGTTTGTTTTTTCCCAGTCATTATGTAAGGATGAATTGCTGAAAGTTTCGTTAGTGGTTTGTCAGTTTTTGTATATAGTTTTTTATGTTACAGTAGGTTTTTCCTGTGCTTGCATATGGGAAAAATCTGGCTCTGTTTTGATTCACAGGCTTTAAAAGTGTAACTAACTAGATCATAAAAATGAAAAAAACACATTTCATTGTTATCTGATCAAAACCTCCATCTGTCAGATTGTTTCCAATCAATCTTGAAGGAAGGCAAGAACGTTATTTAAAAAAAAAAAAAAAGTCTCCCTTCATATTTCATGGTCTTTGTGTAACCTTGAGATACACCCCATCACATCCTTTTGGGTAAATCAGTGAATCACATTCATCCTCCTCCTGACACCTGTCTCTTCATTTCAGTGGTTTTCCTATGCTCCTCCTACTCACCTCTTCCTGAACCGTGAGTTGTCCTGATGGCTCTTAGATTGATTATTGCTCCCATTTGACATTAAAATTCGGCAGCCTCCTCATTAGTCATATTCAAAGCATGAGAGAGATACTGCAATCAATCTCTTGTGCTGAAATGCAGGTTTGTCCCATAGCAGCAAGTAATCTGTAAGGAAATGACAAATAAGGCATACCTAAATGTCATAGGCAGGGTGACCAGTTTAAATTTTAGGACAGCAAAAAGTATAAGGAAAAGTTATAGGTGAAGTAATCCAGGATTTTTTTTGCTTTTTGATTATTTTTTAAAAAATCCCATTCTGTTGAGTGGGGTCACACTACAGATTCTAGGTTGAGAAATTCTTCCATATTACTTTATAAAATGTTATCAGTATACTGTTTGTCAAACAGTTGGACAGATTTCCTCTTGACCTATGAAAAAGCAAGTGAACTTGCCAAGAGCCTCTGTTTATAGATAGAAAACATAAAAGACCAAAATGTAAGTTCAGAGATGCAGAGACGGAAAGAGAAGGGACTATCTATCTATCTATCTATCTATCTATCTATCTATCTATTTTAAAGATAAAATGATACTTCTGAGTTTTGTTTTATTTAACTATCAGTTTTTAGAGGAGTAAAAAATGAAGCAGGTCTACAAAGCTGTCTGCAATTCACAGATGAAGCAAGTAGAAAGAAGAAACAAAAACATTACTAGAAACAGCTACTGAATGACTACGACTACTATGTTGCTTCATATTCTTTCCATTTAAAGTTAAGATGATTCTTGGGACCCAAAGAGCCATTCTTCATTCCTAGATAATGTCAGTTCAGAAAATAATTTGAGAGTTAGGGTCAAATGATGAATGTGTATACAGATTTGCTTCAGTGAAGATCAGTAGAGCCAGGATGGTTTCCAGAAGCACAGGGCCAGAGACAGCTTTACCAACTACTTACATCAGTGTCATGAGACAGGCAAAAATGTTAGCTTTAATTTTTCTATGAACTATGAGCTGTGTACATGTAGAATGTTGCACCAATATTCAGTCCAATTCTGATCTCACTTCCACTTTTCTAATTTAGGGCCCTTCTGAAATAAATGGAGTTGTACTGGCATAAACCCCATTTGAGTTGTGACTCCACGCTGTTACTGGTATAAACCAGGCAAATCAAAATCAGCCAGTGCAATAAAGGATGATTACACCTATCAACTCCTCCTTCCAAACTAGCTGCCTGGTGATTCAGATCAAACGGACTGATGAGTGCTGGCTGTATGTCAACAAGACGAAAGAGGAGGCCAGAATATGGTGTTCTTTGGAATACTTAGAGATGCCGGGGGATGTTTAACTGTGGGCTTTGAGCCTGGACACCCCAAGCAGTCTCTAAAGCCCTTGTGACTTTTGGGGTTATTTACAAGAATGGTCATCAGAGAACCAATACATAGGACTATGAGGTGCACATTTCCAAATGGTTTGGTGGAGCTCAAAGTGTTTTGGGCCAGTTCCAACTGTAATCTAGTCATCAAAACAACAGAAGAGTGGGGAAAGGGTCACTAATATTTCTCTATTTAGATGACCTATGTTCTTTCACTATGCAGAGATGAGTGTTATCTAAATAACACAATTTAAGATCTGCTGGTCTCTAATAGAATAAGACTTTTTATAGTGAAAGAACATCTGCTTTCAATTTCTATTGTTAGGCATTATTTTAGTCAATGAAAACAAAGTGTGCTTGGGAAGCTGCCTAGAAGACATGTGATTTCAGGGTGTTGCTATTTTCCTTTTTATGAGAAAAGAGCCAGCTTTTTTCTTTTATGTCATGGCTGGATAAAATATGGATGATGGGAATTCTCTCAGACTCCGTTGATATGTGTAGGACAGCACTACACGCTTGCTGATTGAATAGGGGAAGCTATTTCTGTGTCCAACATTGAAGTCTCTTATTTGGTCTGGTTAAAACTCATGTAAGCTACCTAAATTCTGTTAGTCATCTCAAGGTCCAGTAAAAATTGCAGGATGAAAGAATATCAGTTTTCTAGATATGTGCATTATGGTTTTTATCAGAATAATTTAGGAGAGAATGAGGCGTTTCCTGGTATAATTAATGCTATTAAGACAATGGGAAGTTTGAGTTTCATGATATTTTGTGTTAGCTGCACTGTTGATAAGTTGGTGAGGAGGGGGAAAAGAGAACAGGAAACTGGATGAAAACAAACAGGAAAACATGAGAATATCTCTGGCTGTGGAGTACCTTGCATTTATGGGATAGCAGACTTCCTTTTCCTTCTCTGCTCCCTTCTCCCCTTTGCCGGTGTTAAACTTCAAGAATTACATGACATCATTTTGTTGCCTACGTGATTTCTTGATTAAATCGGTTGAGGTTTCCTGTGTTCTCAGCTTGGTGTCATGTTTAGTAGTGGTGGTGGAACCTCAAAAGGTTTAGATTGCAGATGTAGATCAGATAAGCCATGAAGTTATCTATTCGAATTAAACCTCATGGGTCTGTAGTCTGGTCCTTCCTTCTCCTGGTTATGTTGAAAATACCTCAGAGTCTCTGTTTTGATATTTGTGTCCGGAATTTCAGGCACTCTAGGAGGTTTAACACTCGCTGGTCTTTTAGATGGATAAACTTACAAGCAAGGTCTTGTTATTTTTTCTTTATTCTGAACGTGACTAAAGATTTTTTCAAAGAATTGATGCCCTGTTCTGCTATATGACCCTTGTTTCAGGATTTCTAAAACACGTTTATAAATACCAGTGAAACAGACTGTGCATTTCCCTGAGCTAGCTAAGTTTATGAAGTCACTGTACCATTAGTATTTATTGTAACGGAGAACCAGCACCCCTTATGTTCAGTGTATAGAGCAAGAAACTGAGGTACAGGTGAGTTACTGACTGAGCCAGGAAGAGAATCCAGATTTTTCCAGCTTTGTGTCAGCAGCAAGACTAACTTTCCTCAGAACAGCAGTTTCTTCCAGGGCCCCAATGTTTGCGTGTGCCAGCTGTTCCCATTACAGGCCAGATGTGGTGTAGCATGAGCCAGATGTAGCCTTCTCACATCCCACTAGAGTTAGCCCTTATAGAAGCAGATCAAAAAACTCTGACTAGATCAGCATCACATCTGAAAAAAAAGACCAGTTTCAAACACCTTGGAGAATCCCAGACTCTCCTGTAACTCACTGAATGACACCGCACCATCAATGGGCAGGACCTGCCCAGCAGCTGAGGGCCCAACAGCCCATTTGGTGGTTGTTCTAACCAATGTACTGTAGATGCGATTCTTATTCATATCAATGTTGCATTTCTGTGTGAAGCTTACTGGTCCTGCTCCTTGCAGCTTTGCCTTTGGATGGAGTCAAACTGTCCAGGTGAAAACAAGACATATTTTTTCCCTGTATATCTATCTTGTGTGTGTTTGCTTTTAATGAACATATTGCTTTACATTACACAGTTTATTATATTTGGGTGTTCAGGGTTTTTAATTTTCTGTTGCTGCTTATGCACAAAATAACAGGCTAATTCTTTCCAGATATTGCTCTGCTGACTCCTGACAGCATGTTTACAATGCCCTGAAAGATGATACAGAGGAATCCCTCTGTCCTATACAACAGCTGTGTATGTGTCTGATTGCTGAATGTGTGGTGAAAAGGCAGTCAATGTGGTGTAAACACATTACCCCTCTCACAGGGCAAGCAGGAGGGCTGGATCTCATGGCAGTGTTGGGTGAGCTGGGAGACATGGGCTGCTCATTTCCTAGTCCAGTCACCACAATCTCAAACAACATGTTTTTTTGGCAGTCTACCTCAAGGACAGGCAATTCTTTTCTTGAAACACTAGCCAAGGGGAGGAGCTGTGTGCTTTTTCCTTTCTAAATAGCACCAAAGTGTTCTCCTGATTATACCCCACTCTGCTTTCAAGATTTGTGGCTGGCAGAAGCTGTGCAGAAGAGGAGGCTCTGATCTTTCCTGCCTACCTCATTGTGTCTGGCTGACACCTTAACGAAGTGGATAAAAACTCGCAGGGCGGAGGACCCTGGCCTTAGCAGACATGAATTCAGGTCCCAACTTCGCATTTGGGCTTAGACCTCCCTCTGACACTGCACTGCACAATGTACATGGAATGGTAGCCTGAATAAGAAAATTTTAAATCAACATTTCTTCACCTGTTGGCTCCTAATTGCTGTTCAGGTAGTGCTGTGAAGATCTTATGGGGAGAGGAGTGCTGACTGAACCTCCCGGCTAGAGCAAGGAACCACAAGTCAGTATTTCTAGGATTTATTCCTGGCTCTTGCACAGAGACAGTCCCTCCCAGTATTTCAACTGCCAGTGGTTCAGTTCCTGCTCTGTAATATTCATCCTCATAACATTTCACCCTTTCTTCTTAGAGAATTGTGGGATGTTTGATTCAGTAAAAATCTGTGAAGAGTGAAGAGACCTGATAAAGGATGTAACAAAAGTCCTGAACATTATAAAAAACATGTTATAATGACCCAAACTGTGCTGGAGTTAGCAGTGGGTTATTTGTGCTCATATGGTTTGCCTACAAAGTCAGATCATAACTGGAGGTAATTCATTGTTCTGTACAACCTTTTGATGCACTCCAGTATGAAGGTTGTAGTGTAAAACCATATCTTTCTAAAAGAGAAATTGCAACAGATTTGATTGAGAAAAAGGTACATCTGGTATAGACATGCCTTTTACAAAGAGCTCAGGCTTTTACATCCCAGAGTGGGAGAAAAAAAATCTTACTGTGATATAGGAAATGCTTAATGAACGGCAATTTTCTTTTTCTTTAGGTTTTCAAATGCTTTAGCAGTTCTGTGTCTGGATTTCTCATCAGATCTTAAGAATACCTTGGATAATTTTTAATAGCACTTGCCAAGATACACAATGCAGAATAGCTGGTGTGTGTTTGTAGGGGGTTGGTGCTTTGTTACATATTTTTATATGTGTGTGTGTGTGTGTGTGTGTATATATATATATATATATATATATGGGTTAAGGGTTAAAGTTGGACAGCTGTGGCTGCTGCCTAATTGACCTCTTCTATCTCTCTCTTTTATGTACAAGTGCTTGATAACTAAATTTACAAAATGCTATGTCTCCATTCCGATACCAATCTGGAATGCAACAGATGAAAAAATTTGCTGCCTCTGAGTTGGTCAGCCTGCACGGTGTGTTGTATCCTTTGCCATGCACAGGACACAGGGAGTTTTTTGCTCTGTAGTACTGTAACTCATTGTTTCACTTTCCACGACCAGAGTTTCTACTATCGCCCTGAATATGGGTTAGATGCATTTAAAAAAGAAGTTGTGTTTGCCTCTTGTATCCTCCAATCCAAGTTTTTTCAGAAGGCCGTTATTTTACCATGGGCAACAATTTGTAACACTTCTGTACAGGTGATAATATTTTTTGCTCCATTCTGCTCTTCTAGGGTGACAGATTTTTTCTCCCTTTCTCCCTCTCAGTTTAGCAGGAGAAGGGGCACTCTAAACATCTGTGCTTTTGCCACTAAGAAATAATACAATTAAAATTATCTCATTAAACAATGAAAGTACAGTAAAAATACAGGAAGATAAAACTTGTTTTCAAAATATTAACAGAAAATAAATAGAACTCTGCAGAGGAAGAATGTAGCTGTTTTCTGGTTTGGGCCAGGTGTCATACTGAGTCATGGAAAACTTGGACTTCTTGGACTTCCACTCAACATATGGCTTGTGTTGTGATAGCAAAGCATAGTTTCTTTGCATGGAGGAAAGCCTGCTGGTTTCATTGCTTTTAATATTTTAAAAATAATTTATTATCTCTGTAGTATCTGCAGTCTGATGGCTTCAAAGTGCTCTACAGATGTGGAACTAAACTCCTTGGGGCAGGAAGAGTCCTGTTGTATTTATTTATAAAGTGTCTGACACAGGAATAGATCTTAGTTTTGCTGTATGGATTCTATCATAATATGAGTAAGAAGCAAGTATATTTTCTTGGTGAACATGAATGGGAAACCCTTGAGGAGATTTCTTCCTTTGTAGGGAACATGGCCACAGCTGAATGGTAAATCTTCCTGTAGGCAAAAGTATCTCAGGGATGACATGCTTATTTTGTCTGGTTTGGAAGAGAAAGGACCATAACCTGCTGTGAAGTAACTGAAGTTTCATACTGTTGTGTGAGGAAAGAAAGATGTGTCTAAAATATGAGAAAGTCTTAGTTTTATTTCAAAGCTTGATTTAGGTCCAAACTAGTTCTCACGTTTCATATAAATGAGAAGTCCCCTAGATCCTACAGGCTTTTAAAAAAAAATTTTTTTTTTTTTAAATGCCATTCACATTTACGTTTCATTAACACTTTTATTTCAGGAATTTAGTTTCCAGAATCATGAGCACTAGTGAGCCTCTGGCTGGGGACAAAGATGGTAGGAGTTTAGGGATAATCCTTTTGGGAAGTGTCAGTTTGGATGAAAGATGTTTCAAACCCAAGGTATTTCTAAAAACCCACACTGACTCAATAGATGACCCATTTTCTGATTAAAAAAACAACATCTGACAAATTCTGGAGCAGTTCTATGTGTTATCCATCTCTTAAACATAGGTAAACTGAGGAAACTCTTATTAAAATTATGCAAGTTTCTAAAATTATGCGAAGCAGTGCCAAAGCCCTGACTCCCAGTCCTTAGGAATCAATTGTATTGCCTTCCTCTTGCACTGGTCCCCTTTGGACCCAAGCAGTTTGCCAGTATTTTGGGTTCTTACAGACTTTTCTCATTAGAAAGAAAAAATCATTAGAGCCAGACATTTTTTTTTAAACTCAATTCACTTGTTTATAAAAAATGTATTCAAAGTAAAAGTTCTGTATACAAGAGGATTCAAACTTCCAGGAGGTTTTTCTCTTCAGTTTCCAACTTGTTTTCAGGCAGCACCTTTCCCATGCTTCTCTTGTCATCGCACAACTTACAGGGTCTCCATCCACCACCATCTTTCTTATGAGTATTCTTTCTTCATATAAGTTAATCAAGAAATATGTAATGCTCTGACTTGGTGCTAAAAATCAAGTTAAAAGTAAAAATTTCCATTTATGGTGGCAAATAAATTATTATGGGAAGCCAGATGCAGCTACTGCCCTTAGCTGTTTTGCAGGCTCTTCTGTTGAAACTACTGTCCCTGTAACTGAAAATGACCAAACAGGATACGTATCCACTTCTGAGTTACCAGAAATGTTTTATAGTTCACTACAGTAGCATAAATGGAAATCACCAACAGACTGAATGTTTGTACGGCACTGTAAACTGCTGTGAGTCACCCAGTCTCAGAGTCTGCCGCTCTCTTCTCCTGGGGGAGCCTGAATTCCAGTTCTGCAAAAGCTTTGTGAAGGTCTTCATTTTGACTTTTGGTTGTTTCCATAATCAACTCTATCTTATATTGTCTTCACCTGTTTTAGCTGATATTGTATAAAGTCCCTGTCACACCTACGATGCTCCTTTTTTTTTTTTTTTTTTTTTGCCTATGATTGTAGAATCAAACCATCTCTTAAAGGTTTCCTAATTTTGCTTTGCTCCAAAGTTTTGTCTCATTTTACAGGATTCTCTCTAATCTCAAAGCAATTTTATTTACTGGCCTAAGCAAGTGAGGTTTATGTGAGTATGCCTTCTTTTAACCTGTAATTCAACTGAATCTTGGATCGCTTTGTGCATATCGACTTAGCAAAGCAGTAGAGCTTTACCAGGTAGTAGTGCAAGTGTCATAAAAATCAGCACTTGGATAGAGAAGGAAACTTCTTTCACAAGCCCACTGTGAGAAAGACTTCCAACTGGTGCTCCAAAAGTTTTCTCCTCTGCTTTCCTCTATTGGGCCAGTTGGCATGGACATGCTGGTTGGACAGTCAGCGGTGGTGGGGACCAGCTAACACATAAATTGCTCTTTGCCTGGGCTATGTGGGAGTGAGGGTAGGATTAGGGTGTTTGTAAGGGGGATGGGTTATGTGGAGGAAGGGATGAAAGGACTTAAGTCACAGATCAGTTGGAAGCTAGGCTTCATTCATTCTTTTGCTCACAAAATTGATTTGTTTCAGGTCTGCATTATGGGGCTTCAAGATAATCCAAGTCTCTGAGTTTCTCTCTATCTGTTCCAAATCTCCACACACAAGGTTTTCTGAGCTCTGTCAAATATGCCCTACTATGTGTTTTCACAACCGTGGAGGCCAGAATTAATGAAGTCTGGTTTTCCTCTAGTTTGTGTTTTGTGATTGATTTTGGATTCTAAAAAGATGTATGCTCAGAATGAAGTATTTCCCAAGACTGGGTCAGTTTTTATCAATGAGATGCTAGAAGGGCTTTTCCTTCTTTCCAGCTGTAGATTTCTATCAACTGTTCTGCAGTTTAATTTCTGTTCAACCTGGCTTGAATCCATGGGTTTAAGAGGGAGGCTGGCAGGCAATGTGATTGCCTGGGAAATCAAGCTGAAAATGAAAGAGTATATGGATCTAATTCATTCAGTGTTGGTTTAAAGAGTTAGCCAGCTGAGCCCTCAGAGTAAGACTGATCCTCCCCAATATCTCACCAGGTTCTGACTGCTGTGGTTAGGAGTTTTATGACTTGCTACTACCTAATAAACCTCTGGAATTAGAGGAGTTTCTTCAACAAATACACAATGCCTTTCTAGCTTCAGGTCTAATGAAGAATCGTTTTGCAGTTGTCACATCCTCTCAATTCCTTGTTCAATAAATTTCAGGTATTTGGGTAGACTATATGTGGCAAACACACTGATTGCTGCACCTCAGGGAAGGCCCGAACAGGTCAGTAGTTGCTTATCTTGGGAGCCTTCTTCAGCTACAGTTTTCTAGATGCTCTTGGTTTTAATGGCACATTTCTTTGAAGTGAAAACAGGGTAAACTGGAAAAATTCCTCTATGGTCTTGGATAAATGTTGTTTAAGATACCATTTACCCTACTCTGCGCTGTATTGTTGCTGGCCTGAATACCTAGAACAAAGGAGGCTGTAAAACAACTCCTCAACTAATTGAGCAGGAAAAGGTAAAACAGTGACCTCGATAAGAAACAAGCACAATAAGCATAATAAAGTCCCGAAGAGGGACTCCATAGTCTCCCTGGTATCTGTCTCCCACGGAGACTAAGTTTTGCTGTGGATTCTCTTTTTTAGCATACCTGTTTAATATCTGCATTTGATCTGGGTGTTGTACTCTGTTCTTGTATAAGCGTAGGAGACCAACGAATATTATGGAGGACAGGTTAGCACAGGTAAAAGGTTTGTTGCCATATGACTGTTTACAGGAGACGGCTAGCACTGTATTCTGATCCTGAAACTAATAATAACTTGAATCTGATGTGTGATGTCTGATGTGTGATCAAAAGACTTGTGACTTTTTTTCTTAAGTCTTTTGATTAAACATGTAGGAACAGGCAAGTTATATGCCCTGTATGTTACATGCAGGGCAATTTGTTTTAATATAGTTCTATGTTAATCAGTATCTGTATAATAAGTCAAATACTACTTTGGACTATTTGTTTCCATACTCCTCTTCTAAATACTGTCAGAGGAACTGCTTTCCTCAACCCTCAACTGCAGACTGAACCAGAGGAATTTGTCATTTGTCCACTGAGTAGGCTGAGAGCTGGCAACAAGGTTACAGTGAAAGAAATCCATGGTAATTTAAGAAAAGGGGGTGGGAAGAGAAGGAAGAGGACCCATCCTGTCATTCAGATGCAAGTGGTGTGAATGTTGCAATGACACAACCTCAGGACAGACCTTCAAATTGTAAAGCCTGTCACCTTAGAGGTGCAACACTGCTCTCTTCTCTCTTCCTTCCCCCCTCACTAAAGCACTGCAGTCAGTAAAGAGTTTGTTAGTTAGTATTATCTGGATGTAATTAGTGACGAGATGCAATAAAAAAGTCACCTTTCCTTAAAAGGAAGAAAGGAGCAAAGCTGAAAAGAAAGGGAAAAATGAAAGGTGGGAGTGTTATCCAGTATTAGTGTAGTAAAAAACATATATCCTTGTCTGAACCCAATTATCAGCCTTGCCTGACTTCCCTGGAGATTTAACTGTTGGGTCTCTTCCAGAACTCTGCTATGATCTCAGATGCTTTGCATTTTGAGATTCAAATGTAAGGAAGTTAGCAAGTAATATATGGATTTTCAAATTAAAGATCAAGGAGCAGACTGATTTAGAATAGCAGGACTTCATGGCTGTAATCCTTGGATTAAATGCTGGTTTTCTCTAGACATGAAACTAGACATTGTGTTTCTCAGGGAAAAAAGAATGTCCATCAAAATAATCTTGAACCCTGGGGAGATGGGATGATAGCTGCATAGTTGTCTGGAAAGGGTTTTAAAGTAAATCTCTTGGTGTTTGGATTAAACTGGACGATATCCTTATGTGTTTGAATGATAGCTGTTGGGATTACAGCCACATAATTGTCAATTCCATCTGGCAAGCTCCTCCCTTCCCAGTATGAGGATGACACAACTACAAGACTTAAAAAGTAATAATGTTTGCATTATCTTAATTTTTTAGGTGTTAAAGAAGGTATTGGGGGAACTATATTGAGGTGTTGGAATATACAAAATTATTTGTACGTAAATGAAAGGCAAGACTTTTCAGGGACTAAACAGAAGGTTCTTCAAGGAAAATGCAAAATTAGAAAAAATCTTGATGTATGGCAAGATTGCTGCCTGTATCACTTGTATTGGGACACATGCCTGGCCTAGAAAATGTATACTTGAGCCTCAGCGCATTCATTGGGTGATGATATAGAGTGTGTACCTGTTGCTTTGCGTTGTTGTTGCTCTTTCTTACTGCTGGAGGCTGTGTCCCAGGTTCAGCTTGTTGTAGCAAAGGATGCTCAAGCCCATTGCCCAGGTCTGTCCTGCATAGTCTTTACAACAGATCCACGTTCTTCATTTCAACAAGTTGTTGTTCTGGTTGCCACTTGATATGAAGCTTTTCCACAGCTTTGGTGGTGGTTGGATCAGGTTGTTCATGAGCTCAATGTTATTGTGAAAGGCTGAATGTATTCATTTTAAAAAATGAACTGAAAATAACATCTTACAAAAGTCATCATGCATTTCTTTGTCAATGATCCTTTGTTGGTTTCAGCCTCTGTTTCTTTTTGTAAGGATTTGTTCCTAGGCTGCCAGGCCTGAATGGAGAATAGGAAGTCACTCCAGCTGTTTTCCTCATGTTGGCACTCTCTGCTGAACAGGAATTGCTGAGCAAAGAACATAATTTCCCTAGAGAGGTTTACTGGGGTAGCACAAAGGCAGTCTGGATCTTTTTTTTAATGAAAAGTTCCTGCCAAATACTATCATCAAGGGTTGGGGGAAGGAGGGAGGGATGGAAGGAGGGAAAGAAATACATGAAGTCTGGAGTCTGCTTGGAACAGCAAGAAACCTGCCTGGGAACGCAAAAGAGCAGTGTTTTTCTCTGCCGAACTCTTGCTTTTTTAACATATAAGCACTTCTCCAGAAAAGAGGTCTGGGACATTTTTTTTTTCCTTCCCTCTTCTGTGAATCTTGATTCTGACTATTGCTTCTCCAATAAAGTTGGAGGGATTGTGAAACTTTGCACTTGGTTTTGGACTAGCTAGTGGAACAAAAAATAAGCAGAATTCTTTCTCTTAAGTGTGCGCCAAATTATCAGCTGACACATCACGCCACATTAGGGTGATAAATGCACGTCTGGTCATGGTTTGCAGTAAATTCCCTATTTTTTCCCTTTTTCTAAAAAAAGAAAGATAATAAGCCTATGACTCCTTTGCTTTCTTTTTGCTTTGCTAAGGAAAGGTTAAGGAAACAAGCCATAAAGAATAATTGACACATATTTGGGGGAAGAGGAAGATACAGAGTCATTTCACTTCTTGCAACCCACTTCTTATGGGTTTAATCCAGGATAAATCTGTAATGACTGAAACATACTGCCACCTGATGCTGTCTGCTCCTGGGTGGGAAATGCATTGGGTGGTTTATTCCAGTCCTCAGTGCACTGGTGACCACTTTATAAACTCCCTTATTGTATTTGACACTTTCTGGTATTCCTACTGGCAGTATTACTAAAGAACTGCCTTGCAGTGTGAATAGTCCTCTCTAGCAAGGCAGTTTCAGGGAAGAAAATATTTGTGGTTGGAAGACTGTATGTTTTAGCTCATTCTTTGAGGATGCTGCAAAATCCCTGTAATGCGGAAGGCAGCTATGACTATATCAGAATTGACAAATTGCATGTGTAGTGCTCCTGACAGTTCAGTTGTGGACAAGTATGGAGTAACTTCTTATAGGAAAAGTTCCTTTATGGATCCTATCAGTATTCAGCTTATAACCCAGAGAGAAAGAATTTAATATTCCTTTGGTGTTTTTTTAATATAACTGCATAATTATTAGTTATCTGATCTAGGTTCTGATTTCCAATCCAGTTCATCTCCCTGAGCACAGTAACATATTGCACAATTAATTTGCTGTTTATAATATTCCCTTGAAAAGAGTATCTTCCATCCTGTTTATTGGTGTGTTTCCAACTGATCTCTGGAGAACAAAACAGTTGGCTTCCACTCAAACTTTTGTGTTACAATGTTCAACCTTGACCAGTTTTGAAGTTCTTACTTGGTTTGTACTGAGGAGAAATTATGTTTGACATCAGCTAGATCTTTGCCTATTAAAAAAGTTCAAAATACACCTTTAGTAATGTCATCCCGATACAATGGATAGGGTCTGCGTTTGCCAAGTAGTGCTTCACTGCTAGTAACGGGCATGTTCAGAATAGCACAAAACTGATCTACAGTCTGGCTTGCTCACTGGTAGGTTTTCTTAACTTTTCACTAATACAGCTGGGATTTTGTGTTCATGTATTAATTATTAAGAAAGCATATATAAGCTAAAGGACAATTCTTGTCTAAGCTTGTGAAGAACTCAGAAGTGGACTGGATGTGAAGCTTCTTATACGTAAAACATCCACGTACTGTGTTCAGTCATCACTGTGGTTGGTACTTTGAAAATACAGAAGCCAAATATCTTGTTAATATACCCATCACAAAACACGCTAAATGATTGATTGGTTGGTTTGTTTGTTTGTTTGCAATTTTGCTTGAGGCAGACAATAGGATTTCTCCAAGTGGAACATGGAATCACTTGTTCTTGTTAGATCTTGTTACTGTCATGTTGCTGTTCCATTCCTGCTTTTATATAGACAAATTTTTTTCTAACATAATTTTCTAGACCTGGATTCGCTCTAAAATTTTCCACTCTGCTGGTATGTGAATACAGGAGGATTTGCCCTTCACAGAATTTTGTTTATGTTTTTATTTTGCTTTTTTGGACTTTGTCAAATTCTTAAGTAAAGATCATCTGGAAGAGAATTGGGGGAACTGTCAAGACACAGGCCATTTCCTGTCATTGTCTAGAGTCTCAAGCATTGTGGACTTCCATCTCCTTCCTGTCTTTTGTTTCTGGGTTGGTAATGTTGTCTTTGAATAAGTTCAAATAAAAATAGATGTAACAGAGCTGGAAATGGAAACTAGTATCCTTAAATGAATGTCTTTGCTGTCTGAGCACAATGCACCAGTAATAATAACAAAACAACATAATCCCAGAGGGTACTGAAGTGTTTACAGCCTGTGGCTCTAATCCTGTCACCTTTCTCTTGCCAGTGAAGTCACTAGCAGCACTTTTTCAAGGAAGTGATATAAGGACTGCGGCAGCAGCCAAGTAGCAAAAGCACAATTAGCAAGAGGGATTTCTCTTTAGCTGAGGATGCTGGGGCATATTGCTTCCGAAAGTTCACAGAATTTCTAATAGGTATTGATCTAAATTTGTTCAAGTGGGTTGTACTCTGTCAATCTACATCAGAGTGGCATCAGTCAGCATGACTGTTGGATATTGGATTCTAAGGATTCATCATATAATCTATTTTTGCATTGTAATAATGCCTAAAGGTCACAGCTAGGATTTACATCATCTCATCCTGGAACATCTGCAAGTGGGTAGAAGTCTGCCTCAAAGAATGTACTGAAAATGGAAAAGCAGAACATGAGTAGAGCGAACAATGGAATGATGTAGGGCAAAGTATGAAGGTAAATACTGGTGAGAGCATATATTTACAGATCACCAGTGTTAGGCATCAGTTGCAGGCTGTAAATCATTTAAACTTTTGTTAGTAAAGGAAATACTCCTTGTGTCTCACAGGATCTTTATGTCACTGTTGTGAACTGCAGATGCCTTTCTGGCATAAGAATAAAGGTGCATCTGAAAGCTGGGTTTCTCGGTTTGAAATGCTTACCAAGTGTATATTGGTAGCATAACAGAACAAGCCTAGCAGTGAACTTTACCATTGGGAGCTTCTAGCAATCATTGATCTGTGAGAAACAGCATCAACAGAGGTGAGAAGCTTCTAAGAGATGAAAATAAGAAGAGTCAGAAGAGACATCAAGTTCTGAGGGAGCTTAAAAGTGAATATTAAATAACTGAATGAGAAAGAAAGTCTTAATGCTGCATTTTGACTAATCTGGAGAGTAGGTATATGGGCTTTGGAAAGCTCAGAGTTGCAATAGGTGGAAGACAAGAGTCTTAACAGCATAAAGAGAAAAATTTTGGAGCCGTCTTATGCTGGTAAAAGCATTTTTTGCCTTCCCTTGAAAAATAGGATACTTCCAGAATCATGTTTAGTAGTACCCACTTTCTTAATCTAGAGGTGCTCTGGTCGAGGAAGTCTCATCACTGTACTTACATATGCAGTGTAAAGAGGGAGAAGTAGATGTGCTGTCTAGGTTACTGGTTTAGGCCACTGCGATAGCGGTACTTACTCTAGTGTCAGAGAAAGCAGAAATTTAAGTGAGCTAGGAAGGGGGCTTGGGTGCATGTAACCATGCCATGGGTTAGATGCACTGCATCTACTCAACATGCCTGAGCATCTTCCTTAGCTGTGGAAGGATTTTAGTCAATTGTCGTGATTCACAAGAGAGAGAGAAACACAATGGACATTAATAGTAAATGTATTGCTATCTGCGTTTCAAAACTGCCTTTCTGTTGATTCCAAACAAGTATGACATTTGTTCTTCAGGAACCTGTTTCGGAGATTTTGGAGAAGAAGAAATAGAAGCTCACCTGAGCAACACCTTGCCGAAACTGAGACACAGGTGCAGCCTGCAGAAGATGCAGAGAGTGTGCAGGAGGCAAGTCACTGGTGTACAGGCAGTTATAGCTGACTATGGGATATTTTAGAGATGGTGTAAAAACAAACAAACAGAAAAACAACTCAAAACCCCCAAACCCCAGCCTCCCCAAACCTGGATTTTATTGCGCGGCACTTGAAAGATACCCTTTCTAATTTAGAGATTTCTGTGTTCAAGGCTGTGGTACTTAGTAAAGCCCTGAAATTTTAATTGTTCAAGTGGTATGCATAATGAAAACTCATTACATGGTTACAGAAGGACTAGTATATATATATATTTCTAAAGTTAATGGTTACATATTTGTTTGCAATTCTCCTGTTCATTGCTCCTCCCTGCAAATCTAAACAGAGCTCAAAAGAAAGCTATGGAGTAGGCATCTGATTTAATGGTGCCTACTTGGCTCTGTAGCAGGGCTCTAAGAGGGCAATAAAATCCTTGTAGGATTTGGTGAAATCACATAGAACGAATGTAGCATTAAACAAAAGAAGTAACCCATAGATAAGCCGAATTCTTGCTTCACTTCAGCTATTTGCCTTTTAACTGAATGAAGAGAAGAAAAAAGATGACAACTATGTCTTACTGTTGTTACTTGAGCACTGGGGAAAAGTTAGGGTCCCAAGCCAACTGGAAAATGAGGCTCTTTCTCATGTCTTCACTCTCAGCTGAAATTGAAGCCTATGTTCTGTTTTCTGTTACGCTAGTGGGAATCCTTTGTTGGCTTAGACTAACAGCATTGAGATCTGAGAGCAGAGAACGGCAGCGAGTGCCCATCTTACCTGAACGCTTGAAAGAATTGGTCTTAGATCTGATTGAGAAATCTGTCCCTGGTGTTCAAGAGTCTTCAGCATCCAAAAGAGCTCTCTTATATGACTGGCTTCTTGAAATGGGGTCTAGGAATTTCTGAGTATTTTGAAATACGTCCTGCAAGAAAGGAGGACACAGTTTTCAAGTTTAATATGGGTCATTTAGAATAAAAAAGCAAATAGGATCAACTATGATAGTAATACAAGGATTTATGATTAATTTATCCCTGTTACTTTAACCATCTCTTAGAGGTTAAGAGTGTTGAGTCTGTGCACAACGTTTGGAAATGCCACACTTTGTTTTGGGGTTCACAGTTCACAAGACTACTTTGTGCAGATTTTCCTCATGCTTTAAGTCTAAGCCATGGAGTTACTTTTGGACATGTTAGTTGTGACCTCTAACATGTATAATGCCATTGAAAACACACGATTACTAGGATTTGTTGTAGGAACAGCATTTAAACTGAAACTCTACATTTACTCTTTCTGGAAACTATGTATGCATGAAATGAATGCGACCTGCCCTCTGATTATAACTCAGTGGGTGGGAGGGACAAAGTCCTTGGGCTTTGAACTAGTTAGATACAAATACAGAGCTGCCTGGCAAAAGTCTGTTCAGAGGAAGGGAAGGCCCTGGATAGAGTGGGAAGTACTCCCAGTATCTTAAGTAACAGGCACTCCAATATAATTATTAAACCCAGAGTCCTCTGGGGAGTGCTTGGATTAAAGGATACCAGAGTGATACAGTCTTCTAGGGAAGGAAATATTTCTTTTTCAAGAGGAAAAATGAAAAAGACTCTAGAGTGAAAATTAAGGAGATGAAAATCCTCATAGTCAACAGAGATTTATACTGTCGAAGCAGACAGCAACAGGGCCATAAAAGGCCTATGTGCATACCTGTAACCAAAGCAAACTGAAACAGAGCAGAAGGGAAAAAGAAAGTTATGTTTGTAAATGGGAAGTTCTGAGAGCTCATCAACTAATCAAACAGTTACACTTCTTGTTCTGGAAACTGAAGCTTGCTAGAAAAGAACATGAACTATGGCAAGTAATTTGGGAATGAGGGGGAGGATTGACTACCAACTAGCCAATAACATAAATAACAAATTTGTGAATGTATTGGAAGCAAGAAGCTTCTTATGGACAATCAGCCTGTTTATGGAGATGAGAGAGCAATTAGGGAAAACGAGAACTGTGCTAAATCAACCCAATATCTGTTTGTGCAAAAAAGAAGGCAATCTTTTGAGTGACACTTGTATATGAGAGCCACTTGATTCACAAATCAGGAAAGGTTTTTTTTCCTTAATTCAGCTGATGCAATCAAAATGACCTATTTATATCACAATGTCCATAGGAATTTTCTGCTGTGGCAGAAAACTCTGTGGTTACAACAGTGATGATACCAAATGGAAGTGTGTGTGTGTGTATGTGTAACAGGCGGGAAAATCAGTCCTTTCTTTGAAAAAGGAAGAAATTGGTGAACTCCATCTCCCTGTCTTCTCCTTTACATGAACACTTGCTTATTCCTCTGTGAAGCAGCAGTAAGGTGAAGAAGCACGGTCCCACTGTTTACAAACGGAACGATCTCAACAGCATAGGCAACTTTCCCTTTGTTAATATGGCTTTGATTTGACTGAGTTACAAGCCTTAGAAAACCACGTACTCAGCATGCACTTCAGGGTTTTGTTTCTTCCTTCAAAGCTTGTGAAGGGGGCAGCCAAGAGGATTTGCTGCAAACACCTGAGTAGCTATAGAGCACGAAACTAGAGAAAGATACTGCTTTGAAGCAGCAGGGACACGTGTGGCTGGAAAAAGAACAGAGGAGCTGGTAAAGCGCTTAAGGCCTAAGAAAAGTTTCTGGGTGTTTTGCGATATGTGCGACTGAGACTCCAGTTCCTAGGACCCGCCGTCTCTGCTCCTCCAGGTTGTTTCCAAAGAACCAAGAGAGGTTTCTGCAGACTGAGTAGGGGGCAGGTATAAGAGCAGACCCTGAGGTACGCTGGCACTACTTACCCTCCTCTTGAGTGAAAAGGCTCAGGGGACAGGGAGTAAAACACGCTGTTGTTTCTCCGTATGACGTTGCAGGCGGTGCAGTTTACCAGTGATGTGACCATGGTTTTGCAAGCAGCATTGCTTTGAAGTCTTAACAAACGGCAGGCCAAGGACTTGCTGTTCCTGAAGGAGATATGCCCCCTAGATCTGAGATTATACAAAAGCATGCCATCTCCTCTTGGACTGCACAGTTTGTGAAACAGTGCATGCCTATCTAACTGCAATCACATCTGAAATGAGAGGTCAAGGGAAGGCTGGATCTGCTTCCTTAAGTACATAATTTTTTGAATTAGCATTGCTAATTATGCAGCCTTATGAATCAGTAATCTGTTTTATTTTTTTTGTATGGGAGCTCTGTTGCATTTCCTCTGGCATTTTACAATGAAGCTGGTTAATACTTCCAGTTACTCAAAGGCACCTATTTAGTTCTAGTGTCAGCCAAGACAGATTATGATGAACTTGGTTATCTGGTTCTTTACTGAGCTGCTACTGCATTGTCACATCTTTCAACGCTGTTCAGAGCGAGCGGGGAACACGTTTTTTCCTTTTTTGCACAGGAATAAGGATCGCAAAGGTTGCAGACAGTGGAAGATCAAACATACATTGTATAATGTAACATTGCTTGTGCTTTGATTAGTTAGCGGTTTGAAATTCAAATTTAATTTTTGATCCCAACAATTTTTCTTACTGGCTGACATGTACTGACAGGGCACTCATTCATCTAAAGAATATAAATCTCCAAGTTAATTTATTTCCAAAAGAGGAACATGGAGGACCTGCCTCCCCTCTGTTACCCTCCACATCAGCACGCAGCACGTAAACGTATTGCCCCTGTGCTGATGGAACAGACTGCATGAGGTAAGTGCCTGTGAGGTGCTTTGTGCTGTAAAGGACCTTTAGTCCTTTACCGAGATTGCAGCACGCTGAATGTTAAGCAGGTCTAAAGCACTCTGACAAACTAACTGTGTAATTGAGTGGAAAGCAGGAACTCAGGCGTGCACAATGTAAAGGAGTACTACCAGGTGGTTCTCATACAGTAACTGTGGCAAAGAGCTCTCTGCAGCCAAGCTACAGGCCAGAGTCCGCAGCCAGTAAATCACAATATAAAACCGATACGTGTTTGCATTTCTATAGTCTGCTTAAATTCTGTAGCTTTTGTGGCTCACCTGTGTGTGATTTTTTTAATAGTTTCAATCTCAAGAACTGTAGTCTGCAGCACCTGTTAGTTATCAAATTGAGGGCATATGCCATAAACAGAAAGCGGGAACTAGATGTGGTTATAAAGAAACCAGACAAATAATAATTAATGAGATAGTATGAATAGAAACAGTATTTATTTCCTTTTGTAAGCATGCCCTTCTAATGCATCATCCACTGCAGGGGGCGTCTCTTTGGACAGGCTTTATTCTATACGATAGATTCTCCTATTTTCTACAGGATGAACAGACAGCCTGTCTCGTGGAATCCTCTCTTCCAGTTAACAGTTGCACATGTACAGGTAGTGCCCTCGAGGTGGTAGCCACTGCTTCTTAAACAGAATTCCCAAAACAGAAAAAAAGAAAACTATGTAATATTGTAAAAACACTTAATGCAAAGCCAGGGTTACTAGGAAATGTCTAGCATTTCCAACATGCAAACAGGTCTAGCCCCTGGCACAATCAAGCACCAGACAGTGGAAACTGCTTGAGCTGGTACTGCCATTGAAAGGAACATCTTGAAACCACGGCCTAACTTATGGTTTCTGTAATGCAAGGAGCGTTCTCCCTTTTTTGGAAAAAAAGTAAGGAGGCAGTTGTGTGTTTTCCTTTCCTGTCTCCCACTGAGCAGCCCTTCCCAGTAAGGCTAATTCGCATGCAGCGCTCTGGTACCTGGCTTCTTTCCTTTTAGGCTGCGCGATGCCCTTCTCTCATAGAGAAGCTGTCTGGGACGATTCTTACATCGCCTGGTTACTTTGTCCTTTTCCTTTGCTCTCCCAAATATTTCCCTTATTTGGGTACCGCTGGCTTCTGTTTCCTCTTCTCCTTCCGCTAGGCCCCTAGAAGAGGCAGCAGGACTAGCTGTTCTTTATTTCCAGCTGGTTTATAGGTCTTTTGCTTTATCTGCTCATGAAAGTGTCTGCATGCCAGCTGTAGCAACAGTTGAAAACAAGGAAAAATCATCACTCTGTGACTAACTTATTTCTCTGTGGACAGTCAGCAAGTTCTCATTGGGCTTAAGTGGTCAATGATCTGCCGTTTGAGAACTTTCCAGACCTCAAAGGATCTTCTTATATAACATTTCACTGTGAGAAGTGTAAGGTTGCATTTCACAAGTGGATTTGCATTTCCTTCTTGGTGCAAGGGGGAGGGAATACGTGCTCAGATGTATTTAGAGGAACAATTCTGATTCAGTAGAAAGGGCAGGCACAGACCTTGATTATGGCAGGAATGTAGCTATCGCATGTGAACATGATTGGGAAAGAACCAAATATTTAACACAAAGTTAACCACGAGTGTGGCTCATTGGTGTAGATCGAGTTTGTGATTAAAGTCTGTTAAACCAGCAAACCAGAAGTTCCACTAAACCGAGTTGCAGACTGTTCTCATGCTTTTTCATGCTGTTCTCAGTCCTCGAAATCTTTACAGAACATCTTTTAGACTAATCAGAGCCTGCTTTGTCTTCATGTTCTCCTGTGCATTCTGATCCTGTCTCTTGGTCTACATAAGGGGTTGAACACTACATAATGGTCTTAGAATGCAACTAAAGGGAAGTTAAACATTACATACGCTTTTCCTCCTTTTCAGTATGAAATAATCAGTATCTGGATAGAAATCAGATTTTTAGGAGCCTAGACTGAGCCCAATCCTTTCTCTCTCAAAGATCAAATAAACACATACATGTTATGTACACATACACAGACACGCATGTTTTGGTAAAAGTTAATAACAGGAGTTGGGTCCTTCTGTTAAATTTGTAGTCAGTACAGCATGTTCCATTCACTTTGACAGGTTCTACCAGTCTGAGAGAAATTTCTTGTATTCCGTGTAACAACACTGTTGTAGCTATGACATCTGAGGATCTAAATATGGACGACGTCCGTTGAAAGAGGGAGTATATTTGAATTGACCTCTTTGGTTAGCTGGAAAGCAAGCAAATACTGCGGCATAAGAAAGGCACACTATGTTGGAAAACACTATCCCA
This sequence comes from Athene noctua, assembly GCF_965140245.1. NCBI lineage: Eukaryota > Metazoa > Chordata > Aves > Strigiformes > Strigidae > Athene > Athene noctua. Next base: position 34,151,962 of record NC_134041.1, read on the forward strand.
TCCCCTGGCAGCTGCTTTGATGAGCAAACCACCCCAGCCTACACCTATCCCTCTCCCAAGTGAGACCGTTAGCAACAGAATCCAGACTTCCAAGGAACTAGAAAACTGCAAATATTAGAATTGGCAGAGGATTCGGATAAACACTTTTGCACTGAAAATCTGTTGCAAATGTGACTGCAGGGCTCTACGCAATGCAACGTCTGACGGAATTCTTGTGGGGACAAGACTCAGTCCCGGGGAGGTTTGAGCCTGCAACTCATTCTGATTCCAGGGTCTAGGCTCCAGTTCATCAAAGAATCTTAAGAATTTAGTTGCTTTGATGTGAATGGTTTAGGCTCATGCTGAAGTAAAGCTACTGCTTACGTGCTTTTCTGAACTAGCATCCTAGGTAGGGGCTAAAGAAAGATGAAATTAATTTGTCAGACTAAGTTGCACTGTGTATTGCCCTGGCCATCTTGCAGTTTTCCTCTTGCAGCTAAACGAGTTAACGGAAACAGCTTCTAGAAGCTTACTCATGTAAACTAATTTAAGGGATAAGTAAACAAAATAACTAGATTAAGATTTCAATCAAGTAAATACTGAAGGTTTCTACGAAACACAGACATATTGGGTTGGGGGTTTCTGGTCAGATTATTGAAGCTTGTATCTGCCTCAGCATATTCTGGATCACTTTGGTGTTAAACAAATAAACTCAATGCTCCGCCTGGCAAATCATCTGATCACTTCAACCGTGACAACACAATGCAATCTTGGTTTCGTAGCTTAAAATAATGTTCCTTGCTTTCCTGTGCTGCCTCACGTTAACAGCTGCAAGTGATAACAGTCTCTCCGAACCAGCACTGCTCCTGAGAGACTTGCCAGTAACACTTGTGTGTAAATACGTGAATATACTGGCTGTTAGTGCTGAGGTTCAGGAGATCTGAGCTTTCTGGTTCAGGTCTTACTTGCTTTCATTGACTTGCACAGTAATTGGTGCATTCAACTCCTCTCTGCTTCCCTTTGTAAGTCCAAAAATCCAGGTAACTAAAGACAGCTCAATAGGCAACTTAAGTCAGTGTTTTTAAGGTGGTTTGAGATCCTTGTGTTAGCATGCTGATGTCTGCAGCTAGTGCTTGCGTAAGAGGAGGGTCATGGTTCAGAGGGGCTTGTGTGTGAACAAGGGGCTCCCACAGAAAAAAAATAAGGATATTGTGGGTTTAGTCTATGTAAAGAGGTAAGGGGGAAAGATGATAATCTACTGATTACAGAGACTCAGTATGAGAAGCTTTTCTCCTTGGCTTAGGAAGAGCCATTCTCTTGCGGCGAGACAGGTGAAGAGCGTCGGGGTTTGTTTCCCAGGGCCAGCTGCACAGGTCGAAGGGGTAGGAATACTCTCCCCAGGCCTCCAGTTTCCCATCCCCTTATCTCCGCAAGCCAGGAGCGCTGCCCCGTGCCCCTCCGCATCTCGACCTGCAGAGCCCACGTCTCCGCTCCTTGCTCCTCGTGGCTCCGCTGTTTACCACGGGTTTCTTACCTGCCGCTGCGCATCTGCACATCCCCTGTCCCCGCTCTCGCTTCTCCCTGGCAGGGGGAGGAGGTTTTCTGCCGACGGCCACAGGGTTGCGGAGAGCCGCGGGGGGCCGCGGCTGCCCCCCAGCCAGCACGGTGGGGGCTGCCTGCCCTGGCACGGCCTGCCTGGGGTGGGCAGGAGGAGGAGGAGGAGGAAGGCCCTTGCTCTGCCCCTGTCTGAGCCACCTGAATTGCCCGGTGGGCGAGCGCAGAGCAGGGCCGCGACAACCTGGAGTACCGCCGCTCGCAGCAGGGCTGGGGTTCCCTACAGCCTCTGACTTCCTTCCTTTCAAGCTTGGGGAAGTAAGCTTGTCCAGCTTGAGCTTGCCCTACAATCCCCCTTCTGTCCGTTTGCCTTTCTAAGTGCTAGAACAGTTCCAACCCCGTCAGGAGCGGGCAGGGAGCCCCCCGGGCGGCCCGGCCCGGCCCTGCGCGCTGGGCACCTGCCCCGGCCGCCCGGGGGCACCGGGCGCTGCCGGTGCGGCTGCACCCGGGCGGCGGCGGCAAGGAGGCGCTGCCCGCCGGCCCCGTCCCCGCTGGAAGCCGAGCGGGACGCGCCGCACCTCGTCCCTCTTCCAGGGAGCTGGGGGCGGGTGAACGCCCCGCTCCGGGCGGCGGAGCCCCGGCGAGCGGCAGCCCCGCGGCCGCTCTCGGCGCGGCGCCGGGCAGGCACGACTGAATCCGCCGCAACTTGTCGGCCGGCGGTAAACAGGAAGCCCCTCGGCGGGGCCGGGGCCGGGCCGAGGCGGGGCCTGGCGCGGCCGCCCGCCCTCCCGCCTCCCGCGCCGCGGAGCCGAGGGGCCGCACGGCTCGGCCCGGCCCGGCCCGGCCCGCGGCGGCGGCCGCTGACAGGGCGGAGCGGCGGCGGCGGCGTGCCCCGTCGAGGCGCCCGGGAAGGCGCCGAGAATGAAATTGCTGTGGAAAGCGAAAATGGTAACCGGGCGTCCCGTCCCCCCCTTGCCCTGCCCGCGGGGTGCCGGTGCCGGCGGGGTGGCCCGGGCGCGCCGCTCCCCGCAGCCTCGCCGGAGCCGCAGCGCGCTGCCGCCTCCCTGCTCGTCGCCGCTCGGAGCGATGCTGCCTTCCCCAGGAACCGTGAGCCCGCGCCTGGGGCCGGGAGGGTGCTCCGGAGGGGGGGAGTCCCCCACCCCCGGGAGAAGCGGGGACGCGGGGGCTCTGCCTGCGCTTTTGTCCGGGTAATCAGCTGGGAAACGAGGAGTCATTGCAGCACCTGTTCGCTTCGAGTTTGGAGGACGTTGCGCTACTTCTTTTTCTGTTATCATTGTTATTTTTTTTAACCCGCTTTCTAGTGTTTGTGAGTTTTAAAGCCTCGACTCCGTAAAGTTTTTCGTAGCTTGGAATAATAGGTTTTGAAAAGCAAACCACCGGCTCTTTGGATCCGTCCTGTCAAAAGAAATAAAAGGTTTCTGTATTTTAAACTTCGAAGCTAACAAGCATTTAAAGGCTGCCTGCCTAAGTAATTCTGCAGTTTTAAAAAGTGCAATTCCTTCCATAAATGAAAGGCCAAAGAGATTAATTGCTTTGGAAAAGGGGGGAGGGAAGAGAAGACTGCTAATCAAACCCAAACTATTTCCTTAGAAAAGACTTTATACAACTATTTAAAGTATGTGCTAGTCTAGGAAAAACAGTTGAATGGGAAGTCAAGGTATCTTGATACCACAGGAGAGGACAGTTTGCCAAGAATATCTCCAGAATATATCCTCAATCTGAAAGTATCCCGTATTGCTTTGATTGTTGTATTTACTTTGTGCAGCCCATCTTCTGCCCTCAGGTCTGCGTGAAGCAGTACAGCACCTGGGGTAGAGTGCGGTTAGCAGAGGAGTGAAAATGTTCTTTTTCTCTCTCTTTTTTTTTTTTTTTTTCCCCTTTCTCCTTTTCCTGGCAGAGCACAATTCAGGATGTGGGTGAAGAGGTGGAAGAGGGAGCTGTTTACCATGTCAGCCTGAAACGAGTGCAGATTCAGCAGGCTGCCAACAAAGGAGCAAGATGGCTAGGCGTAAGTAAAGCCGGCGCGGTGTCATTTTGGAAGGCTGCTCATGGACTTTGGAGCCTGCTCCAGGGAGCTGAATTCCACACGAATCGTTATGATAGTAACTTTTAGCACTGACTGCTCTCACTGTTGAAAAAACCCAAAACACTGAACATTTAGCAGTTGTTTCAGACTGGGCTATGGCTTGTTTCTGCTGCTAGGAACCTATCTCAGGTCTCCCAAATTAGTAGTCATAGTATTTTGACTAATGAAGATCTGTCGGAAGTTAGCGGAAACTTCCTGAGAAGTTAAGTGAATATAGGTTTGGGTCTTATTTTTGTAGTGCTTTCTCAGCTAGGTTAGAAATTACTTGTCTGCATGTCTGCAGGAATTACAGCTCTGTACTGTTTGTCAAAGGTACATTTTAAAGCATGAAGGCTTTAGTGGTAAGTAGATTGAGCTGAAATGCACACGCACTCAATTTGGCATGCTGCCCAGTGCTTCACCTCTGTCAGGCCAAGTCCCCAGCTGATAGAAAATGTCCTCACTTCATTGGAATCAGTGCAGCTGTGGCAGTTTGAGCCAGATCTTCAGGAGCTGGCTCTAGCTTTTGTATTATTTTGTTATGTTTCTATATTTTCTTCAGGATCAGAGGCAATGATGTAAGAACTTGGTTTGATGTAGTATCCAGATTGATATTTTAAAGACTTTTAAAACTGCCCTGAGATTTATATCAAATCGTGTTCTTGTGAAGTTCCATGACATACAGCAATGCAGCGGTGCTGAATCCACAGTCAAGAAAGATAAGCAAATTCTGTCCTGCATAGAGATAGTGCTTAGAAGCTCCCCTTCCTATGTTTCCAAGAAGTACATAGAGTTCCAGTCAGAACAGATAATTTCAAATCTGCTTCCTTCGAGTGGCAGATTTCCCACCTCTGCCTCCTGTTTTTCCCAGGAAAAATATTAGGAAGTATTTCTGAGCTCCTGTAAATTTCCCAGCTTGTGGTTTTGTGTAAGGGGTAGAGCATTTGAACATGTCTGTGTCCCATAAACATCAATCAGGAAAGCAGAATTTTTTTTCCTGTGTCAGCTATGTTGTTCCTAGTTTGTAGAAGGAATTTGCCAGGTCTTGGTCATATTTTCAAAAGAAGAGTGCATATATGTTTCTGAGATCATCACCACAGCTGATGGTGCCAATCTTAATAGGAGGGCAAGGGACTTACAAGGTCACGGATGTGTCTTTTAGCTTTCTGTGGCTAGCATTAGTTTTTTTGGTCAGAATTGAGCCCTGTTTGTGGGGAAGGATGCAGCATGTCAGAAGTCTGCACCTGTTCTGGGCATGAATTGATTACTTCAGCTTCTACGCTGATATCTTTCATGATCAAAAAATCTCATGCATATTACCTAAGAATATTTTAAAACATACGGGCTGTTTGTTTCCCTTTAACTCTTTAGAACATAAAGTATTTTAAGCTTTTTTTGTGATATTGTTTTATTAATGGCTTTACTGTGGTCCTAAAGTCAATAAATAGCCTCTAACCCAGAACTTTATTTATGAATAGCCATTCCTGCCCCCAGCAGTTTTGTCTTGAAAAGCCTAATTGTCTCTTTTATAATGATCATCAGGTGAATTTTTTTTTTTTTAGATCTGGAGTTTATGGGGTTTTATGATGTTAATTTTTTTTCTATGCTTTGAAAACCATAGTACTGAATTCATAAAGTATTGGCTTTATGTTGGCCTTATTTTTTTGGTGGTGCTCTAAGTCACGCTTAGGTTGAAGATGCAAGTTCAACTGAAGAGTATGGGAACAACCAATTTGTACATCAGCAAGTATTGAGCCTTTCTTGTAACAAACGTAGCACCCCTGTTACTGATTATATGCGTGCCTGGATTTACTTTTTAAAAAGTGACTTTCTCAATGTCAGTTTGTGTTCTGTTGAGGTCTACTTAGGAGTTTGACCTTGACAGAGGCACTGCGCTTTTTGTCCTTTCTTGGTTCAGGTCAAATTCCTTGTGACTTGGGAAGCCCAAGTCTTTTAAAACCTTGATGTTGCGTGTGGCTTTTAAATATTGTGTGGTATCAGAGCAGGAGATTGATCCAGTGGTTCCAGAGTGGTGGAATTCTTAGTGATGCTGCGTTCGTAAGGTGGCCTTTCAGCTGAAAAGAGTTAGATGGTAAATTATTTGATGTGTCTGAGAGAAATGCAGATCTAACTGAAAACTTACAGAACCTGTGTTGAAAGGAAGGTAAAACGTCTTACTTCTGAATGTGTTGGGATTTATTACCAGTTCCTTTAATTACTGAGAAGCTTGAAATCTTGCTCAAATATGTTTGTGTACAGGTACCCGTAAGTGAATGAACCTATATCTTTTATGTCTCAAAGTCTAATAAACATTTCTTAAAATTCTCTATCCTAGGAACCCATCCAAGGCTCTTGAATGGTTAGCCCTATGGTTTGTTTAAAAGCCAGTCATAACATTACAGCTTAAGCAGTGTAAACACTTGCTTATTTAACTACAGAAATGTCTTCCTTGTGTTTCAAACTTCTACAATTAAGAAAAGAAAAAGACAAACAGGCTGTGACGTATGCAGTCATCAGCAGTCCTACAACTTTAAAAAGTGTGAAGCTTTTGTATAAACACCAAATTTCTTAGCTTTAAATTTAATATTAGACATCAAAGGATGCCAATAATAGCTTCTGGTTTTGTCACTAAATACTTAGTCATGAAATATTTAGTGAAGCTTGACTTTAGGCACTACAGTTTTATGAAATATTAAAAGCTCTAGTGGTAGCTCAGTGTTGTGACAGATGCTGCACAAAAGCACTATCCTGACAAAAAAGAATTTACAGACTAAGTAACAAAAGAGGCTTGTCTGTATACATATGTTGTCTCAGCTGATGATTGGCACCCAAGGCAGTGGCATCAATTTTGCAACAGTCTGATTTTTTTTCTCAAGGAATTTGTAGATATCAAGGCAATGGAAAGTCAACAACACTTCAAAAGTCAAATGTAACTTCTGGAGATGTCGAGACAGAATACCTCCTGAACACGATAGGTTCAGCAAGAGAAAGCATGAAGGCGTTTTTTGAATACCAAGTGGGTTTTGGTGTCTCCAGGATAGGCCTTACAGATGTCCAGGATCATGAGAGATGACGTGAACATCGGGAACAAGCCACAAAGGCTATGGATCTGAGTTGCATGGCTTAAGTTCTTTGTGAGAGAGAAGGAAGGAGAGTAGAGATTTGCATAGATGGGTGGCATGCCTAAAAGAGGGGATGAGGAGAATACTTTGTAGAGCAGGCTTTTGAGTGGACTTTCAGCAGTGTTTTGAATGGCATTACATCAGGCTAGAGAAAAAGGCATATTGGTAACTGGAATAAAAGTTTTAAGAGGAGTAGCAAGGAATTTGAATGACGTGGCTAGAAAGAGAAGGTTGTATGAGGTTCAGCTTACTCCCGAGGATGTAAAGGCAGCCTGTAGGGAGGCTGGCACCTGTGTGTTGAACCGGATGGTGCTATTGTCCATGAAGCAAAGACAGCAAAGCAGAAAAGACGGGTGAAAAATTTAGAGTTCTGTGGTGTTTGTTGGTCTTGAACTGACAGCCAGGTACCCATGAAATGAACCAAGGACAAGCTGAATCATAGCTTAGCCAGAAGCAGATAAGAACAGTAGAGCAGTGGCTGTAAAAGTAGACGAGCTGCTAAACACCTGAATTTCTGTTGCCAGGAGCAGTATGCTGACAGAGTATGAATGGCATCGGAAGAGGTGAACTCCAGTCAGTGGTTTTATGTAAATAGTAAACTGAAAAGTAAACAGTTAGTTGACAGAGAAAGGAAAAAGCAGCAGGTAGAGAAGGAAGTGGAGAGATGGGGGGAATGTTTAAGAGGCGAGAGACTGAAAGAGATTTTGATTAGCTGAGGGATGGGACTGTGGAGGGCAAATGGGACAAGAGAAAGTGTATGATGTGGATGGGATCTACTGGACAAATGAAAGGATTAGAGGACGACCACGGGAAAGAAACTTCTGCATTTGTCAAATGATAGAAATGAGAATTGTTCAAGGGTTCCTTTGCAAGGAGGAACAAGGGCTGGAGAATTTGAGGAGCTGGGACTGCAGGTGTGGAACGAGATTGAATTGAAATACTGAAACTGCTCGACTGTGGAGCGGACACAGTTGAAGATAGGAGGGATGGAAAAAAGACCTTTCTCTTGAAGATGCTTGGCCTGGTGGTTGTGTTTGTGCTGTATGCCAGTGGATGCATACACTGAAGATGAACCACAGCTAGGGGCTAGCAGAATGGGCCTTACGTTAGTGGAAAGAGAAAAGAAGGAATGGGGTAAGACAGTAAGGCAGGAAGAAAATGATTGACCATGTAAATAGCAAAGAGGCAAGTGAGGGGGTAGTTTAAGGCTACCTGGTTAGAGGAATGTTCTCAGCAACTGGCCAGAATTGTACCAAGGCAGTAGATACTAGTGCTGGCCAGTTCTTTCATCCAGTATGAGGTGATGCTGTGTCAGTGCGATTTGCCTTAAGTTCTGTAGAAAGGTAAGTAGAGTAGGTCTGTGAGATGCTTAGCTTTACAGTGGCACACTTGGAAACTGTGGAATGTGTTTGGTGAAGTCAAGTAAGGTAGGAAGTTCAGATAGTTGAATGTATGAGCTTGGAAGTTGGAGAGACCAAACTGCAAACACTACCTTGACTTCTAGTTTGAATAAGGGAAAAAACCTTTCAGACCAGGGCGCATGAATAATGATGTAAGAAAGATTCTTTTTTTTTTTTTTAGGAGTTAGACTTTGAGAAATAGAGAAAAGCTCTTGTCAGCAGAGAAAGCTGTATCTAAGAGTTAAACTAAGAGTTGGTGAAGTCAAGCCTCACAAAGGAAGTGAACACAAACAGGTCAAGTTTTGTCAGCCATATGAGAACAACAAAAGAATAAGTCTGCTTCCTAGAGAGAACGAGATAGGAATTAAAATTAATCTATATATAACCCAAAAAACCAAATGAATTTTTACCTGTTTTCTGTAAGGATGACAAAGGTCAACCTAGAGGTTGATGGTAATGATGGCGCGTGGGGCTTTTTCATGTGTTCAAGCTTTGTCTCCAAGAGCTTAATGTGCCCATGCTGGGCATCTGGTAGTGTCCATCCCCAAACTACCAAGGAACTGGTGTAAGAAATGATAGTCAAGCAGCAAGAAGTTTTAATTCATCGATCAAGTCAGAAATGCTGTTGTATGGCTGGAGAACAGCAGCGGTGCCTGTATTTGGCGTGGGGAAGGTGTGATTTAGGTGGGTAGGAGACAGTGATCTCATGAAGATAACTGCTCTGATTTAAAAAAGCTGTGGGCTTAAACTGTTTGTTTGAAAATCTGCTCTTGAAATCACTGAAAAAAATTAGTGTCTGGGGAGAATGAGGAATTATAAAATATTTTTAAGTACCTGTTGAAGAAGAGCTGCTGCTGCAGCTTAAGCTGAAAGGGAGACTGTTGGTCTGGAGACAGGTGCCTGTGGGAGTTCTACATGGATCAGTCCTGTGTCTGAACTGCTGTCATGCGTTTGTTAGGGTTGGTGACATAAAAGCAGAAGCATGCTGAGAAAATCTGATGGACTGGCAGAGGAAGAAAACACCTGAAGGATGGAAATATCCTACAGGCTGACATTCAGAATTGCTGTAACAGAAGTGGGTTGAAATTAAGTAGCACAGGATGCAAAGGCACATTTGTGAATGAATCGACATAATTTCTGCTATAGGATGATTATCTTTTGTCTTCATCCCTTCCAACTTTGGGTGTGTTAGTCAATCACAGGATACATGAGCCACCAACATGATGCAAAGCAGAAAAGACAAATGTGATGCTCTTGTTTTGGATTATTGCCAGCAGAGGTTGGAAGCATGAGCGCTCCTTGTAGAGTGTCCTGGCTCTCAGTCTGTAATTCTGTTCATTTTTGAGAAAGTTGATTTAAACTGGAAGGGAGACGAGAGGACTTTTGGGATCATCAAGAAAATTATGAGTATGTCTGATTATAACTTGAAGATTATAGCTTAGTTAGGTTAACAAAATGAAGATTTAGGGAGTATGTGATTAGTACTTATAAAAAAAATCATGAACTAAGCATAAGGTAGGAAGAAGAACCGTTCACACCAGCTATAGAGTGGTGTATAAATTGTTAGAAATGAGAAGAAAGTTTCAAGTCATCGGAGATAGTGGAGTGGCACTCCAGCAAGAGTGAGGGAAGCAAAGAACCCAACAGCATCAACATTGGAGCTGGATCAGTTGCTGAAGAGGATTATAAGGTGATTTCCTTCGGTAGCAGAACACAGCATCCTCCAATTGTATGTTTGTAAGCCAAGTGGAAATATAAGACCAAGGAAATTTGCAGCGAAGGGGAGGATTAGGGTGGATCGTTGATGTGGAAGTTGCATTTTTGAGAGGAAAAGTGTGGGAGTCTGACAAGTAAAAGAGTGATCCAGATGTATAATCAGAAATATGGAAGTTGATTGTGCAGAGCTGGATGTGTGTAAGAGATGAAGGTGAGAGGAGTGCCGAGAGAAGAGAGACTGCAGAGGGGAACATTTGGGAGCAGCTACTTTGTGGTAGAAGTCCTCCATAGTCTTATCCAGGATGAAGAAGAAAAGGTGTGGCTGTAATGCTTTGTTTAATTCAAGGCAGACAGTGGTGCTGGTCTCTCCTGCTGCTGGAGAGACCAGTGTGCGAAGAGGAGGTTGCTGTCAACTTTTAGATTTGATCTCGTTGTTCTGGAGACAGTGAGGTAAGGGCAGGTGGGAGTGAGGAGTACACTGGGGAGGGGGGAAGATGGATGAAGAGAGTACCTTGTTTGTGTGGATGTCTGAACGCTCTGGGAAGCAGAATATGGAGAAGTGGATGCAGAAAAGGAGCAGAGAGGTGTTAGGCAATGTTGGTGTAGAATTGGAGGAGGGGAAGCAGTGGTGTAAGAAGAATAGAGTAGATGCAGTGCCACAGCAAATGAGCAGTGAGAGGCATGGGTGTGGCATGGACAGGTGGACAAGAAGATTACAAAAATGAAAAGCAAACGAGTTTTTAAAATGCTATGAAGTGACTTTTGTAGGCCTCCCTGTTAACCAGATAGAGTACTTTATTTCACCCTTCCAGTGGTTAGGGAGGGATGGGAGACTGGTGCCCAGGAATCTGAGGGAAGCAGTGAGGGATGAGTCATTGAGACAGTAAGGGCTCCCTAATGCTTGCAAATGTTTTTCCGATTGGAGTCCTTGATCTGGGAAGGAGCAAGGAGGAGCCCTGCACTCTGCATCTGGGGTTTTTACTGTGGCAGGTCACAGGAAATGCAGCCAGGAACAGGAGTTCCCCCAAGCCTCTTGTGCACCAGAGGAGGCCTGTAGAGACTGTATCTCCACATCTTAAACGACTGCTGAGCTTTCAGAACCAGTCCTCAAGCATCAGGTTTCTGGCTCTACTGATAGATGACATAGACTGCTCTTCCTCTGAGTGTTAAATATCCAGATAACAGAGAAATACTATGCTCCCTCGTGGCCAGTGCTGCCTGGTTTAGTTAGCCATTGGTTACACGTCTAGAGAGGATTTTAGATACATGGTTTGTTCTTTCTGCTTTGTTTTTTTGGCCAGAGCTGAACTTCTGGCTCTGGAGTTTGTTCAGGCAAAGATTGATTTAAAACACTATTTGTCTCAAAGTATCTTTAATGCTCTAGCATTGGGTGTATAGCAGAACATGTTCTTCCAGAACTATAAATGAACTGCTGTAGAAGGGTGCTTTTAAATACCTTCAGAATTCTGAAGGGGAAGAGCTGAAAAGTACCAAATATATCACTAAATATTTTTGTGTGTTCTTAACACTGATATTATTCGATAACTACCTTCTCTGAGAATTTTGTGGTGTTTTAAAAATGAATTTTGAATAATTGTCTCACACTGCACACTTCATGTGACCACAAGTTTGGCTTCTAAACACCTCTACAGTCACATACATTGGCAGGAAGCTTGTGTTGGAGAGTTCAGTCAGAAAAACATTACAAAAACTTCTGTCAAACTAATCTGGATCCCAGTTAGGACCTAGGAACTAATCTTCTCTTTGACTCAAAGAACATGTCAGAAAAGAAATTTTGATTTTGATTATTTTCTTTCCAACAGTGACCCTCCTAAGTATGGCTTGGGATTTAAATGGGGCCTGGAACCATCAACATTTTAGGAACATGCAAAACCTCAGATTTTCTCTGGGCCTGCTCCTGCCCTCCCATACGCCCTTCTGAGCCAGCTCTGTGATTTCTTTTTTATCTTACTCTTAGGTCCCAGATGTTCTGGTCAAGTATATTTACCTGTGCAACCATCAGGCAAGGACTTGGCTGTTCATTGTCCTTGCTGCAGCTTGCTGTTTTGTCCCTTGATTTATAGCATATGTTAGTCCCTTTCGGCTAAATCAGACTGTTTTGGAATCAGGTTCCTGCAGCCTGTCCTGACAGTGTAGACCAATGCCATGGTGTAGTTTGACTGTACGTTTGGCAGAAGCAGAAAAACAGTTCCCAAGGAGCTGACAGGCTCCCTACAGAAACTGGGTTGCACTATTGTCCACTCCAATGCTGTCTTCTCTGAGGGAACTGCCTTGGAGAAGGAAGAAAGATGGGATGTGCTCACATTGATTTTGCATGGTGGAAGATGCTTGTCAACTGCCGGAGATCCACAAAGTAGATACGTAGGAGAATTCAGAGGGAACCAAGTGATTTTACTTACAGACAGTTGTGTAGTTATCAAAAAGAAAGCTTTGGCATCTCATTCAGCTTGTCTTTTAGTTTTGAGTAGGCTCTTCCCTCCTGTTCTTTCCTTTAGTTGTGGGTATAATAGTACAGTAGCATCATAGCCCTTATTAATGACTTCTTATGGAATATTTTTCTCCTTACTTCCTGGTTTAGGCATAGATCTCTGCTCCAGAGATATCCCAAGTAGCACTCTTCAGTGCAGTCATTGGCTGGATAATAGAGGCTGTGTGTGGAACAGACACTCAAAAATGAAAACTGACCTTATTATGAGTTTTAAAATGGAAGCCTAGAAGATTACTGTCTTTTACTTTCCCAGTTGCAAATACAAAATGCATCATTAGAAGAGTAACAGGCTTTGTAACACAGTGTCATGCTCTAAGTTGAGTTTAAAACCCCATTCCAAGCTGTCAAAGCGTGACAGGGTGGCAGTGCTTTAGTCTTGCAGTGTTATTAATTTAAGGCTGTAGGGTATTTCTGCGAGGCCACATGGAACTAGGGAAAGAGACACAGGCAGCCTCCCTTCCTCTAGGGCTGTGCAGAGGCATCTCTTGCTACTGGTCATTATATTAAGTGAAATAGCAAGAGCTAAGGGAGGCCTCTTGAGCAAAAGTTGCTGGAGAGTGCTCTGTTCTGGTTTTGCACTGGTTGTGTGTGACTGCATTTTGGAATTCTCACAGCCAGCCTGCTTATGTATGAAAACTTGCCTTCGGCATACTTTCAGTTTACCTGTGACATATAATGACCTCCTGTACTATAATTGATCTCCACTGGGAATTCCTTCGATAGCTAGAATGCCTGTCTCTTTAAACTATACTTCTTGGATAGTAGAGGTTCCCCCTGAATTGTAGCATCTTAACTGTCTTGCTGCTAATGTCACTGAACTTTATATTGCTTACTTTTTCAAGAAGTGAAAGGAATAACAAAAAAAAAAAAAAAAATCAGGTTGCTCTGCAAAGAAACTGGTATTTTCTTTCTGAATGCTAGATCTAGGTCACTTGTTGGGTTAAAGAAGTCTTGGCAAGGAACGTGGCTATGTGTCATTGGAAAGCCTGGGAGAAGCAGCATATGAACTGGACTGAGATGCTGTAAAGAGGATAGCCCTGGAGAAACCATTAGTTTTACAGTTCTGGTTTTGCTGTTTTCATTTAAGAAACAGGCTGAAGCATTGTGAGCATGTTAGTCACGCTTGGATTTAAATTTAGCCTTGGTAAAGCTAATTAAAAATATGTTGAGTGACAGTATAAATGCATGCTTTGACCTTGCATCTTTTAGTACTGCTGTAGGAATCTGTTTTCTAAATAGATAGTTTCCTATAGCCAGCACTGTAAGGGGGTACAGCTGTGTGAAAAAATGAGCACAAAGTGATCAGATGGTGGCCTAGCTGCTTGCAGAAAATGGAGTTACTTTGTGTGAAAGGGGTAAAGGAATGCTAACTCAGTGTGAATCCTGTCCTTGCTTGGCTTTGTGTAGCCAGTGTGTAATATCTTGTAAACCAGAGGCAAAATGTGTGTGATGTCTTCATGTTGTTTATCACCCCAGTAAGATAGTATCAGAGATTGTAAAACATATCTTTATGCATAGAACCTTTTTTTTAAAAAAAAAAAAAAGAATAAACACATCAGAAAACAGGAAAACAGTGTGTTATATTCTTAGCAGATTGCTCAGACAGCAGCAAAGCTGCTTTTGTCCAGTGGTTGTGGACCAGTTTTTGATAGACCTTTCTTTGAACCCTAGGATGATACTTTTATCGTTTTATCTGCATATTATTCTATATCTCCTCATAGTTAACACATCTGCATCTAGACCTCATTCCTAAAGGGCTCAGCAACTGACCCGTAGTTGTCTCCAGGCAGTTGTGGTTTTCCCCTGCAGTCTCCCTGAACTTCTTTTGCCCTTGATTCACCCCCAGCATGCTGTCGTTTCATGTTCAGTGGCCATACAAGCTTTTGAGAAGTGACTTGTGGTTCTTCATGGGTGGTACAGTAGCATGTAGGGCCAAACTATAAAGTCTGTGTTATGTTTTTACAGCTCCTGGAATAAGAATTTTATTGAGATGTGTGAGGATGTGGGTTTGGTGTTTTGTTTTGGTTTAATAAAATTTTAAAGCTATAGTGAGGAATTTCGTGTTTTGAACATAGAAATCCATTTACATTTTATGGAAATCACCCTCCCTTGGACCAAAATGAACTCATGCTAGTGCCTGAGTACAGCTGCACTGTAGTTCAGTTCAGTATCATGCTACCAATAATTTAGGGATCAGAAGGAAAGTAAAAACATACCCAGGTGAAATGATAAAGATCTTGGATTGTTGCAGCATCTTTCATGCAAATAACTTTCAAAGGATGGCCACAAATTTTCACCAGACAGACTATGTGAAATAACATAGTACAAAAATCTGATTTGGGTGGGGCTTAAAACTCAGCAGCAGTGCTGTTGCCTGGGATTTGGTAGAGTTCCCCTTTATCTGGGGATGTGGGAAAGAGAGGAGAAAAAAGCGTTTCTGGGATGAGTTGACTTCATGAGGTTGCTGAAGAGGTTGAAGCACTAGAAAAAATTGTGTGGGAGGTGGATTAGCTGTCAAAGTTGCATGGTAATATTTATTTAGTGGCTTCATAGTGTTATCACATGGATGTCTTCTCCACATGTGACATATATGGTGCAAGGAACAGCTGCTTAACAATGTGTAAAAGCACATTGAAGCAATTTAGGGCCAGAAGTGAATTAATTAAAACCACTTGGGGAGAAGACCTGAACTTCTGAGAGTCCAGAGTTCTGTGCAAGCATTTGCCCACCGTGCAACAGCAGTTACAGAAAGAAACCCACATATTAAGCTGAAGTGGGGAATGAAGTGAAGCTTAAAAAATACTGCTGAGGAGATTACGGTAGTACCTCACTCGTTCCTGCCTCTTGTTTCCTCCTCTCAAAGATAAGGGAACTAGCAAAGGACTCCGCAGCCGGGAAAGGGTTGTCAGCATTTGGAGGCACTGAAAGGGTGAGGACTGCTAAATTTGCATCTTGGTGCAACTGGGGTTGATGTGCAGCTTTAACAATAAGTGCATCTGTTAAATGGGCACAGGATTGGGGCTCGATGCTGGCAATGAATAGGAGGATATAGCAAAGGCATTTAAAACAGTGAGTGGAGAAGGGACACTCCAGGGTGTGTTTGGTGGTTTTGGAAGCAAGGAGGGGGGAAGAAATGTGTAATTTTACATTGCATGTAATTAACCTGAAGGACTTACTGCTGGAAGAAGTACTTGAGTCCAGCTGTCTAGAAGGATTCAGAAAGGACTAGACGTTTGTATAAATAATGAGAACAAATGCATGAATACTGTGCGAGATTTAAAACACAACAGGTAACATTTTGTGATTTAGGCATAAAACAAATACCTCCTGCACCTGAGGTAATAGGTGAGAAAGGTGAGAGCCTTTCCCCTTAGACTGGCTATTCTGTATGTTATGGGTATTGTTTCTTCACCTTCCTCTATAGCATCTGGCCATTGTTAGAGGAAAAAAGCTCTAGTTTAAAATGACAGTTATTATGTGTTGCTTTTTATAAAGTTCTGGTTTCAATTTGTTTGCAGCAAATATTCAGTGAGGCAGAATGTAATTGAACACAGGCACTCATAAAAAGAATTGTGAGAACATTAATGTCCAGAAGATGTCAGGGCCATATTGCAACATAGTATGGGAGTTTGTTGTGAGCCTGTTTTCCAGCAGTCCTGCAGCCGCCTCCTGGTCAGTGAGAACTCTGGGTGCTCAGATCCTGCTTTTTTTGTGGGTAAACCAAAATTTTGTGTCCTTGCTGTTTTAGACTGTGTGAATGTAGGAATGGTGGGTTGCCCTTTGCTTTACCCCATTCAACTTCATAATAGCCGCTTTAAAAATAAGGCAGCTAGAACAGAGTATGGTACTCTACATGTGGTCTCATCAGACCTTTTATGCAGTGGAAGAGTAATGTCCTTTGACTTGCTTCGGTACCCTTTATGTATACTTTGCAGAATTGTTTACTTTTTGTTGCTGCTTCCAAGTGTTGTGCTGAAAGATTTAATGTTCTGCCTACTCTAACCCTTCAGATCTTTTCTCTGATCTGTGTGCCAGAGTGTGACCTTTGAGGGTAGTACTTTCAACAGACTTTTTTGCTGGCCTCTAACATTTCTCTACATTTAGTTGCATAAGCCATCTGTTGCCCATCAGAGTGCTTTAACAGCTTTGGCAACCAAAATTAAACTTCACCAGCCTCCACATTAGGTGTGAAGTTTTCTGCCAGTTTGCATGGTAGCACTCGTTAACCTTCTGCTCTGTCAGGTTACTGGGTTACAGTCTGGAGGAGATTTTACTTGTTCCTCTTTGCCACCAATTTGTGTCCAAATACCAATTTATGTCCAAATTTTTTGCACTCTGAGCTCAGCCCTGCATCAGTGCAGAAGTTATCGCATACTGCAGACACCACTGAAATTTGTGGTGGTGGTCCTTTAGCTGCTGCTGCTCCACTTGTCTCCCGTGGCTCAGAAATAATGTGAAGTCTTCACTGAGAATAAACTGGTTGCTGTGTATGGTATTGAGCACGTGAATTATTACATATAAGGGCCCTGTCATACAGATTTGAGGATAATTGAGATACTAGCTTTAGAGAGGTACTGCAAGTCAGGAGTCCTATGCACAGTACTCATTTGTTAGTTACTCGCCCTGTGGCTTGAACTGACCGGCTTAGCTTCTGAGGGTTTAATTTTCTCACCTGTAATATAGTCACAGCTCATTTTCAGATCTAGTGATCTGAGGAGTGTAGAGGCAAACTCTTGTGCTTTAATATGAATGTATAATATCCAAAGCGATGAGAGCGAAAATTATTCTGCCCTGCTGGACGTACAAGAAAAGTTCTGTAGCAGAGCACGACCCTCCTGATATGTCCTATGGTTCTGTTGTCCAGTCTTTACTGTTGGTATTTTGGAGAGCAATGTACTCTGCTGTTTCCAGAGTCAGGGGCCTGGTACTTGTAATCCTTTCTGTAGAGAAAGGGTGTTGTGTGAGACACTGGAGTTTACCTGCTCCTTCTTAAAACCTTCAGCAGGACCCCAGGAGAGTGTCACGCAGCACGTGGAGGAGTGCATCTCCTGTGGAGTGGGTTGCTGTATCGGAGTGGGTTGCAGTGGCTTCAAGTGCTGCGTAAGTCTCCAGCACATGGCCTGTGGGCTGCAGCCAGCAATGCTGCCACTGGGCCACAATGGCACTAATAAGGTGTAGGCATTTTAAATGCTTTTGCAGAGTGATCCTGTTGTTATATTCTTTTCTTTCCTCGATTTTCCTTTTAAGTTCTTCCCACCTTTGTGTTGTGAAAGCAGTTAAAGGGTTCTTTTCTTTTCCTCTCCTACCCTCCGAGCTGCTTTGTATGGTTGCCTTTCTCCCAGTCAGTAGCTGTTTCTTCCTTTCTAGGGAGTCCATGGGCTCTTTGTGCAAGTAGAACAACATTGTTTTTATTATAAAGTGTAATTTTCTGTTGAAAGGTCTCAGGATGATTGAACAATATGGAATGAATGAATGAATGAATGAATGAATGAATGAATGCTTTGAGATGTGTTCAAATTATCACAGCTATTGGGCTTCAAACCGAAGACTTGCGATATATCTCATGTAGTAGTTTAGACTTCCTGATCTCTGTGGCTCCTTCTGACTCTTAATAATCTAAACTTCTGTTTATATCCTAATATATCCTAAAGCATATATATCCTATATATGCTAAAGCAGAAACAGACTACTGCATATTACAGAGTTATCTAGGATTTTATTTCCCCCTGTATAGAGTTTATGCCCCACCTAAAATCTTGCATGCACTGAATCATATTGAGTTTCTGTTCTGAGTTAAGTGCAGAATGTCCTTCAGTTGTTTATAGTATTCATGCGGATAGAGCTTATTAGATGAGGTTGGTAAGGTTTCAAGACTTTGTTGGTGTTGGGATGCAAATGACAAGTCAGTACACCCTTCAGGGTTAAGTGTTGTCTTCAGTGCAAAAGAGGTTAGTTAACTAAATGCTCCTGAGGTGCATTTGGAAGCTAGTTTAAATATTACATGCAACTACAACAAGTAAACGATGATGAAGATATGCTTACGCATCCTTTTGTCTGTTTGCTTGGTCTGTAGTAATCTCTGGCTCTACCTGTGGTGCGTTTTGTATTTTTAGAGTAGAAACCCTTTAGGGCAGGGATGGTGCCTTAATGTTTTGACATGGCAGCCATTGTGCTGCTGTTGGAAATGTTTCATAAGTAGCAATAATGTATTTCATTTGGAAGTCAGATCTTATGCTTTTGCATTCCTCTCATTGAGTGCTTCAGATTGATTCTGGCTGTGCTTTTGGTCTGCTGGCTCCCCATAGCATACAAAATGTGAATGAACTCTTGCACGCTTACTTAAATCACGAGACTTGCATTCTTGTGCAAAACCAGTCATTTTGTTCAGAAAACATCAGGTGGTTATAAAGCTAGAACAGGACAGAGAAGAAGAGAGGTATGCTATTAACTCCTGATGGGTAATTAAACAATATGCACACACAAAACCAAACTCCCCCAAAACCCCCGAACCAAAAGCAGGCAGTAAACATGAATAACTTCTGTTTTATCTTACAGCCTGACATTTTTTGCTCTTTCTTTCCCCCTTACTTGTAAGCTATACTTAGTTTGCATTGTGACTCAACACTTCCACGTAACTGTGTGTTTTGATTTGTGTCCATTGTCTAAGGATTTAAGTTCAATTGCCACATAGCATTCTTAAACTGAAATACAAATGTCTGCAGTGTGTTCAGTGCCAGCTTGTGCAACCCGTGCTGCTTTCAGCTGTGTCAAAAGAGATGGGCTGATGGCCAGGTGTTCTAGTTACAAGAATGCAGTAAGTTTTGTAGTTATGCGGTATGTTTATACCATATGCTTATACAGTTTGTCATACAAAATGCAGAATTTGTCATAGAGAAGATACCTGTAGAATTAGCACAAGGATGTTGCCATCACAGGTACAGTATGTACAGACACACACATGTAGTCCTGCATAGACACTCTTTATATGTGTGTGTGTCTGTGTACAAGAGAAGAATCCTAAGAGATTCCGTATTGGGTCCCCTGTGATGTCTAGATAATATAGTAAAAATGAGTTTGGCCTGAACTAATGATTGCACTAATACTTTTGGACTCTTTCTGCTCTTAAATAGATGTTCAAGCTGGTAACTCTTAATATTAGCTAACATTAGCTTATTATTACTGTTTTTTTTTACTCTGACCCCACCCTGGAGAAGTCTCTTAGTTTCAAAACAAAGGGCAATCAAAAGCATGGCCTTTGAAATGAAGTTTATAATGCCGTTAGGTATGTATTCATGCTGTGGTCATAAAAATGTTACTTACTGCTAACCTATTTTTTTAATAAAAGATTAAAAAAGCTTGGCAATAGAGATTGCTCACAGTAATTATTATGAAACATGTAACAACATTTCCTGGATATTTTTTCTTTCACTCTGTTTCAAGTTCAGTTTATTTTAAAATCTGAATTAGTCTTCTGCTAACTATGTTATCCTCTGTCAAAATGCATTTAATCTCCCCGCACCTACCGTTTTGTTTTCCAGCTATTCACACTATTAAAATCTGTCACTCTTGCATTGTTGTTTACACTGAGTGCAGTAGCAGTTTATACTGGTTTCCTGGGTCAGTATAATTTTAATTTCTGTGAGCTGTTTGAGCAAGCTTTGCAGTGTGAAAGGAAAGCCAACAATACAATCAGGATGAATCAAACCATTTTTGGTTATATAATGTGCATTCATGCTACTGTTATGCAACAGAAGCATTACTTGTGGCATTCTAAAATATATTTTGAGTTGCACGGTGTTGCCGGCTGTCTTATACAGGATGTTCTTTGTTTCTAATGACTGAGCAGAAAGTGATGATGAGCTTCATAATGAAATTAAATTACATTCCCGGAAAGGGAAAAGTAGTGTGCCTTTTCACAGGTACTGGTGAAAAGTGGTCTTTATGTTTCTGAATGGTCAAAATACAATTTTTGACTGTTTCTGAATGGTGAAAATAGAATTCTTTCATGTTGATCTATACTTTTCATAAAATGGTCTGATTCTTGTCATGTTAAATCTGACTGGGTTAGTGGTAATATCAGTCATCCCTTCTCTTTAGCTGTACCTGGCACTTATTAAAAAATGACAGCATCTTTTGGTTTAGCATTTTTCATGAAAGAAGCATGGCAGATAACTTTACTGATGAGTGTTTCACAAACAAATTTTGTATAATAGCTTTCCTCTGCTATTTATTAGGATAGACATAGAGTAGTTGTCATCTTTAACATCCAGACAGCTTATAAATATGAGGATAATTGAGAATTTTCAAGCTCTGTTTGGTAGTGATGTCACTTGGTTGATATAATAGCAGTATGAAGTGGCATCAAAATTGAGTTGTGCTGGAAATAATCCTGTGATGTCTAGCCTTGTGTCAAAATAATCAAGGGTCATATAATGAGAAAATAGGGAATTCGGGAGATGGGAGGGGATGCAACATTAAAATTGTGGTTATGCAGTAACTGTAGCATAAGCATTAAGGTATATGAGAGCAGGAGATGAGTCTTGGGAAAGGGTTACATAGAAAGCCTTGAAGGACAAGGTTTTCTATTTCAAGGTAGACTGTAAGTTATTTCTGGGCTTGGACGATGACTTTAGCAGCTGTGTTTTTTTATATCTGGGAGGATATTGATGTGGGTGACATGGGGAGAAAGGTCCAATTTTGTGGGCCTTCAAAATCTAGATTAGTTTACAGTAGGAGCAAGTATTCTGTGGGGAGGCCACAGTGTTCTTACATGTCATTGAATCAGGTAACCTGACTTTTTCTAGCTTATACAGTCTGCCTTGTTGTATAAAGTTCTTCACTGTTTGCATAGAAAAGGAGTCCTGGAAGGACAAAAAGGGACTAATATGTGCTTTTATGTCAGTAATTTAGCTTAAGATGCCTAGCTGGTTAAAGTGAGGAAGGTTATTACCTGTACGTATTCATGTTCGTTCGAAATGCTCTTAAAGTTGGGAAGTTAACACAGCTTTAGCCATTTATACAACATTTTCAGAGTCTAGTTAGCTCTTCTGTAGGAGATTTACACACTGATAAATGAATTCCATTATCTGTATTCAACCTGGCTACTTACAATGCATATCAGTGTGTCATGTTACTTAACAAAAATATCACAATAATTTTTGACAGTATTCTTTATTCAAAGTATTTGTTCATACCTGGGTTTGTACTACTCCTTGCTTGCTGTGCCCTTAGTTGTTGGCTTGTGACAGTATTCTGCAATCACCTGGTAACAATGCAAAAGCTAAAGCCATGTGAAGGTCTCTTCTGATGAACACCCTGGTGTCTCAACCCTATGTTAAGATCTAGACTGACTGGTATTGCATGACACCAGCAGGTGACTCTTCCAAAGATGGTAAAATGTGTGAGGTGGAACTGGGGAGTTTTGATTTTGGTAAGAGATGGTTTGTTTTCAAGTTCCCAGTAGACCTTACAAAGAACTGAGCTGGGATCTGGCCTTTTGAGCTGAATATATGAATTTGTCATGTTTTCAGTTGCCATATTTATCTTCCTTTGTCTGCTTGTTGCAACAAAACTGGGTTGGTTTGGTGGTCTTTTACAACTTTAGCGTAGAAATTATACTGCTTAGTTTTATAGAGTACTTGTCTATCTACTTATATACGTCCATCTACGGACTCTGAAGTAGTCCACAGAGGAGGTTGGTGTTAACTTGCCCTTCCATAGCTGGGAAAACTAATGCACACATAGGTCTTGCTTAAGGCTCTACCCAGGGCTAATGTTACCATGGTGTGAATTTTCAGAGTTCTAAGACTCTCCTGAGCCACCTTTGAGGGTCTCCCAGGAGGGACTCTTCTTCCTGCAAAACTGTCAGCTGAAGAGCCAAACTCCCTACCATCTGTAGTTAACAGATGTTCTGCTTTGTGCAGGTAAAAATTTTGAAATTAGTTAAAATCTCGAAGCAGAGAAAATAGTTGCACTTCTTGCAAAGGTCGGCCAGTAGTTCTGGCTCAACTTAGTGGTGGCCAAATGCATATTTTGCTGCATAATCTGATTTGTATAATGTTTTATAGATATGGATGATGTTAATTTCTGGAGTGGTGAACGGTAGAAACATCCTGCTTGATTATGCTGTGTTTTCAGATCATCATAATTAAGACTTGCATTCTGTATGTAAATACAATATTTCCTCTGCTGTGAGTTTGAACCTCTTGTATACCAATCTTTGTAATCTATAGTCAGGATTACTGAAGCTGTTTCAGGGTCAAGTGAAGTTTTTGAGTTGTCTGCCACCTTTTTGTACTGTTTTTCCCAGCTCCACTCCCCTTCCTTTCTCCTTATGGTTCCTACTGAGTAACTGAGCCTGGAAACTATAAGCAGGCTTTGGCACCTACAAATTTCAGGCCAGACTGGAAACAGCAGTGGGATTCTGGGGAGGTAGGAAGAGAAGTTAAGATAAGGTTTGTTAGCAGAAACAGTAATTAGTATTTACTGTTTCTGGGGCACAGGGGAACTGCCCCAGCTGCCTATTTCCCTTTCTTAGGGACTCTTTATAACCCATACCTGTAAAAGTTTTGATTCGTCTTGACAGTTAATTGCTGCCTGTTTTAGGCAGGTCCAAAGACTATGTGGAGCTCTTCCCTCATGGAGACACTATGTAACACTTCCTTCCTCTCCAGAAATCAAAATATTTTAGAAAATGGGCTGATTTTACTGCCCAGATGGGCAGTAAAATCTATTTCCTTGCTTTTGTTCTGGTGCCCTACTCACTTAGCTGTTTATTATTTTGAGTATTTATTTACTGCTCAGTTTGGTGGTTGGACATTTTGGTGTTCTGTACACTGAAGAGAGGAGGGTGCCGAGTTTTACCAAAGTAATTTTCCTCTAAAATGAAGGGCTTTGGAAAGATATTGAATATGGGACATTTGTTTGCTCGGTTAAAGAGTGTTTCTAGTAAATGTCATTTGATGACAACTATTCCCCAAACCATGGAAGATGCACATGACTAAGAATCTTACCTGACTTACTGGTTTCTTTTACTTGCTTTTCTATGTTAAATTAGGGAGGAAGCATCACACAAGATAGCTAGAAATGGAGATCTGAGGCTAAGCTTTTGGGGCAATTTTTGGTCTCTTTAAAAAGCTTGTATGCTGCATAGTAAAGCTCTTGGAGGACTTGATTCTTGCTGAATAATATGTCTACATTTCTTTGCTGCACAGATGCTTCTAAGAGGTGGGCCAAATTTGGAGAAGGAATTTCTAAGTTCCCATGGCTGAACAAGTTCCACTATTTGTAAGAGTCCTCTCTCCTCTCCTCCTCTCTCCTCTCCTCCTCTCTCCTCTCCTCCTCTCTCCTCTCCTCCTCTCTCCTCTCCTCCTCTCTCCTCTCCTCCTCTCTCCTCTCCTCCTCTCTCCTCTCCTCCTCTCTCCTCTCCTCCTCTCTCCTCTCCTCCTCTCTCCTCTCCTCCTCTCTCCTCTCCTCCTCTCTCCTCTCCTCCTCTCTCCTCTCCTCCTCTCTCCTCTCCTCCTCTCTCCTCTCCTCCTCTCTCCTCTCCTCCTCTCTCCTCTCCTCCTCTCTCCTCTCCTCCTCTCTCCTCTCCTCCTCTCTCCTCTCCTCCTCTCTCCTCTCCTCCTCTCTCCTCTCCTCCTCTCTCCTCTCCTCCTCTCTCCTCTCCTCCTCTCTCCTCTCCTCCTCTCTCCTCTCCTCCTCTCTCCTCTCCTCCTCTCTCCTCTCCTCCTCTCTCCTCTCCTCCTCTCTCCTCTCCTCCTCTCTCCTCTCCTCCTCTCTCCTCTCCTCCTCTCTCCTCTCCTCCTCTCTCCTCTCCTCCTCTCTCCTCTCCTCCTCTCTCCTCTCCTCCTCTCTCCTCTCCTCCTCTCTCCTCTCCTCCTCTCTCCTCTCCTCCTCTCTCCTCTCCTCCTCTCTCCTCTCCTCCTCTCTCCTCTCCTCCTCTCTCCTCTCCTCCTCTCTCCTCTCCTCCTCTCTCCTCTCCTCCTCTCTCCTCTCCTCCTCTCTCCTCTCCTCCTCTCTCCTCTCCTCCTCTCTCCTCTCCTCCTCTCTCCTCTCCTCCTCTCTCCTCTCCTCCTCTCTCCTCTCCTCCTCTCTCCTCTCCTCCTCTCTCCTCTCCTCCTCTCTCCTCTCCTCCTCTCTCCTCTCCTCCTCTCTCCTCTCCTCCTCTCCTCCTCTCTCCTCTCCTCCTCTCTCCTCTCCTCCTCTCTCCTCTCCTCCTCTCCCGCAGCTTTTCTACTGTTTGCCAGCTCTTGAGACAGATAACAGTCAAGCTGTGAACTCCAAGGGTAGGAGAAAATGAGAATGTCTTTTGTATAATGATCATGGAATTACTTGGTCCTGGAAACTCTGGGTTGCTGCCAGAAAGGTTATTTATGTGTTAAGAAAGCAAAGGAAAAGGGTGGAGCTTTGGAAATCCAGGAATACCCCTAGCTGTTAGATCATAGGAAAGAGCTCATAAAGTTATTTTGGCTTCTGAGTTTGGTGCAGTCAACATGCAAAATCGTGATTTTCAGCAGCATCCAAAATGAGGAAACAGGAGTTAGCGCAGTGGAGGGAGCTCTGCAGAGAGTTCCATAGGTTGTTTTTTTTTTCAAGTGCATTGTACGATAAAAACCGATGTTCTTGCAAAGGCAAGCATCTACGCTGCCTGGAGTCTGCAGGCTGCAAGAGATCCTACCTCTGATCACCCAAATTCTGCATTTCAAGCTACGGTTACCTAGACTGGAAATTCTGCTTCAAACCCAGAGTCTTATCTCATGCAAGCTGTTTTCCAGGCTGACAGTTCTGCAGAGTGGAGGACAAGGACACAGAGGAGAGTGGGATGCACGGCTCTTAAATCCTGCCAGCATTGCAGAACCGATTGCAAGTGGAAGCATGGATATGTACACCCAAATTACACTTGAAATAGTTGTGACTAATTTGATAAGCTCAGTCCTGTCACTGCTTTTTCTCATGTGCACTGTTATGTGGTATTGTTAGTGCAAAAATACCACTTTGACATTTTTTTTTGTGTGTGGTGTGGTGTGGTTTTTTTTTTTCCTTTTAATGGTCATGTGATGTGGCCAGGGGGAGTCAGCACAATGTGTGCACAAGTTTGAGTCAGTTAAGCATGATTGTCAGCTGCTGTGGATTTTATCTGTCCATATACACAGGAGGCAATCTTGCTTGCTTTCTTTTAAGGGGAGAAGGCTCAATTATAAAGTTCATTAAGATCTTTATTGGAAGGAAACGCTATGTCAAATAAGTTAATATCTTTGCAGGAGTCTTACGTAGCATCTTGAAGGCACATTATTGAGTTTAGTGTGTTTTTGCCAAAGAATCCGGTTGTTCTTCAAACGTCTCTGTTTCAACTGTCTTGCTACTTTAAGTGATGTATGACTGCATGTTTAATGAAGGATACCTTAGCTTTTTCTTCTCTCAGGCTGGTGTTATGGACGCTTGTATTTCTGGAGTTTAGGAAGCTTAATCTTTTCATGGTTTGATGATTATTTTCCTTCTCCCTCCCCTGTCAAAGATGAATGTAGATATTTAAAGGCTTATGCTGGAGAACCTGTGTGTAAGAAAGCAATATCCACAAAATAAGGACAAAATCACAAAAAGTGTCTTATTCCTATGTTCAGAAAGTTAAAGATGATTCAGGCAAACAGTGAAATGAAACATTCTTGATTAGAGTGCCCTATTTTTAGTTAACATGTAAATTACCACACTTTAGGCAGTTTTATTCCAGCATAAAGTGTCTGTCCAGTAAGTTAATAAAAATAGGTAGAGTGGAAGCCTCCCCATCTGGAAAAGCTGTAAGTTTCAAGACAAGTCAAATATATTTAAAAATCCATCAAAATCAGTAAAAGTGGAGTTTGAGACACTAGTTAGGTGCTCTTGAAAATAATTTTGCAGAATTTCTAAATACAACAAGTTTATAGTCAAGTGGTGATGTTTTAAATGACTAAGCCTGAAGAATATTTGATATCTCATTTACTTACTGTTCATCCCAGTTGTTTTCTTTTGGTATTTTTTTCCAGCCTGCCTAATGAAAAACAATTATACTGATTTAATTCCACAATTCTCGCTTTCAGAATCTCAACAAATATTTATGCTGGAAAAAAACTGCAGACCAGTAGTTTTTCGGGTAAAAGCAGTTGCTTCCAGTGCTGTTTCTGAAAGAATGACTACAGTTCTGTATGTCGTTATTTGTGTAACACCCTATCTTCATACTATTCAGAATTTATCATGAGTTTAGGAGATGGTGGAGTTTATAATTGATTGATAATCCCATTGGAGGTTAACAGGTAGCATTTGTACCTTTGGCCCATGAGTCTGTGGGATCTAGATCTGTATTTTAGCTGTCAAACTGAATGAAATACCTGGCAACTTTGGGGCATGTGGAGGTTTTGCTTTATTTCCTTGTCATTGGTAGGCAAAATGGCAAGAGATCAGCATATCTTGGCCAGTTCTTGCAGAGAAGGACTGGTAGGAAATGGAGATTGTGGTATCAAAGGTTGCACATGGTGTCTCAGCAGATTCATAAAGGAGTGTTGCTTTTACACACCCAGTAACAAGCTGTGCTGGTAACGAGGTGCTTGTAACTGAGGACCTGCTTACTCAAGCGCAGTATTGGTGACTGTAGCAGAGAGAAGAGGTCTGCTGGATATTATGCCAATACTCATATCTTTTCCTCATCCTGCAATTGTGTGCGTGGCTATCCTGCACTTTGATGATGCCTTGGTGAGTCAGTGAGATTGTGTGTGGGTTCAGGAGCCAGCCTGCATGGGGCAAGGTCAGGACCTTAATTGTAACCAGCTTGGAACTGAATTACAGCTCCTCTGTCACCAGGGCATCTGCAGCCGGTTTCGCAGTCAGTTTGTGTTTGAAGGAGCTTTTTAGCCTGAATGTTTTCAGTCTGCATGGATTGTTTTGGCAAGAACTGTATATGCGGATAATGTTTTGCGCTGTATAGCTGTAAGACGATCACCTTAAAAGAGAGTGGGCCCCTCTGAAAGTACAGCGTTGCAGAGGAGTAGTAAAGATGTTAGAATTACACTAGATCAATACCTGCACAACCTCAGAAAATAAGGACTTGCAAGAATATACCTCAGCTCAATCTTTCTATGTTTGCTTTTGAAAGATGCTGCCTACCTGGTAGGAAACTATGTCCTCATCAGTTACATGTGCAGATTGCCAAGGCCATAATCCATTGGCTGAAAAAATCAAAGTAAGATGATTTAAAAACCGTAAAACAAGACAGACTATAAAATGCCATATTTGTTTACTTTTAGCCTTCTAGAGGACCAAGAATATCTTACTGAAGCCCCCAGATGTTAGGGTCTAGCATCTTTCTTAGACCTCTGGGCAGATTGTTGAAAGAGACAAACAGGAGCTGGAGAGCCCTTTTTGTCTTTTTGATGCACAAACCAGTGCAGAAGTTCTGGTGGCTTTAATTGGTACCACGTAACAGTGATCACCACGAGCTACTGTCAGAACTTATGAACAGCTTTAGGAACATCTTTTAATAGCAGTAGATACAGTATTCTTCTGAGCAGACAACGCAAAAGCAAACATGAAAACTCTTTTGCCTTTGCGTAGCCTGGTTATGTCAGTGAAGAGATGGCCTCTTGATTAAATCCAGACTGAGCAGTTTCCTGTTAGCATGCTAACTCAGCCCCCAATGTCTTATTCTGAAAGTCTGTTACTGAGCATGTCTGCCAGGTCCTTTTCCCTTTAAAATTACAGGCAGCACTGCTAAAATAATAAAAACACAAACAATCCCTACAAGTCTCTTAAAATGATTTCTAGCAGTTTAATGTTTTACTGACAAACTCAGTTTTAGATTTTCAGGGTTTGGTGTTGGTTTTTTGTTTTGCTTTAGTTTTTGGTGTGGGGTTTGTTGTGGTTTGGGGTTTTTTTTGGGTGGGTTTTTTTTTTTTGGTGTTTTTTTTTTTGTTGTTTTGAACATTCTCCTAATGTGATATCTTGGGGAAGTTGCAGTGTTGCAATTAGCGGAAAAATTTGTGCACGTATCGTACTTGGGAGCAGATTCAGCCCTTGTTTGGTACACATTCACATTAGTGAATGAGACGTCTTTACACACGCTGAGTAGAATATGGCCGTAAATCAGTACATCATGGTTTGGACAATCTGCTGGATAGAAAATTAATAGTTAAATACAGTGGTGCAGACATTCTTCCCTGTTTGAAAGTGGTTGCATTGTATAAGTGGTTATTGTCAAAAGTCTATTTTAATTGTACGATGAAAAGTCAGCAAGAAAATGTAGTGTTTTTTTTTCTCCTGAGCAAGTTTTGCTTAGGGAAAATTTGAATGGAGGCGGGCGATGTATAGCACCAATAACAAACAGTATTCTTAGAGTGTTTCTGTAATGGTGATGCCATATATAATTCTATATATACCTTTAAGTCAGGTGTATAACAAATTATACACCTTTATATCAGCCATGAGATCCACGGAACAAAGTTTTTCAAGTTATTCTGGTGTAATTTCACTCATTCCCTGTGGGGTTGCGTTTGGGGTAACAGTGGGGTTTGGTGCAGTAGTACTGTGTGTTGCCTTGTCTGTTTATAAAAGGTATGAATGGGTTCATGACACAAGCCCAAGTTACCAGTCTGTTTGAGCAGATGTAAACCCACAGTGCTTCCAGAAATTCTTACAGCTTGCACCCAAGCTTGTGTTCCTTGCATCAGCCTGTGTGTTTCTGCAGCCGTGGGGTGAACTTGTGCGGGTTAAACCTGAGCCTAGGAGGTGAAATAAAGGGCTCTGTTTTGGCTGGACCACTTTCCCAGCCCACTTGGCTGCAGCAGGTGGACAGAAAAGGGCCTCTGGGAATGGCTTCTTTCAGTGGCTTAAACTCAAGGTGAAATGGTGCCATTTTGCAGTTGAGATGTGGCTGCAAGTCTCCTAGGGCCTCTGCTTACCTACTGCGTCTATACTCTTTACAGGCTGTTGACAGGTCTTTGTGTCTTGATGGTGCAAGATGATCCTGGCTCTTCCAGGCCTTCCTACAGACACAGAGGCACTTTTCTGCCAAAAATCTGTGCCTGGGCCCACTTCTTGTTAGAAAGTCCAGAACACTGTGGGATACTGCTGTTATTCCTGGTTTTTCTTTTCCTGTCTAGTCTATTTGTTTGGTTTTGGTTTTGGGGTTTTGTTTTTGTTTTTTAATACAGGAGGTTGTATTTTAATGTAACAGTGAGAGTTTGTTGGACCTTGTTAAGCTGGGAAATGAGATGTCCTCGTGCCAGAGTAGCAGGGCTTTAGACTAATATTAAAGACCTCTATCTTGTTTAAAACAAAAAAGGGTGTCTATTATAAATAATTCAAAAGCAATGGAAGGTCGTGATGTAAATATGAAGTGGATGGGTGATCCGTTCCTAATTATTTTATGAATAGGTTAACTTTTTTCTTTGTGCTTTTGTCAATATACCAAGCCAGAGTTGGTAGTGACTGTAAGTCGTTAACATGCTGTCTTCATGTCCTCAGTCTAGTCCCAAGGTGTTGTGTTAATGTTGGAATATTGTTAGCCTTGTTGTTTCTAACTCATACCTTAGCAGGCAGTTTCTGGAGCAAAACGTCTGGTCAAACTGTCCATGAACTTCATATTCAGTCCTGGTGGTGGTTGGTCGGGATGAATTTGAGACACGTCAAGGAACCATGGAGAAACTCAGAATATGGCTTGTCTCGTTACTTAGGGGAGCCTCTCAGTCTGTACAAATAACCGACTCGATATTCCAAACTCAGAAGAGCTGTTAAATTATAAACCGTTACTGTAAGGCTGTGAAATGTGACCTAATGATATGCTGTTACTGCGTGATCTCATGATACAGCAGAAGCTCTTACTAGGAGGGGAGGCTGTGATTCCGAAGAGAACCATCACAGCAGTCCCAGCTGAAGGCATGCTGTGGGTGAGTATGTAAGGAGGAAATCTGCAGCGGAATAATGCTGCGATGAAAATGGTTGAACTCCTTAGTTTTTATCCTGAGGTTGCAGGAGAGTTGATGATGCAAAGACTAAGTACTAGAGTGTTGTGTGTTCATGTCCAGTGCAAGTTTGTTTCCTGTAGCATTCTTCTACTGATATATCTAATCTAACCTAAAAAGATTTAAGATTCCCTCCCCCCCCTTGAAATATTTCATGACGGCTTGATTTCTCCTTTGCATAATGCCATTAATCCTAGCTAGGATTTGACTTTGTAAACTCAGTGGAAGTGAATAAAAGTAACTACTTCAAAAAGGTATTTCATTCGTTCAGATGATCTTCCAATAGTTTATTTACATAAATCATAGTGATGTCTGGGGATTTTTGACAGGATTTTTCATTTCACTCATGGTTGCGGACACTCGAATGGGTTCAAGCCATTTCTTTCTCTCAAGGAAAATTACTTTTTTGTTACTGGAGTTCCATTAGTGCTGGTGATATGTGATTATGCACGTCATGTAACTGTGACTGAGGTAAAAGAGCAGGTGTGTCACAGCATGTTTTCCTCAAGCTGAGGATGCAGTCCATCAGTCAGTTTGGTCCCCATTAAACAGCAGCAACAGAAAGAGAACTGTACACCTCCCCATGCTGCCTCTGTAGTTCGGCCTTTCTTAGGTTAGTGATCTGAACATTCCTTCCCAGAGACAGTCAACTCAAGAGGTAGAGGGAAATCTTCTGTTTGATTGCTCTTGTTGATGTATTTTATTTATAATCTCATTTTAAAGTTTTTATCCCACATACTTAACAAATCAGTATTTAAAGTAGTCACAAAAATAATTTTCTGAACCGTCCTCTAAATAATGTCAGAATTGAAGGGAATGTTTCTAGTTATTTCAGACTTAAACCAGTCTGTAAGCATGAAAACCAAATGCTGTCTAAGCCCCTCCCCCCAACACCAAACCCTAAATTTGTTGACAAATCTTGTGCCAAATGAAAACTGTAAGAGAAAATGGAAATGTTCTAATGGTAAGTTTGCAAGATGATGTTGGCACCCTCCTTGCAAAAGTATCATGAAATGTTTCACATCCAGATGTGTTCATGACCTTGGGTTCTGTGTGGCAACCCAAAGTTGGTATTTTCAGAAAGGGAATCACAAGTGCTGATGCCAAAGTTGTGGTCAGTTTTCATGTTTATTCAGAAGTTAATGGGGCACTGAGTTACCACTATTGTTCCTCCCAGTAATAATATTATTTGTGGTGTGATGGATTTTCTTTTAGATGATAATATATGATGGGATCATAAGCTAACTTAATAGCAGTTGGACTGTAAAAGATTGTGTGGAGCGTAGAAGTTATCTTCAAGATAAACTTACTGAAAACCTCTGCTATTTGATACGGCATTTGGTGTTCATTTAGCCAAAAGTGACAAAATCACGTAGTAACTAAAGATGGAGTATTGATGTGGAAGATGGAATTTAATCTTTGTTTCATTGTGAAAGCTGTGTCAGGGATCTGGCTTCTGTCTGATTTTTGTGATTGTTTTGTTTCAACTTTGTAGGCTGAAGGGGACGAGTTACCTCCAGAACATACTGTCAGCCAGTACGAAACATGCAAAATCCGGACAATAAAAGCTGGGACTCTAGAGAAACTTGTGGAGAACCTTTTGACAGCTTTTGGGGATAATGATTTCACCTACATCAGTATATTTCTGTCTACATACCGTGCCTTTGCTTCTACTAAGGAAGTACTGGAAATTCTTGACAGGTAAGAGCCAGTATACAATGGGAACTGAGCCATCATTTACATAATAGGGGGATGTGCTCAGCAATTTCTTCCATTACTTTTAGAGGACATGGACTTAATAACCCGATGGACAGATGTCAAGAGTCCTGCAAAATTCAGAATTTCAGCATAAAGATAAAATGTGTAAATGCGTGCTGCCCACATCCCAGCTGTCATTAAAGCGTAGTCATCAGGCAGCAAAAGTGTGCCGTGTCTGACTGCTAAGGATCCAAACTAGGACCAACGCAAGAAAATTAGTACAGCTTCCCTCTACCCACCCCTCAAAAAAAAAAAAAAGAATGCATGGGCTGCAAAGTCATACCTAGAATAGATTAGTATGTTTTTCTGGATACTGATATTTTTGGACCTACACTCTCCTGTTTGGGGGCTGCTGATTTGAGACAGGGATTGTACAAACATAAGAAAGAATTCACTGTCCCCTTCTAGTACTTGACGTGAACATGCAGTCATAAGTATTTGCAGACAGCAGAAGAACTGGATGATGTTCTAAGAATAGCTTAGGGTAAGACTGTTAAATCACATCTGCTGTATCTGTATAAATGCTTAGAACCCACAAGATTAGTTTTCTCACACTGAATTTAATTGGGACATGATTAGGTCAGAGATGATCTTATTTTGGGAGGAGAATATTTATTGCATTTTCAAAATCAAGTGATATACAGAAACAGTTATTCTGGCCTATAGTAATCAGAACAGAGGAGTAGCATAAGAACTCCTAGCTTTTAATTTTGGCTCTCCCTCTAGGTAGATAAGGAACAAGGCACGGATAAGCCATCTGTGCTTTTCTTTTGTATCAGGAAAGGGGTATGATCCTACTTGCTTTGTAGGGAAGTTATGTGGCTCAATTAATAGCGATGTTGAAATGCCTAAGTGCCAGTCCTGCTGTGATTGTGATAATAGCTGTGGTTGCTCAAGTGCAGTAACTTTGCAGCCAGGTAAGAAGTCAGAGGAGGAAAGAGCAGCCACCCTGGGGAGCAGACCGTACTTTACCTCTCAGTCTGTACTAATTCTGACATAGAGCACGGGGAGCAATACAAATTGACAGTGCATGTATCCAAGAATGTAAAACTGTTGAGGAATTCATTCTTCTGAATGGGTAATTCTTCCTATACCCTCAGTTTTGGATTCTATGTTTTGGGCACAGGTATCTTTGAAGAATAAAATACGAAAGGACAGCAAGTTTGTGGGGGTGCTAGTAACTTCAAAGAGGAGCTGACTTGCCAAGTGACAGTGTGTCGTGAGAGTGTCTTGCTTCCTAAGCCTGTAAATTGCCAAAGAGGCACAGATTTATCAGAGGAGCCAGTAGCTGTGTGCATATAGATTGTCCCTTTTAGCCAGTAATATTTTGTGTATGATTTATTTTACTGACTTTTATAAAAGACACATTTTTAACAGAAAAAGTTGGAATAAATAAATTTTTGTTGCTTTGTGTTTGTGGGTTGTCAGACTGCTCTTGTGAGGTTCTTATGGGTTAACTGACATTATATATCTGGGGAAATTTTATTTTTGTAATCAGTGATAAGTTGAGCGAGTAGCTCAAATACTGTGAATCCGTCAAAGGTGGTTCTAAACCTGAAGATACATGCTTCATTTTTCAATGAAAGGCTCTCAAGTTGTCTTAAGGCAGCTTATTTTGTCTTAAAGTACATTCATATATCCTGTGTAAATGCCCAGAAAACATCTTTATGTGCATTCCCCACGCAGTTCAACAGTAGTTTCCGTTCTTTCTCTTTTACTGAGGTACTTCACTAATGCAAATAAATGTCCCACCTGAGACTGTGACCATTTTATACATCGCTGTACAAACGTGCCTAGAATTGTTGCAACAGCCCCCACCCTGAAGAGACTCTACTGTCAACAGATGATAAACAGTGACATGAATAGGCTATGATGCAGATACTTAGGAGGAGCATACTAAGACAAAGAGAGACAGGGTTTAACTCATAGTGACAGTTTTGGAATTTGACCTGGGTTTTCACATGTTCATATTTTTACATGTCCATACCTGGTTGTTTTTTGCTGTCCTCAGGAGGCAGAAGGCTATCGTGCAAAGAACCATTCATATATTGTGCTTATTTAATTTGTAGAATTATAAAAGATCCTGTGTATCTGACAAACAAGTTTAAAATCTGCTATCAAATCTGTTAAGCTGGGTGATGACCAAAGTGATGTTTTTGGAGAAAAGTTCTTGGTGCTGGGAGGCTGCCTTGGACCCTCGGTGTTGGACTGGCTCTTCGGTCAGTGCTAAGCCCCTGGGCAGGATGAGGAAAGCGGTCTTGTAGCTGTTGGGCTCTTGTCCTCCTGTGTTCTTCTGTGTAGAGGACTTTGTGTGTATGACCTTTGTGTGGGACAGGTCATTATTTCATGTGCAAGTGTGTGGATCTTGGTCTCCTTACCTGGCTGGATTCAGTGGGTGCTCCAGGTGGTGTTGCTCAAGAAGTTGAGCTGTGGGTGCTGCTGGAGGTCTGGATGAGCTGAGGCAAGGGAAGGCACGTTCAGCTGCAGCTTCCCTGCTTGTGGCACTTAACAGGGGACATAGCTCTTCAGAATTGTCAATTCATGCCTTCAGTGACTACTGAAATAATTAAATCTCTGTGTAATTGATGACTGAAGCATTTTAAACTTGAGGTTGGGGCCAAAGGGGGTAATCCATTGCAACAGCAGTCCATTTTACGGTTTAGTTAGCCTTGTTACGGTTTTGATTTTTTTTGTGGTGTTTCATCACTAGCCATGAAAATGTTCAATCTCTGTTAGGCTGCACTGTTAATAAGGATGATGGAAAAGTCTTTTGGGAATCTTGCTTTTGCACTGAAGTTTTTGGAGCCCTCTAGCTAAACGGTTGTGTTTTCTTCACGTATTTTCCCCTAGCAAAAAGAATCATAGCATCCTAGAACTAGAAATGTACAAAATTAGTGAAACGTTGAAGTTGTAAAATCAGATACTCAAAGATCAGGAGTTTGAGAGGGGGGAAGAACTCAGCGTCTTTATGAAGTTCATCATGGGCTTTAGTTTCTACTTCTGTATTGTCTTCTTTAATGTAGGTATTAATGACAGGATTAAAAAAACAGCCTGAAGAAAGTAATTACTCATTCTCTGAGAATCATTGGTCGTAAGACACATAAACTCTTTGGGATCCTGTGAAAATGTCAGCTCCATGCAGTAAAGCTTTCTGTAAATTGTACAGCTAGTGCAATTTAGCTCAGCTAGCTCTGCAATTAAGTTCTTAATATTTCCATATCTGGGAATTACATCTGTAATATTACAATTGGATCGCAGCACAAAAGTGCAAGGCTTACTTACAAGTATTTCTTTCATTTTCTCAGGAGTGTATCAGAGGAGAGAAAACCAGCCTTGATTGGAAAAGAAATTGAGCAGACAGGACTAACTCAGCTCTGAAATGTGCACATAGCCAGTTTATAAGGGATTTCATTTGAGCATTCAGGCAGGAATGAACAGGAAAATAGGTGTCCTCTTCTAAAGATGGTGTGCTTGTTATTCACTGCTGCATTGTTTGCTGCTGACTGAGGGGAGTGATCTTGCACCAGACTTGTGCACTGCTGTGTTCTTGTGGTCTTGATGAAAGTGAGTTCTTGTCCCATTGGGTTTTGGTAACATGTTGGCATGGGAGAAGCCCTGCTCTAGGGAGTGACATCCTTCTGTGGTTGGCTTTGAGGACAGGAAGGGAGAATAAAGGAATTTCAGATACTGCAGCTTTACTTCAAAAAAATAGCCTAAATAATATTTATAGCAGTGTCTCGGGTAAATTTGAGTAGTCAGGTTGTTTAGAGCAGCAGCAAGTCAGGCGTGTAGGTGACTCTAGTCAGCCCTGCTCCCCTCCTCTGATGCTCCTTTAAAGAGGTGAAAATGTCAGAAGAGGGCAAGAAAGCACAGGGGGAAATTCTCTGTAGAACATAACTTTCTTTTCTGAGCCCAATTATGATCTTGCTGGCTTGTGTACCTCTCAGAGCAAGCTATAATGTCTCCTCCAGAGGAAGGGCATGTTGTCAACATTATCCTCATCCTTTTATAATAAATGATAGAATCCACAGGAAATCCTAGGAGGTCACCCCTTTCTTCCCCTCTCACAAATCTGAGGAGTGTAGTGCTTAAGAATCCATAGACGTTTCTCTTGGCTTTTTGAATATCATGGATAATCTAGAATTTGATGGCTTGGGACAAAACATAGATGAAATTTAAGCTATAAAAATTAGACTGATTTACATGCAGATGTGTAGTACGGACTTGTGAAGAAAAGCAGATGTTATAAGGAAAAATAAAATAAATGAATAGTAATAAGAGAAATGAATAGTAATTTCAATTAACCATCTTAGTTTTCATTGATGTAGAATAAGTAGCAAAGAGAGTGCATTTTTGCAACTTTCTTGTTGCTGAACAGAGACTAAAGTAGGTGTCAGTGCATAATCTGTGTTGTATAAGTACTTGTATTTTGTTTTCCAGTGAAGTAAAAAAGTAATGAAAAGGGCACTCTTAAAAAAGCAGTAAGATTTTGGCATTGGTTGTCAATTTTAGTTTCATGTGAAGAGCTTGAGCCCTGTTTCTTATTCCTGGTGATAGAGCAGGGTTGTAGAGTAAGGGAACAATCGTGAATGGCCATGCTGAGCTCTTGTTTGGTCCAAGGGAGAACAGTGATGTGGTCAGATCAAAAAAGGCCCTTTTATCTTTTTAGAGATGAGCAGCCCCTTGACATAGAGTAGGAGGAAACAGCATCTGCATCTCCCAGTTGTAGGACACACTTTTTTTGTGGGAAAGTACACATTGACAAGCTTGCTTCAAAATTCCTGTGTGTGGAAGCTGGGTTGCCTCCCGTGTATTCAGTTTCTGTTGGATTTGCTTTGGATACACCCTTCACTGTGAGTGCTGCAGAACTGCCTGATGTATGCATGCACAAATGCAGATTAGACAAAGAGAGTCGGGGACTCTGGAAAAGTGTCCTTGGAAATCTGGATGTATTGTAATCTAAGTGTGGGGGGATACCTGTTGGTCAGTTGATGTGGTCTGCAGAGTATCCTGTCCAAGCAGTGCAAGTATTAACTAAATTTGGGACATGAAACATTTATTCCATCCAAAAAAGCTGAGATGCATTTCCCTGAGTGACAGAGGCAAGTAGAAAAGCAGATGCTGTATGTACTCAAGAGAAGCTGAAGTGTTAGGGCAGGAAAAAAAGAGAACTTTTTATAGGTGTGAATAATTTGGAATAATGTGTGCTTTTGTTAAATCATTTCACATTGTGGTGAGGTGTGGTGAACTCATCTGGGCAAAACCTTTTTCCTTGCTTGGACCTTACTGTGTTAAAATAAGCTGTGATCTGCCCTGTGAACATGTGAGCTCTGTGGCCATCGGTAGCTCCGAGGAGGCCTTTCTGGGCTGCATGCTGTAATCTTCGTTTCCCACATGGCTGTGGAGGAGTTGGTAGTTTCTCTCTCGCGGTGTGGCAGGACGTCAAAGGGACACGGGTGTGCTTACACTGCCTTTGCTCCTCTTCACGTGATGTGGGGAAGCCGGAGGAAGTCCTCCCAAAGCCGAACACCCATGGCTTTGGTTATGTCACAGCAGGAATTGCATGGTTTCACAGCACTAGGCCTTGCGGTGTTTTTGACTCCCACAGCCCTTGCTGGTGGTGTTGTCACAGCAACACCCAAACCAGCGGGGCAGAGAGGAACACGCCCAAAGGTGGTTTCTGCTCTGTCATCTAGTGCAGTGAGTGGGCTTACAGAAGGTATCAAACAAGGCATGTGAAAAGGTTGAAATTGTTAATGTACAATTCAGAATATTTTAAGACCGATGTAGTTCCCTGTGGTAAGATACTTAGTGGATTTTTAGTGCCACGCTACTTATTGTAACGGACTTTAAATTGGGACCTTTGATAACTTCTGTCTTCAGTAATATCAGAGATGTGCTATTTGCTCTCTGAGTAACTTTTAACACTTCTTGGAGATTGTGAATAAATCTGTTCTTCCCCCCAACTTCAAATTAATTTTTGCTTTTTATTAAAATTGAGACTGGAGCCCTGTTCGTTCTTTTGGCTGGATTCAGCCTATAAAGGTTTTCTTTTAACATAGAGTAGAAGTTAAACTAAACAAAATCTTGGGAATAAGCTGTTATGTTGAAAAGTGAGGGGGATGACTTGTCTTTTCAAAGCTATTTAAGAGTAATTGGACATCCGTATCCCTTTAGTATTCATGGAAGTTTGGCATCTAAATGGAGCAGACAGCTTTGAAAATCTGCCAAGTCTTTAACACTGTATGTTCTGATATTTTCTCTTTGTTTGGTAGAAGTGGGTAGTGAGATTTAAAAAGAAAAAAATCTTGTTGGCATTTTGATGTGAAAACGCTGGATGGAAGTGCCTGGAGAGAGGAAGAAGAGACCAGCTCCTTCTGCCCCTGGTGTGAGATACAGCATGGTGCCTCCTTGGAGATCCTTTGGTATCCCCAGTGTCGCTGGGTGCACTGTGGAATTAACCGCTCACAAGTGTGATGGAAGCCAAAGATGTTTATCTCTCCAGATGAGAGCAGAAGCAGGCCAATTTCCTCTCTTACATATTTTATTTTGTCCTGGTAATCACGTTCCTTGCACTTAAAAATGGGGCTGTGCTGTGCTCGGAACACTTGCATAGAAAGGAGCAACTGGTCCCAATCTTGAGGAGTCCAGAGAAGGGAATTGATATTGTTGGATGGGAGAGCTAGAGCTGATAATGACTGTAAATAGCAAGTTAGTTTTACATTTTCAGTTCATGCCTTTTGCTGGAGAATGGCTTGATAGGGGGTAAATGGAGAGGAAAATGGAGGTAGAGAGGGGACGTTGAAGGAATGGGTCCTTCGGTAGCAGAGCCACATGTTCTGGGACAGCAGCTTTATATGGCATTTGGCTCACTGTTGTTGCTGTAGCATCTATTCTTTCCTTTGTTGTTTTCCTCTATACCAGGTGGTCTGTCTACGTAACTACAGAAGCAATTTTATTGCCATGATTCTAGGTGTGTGTAATTCAGAACACCTTATGGTTCTTACTGAGTGTCTGTGCTTCCAAGTTGCTTGTTTCAATGCTTACAAGCCTTATTTAGGGCTTTGTTTGGGGCTTTTGCAGAGAACCACCTTTTCTTATTAT
The DNA here is from genome assembly GCF_965140245.1 of Athene noctua. Classification (NCBI taxonomy): domain Eukaryota; kingdom Metazoa; phylum Chordata; class Aves; order Strigiformes; family Strigidae; genus Athene; species Athene noctua. The sequence continues at coordinate 34,191,177 of NC_134041.1, forward strand.
TTCTGAGTTATTAAGAGTATTTTCCTCCCTCTTCTTTCCTTCCGTTATTAACAGAGATGCAGGGGTGCATTTTCTACTCTATTTTCCAGTATTTAAATAATCAGTACCATCCATTACCTTCTGGTCTCATTTGCTTAGTCAGTCCCTTTGAGTGCAGTTTATAACTTTCCAAACGCCAAGCAAGGCTGAAAAGTTCTATGGGCTACAGGATCCTTTTGTTTCTCGTGTCTCTTTTTGTATGCAAAGCATTCATACAAGGCTGGGTAGTGAATGGCTCTTTGTCCGGGAGCTGATGAGAACAGAGCAGTGGAAGTCTGCAGAAACGCTGTTCTTTACATCAGATGTATCATTAACTCCTCCTGACCCGTATTTAATGACCTGTTGTTCATGCAGAGCTCTTGCTTTGAAAGATAGGCGGAGGTTTACATCTGGCAATATAACAAAGTGTTATATTCTTATCCAATTTTGTACTGAAAATTTGCCTGCTCTTTATTACTGTTACACATTTATGTTATAAGAATCAGCTTGTATCTCTCTAGTGGGATTTAAATGCAAATGCCTAATGTTCTGCAAATACATATTTTATATTTCATACAACACTGGGACAATGACACTGGGTCACCTCAATAAATTTTGCTCTAAGAATTAATGGCAAGTTTTGGAAAATGAAAATGAAACTGTAATTGTTATTCAAAACCTGAAGCTTTCTTTGCAGATTTCTCCCAGCAGGGGAAAAAAATGTCTTTTGTCTATGTCACGGTCCACTCGTTGGACTCGTGATGGTTTGTTTGATACGATCTCGAAAGTGCAAAATTAAGGTGACCAACACCAAAGGGGATAGCAGTAATAAACCAGTGAAACTTTATTGTGCTGCCCGTGATGCAGCATGCGATAGAGACAGGTGAAAGAAAGGAGAGAAGTAAAGTAAAGTTTTAGACCGAGGAGGGAAAGAGAGTTATAGTTACCACTGCTGATCTCACGACGTCCTAATGGTCCCGGGTCCAGCTGATGCTGCGTCGTCGATCATTGTGGTCCTTGGTGGGGAAGCTTCCAGTTTTCCTTGTCCAGAAGTCATCCTTTTATGCTCAGTAACACCCCTTGCTCCACCTCCGCCTCGGGGGTCTTCGCCCTTCTCGAACGAGGCCATCGCACATGCGCAGGGAGGGGCGTCCGAGGCATGGTCAGTCTTGGAGGCGGGTAGCCTTCCACCAGGAGGTGTGTTTTGGTATTACAATGAAGCAAAGTTTGTCTAAGGTTCATGATTTCTTCATGGATGTTATGGCAACAGTTGTGATCCATCTTTTTTGACAGTGGCTATGCAGTTATCTCTAACAGCATTGGCTAGGCCCAGGCACTGAACAATAGCACAGCGCTCTTTGTACTGCACGGCTCAGGCACCGCAGAACAGCCCAGCACTGCCTGCACCACACGGGTAAGTGCTCAGGAGAACAGCACAGCACTCGCTGTGCCACACAGTTCTGCATTCAGGAGCCTTGGCACCATGTTCCACTCCAGGGATCGGCAATGCCAAGCAGGCCATTGTTGGGTACCTCACTGTCCATGTCCCTGATGACAATGTTGAGACAATGCTGATCTTCTGACCGACTCTTACAGTCTATTGGCTAAGATGAACTTTAGTCATCTTATCTAGCAGATGGCAGTGGAGAGTGAAATTGCTCCAGCAACAGGACAGGGGCAGCCAATATAGCATGTAATGTAGGTTCTGTCAGCAGCATGTCTCAATTCTGTCCCAGGCTATCTCTACTGAGGAGGCGTCAGCATAGTTCTCTAAATATCCCTCTTATGCTCTTTCTGTATCTTCTTGGTAAAATGTTATGTTACCCAGCGTCATAATATTTGGAAATGCAGGACAATCTACAGGTCTGCAAGAGCAAATATTGAAACGAATAGAGTTAAATTTAATTAAATGAGGCTCAACTTTACACTTCAGCTCAGCAAAGAGTTGGAAGCATTGTTCTTAAAGCTCTTCTCCTGTATTCATTCCACACTTGCAGTAAAGCAGTGGGAAGTATCTCCAATAGTTAATTGCATGCACTTTGAATTGCAAGTGCTATTAATGAATGTTTAGGGTATGACTGAGAGCTGAGAGAGGCCAGGTAGGATTAAGTGTTGAATTTGGGCATAGCCAAGAGTTGGAAAGAAGTTATCTACTCAAATTTACAGCTTTGGTAGTGCCGATCCCAATAAAAGAGAAGTACCGTCAAGGTGAGAAATTGCTTGGGAGAATATAGGAGAAAGCACAGAGGCCACTGATGCACCAAAAAAATTTCAGAGTGAGATTGACAGCCATTCTTGTACCAAGCAGTGGTGGTTCCTCTGTGAATGCTAGTGTTGTGATTCACTGTGACCACCGAGGGATCGAGGTGTTGTTCAGCATGTTTGGAAGCGGATTCTTACCCCACTGTCAGTTTAGCTAAGAATATTTTTCTGTAGATGTTTGGATTAACTCTGTGAAATGGCAATGGCAAAATGGGTTATACTGTATGTACCTCTAAGGACCCTTTCTGTTAAGTCCTTAAAACCTGCACTCATACTTCTGCTGTCTTACAGGAACAGAAGGACTGTTTCAGACTAACTGGGGATCTGGGCCCTTTAAAACATAAGTTTGCAAGTTTCTGTGCATGCGTTATGCCTTTTTTTTTTTTCGAACAGATAAAATCCTGAGATTTCTCAAGTCATCACCACTGATATGGGACCTTAGGTTTAACAAGAGACAACGTATTGGTCAGACTAAGCTATTGGAGTCAAGCAGTCGTGATTTGTTCTCAGCTTTGTCGCAGATACATGGTAACAACTGAAGCAGATAATTTTTTGTTATGTCTACCTGCAGTTTAGTTGGAGAGGCAAGATCTGGTTTTAAATGAGCTGTGTCAGGTAATTCAAGTGGTCTTAGCACAGTATTCTCAAGGCTAAGTAAGCCCAAGCTGACCTCATTATGACTGTGGCTATGCTGCTCCTATCAGAGGGATTACTTGTTTACCTTCATTGGTTTGGGTTTACTTTGCAGTGCAGTGGAATGTATGCAAACCAGTGATCTCTCTCTGCCTCAGCTTCCCCATCCACCGTGGAATTGTCCCGCATTAATCCCTTGTCCTAAGATTGTTGAAACTTAAGTTCTTTATTGTAAAGTATTGTGGAGTTCTGAGATTGTGAACCATGGTAGGGTAGAATATCAATATGAGGGTGGTAGGTGGTGGTGCAAAAAACTTTTATTTACAACCAGATCTGGTGAGAGCAAGCTTGAATTCAGTTACACGTTGACTTTCTGTACAGACCTGGGATTCTTGCGTGTGAAGCCTTAGACTGATACTTCCACCTCTTCTTTTTGTCCTTTGAAACATTTTGGATGACTTTGTTAAGAGTTCTGACATGAACCTGCTGGACACAAACTGGCAGCCCGCTACGTGTTCTCTATCTGATGTTACGAGGATGTTGTAGCACAAGCACTTAAAGATGCACTTACTCTCCTCTGACTGTTCAGATTAATTTCAGGTGCCTGACACCCTTAGTTGGGCACAGAATGCGTAAAATCAGCTTGCCTTATTCTGGACTGTGCGTAATTGTCCACTTTCACTCATGAAAGCTGGCTGTAAGGAGCCATGAACTCCGTTACGGAGCTGTATGTCTGAAACAGGGGCGCTGCCGTTGAAAATGAAGGGCATAATCCTGCCTTCGAGGCACGTGCGCTGCCTGTGTAGGTGAGAGATTTTGCTTTGCACTTTTGGAGTCGTGCCCATGGTTTCCTCTTTCCCAGTGGTAATTTTCAGAGTGCCGTGGGCCCTTCCCACTCGTGACAACTGTGTCAGTAGTTTTGGCACGAGTGGGCACTTGTCACCTCGAAAACTTTGTGGGAAATCACTCTTGGAGTAGGAAGAAATGGCAACTACTAGAGAAAGAGAAGCTGCGTTGGAGAAAGTGGTTGTGTTGCAGCCTCATTGCGCCCTGGAATATTGCTCTGGGAAAGGATGGAGTGCCAACAGGCAGAAAGGGTCTTGGAGCTGTGAGCAAGGAAAATGTTTTGGTTGATTCCTCCTGTGTGCAGGCTGCTTCCTGTAAGTGAACAAATTCGGTTGGAAGAAACTGTCTGTCTCTTGAGGACTTTTTCCTCCTAAGTGAAATAATTTTCAAGCTCCTTAATTTTGCCCAAGTGTTAGATTCCGTATTTGTAGTTTGAGCTTTTTAGTTGTTGATGAGACTTGTATATGAATTACGCTATTTAGGATTTTGCTTTTATTTACAGTAGGAATTCCTCTAAACACCCATCTCATTTTTCAGGTATGGAAACCCAGAGCCTTCAGGCTGTGAAGAGGATGTAAGCCAGGATTCCTCTGAATCCAAACCAGTCCTGGGGACGTAAGTGTGTTTCTTCACTGTTATTTTGCACAGGAAGCCCCAGTCAGGATTCGGTACTGGGGGAGGCTGTGGGCAGCATAGATGTTGCTTCCTTTGAAATTTCAGAGCACTGTTTGCTTGCTTCAAGAGGCTTGTGTGAAGGCCACATATCAACGGTCTGGTAAGATATCCAGCCCTATAACGCAGAGATCTTTCTGTCAGGGAAATTGTCTCAGAATTCAACATGAGATGAACACATCTAGGCCAAGAGTTAGTTGATTAAACAAAGGAGGAGTGTTTGTTTCCCCTGCTTTACCTCTGGTGGTAAATGGTTATGGCTTGTGACTGATTTCATTGTGCATAACAGCAGTGTCTGCAGACCGAAGCTGGGGTTGTTTCAGGCAGCGTGTGTATGCGTGTTTCTTTGCCACTGGTGCCCCTGTGATTTACAGTGTTGCTTTTAGAGTGAGATTTAAATTCTGAAGTCATCCGAATTTGCAAGAAAAAGAGCAAAGCTGTCTTGAAGTGCAGTTAAAGGGGTGAAAAAGGGGTTTGCTTATCCTCCTAGCACCATATGAACGTGGATTTTATCTGTAGACGTCGGGTGTAAAATGTGCCTTAGGTCTTCAGCATTTGTTCTTTGACAGCAGTGTGATCTGTGGTTTGCATGCATTGTGGCAGTGAAGAGTAGCTGCAACGTTATATTTGATTACAGTATGAAGATGCTCTATTCTTGTCAGCGTTACTGAGGATTGTTTTTCTATGAATGTCTCAGCTTCCACCAGTTAAGAAGACCTTAGTTTTTTTATCAGTGCACTGACTTCTCAAGGCGTAACTGAAGAAGAAGCCTTTAGCTTCCTTTTGTTTTGAGGTGGAAGAAAAATGTGGAACTCTTCTGTCATGTCCACATGTCACACAGTCCAATCAAGACTGAGAAATACGCTGCACTGTTTTAATTCCTGAGATTCAGGCAGACTGTCTATTCAGTTCTGTTCTACAATACCGAGCGTGGTCTTCCCACTGCTTACCTCCATGCTTTTCTGATGGCTTGTGTGTTGGGATTAGGGGGGTTTTGAGTCTGGCTTAAAAGGGTTCAAACATCCCCAGTCCAGAAATGTGTCGTTAACATACTGAACACCTTCCTGTCCTCCGTTGTCTGAATGGATTGGTTGGACAGTGAGGTCGCTTTGCCTTCCGTCACTCATGCAGCAACTGTTTTGCTTAACCACCAGAGATAAATTGGTAAAAGCTCCTTGGCTGTGAGCATTTCAGTAGCTGTCTCTGACAAGAAGAGATGTAGAGCTTAATTAATGTCTGTAAATGACACAGGACTCTCCGAGGCTTTAGTTAGAAACACATGTTATCGGTTGTTAGTTTATTTTTTTTTTTTTAGCACTTAGCAAGGACAGCAAGCTAGAAGCTCTACTGATTTGGGCTGTTCTTCTTGCCCCATGAGACTCAACATGGGAGCTCAATTCTCTGATTTTTTTCCTGGCTGCTGTGACAGAGAGCTATCAGTCTTTTCCTCCCGTTTTGCCATGAGAACTCATCAAAGAACAGCTGGTAGTTAAAAATTCATCACAAGCACCAAGAAGGCAGTGTTCTGTAATGGGTAGAGGCAGTAGTAGGCAGCCAGCAGGTTCCCACACTGCCATCGAAAATGAGCTCCAGGATCTCTTCCAGCTTTGGGCAAACCATTTGACTTTCCCCTTTCCCAGTCAGTCCAGGCACAGAATATGAGCTACAGTAGTACCCTTCCTTCAAAACAGATGAAGCATTTGTACTGGGGATGAGGAGAATAATTTCACCAGTGTAAATCAGGTTGGGATTAGTCCCCCAACTGCCGTGTCATGGACCCAAAGGAGCTTGATTATGAGATGGAGAGAGAAGGATTGAAAGGATTGACATTAGTGTCAGTCGGGCTTTGGGCAGAGTGCATCAATTTTTTTTACACCTGGAGGTGAGCATGCAAGTGAGATAGCATTTAGTAGGAGCATGTTTGTTTTATTGTTTTATGCATATTGTACAAATGGATGGAGTCTGTGGTCCTATTCTTGTGGTAGCACAACTTCTGTTAAGTGTATCTGACATAATTTTCATTAATACAGTCAACAGAGCTAATTTTGATACTTTGGCCCTCGTAAGATACCTTTTATGTCTGAATTTGATACCCCTTACCCAACTACTTACTTATAGAGAGCTCAGCAATGAAGTTGTCCACTAAGTAATTTGTCAGGTGTATGTGTTTTAACAGACCCTGTATAAATGTGAATTCACTTTCCTGCCTTAAGAATTTCCATTGCTGTCAGTTGCTTTGGCTGCTTGTCTCTTATATATGATTAATGGTTTCTGGAAAAGAGGTTGGCTTTGTAGTCCTGTCGTGAAACACGTAGTTCTAGTAGTTGAGGTTTTCTCTTGTCCGGGATAATTCCAATATAATTGCATTTGGCCTCTTTTCTCATAAAACAGGAACATGCTATAATTGTGCTCTCGGTTTTTTATGACTTGGAGAACTAAGAGGAAGAAGCATAGAGCCATGTTATTTCTTACCATTAACTCTGTATTCCTCAGAGGAAAAATATCTCATGGGGAAGCCCATGGTCTGTGGCCAGAGATCTTCTGCATTCATTAGAGGTTCCTCTTGTTCCGATGCTTTAAAAATCCACTTGAGACATTAGAAGTGGGGATGCAATTTAAAGAGTTTCCGCTGGTTTGACACAAAAAAATGCTGCAGAAGTTAAAAACAACTGCAGGATAAGAATTTATGACTGTAAATATCTCATGGAGCATTAAAGAAGGAGGTTTTTTTGCAAAGTCTTAGGTATACATGGGAGGAATAGTGTTGTATGTGGTGTATTGTAGGCCCACAGGTTACTACTTTCTGTGTTGAAATTCCTTGTCCTTTTTGTACTTGCAGTAATAAGTTGTGATATATTTTGAGCAGGAAAATGCATGATGTACATAATTTTTAAAATTACTGTTATTTTAGCATTGCACTCAGTGTTTATGTATCTCAGAACCTGCAAGTCCCATGCCAGGGCTTGAGTGTGCTTGTGGCACAATCTCATTTGAGAGCCTTGTGGGAGCTATAAACCTACCCTTGTGTTTCCAAATTCTGGGTCTCAGCCAGCAGTTACACTTGTTGCAGTGACATGTGCTTGTTACTGACCCAAGATCACTTCAGCTATGTTCAGAAACATGCCTTCTAACGATCCATTCTGCCAAGGGGATTTTCCCCATGTCACTTAAGCATCATTCTTGTCATTTTTGGGCTGCTGGAGTGGTCAAAAAAATTATATTTTTCAAAAGGTATTTGACTTAATTACATCTAATGCAAAATGTCTTTGGGGTTTTTTATTATTACTGCCCTTTTCTTTAAAACTGCATTCAGTAATACAGTTTAAACAAAGGTATTGTAATTTTGTAACTTTAAAAGTACACAGGCAGTTTGGACCTTAGAGCTATGAGTAAGCTCTGACCACCACTAAAAGTTTTGTGAGCTTAAAAAAACCTGTCATGCATAACTCTAAGCTTTTTTTTTTTTTTTTTTTTTTTTAGTGTCAGAACCCGCCTTAGCTTTTCATGTTCAGTAGCTGGCTTTCCAAAGTTCTCACTACTGTCAGTCAGTTTATGATAGAAAGTAACAGAAGAATAAAGTCCAGAAAAGATCAGATATTCCAGTCAAATTTCTGAGTTAGATGGACTTCAGCTTGTGTTTCCAGAAATGTGTTGGCATGCCTCTCTTAACTGTCAGATAAGAGAGTTGTAAGGAGTAATTTACTTGACCCTCTATCTACCCTAATAAGGAATTCGTTGTGCTCCTCCTTGCATCATATAAACAAGATTGCCTGGTGCTGTTTCTCAGTTCTGTGTGTTTTTGTATTGAGATGTGACAGAGTTGCCTTCTCATTTTACGTCGTCGTTGTCTTCAGAGTTCTCTATGTTCCCTACATGTTTTTTAGCTTAGGACTTCTGTTGACTTTCAGAGAGAAAAGAGTAGATATAACACACCAAGACATGACAATTCAGGAGAAAACCATACATACTTTAGACACAATAAAAAATTATCAGCATGATGAGCAGCATTAAGAATTAGAGAGGCCCATATGATAGTACACATTACATGAACTGTAGAGAATTTGTGCTGTAATTCAGTTCCGTCTTAGTTTTTAAGTGAGGTTGTGTAGTTCAAACGTGTGGTTTGGTACGTGCAACCTGACAAAACGCAAATGAGAAAAGGAAGTAGAGCAAAAAGAAATAAAGTAGTTTCTTTTGCTCGTGTCTGATGTGAAGACTCTACATATCAGCCAGGAGTCATGGGAAATTAAATAAGATAGTCAGGTCCAAGAGATCTCAAGTATCTCTACACATTCTGGGAAGGGGATCAGCAAGCCAAGCAACTAATGTAGTTTGGGGACTTCAGTCCACCTGAAATGGTTGTGTGTATTGCCTATGAGATAGTTCAAAACAATGCTTTTGGTGATATGACCTGGTCATGGTGATCTCTGTTCAGAGCAGGAGAGTTCCTCAGTTAACTTTCAACTCTCTGTTAAAAGGCTGAGTTTTCTACACAGAATGATCTGTGAAATAACTTGTGCCCCATTTCCCTCCTGCTACTGAGAGGTGGTGTTCCTTTTGATCTCTGGGCAATCCACTGCTAGCAGACAACTATACCCAAACCCCAGACTCCATGAATTTAAAAGGGTGATGTATTAAAGGAGCACAATACTTCTTTCCCAGAAGTTAGACATTAAAGACCTGGCTGCAGAGTCCAGAGAAAGAACCATAAAACCTTTGAAGTATAAAATATCATAGCTGCTTGTATCTTTTGGAAGTCGATAGCTTCACTGGCTACTGAGATGCCTCTGAGTAACGTGAGGGTCCGAAACAGTGCCAAGGCCATGTCACCAAGACGACTTGCTAGGCTTGAGAGACCTGGAGAGCTGATGCATCACATCATGGATAAAAGGTGCTGATTAAAACTTATTGCCACGAATTTTGAAGATTTCTGTCAGTGAAGTTTCCAGAAGTGATTGATTCCTGTTCAGCACACAGAGAAAAATGTCCCGCCTGGCAGTCCAGGCTGGCCTGCAATGTTTGCATTTAGGGAAGATCAGTTTAATGTTAACTGAATATAGTTACTTGAAGACCTTACTCAAACATATAGTAGTACAAACCTGAGATTGCCCGTGGAAGAGATTTTTCAAGAGGCAGATGTTGCCATCGTGGTCCATGCACTCGGACCATGATTTTTTGTTTGCTTGCTTTCCAGACGTCTAACATCAGTACGTTTTCTTGAGAGATACCCTTTAGGCATGTTGGTAGATATAATGGGGAGAGAAGAAAGCATGCCATCTCCCTCTGTACATGGAAATAACTCTTGCATTTGTAGCTAGTAAGAGACTCCGCAGCTAGGGCAAAGGCAATGAGAGGAAATTCTGAGCTGTAAACAGTGAGCCGTGTGCTGATCCCTACATTTACATCACTCCTTCTGATGAAACCAAAGAAAGTTTAAGAACTTTTATAAATCCCAGTTTAGGTTATATTTCTCAAGAAAACTAAAGAGAAAGCGGTAGAACTGGAAAACTGGTCTTCTGGTTGCAGTATGAGGTTTCAAATGGGAATTTTAATGATCTTTCTTTTTTTTCCTGGCTACGTTGTGTACTCACATCCCCAGTGCTGTAAAAGGGAGGATTCTTATTGGAGTTGGGTGAGCAGAATGAGAAGCAGAAACGGTTTATGTAGTACAAAAAGTAAAATATCTTTAAGCCCTCAAACTCTCTCCTCTTCTGCAGTCCCAAGGACCGCTGTGGCTGAGTCCTGAGGCTTTAAAATACTAAATGAGCTGGAGTAACAGTAAAAGTCCTTAGAAGCTTCCTCTTGGAGTATAAGGTTGTGGTTTCCTGCTGCTACTGGATTTGGTTTGCTGATTTGGAGTAGGTTGGTGGTGCTCTCCCTCAAATGAATGACAGGCCACAGAAATGAATCAGAATACTTGGGGCTTTTTTTGTTGTCTTGAATGTCAGCTCCTAGCTGCATCTCCTTTATTATCAAAATGTGGAGTTTATTTGTTATTAACACTTGGCATGTGGCATGATTGAAAACCACAGATAAAGCAACTTGAAGCTGAACTGAAATCTCCTTGTTTCATTCCACAGCAATTGGGTAAAACAGTTCCAATAGAGAAAATTAAGGAACTATTGAGTTACCACATGGCATGTCTTGCTTGTTTACCCCTTCTCTTCTGCATTACAATAGCAGATACCAGAACCTTCAGTGTAATACTGCAGCATTTGGAGTTTCTCATAGTGCTAAACAAACATTGTCCCATGGCTTCTTGTGCATTTAGACCTTCCTGACAGAAAACTTATCTTTTGTTTCCTGCTGAAGTTAACGATCCTGCTGGAAAACAATGTGCACCGTTACAGTACTGCAGGAATAAAACTGGTCCTTGAAACATTTTGCTCCAGGAGAACAGACACCAAAGGAATGTGAGAGAAATGGAAGAAAATTGGCTGAAAGTTTCTGATGCCTGGGAAGTCAGTGGTGGGAAGCAGTTAAGATGCATTTGGGAGAGCAACAATCAGCATTCATTCCAGTAAAGGCAATTAAGCTAAAACAACAGCAGAAACCAATGTGGTTACATGAGAAGCGGAGTCAAGCACAGGACAGTATAAGCAAAGGAGGAGTGGGAGAGTTATGAAAACAACCAGAACCAAGCAAAAAAGAATAATTAGAAGAGCAAAGAAAAATAGTGATTGGCATCTCAATTAAAACAAAGAACAGCTAGTTTAGCTATTCCCTTAGTGACTTTACATGCAAAAGTTTCCCTGTGTGCTATTCAACTGTTTCCTCCCAAATCAAAAGAGCAGGTCCTTTGCTGGAAGTCATCAGTGGGGAGTGGGTGTGAGAAGCTACTCTTGCATCAACCTTTGCCTGCAGTTTACATACATTCTACCCCTGATTCAAAGTCGAAATTTAACTGCCCATGTTGTTATGTAACAAACAAAACTGAGAAGATATAGCTGGCCTAATTTCATCTGTGTGGGCAAGCCTGAAAGCTATTGCATGGACAGTGGAGGAGAGGGAATATCCCTCTGTAAAGATTATTCTATCGATGCTCTTAACCATGCTTTGGCAAATTACAAATAGTTTTGTGCATGTTTCTGTCTAATTTCATAAGAAATCAATCATTTAATGTCTTTTTGCTACTGAGGTTCTCCTTAATTGTTGAGATTCCCTTCTACTCGTTTTTTAGAAATAATTGTGGTGGGAAAGAAAACACTGCTTTTGCCTTTTTGGCAAGAAATGATCTCTAATTCCTACACAGATCTCTTCAGGACCAGAGCTATAGCTGTCTTCCCGGTTGAGAAAAGACTATGCACAATCTCCGTGTAAGCTATTGAATCACTTGTGGCTATGTGATATGAAGGCCTCATTTTCCACCTCCTCTGTGCCCTGCTAGCTCAGCTTAATGGAGAGGTTAGACTTGGAGCTGCTGCAGTCTCGTCATGTTTTGTGGTAGCTCATGGGTAAATATGACTGGATGAGTTGTTCTGTGTTTCCAGTTTGTAAATGAGAGGATCAGATGAGATGATCTACTTCCACCTAACCCAGGTGGATTTTGATTACTGAAACCTTCAGAGATGGGCTTCACGCAAAGCTGGAAATCGGAAGACTTTGATAGATGTGAAACTTGAAAGCATTGCTGTCCAGAGCCCAGAAACTACGGTTGGCAGAAGAGGAGTTAAACATTAAAAAAATTTTCTTACAGGCAGGAAAGGGAAAAAATTCTTGCTCATAATCAGGCCATGAAAAATGTAGTCTGTGATGTTTCTTTCCTGCCTGAGATCTTGGAAGGCCCCCATTCCTATCTGTCTCTGGGTCTGTTGAGTACAGGGAGTTTCTTCTCAAGGGCAGCAGATGCAAAGCTACTGCAAGATACAGACAATTCTGCAACCCGCTTTCAGAAAGTGTCTCTCCCTGACACACCGATTAAACAGGCGATAGGAAGTCAGTGGGGCCCGGTGTACCTTTTTTCCTCTTTCCTATGTCCCCTTTTGACTGAAATGATTTTGCTGGCAAAAATCAGTGTCTGTAACAGCTGTGAACTCTTCACCCTGCTCTGGGATACTGGGTCTGTCTTAAACTCTGTTTATTCTTCAGTTTATGAAAGTAGCCATCAACCAAGCCTCTGGAAACTGAGCTTACTGTAAAGAGCATGTGAACAATATTAGTAAAAGAACTTATCCTGTGGAGAGGCTCCTTCCTCCAAATCATTGCTGAATGGATAAATGCTCATAAGAAGAGAATCCCCAGCCTAGTTTTTGGTGGAGAAGTCAGTAGGGACGATGGTGAGTTTGTGATGTGAACAGGGAAAAAAAGGAGCACAGAGCAGGAGGAAATACACAGTTAGGGCATGGAGTGAGGCACTGTGTTCCCCTGCCTGTGGTGGAAAATAAATGAAATTATGGTGGGTGTAGGCCAGTGGCATTTGTGACTGAGTGCTGCTGTGACACAGTGTTCTGGGTATGTGTGGGGCTAAAGAGTGTGATTAAAAGTGTGAGGAGAGTGGAGGGTGCGGTGAGAGCTTGGGAGCATCCCTGTGGGCACCTGTCTGTTGTGGCCTTTCTTGTGTCATGGGATGTGGAGCTGAGCTGGCACTGTTAGCTTTGAGGTGGTGGTCGTGGAGCACTGGCTGTTGTGTGACACCTGTCCTGGCTGAGAAAAATAGTCCTGAAGCTCCAGATAAAACATTTGGCCACCATTGGCCTAAACTGTGAAGGCTGTGCCTGTTGCATTTGTGGTGGAAGCTTGTCTGTGCAGAGTTGTGAAAATTCAGTCCAAAATGAGTTTCAGATGTGAAGAGAGACTTCTAAGATATACAATCTGTGTTTCATGTTTGCAATGAAACCTGAAATCCAGAACATGTTTGCATGTTAATTTTTGATTGCAAATACATTTTGTACAATTGTAATTCCAGACTTTCTCCTGAGAGCAAGCCTAACCAAACAGTATTACTGACGGATTTCCAAATACTCTAATTAGAAATTCTAAGCTGCCACAATATCAGAGAGAGAAACAGAAGAAACAACAGAATAAACTGGCTAGGACTTCTAGAGTGGTATCTGTATGGGAATAAAAATTATTTGAGTTTTGAGGAAAAACCAATATGGTTAAGACGAGACAAGGAGAGTGGGAGAAACTATCTTTATTTTTTCTTAATTATTGGTTTATTTTGAATGCCACTGTGCAGCAGAGTTAACCAGATATTACTGTGGTTTCCCTACTTGCAGAACAAAAGTGCCAGTATTTGTATGCAACTCTGATAGGGAATTTTCTGGGTTGGCTTTTGGGTTCCTCATTGTCTACATGTGAAATCTGTGTTCATATTTGAACTCCTCTCGTGATCTCGTAACTTGAGGAAGGAGAGGTCCTCCTGGTATGCTTGTCCATTTTGCAGCTATTAACAGGATAGACCTGAGCCACTGTATCTGTCTTTTTGAGGATTTGAACTTTAAAAGCCAAGTGCCTGGTTGTCAGGAGCACAGAGTACAGATGTTCTTTGAGCTGACACATCAGTGTGTCTGACTGGATGCTTGTGGTCAGAGGTTTTTACTGAGAGCATGGCCCTTCATGGAATATCAGTGGGAGTGTGGGATACCGTTATTGCACGAGGGTTTTGTGAAGTGGGGTTATTGGAACAGGTATCAGGGAAGGTTTCTGTAGATGTGAAAAATACGGCCATTGGAGGGCTAAGCTCTCACAGCTCACTACAGAGCGCGGCCCTAAGCGTTTGGTGAAGTGGATAGGACCTGCTGCAAACCAGGGCTGTTGTCACTTGGTCATCTCAGCTGTTTTTCTGATGGCAGTGGAGCTCATGAGATCTGCTTCTCTAGAAGACGGTTTCTTCTTTCCTGAACATCTTCCCCCACTTTCCCTGACAGCAATACCTGTAAGTCACCCCTCATGCCTGCAGCAGCATTTATGACTACTGGTTGGAAGAGATTTGAAATACAGGGATGGTTTCAGTGTCACAGGGGAAATCTTCAGGACTTCCTTTTCTCAGGAAATTTAGAGGTTTCTTTTGCCTTTTACTCTGGAACAAGGGACTCTTTTCCCTTTCACGTTATGTCCTACTCTGTCACAGTAGGTGATTATGAGGCAGTGGCTGTGGACAGTGGGTCATGTTATGTGACTGCACACAAAAGTCCTTTTCCCTAATCCCTCTGTCAGCTCATGCGAACAAAATTCTCTTGACATCGTTTTTTTGATATGCTGCCTGTGTCTTCCCAGCCTGTAATATGTGCTGTGGCCCGTGGTCGTAGTGCACCAATATAGACATGGTGAGCTACCGGCACGTTGCTGTGACGAACCACAGATCTCACAGAAAATGCAGCAGAAAAAAAGAAAAGTTGATAGTTACTTTTTTTATCCAGGCTTGAATTTTCTTAAAACTTGAAGTAATTAGATTATTTTGGCAGACTTTGTTTATTTTTTTTCACACTCAGTTGAAATTTGTCAACAACATTGTGAGTTATCTCTGGAAAACCATAGCATAAATTTTACGTCTTGTTACAAAATCAAGTTGAAATGATAGGAAGTCCCTGCAAAGACAGGATTTAAAGAATTTCCCATAAGCATCCATTTGTGGAGTATCTATGTACCAGTCCCAATAGGTGGGTGTGGGTTAAAACCTACATAAACCAGGAAAAGGAGATAAACAGATCACTTCCCTCTGTTTCAGGCAGGGTGAAAACCGCATCAGCTCTGGTTTCCCCTCATCCCTCTCAGTCTGTGTTAGGCTTGTCCATGGGCAGTTCTCTGCAGTTGGTGTCTTTTTAGCTACATGTGTCTAAGAAGGCGTGCGATAACTTTCCTGAACAAGATCCAGTGCTCCTCTAACTCCTTAAGCATTCCTCTTCCAGCATAACCGAGCATAACCTTTTTGCATGGTGTAATTTGACAAACCCTCCCTGTCTTTGAGCTAAGGGTAAACTCAAGGTTCTGCTGATACATTTTTTTGTTAAGCGCATTTCATCCTGAGATTAGCAAGGCCAGTCTGTCTTCTGGGTTCAGCTGTCTTGGCGCTTCAAGCTCGATACGGGGCACTGCCCGTGCTGCACATGTCACGGTTAGGGTGTTATCTTCACAGATGAGGCAATCTCACTGTGTATGTTCATGGGGGTTAGGTTCAGGCTTAGACGGCTTTTTCACAGAAGCCAAGGTTTCCTTCAGTCTTTCTCCTAAGACAGCAGATCGTGAGTAGTATGGGTTGGAGGACAATGCAGCTTCAGCTTGGTCCCTAGACTTGGCAGCAGCAACTGATGGGAGGAAGGGCAGCAAAGGAAGCGTTTGATTTAGCGCTTCCACGGGGGAAGCTGCTACCCTGAATGCGTCCAGAGGAGGGCAACCAAGGTGGTGTCAGGGCTGGAGGCATGTCCTGTGAGGAGCGGCTGAGGACCTTGGGCTTGTCTGGTTTGGAGAAAAGGAGGCTGAGGGGCGACCTCATGGCGCTCTGCAGCTTCCTGAGGAGGGGACGTGGAGAGGGAGGTGCTGAGCTCTTCTCCCTGGGATCCAGGGACAGGACGCATGGGAATGGTTCAGGGCTGTGCCAGGGGAGGTTCAGGCTGGGCATTAGGAAGCATTTCTTTACTGAGAGAGTGGTCAAACCCTGGAACAGGCTTCCCAGAGAGGTGGTCAATGCCCCAAGGCTGTCAGTGTTTGAGAGGCATTTGGACAATGCCCTTAACAACGTGCCGTAACTTTTGGTCAGCCCTGAAGTGGTCAGGCAGTCGGACTTAGATGATCGTTGTAGGTCCCTTCCAACTGAAATAATCTGTTCTATTCTATCAATATTTGATGTCCTGAATTTAATAGAAGAGTCTCAATATAGCTTAAGTGGATTTGATTCTTTATTCGTTTTCATTTGGGGACTATAATCAGATCCACTTGGGGGAGGGCAAATCAGGAGCAACTTCACTGAGGTCCCTGGCAAAATCTGAGTGATATCTTAATAAGATTCCATGTATAAAAATTAAATTCTTTGCTCAAAAAAGTCTTCATACTGCCTTCATGTGGGGTATGAATGTCTGTGTTTTTATTGTTGTATTAGACACAGATACCTGCGGTTGCATCAATACATGCTGTTTACACGAGAACACATTGGTTGTATTTGCTCTTAGTGCAATAGCATCAATCTTAGGAGCCTGGCTTGATCAGTGCTCTGAGGATTTCAGAGAGCCGCCTGACTACTCATGTTTGATGAAGCTGTTGGATTACTTGAAGAAGAATATCCCTGGCTCTGACCTGGAGAGGAGGGCGCAGAACCTCTTGGAGAAGTTCCAGAACCAAGAAGTGGAAAAGGACGGTAAGTTACCTTTCCCTTCTGCCTTCCTGTTCTCCCAGACTGCATGGTGACACAGGGGTTTGTGTGGAGTACACTTCACTAACTCGTAGGCTAATTGATTATATTGTGAGGCTCACCAGGGACTTTTTTCTTGTTTCTTTCTTTAAAAAATATCTCTGTGAGGCTGCAGGCTCTGTGTGGGATGAAATAGTCCTATAGTGTAGGTGCCTATGCCTGTTTATTGTGGGGTGGATTGGGAAATCCAGCACTTGTCTAATATTTAGCCAAAACTTTGAGATTACTGCAGCAACTAAGTCGTTAATTGTCAGCGCCCTTCCCATGTCATGGAATTAAAACACACAGCAGGTCTCTGGCTGTTTTTTTCATTTCAACACACATGCACCAAGAAAAGCCCAAACCCGCAGAAAGAAAAATACAGAGCTGTGACAAAAGACAGCTTGAGTCGCAAACCTTGTTGTCGTGCAGCTTTTCTTCCTAGGTACCATCATGACAAAGGAAGTGTCTGTGGCTGTTTTTTTCCAGTTTGAGTGGTCGGCTGCTGGTATCCAAGGACAGAGGAAAAACTGACGTTATCGGGGGTCACAGACACTGAAACAATAGTGAACTGTAGTAACACAAATACGCTGAGTGCAGCGTCAAGCTTGACACATACCCTTATCCTGGTCAGAAAGCTTCCTGTGGCATAAGCCGAAAAATCATAGGAGCTCACATAGAATGAGAACTAGACCCACTTCCAGCTTTCATGGAGGGGCAAGAGGGAATGATTCATGTACTAAAGGCTAAAGGAAATGAGAGCAAAAAACCCCATTTCATCCCACGAAAATCACGTCTGACGGATGTTCCAGAAATACCATGTCAAAGTGTAATACTGTGAAATGCCAAATTAACTTGGTCATTAACTCATACATGAAAAGAAGTACTGCGGAGAGCCCAGGCATTTTCCTTATTGGACATGGGTAAATGAACAGGATTGCTGATAGGTGCCTATTTGTGTCCTTTCCTGGGTTTGATTCCCCCTGGTCAAACAAGGAAAGCTCACGAGAGCTATATTTGGGTTTGTCTGTAGTTCAAAGTGAACAGAAGTTCCCAGCAGCCCTGCTTCTGCATTTGTTTCCTCACATAACAGTTGAGAAGGTTCTTTTCTGAGTTACAGATGGGTCAGTTTAAATGATAGCAGTTTCCAAATTGCAGCAGAATAGAGGCTGTTAATTATAGAATAAAATAAGAGGAGGAGACCGCAAGTAACCTGTGGGGTTAGAAGAGTTTTAGACTTGTCGCTTACTTTATCAGAGCTCCATCTTTGTTTATTTCTGAGATTTCTTTCAGAACTCTTAATGTGTGGTCTGGCATCAAGGCTTGCTGATAATTATTGTCCCAAAGCATTCATATTGTGCTATGAATTTACAAATTTGGGTCCTAATCCTACAGTTTGATTTGCGTAATCAGACCTCCGTTCAGTGCTGCCATCAGCCATGCCGGTAGATTAGACTGCAGTATCAGATACGTAGAAAAAAGCCATTTCTGGCCTCAATTCTTGCTGCTTGAGCAATGCAAATCAAGGTGAGTCAGAGACTGCAAATTCAAAAGGGGCACGTGGTTGCTGTCAGTGAAGTCAAGAGGGCAGCTGGGCTTTGAGGGGGACCTAAACGGATCAGCGATTTGAAGATGATGAGATACTTGAGTACGAGAGAATTCCAGCTTCTTGGACAGCAGGGAAAAGACTGGTTACACATTTATGAAGGTGAAGGAGAAAAGAGAAAAAAAGGCATGAAAAAAGAAAAGGAAAATTCTTGCGTTGCACTCGAGGACCTGATTTTAAAGGCACTGGGAGATTTTGAGTAGGGTTGCAACTTTGCGATGAGGATTTTCACTGAATTTCAAGGCGGAAGGGAAAATGAGGAGTTACACAGCCAAAAAGAGGGAGAAGAAGGTGTAACTCTTGTAACAGTTTGGTAGAAATCCATTTAATTATGCGCAGTGTTACAAAACAGTCACGGAAAAATAATGCTGGAACAGAGGTCTCCCTTTATTGCGTTTAGCTCTGTCAATAAATTGTGCAGTTGGAATGTGCAGATGGAAGTCTGGATAGAGCCTCTAGTTAATAATTTGTTACATCAGAACTGTAGCAATTTACACTGATGATTAGGTTTTGCTGATGAACAAAGAAAGGAAAACTGAAGTATTTCTAAAAACAATGATAAAATATCGCAGTCTGCTTTTGTCGCTTTAATATCTGTTCTGCTTTAACTGGTTATGAAGTATTGCACAACACACTCTGAAATGCACTGGTTGTTTTTGTTAATGAAATCTCACTAGTAGTAAACTCAGCACTTTCAGTGTTAGTCTTCAACAAGTCCATTTTTTTTCCCTCCCTTCTCATGGAGTTACTGTCACCTTACAGTAAAAGGGATTAGGAAGAGGATTTCTTTTCAGAGATTTTCTGTTTGACTTCCTCCTCTACCATGGGAAACAAGGGCATATTTCTTTGTGTTTTAATGTGGCTTTGTTCTCAACCTGTGGGAGCCAAAAGGTGACATGGGAACATCTGTGAAATCCTTTCCCTTCTGCACTGGATCTGGTCCCTTGATGAGGACAACTCTCCTCTCTCACCTCTTCATTGCTGCCCAGGGCAGATTTAGAAGCAGCATTCAGCTGAATGCTGTAGGTGCTCACTGTTCTTCCTTTTCTGGGCAGAAATCCCAGAGAGGGAAGGTGAGGGATGCTGGAATAAACTCTCTTCAATGTAGTTTATGTAAGCACAAATGGTGCCAAGAAATCTGATCTCTCCTTTTAGTTCCCCACATGGGAGCTGAAATCTGGATATAAGAGCACTCCTAATGCAATATTTTGGGGATATAACTGCAGTCTTGTTCCTTTTCAGTTTGGTTAATTTTTGGTTTTTCAGATTATAAGATGCATTAATACTAAAAGGTAGATTAACAAAATTCTGCAATGTTAATAAGAAATTTTTGTTGGGGCATTCTTCTTTCAGAAGAATGTTTAGTGAATGGGTTAAGTCACTTCTCTGCTAAGAGACCCTGAACATCTCAGTTCTCTTTTCCTTCCACCTTTTCTTTGCCAATTTAATTTTCTGGTCATCATCTTTCTCACCAAAATATGCAGCACAGCGGGGCTATTAGGTCAGGCAGGACCCTTTGTGTGTTCTGCTATAATATATAGAGTGGTGGTTTAAAATAAACAAACATCTGCTTTGATTCACTGTTTGCTGTATAAATTTACCAAGTCGTGTTTTCCATCCTGGACAGATGGGTTCCGTGTTGCTTCCCTCTGTAACCTACGTGATGAAGAGGAAATGGACATCAGCAGGCCTGAAGAATTCTCTTTTTTCCAGGCAGACCTTGTGGCAGAACAGTTGACATACATGGATGCAGTATGTAGAGTATATGTACTACTTGAAATGCTGCGGTAAATAGTGTGGGGCTTCTAAAAATTTTTTGTAAAGATATGTCAATGTAAGTATAGTGTTCCAGAAAAGGTCTGTTGTTGGGACACAGAACACAGCTCTGCTTGGTTATCCAAACTGGCTTCATTCATTGGGCTTTTTTTCCTTCAGTCATTCCAAAGATTATTTTTTTTTTAAATTAAAATAAGCGTGAATGTATACTGTGTAGCCTTTTCTGCAAAGCTCAGTATTTGTACACCTGAGAAATAGCACATTTTTATGACGTATACTAAAGATGTATCGGTACTCTTAAATGCAGTGCTCTGATTTGATTTGTCTGTATCAATCTCCTTCAAAATATCATGATATAAAAGAATTTCCCCTTGGTTATGCAACTGATAATGGTGTATCTTATATTCCCAAGAGTGTTTAGCTGTCAGTTCTTTTAGGGCATCAAGCCTATTGATGTCTATTTCTGTGTCCATTTCTGCCAAATATATATAATAGATATGTATATTAAAGTATATACACTTTATGTATAAAAAATATAAAGTGTACATACTGCCAAAGCGTGTATTTCAAACTAACGGAAAACAAATATTTACCTTTTAATGCCATATTAGATTTAGATCCATGTAAACATGCATTTCTTCTTGTGGATAGTAGAGATTTAGGAGAACCCTGCTGACCTAGACACCTCTACTTCACTCTAGAAACTCTTCAAGAAGGTTGTGCCCTACCACTGTTTGGGATGCATCTGGTCTCGACGGGATAAGAAAGAATATAAGCACCTGGCGCCGACCATCAGGGCTACCATCTCACAGTTCAATGTCGTTACCAAATGTGTGGTCAGCACTATCCTGAAGGACAAGGAGCTCAAATCACAGCAAAGAGCCAAGATCATTGAGAAATGGATTCATATTGCACATGTAAGGCATTTATTCTAGACTGTTTAATGTTTCTCGTGTGGGTGCCTTGGAGTGGGGGAGTTGGAAGGGGAGGAAGGTGTTGGATGCGTTGGTCCCAGGCCATCTTAGCTCTAATGCTTTCTATTTTTGACTGCCTTTCTTTGTAACAGTAGATGAAGTGTTGCCCTTCCTCAGTTGCTTCCCCACCATGGAAGTGGGGTTGGTGCTTGTCTCTTTGGTTGGGGAGTGCTAATTAATGGGTGAGGCAGGTACTGTGTCTTGCAGATGGGGAGTGCCACATACTTGATGATGCAACGTTTATGGGAAGATGGGTATAAATTCAACCAGTTCACTTCCCTGGAACTAAATGCTGCTCGTATCAGGGAAGGAAGAGAAGTGATGGTTGATATCATCCAAAGGTTAGACTTGTTTGCAGAAGAAAGTCTAACAAGAAAGGAGTCGGACTGGCAGTGGTGCAAGCAGCAGGCACAGTCAGAATAAGCTTTGCACTTGCCTGCCTTTGGCCATTCGTGTTCAGCCAGTGAGCATCATGCTCCCTCTCCTGCGTCGATGAACGCCATGGGACTTGAAATCAGATGTGGTGGAAGGCAGCACAACTGTTTGTGTTTTATACATTTACATATGTGTGTGTACATGTGAAAGGAAAGCAAATACAGGGTTTGAAGTAAGTGCAGAGAAAGCTAACACTTCTAGGAAGCAGTAGCCTCTTCAACATGGAAAAAATGAAATTATTGTTTGTACTCTTTTGTTTTGAAAAGTCCTTGAGGCTGGAAGGTCATTTGCGTACTGAGTTATTCATGGTTCCCATCATGTATGCAAACCAGCTGAGTTTGGAGGGGGTGAGGGGTGCAAGCAGTGACCAGAAAAAATAAGTAGAGTTACAATATGGTACCAGACTCCTCCTCATCTTACCTTTCTGGTTTATCATTGTCTCACGCGTTTCTCTAACCCGTTTATACTCTTGGCTTCGATTCCTTTGTCTTGTAGCAGATTGTGTGTTTCTTAATCTTTGTGCGAAAGGGTTTTTCATGACTTCTTTACATAACTCCAGTTTGCTAATTTCTTAGATCTTATCTTTAACATTTTACTGTAAGCTTTTTAACTCCCCTCAGAGCACTGGGCAGCTGGCAGCAAACGGGATCTCTCTTGAAGAGAACATTTAAAGCACTTTCATATGGATGTGCGTTGACTTGTGTTTTAAGAATCACGTGGATTCTTTCTGAGCTATACAAAATAAGCAGTCATAAAAAGCTCAAGCCAAGCAGAGGCTTTCCAACCTTGACCCTGCACTTGTATGCTCCCAGCGGCAGCGTTGTTAGTCCTGGCACCTGAGCTTTGGCAGCTGCTGGTTCAGGAGGCTGGTGTGGGGAAGAAGTCTTTCACCTCTTTTGGCACTTCCATTGACTCATTGTTCTCGTCTGATGGCTGCTTTGTAGCCCCTGTGAATGGATTAGGAAGTTTGATTCCTATTGTCTGTGGGCAGATCTTTAAGTTGCAGAGGGTACCAGCTGAAGGGGCCTTCGTGGGGCAGCCTGGGCTGCAGCCTGGGCGAGCAAGTACGAAGCAGCTTCCTGCTGGTCCCAGGGAGCAGGGAGGCCCGGGAAGCCAGGACAGGGACCGCTCTCGGCATACTTGTTCTGTGGATGGAGAACTTTGATCTCCACCTCTGTTGATTCAGTGCTTCTCCCTGTACTTAGTTCATACACATAATTCAATGCTCCAGTCTTAGCTAAGCACGTGAAAAATGCATGAGCACGCTCTACAAAATAATTGCACATGTCGAACAGCTAGTTGCATATCTGCTTAGCTGCCCACTTCTGAAGAAAGCTGCTTGCTTTTTGCGTGCAAATGAATGTTTTGAATAGTTAGATGTCTGAATTAGAAAATAATCCCCTCATTAAAGTGCAGTTATTCACGGATTGCTGACTCTGTAACTAAGCAGCGTGGAGTTCCACGTTTGTTATTTGTTTGTGACTTTTGGATCCAGTTTCTTGGTTTACAGGATAAACCGAATACTTTTCCGAACTGCCAGCCCTCTCTGCTCCACCTAGATCTGGGGTTCCTGAGCAGGAGCAGCCAATTTTACTCACACGATTTTTTCTTTAAAACTGAAAAGGAACGTTGAAATCGTTACTACCCTGTTATGCTTAATCTTTTAAAATCAAAGTTGCTTCTGCACAGTATTCTTTCTGGTTTCCCCCCTATGAGGGGCACAGCATGAAACAATGTTATTCAGAGCAGTCTTAAAAATTCTTCCTAGATATAAATGAAAGCTTGCTAAAGTTTAGTCTGCAATCAGTTAAATCATTGAGAACACCAAATCCAGGATTGAATTCCTAATGTGCTTTAGATTATGCAACGTGCAATTAAGTCAAGATGGTTCCAGACTGGATATTCCAGTGCAAACTCCTGTTGTGTTTGAGAAATCTCAATGCTGAGAATTTGTGCCTCTCAATCCATGTTCTCCCCGGTCTGAATTTCAAGTTGAACTTAAAGAAAGCAGGGTCTTGTTCTTAAATGTGTCGGTCTCTGAAGAAGAGCTGTTACGTGGTTCCTTTGGCTGCAAAGTTTGCAAGAAGAGCTTTCAGGTCTTGCATGTCCTACCACGTGATTGTGAACTTGGTCTTCATCTAGCCTAACTGCTAACCTGCTTCAAGTGCTGCGGTGTGCCTAGTCAGTCTTCTTAAACCACACTTTGTTAAATGTAGCCTCCTAAGTTGCCCAAAGATTTTTTTATTTTTTTTTTTTTAGGTAAATAAAAGGGAGTAAATGTACTTGCCTTAGTTGTTCAGTCAATTTTAATGCAACTTGTGAACAGAGTTGCTGATATACCAAGGTCTGACTTTTGTTTATGTTAAGGTTGCTTTATATTGATTCAGTCCTACAAAGGAAATAAAGTATGTCTATTTTCACTGTAAGGATCCTTTACATATTCAGCATTATTAGTGTAATAATGAGTCCCATCAAAATTTGCAAAGTGGAATTGTAGTTTGGATTTGGATATATTCTCATCTACATGCAACAGTCAAATGGGCACGTGTTTTGTCTGTTAATTTGCATGTACGGACACCTGTTAGTGAGAGCTTGTATTTGCAAGAGTTTAAGTCTGTGGTGCCCGGGCGTTCTAGTTCATGAGCCGCCAACAGATTTACAGGAGTTCCTTGAAGAGTCTCAGGCCAGACTTTCCCTCTCCTCCTTGCTTGCATCTGCTTTACCAGGAATCTGTGCTGTCTTTTTGAGAACTAGGTTTTTCAGTATCCTTTTCCATCCAACCTTTTCCCCCAGAGAAACTGTAAGAAATGCCTATGAACCAGTCCCTCTGTTAGGATTTGGTACTGACTCTGGAAAAGCTGGGAAGTTTTTTTCTCTTGAACAGTGTGCACGTACTTGAATAACAGGTTATTCCTTTGCATGTCTTTATTTTTAATTGACGCTTAGATGATTGAGGGTTTACATTTTAAATACCACATATAAAGAGGCAAAGCCTGTTTTTTCCCCTAAAGGGTAAAAGGGATTGGTAACTATAAAGAGTTTTTTAAACAGTGTAATATTTGTGCTTTTTAGCCTGGCTTCATGGACTCAGTTCCACTTTTATTTTTACTGGGACAACTGGAAGCTGTACCACTGCAACATCACCACAAATACATGAAAGTGAGGAAAACAAGATATAAATGCCAAAGCCCATAAAGTGTTTGTTGGCTGGGGGGGTGGCGGGGGGGAGTGATATTTTTGATGCTCCATATTTGTACAGCTGCCTGCTTAGCAGTGAGAATGTGTAGCGAGCATGACACCAGTCAAACAGAAGAGCACTAACATATTTGTAATGCTGACATTACATGCTCCTGTATTTCTAACCACTCCTTTCACAGGAATGTAGGATCCTGAAGAATTTTTCCTCCTTGAGGGCCATCATTTCAGCACTGCAATCCAACTCCATCTATCGGCTGAAGAAGACCTGGGTGTGTGTTTCAAAGTAAGCATCCCCCTCTGCCCCTGTGGCTAGCCCCAAACAAAGACAAAAAGCTCCGTGCTCTTTCTTTCCATCTTGTTCTTCTCGGTCTTCCTATTCTGCTCCTTCATGGACAAGTGTCCTCTTAGAAGATACTCTCATTCCTGTGA
Source organism: Athene noctua (assembly GCF_965140245.1). Taxonomy (NCBI): domain Eukaryota; kingdom Metazoa; phylum Chordata; class Aves; order Strigiformes; family Strigidae; genus Athene; species Athene noctua. The sequence continues at coordinate 34,216,351 of NC_134041.1, forward strand.
GGCTCAGACCCCTTTTTTTGGGTCTGTCTGCTGTGAGCTCTTCTTTCATATTGACGGGACCACCTGCCCTCAGGGGTACTGGGTCTCTTCTGTCCTTTATAGCGTATTGGATCTTCCACAACCTATTTTGAAGAACTATGGGACTACCTACTGACTCAGCACAAGCACACGGTTCTTGGAAGGTCAGCAAAAGGCCACCATGATGCTTGCCAGTTGTCTCCTCTACTGTGAAGTTGGAGGAGGTCAACGTTGCCACAAACCTTCACTAATCCTCTCTTGGTCCTGACATTTCCTTAAAACATATCCCCAAACTACAAAATCCAAGCCTGTATTGAAGATGGTATTTCTTACAGGGGAATACCTTTTTGTGCAACTGGCATATTTACTGCATGCCAGACAGACACCAGAAAGCTGTGTAGGAAAGATGGTATTCTGCTCATTCAGTTGGTGACAAACAGATTTATGTTTTTTTCCTTTGTCTTTGATAAACAAAGAGAAACGTTGCTCTGCCATACAGTATACTTCTGCATTTCCACTAGGAGAGGTGGGTCTTTCCTTCTGCTGCCCTGTGTTCCTGTTCCTGATCAAGATGTTGCCATCTTGTGTTTATAGTGTGGGGTAATAGAAAGGGGCTCGCACACTTAAAGGCTTCTGGCTTTCCTGAGTGCGTGGCACAGGGCAAAAACGTAGTACTTAGGATACCTCTCACAGCTATTTTTCTGTTGCTTTGTATCCATTTACCCGCTTCCTTACAACAATCTGATACCCCTCAGTGTGACTGAAAGCCCTGCCCAGGATCGGCGTACCTGTGGCATTCCTTGTGCTGCTGTCAAATAAGGCTGGCGTTACCGGGGAGCACCAGGAGATCCCAGGAAAGTTCCTAGTTGATGTGCAGCATCTCACTGGATGCGTTTTGGTGGTGGTATCTTTTACATGCCCAACTGTTAACGATTCATGAGGAAAAAACCAGTAATCTGATCTGTATTAGAGTGCTTTCTGATAACCTAAAAGATTTAATCTTTTCCTGTACAGGGACATGATGCTGATGTTCGAAGAGCTCTCTGATATCTTCTCAGACCACGACAATTATTTGACAAGCAGGGAGCTGCTGCTGAAGGTGAGAATTAGCTTGAGTTGCAAGGCTTGTGATCTCAATCAAAGCTGAGGTTAGCCCTTTTTCTAAGGAGCTGTCAAAGCTCGTCTCTCCCTGAACTACGGTAGGCAGTGCTTCAGGGAAGAGAGGTCTGTAAAACCTGTGCTTTTCTGCTGGGATGAGAGGTGATTTTGTTGTTCCTGAAAGCACCTACGCTCCTGTTAGCCTGCTGAGCTTGGATACCCACACAGAGCAGGGTGCAGCAGCACAGTTTCTGTGAGGGCTTGTTCACAGGACAGCAGGTCAGGAGCCTTGGAGCCCCCACTGCTGGAGTTCGACGTCTCTTGGGCAGGGTGATTGTCTGAACTGCTAGCTGGTGCACCCTCTGAGCAGACCTGGAAAGGCTCTGGTTTGCACTGGTGAGTGCAGAGCAGCTCCAAATGAGATTCTCAACTGGGCTGCATGGCTGTAGTGCTCTTGACTTCACTGGAACAATGCCACTCGGCTTCAGCTGAGGAATTAAACCAAGATGTTTATCCGACCATCCCATACCTTTCTTGGAACTGGAAAACAGGGCTGGGAATTTCGAAGGAACAGGCTTCCTGCTCTGTGTGTGGCCAGATGGACAACAAAGCAGGCTCTGTCTGAAGCAGTTTGACTTGAGCACTCTCCTGGGCGAACGCCAACAAGCTCTGGGTCTTGAGAGGGGTGAGGAAGAATAGCAGGGAAAGGTTATATTCTGTAGAAACTATGGAATGTTTGTGGCAGTTTTTTCTGTCTGCATGAAAATGTTTCTATAGACTGCCTCCTGACCAGTTGATTTTTTGGCAGTTCTATCCAGTCAGTCTGGCATTTGTACCTTACCCCCTTGCCTTGGTATTTGACACAGTGTTTTGCTCAGGAGTGATGGGTGAACACATTCAAACCTGTCAATCTCTTTTGTTTATCATCCATTTATCAACACCTGTAGCTAAATTTTAAAGCAGGTGAGATAATAATAGGCATAGAGGGAAAATGTGTGTTCACAACAGCTTATTAACCTAAGTACTAAAAAGACACAACAGCAACTCAATCTGAGCCCAGACCTTCTGGCTCCTAGCAAATCACCCTCTCCAGCTGCCGTAAGGAGATCTGCAAAACATTTTGAAAGCAGTGAGAGGAGAAAAATTCCACAGAATAGCTAGAACCTCTCTCCTACTCCTCCTTTTGGACTGTTTTGTAACGATTGGAGGATGAATGTCCACTGAATCCCTAAAGTCTTTGTTTTCTTTCACTGTAAATAGTGTCTGTAGGGAAGCTGTCTTTGCCCTTGCCTATCCATCCTACAAATGTAAGTGTAAAGCAGACAAAATGGCACATGACACAGGTTGTTTGGCACGGAGAGGGAGCGCTGTGTTCTCTCCTCCCCAAACAATGGCTCTGCTGCAAGCTGCAGTTTCAGGTTCTGTGCCTGCCCGCCGGCTGCTGTTAGAGGATCTCCAGTTTATCTTTCAGTATCTTGAAGACACTGAGACAACACTCGTTTTTCATTTGCTCTTGTTTTCCAGCCGAGGAAGGAAATACAGTTTGAGTTTGATCTGTTCCTTCACTGTGACTGAGAGAAGTAAACGTTGTGATGAAAGGATCTTTCCAAGTGCAGGCTGTTGTTTTGTGCCTCTTAAAAAGACTGATAATCATTCATGCCCCATCTGTCCAACCACTGGAGACAGTAACAGTAACTCCCAGCATCCCGTAGGGATCCAGGGAAATAAAGGCTACAGATCTATTGTGAAATAGCTCCTCCATTCACAGGAGAGCTTGACTTGTGGAGATGAAAACCTATTACTTTGTTTTCCTGCGTGGTTTTGGATTAGTCAATAAGCTACAGAGGGTAGTTGCTGCATCTCTGTTGCGGCATGAGAAAAACAAGAAAGCATTACATAAGATAGAGATGTTTACTTGTAGCAGTCCTGATTAGGAAATTAAACAGAAATCCTGAGGTCGAGAGTGTCAGGATAGAGTTCAGAGAAGCATCTGGCCACCTGAAGGTGCATCTAAGCTTCTCTGATTTAAACTCCCAGGAGATTTTCAACAGCTCTTAGCTTTGACCAGAGTAGAGCCACTTTGCTGAAAAACTCCCTTCTAGTAATTTTGTGGGATTTTGTCCACAATTCCCAGTCAGTGTACAAGTCCCGGAAAATTAGCACATGTATGTACACGTGCATGTACCTATACAGCAAATATTTTTGCTTGCCCCATTGAATGTATTTGCAATTATTTTACACAAACATAGTTGCCAGCTTATCGCTTAGATCCTTTGTTAATTGCCTTTAATTCTCTTGTAACTCACAGGAAGGAACATCCAAATTTGCCAACCTGGACAGCAGTGTGAAAGAAAATCAGAAAAGGACACAGAGGCGGCTGCAACTTCAAAAAGATATGGTGCGTTTGGGGTCCTTTTCCTCCCCTTTTTGACCTGATAACGTGATTAACCCTGAGTGGTGAATGATATAAGAAGCAAAAACTAGAAAGGTATTTAACAAAGAGAGCGTGCAGTAGGTAAAGACCTTGAGAGTGCCGCTGTCAAGAAAAACAATCACATCGGTGCTATAGATTAGCTGATGCAAAGCGAGGGAAGCGAAAGGTTGAGACTGAATAGGCAGTCAGAGTGTTTGTTCCTGTGCAAAGCTGTATTTCACTTATGCTGTGGGTCGCAGTAAGCAGGTAATACTCTGTGTGCGTGTATATAAAGTGCAGATATATATAGATGATATCCCCCCCCTCCCCCCGCCCCATACATCTGTATATAAAGATGGTTCCAAAGCGGGATCCGTGCTGTACCCCGCTCAAGCCGTATGGCCTACGCTGAGCTGCCACGCTGTAACCGCTGTGGTTTTTAGCGCAGCCCAGCTGTCCTCCTACTCCAGTAACACCCGCCTGTGTACTGAAAGGCCGGAGGAAACGGATGTGCAAAGCTTCAGCATAGCCAGTGTGTTCAGAGATCTGATGCTGGGAACGCTCCGAGATTTCAGGATTCGGTGGTTGTACGCGGGGGCCACGTCATGTTCCCTGGCACCAATCTTCCCCTGTCCCCTGCAAGGGGATAACTGGGTGGGCAGGTTTGCTGCTCCCGCTTGCATTTGCTTCACATCCCAACCAGCTGTTGGGGGTGGACCCTGAGACAAGGGTTTGGCCTCAGTTTCAGGTCTTCCAGAAGTTTACTAAATCTGTCACATAGAAGAGTAATAAAAGATGGGTGAATACAGACATGTGTTCTTCGTTTTCAACTGCCTTGTTTCTGTCCTACAAGAAATTAATTCTGTTAACTACTCTCGTTACCCTTTAGAGAGAAATACAGGGAAACTTTTTCATGTAGTAAGATACCTAATGTAAGTACTGGAATTCTTGTGATAAAAGAAAATTAGCTCTGGCAGAGCAGCAATTGCATTTACTTTGAAGCAAGCTCATGAAGCTTCTGACATGCCAGCTTGAAAATTGCACAGACTTTTACAGAGATTGCTTTGTAAAATGTGTCCAGTTTCCAGTCTGCTGGTGAAAATGCCTTTTGTCTCAAAGCTGGCAAAGATTTAAAAGGGCAGGCGGAGAGAAATCTGGGATAGGGAGGCAAAAGTGCTGAATGTGATTTTTTTTGTCTATTTGTTTGACTGGAGAAAGTATGGATCCTTTGGATGGTAGAAACAAGCGTTTCCTTCACAAGTGTAGAAGCAGCCTGAATTCTACAACTGCTAGCAGCCTAGGAAGTTTAAAATGTGAATAATTACTCTCAAAATGAAAGGAATGGCTGAGGAAGATGGTCACTTCTTAGAGGAGGACAACTGTGACTTGATTTGACTGGACTGTCAGGTGGCATACACCATTAAGTAAAAATCCACTGGAATGAGGCAGAGAGAGAAACTGCTTCAACAGGCTAGCCGGGAGCATGCCCCGGCTCCTTCTCTTGTAGCAGGTAGCCGAGGGACCCTGTCCCTGCTGCTCGATGCTGCTTCCACAGGCGGGGTTTCCTGGTGACCCACTGTTAGAAACCAGGGTGTGGTGGCAGTGTGGTAATAGAAAACCACTTGGCAATATCTGTGAGAGCATCCCACTGTCATTCGAGTTTGATTTGAATTGTAGATTAGATGCTGAGGAGGATGCCATGAAAGAAAAGATAAGACCACTGTTTGGTTAAGCAGACTGCTTTTATTTCATTCTCCTATACAGGCCTATTCTAGCATTCTGATTATTACCGTTTCTCAATCATTTAATCCAACGTTGCTCTGGTCATTTGCAGGGAGTAATGCAAGGCACGGTACCTTATCTTGGTACCTTTCTCACTGATCTCATCATGCTTGACACAGCACTTCAGGACTATATCGAGGTAAATTAAGGCAATTTGTTGAATCCTAAATATCCTCCCTGCCTTCCCAGCACTGAGCGTGTCTGTTCCTGTATCTTCTACCGGGTTCTTCTGCAGCTCTTAAAAATGGAGGAATCTGTTTTCAAAAAAAAAGGAAGCCAGATGCGGTTTTATCAGCAACAAGAATCTTGTGTGAATTGGAGTGCTGTTATCTGAAGGGACAAGCTTAGCGTTGTATTTTGTCTTGTTTTCTTAGGTTAGAAAATGTGAAGAAAGTAGGCTTTCCATTATTCTGTTTCATTTTTCTGAAAACAACGTTTTAGGCATGCAGATTTATGTGAATAATTGGTAAAATGCACACAATCACAAATTCAGCACTGCAGACTGATCACTGAAGAGCTTTGGTATTGACTCGGGTGTGTCTGAGCCCTAAAGTGATTGAAGACTTGTTTTTTTTTCGTTTCTCTTTAGCTGAACAAGCAGGGGGAACCAATTTAGCACAGGAAGGGAAAAAGGACTGCAAGAGGGTCTGGTTGTTTAACAGAGACTGAGGATGGGGCCAGTTTTCAAAGGTGTTTGAAACCATAAGTAGAGACACTGCAGCCTTTGTTGTGCTGGTGTTGGTATTTATGATAAGAATGGGCAAATACAGTTCTCCCTGGGCTGGCAGTGGTTGCTGGGGTTTTTAGTGGTGGTTTGTTTGGCGGAACTGCACAGAAGCAGGCCTGCGTAAGGTTGCTGTACATCCATTTTCTTTGGGGCAGTTTCCCTCCTGTCCGTGCTTTGTGTTTACTTGGTGTTTCTGAAACTCCCTGGGAACACTGCTAGAGTCACAGCACAGGCAAGAGCCAAGTTTGTTTCTGCCGTGCAAAATCCCACTAGCATTCTTCAGAGCGGATCTCAACACAGCTTTTATGAGCATTCTTGCATTGGGCTTTTTTTCTGGGGCAGATTGCCCTATAGGCCGTGAGGACAGCTGTCCCTTGGAGACTCAGATGTATGAGTGCTGTGGTTTATACCAGATCTGGAAACAGGTATTTGGAGAAGGTCCTTGCTCGGGGCACGTCTGCGCTTTACATTAGCCTTGCTACTTCATGCTGTTTGTGATTAAGTTCAACTAAGCTTGTGTTCTTCTATTCTGATCCCTGCTCTTTCCCTCCAACAGGGCGGCCTGATCAATTTTGAGAAGAGACGAAGGGTAAGTTGAATGTTCTGTGATTTTTAGTTTACTGATACCCTCTTCTAGAGCGTTCTCTTGGCGAGGCCGTTTGTCATTGCTCGGGCATATACAACAGCTGTGAATTTTAATGCAAGTTCACAAGGAAAGAATAGACCCCTGAAATGCTGCGAGCTTCTGCCAAACTGTGAACAAACTGCAGAACGAGAACCTACTTTTTAGATGTGTGCAGTAGGGGAAGAGGAGCTGCAGGCCACTTACTTCCGTGGGAATTACATGCGGGGCATGCCCATTCCCTCCCTTTGGTGTTCATGGGAATGTGACAGATGTGTATGACCTGTGTGTTGAAACAGAGCTGGTGGCATGAGACCTTTGCTTTCCAGAAGATACAGTTTGTAAATATCTTCCTTCTGCTGCAGTAAACTATTTGTAGGTGAAAGGCTGCAGATGAGACAGAGAAATAAAAGCTGTCAGTCTTTCTGTTCAGCCTGATCCTCGTTGGTCAGAGATGAGTAATGTTATGTAGGAGTTAAAGGTTCTGTCTGAATGAAGTCATGCCAAATCTCCATTCTGGGGTCTGAAAGCAGTCTTGGGAGTTGGCTGTGATGGAGCCATTTCCTCCCCTTAACTGCTCCCAGCTCTACAAACCACTTCTTGGACTTGCCTTGCATGTACAGCTGCATGGCTCAGGGTACTAATAACGGGATACGGGAGCTTCTGGTTGGTCATCGGTCCAGCTTCATACAAACCAGTGGCAAAGCTGCCCTCTGAACCAGGCTGAGTACTCAGCTGCATTCCTGCATCCTGATTCTATAACCTCCTCTAACACGAGGGGGTATTAAGAATTATTGTGGCAAAGCGTGTGTGCAGGTGGAGTTAGAGAAGAGCTGCACGTTCTAGTCACACGTGTTACGGGTAGCATTTCATGTTCCTCTGGTGCAAGTGTGAGTGCACAACGTGAAAAGCTGGGGACAATCAGACTCTCTGCTTTCGTCGCAGGCACCCCTAATTATTTACCCTCGCTTGCTGTCTGAGAACCACCTAAGCACAGGGCATGGTTTGTCTCTCACAGCTGGTCTGGCCCGAGCAGGGGTCAGCAGGTGGGGTAATCTGAAGACTTTATGACCCTTTGCTACCCTCGTTCCTAGAGGAACAACCAGCAGTGCTGCCGTTCGGTGGGTTTGCACTGGCATTGCACTTCAGTTAGTACTTGGGAAAAGCGCTGTGGTGAAGTGCGATTCCTTGTGTTTGTCTTCTGATTTGTGCTTCTCTGAAAAGGTCACACTTCAGTAAACATTTTGGATGCTGGGGGGAAAAAAAAAAGACAAGACTTCATTGTTTGAAGAACTGGTTCTGGAAATAGTCACTCGACTGAAACTGAACTTCAGGTCAAACGAAGTTTGTCCTGGATCTGTTGTTGCCTGTGTTTAGTATATGAATGAGTGAATTTGGGTTTGTGTTGTTTTTTAATTAGAATTCCCATTTGATTCTTTATTTTTTTTTTTAGGAATTTGAAGTAATTGCCCAAATTATGCTCTTGCAGTCTGCATGTAACAGCTACTGCTTGACACCAGACCCAAAATTCCTCCAGTGGTGGAGCAGACAAGAGCATTTAACTGAGGAGGAGAGGTAGGTTCTCAGTCCAGCCGGCGAAGCAGGCTTTTCTTAGCCCACACCCCCCTGCAGGGAGGTTGTGTCAGCCTTGAGCTGTCCTCTTACAGGGACTTACATGTACTGCTGCTCCAGGAGGGTGGAAGTACCTCTGTCTTCTGCTAACCAGCTGTAGAAACCCTGTTAAACATTTAGCAGGGGTTTTTGGAGACTGGATTTTTTTTTTTTTTTTTTTTGAGATTGGAAATGAGGCTTCTGACTTTGAAATCTGATAGTCTGTTGTGTCTGGGCTGTCTGTATGCCCAGAGGCACGCTCAGAGGCCGATCCTAGGGGAGGTCGAGATGCAGGCACTGAGCGTTGGGCTGGTGGATGCAGGCAGCAGGTAGCCAAGGCAACGCAGAGCTGGCTGAGCGCTCATCAGATAAACGTCTCCCGGGTGTTTGGGGTGGGTTTTGCAGCCCTGCTGAGTTCTGTGCTACGGTACATGCTGCTAGACCAACGCAAGGCAATTTATTTTCTGCACTCTAATATTTCCACTAGGTATCTGAATACCACTCTGCTGCACTAAGAGTGTAAGCATAGATACATACTGCATTGTACTGAGTCATAGTGAAAAAAAGTCAGCTTATCCAAGATTCACATGCTAAGTATATTCTTGACTAATTTTTAAAATAAAATGATGACTGTTATCCAAAAAAGCACTAATTTTTAAAATTGTTGTAAAGAAGTGAAATATCCCCTTCATCAGGGTAAAGTGTAGAGCGCGCTGTGTTCCTCTTTGTGGGGTTGCAACCTTTGGTGAAGTGGGAATAACTGAAGGCTTCTCAAATATCTTGAATATTACTGCTTTGAGATACATAACTAATCGTCTTGTCTGTCAAAATTAACCGGGTGCCCTCTGTTCTGCAGTTACAACCTTTCACGTGAGATTGAAGCAGCTGCTGACACTGGCACCCCATCGCCGAAACCTCGGAAAAGCGTGGTGAAGAGGTTGAGCCTGTGAGTACGATGGGGCAAAGGGTATCTGGTGTGTTAATATGAACCTGAATAAATCAAACAAGCAGTGCTTGTTTTACCCGCTGAAAAACCTGGCTGGGGATGCAGACCACTGCAGTACATTAAGGAGACACCATCAGCTAGAAATTCAGACTTCTGTCTGAAGCTGTCCTTGCTGCTGCTGTTGTTATAAGTAGTCATGAGGATTATTAATGATGAAAGAGATTAGAGACAAAAAAGCCTTCCTAAAGTGTCAGAAAAAGGAATCATTTTAGGGCGGGATTATAAATTCAATATCTATTGTGTAATGACTTCCCCGAATGCAGAGGCAAAACAGAGTAGATGAGGATAAAGTCTGGCCTATTATTAGTCTAATTTGCTCACACTTGCAAAAATTCCTTGCAGGATTTTAATTTGAAAATTAAGGTTAGCAAAAGGGCATTTGATAATAGAAACAATCTGCCCAGCTGCCTTCAGGTTAGAGAAGGAAAATAATCATGGGGACATGGTTCAATTGAGTTTAATACTGCAAAGGTTCAAGCAGGAGGTGGTGGAGAACAGGGGCATGCAGCTAAGCAGACACAGGAAAGAACAGACTAGCAGGAATTCATGGCAAGCTGCAGGAAATGAAAGCAGAGATCAAGGGCGGAAGTAAAACTAACTTAAAGGTGAGAAATTTGAACCTGATGCGAGAGGAGATACGAAAGGACTCCCGCATACCAGTGGCATGATCAAGATGAGGTGGGGAGATGATGAATTTAAGAGCACTATCAGCTCCTAACTGTCCTTTCCTGCTCGGTTCTTGTGGCCAGTTTCCTCAGAACAGGCAGTAGCCATTTCACTTCACATCAGCACTACTGCAGGCTAGGGTCTGAAAGAAGAATGAATGGATGTTTTCAATCTAGAGTTTTGAGTTCTGATAAGCAAGAAAAAAAAGTCCAGGCAGCTGTTTGGAAGGTGTTTCAATTAGTCCGTCTGAGTTCCATTTTGCGTAGTCCATCTGGCTGTGAGAACGTGAGCTTTGAAGATGACAGTGCCTGAGCTCTCGGTGGCCTGTCATGGGTGTCTCCCTCGGCACGTGCCTAAGCTGCGCGTAAGAACTGTCGCTGCGGAGCACAGGCTTTATTCTCTTGTTTCTGACGGCGTTTCAGTGCTGCAGTATTGTCATTTACTGCATGGAGTTTGTTTGCACTGTGCAGCCTTTGTCTAAAGAATTGTTTCATCTGCACTCTGAATGTATTTTGCAAATTAATACTGTAGAAAAGACTGGCATAATTCACCCCGGCAACAGGGGGTGACACCTCTTTAAATTGTTTTAAATCGTTAACTGCATGCCGACAGAGCATCTAATTCACCTGGCTTCTTTACTTTATGTCTTGTACAAGTTTGTTTCCTTTGACACTCCTTTAAATTTACTTGACCTGCATTTAGAAATGAGTCTTGGAGAGGGAGAGCCTATAATTTACACTTTCTCCTGATCTTCTCGTTGTGTACATCTCCATTCAGACTCTTAGAGAGAAACTGGTATCCGTGGCACCTTTACTGAGGGAAAGAATTTGCAGCGGGGAGGAATTGGCCTTTGGCAGACCTTTGCCTGGTGTTTGGCCACGTGTTACCTTTCTTGCACTCATGGCGACTGAGCAGGTCTTGTGTCAGTGGGACCCGGGTGTGACAGCAGTGTGCAGGACCGCGTAAGGTGCAGCCAGCTGCCATGCCTCTAACTCGCCCCTCCTCATCCCTTGGGTTGTAAACACATCAGGTTTACAAGCTGTCATTTCCTAGCAAGTGAGGCTGAAAATTCAGCAGACCGAAGAGTCTTGTTTGTGGTACTTGGGCATTAGCTCAGCTTTTGGCCTTGCAGCTGGTGGGTATGCCAGGTCAAGAAGGTATTGTGTTAGGGTGTAACAGACTCTCTTGACAAACCGTATGAACAGCATAGAGGAAATGGAAACAACAGGCCACTCAAGACAGGAAAGCAAAACAATGAAACAGTGCATAAGAACTTTGAGCCAAGTGACCGCCTTGCTCAGGCCAGCTCTGTTCTGCTTTCACTTACTGGCTTTTATGCTTTCTTTTCTATACTAGACTGTTTCTAGGCTCTGAGGTGATGGCCCATAATCAACCCGTCAAAGAACAACCAAAATGTGCTCCAGGTGGGAGCTCTGGTGACAGCACAGACTCGGCCAGTGTTTCATCATGCGAATTTAATCATTCTGAGCCTGAAGACGCCTGCATCGCTCCCGTAGGAACTGCTGATGCGTCTCAGAAAAAGGTACAGTCTGTGCCTTGTTGCCAGAAGAAGTAGCCCGAGAGAGACTGTCGACACTGCCGACAGGGCCTAAACACTTGCCCAAGCCTGCTTGTTGTGTCGAGAGCATTGCTTTTAGAGGAATGGACAGACTCTAGATATAAATGTGTAAAAATGAAAGCAACCCAGTCAGGATTTTTGCACAGTTCCCTCTGTGTTGCTGAGATACAAGGCAGACTGAAGCTCTCCTTCCCTGAAACCAGATTTTCTTGTGGTGCCTGTTAGTGGAATTGCACGAGGTTAATTTTTCTTTCAGTCCCTCGTTGTGCTTTTTGAGAGGGATGGGGCAGGCTAGCGGGCAGCATTTCTACCTGTGGGAAGTGGGGTGAGGAGCACGTGGCAGCATGACGTTAGCAGTGACACGGACAAGAGGATTTGTGAGCGCCCCCCAACCAAAACCCACTGAAATGGGAGATGGGATCAGCTGAAGAGGAGTAAGCTCAACAGCTAGACATTTCCTCCTCCAATACCTCAGGTCTGATGAATTATTCTGCTGTTAGCAGCCTGCTGTTGTGTCCATCATTCTCAGTCAGCTGCGGCTGTTAAAGGGAGTTTGACTTCTGCGGTGGGCGGAGGAAGCAAGCAGCCGATTCAACGTGAATGATAGAGCAAGCTTCAACTTTATTGAAAGAAATCACACCTTATATAAGCACTCTACAATAATCACGCATACTACTCACAAATCTACTGGAGACATGTAAAACATTATCATATCCCAGCCCCCTGCAGCACTTCAGGCATGTCACAACACCTTCCTTCTTCTGGCCTGCCCTCTTTCCCATCACACTCAAGGCCATTGTGTACCTCAGTTTCTCTCTTGGTTAACATAACAGTCCTTTGTAAGCATAACTGTACCCTGGGTTTTTTCCTTTGTTTACCTCAGATGGCTGCAATCAGCTCCTGCAGAGACCCGCGGCCTTGCCCTCTGCAAGCCGTTCTCCAACAGACTTCAGCAGCCCTGTGCTCACCAAGGAAAGCCCAGCTGCAGCCAAGCTGCGCCTGCAGCCTGGGGAAGGTGTTTTCTGGGTGGGAGAGCACGTGTGCATTAGGAGCAGCCTAACCCTGCATGAGGATAGGGAGGCACTGCAGAGAGACTTGCATAGATTGGATCAGTGGGCCAACGTCAACGAGATGAGCTTCAACAAGGCCAAGTGCCAGGTCCTGCACTCGGGCCACCACAACCCCCTGCACAGCTACAGGCTTGGGGAGGTGTGGCTGGAGCTGTCTGGAGGAGAAGGATCTGGGGGTTCTCATTGACAGGCGGCTGAACAGGAGCCAGCAGTGTGCCCAGGTGGCCAAGAAAGCCAACGGCATCCTGGCTTGTGTCAGCAATAGTGTGACCAGCAGAAGCAGGGAGGTGATAGTCCCCCTGTCCTCTGCACTGGTGAGGCCACACCTGGAGTGTTGTGTCCAGTTTTGGGCACGTCAATACGAGAGAGATCTCGAGGGGCTGGAGCGAGTGCAGAGGAGGGCAACGAAGCTGGGGAAGGGCCTGGGGAACAGATCCTGTGAGGAGCGATTGAAGGAGCTGGGGCTGTTTAGTTTGAGGAGGAGAAGGCTGAGGGGAGACCTCATCACTCTCTACAGCTCCCGGAAAAGACATTGTAGGGAGGTTGGTGCTGGTCTCTTCTCACGGGTGATGCGTGACAGAACAAGAGGGAATGGCTTTAAACTGCAACAGGGGAGGTTCAGAGTGGACAGGAGGAAAAAATTTTCACAGAAAGAGTGGCCAGAGAGTGGAATAGGCTGCCAGTGGTGTTGCATTTAGGGTGAGAATAAATTTGGTAAGAGATAAATCCCATTGCATTCTAGCCAGTCCTCAGAGATTAGAGGGGCCAGGGGCAACTGGACTTAGCCCTTAATAGGTATGTCAGTTGGGGCCATCACTATAGGTCTGACCCAGCCCAAGCAGCCCATACACTGTAAGTCTGGTTGCATTCAAGAACAGCAGTCAGATTCACGAATAGTACAGTTTATTTTCATGCAACATCTACAAATTCCTTAAGACTGCCTACGATAAATGCACAAACTGCAGGTTGGCCCTGTAGCACTACACAAAAGAAAAAGGATTGCAGTCACACCCACACAGTTCCTGGGGATACACTCAGCGTAGCCGAGGAAATCTTACCAAAAGGTGTCCCTTCTTGGGCGGGGGGGGGGGGAGCACAGATCCATCAATCTGTCCCCGCTTTGGTGTATTATCGTCCCTCCCAGTTAGGGACAAACTTGGGGTGTATTTGTCTTAGTAGGTATGGGTGAGTGGGTGGGACCATAGTCAAGTCATTAGTTTTTGTGTAATGACATAATTAATTTTGTGGCGCCAAGGGGTACAGCTGGGTATCGTGGGGAAAAAAGAGGGAGGACAAGAAGCAAGGTCGACTTGGTGCAAGGGGTGCAGCTGGCTTGTGTGGGGAAGAAAGGAGGATGAGGCACAGAGTTGGCAGGTTGCTACAAAAAATCATCTTTCGAGAGAAACGAGTAGAAGAGTAGATGAATCTGTCCTTGAAGTGAAAGAATGGCACCGCACAGCCTGCACCCCGCTTCGCATTCCTCCTTGGTGCCACATCAGACACAGATCACTGGACCTTCGTCCTGTCCTGTGTTTATTCTGGGCACTCTGTGTCAAGGACAATGTATGTTTTTGCCGATTGCTCGCTGTTTTGCCTTCCTCACGCCTCCAACACCTAACAGGTGGTCAGAGAGTGGAATAGGCTGCCCAGGGAGGGGGTGGAGTCACCGGCCCTGGATGTGATTAAGGGTGGTTTAGATGAGATGTTGAGGGATATGGTGTAGGGGAGAACTTGTAGAGTAGGGCTGGTGGTTGGACTCGATGATCCCAAGGGTCTTCTCCAAGCTGAATGACTCTGTGAACCCTGGGGGAGGCAGGGCAGCTGCAGCTGACCCACGGTTAGGCAGGTAATGTCACAGCTCACCAGCCCTGCGAGTGTCACCTCCCGTGAGCTCCCTGCTGCCAAGACAAACACTGTGCCTCGGCTCAGTTTAATTCCAGCGGGGAAGTCGGGATGCGGTGCCGCCGCACCTCCTCCTGCATGCCAGCTCACTCAGCAGGCGCAGCCAGCGTCCTCCACAAAGGCACTGAACCAGCGTGCCAGGACATTTTGTTTTGTGGTGAGGGCAGAGCTCTCCACCCCGCACACTGGCAGCTGGGGCACCCCACGACAACAGGAGTGTGAGGCTGAAGCTGTAAGCCCTCGTGCTGAGAGCAGGTGGGCTGGGTGTGTGCAGTTACCAACCCAAGAGACAAGATGCACGGGCAGGAAACCAGCAGAAGGGATCTGATGGGGGGTCCACAGGGACATCTTTCCTACAGACTCTTCCCTTTGGAAATAAATTCTGTTAACTGTATTGTTGCAGCCCATTTCAGGGATGTTTTGATGAAGTGTCTTATGGAGGTTCAGCTGGTGGATATTTTAAAATAAATGATACTAAATGTTTTTAAACCAAATGAAGCACGAGGTCCCAGACACTAGCCTCCACGAATCGTTGAAACTGTTTAGCTTGAGCAGTTGTTATGGTGGTTTCGATACGCAAATTGGAGAGGGAAGATCCTCTCAGCAGAGTCTGAGCAAGGCAGATGGAGAGAGAGGCAAACCCCTGAGCAGCTGGGGAAGGAAGGCCGCAGTTCTCAATGAGGAAAGAATATTCAAGGAGAAGCGGCAGGCAGGGAGGTGTGTGTGTCAAGGCTCATTCCTGGCTGGAGCAGGAGCGGCAGTGCCGGTGACATGCTCCGCTCTTCCCCAGCTGGTCCCAGTCCCCGGCTGGTTGCCCACAGCCTGATGCTGGCCGCTGGATCTGCTGCCACCTCCTGGCCTGCCCTCCGTGGGAGGCAAGAGCAAGCCATGTGCCCTACCCGCCACACTGAACTGGAAATGTTTTCATTAAAATGGTGAAATTAATCAAGTGAAGTTCACATTTTCTGTAGGCAAGGAATAGCACTTCCAGCCTGCTGGACAGAGTGCAGATGACTGAGGTTTTCCATAGACTTTCTGCTTTCTCAAGTCCTTCTCCTGGAATGACTCACGCAGACATACAAAATGTCCAGTTTATGAGTGTTTTTGTTCCTTTCTGTTGTGTAGCTGTCTGAAGAACCCTCGTCCTTCTCTTCCTCCATTCATCCCATGGACATCCCTCCCTCGGAGGTGTCACCTTCAATCCCATCCTCTCCCTTGCTGTCCTCCGATGACAAGTGCGCTGTCTCCGTGACACCTGTTACCTCAAAAGAAGTACTGCCTCCTGTTTACAACCAGCAGCACAAAGATACGTGCGTCATCCGGATTAGCATAGAAGACAACAATGGCAATATGTACAAGAGCATCCTGGTGAGTGGTGTGGAACAGCAAAATGCTGTGATCGTTGGTGATGTTTTCAGCCAGGGTGACTTCAACAAATGGTGCTTTTAGTTTTGAAAATACTTATTCACCGAGCCAACTAATCAAACCTGGCTTAAAAGGGAAAATGACAAACCTTACAATTCAAAATATGTGCAGCAGGGTATGAACGAGAGGTCTGAAAATAGCCTCTTTGTGGAAGTTTCCGGTCTTGAAATTAAAGCTTGTACTTTATCAAAAAGTTCCAAGTGAAGCATTCTGATCAAGCGTGGGCTTGGTTGCTCCTGCTCTTCTGCTGCCATTAGCTGCCTTTTCTCTAGCTCGGAATTTGTGGGGGGGTTTTGACAGAAGAGGCCACGTGCCAAGTTTCTCCTGGAGAAACTTTTCCCAGGAGCTGGTTTCTGGAAACGGGGAGCTGTACAGGAGGAGGCTGAGGGTCCTTTTAACTCTCTGCAGCGAAGGTTGTCGGAGCAGCAGCAACCAGCGCTCAGGTGTTTCCCTGGATGCGGGTCCCAGGGGGGATTCTGGCAGCCCCAGGCCAATGGCTGAGGGCGTGCAGGGCCTGTGCTGGGCCGTGCCTGACGTGAGTCGCCTGCACACGATCTCTGCAGACACCTGCCAGAGACTCAGCTGCTGAGAAAACACTTTGTGTCCCTCACGGCCCAGGGGGAACCAACACAAAGTGAGGTAGTCTGTGGCACGTTTAGCTACCTTACAATTTCACTGCTCGGACCTCCCCAAACTGCAAAGACCCGTTCTCTGAGGGCCTGACAAATTTGGCTACTGGCAAGACAAATCTTCCTTGTGACTGCGTAAGGCTCTGGAGGGAGCCCTGTGTGTGCTCCAGATGCACAGCGCTTCCACAGCAGACAGTAAACCCAGTAACAAGGCCAAAAGTCTTTGCAGGGCGTCAGAGAAAGTATTTAGCACAGAAGACTGCAGATTAACTGCAAACAATGGATGGGGCAGCTCTTTTGGTGGACTTTTATGTCTGGTGAGGACAGTGTCTCAGCTCTCAGAATGTTTGCTCAGGAGAGCAGATGCTCTGGTGTACTGCTGTCTCTTCTCTCACACTACCTGTCGTCTTGAACTAAAAAACAAGCACCGCCACATGTCACACGTACCACCTTTTAGTATCTAGCAGGACCTACTACTTTGTTACTCAGTTCTCTGAAATATTTTTCAAGAGCAGTGGCCTGCAAAGAGTCAGGCCTTTGCCACGTATTAAATCAAACTCGAGAGGGAATAAGCAGGATCTCTCATTGCAGCTCTCTCTCTGCAGCTAACGAGCCAAGACAAAACTCCTGCTGTCCTCCAGAGAGCGATGTTGAAGCACAACCTGGAATCGGATGCAGCTGAGGATTATGAGCTTGTACAAGTCATCTCTGAGGACAAAGGTAGGGAAGCAGAACTCTGCTGCTGCTTGAAGAGTGCTGCTGGGTTTGGGGGGAAAGAGTAAAATGTGAAGCAAGGTTAGAAATGCCAGGACACGCTGTCGTGGCTGCCAGTGAGCATAACCCCCCTCGGTAACTGGTGCGCAGGGGGGATTTATCACGGCCTGTCAGCAGGTCACTTTAGAGGCAGGCCTCGTGGGCCGCCAGGCAGACCTCCGCCGTGCAGGGCACCAGTGGAGTCATCAGCTGAAGAGCAGCTGCGCTCACTCCCTGAGCGTGGTCTGTCGCAGGGCACGGCCCCTCCAGGGATCAGGGCAGGCCCGGATCCTACCGCCGGCACCATGCCCTGCAAACAGGGATTTTGGCACAGCCTCCCCTTGGAGCGGCTGCCCGGCGGGACGTGCTCTGGGTTCGGCCGCCACCTCCTCTCCTCTGCAACTCTTTTTTCTGTGGGATGGCTGCTCTGGGCACCACCCGATGCGGCTTTGGCTGGCGAGGCACAGCAGGGCACGGAACGGGGCCCAGCACGGCCTGGCTGGGTGTGCTCGGGCTGCTCACCCGGTCCCTGCTCTCTCATGGCTTTCCCTCTGCTACGTCCAGTGCTGCAAAGTAACGCTCGCTCTGGCCCCTCTTTTGCAGAGCTGGTGATCCCAGACAATGCCAACGTGTTCTACGCCATGAACAGCCACGCAAACTTTGATTTCATCCTGCGGAAAAAAGCTTCAGTCGGTGGGCAGAGGAAAGCGAGGAGCCGTTGCAGTGTGACGCTCCCTAGAACTGCCAGAGCAGGGTGTGAGAGCAACAGGCTCAGCAAAATTATGCTGTGAAGCTGACAAGGCCATGGGGAGAACTGGCGGAGGACTGCCCTTGCAACCATCCAGTATTACAGGATCAACAGCAGATGAACGTGTCGCTATTCAGCTTTGAACATATTGGAGGCTGGAATGCAAAGTGAGTATCTGGTCAACCTACAGCCAGAGATGTCGCTCTTCTCCCTTGTATCTGGACATGGACATACACACATGGATTTATGAGACAGTACAGACTGGAATTTTTGGGGGGTTTGTTTTGCACATGAGCCGAGGAAGGTGACAGCCTCACCTAGAGGGGAAAACAGGACTGCAACGTTTGTCTTAAGAACACCGCACAAGCCAACTCTCTTTGCGAGAAAACATTTTCCTTTGTGCCAGTATTACACAGAAGAAGGTCTGAATTTATTTTTATAAAACGGGAGAAGAAAAGTTTCAATGCAGTTCTGCCTGAACCGAGGAGGAGGTCCCAGCCGCCTCCAGCTGACTGACGGGAACACTGGTTTGCAGGAGGTGTGGGTGAGCCAAGTGCCACAAGCAGTTGCTGCCTTCAGGAGGGATTTACATTCATGAAAAAGCAGGGCGGGTGCATCCCCAAAACACTCATCCCTGGAGACAGTAGAAACTGCAAGTGGGTCTGTTGCTTTCACACAGCTGGCAAACTTCTTTTTGCACTTGTTCCATGCCAGAAAATTACCTATTTGGGGTTTTTTTTCCAAAGACCTTTAAAAGAATGGACTGCACTTGCTTTGGGATGAATGTCATGGTTTGTTCATGAACAAGGCAAAGAACCACTACTTGTCTGGATTTAGGTCTGGTCTTAATGCCGCTACAGGGCGTTTTTTCTTTCACTTTGCTAACCCGTTGTACAGAAATCGATGCCTTTTGCCTGTACTCTGGAAGGACCGATGTACCTCTTTGTAACGTGCAATCACTCTTCAAGAGCAAAACTTTTAACTCACGTTTTCCTTCATGAGGGGCAACTACATGACCTTTTATTTTAAAAGTGGGTATTGAGAGGAGATAACCGGGTCTTAAACATTACCCCAACCACCCAGAGATTTTGATACACTCGTAGCATTATTATGGGTCATCTACAGGCAGCTCCCTTGCTCTTGATGTATGTCTGTTAAATGAGTTTCCTGAATGGTACATCCTTTCAGCTGCAATAAAGAATTCAGCTGGAATGTTATCATCTGTTCTCTGTGAAACTTTAAAGAACATATTTCTTGAGTCTCTTACCAGAATACAGCCTTCCTTGAAAGGATAGTTAGGAGTTTTATTTTTAAAAGCCATAAATGAGACATTGGATTGTAAGCAGCTCTTACTGAATAGGCTGTCTTTGAGATACATTAGTCTGAGTTAAAACAAACTCAAATACTTAATGATACACATGCCTGGGTCTTTTTTTTCCCCACCGGTTCTGTAGCAGAGATTTTCAAAACTGTGCGCAATTAGCGATAAACTCATGACGCAGTGTTTGCTTTACTATGTTCTGTGTGAAGTTTTATCACCTCTGTTGACAAGTAGCACCATGTAGGTCCTAGTCTGAATAGTTTAAGGACTCCCACTGTTTCCCTGTTAGGAGGGTGAAGGAAGCGAGTTTGTAACTGAGCCTTAAACTTTGCCCAGAGTTAGGATAAGATTACCACAGAAGAAGTTCAGTTTTCTTTGCGTTTCAGTGTAAGCGTGCACTGATGTCTGTGCAGTACCATTTGCAAAGCACAGCACTGCTCACTCAGAGGGGGTATGTCTGTACTAAGCTGAAAGGTGAATGTTCTTGATTTTAAAATTACAAAAATGTTGTATATGAAAAAGATTTTTTTAATTGCTTACCTGTAATCTTATACAATAAGTATATAAACTTTTTTTCCACTAATATTTGCCTGGAGTGAATCTGTTCTTCTCTTAAGACTTTATTACTGCATGTCAGTTGTGGGGATTTTTCCTACCTCACACCACTTCCCTCACTGTCACTCTTTCCAACTTCATCACTTTTACTGTTTTAACTGTTCTCAACTTCTTCCAGCTCCCACAACCCATCTCCCCTGCCACCCAGAGAACTTGAAATGCCATATTTTAGCCGTAACCCTTCAGCTACAACCTTCCTATACCTTTTTTTACTCTGCAATCGTGCATTTTCTTTTGAATTCCTAAAAGTTTCTATGAGGACGGCTTCTGTGTTTCTTCCGCACGGTGGCTGGAAGGGCTGTCCAAGTAAAGCAGTCTCTCACCCACGTTACCCACGGAGGGGCAGCAGCTCACCACGAGCCATACGTAGTCCAGTCACACATTGCAGGAGTGCAGCGAGCTTGCTGAGAGCTCCAGGGCAAAGCAAAAGCGATCCCGGTGCATCAGTCACGCACGCCAACCCGAGCCTGGCGCCTCAGTTTGCGCAGGCAGGGCCAGCGGACAGGGCGCAGTCCATCTCCTGGGTCTGGAACTTATCCGAGCCAGTTTCATCTTACCGTCCTCCCCGAGTAGACTGAACCATGGTCTCCACTCGCGTCAAAACCACCACCAGAAAGAACGTGGCGACCCAGACGGAGCTGCCACGCAAACACGCAGCGGTGCAGGTCCCGGGCTGCAGGGAGTGCCTGAGCCTGTCAGTCCTGCCGGAGGGCAGCAGGGACAGCACCCGAGTGTGCTGCCATCAGCTGGGTGACCTGCTGAGCCTGGTGGCAGAACTCAGAGAAGAGGTTGAGAGATTAAGAAGTATGAGGGAGTGTGAAAGGGAATTGATTTGGTGGAGTAGCACCTTGGGAACCCTGAAGCAACAGGACCAAATGGAGGCCCCAAACGAGGCAGGTAAACCCTCATCCTCTTGCTGCCAGGCTGAAGGAGGGGACCTAAGAGATGGGGGATGTTGGAAACAGGTCCCTGCTCAGGGAGGCAGGAAAACCCTGTCCTGACCTCCCTCACCCTCCATGGTGTCCCCTTACAATAGATTCAGGGCCCTGGAACTTTTGAATGACGAAAAGGAGGAGGAAAAAAATGAGACAAACAAGGAGGAAGACCAACATCCACCAAGGCCGGGTCATTCTGGAGCAGGTATTAAAACTAGTTCTAAAAAGAACCCTAGAAGAGTCATTGTAGTGGGTGACTCCACTCTAAGGGGTGTCAAAGGCCCCATATGCAGACCAGACCCGCTTCATAGGGAAGTCTGCTGCCTCCCTGGGGCCCACGTCAAGGACCTCACCACTAAACTCCCTGCTATAGTAAGACCCAAGGACTACTACCCTCTCTTGTTTTTTCAGGACATTATCAGGAGAAATCCTGAAGCAGTGAAGAGAGATTTCAGGTCCTTGGGGAAACTGATTAAGGGGTCAGGGGCACAAATTGTGTTCTCCTCCATCCCTTCAGTTGCGGGGATGGATGAAGAATACAGGAGAACTCAACAGATGAACTTGTGGCTCCAAGACTGGTGTTACCATCAGGGCTTCAGATTTTTCAATCATGGGTTGGTATACAGGGCACCTGACCTTTTGGCATCAGATGGGATTCACCTGTCCCAAGGGGTAACAGGATCTTGGGGCAGGAGTTAGCTGGGCTCATTGACAGATCTTTAAACTAGTTTTGAAAGGGGAAGAGAGGAAAACATCAGCCCATCTGAAGTGCATGTACACCAGTGCACACATCATGGGTAACAAACAGAAGGAGCTTGTAGCCGCGATGAAACAGGAAAATTACGATGTTGTTGCTATTACAGAAACATGGTGAGATGTCTCCCATGACTGGAGTGTGCCAATTGATGGGTACAAGCTCTTTAGGAGGGACAGACAACGAAGGAGAGGTGGTGGGGTGGCTCTGTATGTTAGGGACTGTTATGATTGCTTTGAGTACAAGTGTAATGAAAACAGGGTGGAGTGTATTTGCGTTAGAATCAGGGGGAAGGCCAACAGGGCAGATGTTGTAGTGGGAGTCTACTACAGGCCACCCACCCAGGACAGAGAGGTGGATGAAATATTCTATAGGCATTTAAGAGAAATCTCACAATCGCTTGCCCTTGTTCTTGTGGGAGACTTAAACTTCCCAGACATCTGCTGGAAATACAACACGGCAGAATGAGACCAGTCCCGGAGATTCCTGGAATGTGGGAGACAACTTCCTGACCCAGCTGGTGAGAGAACCAACCAGAGAAGGTGCCCTGCTGGATCTCCTCTTTGTAAACAGAGAAGGACTGGTGGATAATGTGGTGGTTGGAGGATGACTAGGGCACAGCGATCATGAAATGAATCAAGTTCTCTATTCTTAGAGAGGCCAGGAGAGGGGGAAGCAGAACTGACATCCTGGACTTCAGAAGGGCTGACTTTGTCTTGTTTAGGCACCTGCTTGAAAGGATCCCCTGGGAGACTCTCCTGAAGGGTTTAGGGGCCCAGGAAGGCTGGGTGCACTTTAAGAAGGAAGTGTTAATGGCTCAGGAGCAGGCGGGCCCCAGGTGCTGTAACAGAAGTCGGCGACAGAGAAGACCACAGGGAGCTTTGGTTGCAACTCGGAGAAAAGGAGAGTTCACAGCCTTTGGAAGAAGGGGCTAGCCACTTACAATGATTACAAAGAGGCTGTGAGGCTATGCAGGGTGGAAATCAGGAGGTCTAAAGCCCATCTAGAAATTAATCTGGCTTCAGCAATCAAAGACAACAAGGGATGTTTCTGTAAGTATGTCAACAGCAAAAGAAAGATCAGGGAGAGCCTCCATCCCCTGCTAGATGCAGGAGGAAATTTGGTAACAAGTGATGAGGAAAAGGCTGAGGTGCTTAATGCCTTCTCTGCCTCAGTCTTTAATAGCAAGGTTAGTTGTATTGATGAAATCCAGCCTCCACAGCCAGAATACAGAGACTGGGAGAACGACCCCCCTTCAATCCAGGAGACAATCAGTGACCTGCTGCATCACATAGACATACACAAGTCTATGGGACCAGATGGGATACACCCAAGGGTGCTGAAGGAGCTGGCTGGGGTGCTCGCCAAGCCGCTTTCCATCATTTACCAGCAGTCCTGGCTGACTGGGGAGGTCCCAACAGATTGGAAACTGGCCAATGTGATGCCCATCTATAAGAAAGGTTGGAAGGATGATCCTGGAAATTACAGGCCTGTCAGCTTGACTTCAGTATCCAGGAAGCTGATGGAGCAGCTCACCCTTAGCACCATCATACAACACATGCACAACAACCAGGTCATCAGCCCAGTCAACATGGGTTTATGCCTGACAAACCTGATCTCCTTCTACGACAGAGTGACCTGCTTATTGGATGAGGGAAAGGCTGTGGATGTTGTCTACCTTGACTTTAGCAAGGCCTTTGACACCGTTTCCCACAGCATTCTCCTAGTGAAACTGGCTGCTCGTGGCTTGGATGGGCACACGCTTCGCTGGGTAAAAAACTGTCTGGATGGCCGGGCCCAAAGAGTTGTGGTAAGCGGAGTTAAATCCAGTTGGCGGCCGGTCACAAGTGGTGTCCCCCAGGGCTCGTTTTGGGGCCACTCCTGTTTAACATGATTTAACATTGATGATCTAGACAAGGGGATCGAGGGCACCCTCAGTGAGTTTGCAGATGACCCCAAGTTTGGCGGGAGTGTTGATCTGCTCGAGGGTAGGGAGGCTCTGCAGAGAGACCTGGACAGGCTGGAGCCATGGGCTGAGGCCAACTGGGGAGTTTCACTAAGGCCAAATGCCGGGGGCTGCACTTGGGCCACAACAACCCCCAGCAGCACTACAGGCTTGGGGAGGAGTGGCTGAAGAGCTGCCAGTCAGAGAAGGATCTGGGGGGGTGAGTGACAGCCGGCTGAACAGGAGCCAGCAGTGTGCTCAAGTGGCCAAGGCGGCCAACGGCATCCTGGCTTGTGTCAGCAATAGCGTGGCCAGCAGGGACAGGGAAGGGATCTTACCCCTGTACTCGGCACTGGTGAGGCCGCCCCTCGATTCCTGTGTTCAGTTTTGGGCCCCTCACTACAAAAAGGACATTGAATGACTCGAGCGTGTCCAGAGAAGGGCAACGGAGCTGGTGCAGGGTCTGGAGCACAGGTCGTACGAGGAGCGGCTGAGGGAACTGGGGTTGTTTAGTCTGGAGAAGAGGAGGCTGAGGGGAGACCTCATGGCCCTCTACAGCTCCCTGAAAGGAGGGTACAGAGAGGGGGGATGAGTCTCTTGAACCAAGGAACAAGCAACAGGACAAGAGGGAATGGCCTCAAGCTGCGCCAGGGCAGGGTTAGACTGGCTATTAGGAAGCATTTCTTTCCAGAAGGGGTTGTTGGGCGTTGGAATGGGCTGCCCAGGGCAGGGGGGGAGTGTTGGAGGGGTTGAAGAGTCGGGTCCCAGCGCTGAGGGATCTGGTAGAGCTGGGAACTGTCAGTGTGAGGTTAAGGGTTAGACTGGAGGATCTTCAAGGTCTTTTCCAACTTTGATGATTCTGTGATTCTGTAATTAGGTACTTTAGATTAGATTATACACAAATTTTACAACTTCATGAAATCATTCTCTTTTGGGCCACTGAATGTTTTCTGCAGCAAGTTAATATAAACAAAAAAACCCAAACCAACTTGTGTGTTTCCATCTTTTTCTCACTGTTGTCATCATGGCATTTTTAATCTCTTGACTCATGAGCTTGTTGAGTTTTCACCCCCCTGCACACCATACAAATTACACCACAGCTGCTGGTTTTACCTTTTAGCACAGTCCCTCTTCCCCTCCAAGCATTCCTACAGACAACCTGCCATTTCACGTCACTTCAGCAGTTGGGGTGACTCCTAAAACTGCCAAAAATCACACTGTGAGTCCCAGAACTGTGGCACTTGCCTTCATCACTGAAGCACTTCTGTTACTATAGCAAAAGAAAGATTACCCTGAATTAAAGCTGTCTCCTGCTTTTTTTTTTTTTTTTACTTAAATTACCTCAGGAGACACAACACAAGCTTACTCAATTTCCTTCAGGATAAATACAACCTATTTGAGAACTAGGAATTTCATATTGCCATACTGAGAGTACAACAGCACTTTTCCTTTCTTGAACAAAAGCAAAGACAGACAGTTGCTAGTTACAAGCAGTCTTATTGCAGATGGCCATTTTTAGGGCCTGTCACCATAACCTTTCTTGGGAACAAGTTGCTTTTTCAGCTGGCTTGCTGCTTACAGTTTGTAAAATCTGTTCCTAGCTTCCACTGCTCTGCCACCACACTCAATGGGATAGGCACTGCTGGGTGTTTTTTACATCAGCTGGGGCCTCCTGGGGCTTAGCTCAAATGCTCCATAGCAGAGCAAAAACCCCACAGCAAAAGAAGAGGAGAAAAATAAGGGAGAAGAAAACAAGAAAAAAAAAAAAAGCCCTCTGTGGTTGACAAAATAGCTTGGCAAAGTCTTACTTATCAGCAGTGATACCCCTTCCGTGTCCGAGCTATGCCGTACCCCTGGGGCTGCATCATCCCTGCCCCACGCGCCACAGCAAACAGCCCTCTCGGCCAAAGCCAGAAGGCTGGTTTGAGCTGGTGCTCCTACTTGTGCTCAGTTTTGAAGCCCCTTAGATGAAGGGGGGTAAAAAAAAGTACATGGAAAGTGGAAAAACATCAGAAAAACACAGAAGTGTTTCAACTGCCTCCTACTTTTCCAAAACACAGTTAATTCTGAGTAGAGCAAAGCCTGGGCAACACCTGCCAAGGAACTAAAAACCCAGACAGGGAAAAACAGCCCTTGTCATAGCAGGTAGAACCACTGGCCATCCCCCACAGTTTGCATATGTAAATAAATAGAAATTTGTGTCTGGATATACACACACAGGCATATAGGTAAAAGAACAATCAGCTAGATTGAGGCCATGTCTGCTCTGAAATAGACACATTCATTTAATTAGTTACATTTTTATTCTTGTTTCCCCCCCTCCCCTGAAATTGCCATCAAACCCCTTGTACCACTCACTCGCAGAGTCAACAAGAAAAAACCCACCCAAAAAAACCCAATGCTGCTGTCTAGATGTTTTTAATAAACTGCTGCTGCTCTACTTAGGGAAATCAAAGTTAAATAAAACTCAGCCTCCCTGAGCATCCAAACCATCTCCATGGACAGCACCACTTCCTGAACACATGGTGTTAGCCATCTCTGGCTGCAGAGCTGCTTTCCCTGCTGTGCCAGCCTGTGGGACCATGCCTGTGGGACCTGCTGTGAGGCCAGGGTAGCCTGGTGGCTCCAATTTTTATCATTTGAATGAGCTACACTAAGGTTAAAAAAGCAAGGGGACTCAAATACCTTTTTTTTTTTTTTTTTAAAAATCCATGCTGTGTTTCCTGCATGGCCACTGGAGCAATGCTCTCCACCCTCCTGGGGAAGAACCCGAAGGGGCACCTGCGAGGCTGTAACACAGCTCCCAGCCCCCCTGCACAGCTCTGGGGGCTGGGATGGCACACTCAACCTTCTCTCCCCAGCCCGCTACTGTGAGGAGCACCAGGGTCGTGGTCAGCCACAATGTTCATGGAGAAACTGCTGCAGGAGGATCATGAAAGGTCAGAAGAGGGAGGGTTCGAAAAACAGAGTGCTTGCTGACACAGGTAAATCACCCCCAAGGTTGGCAGAAAGAGAAGCTGCTCCCGTGGACACAGAGATGGGTTTTTCGCAGAACTAAAAGCACATGAGGGTGGAAGAGATACACAGTGATGATGTAGACAAACACAGTGGAGCCATAATGAGCCCTTATGTGGAGAGGCAGCCACAATATTAGATCAGAGAAATGATACCAGGTACCAGGCCAAAGAGACTCACCCACCCAGCACTGGCCCATCGCTGCTGCTCTGTCAGACTCGGACGCACATGCACATCACAGTACCTACAGCGATGCCTGAGAACGTGCTGGATGCTCACCAGTTCACCAAAGTCCTGCTTCTGAAGGCCACACCAAGCTTCTCACCAACATCTTTGGGATTGCCATCATGCTTCAAACAAGTCAGACTTGCCCCTGGTAAAGCAAGACCTGAGGAGGAAGCAAGAGGGCTTGTCAGAGAATGACCCAGGCTGTGCGTGGTGGCCCGCGGCAGACCTGCTCTCCAGACTCACCCCATCGCACGGGCACCTGCTCCAGCCTGGGCAGCAGAAGGAACAGGGCTTCCAGGTGGTAGATGCAGAACAGGCAGTGAGTCCACAGCGGAGTGACATAGCTTGAGCTGGCCTTCCCCAGCCAGAGCTACTCCCACCCAATGAAGACTACACACAGTGCTCATCTTGCACCAGGTTCTATGTATTATCAGACCGGCTGACAGGTAATAATAACATGTCTTCTTTAGCAGAAAGTACATTGATCAGTAATTATTAAAAACAAACAAAAATTTAAAAAACAGCCACACATGCTCAACTGTACAGCAGCCAGCAGGTGAGTCTCTAGACTGCAAGTCCAGGAGGGCATCCTCCCTCTGCACCAGCAGCCTGCAGCCCAAGGTCTGCGCTGGCTAAACCTAAGCAGTGTAGTCTGTGGTCACCTGGCCTCTGAGAAACATTTTTTCCTAAAAAAAATAAACACCCTACTCTGCTGATATGTACAGCAAGTACATCAGAACTCATCCAAAAAAAAAAAAAGACAAGTTTGCTCCTCACATGAAAAAATATCAAGGGAAGTTGCCTTTCTGTCCTGTAACACACAATTCTATCATGGCTGTTGAGAACACTCACATCTCTGTAGGCTGTTTCGGTTTTATAAAGGTAGTGTCAAGCAGTTCATAACCAAACTTTTGAAGTTCCTTTAAGTCCTACACTTGGATTTTATGGCCTAATTAAACAGGCCTGCAAATAGGTTGTCAGGCTTTATCTTCCTGAAGGAATAAACTGAGGCAGGGGGTGAAGCAAGACATGACACAGACTAACGCTGCCTGTGTTCCCTTCAGGCAGTGCAGGGACAAATAAAACCAGCAATCTCCACTTTCTCTGCTAGCTTCTAAGATTTTAGACATGCCAAGACATAGGTTCTGTACTGGGAGGTCTGTTCAGATGGGATCTAGCAAGTTTTGAAATTTGCAGAGGGGAACCCAGCAGTAGTTTTCTATGGAAGTGTGAGGAGGGAGAAGATACTACAGATGAGCACGGCTCCAGTGCACTGAACATTTTTGGAAACCATCTGGATTCTGACAGGGATTCCTTTGGAAAATAAAACTGAATAACCCACACGCTTGCCTGCAGTTCGTATCAGTGAACTGGGTTATAAAAGCCTACAAACCTACAAGGAATAACAGTTACACAGCAGCCGAGTT
Source organism: Athene noctua (assembly GCF_965140245.1). Classification (NCBI taxonomy): domain Eukaryota; kingdom Metazoa; phylum Chordata; class Aves; order Strigiformes; family Strigidae; genus Athene; species Athene noctua. The sequence continues at coordinate 34,244,640 of NC_134041.1, forward strand.
ACAGCTATCCAGATAGGTATTAACACTTGTACACCTCTATATATTAATCTTTATAAATAGAGTGTTCTACACGAGGAATTGTAGAAAGACATCATTCAAGGTTGTTTTTTCACAGAAGTCTGAGAGGGCTTTTGTTCAGATCTCTGCCTTTTTTCTGCCAGTCTGGAACACTTGGTCTTTTTTCCTCCTTCATCTCCCAGCCAGTCCTAAGCGACTTGGTTAGTTGTCAGGTCCAACCACTGTGCTTCGCATTCAAAGCAGCGGGAAGAAGACCACATGAAGAGCTGCTCTACAACTTTCAAGGGTGAAAAGCTAAAGTGTGAGGCAGGTTCAGCTGTCAATAGAGTCCCAGGGGAAGTGGGCAGTCATAGCTCATCCCTGGAGGACGGTGCATTGAGAGATGACTGGGAAGGCAGGGCATCCTTGTTCTGGGCATCGCTGTGGATCTTGCCTTGCTGCCGGGATTTCCAGGAGTGTGTTCTGTCCCAGTCTGTTGACACGGTCTCGTTGTCCCAGATTGTAGAGGTCTCTGTGTCACTGAGGTAGCCCGGCTGCCCTGTGTAGTGGGTGGGGTAAACAAGCAGGGGTTCTGCTGAAAAGGCTTTCAAGTCTCTCGACTCATAGTACTCCATGTACTTTGCTCTAAAGAGGAGAGAAAAATCATCAGTAACAGAGTGAACGTTCTTCAGTGCCACTGCTTGCAACTGTGAGATACAAGCCAATCCACTGAGCAAACAGGTCCCAGGGAGCAGAGGTAGTTGCTGGGGTGGAGTCTGACTCCCCACAGCCAGAACCAGACACCTTACGACCACATGCAACCTATACAGCCAAAGCCTCTGTTACCAGAGACAGCCAAATGTCTCAGAACCAGGCCACAAGCCCTGCACCAGGCAGGAGCAATAACCGCTCTGCAGCAGGTCTGTCACCTCCTTTGACCTGACTCAGGAGCTCTGCTGGAAACAATCAAAAAACATAAGGAGTAGCCCTGTCCCCCACCAGCCAGGCTACAGAAGTGAGACACACCAACATGACTGGGCTTAAGATCATTCAGCAAGACCCAGCTCACGACAACCCGAGCAGCGGAGGCATCCTACTTACACAGGGTGCTTGTTGTACATGACTGGCAGAAATTCATCTACAGGCAGCATCTTGCTGAAGGGCTCAGCTCCGACGAGTTTCTGAGCCCCTTGGAAAGAGATTGCGTACCCCAGGGTCCAGTAAGAGTAATCAGCTTCCACCAGGTTCATGACATTGGGAACTGCTTTCTCAGGCTCCTGCACCTGCATCCTTTTCCGGCCAATGTAGCTTAAAGGGTGAAAAGACCAAGGAAATTGGAACCAAAGTGAATCTGCAGCAATTAGGACCACAAGACTGTTTATGTTTACCAAGGAAGAGTAAAGGGTCATTCCAAGAAGTAATCCCTGACCAGGCTCATGGATTTCTTATCCTGCACCACTCCCAGACATTCAAGTCTTAACCCAGTGGGTGGTACAGCTGTGAAAGAGTTTGTAAGGGAGATTAGATGACACAGTCCAAGCCTCAGGACTGAGCTGTGTCAGCTCCTCTGCCACAGCAGCATCTCCAGACACTGTTGAGATTAATCAGCACTGCCAACACAGGGCAGTAATGCCACCCAGCAAGCATTTCAGCATCAGTCTGCCCCAGAAGGCAGAGCTGTCCTGATGGCAAGAGCCACCAAGAAGTCTCTGCCACCTCCCCCTGCACCCCAGCATTCACCCACATCTCTGTCATGACAGAGCAGATGCTGCTGACCTCCTCTGCATGCCCAGAGGCTCCCAGGTGGCTGAGGGCCCATTACTTACATAAGCTCCCAGTCTAGCTGGGCTTGTTCAACATCATCCATCAGCTTCATGAGCTTCCTTTTAAACTGGTGTTCAAAGCGCACATCATCCTCAATAACAAGCGTCTTCTCCAGTTCTCTGTTCACCACCTGAAACAAGAGGGTTTGGAAGTGGCACATGTGGGCCACTCCCTGCACCCTGATCAGGGGTCATCCTGACCTGGCACTGCCTTCTAGACCATGCAGGTAGGGAGGCTGGAGAACCACTCCCAGGTTCATGGCTCAGCTGGGAGAGACATCACAGTTTTAGATGCTTATTCTGAGACACTTTAAAGATGGATAATATGAGGATATACCAGTATACCAGGATATTAAGACAAAGTGCCAAACAAAAATGCATCATTTCAAACTGCAAGGGAACACATATTTACTTTGGTCTCCTAGAAAGTGTTATTACCCTCATCTGAGGGTAAAGGCAGGGACAGTAGAGAAGAGCTAGTGAGAACAGGCCTGGGAATACCCTGTGGCTGAGCATCTGCAGCCTAGAAAAACTCTTCATCTAGAACCCGTGAGCTACCATCCAGCATGGCCACAGCAACCACCTCCTCAGGGAATATGCAGCAGCCTCTGCTGCCAAAGCTGCTGTTCAAAAAACCGTTTGTTGAAAGAAAGTGTTCCTGAAGTCTGGGAAGGAGGACAATCTAGCATATCCAAAGTCTGGCCCTGAGGACCTAGAGAACACACAGGCAAAGGCATCCTGCATGTAGGTTCCCATGTCATCATCATCTGAGTGCTGGCGATTTAGAAGTCTCAAGGCCAAAAGGACAGCTGGGCTTCTCAGCAGTGAGCCCCTCCATCTGGGTCTGGGCTCTCTGGATCAGAGCCCTGCCCTGCTGCAAGGAGGTGCTGCAGATAGCACCTCTGCAGGCAGGGGCTGCCTCTACTTGGGTAACCACTGCCATTGCCCAGCCTTCCTTTTGTACCAAGGCCTCTCCCTGCCCTCACCACCCCTTACTTGAAATAATCCCTCCTATTGATGTCAGACTGTATAACTCCAGCATCTCTGACCAGCACAGCCCAGATCCTCTCAAGTGTCACTCCTCAGGTGACCAGGGACAGACGGAAGCTACAACTTTTACCACCTAAACAAGATCTCTTAGCTCAGGTAACAGAGGACGTGAACTTGCTTCAGTCCAGATGCAAAACAAGCGGAAAAAAAACAGAATTTTTTTGAACACCATCTGTTCTTCAAAACCTGCTTGCCTTTCTCCTAAGAAAACTTGTTTCAAGCAGGACGGTTTGCAAAAAGTGTCATGAAAATATTCTGATACAAATCACTCAGAGCTGTTGGCAAGTGCAAAGCAGACACAAGAAAGCTGAACACAGCTTTCAGGAAAACCCCTGTGCATGATCCCCTACAAACCAAGGAAAACAGTTCCATTCTATGCTTCCAGAAAGTTGCACTGTATTGGATGCTCTGCCCTAGGACTGGCTGTGCCCCGAGGCACCCACAAACTTCTTACCTCCTTCCAGATGTAGTAGTGACTAAGGAAGCAGCCAATCTCTCCCCTGGTTAGTGGCCTGGAGGAGTACGGGTCCCGGTAACCTGGCAGCATATCGATGCTGAGAGCTTTGAGCTGACTCGTGTTCAGTGCTCTGAGAAAGACAGAATATTTATCACCATTTGAAAAAAAAAAAAAGTAAATTCAAGTCACAGGCGCAATACGGGAAATGCTGATGTTCAGAGAAGATGTATCTCGAGAAATTCTGCACTTGTCTCATTCAAAACCAGAGAAAAGTTAACTTCTTGATTTACATTTCTAATCAAGCTGACAAATCATATCCTGAACTCTGACAATGACTTCTTGTTGGACCATCAACTTGTCAGGTGCTTGGCTTAGATTATTTTTCTAAGACGTCTTGATGTGTACCCAAGTCTCAAAGACCACTAGATGGCATGTGGGTTCCTATCTCTCCGAGGCCTTTTTGCAACTTTCTGCCTTTGCAAATTTCTGCCTTGATTTCTCGTTGTAAAAAGGTCTTAACACACCTTAGAGTAAGCTTGGAAAGTGCTGTGTCAGGGTTAACACTGTAGCACAACAGCTTTGTAGCACCAGGATGAAAAATCTTCCCAGGAGATAATTGCTCTCAAACACTTTCACTGCTAACTCCTTTTCTGTGTGCAAGTGTTATAGTTCACAGAAATCGGTATGATTTTAACCTGATTTTCATCTTAGTCTGAACCACACTGCCCTTGTTCTCTCATGGAGACTGACTAATTGAAAAAGAAAGAAAGAAACAGAGCAAAACTGCCCCAAACAGGCTGTTAGGTAAATAAAAGTGGTACTTGCCTCTCCCTCAGCCAACCCTTCCCCACAGAAGAGAGGCCAGGGAATCCAAGCAGATGGTGTTAAGCCTAAACGCACAACCCCCTCTTTGCAAACATCAGCAACCCCAGCCAAAACTCACTTTCCATCCACAGCCTCCACTATCTTGACTGCAATCTCCTGCTCATAGAGAGTCCGCAGCATCCGAGCCCGCCTGTCTTTCCGACGCTTCAGATTGATCATGAAAATCTGGATAGAAGATAAAGACATCAGCCTCCTGACTTGGGAGTGAAGAAGAAAAGGGAGTCCATTCTTCTCCAGCAGCCCTATTGGAAAAGCAGATCTTATGAAAATACTGGGTATGTTGTCATTCCAGGTTGCTTAGAACTTGTCAAAAAAAGGGGGTTGGTTTTGACTTGAAAGCTTAGAAGCTTATTCTCTGTCCAACAGCTACTTTTTATGGATGTTCAACAAGGGAAACTCGCTCTTTGAGAATGAATAAGGGTGAGAGAAGACTAGTTACAGCCAAGTCTATAATTTCCCAAGATATAGGATGTTTTGATTTATATTAAACACAGAGTAACATGGTCATGTCCAGCTCCAGTCCCAGAGGAAGACTGACCCACATGCTTCCCCACCATGCTGCCGTTGCCTGTATTTAGGATTATCAGTGGGGCCACCATCCAAGTACAGGGACATGGTAAAAGAGAGAATTTTCATAACTACTTTAGACACTAAAAATCCGCTGCTACCCCTGCCAGAGCAGAAAGCCTAGCAGGGAGCCAAGACCAGGAACAGAGATGCCTGTGCAGGGCTCCATCCAAGCCTTGAGGAGACAGACTCTCTGGTGGAGGGCAGAGGACTGAAGCCCTCATTTGCATGTAAACTGCAGAGGGTAAGGCATATTTTTCAGTCACAGGCAGACAAGTGCAGCCTTGTAGCCTGTGGAGCAAAACCTCATCCCAGTAAGAAGTGGATCAAATTCTTGGTCAGTACAGATGCAAAAATAATAAATTGGATAAATAAAGTGCAGCCACAAAGGACAACATGGAAAAAACCTATGCCAGCTGTGTCCTAAACACAGACACTCAAACACACATAGCCAAATCAGGTTCAGACTTTACGAGTCATATAAACAGATGTAGCAGAATACACCAAGAGAACAAAGGCTCCCCTGATCACCAGGACCCTGTCGGTCATGGTGCCACCCTGGCAGCTGCATGCACAGGGGTTGCTGGCTCTGTGAATAACACAGTTAATTAAAGCACAGCAGATCCCTCTCCAGCCTTCTCCCCCCTCAATGCTTGCTCTCTCCACAACGTGCGGCAGAGTCAGGAAAGGAATTTCTGCAGGATCCTGGGGCACTACCAGTGTCAGCAACCATCTTTCTAGTTCACTTTAACTTAAGGCCATAGCAGAAAATTGCGGTGACCAAGTAGGGCAGGGGGAGACAGCATGGAAGATTTCCACCAATCCGGGATGTACCTAGCTTGGGCTAGATCCCATCTGTGAGCTGGCTCTCCCAGCTGCTTAGGCTCTCCAGTGTGTCTCTCAGGTGAGAGAAATTGTTCCCTTCTGTCACTGGAAAGCAGGAGAGGTTTCCCAAAAGACCAGTTTTTGTTGCAGACTTTCAAGCTGCTCTGCAGAGTCAGATGTAGAGGAAACAGCACAAGAACTGAGGAGTTAAATAACCTGTTTTTCAGCCTCACTTCTGTCATCTCCTCTTGGCTGGATTAAAACATCCATAACATCAAGACAGAAAGCCCAAAGATTCCCTGGGCACTGCCCTTGCACACAAACCTTCACTTCTGAGCAGGAGTCTTGTAGCAGCTACTAAGTGCCCACAGACCTGACTGGCCTCATTTCTCAACAGCAAATGCCAGAGAGAAAGAAAGCTCCTCGAGCCCTTTCCCTTCTGCTTCCCTGAGCTTGGCAGAAGCCCTCCCACACAAGGATGGCTATTTTCTCCTTGCAAAAAGTGTAAGTCCAAAAGATGAGTGATTGGGAAAGAGCTAACTCATGAAAAGATAATATACTCCAAGGGAAATGGCTGGAAGCTCAGCTACAGGGAGAACCCTTGTCCTCTAAGTGATAAATAGGAAGGCAAGACAACACAAGACAATGACAGCAAAATAGGTTCCTTACTTCATCAAATCCCATCTTGTCAGGATTCTTCGGAGGAACAGAGACATACTGAGAGGGTTCAATGGGAGGACGATCGACTGAAAGAGAGGAAAGATCCCCAGCATCACCCTCATGTACAAGCTGCACTGATATATCTGCATGTGTTTTCATCACTGGGTCTAAAAAGCCCCAAGGAGCTGTGTTTTGATGTCAGTGCAGGAGTGGGTGTAGCAGAAAGCATCCATGTTAAGCCAGCAGTCATGTGCCAGACAAACCGTGTGACAAAGATGAGGTTCTGCAGCATCCCTTCCACATTAAAGATGCATTTTTGCATTTAATATGGGGAAATCAAAGGGTTTTGTGAATGAGGTGGACCTGACTGTGAAGTGATTACAGCCCTGAGTAGAAAAGTAGTGGAAAACGGAAAACTGTGGGTCAAAACAGTAGAGCAGTCAGATCAGGATACAGATTCCCAAGGGGAAGACAGCTCAGCTGCTGGCAGGAAAGCTCTACAAACACGAACTTGGGGATCCCTCATGGCAGGGCACAGCAACTTACTCATAGCCTCAATTAGTGTGTGCACAAAGTTCTCGGTTTCTTCTTGTAGCGTCTGGTGCGATTTCAGGGGCATGGGAAGGAAACCATAGTGTTCACGGTTGCAGATGAACATCTGTACTCCTGGAGATCACAGAAAAACAGAAATTAGAGTCAGGTCTTCTACCAGAGGATTTTGCTGCTCTGTTGCTGCACAGCCACAACCAAACTTACACCAGGACCTCAGTCCCAAGAAGTTCTGCTTCATAAGCAAACAGTTCAAAAATATCACAGTGCCATTTTCTGGTTTATTTGGCTGGCAGCAAGATCTTTCCTATGAAACCAATTCCTACTCACTCCCTAACAGTGGGTATTTTTAACCGCAATCAGTTTTCTCCTAGTAGAGACGGGGGACAGTCCTCTTAGATCAAAGAAAGGGTCTTTTTTTAGGCTTTGCCTTCACGCTATGAAAACAGCAGAGGGCAGAACTGGCCTTCAGGAAAAGCAGTGTCTGATACAGCAGGACTATTGCGGATAACTGGGGAGTACTGCAGAAATCCCCATCCTCAACCCCCCCCCCTTGCACTGCTCAGACCTGGCACCTCACCTGACAATCCCTTCACAGAGCCAGAGCCAACAGCAGGACCAGGTTTTCACCCTCCAAGTATGCCAGTCTCAAGCAATGCAACAGCTGGCACAGGAGCCAAAAGAGCTTCCAAAGGAAAACCAGCAGCAATCCTGGGACATGAGGCCTCTCTTCCCACACAGACTCAGGGCTCAGCAACAGCCTCCAAACCAGGGAAGGGGGGGGGGGAAACAGGGCTCAAAGGTGGGGGAAACACATAGTTTTCAAAGCTTGGGGTGAAGGCAGCCTTAGAGAGGGCAAAACTCAAACCCAGCGTGGCTAGGGGTGATGGAAGCTTTTGTCTGAGCTTTGCGAGGCTTCTCTGTCAGACCACTATAAATAAGGAAGAACTCTTCCAGGGTGGAGGAGCCAAGTCTGATCCTCAGCTTCAACAGCACATGGTTGGTCAAATGTGGGCCCAGGCAGTTCAGATCCCCTGGGTTCACATGGGATGAAGCTGCAAGACATCAGCACAGCTGTGGGGTCTGTTACTAGCCTAGCAAGGGATTCAGTCCGGGTTTTGTAGTCAAGCATCTTTCTGCTTCTGTTTGCTTTGGCTAGAAAATAAAGTCAATATACTTTCACCTGTGCTGGCAAAGGGCTTTGTGGAATATATATGATAACAATCTTGGAAGCGCCAAGTCTTCCACCAAACGTGGTCCTTTCCTCTCCAGGATTAGTTTTTATTGTGCCCTGAAGATTAAGAAAATCCTACAGAGACACCAGCAAGTAGAAAACATGCTTTCAGAAAGAGGCAATAAGGTAACATCCTTCTACTCAAAAGCTTTTCCAATTGCTTCTGCAGTTCTGCAACTGCTTGTTCAAGGAGCTGAATCTGAAGGTGTGAAACAAAGAGAAGAAAGATGCAAAGCCTCTCTCGGGAGCAGATGTCTTTGCAAGGGAGAGACCCACCACTGCTGAGATTGTTCACCAGGCATGTCCCAGCAGCGTGTGATCAGCAAAGCGCTGTTCCCCCTGCACTGACCAAGGGTTTGCTCACTCGCTGTTAGCTATAATGGCAGCAGCAGCACTGGCCCTGGTGTCACATCAGGCACCATACTCTAAAGCTACATCCAGAGAGGCCAAGAGAAAGTATTTCCATTGTTTTTCATTGAGCTCTGGTAAGGCCCTTTATTAATTAACTAGTCTGAAAGCTGCTAGAACCCGTACAAGTGACCAAGCATATTTAAAATAAAAATAAAAATGCAAACCTGCTTTTTTCATCTTTTTTTTTTTTTGTTAAATGAACAAGCACAACCATGCCCCCTCCCTCTAGGAAATAAACACTACCTGGTGTTTTGATGCTTTCATGTATTAATCCCCCTAATCCTTGGTATTTTTAGCAGAGCAGAATTGTCTGCATTAATGACCTCAGTGTTTCTACCATTTTAAGTTCTGCAAGTAAATTGCTGGCTATGCTGCTTGCCAAAACACATTCAGCTGTCAGCTGCAATTTAGGTAAATGGCAGAATAAAAAATACTACCTGCTGACATTAATGGGTTTGGCACTGATCTAATCAACTAATCTTATCTGGCTCACTGATCTCCGTTCTTATCTTCCGCTGGCTTAAACACAGTTAATCTGCATAGATTCATGCCAGTATTTCTGCTCCTTCTGGGATAAAAGCTACTTTAGAATGGTAAAGCTACCTTAAACTGGGGAGGGGGACTCACTCCCTAGTGCTGTTTTTATAATAAAACAAACAATTGCTGCAAGGGACAGAAAAGCTATAGATATTTTTATTATTATTAGCCTCTGTAAGGCAGTCACCAGGATACACATCCATGCCCTAAACCTACAGCAATATTTAGGCAACCTAAACTTCCCTCCCAACTCTGTGACCAGACCTTCCTGCTGGCTGGCTCTAGATCTTCAGAGCCTCAGGCTTAAAGGAAGCTCAGGGGATCTGGCTGGCTAGATGCTACCTTGCGAGTGCAGGGGACTCTACAGAGTCCACCTTTGTCAGTAAAACACCCACACCAACTTTTGTTCTGAGTCAGTACTCCCAACACAGGCCATGTCCTCTCAGCAGAAGTAGGATGGTCTCTTTGGGGCATCACAAAACAGTTGCTTCCAGCAGTAGATTCACTGCTGAAAATCGATGGTTTGATCTGAGATGTTAAGTACAGTACTTGGCCTCGACAAAAGCCAACATCATTTATGACTTCAGTGAAGTAAATTAAATTACTCCAAAAAGAAGATTACCTCAAAGTCCATACATTTTTCACATTTCTGAACTTGGATGTCATCCTTTTACCCTGAGTGACAAAACTCAGCCCAGGACACAAGCCAACAATATGAGCAAGTAAATGGGCCAGATGCCTTTCATGTCATGGGTCAGTCCTGGAAAAAGCTAAAATGTTCTAGGATGGAAGGAAAAAATTATGGGTTTGAATCCCTGAAATATTCCTTAAGTATTTGGAGCTAATGCAATGCAGTTATGACGCTCATTGCATGCCGCATTTCTGGGAGAGCTGTCAGACGGAACAAGTGGGGCAGGTAGATTTGAAGGAGCCCACTTTTCTACCCAGACTTAAACTTCAATTATCCTCTGGAGCCAATATTCTAATGTCCTGACCCTGTAAGTCAAGGCGCCAATGGTGTCCTGCAAGTTCACATCTCACCTCTGCCTCCCAAAGGCTCTAATTTCAGCTCTTGTTGCCTCTCCTCTATCACCCATTTCTCTCATTTGATGCCCCTCATCCTGTCATAGCAGAGTTTTAAAAAGCCTTGCTTAGTCTGCCAATTCAACACCATCTTTTCCAGTGCTGTCAAGAACTTCAAACCAGAAACATCACTAAGAGGAAAGAAAGCTAACAACAGTTGGTGGCTGCTGTGCTGGTCTGTGCTATGCTGGAAAGAGTGGGAAAGGCAGTCTTCTCAGCCCATTTCTTCTGCAGAAACGACTGCCAACAACAAGAAGCAGCTTCACTTCACCTTCTCTCTGCTTGTTGGTCCCCCAAGAACAGCCCTTTCTTCTCACCTTAACTTTGCTTCTTTTACAAACAGAAGACAGGTAACACCAACTGTACATCACTCAGAGGACCCACAAACAACTACTATTTCACCTCAGTAAGACAGCAAACCAGTCGTGAAACTCTCAACAGAAGTGCGCTGCATTGGTACTGCTGAGGTTTGAACAGTCCCTTTTTCCTTATAAGTTCCTAAGCTTTCCCCTTTTCAACACAGCAGGGCAAAGAACAATACAGATGGCCATTACCACCATTTCATTGCCAGGAGCAGATTTCAGCTCCGACACTGCTACATACCGGTCTGCCAGCCAGGACCTTTTGCTGGCAATGGAATACCCAGCAGATCCACTCTCCAAAAATAAACATGACTAACCATCCTCACTGCAAGTACAAGCAGCAGTAGCAGCAGTATCGTGCACTCAGAAACAGTGATTTCTCTGAGACACCTGGAGCTCTCTGCAAACACGAAGAGCCATTCCAGACAGAGGAAGAGGACACTGATGTTGTGACCTGGCCTGAAAGGACCCCCTGTACTTCAAGTCTAACTGAAATCCTCCCACTGTCCATTAGCAACTGATTCCAGTATCATCTGGGATGGTACACATTTTCTCTTTGCTGTGCCCCAAGGATCTCGAGGCAGCTCAGTGTTTGATGGGTTCTCCCAAAGTACCAGTCATACAATGTCAAGTATGCAGAGATTTTACTGCTCACACACCAGCTCTAACCTGATCTTGCCTGCAAGAGATTTACTCTCAGCACCGCCCACAGACTCCACATAATTCCCCTGAAAATTGTACTGATTTTGCTTTCAAAAAAAAGAACAGAATTCCCCTACCTCTCAGACAATTCTTGCTGAGCTGCCATGAAGCCTCATCAGCACTGTGAGTGCTGATGAAACTTGGTTTCTGTTTTCCACAAGGGCTGCTACATTTAAAAAGAGTCTCTTGCCCTCACTCCCTTCATCATGGATCTCCTGGAAGTGGTGACCTTAGATACCTTACCTACAGACTTCAGAATACCTTCCACTCTCACTGCATTCACCTGCATTTACTACTGTCTTGCTGTGACACAAATCAAGGGTAGATGACACACATTTTGTCTCTGAAACACTGCACCCATGCCAAGAATGACTCCCGTGTCCTTTGCGGCTAGTGAACCGCAAAGGATTTTGTGACTCAAAACTGCATTGCCAGCCCCTTGCTGCTGGTTATCCCTAACCAGATCCAAAACAGGAAAGGGAACAGAGTCTTAACTTACCACTGAAGTCAACGCAGGTCTTTTGGCCTGTGAACTTGAAGTTGAGGTCTGCACATCTCTACTAGCGAATCCTGCCCAGCAAAGGCTCCAGACCTACCTGCTTGGCGACTGGAGAAGGCAAAGACCATGATATCATCAAAGCTCCAGGTGTAGTCCTGGTGGGGGGGGTAGAACATCAGCTTGGTGGAGGCCTCTTTCCTCAAGTCAATAAGGAATGTGGAATGAATCATCGGGACAGCAAAACAGCCTGTCCTCTTCCATTCCCGAATCAGGGGATAATCCAAGGTCCTTTTGTAATAGCCCTGCAATCACAATGAAGGGGCTGCTTGTTACAAGAGATTTCTGTTTCATAGATGCTCCTCAGCAAGAGCTCTCACCCTTAGCCCTTAGCCCTCCCCAACAGGGATGGATCGGTTCTCAATTCTCAGATTTTTAAGTTTCTCCCATTTGCAAAGGCCTCAGTCAAGTATTTAGAAACAATCTCCACCCTAAAAGTTAAAGCTTGACCTTCTCTTTCCTTTTTAGCAGCTATTGGAAATCCAAGCCTTTCCACTGCAAAATTCCCTTTCAATAGAGCTTCAAGCCTTGGACTATCTTCTCCTGGCTCTTCAAACACCTTTTTTTGCACATAGACTCTCAGGTTTGATCCTAGAAGATGCTAGGCATCCGTGACATCCTCCGTGTTCCACACACACAAAAGACTTCACAGAACAGGACCTGCAAATTATTTCTGACCGTGACTTTAAAAATAATCAATTGCTTTACTGCAGCAAAGGCAACATCTCAGTCTCCATCAGCTGTGCAAAAATCCCTACTTCCTCCATCCCAAGGCAAGCAGGTTTAATGCTCCTGAGCACTTTAGTCAGCTCATTTCTCTGCCACCATGGGCTTTGCTAGCCTTCCAGCACTGAGGGTGCCACACCCCGCACTGTGCGGCTCATGGCTGGTTTTGCACGTGTAATATGTCTAAATCTATTGGAAATAAATACACTGAATTCCTCCAGAATGAAAGTCCTAATGCACCAATTAGACATCCAGGCACTGTTAACAGTTGGATCCAGAGCAGATTCTGGTCTTTACAGAAATGATGAGTCACTAAAATAAGTTAAAAATACTTTTACGTTATATTTTCCATAGGCATCCTCGCAATAACTGAGCAAATCACTGTAGAACCAGTTTATCCTGGTTTTGTGTAGAAGCATGGTGTGGTACGTTTATGTATCTTTAGGTATTTTATGTATAAAAAATGACTGTTTATGTACATGTCAATCCTCCCCTCTACACTTCGAGCCTCACAGTATGGTCAGAAGGTATCTCAAAAACAATCAGTCTGATTTTCATGACAAGGAGTGAGTAGGCAGAGACCTTACTAGCATTCCCTCTGAAGGAAGGGTTAAGACATTCAACCTTTAATATACATCGAGAATGCCCACAGGTAAAAAATGCTGGAAACTAGTCTTTCCTCCTCCAGTCACACTGTGGGGTTTGGGGGCTTTTCACTGCTCATAAATCCCATATAGTCAAGAAAGACTCCAACTTGTCAGCACTGTTGCCATGCTCTCCTAAGGTTATAGCTTCATGACTACTAAATGTCAAGCTGTCTGGAGCTGGGTTTGGCTTGCTGTTGCTCGGCACCGGAGGCCACATTTCAGGGTGTGCTCCAGCTGTTACTCCCTCCCTAAGACCCCAGGGAGAGCAAGGCTTAGAGCGTGAAGCTGTGGGACTCTGAGAAACAACCAGCAGCAACTAAGAAAAAAACCCTAAAGTGGGAACTTTCCTTTTCACTTGAGCAGCTTTCTTCACCAAATTCTGCAAGATGCATTTGCTGCTAGGTTTTTTCCCCTCTCCTTTCCTCAGCTAATGCTGGTAATGATGGAAATTTACTACCATAGAGGCAACACCAGGGGCCAGGGCTGAGGCTGGTGCACACAGGCTGAGATCCACTTCAGGCTGTGGAGCACCACTGATTTACATCAGCGGAAAACCTGTCTCAGGACTTAAACTTAAAAACTTAAAGGACAATACCTTTGCTATGAAGTTTATGTCTCCATTTTAAAACAAAAACAAATAAACACCCACCCACCCCTTTTCTTATCTATATATTTACTTCCCAAGAATCTTGAAAGTTCAGGATCTTTTCCTGCTATTTTTACTCAATTAGTTTGAACTGTGGAACTCCTGGCCATAAAATCATGCTAGTGCCAAAGAAAAAAAAAAAAAAAAGGATTCAGATAGTGATTTCTGTAAAAGAAAAATAAATCCCTCAGAGCTTTAAAGATAAAGACCTTCCTCAAGAAATCCTAGAGAAGGAAATTGCCAAAGGATACAAAAATATTTTGGGAAAGTATCACTCATTCACTAGTTTGCCAACTATTCTATTCCCTAGGCATCTGCTACAAACCACTGCTATCTGATGGACCTTTGGTCCAACCCAGTAGAGTTGTTATGTTTTCACTCTGCCTGTAGTCCCTCCTTGTGTCCTTGATATCACTGGGAAAGAATAATGATGTTTTACACCAGAAGAAGTGGGAAATGGAGTTTGGTCTTTGTTTAACTCCAGCAGTGACAACGATAATTAGTATCTGCTTAGTTCTCTGGAAAAAAGCAAGAGGGTAGGGATGGGCAGGACTGTGGAGCCTCCCTAATGTACTCATATTCACATGCCCCAGGGAAGCTCAAAGATGTATGTGCAGCTCAGGCTTAAACACATCTGTCTATGTAGCAGAGCAAGCTTGTCTTTACAAAGAAGGAAAGGCAAGACTCAGGGATGGAAGGAAAATGGAAATCCTGAAGCTTTCCAGGGCAAAGGTGGGCAAAAAGGGAAAATTTTCAAGAGAACAAAAAAACCTCTTGCTATTCTAGGAGACATGCAGCTTAGGATTCTGCCTCCCCAAAGGACAAGACACACGCCAGCAGCAGACTGTAGAACAGGTCAAAAAGCTGATCTCAGTAATGAAGCTTACCTGGGAGAAAAAAAATCATTAACTGTAGTCCTCGTTTCAGCTTGAACATCTTGGAAAGCCCATCTAGAGCTTAGTCAAGAACATTTCAAAGGAGAAGAGTGAAAAAAGGCAAAAAATGACTGTGACAATAGACCTTCCCCTCTATACATTTGATTCTCTTACTGAAATCCTTTCATGGACAAAGTGACTGTACTGGGTTTGGCTGGGATGGAGTTAAGTTTCTTCACAGCAGCCCATACATGACTGGTGACCAAACCAGTGCTGATTAACACACCGATGTTTTAGCTGCTGAACAGTGCGTGCGTAGCATCAAGACCACCTCTGCTTCTCACTCTGCCCTCCCACAGTGAGCAGGCCAGGAGTGGGCAAGAGGCTGGGAGAGGACACAGCCGGGACAGCTGACCCAAACTGACCAAGGTGATCTTCCACAGCATATAACATCATGCTCAGCAACAGCACTGGGTGGTTTTTCCAAAACAACCGGTGTTCAGGGAATGGCTGGGCATCTGCCTCCTGGTGGTGAGTGACTGTTTTGCATCACTTGTTCGTTTGGGGTTTTTTTCTCCCCCTTCAGCTATTAAACTGCCTTTATCTCAATTCATGAGTTGCTTTTGGGTTTGAGTTTGGGGTTTTGTTCTGCTTTTTCCTTTCGAATTTTCTCCCCCATCCCACTGGGCAGGGGCAAGCAAGTGACTGGGTGGGGGGCTTACCTACCAGCCAGGGTCAACACACCACAGTGATGTGAATCAACTTGTAAAGTAATAGCTCAACCTTGTTCTGGCTCTAAAAATGCTGCTATTTCTACTACACAACATTTTTCTATCGGATACTTTCTGCAGGATATGTGATTTTAGAAAGTAACATGAAACTAATTTCTAGGCTCAGCACTTCTGTCCTTTACACCCAGTACCCTTTCCATACACACTTCAGCACACATGCACACACACTCCGTATGAGGCAAAGGGTGTTGCCCCACTACAAAAATCTTGTTTGTGCGTCAGAAAAATAAACAATGGAGAGCTGTAGAAAGAAAAGCAAATTCAGATTAGCACTGCTATACAGGAAAGCTACTCTCAAATTAGGTATCAAAGAGTTTTAAGGCCATTACACAAACATATGGAACCACCTCACATAAATTCTGGTGCGTGTATCAGTATTTTTTATGCAGTTAGTGCGACTGTATCACTTCCCAGGACTTTTGGCTAAGCAAGCTCAGCTTACTCCAGATTCAGCTTTTTCAGCTGAGCAATCTTAGACACAGAAGCAAGTTTCAACTATATGCCTGCACACATGATGCAGAGCATGTCTGCTTTACTCATAACTACAGCTCGGTCAGAAAACAAAGCCTGAAAAACATTTATAGTCTGCAGTGTCCTCTCTACCCTTATAGGGAGTCTACAGACTCCCTATAAACACATGGACCTTTCCCAAAGATACCCACTCTAGATTGCCACTGAGAGAGGTACAAGCTGAGATGACTGCATGACAAACACTATACTCTCTACACACTAACATCACCTCTGCATGCCTCAGGAGGTGGAAGAAGGACACTACAAAAGCAGATGGGAAAGCCCAAGGAACAGAAACAATGTCCACTGCTTCACAGACCCAAGGCGGGAGGCCTTTGAAAACACAGCTCGCACAATCCCCCAGCACCATTTCCCCGGTCACTTGCCTGGGGGGTGATGCCACACCAGAAATTAGAGTAGAGAGAGCGAGACTCCAGCATTGGTGCCACCAATGTCTTGTTTTCAGCTATCATCAGATTCAGTGTTTGTGGGTTGGTCAGTAAATTATCTGCATCAATAAACTAGAGAAGGAAAAGGGGAAGAGAAAAAGAAATCTGTTATTAGCTGGAACAATATGCTTTCCCTGATGCTTTCTTGGGAACAAGGTAGCCAGAGGTATGTGGTTATCACATAGATGGTGGCTTTGATACCCTAGGACACTTGGCTGTTATGGATGAACACCAAGGTGGCTGCCCCTGCACCGAAGCCATAGGTTGGGAAAACATGCAGAGCTTCTCTCTGGCTCCACAAAAAAGTTACTCCAGCACAGGGGCAAGGGAGTCACAAGGGAAAATAACATTGCTGAAAATTCAGGGCAGGTTTATTCTTTGAAGAAGATCAAGGAGAACTCTTAAAAACTAGCCTCATGCCTTGTTCAGAGGCTGGGACCACCACCATTAACGGCTGCTGTGGTGACGAAAGGCATGCAGCTTTCCACAACTGTTCTGCAGAACTATTTTCCTTACATTTCATCAACAACAGGCGGGGTTTCAATCTAGGGGACCCTCGCAGGTACCCATCCACCACTGGGACTATATTAAACCCTGACTCCTGTGGAGAAAGCCTTACCGGGGACTTACCTCCCTGGCTGCAAAGCTTCTTGTTCATCAGACTAAGAAATGACACACAGCATCTCACTGCAGCAAGCTTTTGTCTTTAGATGGGGAAGAAGCTTTCTGGCACCCCCAAGTATCAGCGTGACTACCTGAAAAGCTTTTGCCTGAGGACAGTGAATAAATCAAACTTTGTATTTACCAGGATGTAGTCTGACCACTTCTCTCGTGCAGCACGCAGGGCAGCCTGGCGGAGTTTCATCACATGAGTGAATCGGGAGCTTGGCCAATGTTTTGGCCCAATTTCTTCTGGGTAAGACCTAGCAATAAAAAAAAGTGACTGCAACCGATCTCTGGGTTCTACTGCACTAGTCAAAAAAAGAAAATAAAAAGAGAGTTCCCTTACTGCCTTCTTTCCAAAAGAAAAACAGAGTCACCTTAGGCAACCCAGGAGAGGTTTTGAGGGAGAACGATTCCAAGTTTCATGCTGGCATGTGTACACAGGGCACTGGAGAACAAGCAGTGCTGCAGCATTTCCTGCTGACCCAGCGGCCGCAAGCAAATCAGCACTATCAAAACCAGGAGTTTCTTCTGAAGCGGCAGGCCTTCACCTGATGTAAGCAGAGGTTACCCCACTACAATGAACTGGAGCAGATTTACCTCATCTGACCCTCTGAAAGTCATCTATCCTCTAGGCTTTAAGTTTAAGACTGTAAATGCAGCCTCCTTAAGCCCAGTAGAATCAACAAAGCTGAGGATGTGAAGATGAAGGCAATTTAGATTCCCTCGGGGTATGGACATTGTTAGTAACTGTTAACACATCCCTGTAACAGTTCTTAAACCTACAAACACCCAATACCCAACCCCATGAGCCCAGTCATGTGAGCAAAATTATGTACATGTCTGTTTTCAGGATTGGGTCCAGAAGTAAATGCTTTGTAACAATGATGGAAGGAAATACAGGGACAAACCCCTATGTGGAATAAAAATTCAGGACTTTGAAACAGTGCCAACATAAACCAGTGAAGGAGCTAAGGATTTCAAAAACCTTTTACAGAACTTAAAAAACCTAAATTTGACAGGATTAAGAAACCCCAATTCCAATGAAAGGATTAAATAAGTCAATAAAACAAGCATCCCTGTGGGTTTGTACCACAAATGCCCCACCACTGCACAGAGGAGTTTGAAAGTAAAAGCAAGCCTAAGAAAGGGGAAACTGATGTACTTTTCCCTGATGGAAGAAAAAGAAAACAGAACAGAACAAGGAACAGCTGATCTTAAAAAAAAAAAAGCAATAAAAACCCAACACACCTAACATCATATTTCAAATGAATGATCTTGCAAGTCATGCAAAGGCATAATATACTGAATTAAGTCTAGTTCTCTGGCTCAGAACTTACTGAATATTTGATGTCTCGGACAGAACTTTCATAGACACTGTGGGAATGGGATATGATTTCTGTGCTTCCTTGCAAATAAAGAACGACAGTTTTTATTCCCTGTAGCTTTTAATGTGATTTGTTTACTAGGCAAAGAGAGCAGCTGCAGATGCCAAATACTGAATGGAAAATACTTTCTTTTCCCAAGTTCTGTGTGAGCTGCTTCACTTAAGTCAGAGATGTTTTTATGGACTCCATAAGACACAATTTTAATGGGATAGTCATGTCCCACTGCCCTCCAAAAACCCCACATTTTAATGCTTGGACATTGAACACATCTCCTGATTTGAAAACAGAAAACCTAGAACATTTGACACATACAGAAAACAGCTTTGGCTAGCCCCTGACTGCAGTACTCACTGGGGGTCTTCCATTGGCCTCCACTCCACATCGTGGTACAGGTTCTGCACGTTCTTCAGCCACTCTCTAAGAATTGCTGTGGTGTTATCAACATTGTGGTCAGTGGCTGCCCTGGGAAAATGAGAGGACAAAGAGCCCAGTTAACACAAGATTTTGGTCCTTTGCTTCTTCCCAGCTGGTAAACGAGTCAAACAGAGGCAAAACCTATTTCTTACAAGTGCATCCAGCTCCCAGCAGAACTCAGAGCAGCTCCACAGATGTGTAAGCCCTTGCTAAGCCACACAGCAGAGTTCCACTTCCCCACAAAGACAGAGCACCCCCTTAACACAGGCATGCTCGCACACCATTCCCCTCTCACACACCCCCCACCTCACAGGAATTACAGCAGCTTTGGCACCAAGCGGATAGAGGACTGAACTCTGCTCAGTTCACTCACTGGAAAAGGCAAGACAGGCCACTTCAAGGTGAATGGCCTATGGTAAGCCAACCATGAAGGTTCTGTTTCTTGAATAACCAGAATTTGGCTCTGCTTGCTGGCTTGTCCTGTAAGCCCACTGTTTAAACTGCACAGCCTGGCTGCCTCACCCTATGGCCTGGGAATCACTCGTGCCGGGATCAGGGGTTCTTGCTAAGACACAGAGAGGAGCCCCCAATAACAATGGAGGGAAGGACCACCTCACTGGCTGCACTACAGCATGGATAATTATAGCCACAGCCTAGAAAGCCACTTGCCTCCAATTTGCACCCCACCATTAGCACAGCCCCTCACAACTGCCCTGTGTATGGAGGTGGTGGGGCAGGCAGGGATGCTTGGCATACACCAGCATCAGTATCAGACCTCCTTCCCCCCACCTGATGACAGCCAGCAAGCAGTGAGGCAGGAGCTCTGGGAGAGGCAGCCTGCTTTCTTACTGCTCCCTGACACAGAGGTTACAAGCTTCTGAAAACAGATGAGAACTTTTGCAGATGCTATGTTCTGTGAAAACACTGTAATAGCACTCAGTCTTGAACAGTGAGGTGGGAGAAACCCTCCTTCTCCCTCTATGGCCTCCGCCATCCCCCCTGAAAGCAGCATCTCAAGAATGTTTATTTCCTTGGGGTTGAGTAGCATAGCTGCACAAACCAGAACAGGATGCACAGATCCACATCTCTGACAGCAATTGGGAGCGTTTCCACACAAAGGAGCCACATGCTCATCTCCATCTGGGATCTTCAAGCTTTCGAGTTACATGGCAAGTGAGCCAAGTTGCATCCCAGCTGCTCCCTCCTAGCATGCGTTTCCCTGGGACCAGGACTTTGCACATCCAACCCCTGGCCGCTCATATGGTCATGGCAGATCCCACTGCAAAGTCCCTTGAGATAAAGGGCTGTGCTTGTTTTTCCTGGCCAGAAGGCAGGAAAGCACAGCTCTGTGGTAGCACATGGTTTGTGCAGCCACAGTTCAGCAAGCTGCACTGAGAATTTACAATCCCTTTATATTCCTCTGGGAGTATAAACACTCCAAAAGGTCCCACAGAGCAAAGTTGTTGTGAAACAGGAGTGCACTTAACACACCTCTAAGGGGAGGGTGCTGGAAGGCCACGCTAAGCCCTCATCAACTGTTGTAAACTGCCTTTTGACCTCCATCTCCAGAGGACCTGTACTTAGGGGAAGGCACACAGAAGGGAGAAAGAAGGCACATCCCAAACCCCAGAGCTACTCCAAGCTATTTCAGGAAAATACCTCTACCCCAAGTCATCATATGATCCTCCAGATGAGAGTCAGGGCATGAACCCTTTCTAGTTCATGAAACCAGAAGATATAATTCCCATAGGGTTTAGCCTGTTTTAAATTAAAATAGAATCAAGAATTCAGATTTTAAGTTTATTTATAATCAGAACAACACAATCACTTAAGGACAGGAAGTTTATTAGTTGAATATTCATTCCTGTCTATTAAAACAATAAATAATGAAAGTTCAACAAGTGGATAGAAGCTGGTTTCTTTGCTATTAACTGCTCTCCTATGACAGAGCAAGGCTGGTTTTAGTCATACTTCAGGGTTTGTTTTTAACCAAGATACTGGGTCAGACTGCACTGTAGATCTAGTTTGTACGGGTTTAACTGGACTAAACCAGCCACAGTGCTGACTTCGTAGAACAGACTAAGTCAAATTTGCTTCGTGTACTTTATGGATTGCAGCTCCTCCACTCAAGCCCCTGTTTTAGCACACTTGCTCGGGACTCCCACAGTCACTGCGCATTTCACCAGTCTTGTTCTGCTTTCCTCCCACACTCCAGCTTCACAGTCAGTGAACAACAGCTCCAAAATTCTTAAAATATCAGAGAACTGTGAGAACAGTTTTATGGTCATCACTGGAGTTGCAGTGGCACCAAGCAGCTCCTGCTGTATGGTGGGACCATACTGCAATTAGGCATCACATAAACCAAGTGAAGATGATGGTGGCCATCCTGAAGAACATCAGAGTCCATCTTACACCATACTCTTTGCCAGGTCCAAACTAGTCTTAAGGATCCTACAAACCACAGCAAGCATACAACTCCCACAGAGTCAGGTCCATGGGCCCATTTCCCTCAGCAAGACTCATCCCAGTCCTTCTAACCTCACGTAAGATCAGTAGGGACACGTGGAGTGGTTTGCTATGGTCTAGGGTGGGAAAGGGGAAACTTCAGCTGTGTGCACATCAAATTAGTCTTGGTGTTATGCTGGCTGCTCCCTTGTCTCAGCCAGGAGATTTTTCTCCATTCAGCTTTGCATGCACACAAGCCCAAAACGTATTAGTGGGGGAGATGTTTGCAGGGATGTGCAATGGAAACCCTAAGTTCACAAATGAAACACAATTTCCTTGACAAAAAAGAAGTAAAAACATAGAGTCATTCAATCTCAGAGAAATTTATTGACATGATGAAAGGCTGTTTCCTCAATTGCTCAGAGTTGCTTCATGAAGCCCAGAACTTTGACTAGCAGAAGAAACCTTGAAGTTGAAAGACAGTGGTTGACAGAGTTACTGTAGCTCTGCCCTCTAAAGCCAGCTGCACCCAATAGCTAGCCCTTCTTTGCTTTCCCATGCTAGACAAGGGGGCTGAAGGATGCTCTTCCTGTCATGTCTTTGTCTCCAGCTCCTGTACAGTCAGACCACACAAGTTCTACTGCATGGACACACCACCATCCTGAGAGAAGGGCACAGCACACCAAAGACTGCTCCTACCTGATCTTGCCCTCCGCTGAGGGCTGCCTATGGAAAAGAGCTTCACAACAGTCAATCAGATCTCCCACACTTGGGGTTCTCCACCCTGCTCCTGGTAGGGCAGCAGGCCCTTAAGAGAATTCACCCCTGAAGACCCAAACATCTAACATCCTCCAGACAGACACGAGACACATGAAGGTGAAGGTGATTGCTGGAGCAATCTCTTGATCTTCTACTGCTAGAAGAAAAAATGGCATTTTACTGCCCAGGCTGTAATGGCGTTATGAAGAAGGTAAATTCACATCCCAGTGATGAGACACTGAGACAAAGCTCTGGAACAAAGGATGGACTGCTGTCTCCAGAACTATTCACCCTGCACCATTTCTAAGCCCAAAAGTTCTCAAAGGCAATAAAGTTTGTCATGCCCTGGATGAAACACGCCCTATGACTAGCAATTTGGCAAACCTTTGTTTTTCCAGCTTTAAGCCTCAAAAAATAACTCAACCAAAAAAAAAAACCTGAACAACCCAAGCCATTCCCAAAAGTGATTATCATTATCTGTTTCAAAATGACTAAAATTTAAGATCAAACAAAATCAGCACTTACTGTTATTGTAATATCTGAACCAGTCCACCTATCCCCCCTGAAAATAAGAGCAGCTATGGAGTTTGCAATATCACTGTATGAATAAACAGATACATACTTCCCCCCCCCCTTTTTTTTTTTTTTTAGATGACACCCCTTCCACAAGAAAAACAGGCAAATAAAAATGTGAGTAGGACTTCCCACTGGCAGCAAGAGCTCCTCAAGCCATAAGAGGCATGTCAGGATATTCCCCATTGTAACTATTTCTTCTGTAAGAAACAGTTTGTAGGACTTCAAGAAGCTGAATACACAGTTAAAATTCAGTGTTCTAACTCAGATGGATGGATCTGGTGGACACTGTTCATTCTTAATCCATTTTCAAGATGCTAAGGCCATCTCTGCTGCAGAAACCACCACCACCACTGGTGGTATGTTGCCTATGGTGCATATCTTCCCAGTTCTGGAAAAAATGACTGTCCTTTCCCTGGGTGATGACAATTAGGAAGGGTTGAGACACATGGAAAGAATAGCCGATGCTCATGCCATGTCTGGTACAGTGAGACAAGGCCATGCGATGAGACTGTTCCTGTGATAAACTGATGGTAAGGTGACATCCCATGGAAGATGCTGTGCTGGCAGTGTCCTGTGCTAGTTCCTCTTGGAAAAGGCCTACAGTACATGAGGTAAAGCAGTAACTCCAATACCTGCAGAAAAGCAATTTCAGTCTGCCCAAACTCCCCCTACAACAGTGCTAGTGGAGAGGGGCAGCACAGACCAACATGTCTTCTTTGCACATCCTACAAGTAAGTTTGATGGTGAGAGCATGCCACATGAGATGTTATCACTCTCCTCACTTGTCTGTCCTGGAAAAGTGTTTTTACTACATCCTCTGATCCTTATTGGTCCATGGTATGCATCTCATACAGTGAAGAGATCACCTTAACTCCGCTTAGCTCCCCAAGAACACAGCTTCGGAGTCCACATGGCCCTTAGACTGAGGCAGTGCATAGATTTTTTTTTTTTCTGTATTTTTTGAAGGCAGGTTAGTGAGCACAGTGCTATTATTTGAGTTTGAGTCTATCAGCATTATTCTTGGCCTGGCGTCAAGTTCAAATCATGTTTTTTAGGGGATCAGTCTAAAATACTTGTGCAGTCAAGATGAAGCAGGAGCTACAGGAAGATGTGCTAAGTGCAAGGTCACAGCAAGAGGAGAGGTGAGCTGCCTGGCAAAGAGTACAATTCTAACCTGTCATTCTCCAACGTCTCATCATCTTCATGGCCTCATCATCTTCATGGCTCTCTGCTTGACTTGCTCATGCCTGCTAACATCTTTCTTTACCTAGGGGGCTCAAAACCAGAGATGGTATTCCAGATATGATTCAACAAGTACCTAGCAAAAAGGGAATAACCCCTCCCCTTGATCTCCTGGCTTACTTCTGTTCATGCTGCCCAGGATGCAGTTGACTTTTGCTACCAGGGCATACCACTGGCTCACATTCAGGTTTCTGTCTGCCACAGATCCACAAGACCCCTGAGGCCTTTCCAGCAGAGCTGCTCCCCAGCCTACACCACTGCAAAGGGTTCTTCCCCCTACCCCGGGTGCAGAACCTGTGGAACTACAAGAGATTCCCTGCAAGCAATTCTCAATCCAAAACCAACACACTCTGCCTGAAACTAGTAATTCAGGGAAAAAAGACTTTAACAGCAGGTTTCTCTCAAAAGGGACAAGTTACATCAATGCCGTTTTCACTAAAAAGAAGGCAACTTCATGGTTGAGAGTTGATTAACAATGTCTAGAATTTAACTAAAGAAAAAAGGTCTCCTGCAAGATTTACAACCTAAAGCCTTTGTGACACAAACAGGAAAGACTGCTGGAGTGACAAGAAGAATGAAAACAAAAAAAGTAACTCCTGCCACTCTTTTCAGAAAACAAAGTGTAATAAATTAAACTGGAAGAGACCTCCAGATGGACACTCCTATTCCAGTAACATAGCAGCTTTTTCCACTCAGATTTAAACCCATTTCTAAATTTTAGAAAAGTTTGAGTGCAAATGTTCATATAGGGGCTTATGTCAGCATAACTATAACCACTTCAGTATTTACTTTGGCTTTAACCAGTAGTCTTACCATGGACACAAGCCCTCATTGTCCATGCCCAGCAAAGTACCCCCTCCCAGAAAAACGCAAAGTACCATGAACAGTGGAAAAGTGAGTGAAACATTAAGCATATGCTGTTTTAATTAAGTAACGTGTGAGTAGCAGCATACAAGGAAAACTGCCCCTTTTACAAAGTTTGTGGTTTTAGATTGATAATGTCTCCTTAAACTATGTTTGCAAGAAGGAGTTAATTTAGGATTTGATGGGTATCCTCCCCTTCTCCTCCCCAAAAAAGGAAAAAAATAAATAAAAATCACCCTTTTTAACTTCTTCACATGCTAGCCTGCTCTCCCAAGCTATTTACAGTTTATTTACCTCAGGCACCAGGTCAGAGGAGAAAATTTTCACCTTTACCATCTGTATAGGAAAAGTACTACAGGACAAAACCAACACTGTGTGCCTCTGGCTTGCCAGAGTACAGGTCACATTCTAACACATGTTGTGGAAACCCTATGGCCAAGGCCTTGCAGTAATTTTCATACTGAATTTAACATTTACCAACTCTTCCCTTTGGTAAACAGGTAGGGAGGAAGGGCTTCGAACTAAGTACTTCATATTCAGGAAGTGTATGCTGCAAAGCAGAGTCAGAACTGGAGGCAGCTAGCTTTCAAATATGAAAGCTCTAAGGAGGATCCTTTCCCTTTCTGTCAATGTTTTGAAGACTGTGGGGCTTGATGAGGGTGTTAGGTTCTCCCTTTACTGCCATCAGAGCCAAACTCCAACACTCAGGTTGAAGTAGGTCCTTCCCATTTACCTGCCAAGCACAACCCACAGATGACAGTGGTCAGAAAGCTGCTGCTGATAGTGGGGCTGCACTGAGAATGGCTCGCATGAAGAGGATGTTCATAGCTTTCCAGGGTTCCTGCTGCTTCTGCACACTGCAGGACTGAGTTGGGCGTGTAACTAACTCCCAGGAAAAGCCAGAGATAGCCATTTTAGCTGTCTGCCTTGGTTCCTCTCTGCCTACAGCCAGGGACTCAATTTGCCCACAAGGTGATGTAGTCCAATATTGAATTCCACTGAAACAAGAGCCATAGGTTGGCCACATGCCCTAAACCCACAGAGTCTCATCCAAAGAGAAGCCTAAAGTCAATGGAAAGCCTGTTAGTAGACCATGCCTAGCAACTGTAGCATAGAAACTGGTGTCAAAACCACCAGTAGCTCACCTTGGCCACCTTCCACAGAACAGAGCAACAAAGTGTTCAGAGAGAAGTTAAGTCTCAAAACAGTGATGGAGGAAGCCTATTTCTGTATGCTGTGTTCCACAACTGTGCTAGCAGAGGTGCCCAAATACTCAGGTTGGACCCTGAACCCTTCCATGCCCTCACACATTTGAGGCAGTGAGACAGAATGGGAAATATTTCACCTGCAGAGACCTATCTTTCCTGTTTTATTAGAGATAATTACAGACTCATGGGAATACAGCAGTTCCATCTTATGAATAAATGCTGTATTCTATAGTTATTCCTAAAGAAGTTACCTCCCATAAGCATAAACCCTCATCAGGAATCTGGCTAGTCTGTGCTCTCTAGAGAAGCCTTGGAGACAGAAAAGTTGTCTCACCAAATGGCTCCATCTTTGAGTCAGCAGAGCTGCGTCCCCCATTCTCAATATAAGTGCTATAGCCAAAGCTGGCCCCACCAGATGCTTCAGGAGGGAACAGCTCAGCCCACAGAGCAGGACTTAGCATGTCCATCACAACCTCCTGCCCAGAGCTGGCAGTAGCAGGGCACTGCACTCGGAGTTCCCCCGGTGCTCTGAGGAAAGACCAAGGACTTCAAACCCCAGAGCATCAGAAAAGCCATGCTACTTGAAAGCAAAACTAGGGAAGGCAGCAAGGTACTTTGAGCTTTTCAAGGCTTGCTAGAGGCCTCTGAATTGTTTGGATCCTGCAGCAAAAGCCTTTAGTTTTCAGTCACTTTAAGCAGCTCAAAGAACTCCCTGGTCTGAGTGAAGAACTGAGCTAAGCGACACACAGGCTGCCCTGACTGATGACTCTGCTTATTCTGGGTGTGAATTCTTCCCTGCCAAAAATAACAAAAAATAAAATCCAGCAATAGAGTCCTAATATAAGTCAAATACAAATTTGGACTTAGATTTCCCAAAACAAGTGGTAAATAAAGTAACAGACAAGTCATTTCTCCCTGCCTTTTTGTCTGAATGCTTCCAGACTTAGAAAACCAATTCAAAACATGAAAACCACCAAACTGGCAGTTTCCACTGTGAAACAGTGATGAATTACCTTGACTAGGAAACAGAGCAGCTGTGAGAGACTGGAAGAGAAGATACAGATCCTTCAGGGGAGGAAAAAACCTCAAAACAAGATGGAAGAAAATCACTTCTGAAACCCAGTGAGATGCAGTCTGTCAAGGCAGCGGAGAACTGCCAGAAAGCTGCTGCATCACTGCAACGAACTAAGTTTTCATAGTTCTGACTCTACCACCTTCCCCCCAGGGACCACATCACACTACCCACCCCACAGCAGCTGGCTTTTACTGCCTCCAGCACAGCTTGATGCAGAAGTAAAAAGTTGTTCAGCACCCAGTTGGGCAGTTCACCCCAACTTCCCAAAAATCTAGTGTTTTATTTCAGCTGTGAAAACATCCTTCTTTACCAGAGAGAAACAAGTGGAGTTGTTACTATTGACAACTTTTACGTTCTGCTGCTCAGGATGTTCCCAAAAATGCAGCAAACCATGTAGGGTTCTCTCTCTTTTCAAGCACGCCCCCACCAACAAGCAGGTATGGCTCTTGTTCACCCAGCACTGAGGAGACTCATTTAATAAACAATTTTCTTGTCATTAGGAACACTCTGTTGCTTTGTAGCTATTTCTGCTGCTCCCTGCACTGCCAGCCATACCTTGCACCTATTAATCCAAGATTTGACACCTCAAATCTCACAGGTATCAATGGCATCAGGAGATAACACATCATGAGATGCCACCAAACTAGCTCACAACAGTGCAGTTCAGAGGCTGTGAAGAGATTTAAGCCTTCCTTGCCACCACTTATTTTAGCACAATTATGCTCACACACTTCATTAATAAGGCCTGAACATTCAGGCACAAGTTCAAAAAACTGTTTAAGCATGTAAACAAGTTGCTAAAATTCTAATGTATGGGTAAGACTTTTTGGTTTCATGAGGACTTGGCACTTGTTCTAGGGTTTTCCATAACTAGAGCCAGACTTTTGGAAGTACCTTCTTTTGGTTTTTATTTTAACTTGGTCCTCAAGATGTCAGCTCCCTGCTGAGAGGCGGTCTGCACCCAGATCAGTGGCAGGGAGTTGTGTGGAAGTGTGGAGCCAGTAACAAGAGCAGCAACACTCTCCAGGCTGGGCAGCTGCACAAGAACAGGACCTCACAATACAGGAATGCAACAAATATGTCTCTTCTCTAACTCTTTCCCTGTGCCCTTCAGCAGCTTGTGGATAATGGATTTTGCTGGCAGCAGCAGTAATTTTAAAACCTCCGATGATCTTCCAAGCCCAAGTGAGAGAATACATAAGTGCATACATACATTCATACACACAAGGATCTTTGCTCTTTCCACTCTACCTGAAGAAATCTCTCGTCTCACTCCCCGAGATCCTCAGGTTGTCTCTGATAATACAATGCCAAGATAGGTATGTGCTTAAACCCAGTGGGCACAGACACAAACGGGGGAGGCAACATCTCCCCATAAAAGCCATCAGGCTAGGGCTGCTTATGGCTGCCTCATGCCAGTAGTCCAAAATCCATGTTTAACAGCTTCTCTGGCACCCGTGCAATGCCAAAAGAGGTCCCTGACACTTCAACCCCAAGTCCTCTCTTCATCTTGCTTTAGTTCTCACCGTGGTTGCCCCACTGCAGACAAAGCCTTAAAAGAAACAACAAAAAAAGTCTGCCTCTGGCCTTGTCACTAATTTCAAGCAGACTCGGCTTCAAAGGAACAACTCCCATAGGGAAAGCCCAGGAAATCTCATACACAGGGGATCAGGGCTGTGATGAGCTTCTGAAATCAATTTGCTCAAATTAGGAATTAATTGCAACAGTTCTGTAATTTCTGAAGGGATGGCTTGTTCCCACCAATGCTAATTGAGACACCAGCTAATGCAGCTGTTCAAGATTAATGAAAGTGTATAAGTCACTGGGAAGGAACACTGATATTTAGAAATTTTCTTGGCTCTGGTAACAAAAAATGGATAGGTTTTAAAAGGTAGAATCTGCTCAAATTTAGGTGTTCAGTACTACTGATATTTCAATGGGCACACTGAATATAGGCCCATACCACATTACCAAGGGTCCCCCAAAACAGAAACACCTGAAAAGCTCTCAGTCTGTACCACGCTTGAAGAAGAGTGAGTGCAAGGCTCCCACCATCTGCCTTGACCCTGGTTACAGGACTCAGATCATGGACCACTAGATGCTCAGTATTGAAAGGAAAGGCAGGCTTAAGTCGTTCCACAGTGGCTTATTTTTTTAATTTAGGTTGGGGGGGGGGGGGTGTGTTATTCTTTTTTCCTTTTCCTCAAGAAGTTATAACCATGCCCTACAAGTATCAGTAAGCACCCAGTGCCTGCCTCACAGCCCCCACACCACCCAATGTGCACTTTCATCCAGAGGTGTATTGTACTCTCTTTACAGGTCTACATATACAATATTACAATATTGATGTTTTCAAAATGTAGGTTTTGCAACATGCCAAGAAAGAAAACCTAATACCTCTCTACATCTTCCTTTACCTTCCCCACCTTTCCCTGAACCTCACTTCCTTTCTGAGTTTATGTTCAAGGTCCAAAGCTTGCCATTATTACTGCAAACCAGGATGTCCCTTTGGCTGACAAAGTACTGGTATGGATCCACGGATTATTTTTCCTTTGAAGCAGGCAAAGAATAATGGAATACCTATTTCAAGATTACACCAACCTGGAGTACAGGATTATCTGAAGATTACCAAATTACATAGTTGAGACAGGTATGCTCCATTCTTCCAAAGTGTTTAAGAATGTACCTTTCCAGACAAGACATTTTTAGGAACTCTTGACTTAAAACATTAGCTACAACTTCCTTTCCATTATGAATGAATTTTCATTCTAATCATACCCTACAAGACCTAATCAAAGATATTTTAAAACACATAGAAACAGTTTTTATTGTAATCCAAATACTGTGCAAATGGCTACAAATAAAAGCCATTTTTTGTCACTCGTCTAGTGCAGGCTGACAGAAACAATGAAAGAAATTAGGAAATAGAAACAGAATATTTTAAATCGTCACTAATTAGGAGGAGTTCAAGCAGCAATAAGAAACACACCAAGCTAATTCTGGAGCAAAGGAAAATTAAGGGTTTTACCAGTTGAGAATCTGCTCTGTGATTTGGAAATTGGCAGGATGTTTTGTGTGATGCTAGAGTGAGTTTTACACAATAATGGACCCTTTCATGTGAAAACTTTGCTGATATGCAACAATAAAGACATTCTTCTCAAAGGTTTTAAGCCAGGTTTTCTTTGAGGCCATAGGAAATATAAACCAGGAATTTTTGCAGTTCAAACCAGAACACGACAGAGGAAGAACTCAATGAGTGCTAGCAACTGTGTTATTCGAGATGAAAATCAAATTCAGTATTTGGAGGACTGCTTCAAAGTAGGGAAGAACTGCAAGAAATACGTAGGAACAGGCATAAACTGTTCTTCCTACAAGCAAAGTGGCAAAGGACACTTGGCTATCCAGAAAGATTTTGCCTCTGGAAAGAGAAAAATAGATATGTTTAGAAGGGTAGGAGATGCTCAAAGTTAAGTAGTCACTGAAAATCAACAGTATTTCATTTTCTTCACATCAGACTCCATGGAACTTTCCATCTCTATACACAGCCTGATGCAAACATCACTGAAATACAGGGGGGATTTCTGCCACCTGCAGTGATCTTCAGCTTACAGCTCACCAGCCTTCTGATGTTTGAGGAAAGCCATCCCCTCTACTCAGTAGTTTACAATTTTCATTTATTTTTCCAGAAGTGTATGCTTTCCCTTCAAAGCAGCTATGCAGGTGGACTGTAAGTAATAAAGACACGTCACTGCTACCACATCAGTAAGTCCCTGGGCTACATTCCTTTTCACATAAGACTTTCTCCCATTGAAAGCACAGGTGTAAGCTCAATGTAACGAAAATGGGGCTTCTATGAGCACATGGAACGAGACTGGCAGGCTGCACAAAGATGAGTAGTGCTGTGTTAAGTGCATGCAGCATCTCGCAGACTTTCTGTGAGTGACATACAGGCTTTGAGCTGACAGTCAGGGAACAATGAACACACTCCAGCAAGAATGAATAAAAGACCCATCAGGCAAACAGGATGATGAGAGTCCCTGACACCCCTGAATGGCAAGGACATACCTCCTGTCACTGGTTATCCTCCAGCCTTGTTTGAACAAACCAGGGCTGCTCTACAGCAAAATCACTACTTTTTGTTGGCAATCTTTCAACAAAAGCCCTGTGCAGGCCAGATAATAGGCCTGCCACCCCAATGTATCTATTTGAAGTCAGCTCTGCATTTAGGGCCAATTTCCATCCAGACCCTGCGCCTCTTCAGTGAACCAGGAATTCCTTTGCTCTTGCTGCAGGCTGAACAGGACTGTCAACAGGAGAACAGCACCAAGCCCTCCAGACCTCATCTCCAACAAGTTGCTACCTGCCTACATACTCAGGTGCACAGAGACATCACAGAGAAAAACCCAACAGTGAAACATTTCATGTATGTGCAGCACATCTTTCAGTTCAGCAGGCCTGGAAGACTTTGAGGATTCAGGTACACACTTGCTGAGCAGCAGCTTGCAAAATTCTACCTCTTGTAGGCTTTTGGATAGTAGTCCAAAAAGTGCTCTGAACTAAACCTGCACACCTTACTGGAGGACCTTGTGCTTTTCTGCAGCCCTAGTGCCCATCCCCTGAGAAGGCTCCCTTGATCAACACCTGCACAGAGTTAGAAAAAGCTGAGGCATACATGCGCCCCAAGGGTACACGTCCATTCCACCAGAAGCAACAGTCTGTCTTTGCCCACAAAGGCTCAGAAAAGGGGAGTTACAGGCAGTAAAAAAGTCTAGACTCAGCCACCATCCCAAGTTCAGGACTGCTCGAGTGCAGTAGCCTCACCAAAGAGTCTCCCAGCAGCAACACCAGCAACAATGAGAAGTATCCCACCAAATTCACAGAATCATCTAGGTTGGAAAAGACCTTGAAGACCATCACCTAGTCCAACTCTAATCTAACACTGATAGTTCTTAACTGTCCATATCCTCAAGGGCTATGTCAACCTGACTCTTCAACCCCTCCAGGGATGGGGACTCCCCCCCTGCCCTGGGCAGCCCCTTCCAACACCCAACAACCCCTTTTGGAAAGAAATACTTCCTAAGAGCCAGTCTGACCCTGCCCTAGCACAGTGAGGCCATTCCCTCTTATCTTGTTGCTTGTTACTTGGTTCAAGAGACTCATGCCCACCACTCTGCACCCTCCTTTCAGGGAGCTGTAGAGGGCCATGAGGTCTCCCCTCAGCCTCCTCTTCTCCAGACTAAACCCCCCCCCCCCCCCCCCCCTAGTTCCCTCAGTCGCTCCCCATCAGACCTGTGCTCCAGGCAATGCACCAACTTCCAGAGGGCTGGGATTTTTCTTAGCACTCCTGGGGCGTGCAGGCCGATGGGCCTGGTGAGAAGCATTATATTTCTGTTGTACCATCCTGTGGAAGTGTCTAATCATGAAAGACACCGAGATAAAGTAGACACTCACCATTTGGCTGAAGAACTTTTGGCCCTCTGCACAACCTGTCCTCCAACAGATGAGGGCCAGCCCTTGGCTTCTCTGCTGGCAACGTACACACTGGCATTTGCTTACACCTTCCCCATTCCAGCTCTGTATGGCTTACTCACAGTGTAACTGGTGAGAGAAATTAGCT
Organism: Athene noctua; assembly: GCF_965140245.1. Classification (NCBI taxonomy): domain Eukaryota; kingdom Metazoa; phylum Chordata; class Aves; order Strigiformes; family Strigidae; genus Athene; species Athene noctua. The sequence goes on from NC_134041.1 coordinate 34,277,233, forward strand.
TGGCTGAGCCTACACTACAAATAAACCCTCTGGCCAATCTGTACTCAGAAATATGACTCTGCACTTCTCCTTCATGAAAGGACTCACTGTATGTGCACAGAGAGGGCTGTGGTAGGAGCATGTACCAGATGAATAGATCATTAGAGACACAGGGAGAAATCCCAGCACTGCTGTCAAAGTGCAGGGAGTATTGTTGTTGAACACAAAGCTCTCTCTTTGCCATGCTCTCACACAGAGAGTTTGGCCAAGTTTAACGGTTTAGACCCCAAGACAGAGCTCCAGGCTTGCCTTGCACAAGCAAAAACAGTTTCAACAATTTAATTATGTTTTTTCTTATTGCTTATATATGTTAATTTCTTTCCATTCTAATGATCTGCAATGTTACCACCAGAAGCAGATGATACGGAATACAAAGACAAATCTAAATCTAGTCAGGAAGGGTAATTCCCTCCCAATTCATAGAGCAGAGCAATCCCAGGTACACGGGTGTGTTGTACCAGATGTTGGACTTACAGAAACAGAAGCAAAGTTAGCAGGACTTTTTCACAGAAATTCAACTTCAGGATGGCTCAAGAACAGTGGTTTTCAAACTGTGATCAGCAGACATCTGTGGATTATTTCTAGTGTGTTTGTGAAAGGTAACTCAAAAAAAGCCTATCAGACATCAGTCAAAACTTCCTATGCAGGTGCATCTGCATTCCCATAGGAAAAATGCATTGGGTTTATGCTCAGCTGACAGAATACCTTTCCCCTCTCACTTGGGCTAGAAGGATCAGTACCAATGCCTGCATCAGAAGCAATGCCCCCATCTAAAACTTTACCACATCATCCCCAGCACAATCTCAGCAGGTAGCCCAATAAGCCATCTGTGCACCTAGAAACTCATATAACTTTTGACACTAACAATAACTTGAGTTTATTCCTACAGTGGAAGGTAACAGGATCAAGGCTGGCATGGGCACATAAGACACTCCTGCCTTCCTGGGAGGGCTGTGAAACACTGGGTGACTACATGCAAATGGTGCAAGCCTAAGGGCGGTAAAACCCCAGGTGTTTATAACATTTAATACAGACACAGAGGAGTAGAAACAGAAGTAAATTTCTTGGCTGCTTCTGCTACGGCCCCTGTACTGGCAAGTGAGTATCCTTTAGGATGGAAAGTATTAACAGAGAACCTGCTTTTAAACTAAGGCCAGGAGGTACAGAAAGTAAAAGTCAACCAGGGACCTGTAACAAATTCCTCATGAGAAGGAGAGCTGCCATGTTTTTCATCTTGTACTTCATGAAGGATCCAGGCACTGGCCTAGAAAGCTCATCTGTGTAGTGTCCTCACCATGGACCACCACCAGCAAATCTGCAAGCAAGCTGTCCTTCCTCCTCCTGTCAGAGCACCTCCTTTTCCACAGACCACAAAGTACTGAGCCTTAGACCTGTGCTAAGAGGCAACCAACTCTAATGTTTCTGGAAGCACAACCTTCTTAAAGAAGGATCTATCTTGAGTCTGCAGGAAAGGGAAATGTTATCCCCAACTTTACAGCCAGAAGGAACATCAATTAAATGCTTTGTCTAGAGCACACCATGAGATGAGGCAAGAAAAAAGACCAATCACTTCATCACCAGCCTGCCTCCTCACATGTCCCTGAACCACTTGGCACCCCCAAGCCTGCCTGTACACCAAGAGCACAAACAACCACACACTGGTAGAAACCAGGAGAAAATGTGGTCTAAGAGCTTATAGCTCCAGATAAACAGAAACAGCAGAGCTCCACAGCTAGGACAAGAGCTTTAGATGCCATCTCACAGGCAAGTCACATCACAGCTGATACAGGATTTGCTTATCTACCCCATCACAAAGAAGCATCTAACACTGTCATGTGCTGAAGCACATTCTTAGCCACTCAGGTTCACAGCTGGTGGGAAATGTCACAGCCCTCCAAGAAGTCACTGGGCTAACACCTCCCTCCACCAAAGGAAAAGACTTTCCACTTTTTACAACAGGTCTTTGATACTGCAGGTCAGATTCAAATAAGCAAAGAAACTTCAAAACACAACAGTAAGAATTAGCTGTGTACCAGACTCTCCTGGGAAGACTGAGGCATGAAATCCACCCAACACTATCACCAGGTTCTTCCAAAGATATCCAAGGTGTTTACAACAGCTGCTTCTGATGGGAGCCACGTGAAGAAAGCTGAACACACAGCTAAAAAATGATCACAAAATGTATATCCCAAGACATTGCTGCTTGCCATGTGGTAAGGAAATGAAAGGTCATGATGGGTGCAGGCATTCTGTCTTCAAGGCAAGGCATGTGCAATAGCTTTACAGTTTGCATTAACATTATAGAGAAACATACAGAAAAGGTAATGCAGAGAAATTAAAAAAATAAAGAAATCAAATGTTCAACATGGCTTCAACTGGTTAACTACTGTCTCCAAATGACAAAATGGCAAACGGCTACAGAGTTTTCATCTCTGCATTAGAGAAGTGGTTTGCCCAATTAGCAGGGTAACCAGAGGCGGGGAAAGTTTGGCAGTCAGGTCGTCTCTTCAGCTATTGTTCAGTACCCACATGTGGATAAGCCTACATCCTACATCATATTGCACTCACATCACTCACTTTAGGGCCCTACTCATGTCCATTAATTCTGTCTCTGTTTCCAAGCACTTCAGGGACTCCAGGAAGCTTGCAGTCCTTGCCACATCACATCTTCACAGCACTGTTAAGCTAAATTTGACATCTGGGGCCTCACTCTCCCTCTGTGTCCATCTTCCAGTTAGCAGACCCTCCTCTTCCTTCCTGCACTAAACTTCCTCCTCTTCCTTCCTGCACTAAACTTCCTCCTCTTCCTTCCTGCACTAAACTTCCTCCTCTTCCTTCCTGCACTAAACTTCCTCCTCTTCCTTCCTGCACTAAACTTCCTCCTCTTCCTTCCTGCACTAAACTTCCTCCTCTTCCTTCCTGCACTAAACTTCGTTTCCACCACCACCCAACCATGCAGAGGTTACACAAGGGGCCAGCCAGCCATACGACTGGGATATGGTTTGTTCCACTAACACTCCGCAAAGTGGCACAGCCAAAGAATAAAGCACCCTAGTTAATCACAGGGTCAGGAATAAAAGATTTTTGCCTCCTCAGGGATTATCCAACTCAAGAGAGTGCCCTTGGAAAGGAACACAGTCAGAAATGTGCAAGTCATTTAACTGACTATATTGTGGGATCAAGGAATCAGCAATAAAAAAAGCAAAGCCAAATTGCTAATTAACTGGAGATACAACCAGTCCTTCCCTCCAAGAATAAGCAATCCCCTTAACAGTTTAATAACCCAAACAGTGCATAATCCCTGTGAACCTACAAAATGAAGTTCATTGTATGCAGCATCTAATAACATCAGACTGTGCATTTCTCTTGATCTACTCCAAATTCACAGCAAACACACACAGTTGCATTATTCTCTCACTGGCACTAGTTTCACTTGGCACAAAGGAGTTTATGTAAAATTTTGCTTTCACCGACATTAAGCTAAAGCTTAGTCATCAGCAAGTTGTTTTAGAGTTAGACTTTTTGAAGCCAGCATGGAACTTGAGACTTCATAATTTTGGCCTAACATTTCTCAAGTAGCCAGTTAGACTGGAAAATGGATGTTTTCTGAATTGCAAGGAATGGTACAGTGGTTCAAAATAAATGGATTATGTCATATTTGCTGGCAAATTACTGAAGATGTTTTATATACAATTAAGTAAGAGATTAGAAAAACAACCACTGCAGCCAAGTAGGAAAAAAAAAAAAATTTAAAAAAAAAAAAAAATCAACCTTACATAGAGTGTTTTCCTGGACATTATCTGTCATTTTGTCTACCACATTTCAGATTAAGAGACAGCTGTAAAAGTGACAACACCTCATATGCTGAGAGGGTTATGCATGGGGGGGGGGGGGGGGGGGGGGGACACACGACACGACACGACACAACACAGACACGACCAAACACTTTGCTAGCATGAAATAGTCAACTTATCAACTGAAGTTTTCCTAATTTCTACCAGAGACAGATTTCACAGTGTTCTCACTTTGAGTGGCTAAGTGTGCTCATCTTCGGGTACCTCTGGGAATTAGGCAATATGAATCAGACAGGTTAGAGGGCATGCCCCGAGGCCCCTGAAATCCATGGCAGAGGTCTCAGCCTCCTCCAGCACTGCACTGAGGCAGCATTATAGCTTCATTTTGCAGAGAGGGAAATAAAAGCAAAGAGATTAATGGATTTGCACAAGTCACAAAAAGGAGTGGGTGTCAGGGCTGGGAATAATAAAACAAGCCTACACTCCTTCCAAAATATACACTGAAATAAACTACAGATATTCAGCTTTTGTAGAGCAGTTTACTTAACACATTCACAGAGTATTTGTCAGACTAGTGGGAAATTCGTGGCCATGGCAATCTCAAGAACAACTTCTCCTCCGTGTTGCTTTGAAGAAGCTCACAAGCTCAAAGGCAGTCTCTCTTCCTGTTCAAGTATTGTGCCTTCATCACTGAAAAACAGGTCTTGGGTTTCTGGAGATGTGATTTATTTTTAAAAGCAGCAGAGCACTCATACTATATAAGAAACCAAACAACAAACCACACACCAAAACACCTCCAGGATTAGAAGTACTTTGCACACACTTGTAAGAAACAAGTGGATGAAATCTACTCAGGAGCCCAGGCTCACACTCCAGCCTCCAGTGCTAAACATGACTTAATACTGTTGCAGTGCCTCAAAACTAGGCCCAAATCTGTCAAGTTCCTTGCTCAACAGACCACTTCCTTTGATGACCTGGTGATCTGCCCCTTGCAGGCAGAAGGGGTGCGGATAACAGAGGGCTGTGATTCCCAGTCAGTTTATTAACTTTCATCTTTCTGTACTTTGAAAGGCGTGCTTCTAAGCAAGCTGTCAAACCAAGCTGCCAAACTTGTTTTCCTGACTAACTCAGCACTAGGGTGGCAAAAAACCCTCATTTTTCTGTCATCTCATACAACCGCACAGAATAACATAGTCCTCTGAACTAACACTACACCATCAACAACCTCATCACTTAACAGAGCTGTGTGTAAGCAAAGCATTTCTACTTTTAAATTCCAAATACTTTGGGCTAGCTGAAATTTCTGAATCTGAATCTCTTTCATCTGTGATCTCATGTTTTACTCAGATACAGGAATCCACACGGCTTCTCCTACAGAGGGAAGCACAGGCATACATGTGCGGGACACATGGCTACTGTTTGGTGAACACACGACCCTACATATGTGAGAAGACATTTTCTCTTGGAAAAGACTGACTTTGGACTCAAACTGATGGAAAACTGGTGCTATGCTAATGGCTGACAACTCTAAAGAGAGGAGAAAGAAAAACAGCAAGTTCTCAACATTTCTCTAATCTTGTAAACTAGTATCCCTGCAGCCTCCTGTAAGTAATGCTCTGTATTTCTCATCCCCAGCTGAGGAAAAGGAATCACAGAAACAAAGTAACATTTAAACAAAATATGGGATTGCTTCTCTGACAGTACACATCGCTGTTCTCACTTTGGCTGGCCTGTCCTCTCTGTGCAAGTTTCAGGAAGCATCACTGGAGAGGTGCAAATTTCAGGGAGAGCTCAGCACTGAAGTGGTGGTAAATGCATGTGGACAAGAACCCAAATGCTGGACAAGAACCCAAATGTGTAATTCTTTGTAACTAATTAAGGTTTAATCCTGACCACAAACACACAGTTTGAGGACAGTTAATTTTTCCCTCTTCATGGCCTGGATGTGAATAGAGAGGAAATGGGCACTTACTCAACCTTAGCAGTCACTTCCTAGTAAGCTGACTGGGTAATTGGAAGCCCCATAAAATACATGTACACCTTTATTTTGCAGAGCTGGTTCCTAACTATGCCATTTCCAATGAAAGAGAGTCACAAATTAGATATACCCATTGCCACTGGATGAAGCGCACAAGATAAAGTGCATTCTAACCTCCGACACACATCGGCAGGCATTAGACTCGACTGTCCCAGGAGGGACATGCTCTGACCCAAACAGCCCTTGCACGCATCCCTGTCCTGCAGCATTCCCGTGCCTGTACATTTGAGCTCCCAGGGTCTCTGAGGCCATTTCAAAGGCTGAAAAACTGGATTTTTTGAATACTCGATAAACCCATGATGAGGCATTGCTGTGGTAGGGATGAAGAAGCAGAGAAGAAAGTGACAGTCCAGCTTCAGTGAACCCACAGTCCCTCAGCTGAGCATGCTGGAAACATCCCTCTGTCAGCAAGAAACACCATCCTGACCATGATCCCAGTACTACAATGGGGATTCATAGACAACATGCAACAACTGGTTTACATACTACAAAATATGTATCCACTTCACATAAAATAACATCGGTTGTCTTCGGAGACTCTGAGTTTTACATAGAGATGTGATGTGTAAGGAGACAAATGGAAGCAAGCCTAATTGCTTATTTTAATTTATTTGCTGAAGCTATTAAGTTTCTTAGAAGTTATGTTCAAAGGTGTGCAACAGATCATATAGTGTAACCTACTACATATCACAGGCAAAGCATCACTTAATGTCTCCATAAATAATTCAAAGATTTTAGCCTCATCTGCTTGGCACTCAAAAAACCCCACAGTTTCTTTTTTTTTTTTTTTTTTTTTTTCTGCTTTTCATCTGAAACTGTCTCAGGCTCTTTTTCTGAAGCCTTTCAAACAATCCATCAGGAGTTTCATTTGAAATCCTTACAGCCGCAGCAACTGATGTGCAAGACGAGCTGCAAACAACCAAGGTGTCGTATAAGTCACTGGCCACTAGAGGGATTTCTTAAATAAATGAAATAAAGCTAATCAGTTAATTTCCTCATGGAAAAACATAGACTAGTTCTGTCTCATTTGAGAAATCATTCTGCTCTCTCTTTAACATCTGCCTGTTTCTCAGTGGCTGCCTGGGAGAACCGACAGAGCAGGTAACAGCGGGTGTCTGAGCTCACTGAGGATGTTTCCAGTCAGCACTCCTCAGGCTCCAAACCTAACCCCCCCGAGACAGGCAGCAGACACCTTACAAACCACTTCAGAATCAATTGCTTCTGCCCTGGAACAGCTAGATAGGCCTTCTGTTTTAAAGTGTTTCATTAACCTATTCAGATCATGTAATCTGATACAAGATCTAACAAGGTGAAATCTCAGTTTCTTTGGCTACTTACTGGTTTCTCCCAAGTATATTATTAAGGTCTGCGCCAGTCAGCACAGCTTTATAGCTCCATCTGCACTGCCGGTTCAAGGGACCTGGAAGAAATACACCTTTGTTGGTTCAACAGATCTGGAAGAAATACATCCTTCAGAGCAGAAAAGGCTGGAGTTTTGGTCCAGCTATGTGCCCAAACTGTTATAACCAGATGCCTTTCTTTATCTGTGGGCTGTCCTAAAAGCATATGTGTAGTAACCAACCTGGCCAAACATTCTGCAGCAGCAACAGGTGCTGGTCAGATTCATCAGGTGGGTGATTACTGCTGTTAGATGTAATACGCAATTGCTTTTCCTTAGAGAGCTCACTCTATTGGAGAGGGAAAAATGAGAGAGATTTTGAATCATGTTTCTCCTCAGCACGTCTTCTCTGCGGTACACTAAATTTATGCTTGTTATCATTTGTGATATCATTTTTATCACTGTGTTATCATCTTTGCTCTGCAGTGGTTGAGCAGTCTGCATTCAAATAAGGATGCAGTCTGTAATCCAAGTGCAGCAACAAATGATGCACCTTGCAGCAGACAATATAGCAAACCTGAAGGTGTCTGAAGCTCTCCACAGTTAGTAGGATCAGCCAACACTATTGACCTGGCTTTGCAACTTGTTGAGCGCAGAAAATACATTACCGCCTTCCTTAGCCCTAGTCTAGCTCTGGACACATATTACTCCCCCTTTAAATTTGCATCACGTATATAAAGACAGGCTGGTCCAAAAAGACAGATGTGATGTTTGTAGTCAAAGCCACTGGAAACATCACTGATAGCAGTTTGATTCTTGTTCTGTAAAACAGAGCTTCCTTCAAGGCTCAGGTATTAGGCAAAAAATCCTGGCAACAGCCATAGATTGTATGAAGTCAGAGAAGAGTTTGCCAGCAGACAGCTATGAGCTCACTAGTCTGAAATAACAATTCATTGACAAGATTTTTTGTGGAAGCAACAAATAACTTGTTTGTGTGAGAAATAAAGGCGGGGGGGTGGGGGGGAATGTATGTGTGCTAGGAGTGATAAAACATATCACAAGCCCACTCCATGAGTTAACAATGATCACTGGCATTTAAATCCTGCTCTAAGTAAAAAAACCCAATTTTTTTAAAAAAAATCATAAATTAAGTGAAGGTATTTAGCAGCAGTGACATTTTCATATTCCAGTCACACACACTGAACTTATTCCAGATTAGTGTTTTGAAAAATGAGTGAAACGGAAGTCTCTGACAGCCAGCGCTAGAGGAAAAAAAATATTTGAAGAGGCAAAAGACCCAAAAGCAATTATTATTCTCTGCTAACCTATTTAGAAGAGTCTGGGTAGGCTCCTCCAGAAGCCTGGAGCCAGTCATCTCAGAGACAACTAAATGGAAACTCCACCCATAACTTCCTAATGAAGAAGCATGTATCATTCGGAGCAAACACCAGCAGCATCCAGAAACTGATTTATGCGAGTGAGTGAAGTAAATCTAATGGCATAAGACTAGGAAAAATGAGCACAGTACTGGTCTACTCCTCTTGTTCCCTGCTTGGTTACAAGAACTGGTTATGCTGGTGCTTCTTCACACAGTCCAAGGAATTTCAAGCCTTTTACATTGTGAAGTGAACATCAGACCTAAACCCTTACCAACGCTAGCCTGTTCCTCGTCTTGTCAGCTCTACAGGACACTGGGGGTCTGGAACCTTTGCACTTTCCATCCTTGCCTCTAAACCAGATGCAAACAGTGCACATAGCAACAGCACAAAAGAGCATGCAGCACTTGGCTCCTATCAGCAACAGGCCTCTTTCTAAACCTCCAGGGCCTGAAAAATCTGCTCATATCGCCGTTTGCAACAGCCTGAAACTCCCCAAACCTAATCCTGACCTAAGCTGTTCCATCCAGCAAAAAAGAACAGAAAGAATTCACCTCTACCAACACAGCACCTCCATTTGACAGAACCAAGCCAAACTATAGAAGTGTTCCAGGTTCCAGAGTGCCAGGCATTAATTCTAATAAAAGCATTAGCCAGAAACTCCATACATACACACACTAACAGAGAATAAAATACCATGCACTTTAGTCAACACCAACCTTCTTCCAAACTCTTCTGGCCACACAGAACACAGCAACAAACTCAGATTTCCAAATCTTACTCCTAATCGCAATCCCCTAAAGAACCCCAGCTCAATCCCAGGGGATCACTCTGTAACAGAAGATCATAATACACACCCTCCACTGTTACAAACCTCTTTTCTCCATCTGTAGGATCTGCACTGGTCAGAAGTAAGTGGAGTTCTCAAAGTTTTCCACTCCCAAAACATAAATTAGTTCAAACCGTCATGTAGCAAGGGATCATTTCCATAATAAAAGAGATTATCAGGCATTGGCCCCCACTGACACCACTCCTTCTCCTGACTTTTTAAGCCTATACAATCCATCAGTAAAACAGATACTTGAATATTTAGTTTTCAAAACCTAAAAGTTAACCTCCAAGCTATTCCAGCCATGGTACACAGAGGTCCCTTGTATACATTACAACAGAATATGCTGCTGCCCACTGACACCAACCCTCTTCCCATCTCCTGTGGCTGGCACTTAGGAAGCATTTCTTTCCAGAAGGGGTTGTTGGGCGTTGGAAGGGGCTGTCTAGGGCAGGGGGGGGAGTCCCCATCCCAGGAGGGGTTGAAGAGTCAGGTTGACTCAGCACTGAGGGATCTGGTGGAGTTGAGAACAGTCAATGTGAGGTTAATGGTTGGACTGGAGGATCTTCAAGGTCTTTTCTGACCTAGACAATTCTGTGGTTTTACAGGATCTGCAATTGCCTCAAACACTAGCCTCAGTTACAACTAGTGGACCCATTCAAAAAGAACCACACAGCACCGACAAATGCAGAACTAAAATAAGTAGAAAGGTTATTGCTCACAAAATCCATCAGCAAGACAGGACTCTCGAACTAGGATTTGGCTGGAGTTTGCAGTATAAGTATTCTAGACATAGAATCCCCCTCTGTCCTGGGTTGCAGTGTTGCAGTGTATTCTATTACCATCCTCATGAGCTGTCAAAATCAGGTGGGGCAGTGTTTCCTTGCTCCCCCCCCCCCCCCCCCCCTCCGACTATCTTTCTGCTAATGTCCCATCAATGCCATGCAGCATGACTCATTATCCCATTGTGAGATGCTCCACCCAGAGGGAAAAAAACAGCATTCCATCCTGGATATAACCTGAGATTCTGAATACCAGAGACCTCTCTTTTCCACTGGATTTCCAGAGGACAGAAGCTACTTAGCCACCACTGGACTTTTCTGAGGAAGAGCAGATCTTTTTTTTTTTTTTTTCTACGGAATCACTGCTTCGGGGGGACTGCAGCCACCATTCTACCAGACTGCTACCACCACCCTGATTAACAGGGTGTCAGGTTGTATCCTAACTCTGTTAGTTTAACCCAGTGTTATCTGCCTTCATAATTTTTTTTTCCTTATTAAATTGTTATTCTGACTTGGTGTCTCCCACTAGTTTGTTTTCAAACTAGCACATATTTTGGCGCCCAACATGGGGCCTGGCTGTTGAGAAAAGTCAGAATTACAATTTTGTATTGTAAAAGCCACCTACTCGCTATGATGTTCAACATGCTTACACGGGTCTTGTATCTAGCTCTCTATATTTTTCCGCACATGGGGAACTATCTGCCGATTTTAATGCTCCTGCGTAGACCAGGGTATGGTATAAAATCTGCTTTATTAGTCTATTATGCCTACTGCATGATAACCTCCAAGACAGTGAACATAATTCAGAATATATACTCAACTTTGTCTGCATGTCCTACTTTAGGCTGCTACATCTGGGGCCTCAACAATCATACCCATACCCTGGGGGGAGGATTAAAGAGTGTTCTTTTCCAGCTTTTCAGGCCGGACACAGCAGTTTTTGGAAATACTGAGTTCTCTGTGGATGTTAAGGATGGCATAATCTTCTTGTCAGTTCTTTTTTCTTTTTTCTCTATGACCTGCACTGTGTACACCATGCTTAGTATCAGAGCTATGGCACAGCATCCTCAGGATGAGAGGGAAAAAAAGAGCAGAGCAACAAGCACCATGTCTACACAGACCGTCACAGAGGAGAAAGAAACCAGACGCAAGACAACAGCATCCATGTCTACGCAGACTGACACAGAGGAGGAAAAAACCAAAGGCGCTGAAAGCATCTCCACACAAACCATCACTGAACCGGAACAGCCTAAACGGATTGCAGTTGCCCCCTTGCGGAAGAAGAAATCAAAAAGCAAATCAGTCCGCATAGTGACTGACGAGGATGCAGCAGGACCTTTGCACCCAGCAGGAGAGGCAGAGCCAGAGATCATCACTCGGTCGCTATGCCTGGGTGAGCTGCGTGACTTGCGGAGGGAATTCACCCGCCAGACAAACGAGTCTATCCTGACCTGGCTGCTCCGCATCTGGGACGCTGCAGCCAATGACACCATTCTGGATGGAAGTGAGGCCGGGCAACTGGGATCTCTGTCCCGGGATGTGGTCATTGACCAGGGGATCGGGAGAACCCAAGAAACTCTCAGCCTCTGGCAGCGACTGCTGACAAGTGTAAGGGATGGGTACCTTTGTAAAGAAGACCTCCAGGTGCACCAAGGAAAATGGAGCACAATGGAACAAGGTATCCGGTGCCTGAGGGAATTGGCTGTGCTGAAAATAATTTTCTCAGAAGACGAGAGATTTCCTAAGAGCCCAGATGGTGTCCAGTGCACGTCACAGATGTGGTTGAGGTTCGCACGCCTTGGACCAGAGATGCACTCCCGTTACCTGGCAACGCTGCAATGGAGGGAAGGCGAGGACAGGGTGGGCGTCTTGGTCAACAAACTGAGAATTTACGAGGACACTGTCACAGCCCCGTTTCGCACCCATGTCTCCTCCGTAGAAACAAGGCTGGCTGAGCAAGTCCGAAGCTTGATTGAAGAGGGCCATCAGAAACTGAAAAAGGAACTTAAGGAAGAGATTTACCACATCTTGCCAGAACCAACAAGAGTCTCTGCCATTAGGAGCAGGTGTCCCCAGGGAGAGAGGATACACCCCACGAGGTAATCTCTGTTTTTTCCTTCAGGAACATGGAGAAGACATGAGTAAGTGGGATGGAAAACCCACCTCCTCTTTAGCAGCCCGGGTACGTGAACTAAAAAGAGGGACAACTACCACAAGAAGCTCATCTAGAGTCAACGCTGCTCCAGTCTCTCGCACACAGAATTCCAGACAGTATAGGAATGATAATATGACCGATCCTCTTGAAGGGACCTCAGAAGCATATTCACCAGAGGGAAGCAACATGTACCATGACCAGGAACAGAGGGGCCCTGCCTCTAGCCAGGTAGAAGAAAGGCATAATTGGATCTTTTGGACTGTGTGGATCCGATGGCCTGGCACATCTGACCCACAAAAATACACGGCTTTGGTTGGCACCGGTGCTCAATGTACTCTGATACCATCAGGGTATGTGGGAGCAGAACCAATTTCTATTTCTGGGGTAACAGGAGGATCCCAGCAGCTGACTGTACTGGAAGCTGAAGTGAGTTTAACTGGGAATGAGTGGCAGAAACACCCCATTGTGACTGGCCCAGAGGCCCCGTGCATTCTCGGCATAGACTATCTCAGAAATGGATATTTCAAAGACACAAAAGGACATCGTTGGGCTTTTGGGATAGCTGCCGTGGAGACAGAAGATATAAGATAACTGAACACATTGCTTGGCCTCTCAGATGACCCCTCTGCTGTGGGACTGCTAAGAGTTGAAGAACAACAGGTGCCAATCACCACAGCAACAGTGCACTGTCGGCAATACCGTACCAACAGAGACTCTGTGGTTCCCGTCCATGAGATGATTCGTAAACTGGAAAGCCAAGGGGTGGTCAGCAAGGCCCATTCACCTTTCAACAGCCCTATATGGCCTGTGCGTAAGTCCAGTGGAGAATGGAGACTGACGGTGGATTACCGTGGCCTGAATGAGGTCATGCCACCATTGAGCACTGCCGTGCCGGACATGTTGGAACTTCAGTACGAGCTGAAGTCCAAAGCAGCAAAGTGGTACTCCACTATTGACATTGCCAATGCCTTCTTCTCCATTCCTTTGGCAGCAGAATGCAGGCCCCAGTTTGCTTTCACCTGGAGGGGTGTGCAATACACCTGGAACCGACTGCCCCAGGGGTGGAAGCACAGTCCCACCATTTGTCATGGACTGATCCAGACTGCACTGGAAAAGGGTGAGGCTCCAGAACATCTGCAATACATCGACGACATCATCGTGTGGGGAAACACAGCAAAGGAAGTATTTGAGAAAGGAGAGAGAATCATCCAGATTCTCCTGGAAGCCGGCTTTGCCATCAAAAGGAGCAAAGTCAAGGGACCTGCCCGAGAGATCCAGTTCCTGGGAGTGAAGTGGCAAGATGGACGATGTCAGATTCCTACCGAGGTCATCAATAAGATCACTGCGATGTCTCCACCGACCAGCAAGAAGGAAACACAAGCTTTCCTAGGCACCATAGGTTTTTGGAGAATGCACATTCCCGAGTACAGCCAGATCGTGAGCCCTCTCTACCTGGTTACCCGCAACAAGAACGATTTCCATTGGGGCCCTGAACAGCAGCAAGCCTTTGCTCAGCTCAGGCAGGAAATTGCTCATGCAGTAGCCCTTGGCCCAGTCAGGACAGGACCAGAGGTGAAGAATGTGCTCTACTCTGCAGCCGGGAACAATGGTCCGTCCTGGAGCCTCTGGCAGAAGGTGCCTGGTGAGACTCAGGGTCGACCACTGGGATTCTGGAGCCGAAGCTACAGAGGGTCTGAAGCCAACTACACTCCCACAGAGAAGGAAATCTTGTCCGCCTATGAAGGAGTTCAAGCTGCCTCAGAGGTAATCGGCACAGAAGCACAACTCCTCCTGGCACCCCGACTACCGGTGCTGGGTTGGATGTTCAAGGAAAAGGTTCCTTCCACGCATCACGCCACTGACACCACATGGAGCAAATGGATTGCTCTCATCACACAGCGTGCCCCTATTGGAAACCCGAATCGCCCTGGGATTCTGGAAATTATAACAAACTGGCCTGAAGGTGAGACTTTTGGATTATCTTCTGAAGAAGAGGAAGAGCAAGTGACTCGTGCTGAGGAAGCCCCACCATATAATGAGCTACCGGAGACTGAAAGACGTTACACCCTCTTCACTGATGGTTTGTGCCAAATTGTCGGCGCTAACCGGAAGTGGAAAGCTGCAATATGGAGCCCCACACGACGAGTTGCACAAGCTACTGAGGGACAAGGTGGATCGAGTCAGGTTGCAGAGCTTAAAGCTGTCCAGCTGGCTTTGGATATTGCTGAACGAGAGAAGTGGCCGAGGCTCTATCTCTACACCGACTCATGGATGGTAGCTAACGCTCTGTGGGGATGGCTGGATCGCTGGAGAAAGGCCAACTGGCAACACAGAGAGAAACCCATCTGGGCCACTGAGATTTGGCAGGACATCGCCACCCGAGTAGAGAAGCTAACTGTGAAGGTTCGACACGTGGATGCGCATGTACCCAAGAGTCGGGTAAATGAAGAGCATCGCAACAATGAGGAGGTGGATCGAGCTGCCAAGGTGAAAGTATCTCAGGTGGATCTGGACTGGCAGCACAAGGGAGAATTATTCCTAGCTCGTTGGGCCCATGATGCTTCTGGTCATCAGTAGAGAGATGCAACCTACCGATGGGCTCGTGACTGAGGGGTGGACCTTACCATGGACAGCATCTCACAGGTCATCCACAGTTGTGAGACCTGTGCTGTAATCAAACAGGCCAAGCGGGTGAAGCCTCTGTGGTATGGTGAACGATGGTCAAAGTACAGGTATGGGGAAGCCTGGCAAGTTGACTACATCACCCTTCCCCAAACCCACCAAGGCAAGCGCTACGTGTTGACCATGGTGGAAGTAACCACTGGATGGCTGGAGACCTACCCTGTGCCTCATGCTACTGCCCAGAACACCATCCTGGGCCTGGAAAAGCAAGTCCTGTGGAGACATGGCACCCCTGAGAGGATCGAGTCAGACAACGGGACTCATTTTAAGAACAGCCTCATCAACACCTGGGCCAGAGAACATGGTATCGAATGGATATATCATATCCCTTATCATGCACCAGCTGCCGGGAAAGTTGAACGCTGCAATGGACTACTTAAAACCACCCTAAAGGCACTTGGTGGGGGGACCTTCAAAAATTGGGAAGTGAACTTATCAAAGGCCACCTGGATGGTCAATACCCGAGGGTCCATCAATCGAGCTGGTCCCGCCGAGTCTGAACACTTGCACACAGTGGATGGAGATAGAATCCCTGTGGTACACCTGAGAGGTATTTTAGGAAAGACTGTTTGGATTAATCCCACCTCAGGTAAAGGCAAACCCATCCTTGGGATTGTCTTTGCTCAAGGACCTGGTTACACTTGGTGGGTAATGCAGAAAGATGGGGAAACCCACTGTGTACCACAAGGAGACTTAATCTTAGGTGAGAACTGTGTGTAGGGTTTCATTGTATATATATATATATGTGGGGGTGCGTGTGTAGAGTTTAAGGAAGGTATTGATTTGGGATGATGGAGATGATAATGGAATAAGGGGTGGATTATGTCCTGGGTTGCAGTATATTCTATTACCATCCTCATGAGCTGTCGAAATCAGGTGGGGCAGTGTTTCCTTGCTTCCCCCCCCCCCCCCCCCCGACTATCTTTCTGCTAATGTCCCATCAATGCCATGCAGCATGACTCATTATCCCATTGTGAGATGCTACACCCAGAGGGAGAAAACCAGCATTCCATCCTGGATATAACCTGAGATTCTGAATACCAGAGACCTCTTTTCTACTGGATTTCCAGAGGACAGGAGCTACTTAGCCACCACTGGACTTTTCTGAGGAAGAGCACTTTTTTTTTTTCCTACAGAATCACTGCTTCGGGGGGACTGCAGCCACCATTCTACCAGACTGCTACCACCACCCTGATTAACAGGGTGTCAGGTTGTATCCTGACTCTGTTAGTTTAACCCAGTGTTATCTGCCTTTATAATTTTTTTTTCCTTATTAAATTGTTATTCTGACTTGGTGTCTCCCACTAGTTTGTTTTCAAACGAGCACACCCTCCAAACCATAAAAGAAGGGCATAAGGCCTTGGTCTCCCCTAGACAGCAAACCTTCTAACTCTGCAGGAGTAGCAGAATCCAGCAGTGATCTGAGTGCCCAAATTGTTCCATTTCCTAGCACTAACTGCAAATAATGGATAAGGGGTACCATAAAGGAGAATATAAGGTGTTGCCGTCCTGCTGACCACAGACTCCTCTCCACTCGACATTCTCCAATTGTATATCTAATCCCCCAACCTACTCATAATCCTACTTGCACACAGTACAGCAATCAGTAAAGTAAATCAGAACATAAGGCATCATCCCCAAATAGAATTCTGTGATTCTGTTTAGGGAGGAGGCTGTTGCCATTTGCCACAGGCCCTGCACAGTTCAGCACTAAACACTGCTTGTAGTGAGTACTGGATTTCCAAACCCTAGTACCATCTCCTGTGCCAGCCACAGAAGCACCTCTCAGTAACAGAGAGCTCAAGCTCCTCACCCCCTACCCCGGTCAACAGAGTTTTCTAGAGAAAAGCTGAACTTTGCCTCCTCTGTTTTTAGTGCCTTTTCAAGTTCTCTTTTCCTAAATCCTAAGGCCAACCCTAATTTCAGTTATTCCTGCAGGAGGAATTCCCACAATACAAGCGAACAGAATACACTGATTCAAATCAACATTTTCCCCAAACATTAACTTTACCATAACTGGTATCAGGGACTAATCCCTAAAGGATTAAGACCCCCCAACAAGGCAAACAGACTTCCAATCCTTTTTTCCTAAACCTTAAACCCACTCCATCTTTATGGATTAACCTTAATCATAGCCAGGGGATAAGTCTCTACAGAAAACTCAACACAAGGCATTGGCCTTTGTGGACACCAGTGCATTTAATTCCCATAGCTAGGACAGAACACAACAATAATACCATACCCTGTGCACTTTTTTCTCTCCTCAGACTCTTAACTCAGATCATAATTCTAACCATAACCATGCCCAGGTAACCAAAACTACATTAAGAAGAAATGTATTTGTCTTGTGTTATGAGCAACTGCCCTTCTTATCTATCCAGAAGCCATTCAAAACTGCCTCATCAAGCTTTTTTCTCCCAAATACCTACCGCAATCTCAGCTCTGATCCCTTCTCATCACTGTGGTTGATCTAGACTGGTGTAACAAGCATGGCCCTTCAATTCATCTTTCCCCAGACCATAATCTTAACAAGGGGACAAACCCAACACTAAACCAGAACATATAACACTGACTCTTTCCTAATCCTGCAGGAAGGGATATGTAGAAACAAAAACACCTCTCCTCTCACAGAAAGAAGTAAAACATCCCTTGGGTCCCTGCATGCAGTACTTCTGTTGCATTCAGGACTCGGGGTCATCTGGGCAGTGTCACTGGTGCTCACATGGATGAGCAGCATAGCCAGAGAGCTGGACACGCTTCAGCAATCTCCCTGCAACACCCTAGGACATCAAGTCAGGTTGGCAGATAGGTGCCCCCATCCTCCACAGGAGATGGCTTCTAAGAACTATCACCCTTTTTCCTTCATGCAGACACTTGATGGAGCTTAAGCAGTCTCTGAGGGGACATCTTCCTCCTCGTCTGTTCTCCAGGCCCTATACCCATTCTGCAGTTGCACAACCACAGACAAGGAGACTTCGTAGTGTTACCAGAGTGCCAAGTTTCCAGCCTCCCTCTTCTCACGAGTCTTTATCCACCACTCCTTCGAGAGTCTCTAGCTGTTCCACCTTCCTTGTAACATGGGGTTCAAGGTCTTTGTTCTGGAGGGTCTCTGTGAAGACCCCGTTTTCCTCTCACTGACCCTCCCCAGTGGCACACCTCCTCCCAGCGCTCTTTCACCCAGCTACCCAGCACCTGAAGAAGAGCACACCTCATGGCAAGGCCAACACTAATGTAATACTATATTACTGATATAGCAATAATAAACAAAGTCTTGATGAATCCAGTAATAAACTAGGTACTTCAATCCCCTTTTCCCAATCCTTACCAGCAATTCTAGCCAAGAATTAAGAAGAAATAAAATGCAGTCCATGGGTTCCTGAAAACACCAGAAATCTTTTTAATCCCTTGGTTTGCAGAAATTAAAAATAGCATTACTTTTGCTGTTTTCCAAAACAAAACCATAAGCCTTTGCCCTAGTGGTAGAGTTCCTACACAGACTTTTAATCTTTCAATGTCTTTTTTTTGTTAGGAATCTTGTTATTCTAGTGTAGTGACTTGTGCATGTAACTTTTGTGCTTTTCACTTAAATATTTTTGCCACTGTCTTTATGGGTTATGGTGTCAGTTACAAATTCTGATTACACTACAAGAATGGACACTTCATTGAAGAAGAATTTTCAAAAGCAAAAACACACCCTCAGTAAACCTCAAGGGAAGTTAACAGCATTAGTATGCATCCCAGCACTGATGCTCCACTCATTATTAAATCTGCAGCTAGATCTCACGATTTCAAAATCTAAGACAGCACCAAAAATAGGCACCCAAGGACACTACAAAATCATCACACCAGCCTGCCCTCCATCATTCTTCTCCATGAGCTGTGTCACTGCTGCAGTATTTATTTATCTTCTCACACAGAGCTGCTGCTGAGAGACATAACTACCCCAAAAAGTCACTTCCCTACTGGCAGGCAGCAAGAGAAAGCGGCGAAGGTCCACACTCCAGCACGCATCAGGGAAACCAGCTAGCTCGCTGCAACAGGCTGAGGCAGTGCAGCCAAGGTCAAGGCTATGCACCTGCTCTCCTCTCTGCAGCAAACATTAAATCACAGACACTCCTCTCCAATGAGCTTTTAAACTTAAACACATCAGTTACTTTTTTGATGCAAAGATGACATTGTATCCCTGCATCCCCACATAAACTGGTAAGTGCCAATGATTAAAGGAGAGAGAAGAGTCTTGCTGCAAAGCTTTATAGGCCACGTTCCTCTTTGCCTCCTAGACATAAACTACTGGAACAGAAAAGGTTTCTCGTAGCTTTTCCTGGCTGTCTGAAGTTCACACGTCCTCTTTTTAGGACTTGCCACAAGATGGCTTTTGACTGTCCAATGACACAGTGTGCACAGTAGCCTGACTATGGGAACTTGCTTAAGTTCACTTGGCTGAAGTCTGGTGCGGAATAATTCATGGATTCAAACCAATAAACAGAAGCAACAAGAAAAAAAAAAAAAAAAAAAATCAAAGCATTTGCATTTGTCAGAGTTTAACATTTAACTTCCATGTCACAATTAGCAGTTCAAAGTTCAAAGTGCTGGGAAACAGCCTTTTCCTCCAATTTTTCTAAGTACCTTATAAGGACAAGAATGATTGAAAATACTGTGAAAATAACTCAAACTACAGCCTTAAATTCCTATCCTACCCCCAAAGGCACAATGCAGTATCCATTTTAAAAGCAGCTGTTGAACAAGTAGCAAGAACAAGATTCTGATCTGCTAAGGGAAGAGATAGCCACCTACTATCTACTTCACAGTTAATGCAACCCAGTTTTTGCCACTGGGCAAAATTCAAACCAGACTGCAGCCACGTATAACCTTTCCTCTGCAGAGGGATCAACGACTGAAAATAAGCAAACAATCCTTTTAGATTCAAAGGAAACCTGTACCCTATCTGGGGAAAAAGCAAACAAAACAAAACATAAATGTAATATTTTTCCTACTTACAGGGAAAAAATCTTTTTAAAAAAAAATTAAAAATAAAAACCAAACCCTACTGGAGTTGAAGCCTTCAAAATGTGAAAGAGCTTATATGAGCCTTACCATGGCACTGTAGTTTACATGGACTCCCACTACCTTCTGCTTCAGCAAGATTTTAGATCCTCATGAACTCAAGGGCTTGCAGGGGGAACACCTTCAAATTTAATGCATTTTCTGTTTCAGATCAAGATCTGCTTATGTTCAGAAGAGGTGTGTTATTCCTATCAGTGCATACAGGCAGAATGAAAGGGCAACAGTTAGAAACCTCTTCATTTCCATATATCACCACCTCATGGGCATCAGGGATAACAGTGAAGCTGACATCTCCAGCTGTGCCAATGTTCTAAGAGTCCCTGGAAAAAAAGCAAGGACAGACTTAAGAGAAAACATATCCCCATCCCAAAATATCATAAGCTTTCATGCTGTTTTACCAGACAGTATAGTTATATCTTAGGAAGTGGGGAAAACATATTGACTATGTAAATAATTGGTCAGAATGAAAGCAGAAGATGTACCAGCCTTCACTCCTGAATAAGGAGGTCTTATTTCCTAGCAGGTCTTACAGCTATCTTGAACAGGCAATCACCTCTCCTACAGAAACATAAGAAATACTGCATGCCCATAATTCCAGGTCTCTGCAGTGAAACTCCTCATTCGCTCTCTGGTACAAAATTAAGCCATTTATTTAGCAGTGCCACATCTGTCAAGAAGAGGACCAACATGTTACGTTACAAAACATTACCACAACGAAAACAGTTCTCAGAAAAGGCTGGTGACTAAATCTCATTTGTAAGCATACACCATTTCCACAGTCAGATAGCAAAAGTTTAAAATCACAACATATTTATTAGGTCCTCTATTAACTTTCCAGGAAGAAAAACAGAGTCATTCTATAGTACCAAAAGTACTCTGGTCCAAGGACACCAGATCCAGGTATACAGACAGATATGCACGCATGTGTGCACTCACACCCCCAAACCCAATCATGTCTGTATTTAAAAACTGGATTCAAGCACTGAATTAAGTAAATTATGCAGTTCCATTTGAAAAAAAAAGTCCTTTGTTCTTTGCTGATGACCCTGTTAACAGTGCCACACGCTTGTCTGGAGGAGCTAGGCATTTTGGCAGAAAATGGCAAAAAAATTCACCTTGTAGAAAACACTAACAACTTTTCTATTCCTATTTTTCTTTAGCCTGAAATTTTGATGCATGTGGGCCCCATTTAGCTGTATTCCACCCTTGGCAATGAGCATCATCAACATACACTATGCTTCACTAAAATAAAGGAAATGAGATGCACATAAATATATTGAAATAATATTAAGTCTGAGACATCACCCCACAGGAAGGAAATTCCAGGTTCTGACAGACAGCACCCTGCATCATCTCGGTCCTTCCTCTAGCCATATGGTCTTCTAGGGAGCGTCCCTCACCCCAGGACCAAAGACTGACATGAACGCTGGCGATAGGCAGCTCCCAGTGCTCTGCACACCATGTGTATCACAGATCTATTTTTAGAGAATCCCAACTCCATATGTGAAGTCTTGCAGTCCCAGCAGACTCAGATAAATAACTGCAGGTGTTGCGATACTTTACATAACAGATCAAAAATGCCCTTCAATCTGTGGCTCAGCGTACATCCTGACAGACAACAGGGCTAGCTGCCCTGCTATCCCCTCTCTGGTCCCTCAAGCAAAAACTCCCTGTTTTCCTCTCCTAAGGCAGGCCCATGACATACCTCCCTGGAACCAGCCATGCTCCAGCTGTGCTCAGGTACCTTGGGGTCTCTTCTTCAGGAGCCTGATTAGCAGCCCCCAGGCAGCTTTCAGAAAAGATGGCAAGCTGCATTCAGCAGAAAGTACATGCAAAATGGAAAGGGGGGTGGGGGGGTGGAAGTAATTGGAACAGCAGTCCTCATACAAGTTTGCCTTCATCCCAGAGGTCTGCCACCCTGCTAGGCTCACCCTCAGCTGATACAAATTTCCAAGACACACCTTGCCAGTGACTATCTTGCCTGAAGTAGGTTGCCCAGAGACTGCAGGGTCTCCATCCCCTGATATATTCAAAACTTGGCCTAAAATGTGCAGCCTGCTCCAGCTGAACCTGCTCTGAGCAGGTTTTCCAACCTTCACTGTTCTAGGATATCCATGCATTAGCCTTGCGACACTCTGGCTGGAGGAGCACTGCAGAGGGAAAAGTTTTTGTCCTTGTAATAAAAGAACGACAGCAGGAGCTAGACAGACTTCACCTGGAGCAAATCTAACTGATCCCTGCTTCCAGATTCACCCGAAGCTAAGAAGCTGAAATAGCTTGTATGCCAGAAATGTCAAGTGAAATAGCCATTTTTTTAAAGGACAAATTAACTCCAGCACTTTACAGCCAACATTGGTTGCAGCTGGTCCTTTGACACCCTCCCCCAGTTGCCTCCCATGCCCCCCACGCTTGAAAAAGCTTCAGAAGACATGACAGCACACAACCTTGACTGACAGTCAGCAGCCTTGACTGGATGAGGCATCCCAACCTCAGGCAACAGACAAGTCAGGGATGAAGTGGGATCCTGCCCTGAGCAGGAATGAACCCCTTGAAGTCATCTCACCCCTACTTCACACATATTAAAAAAAAAAAAAAATCTTGAAAACTAATTCTCCCTGACCTTTGAAAGCATCCAAAGGCTTATAATAAACAACAGCCTCTGATATCAAACCCTGTCCTGCTGTTTGTTTGTGACAACATATTATTTTATTGGCATCTAGCCTCTAAACTCAACACCTGCATTACAATGCACGAGGTAGACAATTACAGAAGTGACAAACAAATGGATAACAGGGTAGGCATGGTTGCCAAAAGATAGCAGCCAAAATAAATGGCTGCATTTTCAGAGATACATAGCATGCAGGATTCAAACCAAAAATCAAACATGCCCAATGTATTATATTGACTAGTCACACAGAATTCCTACACATTTCAAGACCTCATTTTTATGGTATAATCCCCTCACCTCTGGAAGGCTACTTACTCATTTTATTAAAGCTCCCAGTATTCACATTCATGTCTAGTAGACCCTAACACAAAGCGTGGGGCAAGAGGCTCTTTAATGACATCAAAAAGCCATCAGAATCTGGCAGTTTGTGAGCACAGTAGGAAAAACAAAGAAACTACTGCTACTCAGCAAGTGTTTCCCATCACACAGCTGATGTTTATCGCTTCTCTGCAGAACTGCAAAGTTTCTAGCTGAAGAGCAGTTTAAGTCTTGCCATGCAAACCTCAGTGACGCACAGCAATAATTTTCAACTTCCCTTCAAATGCTTCTGCTGAACAATTTCGTAAGTTTGCCAAAACTTAGATGAGGGAGACAGACCCAAAGGACCAAAAAAAAAAGTTATTGTGGATATTGGGATAGGATCACTTCTTTAGCCTTCCCTGGTTGTCCATTCCTTCCGTAAATTTACCAGACTCTAGTGTAAAAGTGACCTCAGTAAGAAAGAATCATCAATAAATACCAGTTTCTTGATGTGATGTAACACAGTTATGAATACTATCTCTGGTCTTAATAAATTCAAGAATCTTGTGTAGGCTACTTAACATTTCTTCCCCCATTTCCCCAGCTAGAAAATGGAAATATTTTACTCCCATTCTTTCAATGTAGTTATCTGATACAAGTTCACTGGAAGAATGACTATGCTGCATCTTGCACAACAGGATCGTCACCTTCATCATAACTCCAAGGCTGTGCATCTCACTTCTAGCCCCACTTAGTCTACCACTGTTATTAAAGCAATATAATAAATAAATTTAAAGTATCTACCAATATGAATGGGAAAGTAAATCCCACAAGTTTAAATGACAAGCCAATTGAAAAGTCAATTTAATTTATAAAACTTAAGTTTTATAATGTTGTTATGTGGAATTCAGCACAGGTGAGCAAATTTCAAGTAGATGCAAAACACCAGTGGGCAGAAGCAACAGAGACAGAGCCAGCAGACTGGAACTTCAGCATTCCTAAGTGATTAATACTGACCATGAAGATTAAAGTGACCTCGTTGTACAAATGGAAACAAGGACAGAAAACACCAGGCATTTGAAAGCCAACATTTCCCGGTGACTAATAACACCCATTAAAGTTTCAAATGATCCCTGAATCCTACCGGAAATTGTCTTCTATGTACAATTTTTTACATTTGAGAAGTAAACTGTTGAAGAATAAAATAATGGTCTGATAGAGTATCATCAGCTGTTCTACACCAATAGCATAAAATTATGGAAGTATTACACTGATCTCATCAGTTTTTATTTTCAGCTACAACTAGTTCTTTTAAGTTGAAACTATTCACTCACCAGAGCCAGTATTACAGTATATCCACTGATCTCTCATCTGGGATTTATTCCAGCTTTCCACCAATTTCACCTATCATTCGTGTTATCATTTCTGAAATATTAAGCATACTCCAATCTGCAAAGCAGGCACAGCTTTTCAAGCACAGAAGAACGTAATTACTGCTTCCAAGCACCAACTCATTTATGCAAGCACTTAATCCCCAGGTTAGTAAAAGATGAGAAAGCAGGTGGCCCATAACTATGAACAAGCATGTATAAAGGTGAAATTACAGACAACTTTCTCTGCTATACTGTCACTTAATCCGAGGCTAAAGAAAATGTAAGCCAGTGTGATAAACTGCTGAACACACACGCTTTTACTTTGCCCACTACAGCCAAGATGAACCTGTCTGACAACCAACCATTCCTTACCCATAATTGAATGGATCTCAGAGTCAGCAATTGCTAACATTCAGAATAAGATAAACAACCTCAAACCACCCAAAAGAGGCTTGGGGCATGCTAACTACATAACTTCTGGGCCATTTCCATCCAAGATGAAGAACATTTTTCCCTTCCTTTGCAGTTCTCCAACACCAACACAAACAATGCAGTAAAGCTTCCTAATGTGCCTAAGTTGCCTAACTGCTAGGCTGGGCTTGAAGCAGAGCCCCGAGAAAAGCTCAGCCCACCCCAGTAAACATGCCAAGCACAGTCACATAAGGAGCATATTAGAAGAACACTCCCTAGCTAAAGAACAGATTGACTTAGGTCCAACAGCCATGTTTTCCTTAGGCCCTCTACTGTTGCTGGGCACTAGCCTGTTACCTATTTTTGAGTCAAACACTGGCTAGGCTTTCCACAGGCACCTGAGGGGAGGGCCATGATCTCTTCCTCCTTTGCAAGAAGGGACAACTGTCACTTCCAGCACTACTCTCCCACAGCTACACAAGCCCCAGCTTGAAGAGCAGAGGGAAGCTGGGTTCTGCTGCCAAGGTGGGAAGTCTCTGCTGTTCCCACCTCAGTGGCCAGCACCAAAGGCTCACAGACAGACTGCCTATGGCCAAGTCTATCCCAGCAA
Organism: Athene noctua; assembly: GCF_965140245.1. NCBI lineage: Eukaryota > Metazoa > Chordata > Aves > Strigiformes > Strigidae > Athene > Athene noctua. The sequence goes on from NC_134041.1 coordinate 34,302,693, forward strand.
GATAAGCAGGGCCAGGACAAAGACCTGCACTGTTTCACAGAAATTCCCATCATGAAGTCATTAGTACAATCCTGGGATGATCTGACCTGTGCTCACCAGTACTCGCCGAGACAAGGATGGCTGGGGTTAATACAGGCCAGGGACTATCCCCAGGAGGCATTTTGGATGCAGCTTCCTGACTCTTGGAAGTCATGAAGGAAGAAAGGAAGGAAGAGAGCATTTAGCTGAAGGGACATGGGTCACCACATGCCAGTTGGCTTCAGACCAAATGGCCTGCTCAATTCATTAGTAACCAGCAAGTCCTTCTGAGGTTGCTCACAACCACATCAACTGAAGAAGTCAGAATTAAGACCAAAGAGAAGGGAGTATGAGACTGTCCAGCATACATCTTTTTCTCAGAATCAGGCTAATAAAGATTGAAATTAATTGATACAGGCTACCAAAAGAAAATTCAGTGTCTGCTTCAAACTCATTGTCTCTTAACCCATCTTTACTGTCACTCATAAGACTTCCACCCTAGAAATCTGTCCGAAGAATCCACTGTTGAATTTAAGCCCTTAAGCAATACAGACAGCATATGGGAGTTACAGAGATGACAATTTTTAAAAATTTTCATTCTCAAGACGTACATTTGAGTATTTTAGAATGCTGACTTAAGAAAATTTTGACGAAGAATGTAAGTGGCAATGAAGGAATGTAACTCTTTGACAACCTTCACATCAAGCTATCCCAGTAATGCAATGGCACGGGAACAACAGTAAACCCTGGAATTTATCTCTTGAAAGGATTCTGTCAGTAAAAAAGACTGAAATGCAAGATACTTCCAGAAATGGATTGTATTGTTTCACAGATACTGTTTCTGAGCTTCCTCTTGGTGCTTACTTGGTGTCCTGAATATCCCTGGCTCTGAAAAAGCTCAAGTCTTATCAGGGAGCTGAAGTGAACAGGACTAAACCTCTCGAAGGAATCGCTGCCACCTTACTGCTCTCTCTCTGAGGCAACTCAGAGCACCTACCGAACTTCCTTTTCAATTAACACTACGTTTTAGTCATTCTCATTTTATAAAGCTTGATGTTTTCAACAGCAGATTTTCCAGTCTAACCACACTTTGTGTCTGTGCACAACCCTCTTAAAAACTGAGAAGTATTCTTCTAAGAATCATAGCATATTTTAAGTTATCTTACACTGTTATTTCAAGAACAGTCACCACAAATACTTTCACACGATACTGCAGAGACCTTAAGTAAAGTAAGGATAATACAAGCAAGGTACTGAAAAAGTTGTAGAGCCAACCAATGCTCTGCAGAACTTCAAAAAAATCCCCAGATTTATTCTGCACCTCTACAGCAAGAGGCATTTCAGGATACACCCTGCTTCGGTGATCAGGTCCGATCTTACAACTCTCACTGCGTTTTATAAACACCAAGCTTAGCTCAGTCATAGTCCATATGTAGGGCCTGATAGTATCTACCTTTACACACATCTGCTAAGATGAAATCCAAACCAGCAAAATTCCTACTGATACAAACGGAAGCAGAGTCATGAACCCACACACAGGTGAGTCTGTCATTCACCCGCTATCATACACCAGTTTGCAATTCCACAGCCACGTTTGTGTGGCACACCACATTTGGGTTGATATCACTGCTTTGTGGACGCTACCTTCAAAAAAAAAAAAAGGCCAAAAAGATCCATGTGCTGATTATACCAGCCACTGATTTTCCACAAAGATCTGTAGATTACTTGAGGACAAAAACCAGCCATGTTCCCGGAGCACACACAGGAACACCTAACCCTGACTGCTTAGTGACACTTGAGTATCAGTGATGTGACCGGGGGGAGGAGTCCTCCTCACATCCCTGTATACAAAATAAAACTTTATTTACTTTTTAAGTTAACAGGAGTCTCCCTGCTGACTTGCGTGAACTTTGGATCAGGCCCTACAGCAGTTCCTTATTTTACACAATTACAACACTTAAAATCTGGTTTGGACCCTTCCAAGCAATTCCTATTCCACCCAACATTTATGTCAGGTTGAGAGAGCAAAATTTGTTTTGGTTTTTTGCCTTATAAATTAAGGCAGATTGACCAGTTCTCAAATTGGTCTAATTCCTCCACCCCGACACAGATTTGATCTCCACAGCTGCCCCCATGCTGTGATTTTCTGAATACATCTTTGAATCCCATCTTTCCGACTACAGCCTTACAACAATGCTCCTTTTCAATGCCCATCAGCACCTACCCCAGCACGCCTGCTCTCCAGCCCTGGCAAGGCCCGACCCCTCTCCCCACAAAGCCCAGTTTTACCGGCCGGGGAGCCAAACACCACGCTCCCACCCGGCTCTCCGCACCGAGCCACGAGTTCTTCGTGGCTGCGGTTGTGGACAAACGCCAAGGCGGTGAATATTGCCAGGCTCTGAGCCAGCTTCGCTCGAAAAACCTCATCTCCCTGCCACACCGCCCAAAGGCAAAGCCCCTTCGCTCCGCCGCGTGCCGTGGGGCTTCCCCGAACACGCGGGTCGCGGGGCCGCCCCCGGGGACACCCCTCGTCCCTCTTCCCCGGCGTGCCAAAGCCCGACGGCGGCTCTTCGGCTCCCAAGGGTGGGAGCTGCGCCCTCAGGGTGCTGCTAGCCGCGGCGGCGGGTCTCCCCCGGCGGCGAAGCCGGGCAATGCCTCCCGAGGCCCGGTACCTGCGCGGCGCGGGGGGCGCGAGAAGCAGCGGCCAGAGAAGCGGAGACACCCCCTTCGCCGGGCACGGCCGCGCCTCAGCTTCCCCCCCCGCCCCCGAATCCTCTCTCCCCGCCGGGTACAAGCAGGGTGGAAACCGAGGGCTGGGACAGCCAGGGTGCCCCGCATCGCCCCTCTCTCCCCGCCCTTACCAGAGGGCGATCCTGCTCTTGGGGTAGCGCAGCCTCTCGATGCAGCCGAGGAGGTGAGGCAGCGTGTGCGCGGCGTTGCGGGCGATGATGGCCAGCAGCACGGTAGGCTTCTGCAGCGCCGACTCGGGCAGGGGCGGGGGCTCGGAGCTCGGCGGCGGCGGCGGCTCCGGGGGCTCCGGGGGCAGGCTGGCCCCGCAGCCGCTCAGCAGCAGCAGCAGCAGCAGGAGGAGGAGTAGAAAGAGGGTGGGGGGGGGAGCCCTGGGGGCGCGGGGCCCGGCGCACGCAGCCATGATGGGCGCGGGGAGCCGCGCCGGCAGTGCGGGGCGGCCGCTACAGCGCCCGCCGCCGCGGGGACGACGACGCGCCGCACGGAGGAGGAGGAGGAGGAGCGGCGGCGGCGCCGCCGCCGCCTGCCCGCCCGGTCCAGCGCCCCCGAAGCGGGCCTTCCTGGGCAGCGCGGCCGCCGCACCTCCCCCGGGCCGGCTCTCCCCCGGCAGGCTGCCGGCCAGGGACGACCCCTCGCTGCTCGTCCCCGCCCCGGAGCGCGGGTGGGGTGACCCGCGTGGGAGCCGCTCACCGCCGGCAGGCTCCAGTCAGCGCAGCCTGGACGCACCTGCGTCTTGCGTCCCGGGAAAAGTTAGAAAACCTACATTTATCCACCGCGTTTTGGGTTTGGAAGAGCCGTTTGGCAGCTCCCGTTGCAGCCTGCCCTCCAAACGCTGCTGCGAGTGCAAAGAGATCTCTTAGCTTGCTGCTTACGTGAACATTTCACCCTCATCCTTCCCGCCCGTTTTATATCAACAAAAGTATTTCGCAGGCGCCCCCGGGACGACAGCGCGAAGCAGCTTCACCCACGGCGGCCACTGCACGCTGCGGAGGGATGCGCGGTGTCCCCGCTGGAACGTGGCTGGAAGGTGAAGAGATTCTCTGCACTTCACTGACTCGCCCGCCACGGAAACCTCCCCCTCCATGGACCGACGACAATTTAACAACAAAACTAATAAAACATGTTACAGCAATTAAAATTATTTGCTCGAGATCTTAAAAGCGGTATGGTAATCACAGATCTCTTAGAAGTTAATAGGATTTGGGCATGTTAAACCCTTATCAAGATAAAAACCCTAATTAAGGGCTCCATCACTGTGTATGTGGTTTTTACTGTGGGTAGGTAGCTCCTCCAGCGTGAACAGATCCACTTTAAGTAGGCAGCACCGTTGTCTGCCTGTGAGACTCAAACAGGGGGAAACATTTAGCAACCGAACAGTTGTTCATTAATTATTCATCATCTCATTGTGAAGTGTTTGCAGCCCAGGTAGCTTATATACAGAGAGAGAGAGAGTTCATGGTGGCAGTGTTGTTTATAGAATGTAAGTTATCACCCATACCAAATTCTGTTGTCTCAGTCTCCTGATCAGATGACTCCAAAAAGCTAATACAAAAAGGAACATCGTAGGAAATCAGTAAATTTTAGCAAAGAATCTCCGGAGATTGAGTCATCTGCACTAAAATTTGAGAATCTTCTGCAGTTTGTGTCTTCCTGAACAATTAAAATACATTCCTCCTGTTTGCCCTTCATTACACCTTCATAATTGTCCTTCTAGAATGATACATTAATGAGGCTTTTCTTACATAGTTAGTTTGCCACATGTTGCTTTTATGCTTGGATTCATTAACCAACTGGAAGGAGCAGCTTTGTGGTCCGTATGAAGTGATTAGCGTTTTTCAGGAGCCAGCCGATTCCACATGCACATAATGCTGCTGTTGCCCACGGGAACCACTCGCGTTTGGAGTACGGGGACTAATGCTGCTGAACTATGCTTGACGTGGAGGGCTGGCAGGCGGCTTTTCCCACCCACTGGATGTTCAAGCTGGGTCACAATCCTGTTTTTAGGAGGCTGTGTGACAGCTTCAGGAGAAATACGCACCTGCACCTCTGGTAACTCCTCTCTGCCCATGCCTCCTCTGCGGATGCAGGTGCAGCAACAGTTTCCCCCCTAGAAACAAAGGAAGACCTGTGAGGCAGAGGCTGCGAAGCCTCGTCTTTGTCCTATGTGCAAAGCAAAGCCTAAAGGCGTGATCCAGTTATGTGTTACTGCAGTCAGCATGTTTGTGAAAGGTTGAATGTGCTTTTCAGCCTGTGCAGGTCTTGATGTCTTTAGTGAAATCTAAAGTGGATTCAGTTCTTTTCAGACTACCCCACCCATCTTGTTTTGTGAACACCATCAGAACCATAACTGATTTGCTGGGGGAAAATGCAATGCCTCCAGCAGCATCGCATAAGCAGTAGTTTTCAAAGTGACTTTCCCCTCACTCACACAACTCACTTTGCTGGCTGCCTTACGCTAGTACACAAAAGCCTGTCTTTACTCTGGAGAGGGGTTGATGCCTGAAACATGAAATGTTTCTTCAGCTTCATTTCTTACTCTCAGACACACAGCATGGGTGAAAGTTTGAAAAGTTCAGATCAACAGTTACCCTTTTACAATTCATGTCATTCTTGCATCTATAAATGCATATATCTTTATGTGCATATACAGAGAAAACTGTATACATTTTCAACTTTTTATTAGTTATCAAAATGATATCCTGGATTTTTTTTTAAGCCAAGACCCAATGCTGCTGTGATAGGACAATTAACCACCGTGTGGTGAAATATTCTAGCTTTGAGGAAGAAACAGCTTTTTGCAGAGTTTAAGTCCCACAAAAATAAACTTAGGCCATTTGTTTCAGCCTCCTCTAAATATCCACACCAAACAAGAACAGTCCAGCTGTGGTAGCTGTCTCTGGCAGTGACATACTCACTCAGTTTGGCAGGTAACAAATGCTCTCAGAGGCAGCTTTCTTCTAATTCAGACTTGTTTCTCATGCAGCAGAAAACAGAGGAACCATCCTTTTGATAAAGCATATAATATATACAGACCTACAAGAATCTAGATGACTCTGTTTCCTTTCATCTTTCCTTCTTCACCTCTGAGGATTTAAATCCATCCAATTCTTCTCCCAGCAGCCAGGTGAACCACTGTTGCCAACTCTTCCGTGAAAGTCTCAGAGATTGAATTGGAGTGGTTTTATCCTTTTTTTTTTTTTTTTTCCATTAATTTTGTGCCCAGGGAATTGAAGTGCTGGCTAAAACAATGCTTTTTAACCAGGCCAACCTCCTCAAAATTGCTTGAATATGATTAGCCCCACTATGACTTTGTGTGGCTACAATCCACACACCAATTTATGTACTCAATACATATAGATTAATTTTCACTGATGCTTTATTGTATAATAATCATTGAGCCTATAAACAGGATGGGTTAAAGACAACACTGTTCATTTGTCACTAGGCCCTTCATCAAACTGAGCATCTCAAGATTACGCTTGGTATTTCCTCAGATCTGTGTAGTTCTTTGGCAGTTTCCAATGTCAGCTAGATTTGTCTTGGTGTGGTGTGATCAAGAACAAGCACAGAATGCAAGTGAGGGCTTTGCAGTCTCTCATTTGATGTTACAGTATGCTCAGTACATCTGTTAAAAACAGCATGCAACATTTTTTGAAAATGGACACCAGCCTGAAGCTATTCAAAATGCAGTAAGAGACAGGCCTGACTTCATTTAAGCCCATGTTTGAAATTATCAAAAGAGGTGCCAAGACAGATGGAGCTGGTAAGCCAGACCTGTGAGAGTTTGCAATAGGCAAACCATATTCGTACTGGATGTCAAGAGGTATTTCTAAGTAAAGCAGTCCAAGATGCTTTTAATAACAATACCTTGAATCTAAATCTCTTAGGCAGTCTGTAAAAGCTTTGGACACCAGACGTTAATAACATATTCTATGGAAACCTATATGTGAAGTATTTCTGAAGTGCTCCCTGCCTCCCAGAGAAAATATTCTAAACCCAAACGGGCTGAAATTTGTGCCTGGGTTATAAACCCTGCCTTATTCCCCTAAAACTTCTCTAAGTTCCACATCCCTTTCATGGCCTCCTCCTCCCTCCTGCTGGGTCTCCACATCAGGCAGGGCAGCTTATGGCCCCAGCTCCCTGCTTGAGGTAGGTATTTGCAATCCCCAAGCCTCCTTGCCATTAGAAAGAGGGACTAAGGATGCCCTGTGATAACGATGCCTAGCCGATGCCCCTGCTAGCTGATGCCCGCAAGCAGTTGGTACCTGCAAGTTGAAGCCTCTAACAATTAGTGATAAAAGAAGCATTCCATTATATTTTATGAGGTTGTGTTGTACCTGGTTGTGTATACCTGGAAGTCTCAAGGGCGGGAATATTAGGAAATTCTTTGACCAATGTTTAACTTTGAATTTAACAAGGCCTGAGTGATTAAAATGTACAAAGATATCCTAACCTTGAAAATAGACACATCCTGACAGAAATGCTCAAACAAGGTGGATAAGAAAGAACAGCCTGCCCGGACAACAGAGTTGGGAAACATCCAAGGAGAAGAAATTGTCCTCAAAAGACTCCCCGTAAAAGGGGAAAAGGAAATGAGGACAACTCCCAAACCAACCACCCGAGCCCCCCGTGCCTGCGTAGTGTAGTTTTGCAACACCAGCATTTTGTAAATGTAGTAGATAGGCAGAAAGGTAGAGACTTCTTGGAAAAATGTATGAATATTCACGTCTTTAAGGTACATAAAGGATGAACTTTTGTTTTAGTGTATGCTTGTTAGGTGCCCCGTGCGTCCAGCGCTGCAGTACAGAAAGCCCGCCTTCTAAAACTTCAGACTAATCCTTAGAGGGTTCTTCTGAGCCCAGGCGTACAGTCACAACACGGCAGACAGACCGCCCTGCACGTGAGAGGGGTGCAGCGCGGGGCCGGGCCCGGGGCGGAACGGTGTGGCGGCGGAACGGTGGCGGCGCCGCCGTTGCCGGGGAGCGCTCGGCTACGTGGCGCCGCCCGGAGCGAAGTCGCGTTGCACCAGGGAGCGCATGGAGCCGGCGGCCGGCCCAGCGGAGGGCAGCTGCGGCCTGGCGGGGGGCCTCTCGGCGGGCGGGCGGCAGGCGGGAGGGCCCTCGGCGGGCGGGCGGCGGGCAGGGGGCCGGGGGAGCTGGGCGGAGGGGGCTGGCGGCAACTGGATGGCGACTCACCCCACGGTAGGCCGGGGCGGAGGGCGCGGGGCTCCGCGGCCCGTCAGTACCCGGGCGCTGAGGGGCGGGGGGGTGTGGGGCGTGTGTGACCGTTTGGGCTCACAACCCTCAGTCACGGGGAGGGGGGGCCACTCTCCCGCCTTCGCCCCTTGCCCCGGCCCCTGACAGGATTCCCCACCGCCATGGTTTCGAGGGACATCTCGGGCCGGGGAAGCGAGTCGTCCCGTCCCGTCCGTCGTCCCCCGTCCCGTCGCGTCCCGTCCCGTGTGTGTCCCCCCCCCCCCTCCCGGGAAGGTGGCCCGGATTATTTGTTTCTTTATATAACTTGCTTTCTTAAGCACCAAAATAGGCAAATGTAGAAAAAAGAGCTCTTAAGGTTTTAACACAACGCGTTTTGTTATATTGGGCCTGTTGAGGGGGCTCGTCTCCCGGCCATGAGGAGCCGGTGGGGTTGTTGGGGAACGCTGGCTTTAGTTAGGGGACGAGGTTGTAAATGCCGTGATCGCAGCTGGAAAGCGCAAGCGTCTTCTTCTTCGACTCCATCTTAATTTTTGGTATAGTGAAAACATGGAGGTATTTAATTTGGCTGTCATCTTATGTTGATGTTCTGCAGCAAAAGTAGCTAAAATTCATAGCCCTTCTCCACAAAGCTAGATCTGTTCCAGAAATAGTTGCAAATCCTTATTTGTTTGTTTATATAGCTTGCTTTCTTAAGAGCCAAAATAGGCGAATGTGGAATAAAGAGCTCTTAAGATACTGTCAGAAAACAAGTCCTGCTTTTTAACTGTTGGTCCTTAAAAGTGGTTTGAGACTTCAGTGGCTCAGATGGCTGTACGGATTCTGGGTTTGGTCTGTGCATTCTTAATATAACTTCTGCTTTCCATCACCAATGTTACTTTTTGGGTTTCAGTTCACAGAAATGATGTCTCTTGATATATCTGACAGTGCTCAAATCTATTCTGCGTTTGTGGTATACCTGGACCTCTTAGAAGGTAATTCAGTGAAGTTACTGGGTAGACATCCCAACAGATGTATTCACCTTTAGGTGCTATTAAAGTTTGTGCATTAGCAGGGCCTTTCCAACAAAAGTCCTTGGCAGGTTTTTTTTAATTTAATGTAGTGATGGTTACCTAAGAAACAGACGGTATTTTGGTGCTGAAGATGTCTATCATCTGCCTACCTGGAGCCTTTACAAAATTAAGGCCCATTTTGTCCAGCAGTTACAGGTGCAGGCATTCCAGGGCACACATGAAAAAAAGCAAAAGAGGAGTAGGAAAAAGAAAAGGAGCATGGAAAGGTGAAGTTACAAGTTTAGTGGTTGTGTTCGTAATAGAGTCCTCATTTGTAAATGAATGATAAAGTGACTGATTACCATTTAGCAAATGGCTGACATAGGATGCCCTTTTCTGGAAAGGGCAGGGTCACAGTAGGAAAGAAGGTAATTTGTGAGTCTAGTGGCAATAATTATGACAATGCAGTGTAGTCTTCTGGTGCCTTGTAAGAGTGGAACAGAGTTATGTCATATATAAACCTCTGCCTGCAATTCTCCCAAGTTGGCTTTATTGAAAAGGGACCGTGCATAGGCAGGCAGCCAGCCTAATAAAAATACTTCCGTTCCTCTTGGAGGCTGGTGGTTCTCAAGGTCAGAGAAGGGAGGAAGGGGTTTTACAGGCCAGAAAGCACTGTGTCTGTTATTGTTATACCTCTGAAGAAAATGCCTCAATAGACTTCAAGAGAAGACTCCTGTAGTTCTGCAGCAAAAAACATTTATCCTTATCCCTTCAAGCAGAAGGGAAGGAACTGTGTATCATCAACAATCATGCTTTTAACACCTACTTCTTCACAGTTTAGGGTACTGATAAAGTTCAAATTTGAATTACAGTTTTATGCTGCAGATGACAAAGATGTTTTTTGTCTCCTTTTTGCCTTTTTGAAACAAAGCTTTGTCAGATCCCTATTCACCGTCAATCAGTGTAGCTCGAATCAGCAGACTAGTATGGCCCCTGTGGTTTTTTTTTTTAACAGAATTGTTTCTCAGAAGGGGCTCTTCACCATGAAATGGGGTAGTTGTCTCACATGGGAAATGTCCTGCGAGGAGAGGGAGGAAAAACACAAACTAAGATGTTAAATACCAGGTTTGATATTTAAATGATTAAAACTTGTGTTTTGTGTTCTGTTCCTTCTCATTGATGATGCACCTTTCTAGGGAGAAACTGGCATGAAGTGAAGCATGTTGGAGTAGCAGAACTGCAACTCGTGTGTTTGCACGCACGTGAAAGAGAACAGGACAGTCTCCAAGTGATGGTGCCAGTACCTGTGCACATATCATTAAGCCACGAGAGGTGAGGATGTGATCAGTGTTTGGCTTGTGCTACCAATAAGAGAAAATGAAGAACAGCTCTATTTAACTCTATTTAACAGGCTGCTGATGACTTGGTCAAGAGGGGAAAGGGGAGCAAAAGGAGTATCAGAGGAAAGCAATATCTGAGCCTGTGAGCAGTTATTTTGGGTGCTGCAATCATACATGCAAAGTTGAGATTTCTTCAGTTTTCTGAGCTGAAACAGTCTCTGCTTTTCCCTCTCTGAAAGTGGTATGCCTTTGATGTCAGCTTCCCACAGCAGGTGATTCCTTCTGCTGATAAACACTTCGTATTGTTCAGAAGTTGCATATGCTCTAGGAGATAACAATGGATATCAAGAGTATGTGTTTGAGAGACCAGGTTAGAATACAAGACCATCACAGCTTATGTTTTGAACATTCTTGTGCTGCTTTTTTTTAGTCTGGGAAATCTAGCAATACTGTTTGTGTCACTGGGCTTTAAAGTACCTAAGAGGAAAGAAATTCTCTCGGACCTGTCTAAGAATAGACTTTTATTGTCAAAACTATGAATAAGCTTGGTGGTTTTGGTTTGGTCTGGTTTACTTTTTGTTTTGAAAGTGTAATATCGCTACTTTCAACTGGAAATTCCTCTTACTTACCCGGAGTCTAATGTGTAACTATCCCTTGAGCTGTGATTTTGACTTACTTTCCTTACACATGCAAGACTAAGTAATTCTCCAGTGAAGGACAACACAGCTATGACTTTGTGATATTACAGATATTTGCAGCCTAGTGAAATTCCTCTTCAGTAATTTTACAGTATATTTTAACTGGCCCTTAGAGCAGCCTCAAATAAACAGTATGATTTATTCTTTGATAATGGCTGCCTTCTCTTGCTGGTATTTGCCATTCTTTCCTGTGATGCCTCTGAAGACCTGAACTATTTCAGCTGCATCATACCGTAGAACGTTTTTCATTTTCTTCAGTTCCTACTCTTGCTAGGAGTGTGTGCTCAGGGCTGGCTTTACAGATCTTGCTAGTGTTTGCTGTTTCCTCTTGCTTTGTGGGCAGCAGCTTGACACAGTAGTAGGCAGCACTTAGCAGATGTGTGTGTGCTCTAGGAATGATTTTTTTAGACATACTACGGTTTTTGCTTTTTTTTTTTTGTTGTTTTAGAAGTGACAGATTGGTCTCTTGCAAAGAGACTTCCATCTTAATTCTGCTATGTGTTTTCCTAAGAGTGTATTTGTGAGGGGGAAGAATATGACCTCCTAGATATTGATGGATTTGAGTACTATTTACATGCTGAAAAGGTCTTCCATTTGCAAATATTGGTCAATTGCTCTCACAGGCTTGGTCTTCCAGAGAAATAGGATGTGATCTCCACAACAGAGGAAAGCTGCTCAGAGATGTTGCAGGATGAAATGCTGAGTGTCATTCGGCCTCAGTGCAAGAAGCAGGTTACTGTATGTGTGTGAAAGGAACACTGCTGTTCATAGCTCAAAATAGATTTTAGGTGGGAGAAGAAGGATATGGGATCTTGGAGAAATTACACCTTCATACTGAGTCATTGTGCTTGATTAATGTAGTAGGTTTCCATCTAGGTTGGAAGCTGATTCCTGGCATTGGATCAATGCCAGCAAGTATGTTCTAATTGGCTTTTAATGACAGTGAGATATTGCACTGCATGTATGTCCTATCTTTTACTGTTTCATTGGAGCTTTTCATTTGGAGCCTCTGAACTTGTTTGTACTGTGGTGATACTGTTTGCTCTGCTTCTGGCACCAGTGCGGATGGAATCCATTACTGGAAGGATGTGTGTTAGAGAAGCAAAGAGTGAATGCGTCACATTGATTAAAAGTACAGTGTGTGACTAGGTTTTGCTACAGAGCGACTACACAGAGCATATTGTTGATAAAATGAGCTGAATACTGGGCTGTAATGCCCGATGAGTCTGTTAAAGCCTATATGTGCTCGGTACCCATAGATGGTGTCAGGCAGGAAGATCGTATATGCTTGTATTTGTGTTATTGAACGTGCATGTGCATATGTATGCTTGGCATTTCATTAACAGGTCGCCGCTGGTCAGAGGGGCCTGGCCCTTTTAGAGAAAGGATGCTGTCGACTGTTGGGCTCCTTTGCTGGAACAGTAGACAAAAAACAGGGGGTATAGACAGTAACTGTAGCTCAAAGCTACGTAGTGTGGAGGGAGGCCATGAAAAAAGCATCCTACAGAAGGAGTTGGAAACAGTATCATGGTATCACTGGCTCTTTGTTCTGACAGTGATGAATATTTTGTTGTGATTGTTGATAGCAGGAGGCTTGTTAGGTATCTGATGTCTTAAATGATATATTCTCACTTGACTTATGAAGCTATAGGTAGACAGGGAAGCTTTTGTACTTAGCTACTTTGACGTTTTGTTCAAATCAGTGCTTTGGGTTTTTTAGTTACCTGCTAAAGGCAGAGGAAGAGGTACCAGTACAAATGACTGCAGCTCACTTAGAGTTTAAAGTAAACCACTGGAGGGGCTTGGGAAGGTGGAAACTTTCTGTCCTCCTTGCTGGGCCTGGAAATGTGCTAACTGCAAAAGCAGCTAGCAAATGGCAGAATTTATGGGCAGCCATCCCTTGCTTAACCAGTAAGGCCTGGATGGGAGCTGCAGGGGTGGTTTTCCTCTCAAAGCCAAGCTCTGCCTTCCCAGGTGTCTCATGAAGATTCCTGCTTGGCTGATGCTCAGAGGAGTGTGTCCTTAAAAGGCCGTAGTAAAGTTGCTGTGGAAATTACCAGCAAGACACTTAAGCAAATGATAAATATGAACGCCCTACCAAAAAAAAAAAAATCTGATCAATGTTCTTCAGCCTGTTCTAAGATTTTATCATGTCTGGTTCATGCATGACAGTTAACTGCTTAAGGCAAAAGCTGTTCTGCTTACTAAACTCACTGTCCACTTCTACAAACAGCTTGATGGAAGCTGATAATCCCGCCCTGGCAGTGTAAGGCTGCACAGTAACTCACTGAATCGCAAAATTACAGGGTCCGGAGCAAAGTGACCACCAATGCAAATGGTAGCCTCATACAGTCCGAGGAGTGGCTTTGTGCTGCGCATACATGCTTTTAAAATGAAGATGGCTGAATCTTCTGTGAGTAAAGACCTGGAGAATAAGATGCAACTTATATCTGTCTTGGACCACTCTCAACTTCACACAGCTGTCTGAGGTTTGGAGAACCATGTGTTTGTGCACCTTTGAATAGAGCAGCGATTCATGCTCGCGGGACGAATTCATAGGTCCATCAGCTGGGCTGTGTTTGCTGTTCACTGCTGCAGACAACCTCTTAGTGCACACCAAGTACTCACTGTCAGTACATTCCAGAATTGTGGCTCCCTAAAGGGGATGAAGCAGTTAAATACAGGTAGTCCTGTTTCAGAGCTGGCAGAAATGACTTGCATAAACCAAGCTCAGCAAGTGTCGGAGAGCTCACAGTGTTGACAGCTGGATTTTCCTATATAATGTTGAAAGCCTTGATCCCTCCAAGGACCAGGGAGTTAGATGCTGGATCTAATGGAACTACGTGCTGTCTGTCCTAGACAAATAACATTGCCTAAGCAAAATTTTAGTAATAAACCATCAGATTAAATGATATATTATTGCCCTGTTTGTTTTTTGTATGCAAGTGTTGGAAATGAAGGATGAAGTCAGTTGCATGAGGTTATGGAGACTGCAAAGTTTGGTTTAGGCTAGGAGGGAAAGGGTTATTTTCTCAAAATGGTAACTTAATTTTGGAGAAAGAATACGTAAATGTTTTATTTTAAAGCTGATAAACATCCTTAGAAGCAAATCTGAGGACTGAAAGCAATTTATCCTCTTCTAAATCTGCAGTTTGTGAAATAGGTCTTCCTCTAATCTGAAGTGGGTTTGCTTGTAAGAAGCACTGTTGTTTTAAATTCACTGGAAGTGTGGCATGCTCCTTACCTCGCATCCTCTTCATAGTTTTGTCAGTAGCTCTTCTGGTATAAGGGTTATTTGATTTTACTTATACATTAAATCACACATTAAAAACATATTTAAAGGCTTCTAAATGCAAACTCTTTATTAATAGTTTAAAAGTGATTGATGTGGCTCATACAGCTGAGTTGGTTATGCAGTACTATGACTGAATGTCCTGTAGTTGGTGTATCTTGTAGAACTTAGTTGAATTGTGATTCCTCCCTTTTGCATACCTTGTCTTGTTTTCTCTTTTGACTTTCATGGAAAAAAATGGCTTTATATTCCTTGGGGTTTCAGTTCATTTTCATGACCAGTGAGTCATGTTGTGGGTTTTTTTGAGGGTTTTTTTGGTGTTTTGTTTTGTTTTGTTTTGTTTTTTTCCATTATAAAAACATGAGTTTCTTCTAGCATCCCATGTTCCTGTAGTTTGGAAACAAATCCCAAGAAATAGTGGTGTCCATTTACACCTTCTTCCACCACTACCGCGTGCTTCTTGCCATACATTTCAAGGCACTAAGTTAACCTAGCTGCAGGGAAGACAGCAATGTCTGGAGCAGCGTTTTTGATGGTGAGCCATGCTGTGCAGTTTTTGTAGTGCTGGCTGAAGTCGAGGTATTGTGCTTTACAGAAGGTTTCCTCTGCCATGGTTCTCTTGTCAGGGGGCCTGTCTGAACGAGTCTGGTACAATGGCGCACTCCAATGCACAGAGTAATCATCTCTGTGTAGTGGTACAGAGACCAATTTGTGTTGCCTCTCCAGCCCTGCCTTGCATGGAGGGGAGGGAGCTGTTCAGGCTGGCCAAGCCTGCAATGAATTATTCATCCAAGTATAAAGGGCAGATTGAAAGCCTTTGGCTTTTATGGTAGGGAAGGCAGTAGTTCCATTTCAGCTCAATGGAGCACTATGCAACCGCCATAAAACTACTCTCACTGGTTTTGCTGCTTCTCAGAGGTACTGGCATGGGATATATCACTGAAGTACTCTTTTGCTCAACACAAAACTTTCTGCCCATTCATCTTTCCCTTATGATTCTGTTTTCTTTTAGTTTTTGGGCAGTCAGTTAAAACCTCGAGCTACATTTGCCTGAAGTTCACCAGTCATATGGCATTTTCTTTCTCTGTAGCAAAAAGGCCGATGTTATTTCATTAGGAGCAGATCATTAGGAATGGCAGTACAGATTTCTCATGTGTGTTGAAGTTCTACCTTGTATAAAAGTCTTTTAATAAAAAATTCAGATGGGGGAAAGATGGAAAATTTCCCTCTTCTTTTGTATGGATTTGTTTTGTTTTGCTTTGTTTTTAAACTATTAATTGCAACAGCAGTAGAAGACCAGATAAGTTCACTGTCATCTTTTAATAGTAGCAGCAGTAAAAGCAGATGCAAGATGGCATTCATAGTGCTGTTATATTAGCTGCAGTGGTCCTTGCATGATGCTAAATAAACTAAACCTGCTCTTACAACTAATTCTTTGGTAGAAAAAAGCAATCCCAACTGACTTTAATTTGTAGGTGTCTAGAAAGCCCTTTCTAAAGCCCTTTTTCTGATGCAAAGTGCTTTAGAAATGCCAGTTCTTTACTTTTGTATGTGTCTCCTTCAGTGTTTGAGATTAAATCATTTTCATCTCCTGCAATGTAAATAAAGTGAGTGTGAGTTTGTTTCCTAGGTGGAAATTGAGGGCTTCATCCTACTTGTGTTTGTATTGGTGGGAGCAGATTGTGGGTTGCAGTGAACATGCAGACACCATCAGTTTTTAGAGATGGGTTTTCAAGCTATTCTGAAAACTTTGGACTGTATGATCTGCAATAGAGGAGAATTCTTATTCACAAAAATATTTGCTTATATTCTATTTATGGGACTTTAAACTTTCCAGTGTTTCTTTTGGTGTCTGTATTCCCCTAGCTTATTTATGCTCTTTTCCTTTCACAGTGCATTTGTACCTTTTTGTGTGGGAAACCTAAAGCTTCCCTGTTGCCTGTTTTAATACTGGATGTTTTTTCTTCATGAGAAGGGGGAGAGAAGGGAAATGAGAGGTTGCAGGATATTTTAACTCATAGACTTCCCACTGTGCATGCAGCAGTGCACACACACATGATTGTTCTGTGAGCTCTCTTGGGGCCCTATATGCCTTTTATTTTTTACTAGGTAGTCATTGGCATAAATCCTGAGAAGGCAGCATGTGTAGTCTTGGCTGTCCCTGATCTTCCTACTTGGGCTGAGCCTGTGCGTGAGCAAGTCAGAGGTGATGAACAAGGGAGAGCCTGGGAGTGAACGTGTACTAAGGGGATTGTGCTGTAGAGGGTCCTTCAGGAGATGACAGAGTGACATGGTGTCTTCTTCCAACATAGGCTCTACATCAGGCTGTACTGAAAACATGCTAAGCTTTTATTCAGACACTGCAGAATGGTATTAACTGTTTCTCAACTGCACCTTTTCTCTACATTGTGCCTAAAACTTGATGTCTGGCCAGTGGAGTGGGCATACCTGAATGCCTGTTGAAAAGGAGGAACCAGGTAGAGCCAGTCCATGCCAGATGCTCGACACCACAGCTTCTGTGGGGTTCACGCTGTCGGAACATGGCCTGTAAAGGCTGGGGAACCAAACCAGAGTTGTTGTGGACCCCTTGGTATGAGTGGGAACAGTGTTTACAGAATGTGTTCTAACAGTTGTGACTCTTGAGGAAAAGACTGGTCTGAATGCTGGTGAATGAAGGTTGACAAGACTGTTGGTGGAGTGTGCCAAAGTACTGGATGTATTGAATTCCCCTGTCTTGGAGGCTTCTAATATTTGACACTTTCAGAAACTTTCATGAAATTCACATTTGCTTAAGCAAAAGCCATCTTTTATAGCCAACATCACTTCTATGGTGTAGCAGATGTACTGGCCATTAAGGAGCTTATCTGCAACCATTAACTTAGTAAATGAAGTCAGCTAGTTCTATTGGGGGGAGGTGTTAGCATAGGGGCTTCTTGTTTAGGACCTCATTTTAGTCATTGAACACAGCTGTTGTGTGAAATGGGCAGACTAGAGGGCTGTATCTGTTCAAATAAAGCTTCTTGTCTTGTTTAGGAGGTCACGCATGAATTCCTTTGCATTTTAGAAGGCCAAGAACACTTCTTGCCTTTTTTTTTTTTTTCTCCAATAGACAGTGTTATATACATCAAGCAGATTAAAAAAACCCTATACCTTTCCTGCAATATTTCACCTTTCTGTTTGTGGCAGGTAGCAAGTTTGATGACATCAGCATAAACCCAGATGTTCTCTGACTCCTTCTTTGAAATGTCCACTGCTGCGGAGAAACTTTGTGAACATGCTGGATGCAGAGACTTAATAGTGATGCCTTCAGGGGAGGAGAGGAAACACAGGCGTCTGATACAGGCTTCCTGAATTCCAAAGCTTATCCTTTTAAAAGATACCCTCTCGCTAATCTGCAGATGTGCTGCGTTGCATTATGGCTAGTTGTGGTATATATGAATGAGAGCTCTTGTTTTGGGGCTGCCTGTGTTGAGAAAAAGGGGGAGAGGAGAATCTTGCATTTGCAGCTGTAATTCTTTACAGCAGTGGAGGCTGGCTCCCCATGTGCAGTAGAAAGCATTGGGCTCTGTGGGTGGCAGTGTTAGCAGATCATCCTGAGGCATCAGTCTCCTCAGAAGTAAGTCAGGGATGCAAAGAAGTGTCAGTAATCTGTTGTCAGGACCTGGCCACCTTTGGGATCATGGTGCAGCTTCTAAGTCTTAAATTCTAAGGGGGAGCGGGGGGGAGAAAGGTAGAAAGGTTCAGATGTCTCTGCTTGACACATAAGAAGAAATCATGAGTGATGGGAGATCTAGATCTAAGGCCTCACTGTTAACATCTATCTCCCTAATAGACTAGGAGGAGAAATGGTGAGAGTTGCTAAAGAAAATATGAAGGAGCTTCTGCCCTGGCTGACAGGTGAATACAGGCCACTGCCTGAGTCTGCTTCCAAATAGGAGGGACTGTCCACACTCAACACAAGTTTGGTTTCTTTGATTCCCAAAATAACTCTCCCAGGTAGCTGTGCCCTTTTATTTGGCTTTCTATTGTTATTTCTATTCCACATTCCCAGGAGAAAGAGAGAGATTAATATCCACCACTTCATAAAAGCCACTGTAGTTCTTTCCTCACTGGCTCTCTGTCAGTAGCCTGGTCTCACCATTGGCAACTTACTCAGAGCTTCCTCCAGACACCAGCTACCGAGGTGTGATAAGTAGGTTCTTGCTCTGTGGATGTGTAGCATGTCTGGAAGGACATCTGCAATCCTTTCCCAGGCCCTCGTCACTCACCAGAGCCATGGCAAGGCACTGTGGTACTGGAGGTACCCTAAGGAGGAGCTGGAAGTGACAAGACCAGGAGGTGCCCAGCATCAGCACAGCTTCACCGCTGCACCTTAGACGTTTTGTTTGTCCTTGCTTACTGCAGTCCTGGTGCCTACTTGTGCACCTGTGATTCACTTGCCATTCACTGCTGCAACTCCAGCAGGCACATCACCTCTCTCACTGGGAGGCCTTACTGTATTTGAGGCATTGCTCATAGTGGGATGCATTTCTTTCTTGTTGCAGGGCTCCTCCATCTGTGAATTACCCACAGCTTTGGAAGGCAGGCTTGCGTTCATGCTCTCCTTAATACCCATGGTGCAGTTAGAGTTTCCGTAGCAAGGCCCTGAGCCTGAGGCACCTGCCAAGAAAACGTGCAGACAAAGCAGTGGCAGGGAGCAGAAAAGTTAATGTCACATTGCTTGAAACATGAGTCTTTTGCAGGTGTCTCTCTTCTGCTAGTGGCCAGTACAGTATTTCTTTGCTTATTTGTTCTCTTGTTACAAAATGTGCTGCTGATGGTAGGAGGACCAGAATATGGCTTTTCACAGCTCTGTTTCATGAATGACTGTGTTGTGTTGCTTTGCCTTGCATTATATATGGGCCAGGAGAGAAAGCAAAAGATAAGGCACTACTGAATTTAGCCGAGTTGAATTATGAACAGTTTAGAACACAGATGGATACTTAAGAGGGTCATGGGCTTAATAGCGCAGGCTTTCCAGGCTGCTGCTTATTCACTGCCACTTTCCATTTGGCTTTTATTAAGGGATCAAAGAGGTTTGGAAGGAAGATGATGATTAAAGTTTGAAAGCTGATGCATTTAGAAAGAGCCTTATTTTCAACTACAGTGCCCAGCTTCAGAAATGCATGTTTTCTGGGGAATGAGATCTTGGGGGCGCATGAAGCGAGGGGCGACTTTTCACACTGCATGGCTGACCTCTCCCCAGAGCGTAACCTGTCCTGGCAGTCCCAGATGAGCTGTCTTGCACCCGACCTTTAGGTGGAGGAGAAGGCTCCCTGTGGAAGTGCTCACTCTGGGGATTGTTGTGGTTCTGCCCCTGGGCCCTGCACTCCTTTACTTGCTTCCCAGTCAGAACAGTAATACAGGGACTCCAGGCATCAGTGTCCTCAGCTCTGAACTGGAAAGCAGTTGGCGTGTTATTCTTCAAATAAGATGAACAGGAACAATTGCATAACTTTGTCTTGAATTTTTAAGGAAATTATTATTTGTGCTGACTGTCTTGAACATTAGTCTTGTGGCTTCTAGTCTAGACAGGGAGGTAGAGAAACCTGGCTCCGGTTCCTGGGTCTCACAGAGAACTATAGCACAGACTGGAAGATTTGTCTCTACAAATGGAACAAGTCTTAATTATTTTGCTCTCTAATTGAACACCATGTGTAATTCAATTGGATTTTCTTTTTAATCTAATGAAAACAAGGCCATGAGAGATTGCCATGTTATGATTGTGATAGTTGAAGGATGGTTGGGGCATATGCAGACTAGCACACCTAAGCAAAGCTTAGAAGCATGTGTTGAGCCATTTCCAGCAGAGCTGTATGTAACTGAGTATATTTTGATAAGATCCTTTTATTACTTGATTTTTTTGCTTGATTATACAACTTTTATTAGAACAGATATTATACTTCCTTTAGGGAAGACAAATTTGCAGAATAAAACTAGGCTGAATAAAAAGAGCAACGGTGCACTTCTGCCTTTGTGCCATAGTCAGGTGGTTGTGAACTCCTTTCTAACTGATTGTTTCCTCTTCTAGGATAAGAGAAATCATGAAGAAAGCATCTCTCCCACAAGATGATCCCGACACCCCGCTGTCAGTTACCTTGGCCATAGTTGAGTCAGATTCCACAGTAGTCTACTATAAAATGACTGATGGCTTTGTAACACCAGATCCTCCTGATGATACTGAAGATGTGGACAATAAACAGTGGAGAAAGAAAAGAAAGAAGCTTTTCAAATGATTAAGACAAATGGACTTTTCTTGAACTACTGTCCTCAAACCTAAACAAATCCAGGAACTTATTTACTTATGTAAGTAGTGTGCTAAAGCCTGCCTTCTGCATATCAAGCATCTGTTCAGGGTGGACAAAAGCTTGTGCAGCTGCACTGTAATGAAATGCCATTTGAAGTATGAAATGGGTCATGCTTTGAGACAGATTGTGCCTGACTAATAAATATACTTCTGAAATGTTTCCAAAGCTAGTCTCTCCTTTGTATCTGGTCAGGTACATAACAGAATAAATGCATCCTTACCCATATTGTGAATATTGGTTGAAGGTAAATCTTAAGGCTTTCTGGCAGGAGTACTGATACTGTTTAAAGGCTTTGTAGTTTACAGAGTGTCTTTGTTTTAATACTGTCAGAAGCACTGATGCTACCTCCTGGGTTACATTTCTGAACGCCTGCCTTTCCCTTGCTTTTGGTAAGAAACCTTTTCCACAGAAATACATTATTTTAAATTTTTCCCTGCTATAGTAGAGTCTATAGTAATACCAGAGGCCACTAGAACAAAGCATAGACTAGTAAAGATAGCTCTCTGGATCTGCCTGATGAACCTCTGAGCAGAGGCTGGCCCTTCCTGCGGAGGTGGGTTATGAGGGACCAAGCACACCCGCAGGTGTTGGCCCAGGGCAGCATTACCCCCGTAGCTGAATGCACACCATGCTAAAGGTCACAATCCAGAAATGCCACCGGGCACCCGTTCCACACAACATGGTGCTGGACGACTGCCTGAGAACCCAGGGTGCCTTGTATCTGCATCCCAGTGCAACCAAGCTCTCTGAATGGTGACCTGCCTTCTCTTGGGTTTCTTGTCTATAAAATAGCTTCACTCTGCTTTTTGTGCTTTGCCATGATGTTAGGTTTAAAGCTCTCTGAAGAGGAGCATGACAACAGGGCATGTTTTTATCTGTCACCAAAGTATATCACTTTCTATGCTATGAGTGGACACTAGTTATCTGCTTCATGCAGCTAGCAGGTTTCTAAACTCATTGTAATTTCCAGGATTTCTTTTTTTTTGGACATAGCTTCTGCTTGTTAAACTGGCTGCCCAAGAGATGTTTCAGTTAGGAGTAAATTAAGGAAAAAAACTGACTTTCAGTTTCTTCTATGGGAATTTTCCATGTCTTTCACATAGAAATCTTCTTCAGGTTAAACTTAGAGTTTCTTGGCAATCAAATAGCATCCCAGAAGCAGCTTCTTGAGTACAAAAATGTCCGTATGACATTTGTGTGGCCAAGGACCACACATTCAAAGTTTGAAGCATAAGAACTCTTTTTTTTGCATGGGTATAAGAATGGGAGAGAGTCCAAAAAAACAAGCTGGAAATGAAAGACCATTTAAGCTTTACTATCCCTATGACTAGAGTGGATGTTTCTATGGTTGTGGAGTTTGAACCTAGTACAGCCAATTCTGCTGGGAGGCAGAATGGTCTAGCAGAGAGAGCCCAGGGCAGGAAGGCCCTCACACTCCATGGGGTGTTGGGCATTGTGTTTGGGTGTTGATCCTGCAAGTGTTTCACAGGTGCCTGGTCTGGGCAAGGGAGCCAACTGCTTTTCTGGCTTCTTGGCTTCTTCAGACTTCAGCCCTCTTGGGGTGTTCCAGGGCTTGCAGCACACACTTGCCCCTCCCAGCTTTGACAACAAACTCTGAGGAGAAGGGTGCACTGTTACCCAGAGCTCTTCATGGCACCTTCGGGCAAAGAGAACATTTTTTTATTGGCTTTGCCACTAGCACCATCACCCAGGGGGACCATGCTGACTTGGGGAACTTGTTACCCTATGAGGCACAGGCTGCTGTGGGTGCCCGGGTGCCTTGCTGAGCCCATCACAGCCTCACTAGTGCAGGAAGCTACTCCGAGTATGTGAGCAGCAACACTCTGATACTGTCCCTTGTGCCAGTGCTATTTTTTTAATCTTTTTATTGGTAGTATTTCTTACTGCTGTAATTACAACTAGCTCCTCAGATGTGAGCTGTTGTTCACTGAGGTGGGAGCTTTGGCAGCTGATACCAGCTCAGAAAGGTTTGCTGCTGGCAGTTTTTGTTTCCAGCTATTAACCTGATCCTGCACAGACTGAGTTTGGATGGGTTACAGCTCTATGGATGTGTACGCTGATCAGTCAGGGTAATTGGACCTGCTCTCTGTGTTTTGATGCAGTCAGAAACAAAATGGTTGCTTTTTTTCCATACAGCAAGGGGAGACCGTGGGTCTGTGGGCTTCAGTCATGGAGAAAGGCAAAGAAAAATTCTCTTTCTCGGCCTTGCTCCCCTCATGGAGAAAGAACGTCATTTTATTTTGGTCCAATGCCATACTGCCTTAAAAGGGTACCTGTGTGCTGACTCCCAACATGCTGTGTTTGACCTTAACATTGATATTTCTTGTACTCTACTGCTTATTCCATCAAGTAAATCTTACACTTTGCTAGGCTACATACCACGAGGTAAATTGTCCTTGTTATAAGCTGTTAACTACTTCAGCCCCAGTGTGAGTATGTGCTGGAAAAGAGCTGGTCTTGTGTGAGGAAGGCTGTAACATGCTACACATTGCAGGATTTATATTTAAGCGACACACACTTAACCCCAAAAGCAAATTCATTTACGTTTGCTTCAGTTTCTATGAAGTATTGCTGTTTTGCAGTTTGCTACATGACTGATGCTTTAGCCTTAATTTTATTATTTCTATGCACAGAAAGAGGAGCATAACTTTAGCCTCCTTTTCTATATGCTGCAAACTGCTTACCCAGTCTTCAGAAACTGAGTGGAGAAACTGTGTCTGGAGCCTTTGATTTCTGCCATGTGTCCCACTGAGAAATGATTATACAGGCCTTTTTCCAGCCTCCTTAGATTGTGATGGAGTTTTATTTCTGAGGAAAAAAAAAAAGGAATGTCACTGCACTGTTTGTGCCATATGTATTACAATGTAAACAAGGGGATGTTAAATAAGTTCAGAGCCAGCTGTGCTGTTCCTTTACATTCCACTGAAGTATTTCTCTGTATTGAGTCAACAGCACAGAGACCAGAGCTTCTAGTGTTCCAGGCACTGAACAAAGATGGAAGAGACTTCCCTTGGAAGTGTATCAGTTCAGAGCAGTAGTGCATTAACATTCCTAAATCCATAGTATCTTGGTGCTGTGCCTAGTCTTCAAACTTCTGCTTTAAGTGTTTGCGAGACATCTGTGGAAGCGTGAGCCATGACATCTGGCCTTGACGCCTTTGCAAATTCATCTCTTACTTCAGCCCAGAAGATTTTACAGGCTACATCTTGCCATCTTTTAAAGGTTTTTTCCAAGCACAGCTTGATTTGTTTTACGGATCACCCCTGACCAACAGAAGGTATGTTTTAAAATCTTAAGAGTATCATTTTCAAGTCTTTTCTCTCTCCAGAGAGATATTTGCATTGTAGCTTCCCCACCGAGTAAAGAATGATAGAAAAGCAAAGAGATTTTGGTATGGATTTGATGGTGAGACTCGATGCCCATTTGCGTGAGTGAGTGTCCACTTTGGTTTATGCAAACTGTTTCCTTGAGGCATTACTGGTACTGTCACCCGAACTGTCCTGTATTCAGCCTGACTGCAACGCATGCAGAACATTTTATGTGAAAAAACACAGCTCAAGAAGGAGAGAGCCTTGTCAGATGCATAAAGAGGAGCTGTGGTAGCAAGAAGAGGCCAAGAAACGTGCACTGCAGCAGACAGCTGCTGAAAGTGAGCAACTACTACCACAACTTTCCCCTTCACCACACTGAATAAGCAGAAGCGCGTGTGTATGTTTGGGCAGCAGCTCCTCCCGTTGGAGTCACCTACACCATTGTGTGTAAGCTGTGTGTGAGCTCAGCGTGGAGCAGCTGGGCGAGCAAAGGACGCAAGAGCATCGGCTTGTGGCCCATGCCGGCGTGGCAGCGATGCTGTCCCCGGCAGTGCTTAAGCTGTGCAGTTTCTAAGCCACACCCTAAGCAGGATCCTGTCCCCTACAGAATGGCTCTCAGCATCCCTACGAAACAGTTCTGTTTTTCAGAAATCACTAGAAGAAAGACACGGTCTCCTCTTGTAACTTGTTCTCAAGCTGGGCAAGGTTTTCCACAGGATCTTTTGCTTGGACTCGACATTGAAATATCAACAACGTTACTAAAGCCAAGTGATCTTAAACTTTCCTCTTTTTTGGGTCAGCAAGACAACAAAGCTTTTTTGTTTAAACCAATTTTTTTTCCTAATAAACAGTCATATGAATTTATTAATCATCCTACTAGTATTGCAGGTCTGTAAGAACTACATGTTTAATAGGTTGCCCCAGTAGTTTTTAGGAATCTAAACTCTTACCAGCTAGCCTGTAAGTCCTGCTCTATACAAGTGGGTTTATTGTCCTCTCCTCTAGTTCTCCAGGGATGTTTCAGTCCTCCATTATAATCCAGTAGTTTAAAACTTCCCTAAATCAGTAGCCAAAACAATCCGATATAAATTCAGGCCCTACTAACTGAATGTTCTCAAGCTGAATAGCCTTTCACCTCTGCTTTTCTTACTGCTATTCTACTTGCATTTTAATTGTCCCATCAACTTTGCAAGGCTGAAGCAATAGTGTTGAACTCTCCAGCCCTTCCAATCCCTCCCATTAAGAGAATTAAGCTTTTCTTCATCTCCACCCTGTTTTGCTTTTTCAACAGTTTTCTTACTGCCTTTCATTTTGCTGCATCACACCTCAGGACACCGTGATTTTGCAGGACTGGGAGGAATTTGGTGCATCCCCGGTGCAGATCCTGTTTCAGCACCTGCATCTACAGCCGATACCCAGGAGGTGCAGCAACACCAGCCAGGGTTGCAAAGAATCTCAGCCTATATCAACCAACAGCAAACTGCCACACTGGCAAGTAACCCCTATGCAGGAAGATAATTATGAGCAATTAGGGTTTTCTGACTCCTCAAAAATAGCTGCAGCTGCACCTCATATTTCAGAGTATCCCAGGGAGTCAATTGCTTTTCCATTTTCTTTCCCTCATTTCTCAGATGCTCCCACTTTGGTGGCACCATGAGCTTGAGGAACCCCAGATTACCTACCTTCAGCAAACCTGACTGACAGCCTATTTGCTGGGGTGAATTGAACTCTCCCAGCTTCTGACTAACTACATGCTGTGTGTTGTGTTCTCAGCACCTAACTGACATCATTTATTGCCCTGATGGTTTATCATCTCATCAATCATTCTTTGCATCCCCACCTAGCTACAAGTGTCTCCCCACGTTTCTTGTCTGACCACCAAGATCAGTTTGCCAAACCTGGTTAGGGTTGGAAGGGACCTTAAAGAACATCTAGTTCCAACCCCCTGCCACAGGTAGGGACACCTTCCACTAGCCCAGGTTGCTCAAAGCCCTGTCCAACCTGGCCTTGAACACTGCCAGGGAGGGGGCAGCCACAGCTTCTCTGGGCAACCTGTACCAGTGCCTCACCACTCTCACAGTAAGGAATTTCTTCCTTATTTCTAATCTAAATCTCCCCTCTGTCAGTTTAAAACCATTACTCCTTGTCCTATCCCTACCCTCCCCGATCAAGAGTCCCTCCCCATCTTTCCTGTAGCCCCTTTATATACTGGGAGGCCACTCGAAGGTCTCCCTGGAACCTTCTCTTCTCCAGCTGAAGCCCCCCAGCTCTCTCAGCCTGTCCTCACAGCGGAGCTGCTCCAGCTCCCTCATCACCTTTGTGGTCTCCTCTGGCCCTGCTCGAGCAGGTCCGTGTCCTTCCGATGTTGGTGCCCCTAGAGCTGGACCCAGCACTGCAGGGGGGGTCTCACAAGAGCAGAACAGAGGGGCAGAATCCCCTCCCTCGACCTGCTGCCCATGCTGCTCTGGATGCAGCCCAGGGTACGGTTCGCTTTCTGGGCTGTGAGTGCACAGTGCTGGCTCATAGTTTTCCACCAGACCAATCCCATTTACCAGCACAATTCTTGGTACAATCTGAAGCAGTGTCTCACGAGCATTGTGCCGATGTCCAGCCTGCAGAGGAGGCTTTACCTCTTGGAGAGTGTTGCCTTCACGGTGCAGGGTAGCTGGTCACCCCTCTTTCCACCACCTGAAATACCCAAATTAACACCATCATGGACGTTTGCTGGATAAATCTGCAGGCTGAAGCCAGCTGGCTGCGTTTGCACAAGGGGGCGCTTACAGACTACTGAGCAGGAACCTTCCTCTTTGGGAAAGCCAGAGCTTTGCAAAACTCCACTCGCACTGCGCTGCCTGGTTCTCAAAAACAAAAGGAGGGAAAAAAAGCTGTAAGAAGCAACCCCTGCGACGGCAATCCTCCCTTCCAAAACATCGAAATGATACTGAAACCACTGTGGTGGCTGGGGCTGCCCGTGCCCTCCTGCCTGGCAGCTGGGACACACACACAACGTCCTTGGTGGGAGACTGGGTTTGTGTCCCTTCCCCCGTGCAATGTGAGGTGAAATTCTGTGCCCCGAGCTATACAGGCCACAATGACTCATTATTGTGGCCTGTATACAGAAGATAACTATATAAGAATATAAGAACAATTTATTAAATTAGAGGTCTGCAAGTGGCTTTGCTGTAGTAATTTTGTATTCTCACAGGTGGACCCATTGAAAATCATGGAAACTAAATTAATCTGAAGGTGATTGTCTGCCCATGTCAGTGATTTCCACAGGCAGGGGGTACCAAATCCTTCTGTGTACCTGAGGTGGCCCCTGCCCTCCTCATCCTCGCTTGCTAGTGTGGTCCCAGCCCAGCCCAGCCTCAGAAGGACACTCAGCTCAGGAGATGTTCACTCTGGTGTCCCCGTCTTCCTGACAGGTGAGTATCTCTTCTACAGGCTGGTCTGATATAACTGTTTTTCAATATCACCACTAAGTTGTTGGGCAAGATCTTTCCACTGCAACTGACTTTTAAATAACAGAGTGAAAGAGAACATGATTTTGGTATTCCCCAGAGGCTCAGCTAAGCTTCCCTTCCCTGCTTCGTGATTACATTACATTACATGACTTAGGCTGAATGGTAGAGGGTTCAGGACACACCAACTGTTGCCCACTTCTCCATTTATTAGAAAACATAAGAACAAGACTTTGGGGTGTTTAAATCTCTCCCTACTGTCTGGATTCTCTGCAGCTGATTTTTCCACCCTGGTGCCTCAGCAAGGGAGGCAGAGTGTGAAGCAAGGGCAGTCTTGCCAAGCATTACAGCAAAACGCCACAAAAGAGTCCTTTAGCCAGCCAATGCACTTCACTTCTGTTGTCTGCATATATTAGATACTGTGGTAGCCTCTAACTAAACAGCCAGCATGGCAGGTTTCTCAAAATCTGCCCCAGTCCTCACTCTTTCATGTTTAGTTCCCCCTTATATGATACAAAATTATATCTGCTGTGTTAGAAAGTTGAAGATGGTAATTCCAACTGCCCATCTCCTGCACAGAACCTTGCGGTCTACCTTCTAGGTTCATACATGCATTTTTAAAAGCTTAGAATAAATATCTAGAGCAAAAATCCAGCTTGAAACTAGCCATAGAAGATCATGTTTAATATAAAAGAACATAAGGTGACATAAATAATATAGTATCATGCAAAAGAAGTGGCCAAGAGAGACTAGAATTACTTGCTGTGCTTAAAAATATGTTACATTCTGCAGAAAATAGTAGACCAAAAGAGAAAGCAGTCATTCTCCCAGGAAAATTTAATTTACTGAAAAAGACAAAATTGAAAGTAGAAGGAAAGTATTAAATCACTTGAACTCCAGCATTTAAAATATATTGCTTATTTTCCTGAGAACCAGGTTGCTACTAGTTAGGCATTTATAATCATCACTGTCCTAAGAAGGGATGGGCTCAGCTAACACTGTCCAAGCTATTGCTAAAGCAAGATTATCAAAACAGAGAGCAATGAAAATTACTGGCAAAATGTCTTTGGAGATGAGATGGTATGATAGATAAAAAACTGTTTAGGAAAGAGATCATGAGTTGTACATAACAAGGGAAGTATCAGGGTGGAAGTAGGTTACTCATGGATTTGTCCAAGAGTTGATCTTGGGTCTGGTATTGGTTACTATTTTAATTGATGGTGTTAGACTAAACACAAGCACAATCTGTTAGTGTCAAGGCAGCAAAAAATATGAAAGAGGAACAGAATATCATATGAGAAGATTCAAAAGACACTGAGAGCTGGGGGAAATACCTCTGTCCAGCCTGCAGCATTGCACATCCAGGTACAAATTTTGTGCTGTAAACTTTGGCTTACTGCTTAGGATTGGTGGAAAACAGGCTCTGAACATATTTGCCACTCTCAGTGAAATGCCACCAAATAACATGGCCATGAAGAGACAAAGAGACAAATGCAGAACCTCTCAGTCAAAATATTTCCAGCAGAGGTGTGTATTCCAGTAGCTACCAGCAGTGAATAAGGCACCTGCCCTGTCTCTAGGATATCCTGTCTAGCGCTGGGCATCCAGGGTCCATTAGCCAGGGTCCATTAGTGGTGGATTCCTCCTGGAAGAGAGGTGTGAAGGACCTGCTATGGGGATCAGAAAGTGCAGAACATGTCCTTAGATAGGTGGCTGCATGTACTCAAAAGCTTCTTAACCATCCGATCAAACCCGGTTTCTGGGTTTGATCACATTTGTGGAAATGGAAGCAGAGGCATCAGTAACACCATAGCAAGGAACGTTAGATCAGCCAAGCTCAGCTGGCCCCTCCTGCCATTGGAGGAAGAGATGGTTGCTTGGAGGACTAGACACACTAGATTTCACCATGGTGGGAGAGAAAACATTTCCCATGTGCAGGCTGCTTCATAGAGCGTGGATGTTATGTTGGGATTCCGGGTTTGTTCTCACAGGAAGGGAAGTGACTGGAGTATATGAATAATCAGGTGAGTGATTTACCCTCTTGACCTGTACATCTCAGTTGGAACTCTACATGACTGGCAAGGGAGGTTTCTGGGGGAGCTAATAAAGAGGCTCAGGAGAGTATGTGCATCCAGGAATTTGGTTTCAAAACCACAGGAAGAAATACAGGCTAGGATCAGAGCTAGCTGGAAACATTTTTTAAGTGTACATTTTTAAAACCAGCTATTAAAATGTGTTGTCAAAGTAACGCATTTGATTAAAAGAGTTTAAGCTGAGCAAAGGGAATTTACCCATCAGCACAAAAAACCCCAAAACCTCTGGATGGTGATTTCCCCAAGTCAGACTAATTCCCATCTAGCTTGTTCCCCAGCATCATCTCTAATTGGTAGAGCCTCACAGAAAGGCCTGTGCAAGGAAAGGAAGATAATAATTAGCCTAGCATTTTTCTTGCCTTTGTTGTGAGTCTGCAGGGACTGGCCTTTTCAACATTTATTATTTGGTTAAATAATTTTGTTCTAGTGGGTTGATAGAAGGGAGAACTGGGATGGAGGAAGGGTGTTTGCATTGTGCTGTGCAGGCATTGCAGCTACTATTTCTGGCTTCAGAAAAGTAAATTTTGTTGGCATGTGTCAAAGAAAGATTTCTCTCCTGTTCCACAAAATCAGAGTTTTTTAGGAACATGAGAGGAAAATCCTGATGCTAATGTAGGGCAGCTTGGGCACCCTAGAAAAAACACTGGGGAAAAGACCTGAAACTGAACAAATCCAATAGAAAAGCAGAGCAGAGCAATGGATGGAGCCCTTTTCTGCTACTGCCCCTTTTCATTTGCAGCACCCATCCAATTCTCTCTCATGGATGCTCATTCAAGAACAAAAACTAGGGGAAAAAGCTCTCTGAGTCTATAGTTTTTTGTCTCAGCTGGGAGAAAGCCAGCCCTAAGGACAGCTGGAGGCTGCAGCTTGCACAGGAGACTGTTGCTGGAGGTTGTAGGGAAGTTTCCACCTCTTTTGTAGGACCCATCCCATGAGCTGTAAAAATCAAACTTCCTCTGAATCCTTTCAATATGAGGGCTTTAAATTCTGTCCGTCACCTGTCAGATTGACCAAGTAATAGATCTGTAGCATAACACAACCATTCAGACTGGAGGTGAACTCAGGATGTCCCTGTCCAATCTCCTGCTCAAAGCTGGTCAGCTCTGGGGTCAGACCAGCTTGATCAGGGCTGGAATCATCTGGGTCTGGAAAACCTCCAAGGATGGAGATGGCACAATGTTGCTGGCCAGCCTGTGGCACAGCTAGACTGTTCTCAGTCACCCAGCATCACCTAGCCCAGAGCCAGGGTCATCTGGATACGGGAACTCCAAAGAGGGTTCGATACAGCCTGAGCTTCCAAGCGGCCTTGAAGCACCGTTTTTCATCCTTGGAGACATCCCAGAGGGACAGACGTTCCATCTTCATTTGACTCTCATCAGCATGGTGCAGTGGTTTGGACTGTAAACCATGAGCACTGAAAACAGTGAGCGAAAAACCAGCTTACTGTTTGTAGGTAGCTAGCTTCCCCTCAAATCAGCAGCATCAGTAAGGATAAAATTATAATAGGACCAGTATAAATGGAAGGTCAGCTCACAAGCCAAACATTGTGCAAGGAAAAACAGGGCTAACGGGAGGAACTGGTTATTAGGCTGCCTCTGCAGAAACAACCTTCAAGAAAATTTGGGAGATGACATGCCATGAAGGTATTTATTGTTATATATTATTATTGCTATATCCCAGAGGAGGTGCTGTAACAGAAAGCATGGCAAAAACTTTGATGAGGCTTGTGAAAAAAAATTGGGAATATAGATTCAGCAAGACAAATCAGAATACTAAAAGATGAGAGGGTGTGACTTCCTATCTCTTTTTAACAACTCAGAAAAAGAAAGACCCATCGCAAACCAAAAGGGCATCTGATCTAAAAGGAAGTTTTGAGGAAAATTTTTTCTCAGCTGTGCTTGGAGGAGCTGCAAGGCAGCTGGGATCAGGATTGGGCCTCAAACCCATCCCAGCTCGTCCTTAGCGCAGGGCTGGGATCAACTTCTTTCCAGAGACTCCAAATGAGATTCAACAATACGGGGTTATGTGAGGGGTTTTTTTAGAAAATACACAAACAAACAAAAAATAAGGAGCCTAGAAAGAATGAGAAATATATGTATTTATGCAGTACTATTCCAGCAGCACATGAGATCAGTGGTTTTCTCTTTTATTTTTAAATAGCCAAGCCTCCTCAGAAAACTCAGTCTCAATCCAGTGTGGAGGTAAGCAAATAACTGGGATTGAAGCACAGAGGAAATTGCAAATTATTCTGGAAAGGGGAACAACGGAGATTTAGAAAATGCACCAACACTAATAATAAACTGTGACAATTCATTGCAGACCTGCTTGGGAAGGGGACTGGCAATGAGTCCCCTTCAAAAACTGAGATAAAACTGAGATTGTTTGGTAAATGGGAAGGCTGAGGCATCCTGATTAGGGCCCAAGTGTGAGAAGTCATCTAAAAATAAACAAACAAATAAACCCCCAAAGCTCTGAAGCTTTCAGCACCATCTGGAGACTCTGGAAAAGGAGAAACAGCTTGCTGCTGTAGGAGGACAAGGGTTTATATATACACGTATAGGTGTATAAAGATGTATATCAAAGCAATGCACATCACCAACAGAGGTGAGTCCAAGGCTCAGAAGTTGAATCCAATCAGAGATGTCTGAAGTTAATGTTTATTGGGATGGAGGCTGGGGTTTGGGATATTTTCTTTTACTTCTGCTCCGGCTTATGCAAAAAGCTACTCCCTGCTCGCCTTGCGTGCTGCCTGTGTCCCATGCCCTCAAACAATCATTATGTCAGGCAAGTTTGATGGAAAGAAAGGGGGAAGAAGTGGCATTTACTCCTCTGGGACATTATAAAGTGATTTGGCATGAATGAGGGATCTTTTGGACCAGAAGCAATAACAGACCAAAGCAAAACTGAGCAGCCACCATCTGAGAAGGGTACAGAAAATCCAACAGGAAACCAGCAGAGCTGGAAAGGTGTTTTAAAACCCAACAAGATTTTAATATATTGGCAGAAAAAAAACAATCCTACCAAAAAAAAAAAAAAAAAGCTTTTGCCACTTTGCTGGGCTGAGGTGCCAAATGCTGAGAGAGGCAATTCTCAGCCAGAGCCCAAATCCCCATTCCAGAAACACTGTCAGGGAGCTGTGCCAAACCCCAGCCAGGACATCTTGATCTGTAACTATCTTTACCTTGCTTAATGAGCATGATTTGACTCCGAGATGAAAAAAAATAAAACAAGGTTGTGATTGGCTTTACTGATGCGATTAGTTTATTTCAAGGTGGATGTAACAAC
Organism: Athene noctua; assembly: GCF_965140245.1. Taxonomy (NCBI): domain Eukaryota; kingdom Metazoa; phylum Chordata; class Aves; order Strigiformes; family Strigidae; genus Athene; species Athene noctua. Next base: position 34,335,512 of record NC_134041.1, read on the forward strand.
TCTTGAGTCTTCAGCAGAAGAACTATGTTGCATCCCAAAGTGGTGAGAGCACATGCAAGTTGCAAACAGGTCCCTGCTCCTCTTTAGATTCCAGTTGAGTCCCCTAAAATGAGGTTTCTTTCAAGGTGTGGAGAGTTTTTGGTTTAGCTATTGCTACCATAGCAGGTTAAACCAGTGAAGTGCACTTGAATTGCTAGGCATGAGCAATTAAATGAAATTAAATTAAATTTAAAAGTTAAACTCTCGTTATCTGAAACTGAGCACTGGAAATTATAGACACTTATGGCCTTAATCTTTGTTCCTCACATCTCTAGCTGCAAAAAGGAGCAGCATCACCCCTACCTAATTTCCTCATCTAATTATATAGGATTACAATGCTTACAGACGTTTGTGCATTGTTTTGATAGCCTGGTAAAACACCCCAAAGGCAGGACTTCTGTATTCAGTGCCACGTCGAGACACTCTTTGATAAATAACATATAAAGTAACATGCTGATAAGAAACATAAGAAGTACTATTGAGTGACTCCCTATTTACCAAATGGAAAAAAATTAGTATTGAAACCTATAATAAAAGACTGGTTTAACGCTTATCCACAAGCCCAGGATGACAAGAAGATCAAGTCCAGGATGCACAGGCAGCCTGAATTCTGGGATCTCCTAGTGCCAGACATTGAAATCCTAAAACTTCCTGTAACAGGCCCAAATTCCTGCTTGTCCTGTGATACCAGTCCTGAGGTGGGCCTTGCTTGAGGAGATATCAGTGCTCTTAGAGCCACCACAGCTGATGGCCAGCAAATGTGCCAAGCCCCAGCCCAACCTCCACCACTAGTGTCTCTGGGAGGTCACATCCCATCCACCTTCCTCTGCCCTGTGCCTTTGGGGAATTAGCCCTTAAATCAACATTTGGCAAACATTACAACTCTAATCAAGGGGGAGAAATGCCCTGGCAAATCCTGGTGTGCCTCCACCTGCCATCATCAACCAGCATTTACTGTGTGAAGCCAGAGAAACCCTTCGTCTGGGATGTGGTGTTGCTTCCCTGCATCATGGCTGGCAAAAACCCCAAGTATAACTCAGCGAAAAGTTTGGAATTTACTACAGACCTCAGTCTTGGTGAAAAAACCCTAGAGCTTCTAATCACATCATACAAGCTTTAGGGAAGAAAATGTGATTTTAATGGAAAGCTGGGACATTTCATAGTTCATTTTTTCACACTGTTTCATCTCCGAGCAATCCCGTGCTCATGCATCTCATGCTCCCAACTGGCATCCTCCTGGCAAAGCCTCCTGCCATAGCCAGCAGCTCTGCCACTCTCCCTCCACCCCACATCACCCTGGTGGGGAGCCAGGTGTCCTCTTTCACTGCCTTTGTTTTTGGAGTGAGCGCTGCGGCTCGTCTCTTGGTGAAGCTATATTTAGCTGCCGTGTGGTGGCATTTCCAGCTTTCTATTTTTGTAAATGCTGTTTCCGGGGAAAGAGGCTGAGCTGCCTCTGATCCATGTGAGCACCAGGAGGCAGGAGCTGTATTTTTGCTGTGGGCATGGATGATTGCCAGTGCTGGTGCTGGTGCCAGTGCTGGTGCTGGTCAGGTCGGTGCCCACAGCTCTGCCAGTGAGATGCTGACACACAGCCCACTCCCCTTCCCTTACCACAGCACATCCCACAGCTATTCCCCCTTCCCCTATAGCACCTGGAAAGGTTTGCCTCTTCCTTGCCTACATCTCCCTATTGCGATCACTTGTGGAAAAGTTTTCCTTCTCCTTGGCATTCTTCCCAGTGCCATCCTTGCTCCTGCTGCCTGGCCTGACACTGTCTGCATGGGCCAGGGCACTTACAGGGCTCGAGGTTGGGTCACACTCCATTGCAGCAGTTGCTTTCTGCCCACATAGGGTTGCATGGAGGTAACACATAGACATGCAGATAGTATATAAAAAGCACAGTAAGGCAGTGGGGAAACAACAGCAACAGAATACAGCATGAGAATATCTGTATGAAAATAATTCACACGGCTGTTTGTGTTTTTTTCTTGGCAGACCGGGAGCTTTAGGCTGCACAGGATTATTTTTTAGACTCCTTAAAAACATCCACTGGCAGCAGTGTCCCCTGGAAAAACGACTAGTTAGTGTGGTCCTGGGACCATCGGCATAAAATCAAGAGGGATTGGAAAGATTTCCTCCACAGAAGTGTGGAGGCACCTTCCTCCCTCTGGGCACCTTCCCACCTCACAGCAAAGGCAGTTTTGCAGCTTTCTGCCCAGGTAGTAACTTCAGTAACAGAGTTTTACTGTGTTTTCTTTAGGCTGAAGAACCATTTTACGCCCATGCTATGAGTCAGCCTAATACAGCCCTGAAATGCAGAGCGTTGCAACACTCTTGGCTGGTCTTTCAGGCTGTAAAAGGTATCTAAATCTCCCATTTCTTTCCATGTCTCTTGTGCAAAGCCTTTTGAAAGCTTTACTGCAAGACATATCAGGGAATGACCTTAGAGACCCAAACCCTGTGGGACTCCCACAAGCAGCTACAGCAAATGAAGCTGAGAGAGGAAAAGGAAAAAAGTGATGTGCAGAACACAAACACATTTCTGGGGTCCAACGTGGTCCTTGCAGGGTTTTCCTCTAGCACAGCATCTCTTTGGCCCCCAAAATAACCTTGTATGTCTTTGAACTTGCGGTCAACAGGCTCTGGCCAGATAAGCAGAGTATCCAGGAGAGCCTGTCATTCGTACTTAGTGCTCACGGTAAGCCTGTTTTTCCCCTTTTCAGTGTTCAACAGGCAGCAGCTACCTGAAAGCATCTGAGGGCTGAACTTGGTCTACCAGGCTAGAACAGCTTTCCCCCACAGTCAGAGGTATTCCTAAATATTAACTATGACACAATAAGTGATGGAATTGAAGAAAGAGATGAAGATTTTTAGACAGATGATTTGGCCAAGCAGGAGCTTCAAGTTGCACCAAAAAAAGGCCATCCAAACAATTTGGATGACCCAAACCTCCTTGCCATTTAAGCACTTTGGTTTTTTTCTGAATATCTGAAGAGGATGTACATCAATGTGTGCTGACCTCAGACTAAAACTGAAAAGGATATCACAGCATATCAGCGAGAGGACAGAATTTAGGGGGGGAGTTTTATTGCCATGAAGAAAGAAAATTCCATGCAGGACAAATTTTGCTCACTGCCTCAATTTTTTTGAAGCCAAACTGCTGGCCCACAGCAGGGTAATTCAGCCAGTACGATGGAGTGACTCACCCAAAGTATGTAAACAGAGTAGTGCTGTCAGGCTCGGGCATGAGAACTGCAGGAACCTGAAGCTAAAAACACAGCTCAGTGATTATTCCAAGCCCTCTTGGACTGATGGGGCCAGCACACATGAACAAGCCACCACCTGACGTGCCATTAGCATCCAGCCAAGCCAAAGGGGGAGAAGCAACCAAGCCGAATTCAGGTGCACCAGTCTATTTTTAAAAGCTAATTCGCTCTTTGTAACTTGCACCGTAAATTCATTCACACAGAAAGCACACTGGTGCCTCTGAAGATGATATATTTAACCCAGCATTGTCTTGAAGCCATATTTAGTTCTTACACCATTTTCACATGGAAATGTTTTCCTGATGACTGGCAGTTTGGTCAGGATGCCGTCCTGTTTCTGCCACAATTCAGCCGTAAGTGGATCACCAGCTTTCAGCAGTCCATTGATGGTCTGCAATAATTTCAGAAGCTGCATGTTCCCTCTTGTAATCTGGTTTACCTGCAGTAAAAAATGGAGGTGGGGAGGAGCAAGCAAATTCTGCCCTGGATTTTCCTTTCTTCTTTGCAATAAACCCTAAATTCTGCCCCCAAACAGACATGTTATGGTATCCTTTTCAATTGCACTCTGAGATCAGTGTCCATGGTGTACACATGGTGTACATGGTGTTCCAATATGGAATAGAGCAAATACAAGCGTATGTACCTTAGTCTATGCTTGTAATAGAAAACTGAGCCCATAAAGACCCAATAAATTGTTGTTAAACTTCCTGGCCTCGCCATAAAGTCTACTCATCCAACTCTCCATCACTCACAAGCATCTGAGCAGAGAGAAGTCATGTTCTCTTGAGCCCAGTGTGCAAAACATGAAAAAGCTAGAAGCCACCTCAGTATTTAAAACTGGAGAGTCCATTGTAGCTTCCCCTGCCCAGATAAATTTCTTTCACCTCCTCCACTTCTCCTCAGACAATGTTTCTTCTGATGTTACTCCAGGAGTGATATCAGGTTCCTTTGATGTACTGAAATTCCCCAAAGTACAATACTCAACTTTCGCACACAGCCCTTATCTACATGTATATATTCTTCCTCTCTGCCTCCAAGGAATAGTTTCCTGTGATCTTCCAATGTTTATTTAGGTCATTTTTGTCTCGATCCAATTTTCTCTTTGGAGAAGAAAGCCTGCATATGTTTCTTCAGATGTCACTCTCCCTCCTGTACAGTCACAGTAAACACACAGTTATGAAGTCTTTCCTCCTTGTAAACACCGAAATATCTTCAAGATTTACCCTTGGGGTAACCGCTCCCCTTGAAGTCTGTATTAGCTTTAGCGTTCACTTCAATTAGCACCATTAACCCAACACCGAGGCAATTTCCAAAGCCTCCACCCAAGTTTCTACTACTAGGGTTTGCTTCTCCCAGTGTCCAAAGACATATTCTGCACATTTCATGCAAGTGCAGCAATTCACTGTATTCATAGGAATTTAAAAGCCCCTTTTTATATGTCTGATCTCAGCTAAGTTCAGCCCTCTGGATATGAAACTGTTCAAGAGTGGTAGCTGCCCATGTCTAGAGGCAGCCTTGTCCTGCTTCTCCCTGGGTAAGGTCCCCATGCCTTGATTACCAGCTGCCCTGCTACAACCAGCCACTACAGGATTGCAAAGGAGGAAAGCAAGACTGTATTTTTGTCTAATTATCAGACAGTAAAAGTTATTCTGAGGCTGCCAAGTTGGTATTAGAGAGACTGCTGAATTTCTGATGGTTTCTGCAATTTGCCGTCACCCAGGTATCACTCACACACACATAACCGGTTTGTTCTTCAGTAAAACAGTCTTCAGTGACACCCAGCTCAGGAGGAGGAGGGCTTACTAGCTGCCTTTACAGCTCCTGAAGCCAGAGGGACGGGAACAGCATGGGGCTTGAGCCAAGTTTTCCCACGTGGGATGAAGAGGACAAATAAGCATCCAGCTCACAGGCTTTGGGAGATGCTAAATTTCTGCCTGGGGTTGCTGGTCTTTTGTAGGCACTAATCTGCTGACATGGCAACTGGATCCACTTGCGTGGATCCTTGAATAAGCAAAAATTTCCATGGCAGGAGTCTGTGTGGGCAAAACACCCACCCCTTCATGCCAATGGAGCCAGGTGCCAAATTCTGCTCACTATAATCTCTTGGTGAGACCACTTATCTGAAAAGGCAGGAGGAAGTTGGCTCCAGTTCATTCTTTGCATAATTGAAGGCCTGGTGCTCTGGGCATGTACCTTTGGAGTAGAAATCTTATTCTCACACTTCTCAGCTCCAAAGGAAACATGACTTAGCTAGAGTGATTTGGAAATGTATAGGACCAAGATCTATACCTCCCTCACTTGCCATCTGATAGGTCCTGTGCCAGCTCCAAGCCAGGTGCATTTCAGCATTTGCATCTACGCCAGTGGGAGCAGACCTGATATTTCAACCATGGATGTGAGCCTGTGAGATGAGTGTTTACACCTCATCACATGATTTAAAAGCTGCTTTAAGTTTTAGGAATAAATAGTCCTGTATTGCTATATATATCTATGTGTGGGAGTGCATAAAAACACACAGGTATAGATGAGAGTGGGGGTTATTTATATCAAAACCAGACTTTTAATAAGCAAAAAAAAAGTATACCAGAATATCTGGGGTGTTTCTCAATGGCTGCTCAGTGGTTTGCCCACTGGAAGTGATTTTTGGCTGACAGATTTTACTGTTAAATGATTATTCTTTCACTCAGAGAAGAGCATTTTTTTAACCAAGCCCCTGGGAAACAATAAAAGCTGGACTGTCCTACTTACAGGAATTTGTTTTTAAAGTTTCTTTTACTCCTCAAGTGGACACGAGTGGCCAAGTTTAATAATCTTCTTAATCTCCACTTGTAACTTGGCACAGTAAGATAAGAAAAGGTCTTTATGCTGTCCCTTAGAGAGCAAGGCAAACTCTTTAAGGAAAAAAACATTGCAATGTTAGAGCTATGCTATTTGCCTCACCAGCTTCACGACACAGGCTCTCGGCTTGTTTCTCACTGTTCAGTTTTACTATCCATGCTACCTGTTTTTTGCATGGCTGCTCCCCCTGTAAGGGATATTCTTGCACTTTTTACACACTTTCCTTATTTTTTTGCCCAGAAGCTTTGCCAAGAGTAGCTCCCTACAATGCCTGTGTAGGGACAGGTCACATTTCCATAAAGCTGGGATGGGAAAGACAGCAGGTAAAATCAAATATAGCTGCCCAAATTTTAGAGGAAAACCTTTTAAAGAGAGACTGAAACACAATGAGCTGAAGATCAGCATCTTCTTTGATCACCTGCATGGCCCTGTTACTACAAGCGTTAAAACTTGCACTATTTTAATGTCCTCCTCAAAATGCTAAACTAGCTGTAAATTTGCTGGATGACTATCAAAAGCAGCAAATCTGTACGTCTTTTGTCTCTGTCTCACTGGAGCAGGGTGAGGGTCTGACTAAGCCAAGCCAGCGCTGGTGGTGGGATGGGGCTAATGCTTGGCCTTATTTGCATTGCCCTGATCTCCACGAGCATTTCCCTGTGAGATAGGTTTGTACAGCTCTGAAAAGACAGACTTTCCTAACCTGCTCCCCAGCTTATGATGGCGAGTGCTTACGCTTCTGCATACGATCCACAGCCCTCGTATGCTCACTCAGGCAGACAAGCTATTTTTGCATGAGTAACCCTGAAACTCTTGACAGAATTGAAAGTCTGGCGATAAGGTGGCTGTGCTCTGCATCCAAATGGAGCTATAATTTTACTGCTGGGTAGTTTATATTCAGGCACTGCTGCTTAAGGACATAGCTATAGGATCAATGATGTTAAGAAAGCAGCAAATTAACCAACAACTCATTTATAATGTCAATTCTGTCTAGAAAAATAACTATTACTGTCAGTGCTGGAACAAGGCTGATTGTTCAAGTGCATTGAAATGTAGCTTCCACGATGTTCGATCCCAGCTGACACACTGTGGATAGCAGGATCGAGAAGCATTATCACCAGCAATGTTAGACATTGCCTGGATGACTTTGTCTTTACAACATGGTATTGGCATATCTGCACTGGTGGTGGGGGAGGACGTGAGCCCTTGACACAAGAGTCAAATCCAGCCGTTTGACAAGCACAGCATTTTCACCCTGACAGCTGCCAGTGCACAGGGATCCTCCAGCATCATGCGTGCAGAGCTGGCTATCAGAAACTTCCTGAGCAATCTGCAGCAAATGCCTTATGTGGTAGCTCACAGGCCTGCAAATACACATCAGGTGACAGCAGAAACACGAGACATGGTGATGGTCAGCGGAGGGTTTTTGTTAACAAACAGGAAGGCACATATGGCCTGGTGCTCCCAATCTCTATCCATACACCTGGGGGTGCCAACTTCTTGCTGAGCTACTCTAAATTGCTGTGGGTGAGTGTCTAAACTTCATTTGCTTGGGGTACTTTGTGGAGGATGGAGACTGTGCCCCTGAGTATTAGTGCAGATGTTGGCTGTTGCAAATGAGATGATTTAGTCCACTTCTCAACAGAGAAAGGCCAGCAAACACAGGGATGTCATCTCAACTGACAATCTCAATTTAGATAAACTTGTCTTCTAACTTCTTTGGACTCTGTAGATGAGTTTAGGTATTCATCTGCATTTACGCTTGTGTTTAGTAACGAAAGCTGATTGGCAATGAACTAATTCAAGTTCCAGCATGACTAATCTAGTCAATACACCAGCCTGGGGTGGGGAAACCTCCATCTGATGAAGCCTCAGCAGGTGTAGAACATGCTGGTCCTTCCCTCACTCACTCACTGTTCAGTTGTGCTGATACAACCCTTCAGGCAAATGTGGTCTCCGGCAGACTGCAGGCTTCCTTGTTTAATTATGGGTCACTTCAAAAACACCACCTGCACAGAGGGAATGGGATGAGGGTCCCAGCTCTTTGTTTGTGACCCCTTGAGTATAGATCTTGGGCAAAACTGGTCTGCAAATCAGGGCTGGGCTAGGAAAGACAACAAAGGTGAAGCTCATCGGCAGTTGTGCCATTAATTGTTTTGTATGCTGAGATGGTACAGACCAATTGTGAATCTCCAAACTGTATTCTTCAGGAAGTAAACATGAATGCTTGCAGGGTTACTCTTTCTATTGACATACACCTCTTAGGTGCTCAACCAAGGTCCTAATCTGAACCTGTTTGGACAGAAGAAATGGCAATCCCAGATGAAAAGCATATATAAATGCAAAAGACTAAAAGAACAAGATGGTACTGGACAGCAAGAGAGGCTGCTGGGCACTGACACCTTTGCACCTAACGTTGTGGAAGGGGCAATGGCAACAAAGACCTAGCAGATCATAACATCTTCTTGAAGCCTTACGAAGGTGAGATGGAAAGACAGGTTCAGCATGGAGATAAGGTTACAGTAAAACAGGCTAGATTGGCCAGGCGGGCTTGCACAGGTGAGCAAGATGGAAATTCCTTTATATTCACAGCAAATATATTGTTCTCAACACTCCTCAGTATTCTCCTCCTTAAAACTAGCTTCCTCTGTGGTGTCTTGCAAATTTTTACCCCAAAACCCATAAAAATGGCAGGGCTGGGAGACACCACTGACACATACAGTGGATCTACTCAGATGTTATAAATCCACAGTGCTGCCACTGAATGTGACTGTTTACCAAGACTACGTTTTCACATGTCAAAATTGATGTTCTCAGCATGGATAGCTAAAACAATTTTTTTTAGGGTTCACCCGAGACAAGTATAAGAAAAATCTAATAGGATAACAAGACAAATCCTATTGACTTCAGAGGGATCATAGAAGCAATCCAACAGTATTTCAAGCCTGTAGAGCACCTCTGACTCCAACAGCCTCTACATCCTACACTGCAGTGCATTATGAGTTATTCATGTCTTCATGGTTGGGAATATGTGAGCCCTAGAGCACTTCCAAGCTGCTTATCTCCAGCTGTACAGCTTGTGGGCTGCAAGGTCATGAGCGGAAACCTGGGGAGGATGACAATGCCGGCAGAAGAGCTCAAACTGGCACATAGCTGTCTCAGTTCTGGGATGCCATTACTGGATGTTGGTCCTTTTGCAGAAGGAAGCAGCAGAAACTGTGTGGCCTCCAACAGGCCCTTGCAGCCATCAGGATGGGAATGGCTCCAAAAGAGGATACTTAGCAGATGAAAGATGTTTGTTTGGATGATATCTTAATCCATTTTGTCATCCCTCAGACTTGGAATTGACTGTGTAATAAGGCCTGACAGGGAAACTGTCATAAAAACAGGCAAGCAGACCACTGCTGTCAAACAGTTGACTTTTGCGTCCCCCTAGGTCTCTATTAAATCATTATTATGCACTTTTGCCATCAGTCTTTTGATACAAAGAATGGATGACATGCGTGTACACCACGTGAGCAGGTTTTAGTTCGCTCTAGCCCAAACGTCCTCTGCCATCTCAAAAATCACACACTGAATATGTGCACAACTTTCTGAAGAAGTCTGATTATGGTTGTGACCATGTGTAGGCAGTAGACTCAAACTGTTGTGTATAGGAGCACAGAACCCCTGGAGACAATAGAACAAACTGGGTTTGCTCCAAGAAAATGGACAGGAACCCTAGAAGACCTTCAGGTCAGAAATCTTCCTTTTGCTCGTACCAAGTTACAGAAGAGTCCACAAACTGAATGCAACCAATGAGAAAGGTTTTGTCCACCCACAGCCCAGTTAATTCTACCCACAAGGAAACTGAAGTTGGCCTGATGAGCCTGTCCCCGGGGCTATTTCACCACCACTTGACCTTTCAGTCTAGAAAGGTCCTTACCTTTTCGCAAGCTTCTGAGGGTTTTTGTAATTTTTGTAAAGTCCTACTTCTTGGTTATTTACTGTGCTTGGGGACAAAAAGAAGAGACACATCTCCAAAGCCATCAACAAAAGGCAGAACAACACCTGCTTTGGATCTGCCCCTAAGATGTTCCTGTTCTGTGCCAGATAGAGACTGATGTGGCACCCATTCCCACCCAAGTGACAGTAAACTTCTGTATCCTAGAAATTAATGGGTGAAGCTAGGAGCTGATGTAGAGGGAATCAAGTTGTTTTAAAAAATGCCTCTTACAGTAAGGGTACAAATTTAAGATTTTCATTATTCTACTCCCTTGTCATGTCAAGGCAATAGAGTACAACCACCGCTTCTCCTTTCTTTATTCTCTAGTGGACATTTCAGTGGGAACTCTGACACCCCAGAGCAAGCTACAGTGACAAAATTAAATGATCTCTTACATCTGACAGTGAAGATATTTATTTTACATTAGGGACTGATGCACAACTATGTGTTAAAGAAAGCAGTCACTATTCATTCATCCTCCCTTCAGGATGCCACTCTAACAAAGCTGAACCCTAGAGCAGGGCAAAACTATATTTCAGAACTGGGAAGACATCTCTACCATGCCAGTGTTAGCGTGAGTTTGAAGGAGCTTCTCTCCACAAGCTGAAAACACAACAGAGAGGTAGGTCAAGTCTAACAAGCCCTGTAAAAACTTTATAGCATCACTGTGGTCTTCCACAGACACTACACCAGCTGTGCAGAAACACCTCCATGAGAAGGGTGCATTTTTACTTTGATTTTGTTTTGTTTTAAATAACATTTGAGTATTCAGTTTGCCTGCTGTAAAGTCTGAACCAAATAGTCTTGTGGGCTCAATAACCCCACCTACAAAGAAAGAAATGTTCCAAACTGCTTCTGAATAGGACATGAGACATTCCCAATTCATGAACAAACAAGGAAAAGTCAAACAAACTTAAAAAAACCCACTGCTTATATTGAAGCATAATGTTTCTGTGATTTAAAACCTCTTTTTATGGCCTCAAATGGCCTAATGGGGGCATTATCTTATTATCTCTGATGACAGGGGCTGTACAGGACACCTTGCAGGTGACTTTGTTTTCAGCTCTTTTGGATGCAGACTTTGATAACGCAGGGATTTGGGGCCAGCCTGGCTTTGGAAGAAATCCTGTGTTCTTCATTGCAGTACTTTATCACTACAGAAGACACATTTGGAGAGCCTTGAAAACGTGGAAAGTCAGACTTTGCCCCACTGAGGATACGCAAGAAATTAAAACCAATGCTGGGAAAACCAAAGGTGCTGATATGTGCATTATTCATCATATGGATTAACACATCCCAGTGCACACGGCACACAGATGCAAGCAATCATCTTCATTTCATTTCACTGTTCGCACAACCTCCTTTCAGCACAGAAAAGCTCATCAAAGCCCATGAGATCACGGCGGGAAGGAAACTAAACACTAAAAGGCTTTCACCAATGATAACACTTAAAGAATCAACTTCCAAAGAGCAAGTCGAGAGAATGGAAATGAAACAAGGTTTCCTTCTCACCACTTTGATGGACAGCATTAGCCCGTGACATGTCTTGTTTCTGCATCTTCCAAAGTGGAGCTTGTGGAAAAAAGCAGGGTTTGAGAGCATTTATTTGAATTCTTGGCAGCTGCTTCGTTCAGCCATGCTCAAACCTCTCACTTATTCTTTGCAAGTCATCTGTAAACAGCCCGGGAAAGGGCTTTTTGTTCTCAGAAAACGTTTGGGAGGTGCCTCTGTGTGCTAAATATCCAGAATTGTGCACATACAAAAATGTATTTGTTCTTCCATTTGCAGAACCTCCCAAACATCATTCATAAATAGCAGCTGGAGTGACTGTGCTTTGAAAACCACCACCACTGAAAATTGTTTTTAATAGTTACTATCTGCATACTTAGAGAAAGGTACATTCAAAAAACTAAAAGGACAGCTGTGAAATAAAGGGGGGTTTGGTCCTTTGTACAACTGCCAGATACTGCGTGCAAAAAAATTCCCTGTCAGTGTAATTTAAAGTTCATCTGCTTGTGTAGGCCATTCAACAAATTCCTGGGCTAATGTTCAGGTCCAACAGGTTCCCCCCGACATTGCTGTACCTTTGTCCATGACTGCCAGCGTTCCTGCTGTACCAGACTTAGCAGCCTGCCACATGACAACACACCAGCCTCTGTGTTCATTCAGAAATCCATGCCTATTTTTTGAATCCAGTCATTTAGGACATCCTCCTCTGCATCGTATCAATTGCAGTGTATGTCACCAAGGCAATTGCCTGGTGAAATCCAGCCAAGATTGCCAGTGGTGTTCCCAGCCCACGATTTCCGCATATCAGCTCTGCAGAGCAGTTTGAATGCTGCAAATGGGGTATAAAAAACCCAGGGTAGCTGCAGAACAAAAAATTCAGCTTATGTACATTTGTGCCTCATTATTCCCTGCCTGTGAGCATAAGTTTCCTTCTCCCCAGCCTTTAGGGAGTGCTGCTCCACAGACTGATCCTTTCTCATGCAAATAAGTGTGCCCCGTGCATGAATAAGCAAAGAAGATTGTGTTTTCCTCCTGCTTTAGAGAATTCAACCCATCTGGAAGCAGAAACGATGTTACTTAGGTGATGGCACAGGGCAGGAGGAAGGAATAGCAATAGCAATAGAGATGTGTGTGAAAGCTGAAGGAATACATCCAAACTATTTTACAAGCACTTAAAATACTAATTAGCAAGTCAAGATGCAATGAAGACAGCATTAAAAAATTAAACAAATAACTTGGCTGCTAATGCTCCTGGGCTTGCTGTAGTACAAGCAGTGCCTTTGTATGGCACCAGACAAGAAATCTACATGCACATCCATCCTCACTCTCCCCTTCCCAGTTCTTATTTTTTTCTGCAGTGTGATCCTCTTCATTAATTGTTAGAACATGGGGAAAGATGTCCCTCTCCAAAAAAAAGCACAGCTATGTTTAAATAAGATGTAGCCCTTCCTTTCACCTGCCCAGGGCACAGCAGGCACAGAAGTAGCAAGAAACTCAAGCTGTGAAATCTTGGTCAAGGAGCTCTGAGTTGCCTAATCTGGGCTGGGTCAATGCCTTTATGATGACATGCACAGGAATTTCAGCAGAAAAGCAAAATAAAAGTCTCCACTAATAGCCTTTTGGTTTTATTGCCTTCTTTCTGTTTGAAGGAGGGAAAAAAAGAGAAGACTCCTGAAAGGTAGTTAGCAATGATGATTTTCCCCATCTTTCAGACACAACATAGGAAGAAAGACCTGCTCATTCACAGCACGATGAATCCCATCATCACACCATCACAGCCTGAACACCAACTTTGCCACACATTCACAAAAAAATCCCCCTGGATTGGCCACCTGAACCACTTCAGCCTGTGGTCTCATGAAAGGCCACCTGCTGTCCCCCTTCTGCCTAGGTTGGCCAAGCTGTCCAACAAAACTCTGAATGGCAAAGGTGGTGTAAAGATTTGGCACCTTCTGCTTCAGGAATTTGCTTATCTCCCAATTAATTTGGGATCGATGGAAACTTCTGTACTTATGGCTCATAGGTGCTGCCACTGCGCACCTTTCATTTGGAGATACCTCATCCTAGTCATTGCAGCTGAAAGGGTATTAGGGCACGAGGACTGCTAGTCTAATTCAATGGGGGAAATCTCCAGTTTCTGGTATTTTTAAAATATATACATCTTCAATAAGAGCTGTCACAGCCAACTCAGCTTCTCTGATAAGGCCAGGGTGGGGAAAGAGTGAGGACTGTCAATGGGTTAGTTGGATCATTTACTGCACATAAAATCACCAGTGACCAATATATGATGGGAGAAGCCACACAATGAAGCAAGCAAGCAAAGCCTTTATCTTGTGTCATGCACTGGCCAGCCATGACAGGGAAAAAAAGATGTTTTCCATGACAACAGGAGACACTGCAAAATGACAGATGCACTGCACAAATGGAAAAATCCTTCTTCCTAAGCCAGAGTCCTCATAGTGCCCCACTTTCCTCACCCATTGTCCTCCACTTTAATATGTGGATCTCTCATGACAACTGGGACTCCCAGTTTCCTCTAAGCCATGTGAGCAACAGTTCCCTTCCAGTATTTTCCACCTTTTTTTCTGTAAGAAGGAGAAGGGAGGGAGCCTGCAGGTGGGCTTGGGCTGCCATCCAGCTTGGCTCTGCCCCAAGAGCTTGTGTGTACCAAGGTGGTGTACCGTGACCTGCAGCCACTAGAAACAGTGAAGATGCAGCTGAGAGACAAATCCTACCCAACCTTGCTGCACTGTCTCTTACATTTCATCAGAGGTGGCAATCGGTGCCCTTCTGCATTTGCCTCCTTCTCCAGTGCTATCTGCTCTTATAAGTTTACCTTATTTCTGAGCAGAGAACCTCTTTTAGTGTTTCTTGTTCCAAGGATACCCATGGTCCACATCCCCAGTTGCTTTTTCATTTTTTTTTTACAGGAGACCAGCTCCTTGGTAGTTAAATCTGGATATTTGGCAGCTCACACACTTGTTGGTGGGGTGAATCCCTCCTGCCTCCTTTGGTATGGTATCACCAGTCCAGTTCTCTCTCCCTGGTTTCTCTCTAAATGCATCACGTAACATGATGGTCTACCTCATTAGGTGTGACAAACTTTCCTGAGGGACACCTGAATATTGAACAGACAGTTTCCAATAGGTGGTGCCTTCCTCCTTCTCACAAAGGTGAGGAGATGTGCTGGACACACTCTACCTCTGCACCACCCCCCTGGCGTCTCTCGAATTGAGCGCATTGATCGGGATTTAAGGACAGCACTTTGACAACTGAACTTGCAATAGCCACCCAGTTCCAGGAGATGTTGCTGTGTGCTTTCAGCTAAAAGCCTGGAGGAAAAGCCTGGAGGAGATGCACACGGAGCATGGGAATTGCAGCGTTAGGGGAAAAAATTTTAAGTGCCCTTGAAGTGAGTAGTGTTAGTGTACGAGTATGGGTAAAAGCAGTATTTGGGACAGTTCTGCACTTTACAGGGTGTGAAGAAGAGGCGCCTCTAGCAAAAAGCAGGTGGGTGGTAGTGTCAAGGATTGGGCCCCCATTTCTAGACATCTCTCATGCCTCAGACTGTGTTGCTTTTTCACATTTGCTGGTATGATGCCACACAGAAGGCAGGTCACTGCTTTAAATAAAAATTCTGTTCTTCTTAACTGCCTTTTGAACTAGAGTAGGAAAAACCTTCCAAACTTTCTAGCTCACCACATGGCCAGTTAAACACAACCCTCTAGAGAACGAGACAACAGGAGATACATACACTTCTAAGCTTTTAAACAACAGTCTGCATCATAATTTCTCCAAGGCTATGAGCAAAGTCCCCAGAGAGGACCGGAGAAGGGACGGAGCTCTAGTACAGTGTGACTGGAGGAATCACTGACGTGCCCAGATGTCCTGGTTTAACTGGGTCTGTCCCTGAGTGCCAGCAAGATTAGTCAGCACGCTGCCTTGGGGTTTGCTCTGGGCAGAGTGTTGGTGTTGTCTTCTGTTGCCCCCACCCAGGCTGCCCTGGGAACGAGCTTGTTCCCAGCTCCCCGCAGGAGCCAAGGACAGCTGTCTCTTTGCAGGGTGATTACCTGTGCTTGGTGTCACCCTGCATGACCCAGCCTGGGGAGCCTGCTGCCTACATTTGTTTGTAAAGACTGGCCACCCTGCAAGGAGAAATAAGGACAACCAGAGAAAACAGGAGCACATAAGGTTGCTTGGATTCTGTGATTCTATAACCAGTTGTGTGCAAAGTTATACACGTGTCCAGGGTCATCCCTATACAGCCAAGTACCTGAAGCACACATTGAATGTTATTATTGTTAGAAAGGATCTGAGTTACTACGACTAATACACGAAAGCCAATAGCGTCTAGACACAAGTCTGGTAACAGTAATTCTTTAGTCATGTTCAAGACTCTGCTGTGGCAGGGAAGCAATGTGTCGGGGGCACAAAATCCTGCTTTGTGCCCAATAAAATTGCTTACTCAGATGGAAGAGAGTGCTTCAAAAACCTGGGCACCTTGATGCTTTACACTCAACTTTGATCCCCAGACAGAAAGCAGTCCTCAAGACAGAGCCTTGCTACTGTTTCCTCTCCAGCCAGCCCTTAACCTTGTGGTTTTACTAACAATATGTTGAAAATAGACTAGAAATTTGACTAGGATATGTAAAAAATAATGGAGAGCAGCAAAAAATTGCACTGTTTTGTGACTGAAGCTGGCTGAAGGCACAAGAAATTGGATGTCTGCCGATCTCGTTGAGGAACACAGGGGCTTGAAACCTCCATCTGCTGTTATTTCTGCCCATCCCAGATGGCTGCACCTCAGGACATGGACTGGTTCAGGAGTAGCAGCTGGGTTCAAAATCACGGCATGGGAAGAATTAATTGAAATATATACTTGGTGGTAACCTCTGCATTGGAATGCTCTGAAACATCAGCTAGAAAAGCACTACATAGAGGTAGTGGTGGGCAAACATGGGGTCAGCCGTGAGTGCCAACACTGAGCAGCTGCGGTGCATCTGGGCATCTGGATTGGGGAGTTCATTTTAAAAGTATTTGCATTCACTAAGTGCTTTGCTGTTCAAAACAGCCTTAAGGATGCTGCAGAATTGGAGCTGCAGCTCCAGAGGCTCCCGATCTGTACTGGACTAAGCAGCTCTAATGAAATAGTGCCGCAAAAGGTACTGTTTGATCTTTAGTAATGGTGAGGTCTCAGCTTGCACCAAATATCACTCTTCTAAACAGCACCTGGTTACTGGGAGGGCATGAGCCCTGGGCTAACCCCAGAAGGTTGCAGGATCAAAGTCTCCCTTTTTTTGGTGAGAAAGACACGAAATGCAGCAGGGAAGGAAAGCATAATCCTACAGATGCAGCGTGCACAAGATGACTTGTTTTCAGGATGGGCCACCAGGCCCTGGCCTGTGTCTCTGAGCAGTGCAGGTATAGCCAGAGAAACTGCAGACCCCTCCAAAGGCTAGAGAATGGGTTTCTGCAGGTGCACAGCTCAGTAGGTCAGGCTTGGCCAAGGCACAGCCTAGCACCAGCTCCACTCAATACAGATATTTCCAATAAAATGCGAAAAACCCCTGCTTCCCATCACTTGGCACCACTTTCAAAAAGAGCCATTGTGGCTATGTAAAAGAATTTTTATGCTTTTGTGTAAACTTTCCCAGGCTCCTCTGCTTCATGTTACAGTGCTGGGAAAAGGCTACTACACCTCTGATCAAGCCTGACAGCCCATTACTGAGCTGGAGTTGAGCAAAGCAGAGATTAGTGTCAAAGATGCAGTCTTCCCCATGTGTGATTTGCTATCCAGAGAACAGCACTGGGCATCTTCCATCACTTCAGTTTCTTCACTCCATCCTGAGCTGCACCAAGAGCACTGCCATCAATCTGCTGGCTTGCTCTGACTTGCAAGGGGGATGGATTTGAACAGATGGATGCTCAGACCCTTCACTGTGTCCTGCAGTACTGAAATACTTATAACTGGAATGGGCAGGCTTGAAAGCCTAAACTGCGTTCATCTCTTCCTTGCATGCACACAGGCACTTACAGACATAGGCAGCTTTATCCTTCATTCATGAACAAATGAAGACAATCCATGCAAAAGCATTCACTGCTGTGTGCATATAGGGCTTTACAGACGTGAATATCCTTGCACCACCAACATGCAGAGAAGGTTGGAAGCAGATCTGAGTTTACACTGGAGTCTGGCCCATGACATTTAACTTGCATGACAAAACCAGAAGTTGAGCATCATCTATTACGATTAGATCCTGACGGCAAACAGTTTCAGATTAGAAGTACAGACAAAAGGGAAACAAGCTCTACCTCACAGCAATCTCCTATTTTGTTCTTTGAGACTCTAATTGCTTCTATTTTTAATTGCATATTTATACCACAGACTATTTCTTTCCCTTTAAGGTGACAGGAGCGAAATCGACTTACAATATTTCTATGTCTTTTCATGAAGGTGCTGAAGTAATTGCCTGCTCATTTTTACTTTTTGAAAATGTATTTTAGGGCAGAAAAAAAAAAGGACTTGATAAATACCAGAGAAATGAAAAGGCAGTGTCTCTTCCCAGCTAGGACATCTCATTGTGGGTAGGGAAAGGATCCCAGTTTACAAGGCAAGAACAAGGCTTGAGGGCCTGACCCACATGAGCCCATAGCCTTTTCTTTTCAATCCTTGTTAAATCTGCTTTCAAACCCTGCTTTGGTCCAAGTTCTGGGGGCTCTTCCAAGTCATACTGGCCTCATATATGTATTTATGAAGGCTATATACAAGAACATGTATCTGCAAAGTGTTACAATACAATGGGTTTAACGTAAAGCCTTCAACATCTACATAATGCAAGAAAAACCAGCTTTAATAAACAGTGTTGCCTCCTCTGCTCTCCAGCATCACCCCAGGCTTCCCCCTGCGCCCTTTAGAAATGAAGGTGTTCTTGCTAGTGCTATATTTTAAATTTAGGCAAGTTTTAGTGTTGTGGTGCTACTGAGCAGCTTCTTCAATTAGTAAAATACCTGAGATTTCAGGTCCACCACAGCCAGCCAAGGGCAGCAAAGCCACCCTGGGAAAAAGAATTTGCTACCTCAGCCCTTCCTTGTACTATGTGGCAGAAGAAGTGAGTTGCTCATTGCAGTTCTTCATGCTACAAGGTCAGCTCTCCTGGAGTGAAGACACAGAGATTCATCCCTTCATGCTACTTGAAGCAGATCTCTCCTTCTGATCCATGGAGAGACAAACACCTCTCCTTGTTTAAGACAATGGTGAATCAGACCTCTTTTTTGTTTTTCATGCAAATCCCTTAAGAAAGTGTTGGGTTAGAAATCTTATACCAATATTGCAGGTACAGATACAAATGTGATCAAATGAAAATGTAGTTAATCTTCTGTTCAGTAAGAACTGCTGCTTGTGATGGTAAGAGACTCTGGGTTTGATTTGGCAATCGGTCCAGAAGAATATGAATGAAACAGTATTCCTTCATTGTTACCATTTATAACGAAAAAAAGCTATTTCAATAGTGAAAAAACCAAACCCTGAGCACAAGCACTTTCTTTTCCTCAGTACCTTTTGCTGGCAGGTTTCAGTAGACTGCAGTTAAATAAGGCTTCACCATCTCCCAGAGGGCTGGAAGTGACAAAAGCTTTGTTCAGATGAAGAACCGAGACAGATGTTAAGGTGTAAATTCTCCCTGTTGTCAGTGCAGAGAACCCAAATGGGGGAATCAGACACCTCCATGGCAGCCTTCAAGCATCTTAAATTAAGCAGTCAGAAGGCAAACCATCTAAGGTTAAGTCTAAGTGAGTTGAAAGCTGTAAAGAATCAAACCTGAAGCATAACTGATAGAAACTTCGATTTACCTAAGCCCAGCAGACCCCACTGTGTCACATTTATCTGTTTTATGACTAATAAACATGGATAAAAGTGCTTTTAGCAATTAATGTATCAATGCTGCATTAAAAAAAAAAAAAATCCTTTATTGCCCAGAATGTTCTTGTTGGAGCCTGTGACCAGCTGTAATACTGACTTTAAGAGTCTACACTTACAGAGCTGTTGGGAAACTCAAAAGGGTCCACCTAGCAGGAATGTTCAATGGGGAACTGTGGCCTTTGACAGTGTTGAAAAACCAGCTTCAGAGCAGTTCAGGTTTAAATAAGCCTGGTACTTCCAGGTCAGGGTTTTTGTTGAGAAGGCTAGGACCAGTTTTCCTGTACTTGGAAGTTCAAGGATGAAGGTGTGGGAAGAGAGGTGGTAGTGCTTTTTTCAGACTTGCAGGAGCCATACTCTTTTAGTCCATGTCTTCACCTTCCAGATCTTCACCTACCAAATCTTCAGGGTGGATTTGGGATTTGGGATTTGGGAAAGTGAGGGGGAAGCACCCTCCATCTCGTAAACCTTAGTGAATGAGGGAGTAATGAAAAGGAATGAAGGCAAAACTAATACTTTAGCTTCCAGATTTAAATTTTGTTCAACTAAAAATCCAGAAAACTCAACTTTTCACCATTTTTTCAACCAGCTGTAAATTTTGTCCAATCTTTTTAAGATGGCTTATTACACTGGAGCCCCCCATTACATTAAGGAAAGCAGGGGGGAAAAAAAAGATGAAACCTATTTGAAGAGATGTTTTAGGGATAAAACACTTTCTAGGGGTGGCCTTTTTTGGAAATTTGTTAAGGCAGGTGGACAAAATATCCAGTGTGACCACCAGGTACCTGTAGAGCAAATGGAGGAATGTGTTTGGGCTTTTTTTTAGAAAAAAATGTCTTACAGGATCAGTACTTCAGGAAATAAACCTCAGAGGCACTATTTGGGTACAATGGAGCTATGAAAAAATGTATGTAAAGCCTAAAAATCAAGGAATAGTGCTAATGCAAATCTCTGATGACCTAGTTGTGGGCTCACTACTCATCCCTTCCAAACCGTTTGCTTCAAAGCAGCAGTTCTGCTTCAGAGCTGATCCCAATTCTCCCCAAGCTTTTCTCAATGGGCCATAAGTGCTTAGAAACCAGCTGAAGGCTGCTTTCCCTTCATCCTTCCTGGGTATATTGAAGCAGGAGCTTCTCTGTTTTTTAACTGCAACTAAGGGGAAGAAATCTGCTCAGGCTCTATATATGGCTGCAAAACTCTGCTCTTACAGCTTACTAAAAAAGTGCTGTGAGGTGTGTATATATAGTGTATATATATATATATATATATATAGTACATATAGTTTGTGCACACTGAATTTATTTCAGGAGTGAACAAGGATGCTAGTACACAAGTGTTCCATCAGTGTATCATTGCAATCCTCCTCGCAACAACAGAGCTGGCTACAGAATCAAAGTTGATCTCCATCCTTTCAGCTGAAAAAGACCTCTACACAAAACTAATTTTAATAGGCAGTCTGTGCTGTGTGCTCTTGACATTGAATCTAGCTGTCACCAGCTTGTTTGAATAACATAATTATTCAGGTCAAACCAGACCTTGGGAGGTCTCTAGTCATCCTCCTTCCCAAAGCAGGAGCAGGAGAGATCCCAGGAAGATTTCCTGAGTAACCCCACTTGTAACCAGCCTTCAGGTAGAGTACAAACCACAATGCTTAGACCCAATGGTCTGGCCAGTTTTCCCACACATCTAGTAGTCCACCCATCCAGACCGTAACATCCCAACTTGGATGCAAGAAAGCTGGGGGAGACTGCATCAAAAGCCTGGTTGAAGTCAAGGTAAGTGACATCTGTTGCTTTCCCTCATCCACAGATTCAGTTGTCTCTTCTCAGAAGGCAATCAGGTTGGTTGCACTCAATTAACCCTTTACAAGTGCATGGCTATTGCCAGTCACCACCTCCTTCTGCTGCTGCTTAGAAATATGTACTTGCTCCATGATTTTCTCCAGGAGCAAAACAAGTCTGAGCCCCATTCTCCCTGAGCAGTGGGCAGCCTGGGACTGAGGGGCAAAGAACTTTTAGGTCGTAAATTTAGGAGGGACAGACAGGGAAGGAGAGGTGGTGGGGTGGCTCTGTATGTTAGGGACTGTTATGATTGCTTTGAGCACAGGTGTAGTGAAGACAGGGTTGAGTGTCTTTGCATTAGAATCAGGGGGAAGGCCAACAGGGCAGATGTTGTAGTAGGAGTCTACTGCAGGCCACCCAACCAGGACAGAGAGGTGGACGAGATATTTTATAGGCACTTAGGTGAAATCTCACGATTGGTTGCCCTTGTTCTTGTGGGTGACTTTAACTTCCCAGACATCTTCTGGAAATACAACACAGCAGAATGAGACCAGTCCCGGAGATTCCTAGAATGTGTGGGAGACAACTTCGTGATGCAACTGGTGAGTAAACCGACCAGAGAAGGTGCCCTGCTGGATCTCCTCTTTGTGAACAGAGAAGGGCTGGCGGACGACGTGGAGGTTGGAGGGCGACTAGGGCACAGCGATCATGAAATAAAAGAGTTCTCTATTCTTAGAGAGGTCAGGAGAGAGCTAAGCAGGACTGACATCCTGGACTTCAGAAGGGCTGACTTTGTCTTGTTTAGGCACCTGCTTGAAAGGATCCCCTGGGAGACTCTCCTGAAGTGTATAGGGGCCCAGGAAGGCTGGGTGCACTTTAAGAAGGAAGTGTTAATGGCTCAGGAGCAGGTGGTCCCCAGGTGCTCTAACAGAAGCAAACACCAGAGAAGACCACCCTGGCTGAACAGGGAGCTTTGGCTGCAACTCACAGAGAAAAGGAGACTTCACAGCCTTTGGAAGAAGGGGCTGGCCACACACAGTGATTACAAAGACGCTGTGAGGCTATGCAGGGTGGAAATCAGGAGGGCTAAAGCCCAGCTGGAAATTAATTTGGCCTCTGCAATCAAGGATAACAAGAAAAGTTTCTATGTCAGTAGCAAAAGAAAGTCCAGGGATAGTCTCCATCCCCTGCTAGATGCAGGAGGAAATTTGGTAACAAGTGATGAGGAAAAGGCTGAGGTGCTTAATGCCTTCTTTGCCTCAGTCTTTAATAACAAGACTAGTTGTACTGAGGGAATCCAGCCTCCACAGCCAGAATACAGAGACTGGGAGAACGACCCCCCTTCAATCCAGGAGACAATCAGTGACCTACTGCATCACATAGACATTCACAGGTCTATGGGACCAGACGGGATACATCCAAGGGTGCTGAAGGAGCTGGCTGGGGTGCTCGGCAAGTCCCTTTCCATCATTTACCAGCAGTCCTGGCTGACCGGGGAGGTCCCAACAGATTGGAAATTGGCCAATGTGACGCCCTTCTGGAAGGATGATCCTGGAAATTACAGGCCTGTCATCTTGACTTCGGTGCCCGGGAAGGTGATGGAGCAGCTCATCCTAAACACCATCATGCAACACCTGAGGGACAACCAGATGCTCAGGCCCAGTCAGCATGGGTTTATGAAAGGCAGGTCCTGCCTGACAAACCTGATCTCCTTCTATGACAGAGCGACCTGCTTATTGGATGAGGGAAAGGCTGTGGATGTTGTCTACCTTGACTTTAGCAAGGCCTTTGACACCGTTTCCCACAGCATTCTCCTGGTGAAACTGGCTGCTCGTGGCTTGGATGGGCACACGCTTCGCTGGGTAAAAAACTGTCTGGATGGCCGGGCCCAAAGAGTTGTGGTAAGCGGAGTTAAATCCAGTTGGCGGCTGGTCACAAGTGGTGTCCCCCAGGGCTTGTTTTGGGGCCACTCCTGTTTAACATCTTTATTGATGATCTAGACGAGGGGATCGAGTGCACCCTCAGTGAGTTTGCAGATGACCCCAAGTTGGGTGGGAGTGTTGATCTGCTCGAGGGCGGGGAGGCTCTGCAGAGAAACCTGGACAGGCTGGAGCCATGGGCTGAGGCCAGCTGGGGGAGTTTCAATAAGGCCAAATGCTGGGGGCTGCCCTTGGGCCACAACAACCCCCAGCAGTGCTACAGGCTTGGGGAGGAGTGGCTGGAGAGCTGCCAGTCAGAGAAGGATCTGGGGGGGTGAGTGACAGCCGGCTGAACAGGAGCCAGCAGTGTGCCCAGATGGCCAAGAAGGCCAATGGCATCCTGGCTTGTGTCAGCAATAGCGTGGCCAGCAGGGACAGGGAAGGGATCTTACCCCTGTACTTGGCACTGGTGAGGCCGCACCTTGATGACTGTGTTCAGTTTTGGGCCCCTCACTACTAAAAGGACATAGAGTTACTCAAGTGTGTCCAGAGAAGGGCTACAAAGCTGGTCAAGGGTCTGGAACACATGTCCTATGAGGAGTGGCTGAGGGAACTGGGATTGTTTAGTCTGGAGAAGAGGAGGCTGAGGGGAGACCTCATCGTCCTCTAAAGCTACATGAAAGGAAGCTGCAGGGAGCTGGGTTTGAGCCTCTTTAGCCTAGTAGAAAGCGACAGGACAAGAGGGAATGGCCTCAAGTTGCGCCAGGGAAAGTGTAGACTAGATATTAGGAAGTATTTCTTTCCAGAAGGGGTTGTTAGGTATTGGAATGGACTGCCCAGGGAGGTGGTGGAGTCCCCATCCCTGGAGGTGTTCAAGAGTAGGGTCAATTTAGAGCTTAAGGATGTGCTGTAGGTGGGAACTGTGCTAGGCGAACGGTTGGACTAGATGATCTCCAGGGTCCTTTCCAACCTAGATGATTCTGTAAATCAAACTGTCAAGAAAGAGCTACAGAAGCTACCAGTCACAGAAGACACTTGGAAGCTACCAAGAGCAAGATGAACTTCAGAATAACAAAAGCCAAACAAAAAAACAATTCCCCGAGGTATAACAAACCCCACAAACAAACACCAAAACCCAAAGAAAACCTCACCCCCACAAAAGCCTGCCTGTATAAATAATTCACGAACAGCCAAAAAAACAAAACAGGGAACCACCCACTTCCCCGGACTGCCAAAAATGAAGAGGAAAGACAACAATAACAAAGTCAACAGCCATCCAAACAAACTGCCCAAATCCAGAAACAATAAACCCCTCTCTCCCAACCTGCTGAAAAGACCAACAGCAGTAATGTCTTTGCTGAAAAACTATCCAGAAAAAAAAAAAAAAAGTCAAAAAGAGAGACAGAAATCAAACAATGGTTTGTTGGTTTCTTGGAAATATTTATGAACAATATTCAGAGGAAATGTTCTCAAGGGGAAGTCACGTAACTGAGTACAGAAATGAGGCAGAGATGGGAAAACAGATGGATCTGGCTCTCCAGAGGGGACTTCTAATGCCTAATGAGCCCAAAGTCATCAGTTCATTCCCACCACGCACATACATCAAGCCTCTGACAAAGAGCAACTTCATACCTTAGCTAGTGACACTTCTGATGAGATACTTTAGCTGGCACGAGTTTGATTTATTAACTCAAAAGCTGACTGATGCCAGTAAAGATAAAGTCATTCAGTTTTCAGAGGATTTTCCAACCCATTCACTTTTTTTAGTTGAATATTGCAAATATTCTTTAACTAAATACCCATAGGATGGCTTGCTGTTAATAGTCCTTTAATTTATTTGCTTACAAGTGAGAATTTTGCACCAGAGGGGAGCCTTTTTGCACACAAAGTAACAGAACACAAGGCAGGTATAGATAAGTTAGAAACAGTGCAATAGTTATGACTTCTGGTCCATGAAAAGGTAGATGTCTTTGTAATTTAGCATCTATTTGAAGAAAATGTAATTAAGCAGTGGGGTCATATTAAGATTTTAGTATTGTATTGCTCTAATGTTTGTTTGACCACAGGTAGAAAATAATTGACCTTTCAGAGGATATCACAAATAGAGCACTTCTTCATGCATACATCAAATACACCTTCCATGTCCCTAATCAATATTTTCATTGAAAACCTCACTGGAAGCGTCTGAACAAGCAGAGTCCTTTCACCAAAAGTCTACAGGGAAAACAAGTCTAGCAGGAATAAAACAGCTTCCTCAAATGGCCCTTTGAAGTCTACATTGACACCCATACAGCTTTCCATTTATTAGCAATTAGTGGTGCTGTTCACCATCCACATAAGACAATTTATTTGTAAGCCTAATTGGCATCTTTAGTACTTGCAACCATCTCTTAAGCTCGAATTCTGGAGGCTGAGGTAACAAGTGGCTCACCTTTTGCAGTCCCACAGTTGCCTGGGCCATGCAGCTGGGACATCCAGCATAGTTTTCACACTGAACAAGGGCAGCATGGTATTTCATTACGCAAACATGGGTCTAAGCTCTCTCTGAAATAATTTGTGCCCAGCAGGTAGAAATAAAGCTGAGATTGTTCTCAGGCATCTCTAATTTCTGCACTAGCAAAGCAAGGCTCCAATAATGAATACTCAGCATCTGATGACATTGTCCTAGCTCTGCTCAGAGCAAACACAGGAAACATCTATTTTTGCAACTGGATCTGAAAGCCCTTGCTATTTTTCCTTAAAAGCTAGCTTCAGAGAGGCCGCGTCGGGGCTGGTGGACCTTGTTCCCAGGATAGCTCAGTGTTCCCCTGCAAGTAGAAGTGATCGACTATGGTTCACATGACACATTATATTTCCCAGTCTGAAAGAACTGCTTAAGGGATATCCAAGCTTGCATCATGTGAATTTGGAGACTTGTTTACAACTAGTAAACCCAACAGCCTAGGCAGACCTTTTGTGGACATTTATTATCCATGTCAGCAGGCTATGCAAGCCCTGTCTAAGAGAGGGGACGCAGCAAGTCCTGCTCGGCAGAACAGGCTGTCCTCTGCCCTTCTCAGCCTGTTATCCAGGTCCATAATCAGAGTATGATATCATTGCTTTGCCCTACTCTAGATTTATCTTTAGCAGAAGAATAACATGATTGCATCGGTCACAAATGCATTGAGACAAACTTGCCGTTTATCACTAGAAATATGTGATTCAGAACTTCATGCCTCATGAATGTCACACAGTCTCCAAGGAAATTTAAGGAAATTCCAGGCAAGTCTCCATGGCCCCTCATACGCAGCTAGCCAGCATTTATTAATCTTAGAGGTTGTTTAGAAGTTCTGCAAGAATAAAAAAACCACAATTTTATGTACACTCTAAATATACGCTATGTTTGACATCCCACATTAAGTTTCCAGGGACATTCCCACTATGCTAATAATCTATTATCACTAAGCAATTCCCATTTTTCATTCACAATTTACAGTACTATTGAGCCTCTTACAGCATTTTCTTTTCTGAGTTCACCAAGTGTTTAAGCCAAGGAAGAAAGGAAGGTCAAAATAAACTAAGCAACTTGTTGAAGGTCCCTAAAAAAAAAAAGGTAACAAAACCCAGGTGTCTCCACATTGGGTCAGCACTCTTATAAACATAGATTCATTTTATAGTCTTTCAAAGGTCAAAGTCACAAAGAGCTTGAAAAGAGAAAATAAAAATGTATCTACACAGAACATTTCACACACCAAAACTAGAGATACATAGGCATTTAAGAAGCCTGAATAAGAGCAATATCACTTGTTGACCATCAGAAACTGAGTATGAACTGTAATGCCATGTAGCGAAGTAGCACCAGAACTTCCTTGTCTCCAAATCCCACACTAATGGACCAAGCCTGATGGGGGGAGGAATGAAGCATGACCCCAAGAGATTTCAATCCCCCCACAACCCTCTTCTAACTGTGATTTCTACTAGTATAAAACCTCTACCATCTGCCTTGCCATTTGAGCGTCAGGAACTTTAGAGCTTTACTGGGATTGCAACCTCATTTTAAGTAAAACTACCAGCCATTTTTCTCACCAGCTGGATTGAGATAGGAGCTGTTTTGCTATGTAACTCAAGTGAACAGGGATGTCACAAATTATGATTACTATTTTAAGCTGGAAGAAGTTAGGGTATCTCAGCACTGGAAGTGGGGTGGTCTTTGAAATAAAATTCTGAGCTGATGATAAAAGTACATGTTTAGTTTTCTTAATGTCACAGGAGAACACATAATACTGTTTCTCACTCATACTCCCCTATGGAAAAGGACTGCCTACCCACTGGAGAGTCAGATTTTCTTGTTTAGAGAAGTAGAAATGATCACTGCAACTCGATTTTGGATTCTCATTTGCTCCGTTAACCTCATGTCCATTACTGTGGGGTTTCTTAAGACCTGTCTGCACGCTGACGCTTCCTAGTATATTTGTACCTCTAACCTCAAGTACAGACGATTTTAGTGCTGAAGCACTTAACCATTGTCTACACTGGGTAAAAAGGTATTAGAAAACATCTTTATGGACACTGACCCTTACAACATTACAGTCTTCAGCTCCTCCAGTGCCATTGCAGCCGGTTATGCCTCTGTTGGATTCCCCCTGACAGCTCTTCACCTTCTTTCCAAAGGTGAAACCATGGGACAGCTTCAGCATTCACTACCATAGGAGGTAACTAACAGACACATTCAGTTTCTCCCCTCAGAGACAAGCTCAGAGTGATCATGTTTTAAGAAACACATTGCATACACAGATCCATGCCATTTTAGATGCCCTGGGAACATTTGCTATTGTACAAGTGTCAAGAGAAAAAAGCCCACCCAGCTTTTGAGTAGTATCAAAACTATTTTTTATGATATTACATAAAAGTGACTCATATTGATGCTCCAGCAGGGAGTCTTAAGCACCATAGGTCAAACACTGGCCCAATGAGCTATTAGAAGCAAGCAAGGAATCTCAGTGCTCCTGAAACCATCTTAATGATTGTCATCTGCTTGGAGAATTTGTTTTCTTAAAGAAATCAGAAGTCGGGTCCTTTGCTGAGGAAAAATAAACAAACAAAAACTCTCCAAAAACGAGAAAACAAACTCCAAACCCCACCTTTGAATCAGAAATCAACTGTAACTACACTCTGAAGAGAACCCAAGCAGTATAAACATCCCTGCTCACTTCAAAGGGCGATACCTGAAGATGCCTGTGAAGCAGCCAGGCACATGAATAGAAGGTGATGAAGGAAAGGCAGAGCACTTTTAAGATTCAACAGCTAATGATTCAGCTTGCTGCCAGACGGCAGCAGCTCAAAAGCTCTAGTATCCAACAGTCCAACCTCAACCACACCAAATAAGAACTGGGATAGTTTTCATCCCCGATGATGTGCACAGATGTGCCCTACCTGAATCTCCTGAATCCTCAAGAAGCTCGTAAGAATTTATTTTAAATTTTTTGGCACTTTAGGACAGGCTATCAGAACATCCATTTTTTTTCTCCCCTCCTTTTCCTTTCTCTGTCTCCCCTCACGCTCTCCCTGAGCAGGATGGGAACATCTCCCATTTGATGGAGCATCTCAAGCCACAGTTAAATGCCTGAAGTCAGCAACGACGAGAGGTCAGCCCACAAAGTCATTACAGTTGTTAGAGTCAGTGCTTGGGTTTCCGGATGAAAGCTTCCCGCAGGCACTAATCCTGCTCTTCTTGGCCCAGCTAGCCACGACTCCACAGCCAAGCGATGCTGCTGTTGTCACACATCACCTTTACTTAATCCTTCCCGAAAGCTGCACAAACGTTTCAGAGCAGGCAACCTGCTGCCATGACGAGTTTTTACAAGCCCTGAGTTGCCACACCCAGGTGAGCTCTGAAAGAGGTGGCGCCCCTGATCCTCACACTCTGATCCTCTTCCTAAAGCTATGTCAGCACTGAAGAACACTAAAGCTGAATGTTGGAGGACTTTCCTTCTGGGAGAAAGTAAATGTAGCTCCTGGACTTTGACAACGTGACTGCTGCGTTGGATGGTTTGGCCCAATGGGCTTTTAATGCAGAGATTTAGCTCTAATTCAGTTTTCCAGAGTCAGCTGTCCCCATCCTACCAGGTTCTCCTAGCAGGGACACGCTCCAGGAAGAATCATTCAATTTGGATGGATGAACAGTAATGGTTGCCAGCAGGAGAGATTAACTGTTAAGGTGAAAAGGTTGTCAGCAAAGCTGCGCTGAATGTTTTCAGTGAAACTTGAGACTCAGATACTGACCTCCAAACCCAGATGAGCACAGGAGGAAGCACAGCTCACATTGGTTTGGAGATGCACCATTTCCTCACAAATAAGGACCTGGTTTCAAGAGTTCAGCTTTGAAACAAATGCTTAATGCTTAATGCAAGTGAGATTCACATTAAAACAGGTGATGTGTAGGATGGTTAAATGTAACAGTGGCAGCTGATGAACTTGAACCAACATCTGGACTAGATGAGTGCAATATACCTTCTCCAGAAGGCACTTTGCAACCCAAAATTTTCCACAATTAAGGACATTTAAGGGCGGTGTTTCACAGAAATGGATGATTTTTGAAAAACTTCTTTCACTTATGTTGTCTTCCAGGGTGAAGGGAAGGACACAAGCCAGGTAGCTATTGGTTTCTGTTAAGAAACTTTACTACATTTGAAGTATTGAGTTCTCTGTGTGTGCTGGCTTTTCCCTGCTACAACTGATCCAACACCTCAACACTCCAGCAAAACACAGTCCCCAAGCACTAGTCCTCAGTGTGTTTGCCACCATGCTCCTGGCAGAGTGAAGAGATCAGTCTAAAGTATCAGGTTTGGGGACTGGAGTAGTGAAGGGTAAATGGAAACATATGCAGCATTATTCACATGGCTAAAATGTACCCGGAAGTTTCCCATGTCTTGCATGCTTGCCTTCCTTTATATATATATATATATATATATATATATATATATATATATAAATATATATATATATATAAATATATTTTTTTTTTTTTTTTTAAATAAAGCTTGGCAGCAATTCAGACCTAGGATTAAAATAACCGCTTTGTGTCATCCCAAGGCAAAATCAGAGGGCACCTCTATGCTTTGACAAGCCGCTGTGCCCCTGTTGCTGGCACAGACTGAGTGAGGTCTGGCTCCTCCTGAACAAGCAGGAGTCAAGACATCCTATTTTCACAGGCATTATTTGGAGACTTTCATGCAGCCCTTCCCTCAGTCATGCTTTGCTTTGTTTGGAAAGCTCAGTTTGGGAGGTTTTTAAAACCAGCTACCAGTTCCTAACCTCAGCAGTGATAACCTGTACTACACACAAGTCCATATGGAAAAGGTCCATATTAGGTGGTAGCATTACACTGTAGGAGCGTTCAGTTCACCCCAAAACAGTTATGAAACTGCAGTTAAAGATCAGCTTCTCTAGGGCTGCTATTGCTAGAGAATCTTGCTTTTCATTTAGAAATAGATTTATTTCCCCAACTATGAGGGCCTGAGTGTTTGAGAACAAGAACTCAATGTTCACAATCCAGTAAGCAAATGAAGACCCTGAGGTTTCTTTGTATTAAAAAAAAAAAAAAAAAAAAGTTATGACTGAGGCCTGACTCATGATTTTAAAATTCTTGGAGGTAGCAAATTTAGTAATTCTGTAGTCTCTTGTGGATTGGGACTTTCATGAATTTTTTTGCGCATAGCTAACAGAAGTTTCACACAAGCTTTTCAACCCCATAGAGGTACTACATGGAAATCTGTTTTGTTGAATGCAGTCCAGGAAAAGCTGGTCTGTGACTTCTGCAGGGGATACTAATGAATAATACATCTAGCTCTCTTCAGCAAATTCAAATCTCTAATGAAAAGCAAAGGCATATTCCCAGTTTGAGCTCCACTGAGCATCAGGTCAGATCCCAGCGATGCACATCCAGTCAGAAGCAGAATATAGACCTTCAGCCTGGCTTAGCCTGAAGCACACAGAAAGCCAAAAGCTTTGCTTTAAATGTGCTACTTCCCTTTTTAAAAGAGTGATTTATATATATTGGCTTACTCTATTGAATACTATCTTTCAGCATAATCATAGCATAGCATTTTTTGTATGTAACACTGCTGCACCACTTCAGATACCCAAGGTCACTCAGTGCTTAAGCAACAGGAGTCTAGAGGAGTTTCAGACCTACGTACGCACTGGGCTGGGAGTAGCTGATCCTCCAGGACTTCTGGTGCCCAAAGCCTTAACCACACACAGTGATCACAGGACAAACAGCCGAGCTTCACAGCATGGTTCCAGAAGCATGGATTCATCTGTGTCGCACGGTGCTGACATCCACATCAAGGAATAGGCTGGGTTTAGGGGACTCTTTCACAGGAAAGAAAGCAAGACACAGGTTTGCTTTGCAGTAAATATCACTGCTCCTTGCTGATGCTTTGTCATTACAATTTTCGCAGTGGGCCATCTCCATTTCACACAGCCCGGCACTCTCTAGAGCATGGTGTGCCTTGCCTGCAAGTTGATAAGGTTGCTTTATGATCTCTGGTGGCTGGTTTTAATGAAAGCTCCCTTTTCTGCATCACTTCTATCCTTGTGCAGGTAGGAACACAAATGATTTCATCTTCTCTGATCCACCAGATGCCAAGCTCACAGTTACAAGCTACCATTAATAAGGACGCTTCTCCCACCGCTCCTGCTGGCTCAAGCCGAGTTGGAAGAAGACAACTAGGGAGAAGATATACAGCGACAGCAAGTTAATCCTCCACTTCACTACACCAACTGAGCAGAAAACTATTTAAGCACACTACCTTCAAACCTCCCCATCTTGAGAGCTCCTGGAGGGCCACAGCAGACGATAATGAGAAGTCAGCCCAAGAAAGCCACTCGCCTGCAGCTACTTTTAGGGCAGCAGACAGCTTTTAGTCCTTTGAACTAGCGACACAGGTCCCAATCAGGAAAGCATGGTGTTTCTTACTTGTGGGAATCCTCCCTTAATTCCTACCGACACCTTCGGGGGGGGGGGGGGGGGGGGGGGGGGGATGGAGGTTAGGGGTCCAGTTACAGCTGGAGTCACACCTGGAGTCACTCTTCTACAGGGACCAAGGACATTAATGGGCCTTGACTGCTCTGAACCCCTCTCACCTGGGCCTCATGGCTGCCTGCCCAGGAGCACCCAGGCCATGGCTGAGCTATGCCATGTGTTGTGCTCCTGACCTGCTGTCTGTCCTTCCTGCACTGACCTCAGCCTGCTCCTCTGCATGATCATGGGGCTTTTGGAAACCTGTTGCTGTGGTCACCTGGCCCTGTCACCTTGCTCAGGTACTCCTTGAGCAGGTCAGCTGCTCCCTGACATCAGGTGAGGCCATCTCAAGCCCTAAGCTGAGCACTGTGAAGTCTGTGCCCCCCCTGAAGCTCCAGGTGCTTCAGATGGGCCCCCAGGCCTGCAGACAGGGGGTGCACAGGGTCTCAGGTGGAGCTGTCCCAGGCCACCCCACAGCACCTCTAGTCTTGTTTGCCTTCAGCACCCCTGATAGGTTTCCTGGTCCAGGCAGCCTGGGAACCCCATCTCCTGCCATCTAAGCTAGTCTTGTCTGCTATGAGCCCCTTAAGGTGAGAAACCCCAAGCTGGATGATGGATTTGGGGGGCCTGGGGTTCATGCTGTTGAGACAAAATGGTGTTTTGCCTCCCTGACCTGATACTGAGATCACCTGTGGAGGTCAGGAAAATTTCAGACATTTTTTGCACAAAGTCAGGCTAAAACAAGCTTTCCATAGGCACAGAACTCCTACCTCGTGTTCTTCTCGCCCTTATGCTGTTTTTACAGTATGCAAGGTTCAAGCAAGCCATTTTTACCTTCAAAGCACCCTTATGGAGATGGAAAAAGAAACAGCCCCCAAACTCTTGACCCTATATTCCAGGTGGCGAAGTCAAGCAGCTGGACCTTGCTTTTAGGACCACCTTTGACAAAGACAGTATTTAAACTTTGTAGCACCATACCACTGACAGATAATATTCTTGTTTGTGGAGTGGGAGGTTGTCTTCTTCCCCATATAATAGGAGAGCAGAAGACAGACCTGCTGACAGCCTTCCTCAGCCGTCAGCTCGTTCAACCCAGCCACCTAATGCTTGAGGGCTCTTAAAATTTAGATGGTAGGCACCACAGCTGCCATCAACTTGATTCCCTGTTGAGGGTCATGGCAGGAGATGTTAGGCAGCAGCAGAAGTTATGGCAGACTCTGTGGTGCTCTACACCACAACATCTTTGTCATGCAAATATGCAAATAAGGAACATTAAGCCTTTAAATACTGGAGCTGATGAGAAAGCTTTATGGTCACTTCAGGATAGCAGGCAGTTTCATCTCTTTAATGTGTGGGATGCATAGTGTCTTATTTCTTGTATGTCTCCAATGTTGTCATAGAAGCAAGTAACATATTTTTCTGATACAGATCTACTTTGGTACATCCCAAGTTGGTACATTTTGTGCTTAGTTTCTGTCTCCAGAGGACAACAACAGAAATCTCAAACCTATGCGAACTTTTAGGATATCATAGCATGCTGTGTATTTTAAAAGGACCTGTGTTATTCATCTAAAGTCAATAGATTCAAATTGGAGGGGGTGGGTGGTTGTACCAGACAGTGACTGCTCAGTGGTTTTTGACTGTTAATGCAAAAGTTAAACAGTTAATTTATTTGAAAATACCAAGTATTTTTAGACACAATTTGTACATTCAGCCTTTAATGTAGATGTGGGTAAAAGACTTTTCAAGAGTATGATTGACCTGAAATTTGACTCAAATGGAAAAGCTAAAGAATTTTTTTGTCATTAAAAGCTCAAAAACTATATAAAACTGGGTGCAGCCCTGAAATCTTTTCCCCTCATTAAAATCAAAGTGATGATCTGACTCCATTTAATTCCTGGGCTCTGTAACCAGTTTGCTCATACTTATGGCACTCAGTGATCTCACAAAAACAGAATTTAGAGCCAGGCACTTGAAATCAAGTACCTGAGCTCCGGTTGTGCTTTAGCCAGCATTCAGCTAGATCCTACCCTAGATGGGCTCAGGGTAAGCAGAGCACATTTACCTACAGAGAGGATTTCAGCCTGCAACCACTTGGCTGAGCCCTTTATTTCACAGAGAGAACAACCTCCAAGGCGATTATGGCTTTGAACTTCTTACCAAAGAGCCCTTCTGGAAGGGCTGCATCCTATTGACTGTCTTACACCCTGTTTCACCACAAGCATCTGTTGTTAATGTTTTCTTTGTCTGTTTAGTAATGATGGTTCATTATGGAGCCTGTTTCAAAGATAAGCCTACTAAGAAGCTGGATCTGCAAGACACAAGGCTGCTCATCAGCTCTGGGAAGGTGTACCTTGTTACACCCAGCTGGAAAATAGGGTCCCAGTGCTTCAGCTTGGGAACCAAATCCTCCAGCCTTTGCCCAAATCTTGATATTGTGATGACTCAAGGGAGCCTTTCTACTCGTGGTCCAGCAGGAATTGTGTGCCATGCTCTGTGTGTATCATAGCTGAGGGAATATTTTCCATAACATATGGAACTTCAATCTATGTTTATAACAAGGCATGTCACTTATAAGTACAGAACTGCCTCCAATGTCAAAGAAAAAAACACCACCCAGGAGATAAAGTACTACTCAAAGCTATCTAAGAATCAAATGTTTTTCTTCCCAGAGAAGTGAAAGTCCAGAATAAATAGGACTGCTATCTGGACATGGGGATCCATGTGAAATTCATACAAACTGAGCTTCCTGGGTCCCTTTCTTCTTTCTTACCCAGGTGTGCCATATAAAAGCACCAAAGCGAAGTAAGCAGCACCCAGCTGGTCCAACCTCCTTCACCAGGAACATCCCTTCATCCTGCACAGCCACATTACAGAAGGTGATGAATGGAGACACCCCCTCTCCAGAGGTAGCAGGACACTGTATGCAAGCAGGCATTTGCTTTGAGCTTTTCATGGCCACATATTTGCAGCCTAGCATCACTCTTCTATCTGGTACCCTGAAAAAGACTCTCATTCCCCTCCCACACTGTGCCCACACTCAGCTCTGTCTCTGCAGATACTTACTAAGCTGTGCTCTTCGTGGGCTCAGCCTGGGAACAGCCAGCATCCCCTGTTGCTTTCATCCAACCTCTGTCAGGGGACCCTGCATAGCTCTTGTTTTTGCTGTCTCTCCTCACACATCTCTGCACCGCCCCAAGGTGTGCAGAGGTTGTGTTGACAGCTCCACAGGGTGCCAAGAGCTCCTGCTCTGCCAGTTTGCCTTTTTCTGTCTGAAGGGGGAAACAGGAGGTGATGGCTCTTGGAGAGGTTCAGGGACCTCCTGTCTCCAGCTGGAGCTTGGGATTGTCTCCACCTGTAGCAACTTTGGGGTGAATGCAAACTCATGTAAAGCTGCTCTTGCTTTTTCCAGGGGAAACAGGTGTAGATTTCATCTCGCCAGTACAATTATTTCAGATGATCTAGCAAACAGTTTTTTGTGCTTCTCTCTGATATAAAAGATGATGATCACGGCTCTCGTGGAGTCACAGATGAGATCTAAAGCTTCGGGATATCACAGTGCTCTCCAGCAGCAACAGCTTCAAGGTGCAGCCTGACAAGCTCCCCCGCGTGATTTGCAGAAGTGACCCAGTGGGGGCAGCAAGCAGCCCTTTGGTAGCAAAACTGCCTTTTTGCTTATATGAACTAGCAGCAATTGTATAGCAAAAGCAAAAGCTGTGTGCTAAAGTGCAACCAAAGGACAGTTATAGTTCCCATTTTAGCAAACTAAACTGGTTCTCCACATAAATCCTCCTCGGGCCCAACCTTCAGGTTTATCTTCAGTGAGGATGATGCTTCACCCATCTCTGTCCTACCTAAAAATAGATGGAAAGGAATAAAGATGGAGGCAGTCTCTTCTGAGTGGTATAGGACAAGAGGCAAAAGGAACAAACTGAAAAATATGAAATTCCACCTAAACTTAAGAAAAACTGATTTGCTGTAAAGGTGGATAAACAAGGCAACAGGTGGTCAGGAGAGGTTGTGGAGTCTCTATCCCTGGAGAAATTCAAGCACTGTCTGGACATAGTCCAGGGCAACCTACTCCAGCTGATCCTGCCTCAAGCAGGACGGTTGGATTAGAAACCTTCAGAGCCACCTGGAGAGATCTCCAACCTCAACTGTTCTGTGATCTGGTCATTTAATCTGAAAATATCATTACAACTTTCTTGAAAGTAGTTGCCAACACCTTTCTGTAGCACATGGACATGACTTCACAGCCTTTTTGGCTGAGATTTTGGAAAAAGCTTGTCTCTCCAAGGAGGCACCATAACTGTGCTCCTTTCCCTGACCCTTAAGCGAAGTCTTTGCTAAACTGCAGTGTACTTTACAGTTTAATTTTCATTCTTTTTCATAAAGTAATGTCCCAATCTTTCCCCCCCTTCCCCCCCCCCCCCCCCCCCTCATTCTTCTGTGTCTGGCAGGAGGCAGAAATCAGAGAGGATAAAAGCCAAATACGGGAGAACTGGGAAGCAGCTTCAGAGTCACTGAGTTACCTCGGGGTTGCTGTCACATCCATTATTATTCATTACAATAACCTCCTGCAGACTACTGAACACATGTCCTATTAGTCCTGCAGTCACCACAGGGAAAATAAAAAGCTTTGGACAGTTCTAGGAAGGGTCTCAGTTTTGAGCCAGTTTTATATCATAGCCTACTTTTGGTCAGTGCTGCTTGTTCAGGTTCTCCCCAGAGCTGCTGTTACAGGAAACATGATTTCTTCCTTATTAGACGATCATCTCTTGATGCCTGCAGCTCATGTTCTGGGTGATAAAAGTGCAGGCCTGGGAGTTATATCAGCCAGACCCAAGCCCCCTCGAATTCAACAGGGCCAGAATTACCTAGATGTCTGTTTAAACAAGAATATATCTTTGGGAAACCTTATTCAAGACTATATTCAATCACATTTCAACACTGGACACTCTTCCTTTGCTGCTGTAACATTTTTTTTTCCTTAGGAAATAGTCTTTTAGCAAAATAAAGACTCATATCATTGGTTTTCAAAGCTAGCTGACCTTGTGCTAATTAACTGTGTTTGGAGGCACACAACATAACCCCATGCTAACCAAAACAATGAACTGCCTATAAATTAAAAAGAGCTACTGCTAAATTTCACATGATCAGCTTTAAACAAAAAGATTTCCATGGGAGTAGAAGATCACTTCACTGACTATCTCTTTAAAATTAACAGAAAGGAAAAAATAGGCCCT
This sequence comes from Athene noctua, assembly GCF_965140245.1. Lineage (NCBI taxonomy): Eukaryota > Metazoa > Chordata > Aves > Strigiformes > Strigidae > Athene > Athene noctua. The sequence goes on from NC_134041.1 coordinate 34,373,011, forward strand.
TTTGCCCTTAAACTGGAACATAAGGTCAGGATGACAAGTGGTGCTGGCAGGGCTGGGGGACTCTGACTGTGCTGGAAGCTCCTCACAACTCAAGATATCACCATCAACATGGTGGCATTGCCTTGGGCTCTGATATGCTGCATCCAGTGGGCTAGAAAATGAGATTCCTCTTCTGTCCTGAGTCATTGCCCTGCGATAGACAACGTCTCCACGAGATTTAAAAAAATATTAAATAATTAAAAATAGTGTGTTCAGTCTTTCCTGTCAGTTCCTGGCAAGTGAATGCTAAAAACATCAGGAGAAAACCACTTGTCCTTTGTTTCCAGAAGCCCTGGGGAATGGAGATGTGAAATCTGGGAGTGACTCAGAGGCTCTCCTATAAAATGGCACTTTTTGCATGTCCGGATATTCCTCTGATCCAAGGAGCTGCTACCAGTAAAGGGCCAAGCCATCACTTCAGCCCTTTACCTGCAGCAGGGTCTGTTCTGACCTCTCTTTGCATGCACAACTGCTATGATTAGCCATGATGGGACCCATCTTTGTGCTAAAGGGAAAATAGACCCTCATACTGTTTTGGTGTTCCTGCTCTCCTCTGGTCTTCTTTTGCCCTGCTTGGCTCTAGTTGGGCTGAGGCTGGACCACCTCTGTAGGGAAACCAGCATGAAGCCTACCAAAACAAAGGGATGCTGAGCTGAGCTTACCATGAACTGGATGGCAAGCAGTGGCTCAGATGCCACCCCAAGCCAACACTCCACAAAAGGCTATTTTTGTCTCTCTAACTGGACATGTTTGGACACTGAAATGTCCTGAATGCCAGAGAAACTGACAATGAAATTATTAGTAAGTAGATCCTGGTTTGGTGTTACGATTCTTCTCCACCCATGGATCTTGACTGAACATGGCCTCAGTTGCAAATCCAAAGTGGTAGATCATGAGAGGCACTGGGAAAACAGTCAAGGGAAAGAGATAGCAATGATATGGGCTGAGGGGTCTTTGACACCAGTTACAAATGCAAATGAAAGCAAAAATGGGAAGTGGTGACTTTGACAATCTCAGGGAGAAAGCAGGGACCCCGAACACAAGCCTCACACCCCTTGCTGGCAAGCTGCACGGTGGGGTTTTCAGAAGCAACCCTGGTTAGTCTGTCCTCCCGCCTGCAAGAGCCCATGGGAATCCTGCTTGCACCTGCGGCCATTCTTGAGCAGCCTGGAATACCCCACTGTAAGCCAGCACTCAGGTCTTCTCGCCTGGCTGAGCTCAGCAGCATCACTGCAAGGGGGAAGCTGAGAAGACTGAGAATGCCCTGTCCACCTTCTCCTCCAGCTGAGTCCAGCAAGTGCCTCTGCTGACCAACACCTGCAGCCTAGCTGCCATCATCCCTAGAAGAGCCAGCTTCATTTCCAGCTCTCATCCAGCAAAAGAGATTGTATTATCTAATGAACAAGAAACATCAGCTATATCCTTTGATCATCTCCAGACTAACTCCCACGGCACAATTTTAATTGCTAAATATATAATCATGCAGCTCGGATCTGCCCCAAGAACTATGAAACTTGAGGACACTTCTTTTTTTTCCTTTTTTTTTTCTTTTTCTCATAAAGGAATGCTTGCCATGCTGGGCAGATGTACAACATAACTACAGCACCTCAGGAACCCAGAGCAAGTGGAAGTACGTACCCACATCATGCTGAGCTTCACCAGCCTGTAAATAGCAGTGATGGCTCTGAAGTTCACCGGGAAACAGGGGAAATAATAAATACTCCTTCCCTTGAGTACCACCGGGCTAAAACACAGCAGCAGAAAGTCCCTCTGTGGGGCGAGGTTCTCCCATGGGGTTGCAGATGAGGCTGTTGGGTTTCAAGCTGCTCACTAGCATTTGGAAGGAATTTTTTCCACCAGTGGAAACTTTTGTGGCTGAAGCAGTTAGAGGGGGAAAAGACAGTTAAATTCTGCCTTCCTCTATGGAGGGTAAACTTAGAAACATGTCTTAGACACATAATTTAGAAAACCAAGATAAAAAACCCAGCTAGCTGCTTTCCCCAGAGCTTTTTCATGATTACTGCTTATTGGGACAGCCACATGGACAAAGTGCCACGTTTTGAGCGCAGACTTTTCTGGCTAAGAATGAAACCCACCAAGTGGAATTTTTCACCATGTTATTTGTTTTCCCTGAACAGATGCAAAAACTAGTGAAGCAGAAAAGAATAGCATGTGAATTGTGAAGTACTTTTGTGCACGCAGACTTTGTAATATCCGTATTATGGTATGACGAGACCTTTGGCAGCTAATTTGTCAAGAGTTTTTTTGATGAGGGGATATCAGCAGATGATAAAGTTGATCTTGACATACCAGAGGAGTTGTGTTTGTGTATGGACAGTGAAAATTAATTTACCACTAATTTGGCCTCAGTCTAAACTAAACCAAAATGAATGCTGTGGTCTCATCTTACCCTAGACTGACTTTAGTTGACAGCTCTGAATAATTCAGGAGAAAGCCTGTCTCCTGTCAATTGCTGCTGAAGACAGTTCCCAGTGCCACCAGCCCCTTCAATATGCGCAACCCTGTCTCCTCGATCCTCCGGCAGACACTGCCCACTCAGGGCAGGGGAAAGGGCAGCGCTGCACAGGTAGTGGGGGACTGTCATGTAAAAACAAGATTTCTGTCTTCCATGCTGGTTAGGCACTTCCATTTGATACAGGGAAAAGGTAAAAGCCAGCTCTGCACATGCATCTCTTCATTGTGTTAGGAATAAACCTTGTTAGTTAACGCAGTCTGTAGCTTTAATAAATTAATTGGTGCAATTAAAAATATCTGCTGCTGAGTGAGGTTTTGGTTAACAATTATAGAAATCTGTGCATTTGGGCAGATACAAATCAGTAGTGGGACACTCTTTTGCTCCATCCTGCTCCTTGAGCACCTCTTCTGACAAAGAAGTTTCCTGCAAACAGAGTCACAAGAGCATATTGTGATGTACTGAAATATCTTCAGTCACATTTTGTACTGGGATCTGACAACAGTCAGGTTCTCCAGCCATTTCCATCGTGTTCTCACACACTGTCCCAGCTTTCAATAAGAAAATGTTGAAACCTTGGCATTTTGCACACTTCTGTAGACACCAAGAAATCGATCTCCCCAGGGTTCTGGGCACAGTCATTAACTTGTTCTGTTTCTAACGTTAAAAAATGTTGTGACTTCGCTGCCCCAGACAGGCATCATGGAAAAAAAAGTGTGCATGGCCCTGATCCCATCTCTTGGTGGATTAAAATAGGCAAATGACTTGGAGGTACAAGGTAAGAACAGAAGGCTATGCATCAGATCATATACAAGCTCCTGTCGGTTTCCATTTGCATCCCTTGAATAGAAGCCCAAGTGCATTCCACAGCACAACAAATGCCAAACTCTTGAAAAAATTCTTGTAACATCTAAGCTATCCACACCGTTATCTGCTCATATGCTCTTTCTGGTGGGGGGCGCAGGGCAGGTGGGTGGCCCATTTGCTCCCCTCATCAGGGCTCAACAAGAAAAATGCAGCAGCATGTGGAAGCCATGGAAGCATTCTGCCAAGCTGCTTTCCATACAGTTGACCTCCAGCACATACTGGTGCCTGGGGTTGTTCCTCCCCAGGGGAAGGTCTTTGCGCTTCTTCTTGTTGAACTTCATGTGGTTTCTGCTAGACTGTTTCTCCAGCCTGTCAAGGTCCCTCTGGATGGCAGCACACCCATCTGATCCACCAGCCACTCGTCCCAGCTTTGTGTCATCTTCAAACTTGCTGAGGATGCTCTCTGCTCCATCATTCAGGTCATTAAGGAAGGTGTTAAGTGGGACTGACAGCAGTGTTAAGCTGGACTTTGTGCCACTGATCACAGTCCTTTGACTCCTATGATGAAATCACCCATGCAGGTCTGCGCAGTAACCCTGATCCACAAGTCCTCAGCTGACTTGTCACCCGTCCCTGGCCATATCTGCATCCATTCCCTCTGCCATATCACACAGAACAACTCTCCCTCCCAGGCTGTCTACTATCCAGTTGAGTGAGCTATCCCACCATGCCCCCATCGTCCCAATAGCCCTACAGTTCACACAGACCTCCCATTCCTGCTGTTGGTTCCCATGCTGTGGCCACATCTTGGTGAGCATGTTCCCCTCACTGTATCTTTTAATCACTTTGCTGCCAGCAAACAGCTGTGAGAGTCAAAATCAAAGGGGCCCATCCATCTCCTCCGAGAGACAACCACCATGACCAGTGCACATGGTGGAGGTCTGGGCAGCCCACTGAAGGATTTCATCCTTGCTGGTGGTCCAGGTAGATTCTGATGAGCACAGGATGGAGTTTCAAGGTACAGTGGGGAGCTCAGCTTCCTTTTAAAAAGCCTGAACACCTACAGACATTGGTGTTAAACTGATGCCATTAGATCTGCAAATTCAAGCACTTCATTAAAATTTCATATCCAACTTAAATTGGTTCTCTCAACCATTGATCACTGGCTCACACACATTTTTCCCCTGAGCAGACAGACCTCAGGAACACGTGGTTTGACATGCCACTGGCTTCAGCTGCAAAAAGTGGGTAGTGGTCCCAAATTCTGCTATCACCAGCTAGTCAAGGACTTCCTCTGTGTCACAGTTTCTTGTCCCCAGGTGGTGCCAGGACAACTCTTTGTGGGGCCAGGCTGTCAGCTCAATTATGAACATTTCTTGGTTTAAAAATGAATGGCTTTGCTCCCACATGCAGCATTTCATGCAGTGCATGGTATGGATTGTGCTCTGTGTCAGCCTTGGTGTAAAAAGATCTGTGTGAGGATAGAAACTCTGTCCTGTGGGACCCCTTTCTCTTTGCTGTAGGGTGAGACAGAGCCCACAGGAAGGCAAGGGGTGATGTTGTGGTCCAGACAATGGAAAATCCACAGCTGTTACCACTGCCATGATTACTTGGGTTTCGTACAACACATTTCTCAGAGACAGTTGCTGGCTAATGGTTCCCCAGATTCCTACTTGAGATCCTGCTCGTCTGATTTACAGAAATGCTCATCATTCATAGCTGCAACTTGAGTCACTGAGAACTCTGCCACTGTGGCTGCAAGGGGTGTAGGATCTCTCTGGAGAGCAGATGGACATTCAAAACCAACAGAGAGCTGTGCCTTTACTCTCGGGGTCTTTAGTTCCCTGTGCACAGGATAGTCAAATCACCAGTCCCCAGCTTGGCAGGGGTGGTGAGGGATAACGCTGGAGCAGCATGAGGCAGCAGACAGAGCCACACCACTCACCAGCATGTGCAGGAATGAATAGGTCCTTGTCCCATCAGCCTTTCAATCCTGTGCCGAAAACAGAGAAACAGGATCAGTCACCAAATAATGAGCAAGAAGCAGGCTACAGTGTTGACTTGGCATTAAGTGCTCCTCTAAAGATTAAAGCAAGCGTTCTGTTCAAGAGCTGGAGGAACTTGCAAAGGAGCTGAAGCTGAAATACAAGTTGTGATAGGCCATGACTTGTCTAACTTTTGAGTGGGTGACTTTTTCAGAGCTACTAATGAAAATAAGTCAAATGGCCTGTGGTCCACTTTCAGTAACTTCTCTTCATTTAGGGATTAGGTAGTACCAGACTGATGTAACGAGCAGCCAGCATGTGTCATTCCAAGACACTTTGTCCCCATGGAGATCTCCTGCCACTGCTGCCAATACCTTGTCTGCAGTGAGATCAATGGCCTGGCAGTTCACCTTTAGGCTCCATGGGAAAGTATTTTGCAGGAGGAAGCATAGAGAGGTCTGCTTTTGTCAGGCAGTCTGGCAGCTTGTCAAACTGGCAGCTTCCAAGCACAGGCAAGGAGAAGTCTTTTAGCCTGGTTTCCTGTGGAAATGAGGCTGTTAGCATCAGACCATGATCAGCTTTAACCCAAGCTAGCCAGCAAGCTGCAGTAAAGGTCTTAAAAAAATTAAAGTCCTCTAAATTTCATAAAAGTAGAGAAGCATGTAGGGAAAAGTCATGTTATTAATGATGCCACAAAGGGAAAGGCAGGGAGAACTTGCTTCCTAGATACTGCCTCCAGCAGAGGCTGCTGGCCATGGATGTACTCACCAACTAATTGACAGGAACAACGCTCCAGGGACTGGTTTGTGCTGTCTTCTGTCTGTGTGACACTAAAGGAAGAGAGATGCAGTTGCTGTGGTGGCCACAGGTGACATGAGAGGAACTGATGAAAGGAAAGGTCCAGGAGATGTGGAGGGAAGAACTGAAGCTGTTTTGCAGAGAGCTTAGCCTCTGGAGGCCCTGTGATTGTGCGTTGTAAGAGGTTTGCTGGACTACGGGCTATGGCAGTGCAAGAGGGGTAGTAATGTAAGACAGTCTGCAGGAAACCAAGCCTCATGAAACGTGATTCATGGATTTTTATTTTTTTTTTTGGTAGGACTTCATAATAGTCCTGCTTTTAATTTCAAGCTGTTTTTTTTCTTTTCCTCATTTTTTGGGAGAGGATTAAAAAAGTGGCTGGCTTAAAACTGTGTTTTAGGTGATTCTGATATAATTTTGGGCTCTCTGATAATTAACCAGAAGAAAAAAAAAATGTTCAGAGATTTCTGGCCCACCTCATCCTAAAGGGAGAGAATGAGCCTGCTGATACTTAGAGCCAAACTGGATCCCAACATTGCTCTAGTTCCCACACTGACACCTGAAACCATACTGTACAAAGCCAACAAAAATCAGCTACAGAAATTCAGGTAGAAAATCCATTTTGGTCATGATAATAGAATTTTTTTCCCTATCCAACATATTCCAGAGAAAACAAAACAATCCTAGTATAGCCTGTATATCAAGAAGTATTTTTTTTCCTCAGGAGGGATGTGTTTGGATTCAGCTTTGTTACAAAAATTTCTGCATAGCAAATGTTGCTCACCTGCTCATTCAGAGGTGGAGTGGAAACCTTTGGACAGTGATAAAAAAAACAAATTTACTGAAGCTTTAGAACCAGCAATCATTCTTCCCATACCCCTGTCACAACCTCAATTGCAAGTGACAGGCCAGGTGCGTTGGGTTCAGTAAGGATCTGGTCTGTTTATGACTTTGCTATAACCACAGTGGGCGGAAGAGCCATATCCTGACCCTGGCTCCCAGAGTGGTTTCACTGCTGAAGGCCCCCTTATCATTCAGCAGGTGTGATCCATGTGAATTTATGGCTGTTTCTGCCTGAAGTGAAGAGAACAGAGACTTTCACGGCTTTGCCTTCTTGTCCCAGCACACCCAGCAGCAACAGTTGGCAGCCAGGAGACCTCAAGCTGGATTTTCTCCTACCCTAAACCTTCTCAATGGTGATGAAGTTAATGGGCTGGAGCAGATAGGACTGATGTGGCAGATACAATCTTTATAACAGAGACAGTGCCTGAGAAGCAGTACATTAACTTGCCTAAATTTAAAGCTAGCAGCTACAGAACAGTCTCAAAGCTTTTTACTTTTAGGTGAGCCTGTTTAGCACTGTAAATGGCAGAGAGGCCAGGAAGTGGAAGAGCCCATGACTGTTAATCACAGTGCGACAGCACCTAAGTAACAGGCTCTCACACAGAAAAAACAGTGTTTAGCTTAGCTCCTGCAGTAATTTTTGCACCATGGATTAGTGTTTTTGCAGAGAAAAGGGACAGAAAGCTGGGTGAGTTGTTCATGGGTCTTCCTGCTTCAGCATAAATACATCTTACATTCAGCTGCACTTGGCAAGCCAAGTAGTATTTAGCCTGTAGCTAGAAATGTTTATAATTTGTTCCTGAAAACAGCTGTGAGTATGTCACTGCACTGGAAAGTGTTTAGCTGGTGTCAGCTGAATTATGGGAGGTGGGTAATTATCTTGCAAGAAGTCTATGGATTCAAGTATATCTTGTATTAAAATACCTGCCACTCTCTGCAGTCTGGCCCGTGTGAAAGGCTGAGCTGCTTTGAAATTTATTTTTACACCTCCTTGAGGTCGAATCATCTCTGAGAAGGAGGATTTAATGAGAAGGACTGACCCATTCTGCTCCTCTTGCTTTTTGATGATGAAATTTTAGCCAACATCTCCTCAGAAGACAAACTACTGGTCAGGCCAATTTCATATAATCAGTATTTCTATTAGATTTACATTGCTATTAGATTTACATTGCATCCCCTGGGGATTTCAAAGGCATTTCATGCAGAAGGATTTGCACTGGCACTTGTGTACCCTGACTAGCAAGCCCTGTCCCATAATGTAATGGCATCCCCTAAAGCCACCAGTTCAACCAAGTCATCAGCCACTCTTCTTCACTTCAGGAACTTGTGCCAGGTGAGGAGAGCAGAAAAATTCCTCTGAGCAGAACAAGTCAAACCCACCAGGTTCACCAGGGAAATTTTTACCTGTAACTGGATTTGTGGCAGGTCCTCAGGATCCCAAAAAGAAAACTCACTGTGAAGACCTGATCATCTAAAAGCCTGGGAGCACTGGGAAGCAGTTAGTCTGTCTTCCCTAGATCATTAAGCCACAGTTTGAGGTCTCCTGAGCTCTAGCTATGGCCAAGCATCTTGTAGGCAACATACCAGAGGGATGGGAAGAAATGGGCTGTAATTTCAGCAAATCTGTGAAATTCTCCAGCCAGCTATGGCTTAGAAGCATCTTTGACTCAAAGCTCTGAGCCTTTTGAGGTATCTCTTGTTCTTCTACCAGGAGAATTAAATGTTCTCACTAAAAATGGGGGCTGGGATGGGGTGAAGACCTGCACTTAAGCACCTTCCAGTCTCTCAGGACATTTGCCTTTGAATCTCAGATTTAAAGCTCTGATCCATCTTGAGTTAAAAGGAAAATGACCGGTACACACCTTAAAACAACTTGGTCCAGGCTCTGTCTTTCTTTTGCCTCAAACACTGAGCTGCATTTTCTGCAACTTTAATTGGTGACATCAGACTGTGATGGCAGGTTTCCATTTCAAATAATTAATTTTACTTTATGAGATGGATCCCTTCAGTAATTTGTTCTTTGCAGTTACTGCAGATAGCAATGATCAGAATATTTAAAATATTAGACTGCAGCTTTTCTGTAACAGACAAAAAAATTAAAATTAATCCAGAATATCAGAAGGCAATGACAAAGTGGTTGGATGTTAGAGCCTTTTCCTGAGAGGCAGAGTTCATATTCCTGGCCAGGATTTGGTTTATACTAGGCAGAGAAATTGCAGTATAATTTAAAAATTTGAAGGATTTGTGGTTCTGAAAGCCAGAAAGCTTCTTTGAACTCCATCTACCCTAAGAAAAGACATTGCTTCTACCCATAGCCCTTGCCTTGCATTGCTTAGCCAAATAAACAATTCTGAAAAGTTACCCAGACCATGACCACTTTTACTGTGGGTGGCAGTGGAATACAGTCAAAAGCAACACTCATCCAGGGTAATAGACTTGAACATTTTTATCATTATGTTGCAAAATCATCTAGTCTCACCTGTTTATCTTTTAGGCTTAATATGACCTTGGTTTACATCATCTGAGTAATTATAAGTATGCAGTATTTTCACTCTGTGAAACATAGGAGTTCTGGGCAGACATTTTAATTTCTATCAGCAGTCATAGCCTGGAAGGATAATTAAACACTCTTCATTTTCCATTTAAAATGGTATACAAATGCTGGACATTAAAACCAGAGAGATTTCCAAAAGAGAACATGTGGGTAGCTTCAGACTTTCCTTTGGCATCCAGCCATCAGGAGGTTCAGCAGAAGTTCACCATTTCCCATTGTGTAAGGCTATTTGTTTAACATTTCTTTTGTCTGAAGTGGCCTTGTCAAATGAGATCTCTCTATAATTTTCATTTGGCCTTTCACTCACATCGGCGCTGTCACTCCTGTACAAGCAGTTTGACTTTAGTCTTAACAGGAATGTAAGCATAAGTAGATAAAGTTTTAAAAAAATCATGTAACTTTTCAGCTTAATCATAAAGGCATCCTTCAAAATGAGACTGGGCAGCCTCAGAATCTCATGGTGTAAAAACCGAAAGACACTTCCAAGGACCAAGGTTCAATAACTTGGCTCACTTCCTTTTGTGGACAGGCTAGCCCAGGTTTTGAAGCCAAATTCCAATCTCTATAATTATATTTTGACTAGATAAAAAAGAAGCTTCACATTGATTTGAGTGGGGAACATACCCTTCTTCACATCCTGTCCTGCATGGCAATGCTGAGGGAAGTTAAATGTTCATCATCTTCCCCTCCTCCAGCATGAAGCCATACACATGCTGTAGGTACACATCATCCACGATGACCTACAGGGTCCCCCTGACACTGTGCATCCACGTGTTCGCTCTACGTGATATAATGACATCCCCCTAAGCAAATTAATGTCACAAATTAATGTCATCTCCTGGCAGGTTTGTGTTTCAGAATTTAACTGGGAGCTGGAATCAGAGTTACCGCTCTAGTAACTGCTCCCCCGGCCATGACTGTACATTCAACTGCTCTGATCAAGGCTTCCAGCTAGGGCATGTACCTATCTATCTACTCACCTAGCTGATATTGAATCAGAATAGCAGTATTTTCTCTTATTTTAAGACTATATTAACGATAATATGTAAAGTGATGTTGATGAGACCTTTCAAAGTGTTATATTAAAAGGTAGTATCACTAAACACTATACAGACCCACCTCTACTAGTATTTGGTACACAAATGAAGAAGACCATATTAGTTTTGGTATAGAATGGCATAGGTTGGAAAGACCTCTGGAGGTCCTCTACTCCAACCTCCTCATATGGGCAGGTCCAGTTCCAGCAGGCTGCTTGGGACCATGTACACTCAAATTTTGGAAATCTGCAAAGATGGCGGTTTTACAACCTCTCTGGGGAACCTATGCCGGTATTTCTCCACCTTCATGGTAGAAAATCTTTCTTCTATAAAGTTGAAATTTTTATCTAAGACACATAAAACAAAAGGAAAAACAATCAGCCCTAGCAGCACGTAGAAGCTACACACATTTCTGGCATGGTTTGCTTACCCCTCAAAACTTTTGCTTCCTCCTTAGCATTTTTCCACGTGAACAAAATTACATTTCTCTCTGATCTCCTCAGTTGTCTCTATACCCCATTTGTGTCCTAGAAGCTGCCAAGGCTGTGTCTCATTTTAATTTCTTGATGGCCTTACTCAAAGGCCTGCTGTCATTATACATAAGTCCAGTATATCTAAAAAATCAATTACACAAAATGATACAGCTACAGAAGACTTCTAGACAGCTTCTTTGGATTCTATATGAAAGAGTTAAACAGCTGCAGCAAGAGCAGTTGCAATCAGCAGGGTTGTCTTTTCAAGGGTTAATGCGTATAGCAAGAAAGTAAGGTAAGTTGATGCAAGGGATGTAAACATCCCCAGTAGGATCCTATGCCAGCCCTACATCACACCCCAAAAAGCACTGTCCTCCCCCCTGGGCCTCAGCAAGTCACTACTGTTTTGCTTTTGCTGATCTCCTGTGAAAGGGAGGAGGAAATGAGTTCAGTTAATGCCCCTGCTAGCTAGGAACGATGGAGCACATGCCTCATGTAACGGCATATTTCATCATCTATGTATCTTTAATCTGGAGACACAGATCTCCTTTTTTAAAGGGACTGGGAGTCTTGCTGGTACAACATACCAGCACTCTACTACACAACAAAAGGCAGCTACTGCTCAGGTTGATGCTCTCAGCTTGCAGCAATCTTTCTCTCCCAAATCTTTGATTTTTTTTCGGTTGCCGTCACCAGTCTGGCTCTCACTGTTGACAAGTGGCACTGCAGCAATATTTTTCTGATGCTTCATCTAATCTACTGTAATCTATCTTTCCTTCATTGTCGGGGATGCAGCAATGCTAACAGAGTAGACATCAAATGTCATCTGAGAGACGGGCTGTCCCCAGAAGGAGAGCCATCTGAATTGATAAAAGATTAATAACTTGATGTGATCACAAGAATTAAAAATACTAAACATGTGTCTGAGAGGCTTTTGGCAAGCTCCTGTTTGTCACACACATTCAACAAGCTGCTCCTTACCACAATATTGTGTTCTTCGATATCTTCAGAAATAGAAAATAATGCAAGTTAGTTGTATTTGTATCTTTGCCTCACGCAGGGGACACTTCAGCACCTCCCTGTTCTCATATTTGAGTGATACATATCTATGTATACAGTATAAATCAGAAAATTACTATCTTTGGCACTTATAATTTGAAAGATTCCTCCTCTAACAACATTAAACACTTCTGAAATGGTGCTCCATGATGCTGAAGAGCTGCTCCTCCACATTTCTGCAGTGGGAGTCACTTGGAAGTTTGTAAACAAACAGTTGTTTCAAATTTGAGAGTTAAATCAGAAATACTTACTATTTCTATGAGATTTGAAAAAGACATTTTTTAAATTACTCATGACATTGTGGAAGATCTTTGAACAATCCCTTCCCTGCCCCAAACCCCAATGGCCACTTTCCAAAGTGATATGGAGGGAGGGCAACGAGGAGGATTCAGATTTCAGAAAATATCTGAAAATGTTATTGAAAATGGAAGAGTTTGTTCTTCATTATTTCAATGGAGAAAATAAAACTGTGTAAGATGCAAAATCATATCTTTAATATAGCACATTTTTCATTTAACAAAGAAGAGCAAGCAATGATTTCCAGCTCACTGGAAGGAAGCGCAGCTATCCGCACAGTGTACCATGTAGGCTCCCTCTGTTTTAACGTGCACTGCAAGTTGTAGCTATTTTAATGCTTTTTAGCTATGGCATTCTTACATGTCATCAAAAACACCCAGCTTTCTATGAAACAAGTATGTACTCTAATGAGGTAGTTATGTAGAATACATATTCCTTTACATGTTATCAGATAGGAAGTTTGAAAATGAGACACTGAAATACACATAAACCACACCAAAGAGGATGACGCTGCATACCTGGTACAAAGGTTATATCCTTTGTCCCAGGTATGGACATGTTTATGTCCAAACTGGTAAATTGTTTCTTCTCTTTCCAAAGTGTTTTTGTTATTCTTTGCTTTTTTTCAGGTCTGAGCATAAAATCTGGTCTCTTCCTTGGTTCTCTACCTATGTGATTTTGCCTGTTATATAGTGTTGGGATTCTAGAGGGCTTTCTGCGAGAGAATGGACATATGAGCAATCCTGCGTGAGAACAAGACTGAGAAGAGCCTCAGCCAAGCAAGAATGCGATAAGGATGTGACCCTGAATGAGGGGGGAGAAACTCGACGAGACAAACAACGCCCGGAAGGGGTTGGGACGGAAGAGGAAGTTACACAAGGCAGGAAGCCTGGCAAGGCTGATGTGGCACTTTTTATCCAATCATAAGAAGGTTTAAAGCGCGGGCTAAGGTAACTGTCCAGTCTTGAGGACTTGTACTGCATGTTACTAACGTGTGCGGGAGAACATTATAAAAGGGTTTTCTTAGTTGTAATAAACGGGCATTGCTTGATCACATTGGCCGTGTGCGTGCTCAGCTCTCCCACAATATAGAATTGTTAATGAGTATGATTTAAGTTGGCATATCCTTAAGTAACATTAAGCTGCTCCAAATATAATCTTCTTTACTGTGTATCAGGGGAAGATCTATAAATCTTTTCTCATTTGCAAAGGAGTTTACTTCTTTAGACCTTTATAGTTAGACTGTGTGTGTTCTGAACTTATCTAGCGTCCTTCTGCTTTGACCTTCACCACACTTCCCACCCAGATCTGATTTTCTTGTTGACAGCTGGGTCTAATTTTCACTTGACTTCCTATGAGGTCATAACTCCAGTGTGGTTTTGCTCTCAGAAAGCAAAAATGCCACCTGGGGTTTCCAGGGAGGTGCAGCTGCCATGGCAGACTTGTCAGCCAGCCAGCCTTGCCTCCTCTGGGCACAGGGAGAGCTCACAGCAGGGTCATCACCTACAAAATGCTGGGAAGCTTAGTCGTGGTACTGCTCTTGCCATGCTGAGGGTTTGTGGCTGTCTATGAAGGCTCATACATACTGTCCCTGTTGTATTTACTGCCTTTCCCCAAAGCAGACTGCGATCCCTTATTCCCCACTTGTGTATTAAAGACACCCAGAGTTGCATCCTAGGTGCATCAGAGGCACTTTCAGTGCTATCTTCTTTGGTGCCTAATGTCTTGGTTTGCTTTTCTAAAATACCACATCACATATTACCTCTCCACTATATTCAATAAAAGGTCAAACTAGTAGTTGCATTTTCTCTTCTACCCCTAGATGACCCTTTTATCCATAAGCTGAGCTTCAGAACATAAAATTACCAACAAAAGGGCATTTTCACTCACCCACTTTCTTTTTTCCCAGTAAGGAATTGCTGCAGCATTGGATTAAAAAGCAATAGCTGACAGGTGGGTTTGGACCCTACCTCACCGCACTTGTGCAGTACTGCACAGGCTCCTCCAGCCTGTCACAAGTCCTGTGTGGAAGTGCAGTGGGACACTCAGTGAGGGCTGAGGAGTGAATCCACAGGACTTTTTATTTTGAAAACTAATAAATTCCCAGTTATTAAGCTAGTTCCCAGCTCCTTTACCCCATTCTTGGCCATGTGTTGTCTTCTGAAACCTCTTCCTGTTTTCACTGACTTCTCCATCTTCTCATGCCACACTCCTGTGCGACTGAACCCAACTGAAGAGCAGAGCTCCCGTCCCCTGTCCTTTCATGGGAGGCTGTTGTCATAATATTTTTCCTTGATGCAAGGTGCCTATTTCCCTGTGAGAGGTTATTCACACTGCCTGCTTTCAAGCACTCAGCTTTGGTGCCTTAGGAGATGCTAAAAAAAAGTCTTCACCAGAGAGTACAGCTTTTCTGGACTGATCCACATGTGAATTAGGCTCCATTGACTGTAAGTAGAGCCAACGCAAAACAGCTTTCTGATGGAGATACTTAAATTAGGCAATTAGATTACTGTCTGCACCATCACCCTAATGAACATTCATCACCTGCTCAGTGCTCATCCCACATTTGCTGTTCAGCTTTGACACGAAGGTCAGTGAGAAGAGGTGGGAATTACAGCTCACCTAGATGCAAGAGAGCGCAGGATTTTGTCATGCTCAGATCAAAATTTTATTTTAACTGCTTGTAAACCAAGGTCAGGGTGCTGCTAACAATGCCTCGGGATAAAAGTGGTATTGTGGCCCTAAGGACTAAAGGAGATAAACTGTATTAAAACATTTAATTTTGGTGGCAGACTTGCAATTAACCCAACAGGTCACTTAATGAGGGACTGCAAATACACTGGGACATTTATATAACATCATTCAAGACTTGTTTTGCATGATGAAGCCATAAAGCTAATTCAATATGTAATGTGAAGAGATTCTTTCATCAGGTCTCAAAATGTGCATATCTGCCAGTCCGTCTTTCCTTTGCAAATAAATATTTTTATCTTTGCATCAGTTTCTCCCTCCATCAGGTTTCAAAGCTGAAGCTGGTTTGGGGACTTGCCAGCTTCAAAGGCATCATGTTCGCTGTACAAAGGACTGCTTTGAAGGATGCCTTTCATCTAAAATATTAGATCCTTTAGAGCTACATTTTAACCTATATTGTATTTGGTCTTTATTTCTAGAAGTATCTTTCACCTCCCACTGGCAGCCCAAGAAAATTTTGTGGCAGGGCTGAGGTAAAACTGACTCCAAAAGGGGAGGGTTATTTTTGTTAATAAAATCAGTCAATGCCTCTGTCAGGAAGCTGTGAATACCAGGAAGGACAGTTGTTTCACATAAAGTAGAAATACTGTGTTTGTTTAGACAGCACATTTCAATCCTCAGTCTGGGCTGTGGTCATGAGAGATGCCAGGGCACACAGGGGACAATAACTGAGAGTACTCAGGAAACATCTGGACTGTCCCAGAAGAGGTACAGTCTCATGAAGACAAGGGAGGCAAGTGTTCCTTCTTTTCACTTTTAGCTGAAGATAAGTAACAGCAGCACACTGTGGCACCAAGATGTGTACAAATATAACCTCTAGAAACATAGGCAGCCATCTTACAGCACAAAATAACCTAGTTTAGATCTACTGTAAATTTGACAAGGAAGTTCTTCGAGTCAATCAAACAACCTTCCCTGCAAACCTCGACCTACAAATGAGCCGTAGGTGTTTTCCAAACTCAGATGACTCAGTTCCCTTGTCCTGAAGATTTACACTCGCCTTCCTCTTTGCCCTCTGTGATTCAGAAAAGCTCACAATCTGTAGCCCATGTAGAAACAGGAGCTATCTGAAATGTCCCCAAGGAGAACATACTGGCTTACATTTCACTGGGTTGTACTTGTTCCTGTAGAGTCACTGTACCATTGGGTGCTTGTCTGCATCAACATATTTGCTCCATCAGCTGTTAAAAGGAAGACATGGGTAACTTCCTCCAATGTTGGAAGATACAAGCCTGGAGTTCTACTCACACAGTGAAGTATATCTTTATTATAAGCACCATGAAATCCTGATCCCAGTGAGATAACAGTTGCTGAGTTAAGTCATTGCTGATAGGAAATTTTTGTCCTCCACTAAGACACACTTTATTCTTGGTTTTAGACAGTTTTTTCACTTCTGACACCAATGTGCATATTATCGGAAGAACTGAGTGGCACCATCAGATGATGCAGAGGTAAAAGTGTGTTCTGGTGGCTGAATACAAAGTTTGGAGTTAAGAGTTGAAATCATCGTCTTGGAAATTACTTGAAAACTACCTTAGATGTGAAAAACTACTTTATGGACTTGCCCCAGTGTAGATTAACTTTACTAAATTCATATAAAGAGACTAATTGCTTCTGTATTCTCAGAACCTAAATCTCTGCCATCATGTCATTACGCAAAAGATCCAAATGATTAAAAACTCTTAGGAGCATGCTGGAGGACTATTTTGCCATCACTTTTAAAGATAATAATATTAAAATATGTAAAGTAACATGAGTTTAAGCACAGTAACTTACAACAGGCAGAAACCAGCAATGACTACTAGTTAGAAACTGAGAATTTTCAGTAGCAAAATAACAACTTCTTTCTCATGACCCTGTCTTGTAAACTCTGCTGTGAAAAAAACTATTGATTCAAGAGAAGATGTTTTGCTCAGAGATTTTAATTGAGACTCCCTGTAAGCGGGCAGCTCTACTCCAAGCATGCTGCCTAGCAGTAAATTTGAGCCAAGTAGTGATGACTCTGTAATTCACAGCCTCCTTATTTTTTGTCATATAAGTCCTAACCTGACCCAGGTACTGTTTTTTCTTTCAGCTGCATATGTACGGGTACTTTCTTGTGAGTAATTTCAGAAAATATAGTTCCTCTCTCTCTCTTGCATCCATCCAGATTTCAGGCCAGCTTTCATTTCCCTTCCAACCTTCTTATCATCTGCAACTGAGTCATCTCCCATGCTTCCTGTAGACTGGATTAATTCCTTCTTTGGCAGATGGAATTTCCCCTCCCACTCTTCCTCCACAGACTCCTTGAGCAAGTCATTTTGCTTCCCTGCCTCAGCTTTTCCACTTCTAACACGGGAAACAGTACACTTTCCTTCCTTGGACCAATTTTAAGAACAAAACCACTGCTATCTGCAAAATACTGTGATGACAGAAAACCATGTAAGCAACATAATCCACAGTGTGCTTTCACAAGGGTAGCAATGAAGAAATAAATGTGTTGCATTTCTCTTCCCAGCTAACCACATCTCAGGAATGGCAAGTTACAGTCACATCAATGGTGATGAACAAGTATCAGCTGCTCCACAGGCAGGGCTGGTGTAGCAGGTAAGGGGCAAAAACTGAGGTTTCCCACATGAGTTTGAGGATTTGTGTGGTTCAGCCTGAGCAGGTGGAGCAGAAGGAGGAAGAGAAGATGCTTAACGGACCAAGCACAGGCAAGCTGGTTTCTGGGACAGAGGCAATAGCGATGAATAGTATAGCTTGGAGTCACTTTTAGCACCTTATTCAGGAACCAAGCTGAGATTTTAGCAGACAGCCTTACTAACTGTTCTTTCTCCACAGCTCTGGTCATACTATGGTGACAGAAAACACAGTCTCCCAAGAACAACTGCAGCACTATAGAGTGCTGAGGTTAATTAAAACATCATCCAGCTCTCCACTTGGCACTTGGACTGTGCCAATATTGACGAAATCACTGATGTTATTAAATAGACTCTGTTCCGTTTGAAATGCAAACAAGTAAATATTAGTGCTATGTCTAATGAGACTTGGAGAAAGCACATACCAAAACCTCCCTGTTCATTACCCTTACGCACTGCTTAAAGTGTACAGAGCATTTGGAAATGATGTGCTATATCTCAGCTAGATTAGACCCAATTATAAGAAAGCTGAAAGCAGAAACAGCTTGCAGTTTTTGCTGGACACTAGCTTGTGAATTGAAAATGATATTGAAATGCTTTGTATTCATGGTTCATCTGTATTTTCTCAGCTCAGAGCTAAGGTCTGAAAAGCTCTCTGTGCAGTCACAGGTGTGTGAGAACGTTTTAGCGCTCCCTGCCAGTGCAGACGCACCTGAGAAACTTCACCATATCTCCCTGTGATGACTGGGATGGGACCAAAAGGCACCTGAACTCTCTTGGCTCCCAGGGATGTTTTAATTTATTTTCACAGTCACACCAAACCAAAGAAGACCCAACCCTGCACACACTTTGTACACATTCTTTGCTACGAGTATGGACTCCTTCTTTGGAGGGTAAATAAAATATTTACAGTCTTTAAATCTTGGAAAAATGTTTCTCTTTCAGCAGCAGACCTACTTTCCTGGCCTGCTCCAGGGCAGATTGGGTAACAGTCTCCAACTCATTCCCTAGCCCACAAGGTATTTATAGAACATCTTGGAAAAGATTTTGTGATTTACATATGATTTTCTGCTGGAGAGGATACTGAGTGCTTCTCCTACAATACAAATAATATTCTGCATATATTGTTATGGGAGTCTTGTGTAATACAGCTTTGTAGTACACAGATTTTTTTGTTGGCTTCGCTTACATCTGCTATCTTTTATGGGCTCTGAACCACTCACATTTCTGAATCATTTGCATTATTGTTAATACCATTGTGGCTGAGATGAGAGCAGGGCTTTTACACAGCACTTTACTAGCAGGACATGCATGTTGAAACAAATCGTAATGCTAGGGATTTGTATCTTCAAAGTGTTGTTCAAATAGAGCAAAATAAAACGGCACCATTTGGGTGAGGAACCAAGAAGAATCTATTCCTGTTTCACTGAGGACTGAGAAACTGAATGGCTGAAGTTGATGCCATGCCCAAACAAGCCCAGCACACAGCCCAGGTGGGACCCCAAAGCTGATCCTCACCTCACAGTTCCCACCACACCAAGCGAAAAGCAGGCTCCTTGTATTTTGCAAATGGTTAGTTGCATTCGAAGAAGCCCTAATCCTAATTTGAACCATAGAAACACCACCTTCGGTGCCCAGCAGGGAAGAGGATGTTCCCATGCAGTCTCAGAAGTTATTGTGCTAAATTTCTCCCTACCACCATGGAGTTGGGCGAGGATGACCTCTTCCAGTATTTCTTTAGTTGTACACACAAATATATAACAAGCTTATGTATGGAGTTCAGTCTCCCTTCTGGTCACAGGATAGAAAATATAGATAATGCTTAATTCATTTAAATGGAATAAGGTTAATAGAGGTAGCTATTTTCTGAAAGGAAGTGCAGGAGCACAGGTGGCTGCAGAGATGAGTTGAGTAGTTTCATTCTCCAGTTATCAGGATGCGTGTTAGGACATTTAGGAGCCTAATTTGGTCCTCATTGAATTAGAAAAGAGAAAAACCCTCATCTTCTGCTTCCTGATAACTGGGATCTGCTTAGTCTCTTAACTACTCTGTTTTTTTGTTCACTTAACTGCTCCACCTGCAGCCAAAGTCACAAGTGTTGGCATCAGCTAAAGAATACAAATAGGTCAGCCTTTTTCCTCCACCTTCATTGCATTAAATGAGCTAATAAAATATATGATCCTGCTCATCCAGACACCTCGGAGCCTGCTGTGGAGTCAACATAAAAAAGACATTTGAAGACAGGATGACATCCATTCAGGCCACACAACAACACTGCCGAGCTACCATCGAGGCCCACTGCTGACACATACATTCAGACTCGCTGTTTTCAGCCAATCCTTAAATCCTTAAATCAGATTTAATCAGATTTTTCAGACCGTTCAAACATATTTGGGGAGAGGAGTTATGGAGAGGTGCAGGGACCATGAGAAAGGTTTTGAACAAAGCTGATGGCACAATGTTCTTTCAGTTTTGAAAGGCTTTGCTGGGTGAACATCAATCAGGTACTGAGAACCACCTTCCCCTTTTTGGTCAACAGTAGAAGTCACAGATTGCGCAAGCTGGAGGTTTGGGTTTGCTCCACACCCTTGAACTACCGACAGCAGCTCATGGGGGGGAGCACAGCCCCATGGCAGCTGACGGAGGAAATAACGCTTTGTATTTCTTTATCATAGCTGTGCGAAGGTGGGAAATCTCCCTTTACCGTTGCACAGACAATGAAAAGCAGGGTTTTTTTAAACTCCAGTTGAAGCGCTCCACCTCTGAACATTAATAGAGGCTTGTTTAAGTATCTTTAAAGCGTTTTCTTTCAATCCGGTTCAATTCAACTTTTCTTTAGGATCACACCTGGACCTCTGAGTCACGGTGAACTTCAGAGACTGGCAGTTATTTCCCTCTCTCTTCTCTAAAGAGCGTATACACACAGAGACACAGACACAAAACAAACAACAAACCCAGTGACAGATGTTTGCACAATCTCAGCTGTAGTACATAATAAAAAATTACACTGATACAATGCTCGGAGGCAGGTTAATATTTAGTTTGGTTTATAGTTTCTTCACACTCCCAGGGCAGTACTCACCTTAGTACAGATGCCTCCTTAGTTTTTGAAGCCTGGAGCACCCCATCCCACCAGCAGTAGGCTGCAGATGTTGTTGGAGCTGATGCAGAAAGGTTGCAGCTTTCCTTTCTTCTCCTGTATTGCTGTCGGTAAGACTTTCATGTCTTACCCCTTGCCCAGAAAAGGCTTCATTATCTCTAGATTTAGTTTGATTACCCAGGTAGGAATTAATACCACACGCTTCACATAGTCATGTGCCTGACTCCTGCCTCCGCCATGGCTCTAAAATTCAAGGAAGCTGTTAGTGACCCTCAGCTGATTTTGCAAAACAACAGTAACATCTACTGTTAGATCTACACAGGCTTAGACTGTGGAAGAAATGCCTATCTCTTTTTTTTCCCTAAGGTCATATTCCCTTCCATTCCCCATGGCCGCTGGTGACTGACATTCTTCTATACATACAGGCTATACACTGTCTTTCTGCCACAAAACCCACGAGTTCACCCACATGCAGACTTTCATCTCTCCTCCTCACAGAGGTCCAAAGTTAGACTTTTTTTCTGTGATGGGGGAGGGCAGGAGGTGGGCACCCTACTCAATCCATTTGGCATCCTGCATAACAATGAGGGACCCAGTCAATCTGTATAGTCCTCGAGAGAAAGGTTATACCAAAACAGAGTCAGGAAAGACTGGGAAAGACCTTCAACCTTCCCCACATCAGCCTGTGGACCTAACTTGGCTTTCCCCTCACCTGGCCTTGTTGTTCAGCAACAGAAGAAGCTGGTGAGAAGACTGGGCATCCAGCCTGCTTCATAGAGGTCTTTGGACTTCAAAAAAAGAGATATAATTGAAGTTTGTGAAAACAAATAAGACAGAAGTACTTTTTGGTACTGCCTTTCACTGGTTTGAGAGTGGCCAGAATGCTTTCATGCCATTTTTAATCAAAGATGAGCCCCGCCATGGCCTCTCACTGGGATGTATAAGTTTTTGAGCTGGACATTGAATCTGAATTTCTAGATCTGAAATAGTCCCCACTGTTTGGACATTAGCTCAAACTGACAGAAATCCCATTTTTTCATTCTGCTTAATCATGAATAAATATTTTGCTTCAAACCAAACTAAACTTACTGAGAGTGAACTCCTAAGTAATTTTCAATTCTTAATCACCATGAGTGTCTATTATGACTTTCTTGCAGATTTTTTCAAAGCGTAGTCTCAGATACCTGCCTTTTAATTTCTCCAATTGCTATCCTAGTTCCTCTTTCCGACTCTCAGCTACAGAGATGATTGAGACAAGACTGCTGGCAATATCCTCCCTTCCCTTTTTGGAAGAAACATCTTTCCTTCTACTAACTTTTTTTCTTCTTCCTCCAAGAGGGAAATTTTTGAGCAGCCTAGGGAGCAAGAGAGTTTGTTTTGATAATGAACTGAAACCAGTTTTTTTAGTAATTACTGCTGAAGTGGTAGCATTTCCACATAATCTCCGGGTTGAACAATGACAGTTTTGGAGGAGGGTGGACAAATAGTCACTAACAAAGCGGCAAGCAAGAAAGGAAAAACTTTTTACATTTTTATTGAGGGAAAGCTCCCAATAATGATGATGATGGAAGGATTGCCTTCCTAAAGATCATCAAATTGCCCCCTGAGGACGGATTCACTTCACATGGTTTAGACATCAGAACTTAGGTGCCTGTGCTCATGGTAGTTATTGTAGCAAAACACAAAGGTCCAGGGCATCATTCATTTCATCTTAAGATAAATCAGCCTTTGGAGGTCCCTACTTCTCTCCACTGACTTTAAAAGGAGCCACCCAAGAACGACTAGCTGTAGTGTGGATGTCTAAGTCTGAGATGCCTAGGATAAGTCAGACATATCCTACCCTACAGCTCTGTTTCATAACCTATAGATAAAAGTTACAATAAATATGCATTTGTGATTAATCACATATCCATACAAGTTGTGAAATTCAATGTAATAGTTCCCTTATCAACTATAATACACACTTTCTATCAGTTTAATGTTTTCTGTAAAGGTGCATAGCAACAATCACTCCAAAAGAGCTCAGTGTTTTGGACCAAGTTACAATTTCTAAGGGAATATAACTTTGCCTTGAATTGAATGCAATTAAATTCTCTGCCATAATAGCAGCATAATGACAAAGAATATTTTTTCTTTATTTCCTCAGCTTGGAAATTAAAAGGGAATAACACACAATGTTGCACAATGAAATAGACCTTCAATCCCATATAGACAGCAGTATTCTTAAGTCAGTGTATTCTCCTATCTGGTATGAAAAGTGATACAGACAAATCCATTTATAAATTTATTTTTAATGTCCACTTCCAGTGCCTGAAAAGAAGGAAATTGTGCTAGCAATTAACATGGCCTCTTAGCCATGACTTGTAGCTTTGCTTCTCAGGCCCACTCTGTGCTTTAGGCTACTTACTTACTGAATCATTGTTTGCCTATCTAAGATGTTGAGACCTGAGGCCTTAATTTAATAAAACCAGTGTTCAGGTTTAACTTTGCACATGGTGCACAGTGCCTTGCTGCAATGCTGATAAATAGCTTGGGTAGAACAGAAATTATGACTTCACCCATGCCAGCTTTTACTGTTCAAACCAATCCTTCAACTAGTTATGAACTTGGAATGTCTTTTTTTTTTTTTTTTTTTTTCTGGTCCATTAAAATACATGAAAAATCCCCTAATTCTTCATTACTGTTATAGCCACCAGGTTTTGCTTTATGTTCTTGCAAACACTATTTTTATGAGCCCCTGAAAAACTGATTTTCTTAAAATTTAACAATGCTTATCTCCTAATGCAGTCGTCTCAATATTCAACATTGGCAGCTAAGACCTTATCATAACAGGTAAGCTGCTAGTATTGTCTTACAGCCACTCTGCCAAGGAACAATTACATAGCAACATCTGCCATCACACCAACCCAATCCTTTCCCAAATACTCAGGCAGCAAAATTCAACATAAAGTACCATGTATGAAAGATGTCTTCACAATAATCCCTCCCATTTGAGCTAAGGTCTTGCCCACCTCCTTTGAGGCATTTGCCACAACAAGACATCCAAATGGATGCAGTCTGGAGTCATCAGGAGTCTGTACGAGCTGGTAGTGCAGGCCCCAAAGTACTGGTGTATGGGACAATCTCCCTTTTTTCTAACTTAACTTAAAATCCTAACTTAAAACTGTGCTCTGACCTAAAACTGTATATTCCTGTTAGAGGTGTGGAGTGGGAGCGGATCTGTGCTTTGCAAACACCCGTGCCAGAAGAAGAAATCACTAGTGAGCAATGTCTCTCAATGGTCCCAACAGGAGATGGCCACCTTTCCAAAGGAGGAGGTACAGCTGCCCACTTAAGTGCTCTCTATATAATTTAGTGTCAAAATGAGCTGTGTTAAAGTTTGAGAGGCTTAAACAGAAAGTCATTCTAGCCTAGCTGGTACTGAGAAAGAAGTGTAGACTAGAAGAAAATGTTCTTGGCTGGGGCTATTTGATGCTAACCCAGTGACAAGCATAACTCAGTGTGTGCTTTGGATCCAGTTCTGCACCATGAAAGTCAAAGGGATATTTTGCTGGTGACCCAAACTGGATCACAGTACCCAGTCCTCGCTTGCCACTAATTTCCTGTGCTTTCATATTGCCTTGCTAGAGAAGTAGTATAGCAAATGGTGGCGGTTTCTGACAAATTGTGCCCCCAGCTACACAAATCAAATTAATCGTGATTGGTTTATCCTATTATAGTACAGGCACATGGCCTACAACTCCAGCTCCAGCACAAAACATATTTTAGGCCAAGAAACTTTTATTATTATAAGAAACTGTATTAAGTTTAGCAGTATCTGTGCTGCTTCCAAATGTGGAACAAGTCTAAAGTTCCTGATTATTCTTTACTCTCTCTGCCTTTGACTGAAATTAAGAGACAGCTTTGCGAAGTAATTAATCTGGAATTAGGACCTCAGCATTGGATGCACTGACATGGATCTTTTATTCTTGTTTGTACAGCATCCAAAATGTGCATGGCTTATCTGAGGGCTTATCTACCTATTTTGTCTTATCTTGCCTAATTGCAAGCTCAGATATAAAAAGAATAATTTAATCTGAAGAGTAAATAAACAAACATTGCATATAGAACTGGGATCAGTAAAGATTGTCTGAAAATTCCCAGGGGTATCTGTAGGTTTCTCCTACAGCTGGGCTTGCTTTCTGTCCCAGGTTTTTAATGTAGGTCCTATTCTGTGATGATGAAAATGTGAAAAAGAAAATTCAGGCGAATTATGCAGTTTAAGTAATGCAAATTAATCTTTTACTCTTTTTATATATTTCAGACTCCTTTTTGCCCTCTGAACAGGTGTACTGCTCAGTGAGGTGAATGAGAGCAGTTCATGTTTCCAAGGGCATTATTTATACTAAGATAATTATTTATTGGTTAAAATGCATTCTATGATATGCCAAGAATTTGCGATCCATTTTTTTCTTTATTGCAGAGTCACACCATTTCCATTTTAATAATGACAGTGAATGCAAGGAGCAGGGCCAGACTGCAAAACAAACATCCACTGATTTGTAATCATTTAAATATGTAAAGCTAGGCTTTGATGTTAATGCACCATTAAAAGAGCTGGGAAGTTCACGCTTCTGTTCCTGTATTGCTTGTCAAGCAGCAGAAGAGCTCAAAGAGCAGCTTGTTGATTTACAGCATAAAACCCACCTCAGCCTGTTCGCCATCTTGTAAAAAATTTTGGTATCTTCAACTGTGTGTTCTAAGCCTGAAAACTGTTGCAAATGCCGAAGTTATCTTCACATTTTATGGGACATGGAAAATCTATGTGAGGAAACTGAATCGACAGAGCTTGTGCCTTTCTGTGCCCTCTCTTCATTATTCAGCTACCTGGTCCATGTGGGCCTGACTTCAGTTCTCCTCCAGTCCTTGGGGATGGAGTCAAGGCTTCAACATGCTGACTGACAGAGTCCCTTCACAGTGACTGCACTTTCCAACCCCACAGATGATGTTTACAAAGACCTTTGAATATCAGCACATTTAGGAAATATTTCAATGTTTTAGAACTATTTTTCTCAAAGTGAAAATGAATTTGTCATTGTAGAGTTTACGTTAGCATCTCCCAGGCAGGGTCTAGACGATAGCAATTGATCAGAATCTTTAAACTGTTCCTGGCAGCAGTTTGTGCAGCATTTCAGTTTTTCTTCTGAACTGACTGGGGAAAATGTGCAGCAATTTCACCTATTCATCTGTAAGCTGAGCTATGGGTTCTCTAATTTCTCCCATTTCCAAAATGTAAAGCTTCATTAAAGTATCAGTAAATTACCAGCACCTTTCAGAAAACAAAACAGGATAACTTTGGCATTTGCAACAATTTTCAGGCTTGGAACACACAGTTGTTGTGCTGATAACTACTACCTGATTAAAGTAATGGTTTATTTTTACCAGTAATCTGTAGGACACAGATACAATATGCATACCTTAGGCATAGATGAATGAACTGTATTCACATTTTTAGGAGAAAAGAAGGCAGCTAGATCCCTACAAGCATTCTTGTACTGATATAACTTAGGCAACATGCGTGGCACACACACACAGATTTCACTGCAGTAGTCTGATGACTTATAAGCCAAATAACTTTTATTTTTTGTATAAGCAGGCCAAATTGATATTTCTACACCACTGTTTTAAGTGCTCTCTTAAGGGGTTTGCTGTTTCCAGTGCTCCCTTTTACATTTCGCATCTTCAAGGCTTGTTCTACACAGACACCAGCTGTAACATTTTTTAACTCTCCCTATGTAGTTAGTGTTACTGCACTGAAAAGACACTTTTGTGAATGTTAAGTACACTATGACAGTATAATGTGAGTACAGGCGTGAGAAAACAAGTCCATATTCCCACTACGATTGCATCCACATTGGAAACAATACACATCAGCCTCAGCAAAAATCATGCTGTGATCAAACGGATTCATCAGAACAGAAACAACGTGTAGAGATCATGCCAACAAATAACCTCTCATAGTGCAAAATTTCAGACTTTGAGATACCAACTCAACCAGCTTTAAAGCCTGATGGCAGCACTGGAAATTAATTGCACACGTCACTCTCTCTGCTCCATCTAGTGCATTGCTGTGTTGGGGTTAATGTGAAGGAACCTCCTCCTGATGCCAGAGGTAGACCTGCTTGGAGAGGGCTCCCTGACCATAATCCTGCTGGTTTCAGTGGCACACAAGCTATTTCCTTAGACAAGAAAGGGTCCAAAAATTTAGCATGGCAGAATTTGGCCCAGAGGTGGAGCTTCTTTTGAAAGAAGACCGCCAAGTACAACCTCTGGAGCCACCGACTCTCTCGATACTCATTTCTATCCTCATCCTTCTCCCTTCCAATGAGAGTCTTGCGTGTTTTTTCTTATAATAATAATTTTGTCTTTGTAAATACTATCTCTGGCTACTCTTTAGTCCATGGCTCCCCCAGATCCAAGTCAATTCATTCCCACAGTAGCAAGAGAACTTAATTGGGAAAGCCAATTCCTTCTGTACTCCACAAAAACATCAGGATGAAAGCTGTCATCTTCTTGCAGGAACAACTCCCAGGCCTTGATTTTGGTATTAAAACCATAATTTATTCTTGGGGTCATGAACTAATACATGATACTAATACTAGGCAGGGACAGGGCACCAGGCTCAGCTGACATGGGCTATGCTTAGTACCAAAGTTCTAGGTATCAGAAATCACTTACACTATTTATCGATTTCCATCTTCTAAAAATAACTCTTCAGTATGCAAGGTCTCTTCCCAGAAATCAATAAAACAAACATGAGAAGTCAGGGAAATAACTATTTTCTGTGTTTAGATGTATCTTTGACTCCATGAGAGTGGTAGACAAAGACTTGATCACCAGAACTGTGCATAAAGAAGTGGATTTACATGTAAATAATTATATTATGAATGTTAACCAGCTGCACACATCACAAGGAAAACATCACGGAGGCTAAACAAAATATGTTTGCTTTATGCTGTTCTTTTATGTTCGGTTTTATTGGAAGCACAGTTTATAGCAGCATAGCCATCACGTATTTTTCACTGTAAAACCTCCATGTGTCTTTGGAAACAGCATCAGGCTCTCTCCAATGAAAAGGGTGAAAAACAAAGTTAGCTGACTTCAAAGTTGTCAACCTAGACTTGCTCTTTTGGAATCTCTTGATGTTGTTTATGTCCACCTTTCTGGTAGTGATTTCCGATGCTAAGAAAAACTAGATTGCTAGAAAGATGAAGGTAGAAATGACTGCAAATAGGATCTTGCAAGTATTTGGCAAACAAACTGTTATTTATTTTAACATTTTCATAGTGATGAATGAAAAAGGTTCTTAGATGAAAACCTATCTGCCTGGATTATTGAAAGATAATAAAACTGTAGGTGATGAAAAGAATATAGGCTTGCTGGAGTCTTTCAACATGGTAGCACTTCATGGAAGAAACAATCTGAGAAAGCTTTTATAACCAGATCTTCAAAGAAGCTTCACCTCAACCTCCATTTTTTTTCAGTCAACAGTTATTTTCATGAAAAACTATGCCTCTGTGAATACAAAACCAGTTTTGCCTGTGAAAATTTGGGCTTATGCTTCAATAAAGTGGATCTGCATTGTGTTCTTGGGGGAAAAAAAAAACCTTCCACGATAAGGTGAAGAACCACTCTGCTGTTCCATTGCTGAGTGGGAGACGGACACCAAAGGCACAGGGCCCTATTTTTGCATCTCTGACCTTACTTGCTGTTCTCCCACCTCGACGTACTCAGCCTCCTGCCCTGGGGCACTGCGGACCATGGATGCTGGAGATGCTCTCTGTTGGGTGCTGAGCCTCTCCCAGGAGAGGACAGCCTACCCACCGAGGTAGGCACAGAGTTTTAGGAGAGGGAGCAGGAATGTCCTCGTATTCGCCATTGCCCTTTCAGGTTACTGAACTGCTCACACAAACACTGCACGTAAAACCAGACAGCGTATTAATGACAGCTTGACTTGAAGAAGTCCTATCCCTGCACTTTTTCCACCCCTGTGCGCAAACAAGATTTCTGTGAAGTAATTAAAAGCGCAGCACTGATGATCACTGTGACTTCATTCCTACCAGTCAATGGAAAAGGACAAATTGGGTAGCGGGAACTATTTTTTTTCGGGATTTCCAAAACGACTATAAAAATGACAGTGTTATACTTGCCCGTTAGGTGTGTTTGAAACAAAGCCTTCGAAAGGGCCCATTTCTAATACTAATTTACAACTGTTTCACGGGCAGCTGTGAGACCCTTCGTTCTAACTGGCTCGCTCTTATTTTTAAACGTTTTCTCCGGTGCCCTCACCCGTTCTGCACCGCCCTCCCAAGCGAGGCCTGCGGCCCCCACCCCGTCACCGACCCCTGGCCCCAGGCCGCGGGTGTCCCGGGGCGGCTCGGCCCCTCCACCCGGGGAGCGAAGGTGGGCTGGCGGGCGGCGGTAGCCGGGAAGGGGCCCCAGCACCACCGCCGGAGGGGACGCCGCGGCCCCGCACGGCCCGGCGGGAAGCGCCGGAGCGGCGGGCAGGGGGGACGCGGCCGCCGCGCAGGCCCCGATCCCCCGCCCAGGGCGGCTGTGGGCGCCGCTCTGTCCCTTACCCGGAGGAGCGAGGCTGCGGCGGGGAGCGGCCCCCGGGCGGGCCCGGTGCCCGGGCCCGGCGGCGGGAGGGGCGGGCGGTGCAGCGGAGGCTCCTCCTCCGCGGCCTCTCCCCGCCGTGACGGCCGGGCGTGCCCCCGGCTCCGTCCCGCCCCTGCGCCGCCTCTTCCCCGCCTCGGCCCGCCCTGGCTCTCTGGAGAGGCCGCTCCGCGCCCGTCTGCCGCCCGCCGCCGTCGCCGCCGCCGCGCTCGCACACTTTAGTTGAAGCCGCCCGATCCCCCGCGCCTCCCCGTCCTCTCCAGCCGAGCCTCGAGCCGGGCCCGGCGCCTGCCGGCGGCCCTCCGCGGCGGGGGAGCCGCTCCGAGCGGCGGCTCCGGAGGTGAGCGTGCCCAGGGGGCCGGCGGAGGCGGCCGGGGGGGGGGGGGCGCAGGCTGGGGCCTGGGGGCGCCGCTTCCCCGGCGGAGGCCTGGGCCTGGGCCGGCGGCGGGCGGGCCGGGGCCGGGGTTGAGGGCCGCCCCCGCCGCACAGCGGGGCCGTGCCCGCCACCGCGTCCCCCGGCTGCTGCGGGGCCTTTTTATACCCTGATTTCTCCGAATCCCGATTCCCCCCCCTCCCCCCCGCCTCCTCCGGGCGATGTTTTATTTATGACCCGCCGGGCTTTGTACGGGGAGCGGGCGCCTTCCTCCGCAGTTCTCCCCAGTGCTGCCAGACCCCATGGCTGGGAGGGGAGGCCGGGGGGGGGTGTCACGGCTTGGAGGAGAAATGGTTGCAGGGTGGGCAAGGCTTCCTCGGCCGGGCAGGTAGCCCGGGGTTTGAACGGTATCTGTTTGATTTGGGGGGTGCCGGCGTTTCCGCGGCTCGGGAGGGGAGTGAGCCGGGGCGGGGAAGGGTGGCGGGGGGGTGGTGGAAATGTCTCTTGCTGCATTTCCCTCCGTTCGCAGTAGGGTCGAAGCTCGCTGCAGGTCTGCCGGCCTCACACGGGAGAAGAAACAAGTCCCTGTGAGGCTTTCTGTAGCAGATTTTATATGTATCTGTATCTTCTCTTTCAAAGGTTCAGCAGCAAGCGTATTGCAACACCAAATGCCTGTAAGCCAGGCGGCACTTACACCATCACCGAGTTAACTGTAGATGTCAGACTGTGCTTGCACTGCTGTCATGTCAGATTCGTAATAACACGCAGAAATGGTGAATTCGGTGCGGGCTGAACGTGATGGAGATGGCACAGACCCAGCTGGCATGGACAGACTCGGTGGAGCTTCTTTCTTCCCTGGTGCTGGGCCTACTGTGTAGGTAGTCCCCCGGCACAGGCAGATCCTAGGGGTACTGGGAGAATCGTTAAGGATTCGTGGGTGCCTAATGGACTTGGAGGAGCCGATATTTGTGCCTGGGGTAGAGACGCTTGGTTTGCTTTCCCTTACCAAGGTATTCGGATATGTGTTGGTTAAGAGAGTTGTTCGGTGATGCCTGCCTTGTCTGTAACTTCTGCGATGAGGCTGCTGCCATGGGTATCAGTCAGGAGGATGAGTTTTGTTGTGAGCTGTAGAAAGCCGCCTGCGTTCAATAGGCGTGTTGTATTAGCCCCTGATACTGCCTCTTGATTTCTGGTGAGCTGATTGTGGACTGGTGAACTAAAACTGAGGGATGCCAAAACACGTTCCTCACCTTATTTGCTTGCCTGTTCACCTGCCCTTCACTTTCCCCATGCCCTGGTTGGTTCGGTTTCCGTGGAAGAATTCTGGTCCTGAGTCTGCTCAAAGAAATACGTGTGTTTTGATTTTGCTTCTCTAACTTGCTGTTTGTTAATAGCTGTAAGGCTACATGTTTCTGAAGATCTGTGTATGGGGGCTGGAGGTGTTTGCCCTTTGACATAAGTGGAGTGCACCAATACTGCCTGATGTCATTTAACCTTATAGTAACTGTTGTATGATGAGGCAGCTTCCATTTGTTTTAAGACTTTGTGATGATGCGGTACAATAATAATTATGAATCTTCTCATTGTCTGAAGAATCTTTAAATACTACTCTGTCTTGCGAGGTACTTCACGTGTGTTTATTTCCAAGAGGCGCAGGCATGGATGAGCAGTGTTTGATATTAATCATGTTCATTTGGGGGTGGGAGGACAGGAGCAGTTTGGCACCAGTACTTTAAGTTATAATTTATGGGTGTGACGTCATGTGGTAGATAAGCTTTTATGGGATCTGCCATGTAAATTATGCCCTTTTTTTATATACATGCAACTACTTGTTTTTAAAATCCATGCTGTATAGTTTGCTTAATAGCCTGCGCTGGAGCTGTGAATAAGATCTAGCAGAATGTGCTTTAATTGTGCAATATTAAATTGTGCAGTTTCGCTTTACCTTGCGCTCGCAGCCCGCACCAGGTGTGAAGTTGCTACGTTTCATCTGCATGCTGTGATATGTCTTGTATGCTAGTGAAGGCAGTGGCCAGGTGCTTTTATTTTCTTCTTTTTCTATTATCTGTTTCATTTTGTTTTTTAAAAGCAGCGGCGTAATGAAATGAGTGATTTCAACTAATCCGTGCTGGAGAGAGCTGCTTGGTTATTTAAGGCTGCTCTAGTTTGTTGTGCAATCAGATTAACAAAGGTTGAAATGATCATTCAACTTTGGGTAAACAAATGAGATGTATATATAACATCGTGGATCAGGGCGACTGCTTACATTAGAGTGCTGTGCTGCAGTTAGCGTGTTGCAAATATTGGACAAAACCAAAATGAGTGGACACGGTTAACATGGTAAATAAGTTTTTGGTAAACTTCTTGAGATTGTAAAGCACTTACTGTTGATTGTCTGTACTCCAGGAGCTTCTGCAGTACGTTAGGTGCTGCCTGCATGCATGGGCAAATTTCAGCTTCCTTTAGTTGACAAGCAAAGGCAAACATCTTTATGCACAGCCTGATCGTGCCTGGGGTGCTGTGCAGGCTCTGGGCTAATTGCAGTGCAGGTGTTGGGTCTAGGAAGATGACCAAGGCTCAACTGGAAGCTTTTTAAATAAAAAAAAAAAGTAATTCCAGACACGTCTCCTGAAGCTGGCAGCTCCTCAGCCGGTTCATTATTACTTGGCTATTTCTTCTTGTTGTCTTGGAAGCAGCATTGCTGCAGGAGAGATTTTTAAGGCTTGTCTGCCTGAATCCACTCAGAGAGGAGGCGATGATGCGCGCTCTGCACGGTAAAGGTTGGCGCAGGCATCGCTGGTGTATCAGGGGTGAGACCCTGCCAGGAGAGACAAAAGCTGGTACAGAAAGGGAAAGGTTGAAGCCTGGGATGTGGGGGGAGCAGCTGGAGCACAGGGAGGAGAGGGAGGCATTTATTGGCGTTATGGCAGAGACCTCTCCTCGTGTCTGTGTGTGCAGTGGTCTGCTCGGCCTGCACTCTGCGTTTGCAGCGCAGTGATCTCGCGTGGCCTCTGGTGCTCTGGAAGCGGACCTGGCTTTAAAATTACTGTGGCATGAAATATGCCAGCTGTTATTACAGTATGCGATGGTGTCAGGTGTTTGGGGAGAAAGGAGGAATAACTGACTCCTGACTGTCAGTTTTCCAGAGGCCTTTGTATTGGTGTGGAGCCTGAGCCTTTCCAACCTTCCTCTCATTCAGGGAAAGGTAAGGTACCCTTTGAGGATGCTGCTCCTCCATCCTTCAGCAGAAGATAATGGAACAGGACTACGTTCTCGATACACATCCAAAAATACTCTGGAAAGGGTTTTAAAAATTATTATTATTATTATTATTATTGTTATTATTACTTATTTCCTTGCTGACTGTGTTTCATTCTATATTACCAGGCATCTAATTGCAAAGGGATTTCAAAGGCACTTGCAAATATGTATCACTATGCTACTGGCTGATCTTTGTTCTATATAACGTATTTGTGCCTAAATGTACACAAGCATGTTTTGGGTATACTGGAATCTAAAGAGGTACATTTGAGAATAGGTAATATTGTTAAAGCTGTATTACTGTAGGATGTTCAGAGAGGAGGCGGTGTGGAATGTGATATGCAATCAGTAATTTTAAGACTATGTCTTTTACTGGTACTAAGTCTACATCTTTTACTGGTACTTACTTCGTCTCTGATTTATTATCTGGTTGGTATCTTGTCTTCAATTTTGTGAACTGAAAAAGAGCAGCTAGTCTTGGTCAGACTAGAGGTCTGTCTAGCTCAGTATCTTTTCTGATGGGGCCGCTTACAGGTGTGTAGGAGAATTGTAACTCCAGAGTTACCTTCCTGGTAAACCCTTCCAGCAGTCATCGTTCCAGGAAATCTTTGGGCTGGCAGTTCCATTGAGGATGTTGTGTTTAATAGCTGCTGATGGATTGTCTTATCTGAAAAATGTCTGATTTGTTTTGAAAAACTTTATGGCGTTAGTGTTCACAACATCCTATGTTGGTGAACTTCTGGTATAATTGTGCACTCTGAAAAGGATTTTATTTGTTTTCAGGCTTGACATTTGAAGTGCCTGCCCTGTGATTTTTATCTGAATTCTGGAAGAATATCTTTGGTTTTAGATTTTTATACAGGAAAGTACTATGTATGTGGATGTTAACAGGTCTTAAAATGTATATAAAGATAACTGCTATATGTTTGCAGTAAGGTATGCTCACAGCCCCATTTATAGTCGTCTTTCATAGATACGTTCCATTACAGCTGTCGCATTTAAGTGATTACATGCAAAAAAAGTGTTTAAATACAGGAAGTAATATGATTTCTGCAGCTATACATCCTGCACATAGATTGCAGTAGGCCTTGATTCAGAACAACTTGGATGACAGAAGAATTGTTGTATGCTGAAGAGTGACTTCAGCAGTGTTGTTTGAAGTTCTTGCCAAAGTAAATCTTTACAAGGTATCTGGTGCAACATCTTAGGGAATGTGGAAGGATGCGGGGACCAGAATTTGAGGTTAAGAAATACAGATTCCATTAAGTGCAGCATCACTCAGTAAAAACACTGACTTGGTTCCTGAATTGGTCCAGGTTGGCTTTTGACATGCCATCCTGGACCATTTCAGAAACGGGTGGGTGTTAAAGTTGTGATTTTAAATTCCTCTTTTCCTTCATGTGGCAGGGAAGCAGGATCTTCTGACTGTGAATTGACTGGCAGTATTTGCTTTTTTGCTGATGGTTCAGGAGTCTGTATGGGTTACGGGTCCATCTGGATCAGAGTTGTTGTACTAGACTTTGGTGTTGGTGGTAACGGCGGTTGTATTTGGTGTATTGAAAGAAGCCCTCCAAAGGTTGATAATTTATTTGTTATGGCAGCTTCTGAATTCCTATTGATAAAAATTGGTACAATTTTCATGTTTGTAAAGTAAACAGAAAATCTTCATCTTGTCATTTCTACTGTTATTCCACCCTTGTCTGTGAATTTATGATTAAAGTGGGTGGAATTTCAGCTTACTGGTTTACAGGTGGGATAATAGTAGAGAGTGACCAGACAAACGTGTTCTGTTTGTTTTAAAAATAGAGACACTTACATAATGATGCTATACAGAACAACAGTACATACATATGGATAAGATCTCTGCAACAGAGTATTAATCCAACAGCATCCTTTGCCTGTGTGTCTGCTGTTGCTTGCTTCAAAGGAAGGTAATTCAGTAGTGAAGAGGAGCCACTGCCGAGTGATTTAGCTGGGAGTATTGGTTCAGTTCTGAACAGCAGGTCTCTGGGTTAGAGGCTTGGAGAAATAGATTTTTAAACCGTTATGAGCTCTTAATTTGTTATCTGAATCAGGGGAAACCATTCTTTCTCTTTTGTGGAGCACTGTCTATCTGTTTGTGTTTTGAGTTGTTCATCTCTTAATGTGTGGCATGTGCTTAGTAAAACTGAGGCCCCACTTTTGAGAGTGGAGTGCTATTGCTAATAAAAAAAACCCCAAAGCATCAGGATCACATCAGGGTCTTTACTCTTACTGTGGAAGTGTCCTCAGTTTTTGTTTTTCTTCTCTCTTTCTCTCTCTGTAAGTAATAGACTTTATCTATCAAATTTGGAAAAAGATAAAAAGAAAGTTCACTTGAACTGTGTATTTAAGAGAAAAAAATTTCCCGGATCTATATATGCAGGTGGGCATTTTCCCAAAAGTGTGTGTTAGGCGTTGAGGCGGTAACTATGTTGTTGCTAACCAAAATTCTAACCCTGAACATATCTATAAATACCATAGCCTCACCCCTTTGAGTTCGTGAAATGATACGTAGCTGGAATCATTTTATACATCAGGACATAAAAGGACCTTGGTGAACTTGAGCTTTTATAATAAACAAGGAAAAGTTTATCCAAGTTGCCCAATCGAGGAGTTTATACGCACAAAGACGGCTCTTTATTCAGTGAGGAGAAAGGACTTACCTTTTCAACTTTTCACTTAGGATTTTTATCTCATCCCATCCCAAGTTTTTATTAATAAAAGCAAAACAACTTTAATGTGATTATGCATGTTTGGCAGACAGACCTCTGCATTTTAGAGTCATGGCTAATTAGATCTGCGGAGCACGTGCAATTTAGGATATTGGGCAGGGAGATTGTTTTAGCAGGAAGACAGAGAGGAAGGAACAAATTGTTCCCCTTTCTTATGGTGGCAGCAGCATTTTCTGTGAACTTTGCAGGTTTCTAGATGCCGTGCTGATGTTGGTGTGCCATTCCTGGGGAAACGGGCTTGTTGAAGTTCACCTTTCTATTTGGAGAATTCCTTTTGAATTGCTGTTCAGTAAAGTTCTGAGTATCAGATATTTGCACATCTCCACTAGAAAACAGTCTGAGGGAAGAATCAGCTGGTAAAACAAAAAAAAAGCTGTCTTTTTAAGGGCTGGTAATAGGCTGTAAGCCCATTTCGGCTTCAACTTTGAGGGGTGACTAAGATATTTCTCTGTTCTGACAATACCCAGTTTGGATCCTGCTGCCTAATTTTGTCTTCAGGCCTGCTCCTCTCAGCTGCATCTTAGAGGGAATGCAGCTGATGTGCACTAAATGTACTGACAAAATGTGCAGGAGTTTGGTCTTTTGTTGCAGATGGATTTACCCAGCACCCCGTCCCTGGGAAGCTGCCTTCAGCATTGGTCTGTTCTCTGAAGTAGGGTGTTCAAAGATGCGGTTTGGGCTGCTGATCGTGGTCAGCCATGTGATGCTGAAGGACAGGGTACTACTGTTCCTTTTCTTCCAGTGCATTCGTGCTTGTTACATACGCACAGTAGCTGTGGTCTGGTGGATACCCAGAGGCTCAGCTTTCTCTGCCTAGCCTTGATTTTTGCAGGAATCTGAAATAGCAGAACCCAAGCTGCTGAATAAGCCAGACTGAATCAGGAGGAGCAGATCTGGCGGTTCTTCCCTTCATCCACTGCAGAAATGCATAGAGGAAAAACTCGTATGAGTACTTCAGGGACTTGTTTTATTAGTGGGTGAAAAAAAAGCCAATCAGGGTTTTCTAATACTATCTCTGTTATTTTTACCCCTCAAAGTTCTTACGGACATAGTTCTTTTTTCTTTTGATTGATGTTTTATAATTACTACCTAGTTTTCAGGTGTGGGAGCCTACAATTTAAAAGTGTCTGGACAGTCCTACTGAAATGAAAATCAGAACCTCCCAGTGAACAAGCTTCTGAGATAATTTCTGTTGTTTTCCCTCTGTATTTAAAAAAAAAATAGTAAGAGGAAGCTGTATCTGTTCTGCTTCGGTCATGTCTGATAAGGTATATCTTTGAGAGTAAAAAGTCTTGATGCTTGTGGGAGGAGGGGAGCATTTCTTTCTTTTGTCTCAGACCTTGCAGCAGAGGATACTAATTAACCACCAAACAAATTGCATTTGAGGTAGTTTGCCTTTGCTATTACAGTGAAAATGTTTTGTTTGGAAGAGCTGCACAAATTACACCCACAGGTGTTCACATAGAGATAAATCGGCCCCTAGCTGCCCCAAATCTTCCTGTTTCAGTCTGTAGAAATATGCCAGGAAAGCTTTTGAAATGGCAACAGCCAGTCTGCATGTTCTGGAACAGATTGTGTACTGGAGACCGTGGCACAGCCCTGAGTAAAGACGTCAGCAGCAAGGAGTGACTGTCATCCCCAACACAAACAGACAGACTCCATCAGTGTGACAGACCAGCGAAGAAGAGTGACGCAACACTAATGGGCAGATCCTGATGATTGTCAGCTCAGAATATAGGGTTTGTTTGTTGTTCTTCTCCAACAACAAGTGCTGACTGAGGTGGATTTTCCTATAACTAGCCTTCTGCATCTTTGTACATTTTGGTAAGAGTGAGACTATTTCCTAAAAAAAAAAAACCAAACCAACCCAAAAATAAAAATGGAATAAGAGGCCTCAGGCTTAGTAACAGCATTTAGGAGAATAATAAATGCTCAGCTTTATGAAGTTACATATAGTTGTACATTTATTTGGAGATTTTTACAAGCATAATGGAGAATTATGCACTTGACTCTTCACTGCGTTGCAATGGGATTCAAGGAACCTAATTTCCCCAAGACTATCAAAATCCCCAGCTTTGTGATATAATTTTTGTTTGCCTTCACACTTCTCTACTAGTTTCTGAGCCTTTTTTCATCCACAGCAAATGCTTGGGTGCTGTGACAGAAACAGTTTAAAAGCCAATGATTTGAGAGAAGAATAGCTGGAACTTCTTAGATGTGTGGAGACTGGCTTAATCTGGCACTAGGGCAGAAATTTGTGAGAAGCCCGTTTAAGTGACTGGCTGGAGAGAGGAGGGGTTCATGAAGTCAAAGTCACTTCTTCAGCCAAAGGGGGATCAGGCTGTCATCATTATGACAGGGGTTTTTGCCTGGCCTCTCCCACAGATTCCGGGTAGCTGTCATGTACTTCTTTTGCAATTGCTTGACATTCTGCAAGCTCATGCCTTGAAAAAAGATTCTTGAAGTGAAAGGCTTTCCAGAAGGTCATTAGAAATTTAATACTACAATTTAACGAGGTTTGTGAGTTACCTGTAACACAAATAACAGTGCTGACAACTGCTTTACAATTATTAATTTTTTGTACAGCGTGTTGTTGGTCATTAAGATGGGTTGTCTATGCCAAGTGGTTCCATAAAATGCAAATTATTAGCTTCTATGTGGGTCAGAAAACATTGCATACTTGGTGTAACTCTTGTAGTTAAATGTACTCCTTTGTTAAGCAAATAATTTAAGCACCGGTTACTCTTTAGCAGTGTCAAAAACATACATGAATTCTTGCTGAGTGTAAATAAAGCATTTCAGCTTTGAATGATGACTGCAGGATTTGGCTTAAAAGCTATTTTTGGGCCACAGGCACAGCCGAAAGCCAGGGGATGTACATGGCTCTGCTCCTGGAATGGCGTCAGGGTGGAGGATGACTCACTCACCCCTGCAACTTCCTCGTTGCTCCAGAAGGTAGTGATTTATTGCAGGTCTGTGTCAGCAGTAAATAGCCATCCACCCGGCGCTGATTCAGCTGCTCTGAAAGTGGTAGTTAAGGTTGTGCGCCCCATCTTTGCCTATTCGGTCCCTCCCAGCTCCCTTCCCACCCATCAGCTGCGGAGGGCGTAAACAAACACGTAGCCTGTCCTCCCCCGTACTTTGACTGCTGGCCAGGCGGCCCGCATGAGGCTGCGAGCAGAGATCCTGTTCTTGCAGATAGATGCACGGTGCATGCCAGCGTTGAGATTTGGATGGCGTTCCTGTTGAGTCAGGGAAGATTGGCTGTGCAAAGCCTGCGGGGTTTGGTCTTCTGAGGGCGCTGAGATTGAAGCAATAGCAAATGTGGCAGAATCAGCACATAGTCCTGTTGCTGCTGGGTGAAAAATTGGTCCAAACCCTTCCAGGCCCTGCTCTGGCCTTCCTTTGTAGGCAAAACAGGTTGGGCAGCAGCATGGGATCAGAGGAGACTACAGAGAGGAAGGTGAAGTTCACTGAGAACGTTCATTAAGCACGACAGGTCAAGGACTCTTGTTTTTCTGGGGTTTATGTTGGCTTGCAGTACACAAAGAGGAATTTCTTCACTCCCGTTATGATTAATGAGAGTAAGGCAAGTTATTGTGTTACTGCTGGCTTTCCCCTCCTGCCTGTCCTCCAAAAGAAATCCCATGGTGCAAAACCCCACCAGTCTAAACACCTGATTTTGAACTAAAGCACTCTATTTCAGATATAGGAATGATCCTATCTTTGACTGACATGACCGCTGTCAAAGGATTGTGATGGAGAATAGCATCCTAATGGCAATACCTCCTCCCTTCTCTTCCATCCTGCTTTCCCAAGAGCTACTGCTATCCTGGGAAAGCCCATGAAGAACTCACTTGCTGTTTTTTGCCACCACAGCCTATATCTTTTTAGTGGAGGCTAAATATGTGTTCCTGTATTTTTTTGTCTTAAGCCAAATGCAGAAGAAACAGCTCTCTTTTCTGGGGGATTTTTGCATCAGCATACGCTTTGAAAAGACACATAAGGGCTGTTGGCCATAAGTAATGTTAACCACTTCCTGGGATGCAGTCTCTCGCAAGCAGGAGGTAATTTTTAACGCAGTCCTCGTCAGAGGCAAAGGTAGGACAGAAGATCCCAGGTGAATTAACCATGCCAAGGAAACTATCCTCCAAAAATCTGTTATGGATTTTCTGAGTGTGTGAGATTAGCTCAGCTTTTGGTCTTGGTTGTGACTGAATATCCTCAGGAATAAAAGTCACAGGTAAGAATGGAGGTAGCCCTGAAGACCCCTTGGTTTCGCTTTGATAGTTGCTACCTGGTTAATCGCACTGTCCAGTTTGCTGACAGATTCTCTTAACGAGTAAATTGGTGATCTCGATACTTTTTCAGGTGTTTTCAGGACCTCACTTCCCTACCTATAATTTGCCATTCCTTTTCTTTACCTGCTGCCAGCTTCTGTGACATGTCATGAATGTGCCTGAATTGTGTTTTGTATTGAAACTGTTATTGCTTTGAAAATAACGAGCGTGGTTGGGTGTAAAAAAGAAAAAAGTAGCATGTGAGCTTCACAGTCTGCTGCTTCTGTGCCAATAAAGTTAAACTGCAAGTTAGGCTTGGTATCTGTAAGGTCTCTTCCAAGTGCAAGCTGAGCTGAGCTGAGGTGCTATCTGTGAGAATGCTGATCTGGCCTCAGTGTCAAGGGGAAGAAACCAGTGTTGGAGGAGATGCAGGTCCTTTTTGTATCATCAGACTGCATGACTGGTTTTGTATCTCGATTTGAATGTCAAAGAAGAGATGGAAAACAGAAGATGGGAGTGACTTTTGCCCTTAAGGTAACATGCCTCCTGGTGGTAGGGATTGCAAGCTGGTTTACCTGTCTCCTGTTAGTCATTTCTACCTAGTCATTAGCCAGCACATCTAGTAGGTTCAAATATTTGGTTAGTAACTGGAGGTACTCTGGGACAAAGTTTGAAACTGAGGGAAATTACAGTGGTCTAAGGTGCTGCATTTGTTGTACTTACCTGGAGATTTAGAAGTGTACCCTTGGTGCTGTGTGCAGCTACCTTGAGCAATTCCCCTGGTTTTTATCCTGTTTTCTGCTTTGTTATAGATCTATACCAGAAAGGCTTGGATGAAATGAGTGTCCACAAGGAAAGTTTTAGGGAATATTGGGAAGAAGTATAAAGGAGAATGAGCATGCACCAGAAAATCAGCTTTAGAACATGTGGTAAGGAGGAAAAAATGTACATGCTTCCAGATACTACTGGAATAGGAGAAGAATGGCATGATGTAGTGAATGGTGCACCAGGGTGGGAGCTGGGAGATCACAGCTCTTTTTCCTGAGAGGCTGTGGAGCTGCTACGGCTGGAGTTGCTCATTCAGGTTCTTTGTAGCTGCGACGGTATCTTTGTGGCATGCAGCGTGGTAGGACTCTGATCTTGTTCTGTGTCTTATTATCAGAAAAATAAAAAACAGGTCCCTTTTCTCAGTTTTGAAATGTGGTTGTTTTTCTTTTTTTTTAAATAGAGTGAAATCTGGATTATTTTTCTAAATCTCTTGATCAACTTGAACCTCAGTTACTTAATTCTCTTCTCAAAAATAGTATCTGCTTTTCAAATACCATTATAAATTCAGAGTTATGAAGAAGAGTATTTCCTATTGCTGTCTATGACAAGTACTAATGCTGTCAGTTCAGTCCTGGGGTTGGGATGTCCATGGCTATTTCCTGATGGCTTTTGTAGCTGTTCTCTCCCTGCTTCTGTAGGGTGAAGACAGCACTGATTGATTGCAGGTTTGTATTGCTAATAACAATAAAACAAGTAATTCTGACTCATTGGTCATGGAATACAAGTACAGTCAAATATTGTGGCTATGTTAATTTGTTTACATACAGGGAAATTTTGTAAATATCAGTGCAGATTCAATTTAGCCCCTGTGTGTACTTGCATTCAAT
Source organism: Athene noctua (assembly GCF_965140245.1). Classification (NCBI taxonomy): domain Eukaryota; kingdom Metazoa; phylum Chordata; class Aves; order Strigiformes; family Strigidae; genus Athene; species Athene noctua. The sequence goes on from NC_134041.1 coordinate 34,414,825, forward strand.
ACCCTGAGGCCAAAACTGGGTACTGCTGAAGTCACAGAGAATTTTGTTGTTGAACTTAGTAAGCCTAGGGTTTAGCTTCTGAATGTTTAGAGGCACAATGGTCTTAATACTGTTAAATGCTGTAGAAGAAGGATTCTTGTGGCTTTATGCTACCATTAAAACCATAATCACAGATGTGTGAAAGGACAAAGTAGGCTGAAAACATGTCTTTCTGGCTTTCTGATTGCCCCCTTTAGAAGGTGTACAGCTCCCCTGCACATGTGGCTTTTGGTTGTCCCCTGACCTCCAATCACTGCCACCCCCCATCCCTTCCTAGTGCCCCTATCTGCCTTGTACAGACTGAAGCCTGCAGGCACCTTGGGTTTAGCATGGACTAAAAATTAATACTGAAAAAGAAGTTGAGAGTAATGGTTGGCCACCATGATGCCCAGCAAAGGAGGTATTGCATGGGCTCCCCCCAGCACTGCTTTGCAGGTGAGGTTGTAACTCCTTTCATTTTGTGGTAGGAGCAGAGCCTGGACATGTTGTTTCTGGGTCATTACCATCAAGAGCTGGTATCAGAAAGCAGAGAAATAGTATATGGAGAGTGGGAATGGTATGTCTGTTCATAAATGTATTAAACAAGGAGGTATCAAGATAGAGGGCTGGAGATGAAATGTGAAGAGCTAAACAGCTGATGGCATGAGGCTGGAAATATGAGCAGGAGAAAATGAGACAGGGTCTAACAAAATCAAAAGGCACTTGCTGTTGAGAAGGAGATTGTATAAGAGCTTGTGTGTGCTTTGCATTACTATCTTAAGGTGTGTGGTCAAGGGGGCAGAAATGATCAAATGCTTCCTTCTCCCGTTCTTTATTATGAATGAAAGCTTTCTAAGAGAGAGGCTCAGAGCTGTTTTCTGTAGGCTGCAATGCAGGATGCTGGACTTCGTATTGCTTTTCCTTTTAGAGGTGGTAATGCAAGAAATCAAACTGTCAAAGCAATGAAGACAGAGCCTGCTCTCCAGCGGTGGGCTGTAACCAGCAGTGCAGTTGCCACATCCTAAAGCTGGATCTTGGGCTGGTCACCTCCTGATGCCCATGACACCCCAGGTTAGTGAGGGAGGCACCAAGTAGTGCCTGGCTCTTTGTGCACCTTTCTTTTTTAATGGGTGAGAGATATAGCTGGGCTATAAAAAAGGAGATTCGCCATTTGAATCATGCTGACCAGTGTCACTAGCTATGGGTGAGGGAGAAGAGGAAGGAAAGGATTTGGTCTCCAGTTAGAGTTTTTCTACAACTCTGAAATGTTAAAGATCAGTCAAAAAGACTGTAAATATTCCAGTTGTGAACTGCAGTGATTTTGCTTAATGTGTTTCATTTATTCTTCTTGTCATTTCCAGGTGGAAATGTTGATATTACACTTAGGAGCCATATTTCTTCTGTTTTTTGGCTGCATCCCTTGTTTGTTCCCTAAACCTTCTCTCTTTCTACCACAAACCGCTTAGATAACTGGTATTACGGCAAAATAATCACCACTTATGTTAGTTCCCTGATTCACAGCAGTGCTGGTCTGTACTCTGGCATTTGAAATTGCAAGACAGACAAATAGATAAGTGTGCAAAAGGCAGATCAACAGCAACAAGAAAAAAAAGAAACTGTATTTGATTAAAATTCATTTTACCATGGTACCTTAACTATAGCTAATAATGTCTTTTGCAGGAGAACTGAAGGTAAGGATGAAGTTTTATGGATGAGCCTTCATTTGTTGAACGTGGGACGGGGTTTGATTGAGGGAGTCATAGGCTCATTGAGGCACTGACATATGGTTGCTAAAGTGGGTGTAGTGGCTGACCCTGCAAACACTGGTTGTGGGAATGTCTACTCGTGATTTCAGTAACTTTTACTGGCTAATGGTCCTGCTAATGTGCCTGCTTTGTAGGATTGAGGCTTGTTTCTTTGTTTTATGTCCACCACCCTTACTGTCTCTAGCTGTGCAGCAAACCTGCAAAACCTAAACCAGCATGAATTTCCATGGAGTTTCATGTTGCCACTTGTGTTTGCATACAGTGTATTTGACAGGAGAAGTACTGGCAGGACACCAAAGAACAGGAGCTATCTCGTGGGCCAGCAGATGTAATGGAGGTAAGGCACTGTGCCTGCTGCAGTAGGGCCTCTTATCCAAGACTAAGTGCTTTACTGCTGGTTTTGAATGGGGAAGTTCGTGTGTGTAGTATCTGCAAAGTCCTAGGCAACATAGAGTTGCATCACGGGTGTCTTCTTTATTGGTTTAACATTTTAAGGAGTTTCTAAATAGATAAAATGCTAAAAGCTTAAACTTAAAAACCCCTCACCTTCAAAGAAGTTCCTTGGTTAACTTTATTTGTCATTCAAAATGATTTTATTATGGAGCTTTCTCTTGCCAGCACTAACACCATTTCCCATTTTGGTTTGCTTTTCTTAAATTTCCCCTTGCCATGTTACTGATTGTGTTATGTTGGCACAAGGAAACTCTGGATGAGATCAGGGGTCATTCTGGGAAGCACAGTCGTGGCTTTTGGCAAGGAGGTTGGCTTTCCAAAGCTCACAAGATAGAGAGGAGCAACTGAGGGTCAGTGGGGAACAGGGAAATGGGCAGGAGAACTTGATAGGCAGCCCTGTGCCATGATGATTGATCCATGTTGACTTGCTGTGTTGCATTTAGTACAACTTTAGTTACACCTTGAATCGAAGAGGAAAAAGTTGTGCTTGGCTTGGGGTAGGAAAGAGAGTTACACAGTGGTTTCATGTTTGCTTCATTTGTATTTCTACAGATCAAGTAAAGATTCCTACCCTTTCCCAGGTATCCGCTTTTGTTTTCTGTTAGGTGCAGGATGAAATGGACCTGTAGTCCGACCCAATGTAGTTGAGAATAATTCTGCATTGTCAGCTCATCTTTAAAGTCTTGCATGGACTTGTGGGGTCAGTGTAGAATGGTTTGTGGGACTGGGAGGTTCCACTGCAGGCTTCCTGGGGAAGGAATTGCCTCTTTATTTGTTTCTGTATGTCCCCACTGAGCTTATTGGATAACAACAGTTCTGGAAAGCAGAGGAATATGATGAAACTTTGCTGTCAAATTTTAAAAAAAGAAAAAAAAAAAAAAACGCAAAATCCCTATTTCAGCCAAATTTATAAGAGCAGATGGCTGAAAAGGTGGAGCCTTCTTTTGCCTGTGCTGTGCTACTTGTCCTTTTGTTTCCTATATGTGAAATGGTATAAAAATGCAAACCACCTCTACGCAGCACATGGGGGATAAGTGAAATCTCAGTGAAACTGCAAAGTATTTCCCCTGTTCATAAAAAGGAGCAACTTTGGGTTGCAAGGGGGGGTGTGGGGTGTGCCTGTCTTTCATTTCTTTTACAGTGTTTTCTCGTCTTACTCTCAGATGAGTGCTAAAAGAAGTGCTGGTATTTTTGCAGTCTTTGAGGATTATCATCCGTTGAGGGACTGTCTAATTGAAATAGTGAATACTGAGCACCATGTGAGTGCACTTTCTTCTTGCATGTTACTCAGTGGCTACGGTGTATGAATGCTTGCTAGTGGGAAAACTGCTTAATGATTTGTTTTGATAAAAACTAATATTTTTAGTCTCTTTTAGCCAGTGGAAAAATGAACTTACTTTTAGAGTTGATTGCGTTTTGTAAGATTGCACTTTTTTCCCCCAAAGTCTGCAAGTAGCATTTTCCCTCATGTTTCCTGACTCCTCACATTATGCATGGCCAATCAGAATACTATTTTTTTTCATCCAGGTTTAACTTTTATAGTAAATTAAGAATACATTCTGTTTTCAATCATATTCCTCCCTTAGTTGAGGACAGCATATAATGACAGAAGTGATTATCCCACAGCTCTTTAAGCGTAAAGGGTTTGTCCAGCCAGTTGAAATGCCTCTGTTCTTTTAAGGTGAATGAGAGTACTGCAGCCTGTGACTGCATGCCATCCTTTAACGTCCCCTCCTCAGTTTTAATTACCACTAGACCTGGCTGAAGTTTGCTTTCAGTTTATATGACAAAAATATGCGTAGGGTTTGTGGACTGAAAGTGATGCCTGTGTGCTACGGTGTGTGGTTGAACAAGTGTGAGTCTAGTGCATGGTTAGAACTCTGCTGTTTCTTTTCTGTGTTTCTGTCTTTCAGTCAAGTTTTCATCAGCTTTTTTTTTTTTTTTGTGAGTGCTTTATAAGACAAGTAGAATGTATTTTTTATTAATTTAATGTGAACACAAGCAAAAATACAAAACAAAAGACAAATGCATACATATAAGAAAATACCTGTAATAAAGGTTCTCCTTATGTGAATTCTGTTTTAAATGAATGGAAAGCACAGATTATTTGTGTGTGTATACACATTTTTTTCATCACAGAAACTACTGCAGATGACTTGGTAGCAATACGAAGTGGTGTTTGACTGGGTGTTGAAGCCAGCAGTGGATGGCTGTCTGCTGTGTACCCCTTGGATGCAGGTTTGTGGCTGCAGATGCCCGTCTGCAACTCCCTCCCGTTTCTGCTGCTCACCTGCTACCACGGGACTGTGCAAAATCCTGTGGGTAAGATGACTTGCACAAAACATTGATTCCTACAATACTCATTTCACTCTTAATGCATTTAGTCACAGTATCCACTGATGCAGAAGAAATTCTATGTACTGTGCAGATGTGAGAGCAGTAATAATATAAACGCACATGGTTCTGAAAAGTAACTCTAATCAAAGGCACAAGTGTCTGTACCATAATGGATATGTCATAACTGAAGGTATATTTGTAACATTAATAATGATTATTGTAGCTTTTAAATAAGTAGCAGTATATGTGGAGATGCAATAGGGCAGACTGCAGCACAGCCCAGCTGCCCAAATAAGTAACTAGTGTCCCCTGACACCCCTGAGATTAGCACTGGTGACAGACACTACCTGTGATTCCAAGTTTGGTACCTTTTGCACGTTCTCAGTTCATTAGTGATTTATGTGCAAATTGAATGGGATTGCAATGATTGTTGTGGTGTCTGCACTAAAGGAAGCATATACATGTATGTAAAGATTTTTTTTTTTTTGAGAAGCAGGTGGGTATAGTGCAGATAGACCATGGCAGCACCAAGTGCCAGGCTTAGGTTTGGCTTCTGCTGGCTCCTTTTCCTTTGCCTTGTTCACCAAAGACCTGATTACCCTTAACTTTCACTCCCCCCCCTTCTTTTAAATGTGTTAGTTGGCCTTTAGCCAAAAGGTTTTGCTGCCTAACCCCTTAGAAGTGAAAGCCAATCTAAACGTTCAAGCATTGTGTATGTTCAAACACTTTGTCTGGGGTGATCTTCAGAAGCATGAAGCAACTACACCAGCAAATCTGCTTGAGCATCACCTGTGGTCTGGAGATCTGGAAGCCCATCTTGGTTGTGCTTGTAGTGTCAGCAGTTGCCCTGCTCTTGGTGGCTTACCTTTCTCTTTTGTCAGCTTTGAGAGGGAGAAAATGAAACAGAAGGAAAAAATAAGTGGAGGCTGAAATGAATATTTAAGAACGTCTAGATTTATTTCACTGACAAATAAAGTTGCCACTTGATTTCTGCAGGAGGAGCATTTGCCAGAGCCTTGCCAAATACTCCAAAAAAGGAGCTGGAGAATGTTAAACACAAAATGCACAGCATTTCATGGGAGTTTATTCTGTTATTTCAGTAGTGACTCATCTCCAGGATGATCCATCCACTTCACTGTGTATATGTGGGGGAAGAAAGCCCTGACAAAGGTCTCAGATCCACCTACAAAATGCAGTGTCCTGTTCAATTATTAGTTAAAGCATCTGAGTATCTTGACCCCTTAGACGATTTTGAGAGTTGTGCTGGCAGAAGATGTTTGCAGTCAAATCTTGTTCATTTTTTTTGTTAAGCATCCTATATTTTTAAGAGAGCGTGGGACAAGAAAGAAATGGTAGTTATGGACAGAGGCAGAAGTGGTAGGTATGATTTTCTTTTTCTGGATGGGGACAGGATTCTTGTTTTTGAAATCTCGGGAGTTGTTAGGGCATCACTTTTTCCTTTCTGTACATCACGTTTTTGGCTAACTGACCTGAAAATTAAAGATCAGCATTTCAGTGTGTTTTTTTAAATGGTCTGCTTCCTGAGGCAGCCTTTCAGAAAGCTGAGGGCTCCTGTCTCAATTTTCCTCCTGCCCCTACTCAATGTCCTCTGAAGGCAGCAATGAGTACAAAAACAGGAAGGGGCAATGATAAAAGTGTGGGAATAAAGTGAGAGCTTAGTTAGCAATGCCAGAAGGAAACGGCTTTTTGACAGCAGCCTTGCTTCTGGTGGAAAAATAAGCCAGAGGTGAACCAACTTAAAATACTTTGGAAAATGGAGTTCTCTCTGTTGTCGCTATCTTCTGTAAACTCTTTCTTTCTACGATTTTTTTAATGCAGTAGAGAGAATGCCCATTGTATTGACTGGATACTGGCACTAGTATTTTAGCAAACACCTACACGATATATGTGGACTAAATTATCTAAATGGCTTGTTAGCATATCATCTGCATGCAAAGGAAAGTGATGATGGTGATGGAGGCTTCTTAGAAATTAAGTGAAGTACTCTGGCTCCTCTGTGTTGTGACTCTGCATGTGAAAGCTGCTGCTTTTCTCTTCAACCCTATTTTTTTTTTTTCATTGTATCATTCCCCAGATATTGTGCAAATTGATGGAGTGTTATGTATAATATCGATATTAACTGATGGAGTGATATATATATATATATATATTCATATATATATATTCATAATATTTCCCCATGGAATTGCTAGAAAAATAGAGCTGTATTATATGGCAAAATGTAACATGGGATGTGAAAGCCTCTTATTGTTTTACTGCCTTTGCAGAGCCACAGAGCCTGTCCCAAGGATTTGGGGGTACTCTCTTGAATAATCAGATGTTGCATGTACTCCTCTCATGTAGGTGCCAGCTGGTCAACACAGATGGACTTTTGACTCTTCCACATGGCACTAACGTTTCCATCTTCAAGAGCAGCATAATGCCAAGAACGAGTGGTGTCTTCTGATTCTGTGTTCAAATGAGTCAACCCATAAATCAAGAGTACCATGGTTAATGAGTCCACTGTAAAGGTCTGGAGGGGGAGGAGGGCATCTTGCAAATGCTGAGAACAGTGTCATCCTTCATCAGGGAGCTACCAAGGACCAACTAAGACAGGGCTACCATGTAGTTTTTTTGCTGTTTCCCAGTTTCATATTTCAGCTGGAAAAAAACCTCCTTGAGAACAAAACTTCAAAACTTTTGGAATAGATTGTCTGGGTGAGAAGAAACAGTACTTTGGAAATTCCTTCCTAAAGGGAAATGTCATCCAGAGGCTCAGCTTCAGGATTGTTCACTGTGAGTGTGGTAGTTTTATGCACTCGTCTCCAAGCAGAGGAGGACTGAATTATGGGATATGGGCACTGGTGTCTCTAGGCCTTCAGAGCTCGTGATGGAGTAACGAGGGTAGTACGTGAGAAAGGAGGGCATTTAACCCAAAGACTTGGAAGTAAAACCACTCAACTTATGACCCTTCTGTCTTTTGATGTTGGTCTGGTCCTATGCGGAAGGTTTCCTAAAGATCTGCACAGTGGTACTGGCTGGTCTTATTTTAGAAGCAGCATGGCAGAAATAAGGGTGAAGTGTTGTATTTGACTGCAGTTTGACATGTGTCAAAATAACATAGTATGGCCTAAATAAGAAATGTTTTCTAACAAAAAAGAAATGAACCATTGGGAATTATGGTAAACATATGGGAAGCTATGAAATTATTTATTAGCAACAGTGTATCCTCTGGGTTTGCAAAAAGAAGTTCTGTTTTTAGAAAGAGAAAGCTATATTTACATGATGATCAACATGATTTAATGGTTACCAAATGATTACAAGGGAGCTCTCTTTAATAAAATAGCTGCCAGTAAAAATGGCGATGATGATTTGGGTTGCCTCACTGAGAATTTACATTACTTGAATTTAAATAAGTGTATCCTACTTTGTACAGAAACTGAGTTAACTATTTGTGCAGTGTCCATAGTGTCAGCTGTGAAGATTAAGTAGGTTGGAGGTAAATTCAGTATTTTCTTGTCCAGCCCCAGGTGTCCATCTCTTGGCCAGGAGACTGAGACAGGGTGCCTTTTATTCTCAAATTGTGGATATGAAGACAGCCTTCAAAGCCAGTCCTTTTCCCACAGCAGCCAATGGAAGATGTGCTTTGGAAAAGGATTATGCCATTGTTACTTTTTGCTTTCCTTTTTCTTTTCATCGTTTTCTCCACAAAAATGTCCATGGCTTTTGAGCAGGTCTTTTTTCCTCTGTTGTCATCTTAAGTCTTTCAAAGCAACAACAAAAAAATACCTTTTTCCCTATTTTATCTTAGGAAAATTTAGTAAGCTGTCCAGCCAATGCTTTTGTGAAGTTCATAGAGCACATGAAATAGCGGTATAGCAAAGCCATCCACCAGTAAAAATACTTGATCTACAGAACAAGTTGTTTTTGAGAAAAGTTGAGTAATGCTTGATTTTGGTTTGGTTTGGGTTTGGTTTCTTGGCTTCCAAATCAGTGTTGAAAAATACCTGCCAACTGTAATTATTTTACTGGAAGCTTAATTCAAATCTAATTTTACTGGAAGCCTGAAGGAGTGGAGGAGACCAGAGCTGGAGAATGGCATCTGATGTTGAATGATGGCGATGTCAGACATACTTGAGATAAACAAACTTGCTCTTAATAAAATAAACACAGAATGCTGCTTTTTGCCCAACATGGTGAATGGACTTCCACAGAAGTACTTGTAGCAAGCTGGCTGTTTTGCTGCTGGTCCAAAAGCCTTTGCTGGTGGTTTTGGTCATCTTTCACCAAAACCTCTTGGCAGGAGTGTAACTTTGAGCCCTCAAGATGGTTGTGGTTCAAGTGTGTGTGTTAAGTGCTTTGGCTGAAAAGAAAATCAGTACTGTTCTGATAAGGAGATTGAAAGTATTAAGTTACTTTGAAGACTGACTTTCCTTAGTGAGATTCAGGTTTGCTGTTTCCAGTTGTTAAAAACTCACTGTCATGCCAGTATTCTTCCATCAGGGAACCTCCTGAAGCAAATCCAGCACTTCCAGATGGGTCTGCTAACACCTTCATTGTCCAATTTTCCTCCTAAGGAGAAGAGAAAGGAAGGGGGGGGCGCAAATTTCTGGATTGAATCAACCCAAAATGCAGGCTGTGCAGTAAAGTGCTAATTTCTTCCACGTTCTTGACTTCGTTCCATGGCTGGAGGATCACAGAAGTGCAGGCACGAAGAGATAGCTGCTTGAGACAGGTGAGTCACACCTGATGGCTTTGTGTCAAGTGAAAAACTCGCCTGAGAGGAAGCATCTCTCCTTCTTACAGTTTGAATTTTCTTGATAGGATTCTAGTCATCCTTTTGCAGTTCTCCTGTCTGCGTTCAGGGTGAGCTCCATTCCTGTTATGGGTTGCTTCATTGAGTGAAAGATCAGACCGCTGAATCTTTTGGTTAACTTTCATCAACAGTTTATGTAGAGTGTGTGCCTTCTGGTTTTGTTATCCATCACAAATGCACATGAGGAGTTCTAACTGTGGTACCAATACTTGCAAAATGTTCCTGAAATTAGACAACAAAGGATTAATGTTTCACTTTGTGTGAAGTGCTTATGGAGCAGAAGTTGTGGCAGGAGCAGTTAACTTTCTGTTTTAATAGTTTAGGCAAATATGTTTGGGAACAACACAGTGGGAAACTATTTTCATGTTGTTCTCAGGGGAAAAAAACAGCTATCCAAGTGTGCACTGGGTAGGACAGTGACGATGCTGGGCACAGCTCAGTTCTGTAGCTTGCTGTGAGAATGAAGACAGATAAATAGGTTACATGGGGAAGGGGACTCTGTCCTTCCTCGCCTGCTTTTTCCTCAGGGGAAGAAAACCCAAACCTGTATTTTTTCTTCATTTATCTATTGAGAATAAACTTTAAAGGTATTTATAAACCACAGGGTTTATCTGATTTGTCTGGTTAGGCAAATCAGCAGAATCTGTTTGGGGAGGGAGCCAGGGAAGGTATCACTGCCTTTCTTTTAAACTTCAGGTAGAATCTTCAAATTAGAGGTTGCTGCAAGTCCCCTCCAGCATGTTTCATGTAATTTGATATTTACGCACTGGAAGCCTGTCTAGACTCTTACCAGTTGTGTTTATTACATACAGTGTCAATCACTGCGTGTCTCTCCTTGTCAGTTTGCATATATAAGGTTCATCCTGATCTGCCTGCATCTCCCTTTCCCCCATAAAACTTCCCTCAAAAGGCTTATCCCCTTTGCCCCATAAAACTGCTTGTGCCGGGCGCCCGGCAGTGTCCTGGGCACCCATCTTCTTTGTGAGCAGTCCGTTTTGCCAATGCTACAGACTTGCTGCATAGATCTCAACTGACTGGATCTGCTTTATAAAACCATCTTTCAAGCTGAGGGTGATTCATTGCATTGAGGGGCTGATCTATTTTAATCTGAAACCTGCTGCAATTACGTTTAGTTGTCTCTTTGCCCGTATGTAAAATGGGAATTGTGGTACCCTCCATCTTCTGAAAACCCATCCTGATGCCTGAAATAAGCAGCGTTTGATAAGGACTGGATGATAGTAGTCATAGTGTTTATTGTTAAACCTTTTTTGAGTTTTCTGGTGGGTTTGACAGAAGTAAAATTAGTTTTAATAGGAATTGCAAATTGTCTTCTGTTTGACCTTGTGCTAGTATTTGTTTATCTTCTATTTTATAATTTAATGATAGGCTTTTTAGAGGAGACTGCTCATGCTCTGTGTTTACACAGTGTCCAGCACAGTGGGATTCTTTCCCATGCTACTCCTACGTACTACAGATATTTAAGTAATAATGAAATTTCATGCAGCTCTCCCTTTTCTCCTACACAAACTGCTTTAAACTGTTCAACTCCTCCTTTCACCTGCCTTATCTGAAACCCTGTGAATTGTGCCTAGAATTGTTTTGAGCTTGTCAGAGCTCTCTGCTGCCTGTTTAGTAACAAGAAGCACTGTTTACTTACATACTAGTAAATCCTTTATATTAAACAAGAGCAGAAGCTGTTTTCTGTGTTTTGAGAACTCCAAGAAAACTTGAACAACAAACAGTTTTTCCCTTTTCTTTTCTAAATGCTGAAATATTTACTTCTTGCTGAGGCATCCTTCACAGAAAGTGCTTAAGAAAGAGGCGAATGTGAAATCTATAGATAAGGGATTAAAAAGTCAAATCCCAGTTTGGAAGGTAGATATATTTATTCTCTGTGTTCACACTTGTTTACAATAGATTCAGTAGTATTTGGGGCTTTGTCTATGTGTTGCTGCTTCTGGAAGTACTTTGCATATTTAATTAACAGTTTCACATCTGAATTACTCCCCAACAAATTCTTGCTTCCCATTATCGGTTTCTTTTTTTCTGATGTCATCTGAAACTCTTCCTTTCAAGTACAAGAATTAAGCAAAACTGGAGATCTTGTTTCTGTAGGCGTTTGTGAATGCAGCCTTCACGGCATTAAAAGGCTGAACAACCGCACACAGTTCTCTATTGCTTTCTTAATAATTGTATGAATGTCGGTCCTTCTGGGACTGAGTATTGTGAAACGTAATGTGTTGTTCTGCACATCTGCATAGAGGCTTGCGAAGGAGCTTGTTTAATTTCAAATATCAGTGATCTGCCTGGTAGTGATTTTCAGATTGCCTTCTGTAGTATTGAAATGAAATCTCTTATTGCCAGTGCATTTGAATTATATAAGATGCTGGCTTTCATGAGTGGCTGAAAGTAAAAGGTTGATAGTGAGAACTATATATTTTCTTTTTTTAAAGGCAGTGTCTTTCTTCCTTTACTTATAAACAAAACACATGCACACAAAAGGGGAAAATTTTATTTGCTTTTTGGGACTGGAAGCCTATCAAAGCAGTGTTAATTGGCTTTTTTCCCTCTGATTGGAAACAGCACTTGGTTGTTTTTTTTTTTTCCCCTCTGATTGTGTTCAGATTGTGCTCTGTGAAAATTACAATGCCTTTCTCTTCCTGACCCATGGAAGAGCACATTTCTCTGTCGCTGCATGTGTTTTCCCTGTCCTTTGCTGCCTTGCTCTGTCACAGCCTCTGGTGCAGTTTTCCTGATTCATTACTCCTTGATGCTGCTACACTGTGTGTTTTGATAGTCCTGGTTCCAGCTATGCAGTACAGGTAGTTCATGGAAACTATTCTTGTTTATATGAGAGACAGGGTGCTTGGAGCATAAATCCATGATCCCAACTAGCCTGGTATTAGGATTTCCCAGTGCAGGCTGAAAAAGGGGTTGTCATGACCTGGATGCATGTCTCTGTGCATCTTCATCTGGAGTCACTTACAGCTCATGAAACTGAACTAGTTGATTTAAAAAATATATATAAGGGGATGATGAATTGGTAAGAGATCTAACAAGAGGTCTCCACACCTCTCTCCAGGGAAGGCATCCTCATAGTCTTGAAAAAGGTCTTGGTCAAGACTGCCTTGTGTTTCTAGAGTAAAAGGGAAGAGCCAGGATGCCCTTGTGAGTCCTGTCAAGGATACACAAACCTTCCTCTATTCCAGATAATCCTTTTTAAGAGGAGTACCTTGCAGTACAATGCTTGTGTAATTTTAAAGTTAGTAAATCTTAAAACATAGAGTTAAGATTGGTGAGTGTTGTGGTTTAACCTCATCTGGCAATTAAGCACTGCTCAGCCACTCGGTCGCTCCCCTCACGGTGTGATGGGGGAGCGAATAAGAAGGGTAGAAGTGAGAAAACTTGTGGATTGAGATAAAGACAATTTAATAGCTAAAGCAAAGCTGTATGTGCAAGCAAAGCATAACAAGGAATCTATTCACCGCTTCCCATCTGCAGGCAGGAGTTCAGGCATCTCCAGGAAAACAACACTCCATCATCTGTAACAGTGACTTGGGAAGACAAACGCCATCACTCTGAACGTCCCCCCCCTTCCTCCTTCCCTCAGCTTCATATGCTGAGCATGACACCATGTGGTATGGAATATCCCTTTGGTCAGTTGGGGTCGGCTGTCCTGGCTGTGTCCCCACCACCAGCTTCTTGTGTCCCCCAGCCTGCCCACTGGTGGAGTGAGGTGGGTGAGAGGCAGAAAAGGCTTCAACTCCCTGTAAGCCCTGCTCCCAGTAGCTAAAACATCCCTGTGTTATCAACCTGTTTCCAGCACAAATCCAAAACATAGCTCCATACTAGCTAATGTGAAGAAAAGTAACTCTGTCCCAGCCAAAACCAGCACAGTGGGGTTTTCTGCTTGCTTGGATTTTAATGATGCTGAATTATAACAGCATCCATTTTTAAACATGCTTTTGCAGCCTGCAGTCATTTTTCTTCACTGAATTCCATGCCTGTAGACCACACAAAGATTCAGTATTGATCTTAATGCTATGAATGATGTCCTAAATATCTTCAGACACTGTTTATGTATGTCAGAAATGGTTAACTGCCATTTCAGAGGTCAGATATTTCTTTAGCAAGAAAATAATTGAACAGCATGGGAACATGCGCCTCTAAATACTGAAGGATGTCCTGTTGTAAAAGAAACTCAAGTGCGTGTTAATGTATCTGCTTGCAGTTGGGTTTTTTTTTAATATAAAGAGCTCATTTGAATGTTTTCCCGAGGGAGTGCCACTTCAGTGAGCGTGTTGGCTGACTTGTAAGAATTAAACCCCTTCTCTCGGGAAGGAGGCCTTGTAGGATGTCATGTTGAGTGGGGATGTTCAAAAGTGTGTGTTAGTATTTGAATTTTTTGGGTATGGATTGGCTGTCATAGTAAAGCTTTGGATGAAGCAGAAAACTAAGGTAATCCTTGATCAGGTGAGTAATAGTATAGTAGAGGGTGTTTATGTAGCCTAGGCCATATTTTTTTATTTTAGTTTAGAAGTCTGAGAAAACTGAAGGAGATTCTGTGTATTTACTGTTTCCTTTGCCAAATAAACATTTAAAAAGCTTTTCAATAGATTAATATGCTATATTGCTGTTCTGTTTTCTGAATTTTATAACCTCTGGTACTTGAAGGCATACATTTTCAAGTGAATCTGAGACTTGTGCTTCTCAGAGCATTTGGGATACAGGAAATACTGAAACCAAAAGGCTGCTTTTTTTTTTTCTTTTTAAAGTTAGAAAGTTAGTAGTATTTTCCTCCCTCTCCTTTTGTTCACCAAACTCCGTTACTGCTGGCAGTGAACACTTCTTGCTTGTGCCTAGAATCCAAATGCCACTCGCAGTTCCTGAATGGGCTCATACCCCAGCTTTTGAGGTAGATTCAGGAATTTGAGAAGATGTTTAAGTTGCAATTTCAATTTATCATTGTCTGCGCAGAGCTTTTAGTCTCTGATCTGCCTTCCTGTTACATGTTTACTTTTCACAATTTGAGTGTCTCTAGCCCTGCAGTTGAAGTTAGGCCTGTTTTGTAGAGGAGGAGCGAGTTCCTGTTGTTTTGGCTTTTTTTCTGAAATACAGATTATTTTAGAAAGTGGATGATGTGCTGAAAAATTCGTGTATGCTTCATATGCAATTGTATCTGTATATAGGACAGACTAGTAATCTGTGCAGAATCACAGTTTACTATATCAGTTCTGAAATCATTGTGATGTCCAGTAAAAGCATGTTCTTATTGCATTAAAAGGTTGCGTCCCTTACATGTCAATAGTGATAACCAATTTGGTCATTTTACTTAAGGTAATTGTTGTCTGTATCATCTCATACTTTTTGGCTCATGAGAGATTATTGATAAAGCACAATGAATAAACAGTGCTATCATGATGTCTGGTGGGTATCACTTTTTAAGATGCTGTATGAAAATGCATTTTACTTATTCTGCTAAAATTTAGTTTTATTATGGTTTCCTGTTTACATTGCAATAGCATTGACACAGTTAACTGATGATCCCCAGCAATTTGCTCACCTTCAAGAATACTTGGGATTTTACAAGCTGAACAGGACATGATGCTTTTACCCTGCAGAATTTCCACTACAAGCTTTTTTTCTTGGCAGAAACCCAGATGTTTCCTCAAAATTATATCTGCACTTATACAATGAAAAATGCTACAACTATTTCTTGATCTTTTTGTCCAATTACTAATTATATAATTTGTACAAAAACATCGGACAAAATGCAGCATATTGCCATTTTAAAGGATAAGCCTAGTGTACTATTTTTTTGAAATGCCATTTAAAAAAAGTCATAAGCGAAGGGATCTAACATGTATACAATTCTGTAAGAACATCATTCCTAGGACAGCCAGATCCCTAAAGCTTTAAGCTTCTCTTTGATCCAAGGGATTAGTGGAGTTTTCCATTTTTGCATGGCAAATTTTTGGGCTGTTAAGGATGCACAGAAAACCCATGTTTCTGTGGGAAAAGTGTCATGTAGGACTAATATTGCTCCCAATCCTGCTCCATGTGTGCAGTCCTCTGCACTGGTGTGCTCGAGCCATTTCAAATGGGTTTGAACATTCATCTTGCAGTCAGAGGACAGCTCATTTGCTGTTCAGTGGCTCAAGAACATAAAAGCCCATCTATATGATGACCCAGGCTGTCACCTGCAAACTGAGCTAAGTGTTGAAGCAACTTTATTAATGCCAAGGATTTACGATGCAGCGGTTTATAGGGGTCAGCGCTAGTTAAACACATTTGGGTGGCACTGCAAGGAAATATCTTGTGTCACAGGGTTGGATCAGAGGCTATCTGATGCAGGCAAGGCTTTTCTTCACCTTTGCTGAAACATTTAAAGTATTTTTGGCTAATATAATACAGTTGTCTTTGAGGGGAATCCCTAAGTCTCAGTTGCTCATGTTGTGTTATAATAGAAGAGGGTGATTTTTACAGGGTATACAGACTTTAGAAGAAGTCCACTATGTAACAACCAATGCTGTGATAACTGTGGTTGGTCTCTTGTCATGTACCTGTGAGGATACTTCTAGGAGAACTGTTTAATTGTGATGAAAGCTACAGTGAGAATGGCTGTGGAGACACCAAGAAGGGGATTTTCAGGTGCAAGGAGAAAAATCAAATGTGAAATAAGAGATAAGACATTAGTGGTATTTAGAAGAAGATAAATGTATTGTAAGCCAACCTGTATGTAAGGAGTGATTTATATCAGCTGCTTACAGAACTCAAATTGGTATTTACAGTATAAATACTGTAACATGCTTATAGTGTCTATTCTAGTGGCAATCATGACCAATGCAAGAATTGTGTTGAACAAAGTCAGGGTTTGGCTGCCCAGTGAGCTGTGGCTTCAGAGGAACTTTCTTTCAAGCCAGAGCTATTTTAAATTTAAAACCAAATGATAAAGTAGCATCAGGCAAAAGAAATGCTCAAGTAAAGAACAGGAACCATCTTAAAGGAATATCAGAAATATAATCTGCTATTTTCATGTGTCCTTGAAGAGCTTCAGAAGCTGTGTGGATGTGGTCAGCTGGTACAGAGCTGTGATCCCAGTCTGACCTCTCTCCTCCTTGGATGACTGTGTGGGAGATAAGCCAGGGCAGGTTTGTTTAGCACAGGAGGTCAGAGTTTTAATTTGATCTCATTCAATGATAGTTGCTCTTCATTATTATTGTACATCCGCAAATCAGAATCCTTTGTTAAACATTCATTGGTACTGTACCCAATGAAATGAGACAAGTTACTTTGACATTTGTAGTGGTTAAAACACAATTTTGTAAATAATCTGCTTCCAATAGTACCTTACACTTGAAGCAGCTCTCTGTCTGCAGATAAGAATCAGGGAGGTCCTTGGTGAATATTTCTTCATCTTTTGGAAGGGCCATTGTTGGTAGGGACTAAAGCAGAGAAATTCAAGATTGTAAAATATGTGTGCTCAGAGACAAATATTTTTAGGTGCAGAGAGAAGCGCGAGAACTTCCCCTCAAACTCCGCATGTTCTTTTGTTATCTAAAGCAAGAAAACAAGATTCTGCTCATCAGATGAGAGCAAAGTTTAAAGCAGGTGTAAAAGCAAGTAAGCAAAAACCTCTTAATACCTTTTTTTTTTATGTTTTCACGTTGAACTACTGTTGGTTTATTTTCTGCAAAGGAAAGCATAGATAATATTTATGAATGGCATGAACAAAGTTTTTTTTTTTAATTTTATTTTTAATGTATGTTTTTTCCATCCACTGTAATGTGAAGTTCTAACAGTAGAAGCTGACTGTTAGGTAAGGGTATTAGTAGTATGTGAAACTTTCTGTAAAATAGTTCTTTACTGTAGGTTTCTTAGCATATATACTTTGTGCTCGTCTCCTGCTGTAAAGTCTTTGGTAGTGTACAGTGTGAAAAAGTTTGTTTTGCGTAATAAGGATAATATCAGTGTTACAGTACTTTGTTTCTGATGAAAAAAATCCAAGCAATACATTGCTAAAACTAGCACTGTTCATAGCAGATACCAAACTAATGCTCTTGGACAACTGTGTTTTAATTAAAACCCATATTATTATTAGTTGCAACCAACGATATTTGCTCTGTTGCATGTCTTGACACTTGAATCTGATGCTCAGACAGCCTGTTAAATATATTAGTGATACTTTATATCTTTAATCTCATGTTTGAAAATATCATAGCAATCATAACCCTAGTAGGGTGCAGCTATTTCTTTGCCTGGCATAGAGCATCTGGAATTTTGCTGTGATTTCATGGCTTTTACTTATCCTGAAGCATCAGAACACAACTCAGCAGAGGCTGCTGGCTGTTACTCGGCTTCAAGAAGAAATTACATAAATGTGAAGGCTTGCGTTGTTTCTGTCAAAAATGAAGTTTCCCAGGTTTACTGAAAATTCATCTCAAGTCACTGGGAGTCTCCTGGCTTAGGGAGTTTGACGTGCACGTGATGTAAGGGTTATGGGCTCTTCGTCCCCCACCTTGTCTTTCCCATTTTGCAAGCATTTCTTTGTGTCTCCTTGGAAGAAAGCTGCAGAACAACAGAATATCCTACTTACTCTAACTTAGAAGTGCCATACAATATTATTATTTGGCAGAGAGGTCTCTTTTGGATTAATATTAGTTAAGGTCACTTGAGGTTTAAGTTAAAGGCAGTAAATAAATGTAGCTTATAATCATAGGAAGTATTTGCAACTATTTTGAAAATTATTTTAAAGAACAGTGTTAGGATAATTAACAGGAAAATTATTTTAAAACCTGCCTTACAACAACTCTGGAAAGCAATTTTGATGTTTAAGAGGATGAGAGATGTTTTCTGTCCTCAAAACCAGCCGGCAGAAGCTCTAGCACAGAGTTTGAGCTGGAAGATCCTGGCATCACTGGAGGAGGAGGTAAAGACAGGCATTTTTAGGAATCTTGTTTTGAAATACAAAGGTGTGTATATTTGTGCCTTCTAACTATTTTTTTTTTAGCTTTATAGGGTGTAGGGGTGTGTGTGTGTGTACACACACATACATGTACACACATTTTCATTTGAAAGGGAAGGGTGTAGAGGAGAATACAAGCACACATTCAGAGATGCCTGAAAATAAACCACCCAAGCCGTGGTGCTGCAGCCTGCATTCTGGAGCATGGTATTCTCTAGCACAGCTTCTGCCGGTTGCTCATTCATAGCTTGTACTAGATTTGCCTAGTTTCCCTTGGAGAGTTGGAAGATACAAATTTTTCTCTCTGAACCAAGTGGTAGAGCTGTCTAGGGAGGCTGAAGATGGCTGGGGCTTTTACTTCTAGCGAGCAGTACTTCTTATGAAACATCTAATGAACTTTCATAAAATGTCTAAGGAAAAAAAAAAACCCTGATCTAAAGTTTTGCTCCAGAGTTTTTCTAGACTAAAAAGACAGTCCACAATAATCCTTGTAAACAGGAAATTTGATTAATTCTTACTGTGCTGTAAGTGAAAATGTATGGACTAGGTGTGTGGGACCAACAATAGGTGATCCAAGGGGGAGGAATATATTGCCTTCAGTCTAGGGAAATGGGAGTAAAGGTGTAGGAGTCAGGATTGTTTTTCTGCCCTCCTTGCTCTGTTATTTTGATTGAACCTTCTCATACAAAATATGATGCCTATTTACGGGGAATACATCTATTGGCAGGGCAACTCGTGGAATGAGAAGCTTAGTATTGAGTTGAAGACTTAATGAAGGGATGTTAGCAAGGAGCTGTCTGGTAGCATAAGCTGACTGCATTACTGTTGAAGAATACAAATTCTTCCCTTTTACAGAATGCATCTGAATGTGCATATGGAGTCTCTCATGGTAATGAGGAAAAATTAATCTTGGTAAGCAAGATACCCTGGCCTGTAGAAATTGGGGAATAGGACCTACAGCTCCTGGGTCTACTAATAGTGCACAGCAACAAGACACTTGTTGGTTTTTCATCAGAGGTTATGTAAGAGACAGGCATAATATGCAAGAACTGTCTTGTACATTATTATGCCACATTATGACACAGCTCTTCCAAGTGTTTTCTACTGAC
This sequence comes from Athene noctua, assembly GCF_965140245.1. Taxonomy (NCBI): domain Eukaryota; kingdom Metazoa; phylum Chordata; class Aves; order Strigiformes; family Strigidae; genus Athene; species Athene noctua. Next base: position 34,434,289 of record NC_134041.1, read on the forward strand.
TAAAACTTGCTATGAAATGGTGCTATGCCTTGAAGAGGGTTTTTTAGAAATTGTGAGAGAGTTACTAGATTACAGTGTATCAGGGTGAAGCCATCTGCTAGTAAGACCAGTTCACTGTCCATGTGTATAAACAAAGTTGGGTGTGAGAATGATTGTGAGATATAATTCTGATCACCAAAAAACATCTGAGTATCTTATATCTCATCATGCTATACAAATCAATACAAATTAATCTTTTTGTTGTTTAGTGTTTATTTTTTAACTCGGTATCCAGAAACTTTCTATGGTAATGAAATGAAGGCAAGAAATAAAATATTACAGTGCTGATGTACCTTTACATGTTATTTTCTGTCACAGTGTTTTCTGAGTCCCAACGATACGTTGTCATTGAGCTGTCTGTGGTAAAGCCCAGGTCACAGTTGTACATTATTCCTTCTAATCTGTGTTACCTTGTGCTTGTCAAGATAAGTTTATTCCACTCTCAGGCAGCTTAACTGTCTGGCTTTTTTCTGGCCCTTTGTGACTCTGCAGTTTTCTCTAGCCTTGATTAATTTGCACAGTTTAGTGCCAGCCATCATGTATAGCCTGGCCACTCCATTCTGGAAATGTGGGTTAGACCATCTCTGCATTTAACAAAAAATGCCGATATGGGGTTTTGGTTTTGGGTTGGTTTTATTTTTTCATTGTTGAAGTTTATTACTATGTGATTGAAGAGGAATTAATGAGGACTAAACGAAGGCAGACTGGCTGTAGGACCAGTCAGCTCTCCTAAGTTAGGCTCTTGCTCTGGAGCATTCCTGGAGGAGTTGTTTCCTTGTGCTGACATTCAGGGAAGCCTTTTGAGGGTAAACTTGTCCTTGTGAAGATGCCCTCTCGTCTTTCTTCTCTGGCCTCCAACAGACCAGGTGACTTTCTAAGGTTCCTTCCAAGCCTCTAGCGAGGGTTCTGCAATGAAGTCCCTCCAAGATGCCGTCACTGGCTTTTGAATGTTCGAATAACAGTGATGTTTTCTTTATCCAAAGAAACTGAGCATATTGACTTCTGTAACTGAAGCTGCATTAAAAATTTTTGATTTAATGTGTTTCTCTAGTTGTTTTCAAACACTATCATTAATTCCGATTTCAAACAACTTGTAAGGCTGATCGAACTGTAATTTTTGAAATTGTTCCAGAGTATTTCTCACTCCTCCATCTAGCTGGCTCGAATGCAAAAGGGAATATTTTTCCCTGGTAAATTTTGAGTAAATCAAACATTTGGTGCTCTTGCAAACTGGGGAGTAGGAAATGTCATGGGCATGTCACTTCAAACACTGCCTGGAATGTACTCATTAGTACCAGCTGCGTAGCGGGTGAGAAGTGATTGGGGCAGTGTATTTATTTTATGTCTTCAGTTTGATTTGCTAAAATAAACAGAATTTGTTCCTGCCGCAAGTGAGGTTCCTGCCTGCAATCTGCTAGCCTGTTTTGGAGCCCCTTGTTTTGATTCCCAGATGTGCCATCCTGTGTCATTGGTATTCTGCGAGGGTGCGTGGCCGCTCGCAGGGAGTGAAATCCTTGGGGATGGGGGCGGGGGGGAGATCACCACCCTGGGCTGGCTTTTCACTCGCAAACCACTGAGGAAAGCTGAGTGCCATGGTGAAAATAGAAAAGCCGTGAATTTTATCGTGTAAAAAATCAGATTACCTGCTCCCCTCCTGAGAAAGTCAGCTGTGCTCTGAAATACCAGGCCTTGTTATACACAAATAAGAGATCTGTTAATGTCCTTCTCTGAGTCTGTACTTTAGCTTACATAAAATTAGATCCTTTTATTTTTTTTCTAGTAAGACACTTAAATAACCTTAAATGAAGGTTAATGTTCCATTACAGTTTTATCAGTTATGTTATAGGCTGAAATGCACTGGCCGCACGCAGATTGATCTGCTCTGTCAAATAATAGCAACACTTTTTTTTTTTCTTATTCTAAAACCAGAGTATCTACACAAATGCTTATTTGCATCAGGTAACTCCCTTGTTTTACTGAGTCTGCTTTTGGGGATTTATGTGCGCCAGGGAAGTGAGTTTCCCAGAGTGAAGATGTGAAGCCATTGGTAAACCCAGCTTTAAACCCTGGGCTATGAGAGAATACACATCATTCCTCCTGTCACATTTTAGCTTAATGTTATCATTTGTCCTTTAAATTTAGAAGCCTGTATAAGATCATATTATTGCTTAAAAGGAGAGGAGAAGCCAAGCTGATAGGTTTACAGCTTCCATTCCAGCTGGTACAGTCTGTGCGTGCCGGCTGGCAAACACCTGAGGAATTGCTGTCCCTGGTTTTGCATCTTGGCTGTCCTTAAAGGTTGTTCTCTGGTGCTTGCTTGGAAACTCACTTTTTGGGATGCTTGGGTAGGAGTTGTTGGCATTTGGATAATGAAATCTAAGTGACTGCTTTTTGTGCCTTCAATATAGAACCTGAAGGTGATAAAGGCTTCTTCGCCCAAGTTTTTTTTCTGCTTTAGTTCTTCATTGGGTAGCTGTTGATACCAGTTATTTTTGCCCGGCATCCATGGCTGGCACAGGATGGATGTCCTGGCACTTAGCCCTACAATACACATTTGAGCGATGTGATTCATGTTAGCTGAGGACCTTGTAGAAAAAGTTTCTATGTTTAATTCCTTCCCCCTTATACTTTTAATTTCTTTCACCCACCTGGGCTGTCAGAATAAGAGAGTTGCTAAGCAACTTCTTCCCTTATTGCCATGGCATTTCTCTCCTTCTGTGGTGTTTTTGGGACTTGAGAGGGTCTCTTCCATCCTGGCAAGCAGTCAGTATTTCCCATATTTTTGCTGTGAGGAGGTGGGATGGTGTTGGTAACACAAAGCTGATTTCACCTAATTCCTTACCAAAATGGCTTCTTGTGCTGCTTGGTTTCCTCGTGAGTTCATATGGCAGGTTTCAAACCAAGCTTTCCTCACTCTAGCTCCAGTTAAAGCACTTTTGCTTTTGCTCTCTGTACCACAGTGCAGTGGGGATTCTGTGTGGTGAAAAACTTCCAGGGGTGTCGATGACAGTGTCATAAATAAGGTAGCTGCAGGTTTTATCAGCTGCAGCTGATAAAACAGCAAAATAACATGATGAGGGAGTGTTACGTTATGGCAAGCTGTTTATCAGAAAGTGAAGTATTTTCCAGGTAGAATGTCCTGATTTTTTTAACTTTTGGTTTTAAGCTTTACAGCATATTTGGTAAACCTGAGCACTTGGACTTTGCTTCTCTTTTAGCAAAGGGAAGGAAAAAAAGGAAAATGTGAAAATTTTTAGGTTTTATTTCAAGAGATTTTAAAACTTGTCACTTTACCAAACAGATGATCGTCACTAAGAAGATTCTCCATGCTGGTGCTGGTACTTTATCACGCTGCTGTAGCAGAAGGTGCAGCTGTGAAGGCCTCTGCATGCATAACAGCTCTTCTCTCGACGTCATTCTACACAAAGCCTTGATGAACCAGAAATACCATCTCTGGCCTTGCTCTTTTTTAGATTCAAGCACTTGCGTTGATGTTCTGGATTTAGTCTTTGGAGTTTTGAAGATCTGAACTTCACTTGATGAAGTATGGTTTATTTATAAGCACTGACATATGTATTAAATGATTTACTGTAGATGAAGAAACAGTGTATATTTGTCATGTGATTTTTTTTTTTTTTTTAAATTTTAAAAAATGCAATTGGAGAGAAACAAGGTGAAGAGAGAAGAATCCTGTTAATAGTTTCTGGGGTTCATAGTTTGCTGTCTTTATGTTAATGACGGTTTTTGCAGTGGGATGTAGGCACCTTTAAATAGTCTGTTTAAAGTATAATTGGTAAGCATTCAACTTCAGTATTGTAATTCAGATATTGCGCAGATATGTTCAGAATTTGCATGTAACATGGGGATGGAAAAATACTGACTGAGGGATTTATGGTGTTTTGGTGCATATCACTCTGGAAGCTGATTTTCATGAGACTATCAGTTGTCTGGCAATGTATGATTTACAGATGCTATAAATGATGCCAACAGCTGTGTTGTTTTCAGTTAAATGCTGTTCTAGGGAATTGGACTTGGTTATATGGTTTTTCTTGCAGATAACATTGAACCAACTTCCAGTTACAGGCTTCTTGCTCAGCCATGACCATCCACGTTCATGGGCTTAGGAGGGAGGTGCAAAATCTGTGCAGCGCTGGTTTGCACTTGGGGCCGTATAGCTGCACTGTCTAAAAGATGTTTTTTGTGTGGTGCAATCACACTGTTTAGAGGAAAAAAAAAAAAAGAGGTTTTGTTGTGTATTTTTTTAGCATTGCAAAAGGGACAACCAAGATGAGAGAGCTGGATAGGACTTATGTGTGGTTTTTTAAAATTTTGGTACCGCCTTACATTAAAAAAAAAAACAAACCAAACAAAATTAACCCCCCCCCCGACAAATCATTAAAAAAATGTGCAATGATTTTTGCCTGAGGGAGGAATGTGGCAGACCAGAGCCAGTTGGGCTGTATGTCTGTGACCAGGTCTCCTGCAACAGGCTGAGCACCTGAGGTCTGCTTGCCAAGCTTTCCTGGGATTTGAGGAGACTGTGGGTAAGCTTTCTGTCTGTCCTGCCAGCTGAAGGATTTTTTCATAACTGTCTAAATCCAGTTCTTGTGTTTCAGGTTGGTGTCTGGCTCACCATCAGCTGTGCACTCCAGTGAGAGAGCTTCTTTGGGTTCTTTGCCCTGATAGGAACGGTTTTGTGTCTTTCGAAGCTTCTGGTAAACTCTAATTTTGAATGTTAGCTTTTGGAGAAGTACTACAACTTGCAATAGCTCAACTCCCGTATTTTCCTTTTTTTTTTTTTTTTTAAATTAATATAAGTCAGTGTTTTTTGAATTGAGTCTCAGTATTACTTTCCTAACATAATACAATAAAAGCATATCCAAGAAAGCCTGCCTGCTGTTAGAGTTCATAAACATTTTTTGTTTCCTAATTTTATAAAGAAATCCTTCTCATACTTGAAGCTAAATGGGGGAAAGGAAGGCTATAAAGATATTGCAGAATTTACTCTCAGGAAAGCAGCTGCTATTTTCATGTGCAAAACGCTAAATGTGGGAGTAAAGGGGCCAATGAGCTTAACATTATACAGCTGTTGGTTGGCTGCCTTTTGACTTTGGATGCAGCTGCATTGAAGTTTCACTGTCGCAGGGAATCACGGACTTTGGTCAGTAAAAGGGTCCTGCTGGAGCTGACCCTGCTGGGGATGGTGAACCTGCAGAGATGGAGATGATTCGACTCAACAAATTATTGCAGTTAGTCCTTGCTGGATGTGAGGAGGGAAATAATAAAATACAGGAGCAACGATATAAATGAAATTTAACCAACACTACATTACTTCTCAAAGTAATAAACATGCCAGGGCTAAAGGCTTTGAGATAAGTCCCTAAGGAAGATGATACAGCCATATGACCTCCTTGTAAAGAGGTTATCAGAAAACCCGAAATGATGCTATGCTGTTGAATATAAGCACTGTTGAAGTATGACAGCTTCAATATAGTTTCTGCACAAATATCAGCAGTAGGTAAAAATATTTGCTGTTTGAAGGCTGCTGAGATGGCTTTAGCAATTCTTTGTGGCTTTGTGGATTGTATGGAGAGATACATGTTGCTCCTTGGCCCTTTATGCTAGTGACAGTATATAATAATTAAGGCCCTGAAGGTCTTAGTGCAGTGGACATTGAGGTGGAAAAGGAGTGATATTTGTGCATTTAAATAATAAAGTAATTGTAAGGAGAGTTCATTGTGGGCAGAGGAAAAAGGAATCAAAATAGCTCCTGGAGGGCCAGCTTGATTCATCTGCGTGAGAAAGGAAACCCACTTGGAGTGTAGCAGAAGAAACTGGAAAATACTTTTGAAATGGATTGTCCTTCTTGCCTTGAGATGATGAAAAGGGTTCAGTGAGTGAAATTTCCATGTGTCTATGGATGTTGTCCTCTGCCCTTGGATATGAATGAGGGGCCCAGTGGGGACCGGTGGAGAGCTAGCCTGGGTGACGTATTCACAGCCTCAGAGCCATTACCTGCTCAGCCCCTCCTCAAAGCCAGCCAAATAACATATGTACTCATGCCCTTCTTCCTTTTCTATGTCTTCTCAATCTTTTGTAATCCATATTTCTGTTTTTTCGGGGGGATCTATATTATTTTATTCCTCTCTTGCATACTGAACAGTATTGCATTAACTTCCCATCAGTTTTCTCTTCCTGGGTGACCATCTGCAGAGCTTTAATGTTTTTGGATGTCTGCACTGGCATATTTTGGCATGGGTTATCCACAAGAGTTATAATCCTGTAGCCATTTATATTATTCTGGCAGCACAATTCTTAAAATATTCCTATTACACTTCAATTCCTACTGATTGTATTCAATGGTAGTTGGAACCTTTTCCAATTATTTGTTACATGTTTCTTCTCTGTCTCTACAACTAGGCAGAATGTATTTTTTCTTTCCCTGCTCTGTATGCATTTCTCTTCTTGCTTTGATTCCTGTGAGGCTGTAATGTTTTCAGCTGGTTTCTTTCCCCCCTTCTATTCATGTATTGGTTTGACAGAAGATTCACAGTGAGAGCTCAACTGTGTGACTGGAGGACTGTGAGAGGGCGTGGGAGAACCCTTCATTTGCCATTTTCTTTCAGGATTATTTTCTCCAGCTTGTTTGTGCTTAGTCATACACCTTTCACAACTGTAGGACCTCAAGCCAGCAATCCATCTCCTTGACTTTAGAAACTTCATGGTCCCACAGCTAGACTGATGTATGAGCCCTTCTCCTCCCTAGATGAGTTGTGTGCTATGTGGAGGGAGTGGGGAGTGGTACTCAGAATAGTTTTGGATAGTTCCTGGTCCTTGAGTCAGTTTCAGTTTTTGATGGAGAACAACATGGATTAGTTTATAGTCTTTGCTCACTGGTCCTCAAGAGATGTGAAGGCACATGCACGCTTTGCAAAGACAATTTAATGTTACTTGATGCCTTTTGCAGTCACAGAGTCCCTGCTGTGCATGCGAGAGTCATCACTAGTGTGGCGTTTGCGTGCATTGGTGATGCACTAAAGATCTGCTGAGCTGGGAAGGTGCAACACTTGATCTGCAAAAGTAGTTTCAAACCAGTTTTGGATGATTTGGGTGAATCCAAAGGTACCCATCCTGCATGGGTGCGCTTTGGGACAGCAGCTGGGTCAGTCACTCTTAAGTCTTGTTTGAATCAACTGCAGACAGCTTTGGATTCAGCCGCTTGCAAAGAGGAGTCAGGGCACAGACTGATGTGACCTTGATGTCCCGGTTGTAGTGGCAGGAGTTCTGCTTATTCTACTGGGAGCAAATGTCCCATAAGGAGGGGACAACATGGGCAGCTGGGAACAGTAACTTCTGCAGACACGGACCATGAGTTGGAGTACTTGCTCAGCTGGCTGACCTCTGCATTGGAGCAGATAACACACAGCAGATCAGTGCAGGTCAGGCCTAGAGGTGATGATACCCAGCTGATGCTCAGCAGTGAGCAGCTGGTGGGTAACAGCACCCAACCGTAACACCTTTCCAGAACAATACTGTAGCCTTGATCGAAACTGCCCTTTGCTTCAGGTCTGCAGGGGTTTTGCTGAGCTGGGATTCATGGGCGAGGTGTAACTGGTCTCAGAGCGGTTCTTAAACCCCTTCCTGTACCAAAAATTGCTTCATAATTATTATTCTACATGGTGCTTGGTTTAAATAAATTCCAGTGGTATCCAGAAAAGTTTTACACCATGAAAGTTGTGCTTAATGTGTTTTCCCCTAAAATTTCTGACTTGAAATATTTAATTTGTTTTAGACACAATTGGTTTTAAACACTGGGTTTTTTTAGTTCAAATAGATCCCTAAACTGCGGCTCAAAGCACAAGAGTGCTGTACAGGTATACGAGATGCCAAATAGGAGCCAGCTGCCAATACGCAGAAAATTTCAAAAGATCACTTTTGGGGGAATGTAGACCAAAGTACAGGAGCAGGATGCTAGCAGCCTGAGTAGGATGTAGGTAATTTAAAGAAAATAGAAAGTGGTTTCTGTGTTTTCAACCCTGATGAGGTCTGTTGCTGCCTTGACTGCTATTTGTTGTAACCCAGGGAAATCTGGCACCCCATCAGCATCGTCAGTGAGAGGAGAGATTGTGACATTCCCTCTTCTGTGCCGCTGGTTGTGTTTGAGTTCTGTGTTAATATGACCTGAAAATATTTCAATTGTTTTTGGCTAGTCTACTGCTCATTTATTTATATCATAGGCTGGAACATGGTTCAGATCTTATTTTTTGAGTATCTAGACTTGGTTGTGCACATATCCATTCACCATCTCACCATTGAAAGGAAAACTCTCCATTACTTCTCTATTAGCATTAATGGAGAGTATGGAAATAAAACTTAAGATGTTCTAAGATTTTTATTTTTTTTTAATTAAAAAAGGAAAAAGCTCCTACCCAAAGCCATGATTTAGGTAATCTCCTAAATGTGTGTTGAGGTAACAGAATAAGGAAATGTTTTTTGTAATGTGGAGCCTTCAGTGGAGATGTCCAGAAGCACCCATGTGTGAGCGCTGGATGGGTAGATGTGATCGAGAGGGGGATGGATCACAACAGATTTTACATGAGTGGTGACACATTGCTTTTCCTCCCAACAGCCCAGCTCCCCTCACCTGTGTTTTTTCAGCTATCTGTTCTTGGCTGGAGGTTTCTGAACGTCTCCTACTCTTAAGCACAGCCTCCTTTCTCAGCTGTCCACCTGTCTCAGGTTTCCAAGGATAACCTGTACAACAGGGTACGATATCAGATAGGATATAGCTCTTGGATCAAACCATACCATACTGTGGCCTTCAGCACCAAAAATCCTGTTTTCTTCTCCTTGATCCTGAGGAGTAGCCCTGCTAAGCAGGAGGGAGCAGTCAGTTATTTTAGGAACACAGGTTGCAATGTGCATCCCTTTCATTCCTACTTGTGCCATTTCATAGGACTACAGTTAGAAAATGTCCTGACTGTGTGAAAAAAGTCCTCAGTAGAAATGCTGAACCCTATAGAATTGTTCACAAAAGCCAAGGGTGAAATGAGATGTTGTTAGCTTTTATCATTAATTTTAGCTGATTATTTTAAACTAGATTTTAGCCATATAAGTTTCAGCCATAGAAGAGGCAGCCGTGTATGGGAATGGGTACCTGTGCTGGGATTACTCCTCACCGGTCTGGATGAGTCACCTTCTGTGGTTTTGAGCAGCATCTCTGCATTTATTCTGTTGTTTAAGTGTTATCGGGTTAGTGAAGAAAGATTTCTTTTTTCTCTAGTTTGTGTCAAAAAAAAAAAAAAAAAAAAAGCCCCTGTAATTGTTTCATGCTTTAATTGCACAGAAACAGCAGAAGTGCATATGGCAAATGTTTCGTTGCTGACATGTTAACAGCAGGTCCCCGGCATCTCACTTGGCTTCTGCATAGCTGAGTTGTTTTGTTTTAATTTCAACCTAAGTGGCACATGAAGTAGCTGCTACCACAGCTCTTTGGATGAAAAATGTTTTGGAAGCTACCTGGGGGGGCAGATCATGGGCTCTGTATTGCTGCAGAGATATCCAGCAGCTCCCCTCCAGCTTGAAGCTGCTTCCCTCTTCCTCTGTGGTGATGAATTAGGCCAAACTTACCAGGGAGCAAGGAAGGGTCTTCAGGTGAAAGCTGGAAGCACACAGCATAACTGGAAAGCATATATTTGAGGCAGGATAGAGGAACTGAAAGTAGTTTTCCAAGGTAAGGTGGGATAATGCTATGCTGTATGTTTGGAGGTAATCGTTTGTGGAGATAGATTAATTGTTGTTGTATTTGTGGTCATCATTCAACAATGCAGTTGGAGATGGGGGGGATATGATGTGGTCTGTCCTCTCATTTGTTTACATTTTAAAGGATTTTCTAAGGAACACCCAGTCAACTGATTGGGGGTCTCTTTATTGTAGAGCATTTAGGCTAGATCACTGGGTCTAAAGGGGGATGAGACCCTGAGAACATGCAATTACAGATAATTGCATTAGGAATCATTGTGCTTAAAAAAAAAGTACACAATTCCACAGGAACTATTTTTTCACTTTGTCTGAAACAAGACTGCATAGAAGTATCAAAGTTGCCATTATCCATTAATGGCAAGATTTGTTTGATGACGTACTTGAGAGGGTGCTCCAGCATTGATGGATGTTTGCCCAGCTTGTTGGAAGGCCTTCACGTGACCTGTGTGTCTCTGTGTCCTCAGATATTCAATAATCCATCTAACATCTCTTGTCTCATTGACTGGTTAACATACTGAGACATTTCCAGATCTCAGTGTCTAGGAGACCTTGCATTTTCTGTGGCATCCAAAATAAACCTGAGAGGTCAGATGGTTTCTTTGGATTGTTCAAGTTGGAGTGGCAATTTTTATTGGGTTGTTTTGGCCATAGGTGCACTGTTTTTTTGTAGGTATGGAGTACAGTTAAAATACATGTGGGTATTAAAATATCTTTGATCATAGGAGACTAAATCATCAGCCCTCTTCCCTCAGCAGGAGCATTTCCTCTTGTATAGACCAGTCTTGTTCCAATACACCCTGCCCCAAACCCTGGGATGGTTTAGCTGTCTCCTTGCTGCAGCAGGGGATGGTAAGTCAGCTGTGCTCTTCTTCCTTTCTCCTGCCCAGCATGGCCTGGTGATACAGCACTGTTGCTTTTGGTGTGGTTTCAGGCTTAAGACTCAAAGGAGTTTTGCTGTAACAGGATATGGTACACTCCGGTGTCTGAGAGGGAGGATTCATTGCTGCTCTTCCAGCATCACTTTGCACTGCCACCGTCGCCTTGGTGCGTGGCACTGAGGTTGGTTGGATGTGCTGAAGAGACTCTGGAGACTCTCGCATGCTCCCTAGCTCTCAAGGAGTCTACAAGGTCCTTTTCTGGAGAGCGTAGCTGCGCCAGATTTGTGGTAAGATGATGCAAAATGTGCTTTTACTGACTTTCGAAAGATGCTAATCATCGCCACACAGAGTGGAGAGGTTACATCTTGCACGGCTTGAGGCATCTGGCATGGTGATCCATCTCTGTGTGATTATTTCCACCATCATGGTGGCACATGAGAAAGACTAAGAAGTAGTTTGGGAAGAAATGAAAGTGTGGAAGGACTAAGAATAAAGATTTAGACCTCTGGGTCTCAAAAGTCCAAGTCTAGTATCACCAGTGTGGTATTGGATGCTTTTACTGTTGAAATAAAGAAGTATGTGCTTCTCATTTTTAGGAGAGACTTGTTGAGCCACTGCTTTTCTGGGAAAGAGTCATAAAAGAGTTCAGCTCCAGGTCAAAGTCAGTGTTTGTATCTGGAGGTGCATCACCCATCACTGGTGGGAAGAGGGCAGAAGGAAATTAAGAAAACGAAGCTGCTTTTTTACAGTGTGGTAATTATTTCTCAGGGTTTTCCTCCAAAGCAAATGGTTTTGTTGATGGTGGAGCTCCAGCAACTATGTAATTATATTTTAGTATAATTCGAAATGATAGGGTTGATTGGCTAGAAGTAATGGTTGTATCTTTATATTATTTTTAGTATGGCAGAGCAAAGGAATGAGTTTTCAAAAGGGAGATGGTGCTCAGACTCGTACACAGACATCTACAGAACATTGTATAAATCACTGTGCCTGTACCTCAGGGCCTTTTATTGTCTCTTGCTCAGTAAAGCATATCTTGCTCTTAAACCATGAAGACAGAAATAAAATTAAATAGGAAAGCTTATTGTTGGTTTTCTTTATACTTTAGAGGTACTTGGGCACCTTACCCATTACGGTAAGTGCCGGAGATTATGCTTAGATATATAGGAAAGTCATGTACTAAGGAAAACTGAACCTGGCTGTTTTTGTAGCCCTGTCTAGTATCTCCCATCACACTATCATGCCTGGCTGGGCTGTGATCACCAGCACTACATTTCTAATTCACTTTGGAAATAAATCACAAAACAATCTTCTATGAAATTTGAGTTTTAGGAAGTGACCTCAAGCCACCTAAAGCCAGTGGAAAGGGTCTTGTTGCCTTTAATCAGGTCCCTCATGCTGGTTTCTGTTGGGTTTTCCATCATCTAGTGCTGACTGACCCAAAAGAGAAATGCTGGGCAGTGGACTGAGATGCTATAGTGACCCACCAGCTCTGAAACTGGCTCTGAAACGTGTTCAATAGCAAATGCACATCTGAACATTTTGCTGCAATTTTGTATTGTCCTTGTAAACAACTATAGCAATCGCCCATAGAGAAGCAGGAAATATTTAAGGTGGTCTCAGCTTATTGTCATGTAATCTTATTTTTAATGAAGAGTGCCTGTTTCTTCTGCAGAGGGAAAGTACACAGGATAAATGTCCTGATTCTGTGGAAATTCTGGTTGGGTAGCTTCACCTAACTATGGTAAAGAGAAGCTGTGGCATCGCTATTGGTATGAGAGTCTGTGAAGGTGAAATGTGTTGTATGAAAATTTTGCTTTCTCACCAGAAACATACTAGCTCTGGTGTGTTTTTCTTCTGAGTGCAAGGAAAAAGAAACCCTACAGTATTGCCAGATCATAGTCTTGTAAAATAAAACAGGAGGATAAAAAAGAAAATTAGATACTAGAACTACATCCTGTAATGGTGGTAATCTTCCTTTAACTACTCCTAAAGCATTTGAGGTTTAAAAAAACCCCACACAAATAAAACCCCAACCCAAAAACCAGAATAAATTTTAATTCATTTTCTTTGGAAACAGCAAAACTGGTAGGTCCTGTGACTGACATATTTTGCTCCTGAGTTGCTGGGCTTCTCATGCTGGTGTTACTTTAACTCCACCCTGTGTGAATGAAGAGGAAGACTGCAATGCGTTTCCCCTTCCCTTCCTCATTTGTATTTTACCGTGTGATGTGTGAAATCTCTTCCCAGGGACTCACTGATGGTATTTCTCCTTACTGAGACTGAGTAAGGAGAAAATGCTCCCTAGATGTATCGTGTTGCTGTTGAGAGCTATTCTATTTGGAAATCACTTGTTGCTTCAATACATCAAAAAACATGTATTAGATCAGCAGAAATGCTGATTGCAAACAAAAGAAAAGAGAACAAGGGGCTAATTTTGCTGATAAAAAAGGTAAGATAAGCCTTAATGGGGCAAAGTCTATCATGTAATAGAACAAATAACCTGATGATATGAATTAGTAGAATTAATTCAAACCAGGCTATCGCTGTTGGGAAAAAACTAGGTAGACAAATTTTTGTTCTTTTTCCTGTCGGGTCTCTTTAGCTGTCAAATTGCAGCGTTCTTTTTTGCTCTTTGAAAAGTGCTTCAAATATGATTTCTTCTGAGCACAGCTTCATAAGAGAGGCTACGTGTGAATGGCCGTTCTACCATCTCACTAGGTAACTGAGCTGGTTTAGTTTGTCAATGGTATTTTTAGTGCAGCTTGAGTAAAATGCTATAAAACCATGGTGTGCTTTCTCTAAGTTTCCTTGTGCATTATAGAACCGCACTCATTCTTTTCCCTTTCAAGTGAGATTACTGCTGCATTCGCCCAGCTGGCCGGAACAGCATGTTTCCAATAGGATGCTGAAATGTGGTAATAAACACAGAAATTTTGCATCAAGGAGAGAAACAATTCATAGAAGCGTAGAAAATGCTTAATTTCATGGCTGTTAGTATCAACAGGCAGAGGGGAGCATGTTCTGCCTATGGGTTCGAAGGAACAGAGCACCACCACTCACTTTGACTCTTCTTTTTCCCTGTCAGCCACTGCAGGGTACTACTCCAGAGGTCTCCAGCTCTCATTCTACTTGTGACCTTGCTCGGTTTCTTTAGCAAGTCAGCGAGTTAATTTTCAATGTAACTATGCTGCTGCCAGTAAGTACCTGCAATGCCAGTTAGATTACTTTGAAGAAGGAGAAAGAGAGCTTATGATTTTTAAATTTTTAAAATTTTTTTACCACCCTCCCCCCCCTTAGGCCATCGGTGTACTTCAAAGGCAAAAGTTCTGTCTTTTGGGCTCAAAAAATGCCTTTTGGCAGTTGAAAAAGAAAAAAAACCCAACCAAACAACCAAAACAAAACCCAAAAGCCATCTTTTCTGGCAGAAGTGGTGGAGGGTAGCTGAGGAAGAGGGATATCAACAGTGCAGGGCTCCCAGGTGCTATCTTCCAATGACTCATGGAGGGCAAATTCTGAAGACATTGCTGCTTTCTTCTTTTACAGGAAAAAAAAATCAAAAGGAAATTGAACAGGCCTATTTCTTATAGGAAGTAAGGGTAACTAATAGCAGTTAAGTTAAGTCCTTGGGTTCTGCCTGGACTAGGTTGTATTATAGGAAGAGCCAGTGTAGTTTTTCTTTATAGCTTAGGTTTTTTCATGGTTGCATGAAACTCGTTGCTTTGATTGCTTGAGCTTTGTGAAATTTTAACCTGATTTCCTGTGTGGTCAACACAGAAGGAAACTTTCAGATGTATCTGCAGCCTAAAGAAGATGAAAGATTGGTTATCTCAATGCAATAAAGATGAAAACAAATACACCTGTGGTAATAGAATAATTAACATACATTTGTTGTAAATCACTAGAGATCCTCCACTTCTTGTTAAGTGTTTGGTTTTCAGCTGTGGAGGCAAAAATGTGTTTTGTCAAGGATTCAGCCTTGGATGCAACCATCAGAAATAAGAGGTGAGGGGAAGATGAGTGGATTAATGAAGTGTTGAAAAAGACGGTAAAAGGAAAGCACAACATAGACATGCCTCAAAAAAAAAAAAAAATTGCTTAAGGTTTCCAACAGCAATTTCTATTTTTAGCTCAGAAGTAACTTGGTGTATGAAGTACAGCATCTGAGAGTGTCTATAGTCTTCTCTTGACCTGCGCGTAAGATGTTAATCTTAAACCTGCTGCATTTAATTTGGGGATGGTGTAGACACTTTTGATCTGCCTGAGTGATTTTTTTTCTCACTAGCGTTTTGCAGATTGGAGCTTTTAAATTGCCTCTCAAATCTCGATAATTAGTGATGGTGGGTGGTGAACATGAACTGCAAATGGTTTGAGGTTTTCTTATTCTTTTTATTTTGGGCCTCTAAAAATATGTATGCCCCCAAAATGCTCAGGAAGACAAAAGGGAAAATTATATTTGTGGAAAAGTGGGGGAGGAGGTGAAACGGATGTGTTATTATGCTGCCATTTGAAGTACTGTATTTCACATCCTCAGAACCCTCTGCAGGCATCCTGCTGAATGAGGACCAGCACCTCATTTCTGAGCAATACCCAAACCTTGTCACTGTGGGCTTTGGTATTCGGGCAAGAGACATTTACCCGAGGCTGAGGGCAGTGTAAGGCTGGAGAGCATCACAGTGTCATGTATCTCGATTTCATCTCTTGTGAAATTAATGCTGGTTTTGTCTCACTTGTTTGTTTTAAATCCTTCGCTAATTCTGGGTTATGTTTGTTATCTGTGTAATCTGTCTTCACTGCACTATGTTAACAGTAGTCCAAGAAATGTGCATGGAAACGTGTTAGACTTGTCTTGGAGGTCATTTTGGAGTAACTTTCTCAGCCCAGTCTTCAGGCACCAGGAGAAATTCCCTCCGTAATCCAAGTATTAGTTGTTTAGTTTTTTCACATATTCCTGTGATTATTGTTCTTTAATGTAAAAGGTAAAACTTCCAGTTCTTACATTCCTGTTTGTTTCCTTTAATCACAGCATGCGTTTGAACGTGACCATATTTTTAGTGACGTTGGCATGTGCTACCAAGACGCTGCAGGAGAGATTTGGCTGTGGGTAATTTTTTTTTTTTTTCCAGTTCCTTCCCCCAAAGAGCTTTATCCGTCTGCATTCACATTCTGCATCCTGATTGCCTCTACAGCTCACCGGTCCTGGGTGACGGGACCATCACCCTGCCGGGTACTAATCAACAATTATGTATTTTGAAATTTGTTTTGCTGCATGTTGGCTATATATAAGGCTTCGCAAAAAATTTCCTCCCAAAAACCAACCCACTGCTATGTTACGAAATATGTTTGGTTTTTATTACTAAGCAGCTGTTTCCCTTTTGTAAATGGTCCGTGCTGAGAGACAGAAAGAGGAAAAACAGTTGAATAAGTATAATTCATCCAACAGGTACTTCTGTGAGTGCAGTTCAGCTGTTCTGTGACAGAGATGCTGCGTTTGTGGTGTGCAGTGATTTCCCCCATGTACAGCCTGTTAGCGGTACTGCCTACACACCTCTTTGTCTTTTCTGGGATTACATCGTGTCTCCCCTTGCTCTTTGCCCCATAGCTGACCACATCCTTTTCCCTGGGATAATATAACTAGTTATATTTTAAATCAGAAATCAAAGTTACTGTTTTCAGCCTCTGCTCACCTTGAGGCTCCTGCTTTTATCTGAAATCTGAAATAGGGACTCTGTGGTGAAAAACCTGATCATTTTTAACCCATTTTATGTTTCATCTGGTCTATTAAAGCTATTTTCCCTAAGCAAATTTACGTCCTCTAAGAAAATAAGCCCCTATTTAATTTCTAGTCCAGGTAGCAGTTCCCCTTCCTAGTCTTCTATTTCTCCTCCGTCTCCCACACCTCTGTGTGTCTTGACCTACCTCCTGAGCAAGCACAGTGTGGCTGATGCTTGAAATCCATATAGGTCCTCATTTCCTACCCTGACAGTGAGATGAAGACCTGGTTTAAAATAATGCATTTTTTGGGGAGTAGCTAGCTGTGGCTAAGGGAAAAGAGAAGGATGGGATAATGAGAAATTCCATGTTCAAGTGTGCATATACAGGAGGAAGGAAAAAGGGAGAGACCATGTTGGGGAATGTACTGCACATAAAGAAAAAATGCACATACAGATTGTGACTGGGAGAGTTAACTGCTTAGAACAGGGACTGGGCATATATACATAGTACGCTTTGAGTGGAATGCCCCAGTTAATGGGAGAAAAGCACTCTTGTGAGCAGAGCAAGGTGGAAAGCAGAAGCTGGTCTCAGTAGACATGAAAAGTGGTTCTGCATCCAGAGTCCTTCCCTTTGCATGATAAATGCTGCTTGTTGGAGACCTGCAGCTGCAATAGCAGAAGCAGAATCACTCTCAGCCCAGCTGGCCACATCCTCATTTCTGTGACATTGGTGATGGGCAAGGAAGTCCCTCACAGGGTGGCTGTGGAGCCTTCCTAGACTATATCTTGATGTGTCATGGTGCTGCCTTGGCATGGGCAGGTGTGCTGTTATTGCTGGGCACACGGGAATAAAAATCAAAAGACTTTCTTCGGGGTCATATGCTTCTGATGGAATGGATACTGTACCCTAGGTAAGAGTGCCGGTCTGCTGTTGTAGATTCAATTCTGGTGGTCGACATGGAGTAAAATGAACCACATCCTTTTAAAGTAAGTACCCAGAAATTATGAGTTAAGAAATTGTGTGTATGATCTTATGCTATAGCTGTACTAAACAACTCAGTACAAAGGGGTGGTTCTTGTTTTCCTCTAGCTCTTCTCCTTCTACAAAAGGTTTGGCTGTTCAAGCCAGGTCATTCACCCAGCTTTGAAGTTGGTTTTGTTTGAGTGTGGAACCATTTAGTCGTTAAACAGTTAATGGTTTGGTTGGGTTTTTTTAGCATAAAATATTCCAGCTATAAATTAGCTTTTTCTTCTCCCTTTTGTTTTATGTGACATCTGGATTGTTCAGGGAGTGTTTTTCTGTCTTAAGATGGGGATAGTTGCCTTTTTGAGTAGTGGAGGTTTAATGGATCCAGTAGAGTAATGAGCACGTAGGAAAAAAAATAATACAGGTGGCTATCCTCTTTCACATCTATTAACGTAAGATCTTTAATTGACTGGGGGGGGGCATTTTGTTGGAACACTTGCAATTAGCAGCTCTTTATCACTATAACACTTTGTAAGAAATCTGGCTTGGTGGGTAGATTGGTAAAAGGAACAGGAGGAGCATATATTGCCAGTTTCTTCTTTCAAAAAAAAAAAAAAGTTTTCTGTGGGAATAGCTGGGTGAGTGGGAAACATCTGTGAGCACGTTGCTTTCTTCAAGCCGTGGATTAAAGAATAGGGCTGGAAGAGACTTCGAGTTCAACTACTGTGCTCCTGTCCCAAGGCAGGATTGATATACCTATATCATATCATGCTCTACCTATATCAGATCATACTCTACCTATGTAAGTTGATTCTTGAATATGGTTTTCAACACTGAAGATGATGGAGACAGCCTGTGCTCTTGTACTCCTCTTCACAAACCCCATTATTTGTTTTCTTGAAGCTCTATGTTTAGAGGTAAATTTTGTCAACAGATGTAGTTAAATACTTTTCTCTCTTTTGCTGTCTTAGGTAAAAGTGACGTGACAACCACGTGGGAAGGTGGATTATTTGTAAAACAATGAGCGTGCGTCTCTAGACATGATTTGTGGTTCAGTCCAGCTGGAGCTCTGTGAATGAAGCTATGGGCTGTGCCTCTGCCAAGCATGTTTCTACTGTTCAAAACGAAGAGGAAACTCAGAAAGGGAAAAACTATCAGAATGGAGATGTGTTTGGTGGTAAGTGTTGCAGGATTTCATCTTTCTCCAACATCATGAATCTTCTGGAAGGTATATTTGGGAGCCTTAACCTTTCACAGAATATAAAGGAAAATGCATGTTAAAATAATCAAGATGATAGTGCTGATGGCCCCTCAGTACCATGACAGCTGAAACAGAGGTTGGGGTGAAATGCTTAGTGGAAAATTAACATTCTAAGTGATGTACAGTACTGCACTGTCTTAAACTGCACATATCCTGGAATAGTTCAAAGACAATGAGTTGCACAGCCCCCCTCATATATGTGTCTCTGTTACATATTTGTCATTAGGTACCAAAATAGTTGACTCGTTTTCTTAAAATAAAAATCTATTCAGTTAGAAATATAATTCCTTAATACTGTTGTACTGTAAAGCAATAAAACATTAGTTCTGAAATCCTGTAGCAAACAGGGTTTGAAGGTACAATGAAACTAAAAATAACCTTCTGTGAGGGATTCAGTGGTACTGGGAAGTCTGAGCGTGGGATGAAAACATCTGTTTCACTGTATGGGAAGACTGGTCTGTGATCCAGGTCTTGTCACAGACACATGTGCATCAGGAAAACTAAAGTGATGTGAGAGAAAATGCATAGCCAACTTCATCATTTCCCAACCCCCTCCCCCTAGATTCTGTTAGTATACACTAAGTGTTGTTTAGATAATGAACTAAATCGTAATTCAGTTTTTAAAATGTTAGGAATTATCTGGGAGACCGTTCAGAAATGAAATTTCTAGATCTGCCCAGATATCTATCTGAAAGTTAAGTCAGCTGTGAATAAGATAACTTGGTACTGTTATTCTTAAAATAGGTGCTTTGATACTGAGTATGCCAAACTTCTCTGGTGGTTTTTATAGCAATTGTTTGTGTAGAAGTGGGAATGACGCATCTAGCATCAAAAAATATCTCGCTTTAATTTCAAAAGCAATGATACTTCACTTTTTCAACCTTTCTGGGTGTTAGCTTGCTCCCCACAGTGGATCCCAAAGTTAAGAATACCTAGAGGCATCCTCTGAAGAGAAAGTAGTTGTTCAGCAAATTTCAGGCCTAAATAATGGTTATTTTCCTGTGTATGGTCCTTCACTAACCTGAGAGAAGTTGGTTTTGGAATTGTGAGTTCAGTGTGTTGCTTTTATTTAAAACAGTGCTCCCACAAACAAAAAGCTCCATTCGTTTCTCAAAGGAATTTGAGTTTATTTTAGCTAATATTTGGTGAGGGAGCAATTATTGGCAATATGTGTGCGTCAGCTATTTTTTTTCCTGATTTACTGCATGCTGCGGGCCAAAGATCATAACTTCAATGACAAGAAACCTAAAGTAACTTCTGGAGGCAGAGGATTAAGAAGATTGAAGGAATTTTAAAGGGCTCCCACTTCATAGAGCTGGACTGGTGTCAGTAATATAATTTAGCTATTCTGAGATTCATTTGAGAGCTGTTAATCATTTCCTATTTTACAGAAACCTATCAATTTCAGGAATGCTACCTTCTGTTAACCAATTTTTATCACATATTTTAGTTTAGGTACACAGTTTGTCATTGCTAAAGAACCAGTTCAATGACTGGATCCTTTTTTAGCAAAGAGTTGGAGTCTGTGACTTAAACGATTTGTTGAATGGTAACTAAAATGAACACAAAAGCTGTGTTTTTCCCTTGCTGCTGAGAGACAGCCTCTAGATCAGGACTTGGGCATATGAGAAGGGTGAGCTGGCATGTGCCTGGCTTTACTTCTGTCCTTTTGGGACTTAAAAATGATCAACAGGATGCTTAGATGCCCAGAAGCAGGAAGCTACATGCTTCATGTGTACAATGCCTTTTTTTCATATAAAAAAGAGAGGCAAGAAAATTACACCTTAACATCATATTTATAGTCCTTCTTAACAATCTTCTGGACTTGCCAAATGCCTAGAGCTCTTTCTTAGGAGGCTAAATACTGTTTATATTGCCCCTTCTTCCATATTGGAAATTGTAGTGGCAATTGCATTGTTTGTTGTGAGTTAGGTCTGAAAGCTCAGAGTATTCTGCCCACTTAATTTTCTATTAAACTTTAATGTTTTTAATCCTGAGTTAATTCCACATAACATATTCTGCCTTAAGTCATCAGGGAGGAAGTCTGTGCTGTATCAGAGGGCTGTCATCATCAACTCCCTGCAAGGACATAGCATAGTCCTGCTAGATTTGACCAGGCAATCTCAGCTAGGATGACAAATCTTAGCAGAATAAGTTCCCAGAGATACAGAAGGATGCACAGAGCCAACAAAGGTTAAAAAGCACTGCAGCACTTCCATAATGCATTTGCCTATCCAGTTCCAGGTGCCAAGAACTGCTGAATGTTTCCTTCCTTATTTCTGGGAAGGGACAGAAGTGTCTCATGCAGCCAGTGGTCAAGAGCAAAGTATCTCTGCAGCCTGTAGGGATTGAAAATTAACTGCAGAATGACTAGGCAGAGTAAGACCAAGGTAAGCTGCAGAGAAATTGGATGGTTCATGAGGAGCAAGAAGATAATGGAAAGAGGCAGTTGGTAAGAGGTTTGGGGGAAGGAGGCAGCAAAGTAAAAGAAACAGAGATGATAAGTGGGGTTGGAAGGTGGCTGATGTAGTGATAGTATTGATGACGTCCTGAAAATATTAGTGTCCAGAAATGGTGATGTTCATAGATGACAAACACGTGCAGTGTTCACATCTGTGGACTAATCTGACAGAAAGCACCTATGCAGAACTAGCAGCTACGAGCTTTGTAGTTGTAGTAGCCCAGATTGCCTCAGATGTTTCACAAGTGGAGGAAATGTTGAAGGACTTGGAACAGCAATGGCAGAATTAAAGGAAAATACCTCCGTGCTGGTGCTGCCTTCCCTGAGCAGCTGGTGTGATCTGAAAGATGTGGCTTACACTGTATTGCCACTTGCTGTTTGCCTGACACCTGAGATGGAAAGAGTGCTCTTCTTTTTTCCTTGAACAAGACAAGTTTTCCAGACAGGTTGCAGAGAGAAAGAGTCAATAGTAAAGATTGTACTTTCCGTCTTGCTTTTATATTAAATAGGTCGTTTTGAATGAGGAGAGGTATGAAAATACTTTTATTTGGTTCTGGTCAGTTTTGTTTTTACCTATGCCTTAAGCTGCTGGGGTTTTTTGCCCTTTAGGGCTTTCTGTAGTGTGTGGCTGTAAGCATTAGCCACATAGCTGAAAAACTTTTACTTTCCCCCACACCACTCCTTTTCCACAAATAAGTGCACTGGCAACAAGGCAGTTGTTCATGTGATTTTTCTGTGAGCTCTGTCTTTGGTGCTCAAGAACTTTCCCACTTTGCTCCACTGATACAACTGCAGCTCTGCAAGTAGCAGGTGGAGCTACTGGGGAATAAATTAGATGGGCATCAATACCATTGCACTTGTTTTCCTGCTGGGCAATAAGAACTGCCAGTGATACAGACCCTGTGCCTACTTCTACACCATCAAGATTGAATAATGGTGGAAGTTTCAGAGGGCAGAGAAGGGGATTAGTCATAGCCTGGGGTTATAAGGTTACCTCTTGTAACTGATGGAAAAAGCTGTAACTATAATGAGAGTGTTTGCTGGGAGAGGGAGAGAAAACTCGTCTGGTTGTTGTTAAACATGGATATTGCTATGAAAGAGGCCTGCTGTATGTGTAGTGGAGGCTGGGAAACAGTTGTCTGAACTGAAGAAGACATTGAGGTGGTCTCAGAACTGTGTAAATTGTGGTGTCTCCAAGCTTCTCATTTGGGGTAAGCTCATGGTACGGGACTCCATGAGTAAAGGAAGGATGGAAAGGACCTAAATAATTCATGTACAGCTCTTTGCTCTCTGTGCCTTGGCTGTCAATTCTCTGTTCATGCTGCAGAAGTTGCCAAAACAGCATCATTATTGCATTGTCATCTTTGATTTCCTTTGCTATGAAGATGCTTCTAGTCCTTCATCCCTTTTTCTTCTTCCTTTCAGAGAAGCAGGTAAAGAAGCTGTGCAAGAGTGACAAGTGCCAACGTGGCTGCAGCTTTGCCCTCTGCCTTTTTGTTATCGCACAACTTGCATAAAACAAGCCTTATACTTGTTTTGCAGTCCTCCCTCCAAGCCCTCAGAAGGTGGCCTGTCTAGAAGACCATTTCCAAAGCTTTCTTCAGGGGTTGTAATGCTTGTCTTAAGGTTTATCCACCTTTTTTTAGAAGAAAAGGAAATAATTTACAGATATACAGTGTTTGGATATTTTTTTTCCTAATAAGTAGTGTTTGCTCAGCTATGGGTGTCACTTTGAATCCCTAGACTATTTTCTGAACTGCTCAGAGTGGTGCAGTTCTGCTTCTGTTCTTCCTCAGAGCCTCTAGATGCTTTTTCCTTCTTACCCTCGTGGGGTTGGCTGAAGCCAAGACTATTGACTATTGGAGAGATCATTGCTTCTGTGAGGATTTTTTTTTTCTCTTTTAAAAGTCACTGGAGGTTAAGATTGTGCTCCAGTGCCTTACTTACTCCCCAGCTTTTAACCTTTTTTTGAATTGAGCAGACACATTGAGCCAGGTGTTCACTGTAAATTTGAAACTCTAGTGTTTAAAACTGAGAAAACCCACCATGAAACCCATGAATTCTGTAAGAACAAATTCTGGTTAACTGAAAACAAAACATAAAAGTTTCCATCTTATCCTGAACTGTAGAAGGCACAGTGCATTTTGCTGTAATATATATTTAAATAACTGAGTTAGCAGGCCTATCAAAGGAGATGTTCTAGAGAAGATTGAATATAATATGATTATTATGTCTTGTTGGTCTCTAATGACTTTAAAATCCCTCTAATATGGATAGTAATAATAAATCTTCATTTATTCATCATTCCACTTCAGAGCTGATTTCCAGTGCAATATATAAGAACTATAATAATGTAGATACCAATGAAGAACAAAATGCCGTGATAGAGCCTTGAGTGTTGTTGATTTCAGCATATGTTTTAATAATATAATGTCACTTGTAGATTAATATTATTTGCACCTTTTTAAAAAATTGTGGGATATTTATTTGAGGAGAAGATTATTGATGTATTTTTTTGTGTAAGAAAATAACTGGTAATGTGATTTCTTGTGGAAAAAAAGCAATTTTAGAATCTATTTGTTAATCTGAGAGGCTAATCCAGATATTTATATGGAGTTCTTGGGCACTTTGCAAAAGCAAGCATAAACATGGCAGGTAGGAATCTTCTGGCAAATTGGGGATATCCATGCTGCAGTTGCCATATAGGATTTATGTTATTAACAGCAGCTCCAGTTGCTAAACCAGTCTACATAAAGCTGAACACAAAGCACAATAATTTATAAACCAGTTTGTCTCAGGACAGGTGGGAGAATGCAAGGAAAGGAAATCTTTAGTGTTGAGGTATCGTAATGAGATTGAAAAACTGATTGATGCGTGTAGTATCTGACTGACCACACTACAGCTTGTGAAGTATCTTCACAACTTTCCTGGCTTCAATTACAGACCCACCCTTGTTTTAGAGATGGACAGCATGGAGAAGACGTGTGAGGGACCTGATGTCAGATCCCTTGCAGACGTATATGCCCTTATTTCTGCTCTTCTTCACTTGTTTTTTTCCAACGGTTTTCTCCTGTGTTGATAATTCTTCCCTAATGTTTTGAAAATGCCATAGTTCAAAAGCCAAGCAGGAAGGTTAGAGTATTTAACTATGGCAAGTATTGACCTGTCCTGTAGGGTGGCAGTCAGTCTGTGGTGTCAGGAAAGCAACAACCCATCTCACAGGGAGGACTCCCTTCTCCCAACAAATCGAAGAGTTCAGCTTAGCCACCTGAAACAAATATGCTGCTCTGTAGCTGTCATACCTTAACTGACTTATTGTTCACCAATATCACAATTTAAAAGCCAAACACTTTATCAGCACATTGTGTTTTCATTCTTACTATGTTTTGTGGGTTTGTCTCACTTCTGCTAACCCCTGCATTGTGACAGTCAAGTATTTCCTTCCTCATGTCTGCCACGTCTTATCCACACGAGTATCTCACTCCACTGCCCAAAACAGCAGAGCTCTGACTTGTGTGCATTTGAATTAAGTGCCAAAAGATGCTAAAATAATTGAAACTTCAAAAACATGCCCACTGTATACAGAAGAGAATAGGAAGGGGAATTTGGGACTATGACTTACCTTTCTTAAATAGGTGTCCTCATCTCAAAAAATATTGTGCCTCAATCTTTGTAGAGATTACTTTGTTTTGAAAGCTATTTCCTTGATTTGCAGACCTAGAAGTACCATCTTACTCAAGACTTCAGGCTCAGGTTGTTGCTCAGGATGGTTTAAAATATCTGTGAGCCTGTCAGACTGTTCAGATGTCCTTGATCAGTATGTGATCAGCTTCCTAAAACCTTGTTCCTGTGCACAAAATTCAGCAGGTCATCTTCTAGCCATTTGAAGATCTGAAGTTGGGAAGTTTTAAGACAGAATTTGAAGTGAGAAAAATATATTAGAAGTGTTTTCGGTGAATAACACCTTCCTGTTACTTTTCCCTTTCCCTCAAGTGTCAGAGTTAAAAAAAAAATGTTCAAGATGAGAATGAGAAATCCTTTCTTTTGGCCATACTATCTTTCAGCGAGGCCATCCTCACTGAACTGAAACCATCTGGAAAGAGATAGCTTAAGGAATGTAATTTCTGTCATGTTGGCATGAATGCATGCCGGATCAGAAGGTCTTGCTGCACTGGGCTTCACACAGACACACAGCTCACTTTGCCTGGTAGTGTTTATTTTATTGACTCTGTTGGTCAGGTGGTTAGCACTCAGATAGTCATTGCTTCAGCTCCTTTGGCTGTCCTGACATGTTTCTGCAATGTCAGACCTTACTCATTTTAGGGACACTAGTGATTATGCAGAAGGAGACGAGCACCATGCAGTGTCCTGATACCAGACTGGACATTTTGAGACAATAACCTTTTTTAAAGACATTTTCAAACACAAACAAATAATCTGTGGTACCACCACAGGCACTCATTCCATCCAGTGCTTAATCTGAGCTCCGTGGAAGTGAGTAGCATGTAGACACCTGCTGTCTGAAAACTCAGTCTTTGGGGTGCAAAACTTTAAATATCACAGTGAGTTTCAAAGGAGGAGATTTTCAGTGCTGAAATTCAAATACCGGCTGAGCTCCTGAAAGGATAGCTTTCGTGTTGTTCACGATTTCAGCAGCTCATGTTATAAAGTAGCTCTTGCTTCTGTGCTTGAAAGCTTGAGAAAAGCAGATGAGTAGGGCTGAAGTACACAAGCATCTTCCAGATTTATACTGGACTATTTTCCCTCACTTTTTTATTGAGTTGAAATGCTATTTTTAGATCTTTGTTTTTATCCACTTTGTTCCAACCCATTTTGGTGATAGCCTGCTTCTTATCTAACTAAACATGGATCAGTTCTAGAGATGTGTTTCAGGAAGTGAGAGAGAACAACACAACCAAAACCCAATTTGGTGTTATGTTCGTGTGGGAAATGTAATAAAATTGCATTTGTTATCTAGGTTTATGATGTATTTATGTAACCCTGAGAACACCCTTGGTAAGTCAATAATTTACCATTTTATTCCCATGAGGAAGCAATGGGACTTAAAAAGTCAAAACCAAACCAAACCCCACCTTCAGGTTTTGTCTAGTCATGTATTTGTGATCAGTGTGTGCAAAGAAAGTGTTTTCCACATGAATTAAAACTCTGTATTTTCACCTTTTGTGAATGGAAGTGGCTCATCCTTTTAGCTCTTTTGGAAGAGGTACTGCTTCTGCAGTATAAGGAAGCAGCCATTCTGGGATATGGGTTTGCTCAGAGAATAGTAGCAAAACAAGCTCTTCATCTGACTCCAGCATGTAAATATATAGAGATACATATAAAGAATATAAAAATAGCCTTTTGTAGAAGGTGTAACGGGACAGCATCTCTCCTGGAGCAGGAGCAGGGTTGCCTCATGAGGGGGGACAAGCCAGGAGCTGAGCGTGACCTCAGCACCTGCAGTGCTGGCAGTGTTGAGGTGCTGTCTCATGGGGCCTGAACACGGGCCAGAGCAGGGTGCTAGTGGCAGGGTCTGTCAGCAGTCCCAGACACAGCAACGAGCCAGGTCCAGGGTCCATCTAGGGAGCACAGTGAGGAGCAGGAGGCGGCAAAGCTGGAGACAGGGCTGGGGACAAGCTGGAGCTTGCCCAAGGGCTTTGTTCAGGAGAGAAGATACCAACAATGTGGGGTTGAGGTTCCTGCTGGAGAACAGAGACAGAACTAGAGACAGTCAAACCTGCTTTGGCAAGAACTGAAGGCCCAAGCCTCAGCCGAAACAGAGCTCCCGGATCCATGGACAGAAGGTGCAAGTGAGGGTTTCGTGAGGCTGGTCATGGCCTCTTAGTGCACTCAGGGCCCTGACAGCATCTATCCATTAATTGTGAGCTTTATGTAATGGTTGTGATTGAACTAGCTCTCCCTTCTCCTGCTCCTCCTCCTTTTTTTTTTTTTTTACCTGCAAGTGGAGAAATGCTGGTCTGGTGGTCCTTAGGGATGAGAACCAAACCAAGTCAATAGAAAGTTTACAGGAAACTCCAAGAGTATACCTTGCCACTTTTAATAATACTGATTTTCAGCATGTACTTTCACTGATCCAGCAGTGAAGAAGACTTCTTCAGAAGTGATGGTAGAGTAGCTATTTAAATACCTGCATGTTGGAAAATTGCTTAGTTGTAAATTGTGTCAGGACAGTAGAGCAACAGTGGTTGAAAACACTCCTCGGTCAGGTATAGTATTCCCTGTGGAACCCAACACTAGTGATAGCAGTGGGGATCCCATTCACAGAGAGTTAAAGAGCTTGTCCCCACTCTGCAGTGCAGTGTATACATTGTGATGAATAAATTCTGGTTAGTAGTACTCTGGAGTCTATCATGACTGGGTGTGACTGAGCTAGCAATTGTCTGAATGTGGATAAAGACATGTCATACTCCCCTGTTGCTATCTTCATATCTCACGCAGCAGTTGCCACCTCTTTCATACCATTGACCTTACAGCTACAGAAGGTTTTTGTTCATTTTAAGTCAAAATACAAAGAAAGGAGAAGAAAACACTGATCCTCGGAAGCTGATCCCATCCACCACCAGTGAACAAGCCTGTGCTGGGTAGCAGATCAACCGAGCAGTTGCACAGAAACAAATCACCTGTCCTTATGTGCTGGAAGAGTGTTCTCAGTCGCTGGCAGGGTGAGGTTTTGCATTGCTACGCCCTCAGGTACACTGCAGTCCTGCTCTGGGGAGGTGCTGCATTTGTGTCAATTGAGGGACTGATTTGCCGGATAAAGCCTTCCCGTTCTTAGTCATGACTTCTCCTGGCAGGAAGCAAAAAATGAGCAATAAAGAAAAATGGTGCATATTTGGAGTTCTGTTTCCTATTATTTTAGTTTTTTCCTTTGAAAAAATTCAGAGACCCTAAATGAAATTACTTTTCCAAATGAATAGCAGATCTTTGCCATATAAATGTCGCTGAGTTTTTCCTACCTGTAAGCAGAGAACAAGTGCCTAAATTTACCAAAACAAATTGTTTTTTTTTGTTGCTACTCTTACAGATTATTCTATCAAATTACTA
Source organism: Athene noctua (assembly GCF_965140245.1). Lineage (NCBI taxonomy): Eukaryota > Metazoa > Chordata > Aves > Strigiformes > Strigidae > Athene > Athene noctua. The sequence continues at coordinate 34,462,436 of NC_134041.1, forward strand.
AATTGATATAGTCTTATATGGCTCTTATCTTAAAAAATAATCCCTGCAGCTTTGAATGATGTTTGCCATCTAGCCCAAAGATGCCAGGTGCCCTTCTTCTTTTCAACCCTTCTACCTTAGTATACAGTTCAAAATCAAACATTTAACTTAGCTTTGGAGTGGTTGAAAATGTGTGCAGATAATTTTGCAGTACGAAAACTGAAGAAAGAGGGAGTGACTCCTACATTTTTTTCTGAAACCATAATTTTGGAAGTTTTTCTGTTGCATAGGAATGAATTTGAAATGGCTTGACACCTTAAGGAGAGTGAACTTAAAGCAGAGCATGTGTCCATAAATTAACTAGATAGTTACCTTCTTCTGGTGGTTCACTGTCTTGCAGTGTTTACAACTCTTGTCATGGTATTAGATGAGGGAGTTATTCTGCAAAGTCATTCTACTTAGTGTAAGTGCACTGCATTTATACAGACCTTCTCTGGTACAGCTGCTGTTTGTTACCTACCATGCAGCGATGCCTGGGTTTAGCACGATACACACACAGACTCAGCACCTTTGGTGGGGGTTTACAGTGTAAAGAGAGAAAGTGAACCAAGCTGGAAAACAGTTGTTATCGCCATTTTGGTGAGAGAAATTAATCACAGACAGGTTGTAACTCGCCTGCTTCTTACTTTAATGTAAGCTTTCAGCTTGTACAGTTTGTACATTGGTGTCACAGCACCCAAAAGAGAGATACCAGAGGATGGGGGGCTCTGAGGGCACCTCCAAGACTCTGCAAGCAGTTGATATGTGGAGAAAACTAACATATTTTTATTCTTGGGAATGACCCTTTCCACAAGCTGTTTAGCTTCATGAAGAGCATAGTCAAAGTTGAATACAACTAAAGTGCATGGGGTATGCATTTCGCAATTGTGTTAGTGTACTATAAATAGAGGCATACATCCGCCTTTGGTGTTTGCTAGAAAGAAGTCAGGATGTATTTTCTGGCAGCCTTGGTGCACAAGGAAATCCATTTATTTTTTATGGTACAGACAAACTTATTTTATTTACTTAATCTTTTAAAGACAGACTCCTTGGTGTTTATTGCCTACCTGTAGGTGCAGTGGTAAAAATGTCACATAACTTTCAATTACTGCAGTGTTCTTTTTGCCATTTTCCAAGTGTTGTATTCCTTAGCCACAAAGTTTTAAAAAAAAACCCCTACCAAAATCAACAAACAAAAACCTCAAAGGCTAAAATTTGGCCAGGAAATCCTCAGTCTGGAGGATAGTTCTCTGATTCCCCAGGTAAACCTTGTGAAACTGCATGGATGTGTATTCATTTTAGCAACACAAGGCTGTAATTTCATAGTAGGAATATCTACTGGTAGAAATATCTGTTAAATACAAGGAAAAGATACCTGACCAGTAAGTATTTGTGTACCCTGGCATACACGGCTGAAGATGCCTTTACAGGTTAGTCGCTGTGAAACCTTGGTTTCTGAAAAGCTGCCAAAATTCTTTGTTGTCCTGTGTGCTCAGATTACAGCTAAACATTGGTTTGCTAACATAGAAGGCATTTTTACACTAGGTACTTCTCCAAAATCCTTGAGACATTGTGGGTATTTTAAACAAATCCTATAGCACAGCAGTTGCATGTTGTCCTGGTCTGAGGCCTAAGACTGATGACGTTCTGTCTTGAGCTTGCCCCCCCCCAAAATTGAAAAAATTGAAATGTTAAGATTGCTGCTTCGTTGGCTTATAAAAAACAAAGCCTGGCTTCTGCTGAGTGGGTGTAATCGTGCCCTGCAGTGTGCCTTCTTATCTGTATGAGGCGGTGCTCTGGCAAAAAGGATCAGGTTTAGGGTGCTCTTAAATTATATATTTCCTTTCTGCTCTTGTAATAGGAGCACTGCAAGGGACTGTGCAGGTGGCAGAGGTGCGGAGCACTTCATGTTCTGCAATACTGAGAAATAGCACGAAGTCACTTTTGTTTCAGGATTTATGATTTTAGAAATGATCTTGGTCTATTCAAAGGGAAAATAGGGGGTGTAGATTTTTTCATGGAAGTCTCCTAAATTGTATTAATGGTTGTATTTATTAAAATTACATACATTTAATCCCCTGTATTTTGTTGCCAAGTGTATATCGAATTTCTAACTGTAGGAATGGGGTGCATCTTGAGATCTTTTTAGGCTGAAAGTGCTTGTCTGATATAAGTGCTCTAAGCACACATTTCTTATTTTGATTTTTTTTTTTTAAACTATTATTAAAAACTTCCTTTTCTCACACACTGATATTTTACTTTCTTTTTTAAAGTGTTCCCCAGGGGGGAGGGGAGAAGGCATGGAAAATCACTAGCTTTTTAAAATCTCTTTTTTCTTTCCTTTTCTATCTAATCATTTTTGTGCTTCCAGCATATCCTAAATGTTCATGTGCATGTATTATTTGCACAGAGTGGCCTTGATGTGGTTGCAAGACAGCAGGCAGCGAACAGGGATAAGTACTTTTAGTTTCATAAACAGGTTATGTTCGTGATGACAGTAGGGACAAGGGAGGAGATTGTTAATAGTATGAGGTGGTGTGGAAGAGCACCAACGGCGTCCTGCAGAGACTTGGGAGTTAATTTGTGGCTTGACTTACATGGTGAGATGAAGGTGTTAAACCAGACATCTTCTGCGACTGGACGGGGCTGTGAGCCAGGCAGTCTCTCGCTGCATTCCCCTTCCCGGAATGTGTTCTTCGGGTGTTCCCATTGTTAGCCTTGATTGCTTGAACGATACGCCTCTATCGGTGCCGTGTGGGTGGTAGGTGTTTTCTCTTGGGGCTTTATCTAAAGCTTTTGCAACATGGATGCTGCTCAGGGAAGTAGGCATCTTTCAGAGATCGCAAATTAACTCTGACCATTGTAAACAGAGTAAAATATTAGGTTAATTTTGTAGCTCTTTAGATGGCCTGTAAGTAATGTAATTAACTTTCGTATCTTTTGTATCTGGAAATGTGTGCTGTATTTTATAAATCAAGTTTTGATTAGTTTCTCCCCTCCCCTCTTGGTTTCCAGAAATACTAGCAATGAGGAGACACTTGTGCTCATCATGAATCCCCAGTATGTTACTGATCTTGGATAATTATCCTGTTCCTTTCATAATGCAAATAATAACAATGAAATAGCTGTTGATTTACAAATATTCTTTGAGGTACACAAGCAGTGGAAATTTGATAGTCTAATGTTAATAGAAGAAAGCCAGAAAGGATGTGAAAATGCCTTTCAAATCATATGTTGCGGGGCAACAATCTCATTTAATAGTTGACTGATTGAGAATGGCATTACTTGTTAAGTAAAGAGGAATCGGCTTTTTTTATTGACAAGGAAACTGAAGACACCTTGTCATGTGCTTGCAATAATAGGAAATGTGTAATTTTGGGGGCGTGGAGTGGTAATGACTTTTTTTTTTTTTTAGAGGGAACTCTCGGGGTGGCTTAGTTCAGGAGAATTTTTTTTCTGTCTTGAACAGTTGGTTGATACATTAGTGGTGCTGTATTGCTATACAAGGGATGCTCACAGTAATGGTCAATTAGTTGGTTTTTTTGCTGGAATCTGAATAGTCCCTGACAGGTTCTGCGCTAAATGATAAATGTTTTGCAATGGAGTATGTAAACAGATGCTGGCTGGGAGAGAGTCAGCAGAGACTGGGAGTTTTGTTAATGATATTCAAAAACCTGACAAGAATTAAATATTTAGTGCTTGGTGGGATAATTTAAAAAAGGGTCAGTTTAAAACAAGGAGCAGTAAAATGGAGTTGAAGCAGCCTTTCTGACCTGGCTGCACTGTGCTATCTAGATTGACTGAGCTGATTTTTGGGTTGTTATCAAGATAGTTTCCAAGATGCGGTGTGGAGAGGCAAGAGGATTGCACCCACCTCTCTTCTGTGGCCAAGGAGGTCTTACCATCACTGCCTGCAAGTTGGCTAGGGTTTTGCCCATCTAGTTGGATCATAGGAGAAGTTTTAGCCCTTCTTGTGTTGCAGTTTATGTTATATTTGCAGGTTTGCTCCCCAGCTGTTCCTTTTCTCTCTCTTCCACAATGAAAAGGTCTGTGGCTGTGAAGCCAATTCTTCAAGCTTTGCTTTTGCAGTTTCTGAGCAGTGCAGAGTCTTTTCTTCAGGACAGGGTGGCACAGTTTTTTTAAAAAATAAGTTTGTGGTGCTCAGTGTAGTACGTGATTGGAAATGCTGAACTTTCAGCTCCTTCGAAATGCAGGGAGGCCTGTGCAGGGCTGACCCTGTGCTGCTGCCATCGTGGTGTGGAGATGCTGGGGCAGGATGGTGCAACCTCTATCCAAAAGCCTACCTGGTAGTTTCATATGAACAGTAATATTTTCAAGGCACAGACCCTTTGTTTTCCTCCTGTCTGTTCCTTTAATTAATCTCTCTCCTGCTTTCATTTCTAAATTTGATCTTTTTAGTGGGCTAGATAATTGCATTTACTGAGTATCCTTCCTGCCAAGCACTGTGGCTGTAATCTCCACCTGAGAAATGGTTTCCTTTGAACAACCTGGCATCTGGCTCAAAGTTACGTGTTAATTAAATGGGGGGGGGGGGGGGGGGGAAGTGTGTGTATGTATATACATATACATAGAATTATATAGTTTCAACAAGCAAAAATCTGGTTAGCTGAAAGACATGAGTGCACACCAGCAGCACTGTTTTTTGGCTTCTTAATTAGACAAGTGCACAAAAGTCCTTAATTATATGATCATGTGGCTGTTTTTTCAATACCATCTTATATATGGAGTCTCCTCAGATCTTAAATACAAATGGGAGTTTAAAATATCTGAAGATTGTGTAATTAAAGACAGTACAGTGCAAATGGGATGGAAACTGGGATTTTAGGATATTGCGTTTGTATTTTTAAGAGTCTTTATGAGGTAACAAAATGGCCTCTGAGGTTGTGGTACATTTCCGCATGCTTCAATCAGCTGCTGACAGCACATACCTGGCTGGGGGGATTTGCTGGTGGAGCTGGCTGCAGAGTGCCTGACCTCCTCTGGTCAAGGAGCTGTGATGGAACAGAGCAGAAGTGGAGAGTTGCCTTTCTTCACAGGGTCCAGGGGGGTTTTAAGTTTTCTGATCCTCCCACTGCCCCATGTAACACACATCCATGAGCCCCCATGTCCCTAAGAATAATTTTTCAGGCAGTCTTGGGTACTCAGTATCTTCCACTTGGTTTTGAGTCTTCCCATGCTTCTCATTTAAAGAGAGTTAACCCCAAGCAGTGTAGAAGAAGTTTGACCTAGAGCAGGAAAAGCTTTACCTGACCAATGAACTGTCCTCCCCTCTTGGTCTATAGTCCCAAGAGGGGGATGGCCTGCATACAAGGAAGCCAGTTGTGCAAACTGTAATGAGTTGTCACTTGTTTTCCACATGGTGTTGATGTAGAGATAGTGTATGAAGCAGAAATCTTTATGGAAAAATTACTTCCCAAAATAACTCTATTGGTTGCACACCAATATTTTTTTATTTTATTTTTTTCCTCTGCCAAAGTACTCCTCTGAGGTAGACCTAGCAGATACACTGTTGTGGGCCTGTGCCCCTGGTGCAATGTTAGTTGATGCAATCCTTTGTGCATAACATGACAGAAAATTAAGTGTACCACTGTAGTTTTTGTATACTTAGACTATGTGATAGTCCAAATGTAAAGTAGCCTTGGGAACTTTTTAGCCAAGAAACAAAGTAGTAGAAGGAACCAAGTAATGACCTCCTTGATTCAGCTGCTTGTGTCCTATGCACAGCGTTGTGTCTCTGCAAGTCATGTACCACACTTGAAAATTAATATAGAAACAGGGGAGAGAAATAATGGATTCATCATCATCTGCCGCTTTAATAGGTGGGAGGAGAAAAGAAGTCAGAAAACCCAAGATCCATAAACTGAGGCATGCAATGAGCAGTAGCATAGCAAGCATTAGAACAGCACCTTCTACCCCAGGCAGAAGTCAGGCTGGGTCTTTCACAGGAGAGACGGAGTTACTCAAAGGATCAGGAGATGCAAGCAATTTGCAGCACTGGAAACTGCTGACAGCATTGATGAAGGATGGATTAATATGGCAATATGAGGTTTTGTGCTTTCACAGCAGCAAAGATCAGGATGACATCCATTAACATTAATGGAGCCGTGCTCCTGTCAAACCTGTCGGTCCCAGAGGAGTGCTGGTGAAAGCTTCACGATTTCGGCCTGGGAAGGGGTAGTCTGATAAAGTAGAAATGAATTTCTAAAATGTTTCTGTTTAATTTCAAGTGGGCATCGCCCTTTAGGGAGCTAGTATTTCATAAAGTGTTGGGTGTGACATGGTGCTGTAGTAGAAACTGCTCAACAGCTTAGAAAAGAGCTACCCCTATCTTAACTAGCTTTAGGACAAGTGTCCTTCCCATACTGCAGAAGTCCTCCACATAGGGTCTGGTTTCTGTTATACTCAATGTCTCAGTGTCCTCCTTTTCCTGAAAAAACAACCCTAGCAGTTACATCTGCCTCGTGCAGAAGCAGTAGTTAGCAAGTTAACTCGTGTTGGGATTGTGTAGGAAGAAGAAAAAATCAGTATTGAGGGTGGTCTTTCCAGATATGCTGCTGTCTGTGGAGTACATTCAGATTTTTAAACAGTTTTTTTGTCAGATGATTTATATTTCATTGGCAGAACTGGTGTGGTTTTGGTGCACCTGCACTCTCTTTAATATCTGGTGATGTCCACTGCCTCAGCTTCCAGCAGTGACTGTATTTTAGATTGAATTAAGGTAAGGTAACTTAATTTGGGAAATATGAATGAGCATTTTCAGGTAGTCCTTTGAGAAAAATGGGTTGGCTTATTTCCTAAGGTATTTTTTCTATTTAGTTCATGTTAGTAGAAACATGATCACTAAGATTGAGAATTGCCTGGGAGTTGATAGCTGTGAGGGTTGATAACAGAGGAAGACAACAGGCTGTTTACCCAATGCTGGTTGATCTCTGATGAAATTTCACTCTCAGCCCACATCCAGGTGGATTGGAAATCCACCCCCACAGCTGCAAATCTCAACAATTAAGTCAGAATCTAAATAACCATGTGAAATAAAAAACACCATGCAGGTGCTGCTTTCTTAGTCCTTGAAGCTGGAGCTAAGAAGCTAACTGGGATATCCTGCATTACCTAGGATTTAGTTCAAGAAACTGGTTTACAGGATTTTTGCAACTTCTTTCTCTAACTGTTGACTTTTTTTTTTTAATGTTGACATGACTTTTGCTGCTGTCCAGGCATTTGATACCCAAATACAGTAACAGAGCTGGAATAATCTGAAGAGCTCATCTCATCCTTCCTGTGCTCCAGTACAGGATGGACTTCAACCTGTGGCACTCGAGGCTAATGACTCTTTAAAGACCTCTGATGATGGAAACTGCAGCCATGCAAGCGATCTAATTCTAGTACTTGACTGTCCTTGTGGTTAATGATTTTTCCTGTCTAGCCTGGCTTTTTCTGGAGTTAAGCCCACCACTGCTCATCCTACCAGTGTAGCTGTGGAGCTCAGAGTATTCCTTCTTTGGAATGGCATTGTAGATGATGTTTAACACCTAAGTGGCTCACCTGCTGTTATATGTTTCAGTTAAATTGTATCAAAATCTTTTATGATTTTTAACAAATATTTTTAGAAAGAGCAATTCAGTCCTTTATCTAAATATAGCTTTTAGCTTTCAAGTGTTTGACAGAGGAGAGTATGTGAATCTTTGATCGGTGGCATTCCTTGTGATCACAGCAGTAGAAATACTTGCTGCACCTGGCAGAAATAAGTATGGTATAGAGAAATTTATTAGGCAAAGTTCATATTTTACAGAATAGACATGTGTTTTATAACGAATGAAGGATAAATCTTGGCATGTCCTTTGATAGAAAGGCAAAAGACAATAAAGAAAAATGTGAAGCACGGGAAAATGAAATCGTAGTTAGAAACTTTCTTCTTGGTGGTGTGACTGAAGTACCACTTATCTGCTGTCTGATACTTGATACGTCACTAAAAATAGGGAAGAGAGGCTCACCCGTCATCCCTGTTGATGTCAGCAAAGCCAAATCTGTTTGTCCTCAGATGTATGAAATGGGAATGCAATGTAATCTGCTTGCTTTTTTTTTTTTAAAGACTTGATGTTTAACAAAAGATTTTTCCAGAAGTCACAGTGAGTCCAGATATAATTGATGGAGTTTATGCTTTTTTCTGCCTTTTTTTTTTTTTTTTTTCTGAGCCAGAAATAGCATCATTACCTATGTTACTGTGGTAATGGCACTTAGAGTGATGTCTGGAAGTGCTGAACAAATTTTTTTCATAGGAACAACCAGTTTTCTTTTTTGCCCCCCTCTAGTAATTGTTTCAATATTATAAGTTGACATGCTCATTTATCACCGAAATGATTATTAATGAGTGCTGGTTTTCTTTGTCACATTGCCATGGCAACCAGGTGACATGTTTGAGTAGAATTATCTGTTTCCAGATGGAGATCTTCATTCATAAGATTTGCCTACTAAGAATTTCTGCAGCATATTCGACTTAAAAATTCTTCCTCCCTTGCCCTTTCAAAGAGTTTTGTGCTAGAGGCGTTACTGCTTTCTGGTTTATATCCTGTGATGGATTTTGTGGTGGGTGTTATGCTCAACAGTATTTCTGTCTTTTATTTGTGGTTCGTTTATGTTGTTTTTCTTTTGATTCAGTGGAGCTGCTTTTCTTCAACTTGGTATTTGCTGTGACAGTCATGTAAACCCATTCCTCCCCCATTTGAGTTGTTGGAAATACTGTCTTTTTATGTAATTTACCACACAATGGAAGACAGTACTTGATTTTTACTTTTACACATGGAAGGAGCATAAAGATGTATTTCTCTTTATATATGATATATCACACTCTGAGTGATAGTGTCCTAAAATTTTATCATATTCACTACTCTATTTTTATTTTTGCACTGGAAAGAAGCATAAAGATGTTTCACTTTTAGTGTTGACATAAAACTGTATTTAGGAAAAAGAAAAAGGGAATTACTCTTTACCAAGGTAAATATGCACAGAACTTTGTATAATTTCCTTTATCCTGAATTTCTTAGAGCTTTAAAGGTCTTGTTGACTGTCAGACTTAATTAGGTCCTACCTGATCTCTGTCAACATTTCAGGATTTCTCTGGGTTTGTTTCTGATCACTCAGACCAAAATATTTCAAAATGCTGTATTTACTTTAGTAGAAATCAGAAGGTAAAAATCAAAAGGTAATTTTAGCATCCTTTACTACTTCAGTTTCTGATGCACTCTTGCCTTATCAGACAAAACCTGGTTAGCATTTTTTTGCAAATACCTGAAGGTGTTACCTTTAGGGAAGGTATTAAAGGCCTGTTCCTCCAACCTGTATTTAATCTAAATTTTCATACTCACTTAAAGCCATTAATGACTGTGACATGTTTCAAGGTCTGTCTGTTGCTTGAACACCCGTTCTTTTGCATTTGTAGTGCTTTCATCCTAGTAATAGTAACTTTAGAACTGGAACAATCTCATAAATAGCTCTCAGTTTGCGGGTTTTGAACACCTTGTCTTATATTGTATCTATAGAAGATAAATGTTATGTTCACCTAGTCAAAAAAGTCTCTATAGTTGCATTCTCCCAATAATAACATAATATAGTGCAAGACCTGTCTTCTGCAAATAATTATTTTAATATAATTGCTGTAGTTAGTATATTTGAAATAATGAATGTTGTCTTACCTGTGAATAAGGTGTTAAACATCGGACTTGTTTCTTCTCTTTTACACCAGCAGTGTCCTTCGTATCTAAACTGCTCATTACCACCTTTTCCTCCTTTGCACCCTTTGGTTGCCCTTTTGGTTGACTGCTCATTGCAGTCAGTAGTCTTGGCTGGGAACATGCTAAATATTGACTGGTCCCATTGCTTTCAGGAATTGTACTGCATTTCTCATGTCAGATCTCTACTTGAACAGACTTGTGATGGCCCCATAAAAAATGAAGAGATTTCACAGCTTAGCTGGATCCAGGAAAAAAAAAAACAACATACAAAACAACAACAAACCAGAGTTCAACACAAATGTGAAAGGTAAAATTTGGGTCATTGAGTATTGTAAATGCTAGACGGAGACCTGTGAGCAAAAATTTGTGTTTCTCCTCAGATAGCAGGAAGGTTGCAAGTATAAATATCAACATTTTAGCTGTGATACAGGTAGTTACTCGTATTTAAGCAGCCTAGTTCAATGGCTATTGAAATGACAAGTGGGTTTTTTCCTCAGTGCATTGGCTAGTTCAGTAAGTGATGTTTCCAGGTATGCCTCATCATACTGGGAAGATGTAGAGCTTGTAGTCAGCTGGATACTCCTCCTTTTTTGTTCTGTGGCAGTATAATTACTTAGCTGGTTTTCTCCCCCTTTGTAAGTGGAATCATATCTATTTACATCTACCTCCAGAAAGTGACTACTCAATAAGAACTAATGTTGCCAATATATTGTATTTGTGCTCCCTATTTTAAGGAAAATATTTTGCCTGTGATAGAAAATTATGAGGGCTTATGAGTAATAGTATTACTCCAAGCTTAACACTGTTGATCCATTCCCTTCATCTCTGTGTGTATCTGATAAAATATTTGTTCATGGCTCAGTCCTCTCTTCTGCTTCCATTAACTGAAACTGGGTTGATAGCTCGCTTTACCCAGGCCAGCGCTGTTTGCCTGTTTGTCTGATATAGGTACATGCACCACTTGCTCGAACATACAGGTTTGACTGAGTTACTAGCTGCTTGGCGCTCCTGGCTGTTAATCATTTATTTAGGCACTGAAGCCTGCATATTAGCCACTCAGCCTGCTTCTTCCTTAACATGCCTCATCCTCAAGAGGTAGTCTCTTGGCCCTTAAGGCAGGTCATCAGCTTTAGATTGTGTCAAATTTACATTGCTTTTTGAAATACAAGTAGAGATTTTTCATGCCCAAGCACATACCATATAATAGAGCCATGACAATATTAATTTTGTAAGACACTTTCTGTTAAAAGAGTAGTTCTACTAACATCTACAGAAGCAGGTGTCTTTGACATCCTGAATTTCTTTTATCTGTATTCTCCTAAGAGAAGGTGGATTTCTCCGAAGTAAGACTTGCTTGTTGGCATGGTGTATTCAAATCATCCCAAAAGCATAATGAAAAATTACTGGTTTATTTTTGGAAACTTTCTTGCTGCTGTGTCTCACACATGAATTGTCCAAGTGTCTGCACTTCTGCAGTTGATAGGATGAAGGGAAGAGTAATGCTAACTGTGCTGCACTGCACAGATAATTGAATAGTTATTTTATTGATAAGTAAGGTGTTGGAGGGAAACGTGTTTACTAGCACTGTTGTAAATATCTGTGGAAATTACACAAGAAATCTGTGCAAAGTTCTTTGCTGCAATTTCAGGGCTACTTGATGCATCTGGCAAACGATGCATCATTTGAAGGATCAGTGCCCATGTTTAACATGAATTTAAAATAATGTTTTTGAGAACTTTTGTTGGTGATGTCAAGAAAGACTTGTGTGGAGCTGAAGCTGGAAAGGAAGCGTAGCCTAGAAATTCCCACAACCATGAAGAGTGGGAATAGTCTGCCTGGGCAGCTCAAGTATTTCTTAAATGTCCCACGTCCATGTCATAATCCTTGCCCTGACCTAGCCTGACTCTGTTCACAGATTCTCTAACATCTATTTTCTGTAGGAATCCTACACAATTTGGGAGATTTCTGACAAAGTTAATATCAAGACGAGGTCTAAAGAAAACATGGGACTGATACTTGTTGAACATGGTCACCTGATTAATAGGGATGAAGAAAAAGTGGAGACATTCAATGATTTTTTTTCCCCAGTCTTTGATAATACTGGTAGACCTTGGGCTGTCTGGTCTTTTGAGTTGGAGGACCGTGACTGCAGGAACAGTGACTTTCCGTTTGTGGACACTGAAGCTGTAAGGAACCAACTGTATCAGCTGAATGTTCACAAGTACACGGGGCCTGATGGGATTCATCCCTGAGTACTGAAGGAGTTGGTGGATATTATGGCAGGACCCCTCTTGATCTTCTACCAAAGCTCTTGGGAGCCTGCGGAGGTCCCTGCTGACGAAGCTGGCTGGTGTTACTCCCATCTACAAAAAGGGCATGAGGGAATGCCCAGGGAACTACAGACCTGTGAGTCTAACCTCAGCACCTGGAAAAATTATGGAGAAGATGCTACTGGGTACTGTTGAAAGGCATTTAAAGAATAATTCAGTGATCAGGCACAGTCAACATGAGTTCATAAAGGGAAAGTCCTGTTTAGCTAGTTTGATATTCTTCTGTGATAAGGTCACCCACCCTGTGGACAAAGGAAAGGCAGTGGATGTATTTTTCTGGATTTTACTAAGGCTTTTGATACTGTCCCTCACAGCATCCTTCTGAATGAGTTGTCCAGCTGTGGGATAAGCAGGTTCATGGTGTGCTGGGTGAAGGACTAGGTGAAGGGCAGGGCTTAAAGCGTTGCAGTGAATGGGGCTGTGTCTAGGCCGGTCACCGGTCACCAGTGGTGTTCCCCAGGCAAGTGCTGTTCAATATCTTTATCAGCAATCTGGATCCAGGAGGTGTTTGCTGATGATACCAAACTGGGAGGTGCTGTTGACTCTCTTGAGGGACAGGAGGCCTTGAAGAGGGATCTAGTTAGATTGGAGCACTGGGCTATGATTAACAGGATGAAATTTAATAAATCAAAATGCTGGATTCTGTACCTGGAATGGAGTAATGCCAGGCACAAGTATAAACTGGGAGAGGAGTGGCTGGAGAGCAGCCCTGCAGAAAGGGATCTGGGGTGCTGGTCAGCATCAGCTCAACAGTAGCCAGCACCGTGCCCTGGCAGCCAAGAGGGCAAACCACATCCTGGGGAGCATCAAACCCAGCGTGGCCACCTGGTCAAGAGAGGGTATTGTCCCGCTGTGATCAGCGTTGGTGCAGCCTCACCTGGAGCCCTGTGTGCAGTTCTGGGAACAACCATTTGAGAAGGATGGGAAGGTCTTTGAATGCATCCAGAGGAGGGCAACCAAGGTGGTGTCAGGGCTGGAGGCATGTCCTGTGAGGAGCGGCTGAGGACCTTGGGCTTGTCTGGTTTGGAGAAAAGGAGGCTGAGGGGCGACCTCATGGCGCTCTGCAGCTTCCTGAGGAGGGGACGTGGAGAGGGAGGTGCTGAGCTCTTCTCCCTGGGATCCAGGGACAGGACGCATGGGAATGGTTCAGGGCTGTGCCAGGGGAGGTTCAGGCTGGGCATTAGGAAGCATTTCTTTACTGAGAGAGTGGTCAAACCCTGGAACAGGCTTCCCAGAGAGGTGGTCAATGCCCCAAGGCTGTCAGTGTTTGAGAGGCATTTGGACAATGCCCTTAACAACGTGCCGTAACTTTTGGTCAGCCCTGAAGTGGTCAGGCAGTCGGACTAGATGATCGTTGTAGGTCCCTTCCAGCTGAACTATTCTATTCATCTGGTAAAAGCAGCAGAAATTTGTAAGTAGTAATGGTGCAGTAATTACAAGAGTGTTGCCATGATGGTGATGATGAATATTGGGAAGCCAGGTACCAGCAAGTCCCCAGCTCAAAACACCTGAACAGCGATGCCTGGCAGCAGTCTCTTACATTCAGTTAGAGAAGAAATACAGAATTAAGTTTCCAGCAAAAACCCTTCTTCCTGTCTTGCCTCTATCCTACTGAACTTTATCAAATTTTCATACATAAATCTGATTATACTGATTATCAATCATGGCTTATCAGTGCCCTGGTCCACTTGCTAAGAGACAATGTCTTCCAAGGATGGTCTGCTGCCCGGGTGTGCGCTCGGTGGTCCATCACAATTAATCTCTTGGAATAAGCAGGAGACATGTTTCAGAGGTTATTTTTGCCACTGAACATCAGGTCCTTCATACCTTACTCGTTTTTTAAAAAGCTGTGTTGAACATGCCTCTCTCTTTTAGTTAATGTGGACTGGCCACGGGTTGTGCAGACATCCTTTGTGCTATTTTCTTTCTCATCTGTTTTCCTATTCAAATCTGTACATGCCACTGTCGGAGTTTAATGCTTTTTCTGCATGTGGGTTTTATTGCTAATCACAACATAGATCATTGAAGGAGTGAGAAAAATTAGATATTGCAGTCAATCAAGTAGTTCTAATTCTCAGGCTTTATTGTGTTCAGCCTTTTCGGTTTTATGAATTGTCACCTCCAGACTACCTAAATTCCATTTTAAAAAGAGGGAAAAAAAATTCAGAGAACTTGTTCACATTTACCAATCCAATTATATTGTCTTAAATTCTTCCATCTATTTTGAGACTCTGGATCTGAGACACTGCTATTTGATAAATTCAAAGTTTTATTTAAACTCTATAATAAAAAAAGTGTATAGATACAGACTAGGCCAAATGCAAAACCATGCTGTATTTTTTTAAAAAAAGATTGTTTTTTGAAGTTACACTTATTTAACTTACACACTCTGTGGTTAACACTTTCTTGAAAACAAGTTTCCTTCTAAATAATTTTGATTATTTTTTTAACAATACAGTAACCCAGAATAATCTGCTTGTGTTTTGTTTTTCCCTTAGCAACTGGTAGATATTGCTTGAAAACCCAAAGGAATAAAAGAAAGTTTGTGCGGTTTCTTTTAATTTGCCCAGATTTTGCCTTCTATTCCTAGTGTACCATGTCTCATTTCATTTTATATTAACATTTTCAACTTTCCTGGGGTACAGTTTCTCTTCTGAATTATATATCCTGGCTCAAGGAGTGTGGATGCAAAACTCTGGGTGTTTTCCCAGTAGATTTTACAAAGATGACCAGAGCAAAAAGCTGTAATGGGGGCTGAGAAAAGGCAGTGTTGGTACTACAAGCACTGTGTCCCTGGGCTAGAAAGAAGAATCACCAAATCCCTTCTTGTCCTACCAAAGGAGCAAACCCCTTTATTGAAGTTTTAGTGAGGCTGTATACTTTACTGTGGGATAGCACGTGTACGTTAGATAATACTTCAGTACTGCCACAGGGGCTGGGAATTTATTATTTAAAGAGCTGAAACGCCTAGCTGATAAGTCAGGAATCTTACTTTTCTTATTACTTATTTTCACAGTGGATTTCTATCTGGGTAACATTCATGTGCAGGAAAAATGGCGGGGGGGGGGGAATGGGAAGTGGGCCTTTTCTCCAGAAATTATTCTGTGACTGTACATTGTGTACCTTTTGCTTTAGTTCAGGTAAAATAGTGCAGGAAAAACAGAATTTTTGAAAAAGATGCAATAGTTTTTTTGTTTTGTTTTTTTTTTTTTTCCCCAGCTTTTAAATTAAATTTTAAATAATCTCCATCAGCATTGCTTTTTAAAAGAGGTTTTCTCAGTGCAGGGAACATCTATGAGCAGACTCCTCTGTGTAGTAACTACTGTACATCACTTGTTTGCCCACTGATAATAAAAATCCAGGGAAGATGCAGGAGGAAGGTACTTGTTTGTATTAAACATATTGTACAGAAAACTAGGGAGTTTGTGGAGAGTTTCACAGCGAACATCCCGAGGCTGTGGCTATACTAGACCAGGGAGCTACTGAACAATTTCTGGAAGCCAGAACTAGAAATTCTTACTGAAGTTTCAGTCAGGAAAAACTTCCTTGGCATCAGTTACATTGAAGCATTTGAAACTATATACGTGTAATTTTTAGTTGCTTTATTTAATTAGGGTCTTTTCCAGTCAGCTGTTTTGGTTTTAGTTTGGTTTTTTTCCCCAGCTGCTGAACACACTGGTTCAAATTTTTTTTTTCTTTTTTTTTTTTTTTTTCTTGGTGCTCAGATGAGTATAGGATCAAACCAGTGGAAGAGGTCAAATACATGAAAAATGGGGGAGAAGATGATCAGAAAATAGCAGCCAGGAACCAAGAAAACTTGGTAAGGATTGAACTTATCGCTTATCTAATGAAATAACATGGCTCTGCTTTTGTAATGAAATATGCAACGTGCAGCACATTCAAGCTACAGCTTACACACGGCAAGAGGATTTTCTCCAAAATGTCATAACTCTCTGCAAAGCTCACATAGAAGGTGCAAAATATGACTTTTCCTGCTTGTCTTTATGAATTAGGCTCTACTTGATCTTGGAGCAAGTGCTTCCACGATTATACTCCCTCACTTCCTTTACAGATCCGAATATACACGCTTTGAAATGTATGTGTCTATATTGCAGATGAATTGGTAGTAAACCAACAGTACACTGACATTAAAAAAATGACCTACTTATGTAGATATTATTTGCTCTGTGCTTTCTGGTTTTACATATTTTAAAATTCACAGGGAAGGCAGTTTGGAATAGAAAAAACAATTTATGCGTAACACAGCAGTCACAAGAATAATTTTGTGTGTTTCTTTTCCCCTCATTGGAGCACCTTGCTGGCTCACAGTTCCACTTACAGGAAGGAAGTCTTAGATAAACTCTTACTACTACTTCAAATAACTAAGATGCTATTGAAGCAGCTTAAGAATCACAGTTGAGTCACTTCTGGTATTTCTGAAAAGTAGTTTCTTCTCTTTTAAAGCTGAAGGAATGTTGATTTTGCAATTGGCTTTGCCCAATTTAACTTTTTGAAGACATCTCACAATTATAATAGTTGGCCACAAAATTTCATATCTGCTTCTACTCATTCATTGCATCTTCACATAGGATTGTTTTGTTTTTTCCCACTTTTAGTAAGATCCAAGGGGGATCATCATCATCAGGTTTCAGTGGAACCCTAACCATTATCACCAGTTGAGGATTTGCCTTTTGCCATCATTGGGCAGCTGTGCAAAAATCCACTGTTTGCGATTTTTTCTTTTCCTGAAGATGTAAGTGATCTCCAGGCAACCTGGATACTTTATATTCCCTCTTCTGGACACCCATACTTGCATTACACAGCTACATGTGCATTCCTGTAGTAAGCAGCAGAGTTTATTTCGCTGTCCTAACCTTGGTATTTGAGTGGTGGTTGAGCATCATGCCACACAATTTCTGCTTCAGTCTCCAGAATTTGCCACCTACAGTTTTGCATTGCTGATGCTTCAGTGGACAGTGTAACTTTAGCTTGCAGTAGGATTTTGGGTTATTTTAGTGCCTCAGAAACATTGCTGAGAATATCACCTTTTCTAGCAGCATCCACAGTGCATTCAGCTTTATTGCCAATGTAAGCATGTTTGTTTTGAACTGGAAGTGTGAATGCAATAATTTTTTGCTCATTTTGGAGACCCCAGTGCTCTGTTGGTAAACAGAGAAAATGGAAAAATGAGCACAATCCTCATGTTTTTTTGATTAAAAAATGGAAAATGTCTAGCAGGTTACCTTTTAAGATAGCCTTCAGCTGTAGTTAAATTAGGGTATTTGCAGAAGGTAACATGCCACTTGAATGACAACGAGGAAGAGTTCAGGAAAGCTTAGGTCTGCTGAGGTGACACAGTCGCTGAAGCATTCAAAACTAGATAGAGATATTTTGCACTTTTGTTAGTGCCTGCTTTCTTGTAGGACCTAAGTGTTAGCCTGATTACATTTGAGAAGAGACATTTTTACAGCACAGTGCTTATTATTTTATTATTGATGGGTCGTGTTTGATGGGAGCAGTGGGTTTGTTGGAAAATATAACTTAATATGGAGTTGGAGAATTGGTAGAGCTCGCTCTCTGTCATGTCTGTTGGGAGGAAAACAAAAGACAGTAATGCAAGGAAGTCTTCCATCAGACAGGATGTATATACTTTAAAACAAAAACCATTTTGCACACCAAAAAGGCTTTATTTTCCTTTTCCTCATCTTACTGTAAGGAGATTACACTGTCTGTAATTTATGCAGTTTTTTAATCCTGGGAGTTGTCAAGTCCTTGTCACTCCTGGATTTTTTTAAAGGGTTTTCACTGTTCAAGTTCTCCTTAGTAAACATGTTTTAGTTCACTGCTTAGAAGATGGGTTAAGCTACCCATCACTCAGGCTTTAGTTTTCTTAACGTGTGAAAAGTTGGCAAATGCTTACATAATCCCATTTTCTCATCAACCATTTCCAGGCAACAGAAATTTTAGGAACAAGAAAAGGTGGTGGGAGAATCAACCGACCCTTTTCCCTCCTCTCTTTGTTTCTTAATCCCACGTTTCTTTATTGTCACAGGGCTCCTAATTCACATCATTTTCAGAAACAAAACCCAGATGAGATGTATAATCTGAATGTCATTACAGTCTGTTCCCTGGGAACTGCTCTGGTGTGGGTTATTTTATTTTCTAATACTTGTGCTTGAATTATGTTATTCAGATGCCATCAAATCTTTCGGTCCCATTATCATCACTTACTTTTTTTTTAAGGTATATTGAAGTCTCACTTAAAAATATCTCTGTTCAAGTGAAAATAAAATATCTTCCCTTATAGTTTAGGCTCTTTGATGCGGTGCCATCTCTGCCCTTGCTGTTGCAGTATTTCTGAGTTAGGGAAAAAAAAAAAAGGTCATGCAAGTAGATAAAGAGAATGGGAGGACATGGCAGACACCAGACAAATTGTCATTTTGTACTGGGGTCCTGTGGTCAGGGTCACAGGCTTTTATTCTGTTTAGAGAGAGCTGGAGATGGGCTGGTATAAGCGTGGGTATCCCTGGGAGAGACAAAGCTCTGTCAGTGAAGCACCATCTTCTCAGCTTTAGCCTGAGGCTTAAGCAGGGCTCAAAACTTGAGCAACACTGACATTGTAAAGAAGAAATACTCCTAAAATGTATTGACAATGGGAATGGCTGTTCTAGGGCTGTATGCCAGGTGAAACAGAAGATGCTCCATGCAAAGATATTTTCTGGCAGGATAAAGGCCTTCTTGAATTAAAATGTAGGCTCTTGACAGGGGGAGGGGTGGGGAGGAAAATAAGAAAAGTTAAAAAAAGCCAAGCTTGTTTCAGACTGTCACAGTCAGTTACTGTTTCCCTGCTATTCCCTTGTATCCATCAGTCTGATTCACTTCTTCACTGAGGTTGTTTCTCCAGTTCTCCACTTGCTGTTGAGATCGCTCTGATCCTGATTTCATTCGTGGTACCCCTGGCTTCTGGCACCCTCCTGAGCATCCTGCCTGGGATCTCCATCCTCGAAATGAAGCCAGACGCATTGCGCTTGGTGGGGAAAAATTGAGCTGACAGTAACACATCCTTGTAGCCTGGGATGTAGCAGGATTAGGTACTGGAGAACTTCGGTTATGCTGTGTGCTAGCACTCTGCACCATGTGCCTTAATAGCTGCTCAGCTCAAACAGGGACATTTGGAGTCAGATCTGTAAAGAGCTGGTAGATAGATGAAAGAAAGAAGTAATTTCTACTATATCCGTTTTTTAATCACAAGTGTTTGGCTATATATTTACATGTAAGAAAACATGGAAATTGTGCTAATTTTCAAATGAGATGTGATTCTGCCTAGAAGGTCATGAGTGTGGTGTTACTCCTGGAGCTGAAGAAGCAGATGCGATGGTTATTTGTGCATTCAGAAGCAGAGGGCTGCGATGGTGTGTCAGGGTCCCGGGCTGGCGTGGCTCACTTTGCCAGGGTCCCGGGCTCTGTCCGGCAGGGGGGTGCTTGACTTAGGCACAGCCCAGACAGTGCTGTCTCCATGCACAGCTTGGTGCCAGCATGACAAGTGAGGGGATGAACCCCTGGGTGTTCAAACCAAACCTCAACTCCCTGGGGATCCACAAGGACCTGCAAAACCCTCTGGGGCAGAAGTGAGCTCTCCTGCATTTCCCCCATCTTCTTGGAGGGCCTATGGGTTGTTTAAGGGTTTTATGATAGGCTTTCCCCAAAACAAAAACAGTTTTACCAACTTTGAGTTTACCCCTGGATGGGGCCCTAAATATCAGCAAAAGCTAATCCTGGCTAATCACATATATCACATACCTGGTTTTGTTACTTTGGAAGGCTAAAATGCTAAAAAGCAGGAAGTATTAATATTTTAAAAGGCTAAATATATTCTAAAACATACCTGCTAGATATGACTGGAATAAGTAACACACTTTACCATTTCTAAAGATCTGCTAAGTTTTTTGTTTGGAAAGGACTCACAGTTTAGCTCTACACCATCACATTAAATATACAGAGTACAATCATAATAGCTTGTTTAACATTCATAATAGGACAAATTTAATTGTCCTCATTTCTACACTCTCACAGCACTAATGGCTGTTCATTGTAAAATTATATTACCAGGAAAGGTAAAATAAGAAGGTGTGTCATATTCGTGTGACTTAGCATTGCTTTGGCAAACTTAATGAGCTGTATCAGTTTTCCTCTGAGATGGTCTTTAATAGTAAGATACCTCGGAAAATATCAGATACCTAACACTAATTTTTTTTGTGTTAGGTGGTTAACTTGATATTTATCGCAGTTCAGTTTTGGGATGTTTTTGCAACTTTTGCTAATAGAAACCTTTTTCTGGTCTGCATTGGCACAAAAGGCTATTTATTAGGATTTTTATGCCTTATTATCCAAACTCTCAAAACAATTGGGCATAATCCTCTGTTTTGTCCTGAAGTTCCATAGTGAAATTGTGTGTTAGAGCTTGAGATTAATTTCTGCTAGAGTTGGAAGAAAATTGCCTCTCTCCATGGCTCTTACTATCTCTCATTCTGCCTTTAATAACATGAACAATGTTTTACCATTTTTTCCCAATAAGTATAAATTTCCACTCCACTTACCTGCAAATGTAATTTTTGTCAGCCTTGCATGCACTGTTATTTCCTACCTATGTCTCGAGCTTCTCAGCCCAGCTGCTGTTCTCCATTTATCATTCAGCTCCGTAACATGTAGTATTGCAAAACCTCAATCTCAGTGGCTCTGTATTCAACACCAATTATCATTTTCTGCAGTGATATGTTAAAAGTAGACAGTAGTATCTGATAGATGAAGTGTATGAAATTAAAAACCTAGCAGAAAATGAGGAATGAAACAACTGTAATTACTATATAAAATGTGATATGTGAAAGTGAAAATACTGTGTATAATATAAATATTTAAATAGGTATGCAAAATATGTATTATAGCTACATCAATCATAAACATTTTGTGATGTGTAATGCAAATATTGACATACGTCTGAATTGCAGACTGATTTAGGAAAATAGCTTTTTAATTCTATTGTCAAGCTGCCCCATCTAGGCACTAAAATAAATAAGAAAAAATAAGCTAGCTAAAAGAAGTAAGCTAGGTTCCACTCTCTGGGGTTAAATTTAGTGGGGTATTTGTGGTGTTTTCCTTTCTACATAGGCAAAAACCACAAATGCAAATCTAAGCATGGGAATACAATTAATTTGGTACTTTAAAGTGTTTAAAGGCACTGCTTACTACTTCTAGATAAGCTTTGAATTGCTATATTTTAAATGTGTAACTATATATTTAGCATAGCACTATTGTAGCACATTGGAGAAGAGCTTTGTAAAAATTAAAATTAGTATCATATACTACAGTACTAAGATTTTGGGCTGTAGTTTACTAATTATTTATTTTAAACCATTTTGCAATAATAGCATGTTTCGAAACACGCGATTTCAGGATAGAACTTGCTTGTGCTCTGCTTATACGAGGAAGGAAACCAGAAATGCCCTTAGAAATAAGAGGTTTTCTTGGACTTTGTCTACCCTAAAGAGTTTTGGCATGTTAAATCCTGTGTTGATGCCTTGTTTGCTTTCGGTGCTGTATGCAGCATCATCCAGGAGACCCTGTCCCACTACTGGCACGGTGTCAGCTCCAGGTGTGAGCGCTGGGATGATTTGTATCATGTTGATCCATTATCTGCTGTCAAGGATGGATATCTAGGTATCTTTCTATATATAAAGGAGAGGCTATTCTCTGCCTCTTGCCGCCCTATTTTCCCTTCTTCTATTTTCAGATATAAAGCCTCAGCTCAACAAAACACTTTAAGATGATGCTGGCTCTTGGATTGGAATCCAGGCAGGGAGAAAAGCACAAAAACACACTGAAAAATACAGTTTAGGTCATTCTGGGAGAGGAAAAAGAAATTGAGACACCCCTTTTCTTTGGTTTCCGGGGCATGAGAGTCATAAAAGGACAAAGTGAGCATCACCAGATGTGCATGGAGACTTGATAATGTGCAGGGGTTGCTGTGCTGCCCACCAATTGCATCTCCTGTAGTCCTGAGAGCTGGAAAAAGGAGTAGAGAAGTTGAGGGCTGCATAGCAAGGCTACTCCCCCACGTTTTCCCACAAGGAGAGGCATCTACTTTGCCTAGGTGCTGCGTCAGCCAAATCTTGGAGCCCTGAGGGAGGTCTGTGAAGCAGGTCCCACAGGCTCCTCGAAGACCAGCACAGAGGTGCTCCCCACCCGGACTGCTCCTCTCTGGAGTTCAAGAAATAAACCACTGAACAAAAGCTGCTGCTCCAAAATGAAGCTACAGAGTAAGTAAAGGAAAGCCAGGGATTAAAAATTAAAGGTACCTAAAGGAAGGCTTGACGAGCGTGGTATCAAGCTCCTTGCTGCTGGTGGTGGCAGGGTTGACGTTAGACTAATGGAGCGGCACCTCGTGCCCCGCGGGCAGGCTGGGGTGCCCAGGAACCACCCTGCCAAGGCAGCTGCAAGGGCAGAGGTGTCGTTTCCTCCAGGCAGAGCCACTCTGAGCAATGCTGGTACAGACTGGGCAAAGCAAACAGTGTTCCCTACTTGGTAAAGAGGAATTTTACTTTTTGCTTTTATTAGACAATACCTAAGAAATTCCCCTGGGAATATATAGTTGTTCATTGGATGTATTTTTCTCCAGTCTTCATCATTAGGGTCTGGATTGGTGCATTTTATGCTGTACATACTCCCAGGTTCCCTTTCCCAGGGAAATTAAAATTATAAAACCATCCTTCAGGTTATTTTCTTTTTTCAAAGTCTGAGATCCTAAATGAATGCTGCCCTATCACTATCAGTACTAAGTAATTACAACATTTCAATTTTTATAAACCTTCCTCTCCAGTGTTTTTGAAAGAAATGCATTTGCAGCTCAAATAGAAGTACACAGAAGGGATATGTTACTAGAGCCAGTTATTTTAAATGCTGTGCTTATTTCCATATTGCCCATTTAATTTCAAGTTTACAGTGATATTCTTCAAAGAATGATTTCTCCTAATGAATTTATGATAGTTTTAGCTCATTCTGCTTACAGGTCACTGCATATTATATAGACATCAAAGTAAATGATTGCTGTGAGTATTAATATTCTTTTTCTTCTGTATTCCATTAAAAATTGTTTTGGTGGAAGAAGTAATAGATTTTCCTCTAGTATTTAATTTTTGAAAATTTCTAAAATAAGTGTATACTATTTTAGCAAGTCACAAAGTAGCAGACAGACGAATTGTGCTCCAGATACATTTCTTCAGACTGATCCTTGTTTCAGTCCTCACTCTGAGTAAATCATCATATTGGTCTATTGAGAGGTAGAATGATACAACTTACTAGGCTCTTGATGGATGTGATTTTCAAGCAGAAATCTTAAAAAAAAAAAAAAAAAAAAATTACTTCTAAGCATATTAATGTAACAGTGTCCAGAAGCAACATGTAATTGCAGTCTTGCTACTGTTTGCTAGGGGAAAAAAATAGTAGTGAAGGTGTAATACCCAGGAGCCTTGGGCAGGTGTCAGGAGCAAGTTTTCAAGATCAAATACATTGTCAGTGTAAAGGATTCTTGAAAAGCCTGCAGAGGTGTTCCTGTCACTTGTGGAAGCAGATTATTTGCCATATGGGTGGTGGCTTTTCCATGCCTGTATCATTTTATTGGGTGGGTTTCTGCCTGGGTTTTTCTTTCCTCTCCGGGAAGCTGATGCTGTTGCGAAGATGGATGAGGACCTGTTGGTGAAACAGGAGTCAGCAGCAGTGGCAGGGTGGCTTTTGGGAGTGAACGATGCTGTTGGCTTTGAAATCCTCTGCCAATATAATCTGCATTACTCTGTTTAGAGTCCTCTTAAAAGTCCATCTGAGCTGCTCTCCCTTCACCATTAAGCACTGGCTGAAAATTTGCTTTGCTGAGGAAGTCCGTTTTCTCAGCAGTCCTACCCAGGACCCAAACTCCAAAACTTAAAGCATTGCTGCTCATTGTCTGAAACATGTGACTTCTGCAGACCACATCATCCAGGGTTTGTAGCTGTCAGCATCTGAAGCCCAGGCTGGATGCTGCTGCGGTGAGCTCTGGCAGTGGCAGGCAGATGGGCACGTTTCCCTGTCATCCCAAGTATGCTGTCCCACCAGCAACCACGAGCTTGTGGATATTTCCCAAATCCTCTCATTATCATTGTCCTTGTGCTTGAGGTTATCAAGGCCATGGGCATTGTGTGTATGTTTTGGACATGCAGCTTTCAGTGCTGCTCTCCAGGAGGAGCTGCAGAAATGTATACCGTTTCCTATAATAATTTAATGTGCACTTTGCAGTAAACCAGCCTGTGTTGCCAGCATCAGCCATTTGAAAATTAGTCAGTTGGCCAAAATATATAGATTATATATAAAATTAGTTACTTAAAAGTATTATGTAAAAAGCTCTGGAAGTTTTTGATTTAAGTGTTTCTTTCATGATTGTGAGGCCTGGGAACCTTTCCCCCCCAACTTTTTTTTTTCTTTTGTAGACCTGAGATTCTTTTTTTTTCTTTTTATTATTTTTTAAGAGCCTGAGCATCTCAAAACTTGAGGAACTGAAGCTTTAAGAAAGATTTTGAAAGCTGTCAACAATAGAAGCTCTCTGTATCCTCTGTTTTGGTACTTGTTTTTCAGCGATTGCCTGGTGGGTGTTAATTATTAATTCTGCTGTTTCGGAACAGAGGATAAAACAAGATACAGGCAGAAAATACCTAAAATCATCAAAAGTCACTGTCGGAGAATAAAGTGGCAAATCCAGGCAGCTGTGCTGACTGCTAGCTTCAGAGTCCCAGGGTGGGAGTACCACGGACCACCAGTGAGCTGTGGTCTCCTGCCCTCCTGCCTCCCTTTGATAGCAGCGAGGTAGAACTTCATAATTTCATCTGTTCAAATTATAGATGATATTTTATGGGTTTGCTCAATCTTGCTTTTCAGGTATAGAACTCCTTCAACTGTGGCAGTTGTGGAGAAAACGTAGGGCCTAGGATTTACACATCTGGTGAGGTGCTAATTTCAGACTACATTAAGTACATGAAGATAACAAGCAAATTTATCCACAGATATTTCATTAGGTATTTAAGCAGCTGTAGTCATCTCTGGTTTAGTTTAAATACAATATTGCACCTGGAAAAGGAAGTTTCAAGGTGCTGAAAGGTGGGATGTGCCATTGCAGACCCCAAGCCAATACTGAATTTATTCATTTTGATTTATTGATACTGAGGTGGTGCTCTTGGAGGGGTGGGACATTAATTGTTGGTTTCAGGCAAATCCTCTTACAGGCAGTGTGTTTTTGCTGGAACTTGTTAATTCTGTGGCTATTTTTTACAGTAGAAAAAGTGTTTACTTTTGTGAATTTCCCTAACTAATGTCCTTAAAGACCAGTTAAAAGAGGTGAACTTGAAGTCTGCTTGTACATAAAAGATCTCCAGCACCCAGTTCTCAGGATTTAATGCTTTGCAGTGGCTGGCATCCAGTGGCAGACACTTCATTCTCTCCTACCTTTATCCTGTGTTTCTTTGACCAGTGTCAACACTTTGATCTCCTGGCCTGTTTATAGAGAAATGTATCTTTAAAGTGGTTTCTAGTAGCTGGGATCTCAGCTTACTCACACTGACTTATGATGGCTTTGTATAGATTCGGAGATGAAGTTTAAATGCGAGGACTGACTGTTATGAAAAAGGATGGGATTTGTTCATGTTTTTAAGGAAGAGAGTGCTTCGGCTGTCTTCTGAGGTTGGTGACAGCTGGTTTGATCTCAAACACAGCAAAACAGATGACACTTGACAGCTCTGTAGTGCAAAGTAGACCTCAACATCCATGTTGGATGTCTCTCTCGGATGGAATTTAATGCATCTTGAGTGACAGGCAAGAAAGATGGCGTATTCTGAGGCCAGCAGAGCCGTGAATATGGTCCAAAGCCCCAAAGAGGAATCTGCCTTAACGACTGCTGAAAGCAAGCAGGAGTTAAATGACCATTAAAAGGTGAAGTTAAATGGTAAAGGAGAAAGGGGAAAACATGCAAGATGTGCAGAAAATGGGAAAAGAAGCAGAAACACTACAAGGAGAGGTGAGAAGAGATTCAGAGGAATCTCTGCAGCCCTGAAGTTCTCAGCCGGCCCTAGCTGAGAGGCATCCTTCCTGTAAGCCATGGGGCACCCTACATAGTCCATAGGGCTACATTAATGAAACATGCACCTCACTACAGTGTTTACACAGGTTTCGTTCAGCAAAGATGCCTTACCACCAGCCAGCGTTTTACTCAACATTAAATATATGTAGTAGTAGCTGAGGGCACTCATCAGCTCTAAAAATAGTTTTAATGTGGCCTTTCTGATGTAGGTGGGAGTTTATTTGTAGCATTTCTTTCCAGATGTTTTTTGAACAGTCTGGTGATCAATTTAATCCCACAGGGACTGCCGTGGTCAGACCCAGTGTTGTCCTGTAGGAGATGGGTCAGGTCCTGTGTCTCTGTGCTTTGTTCTGGTGGTCTTACTGGCCGTATTGATGCAGAGCCTTTCAACAAACAGGTCTGAGCTTTTGCTATGAACAGCACGTGACAGCAGTGTGTTGCATAATCTAGATTTGTCATTATTTGAAAAACAGATTTTTCTAATTTATTTTTTCAAATTAGTGTTTTCAGTTTTGAATTTGCTGCTTTTCTCTTAAAAGCCCCGTTGTTCCTCTGTTATGGGATTAGAAAACCAGAAGCTCCCAATCCGTTTTGCACCATTATTGTTTTGAAATGCTTGCATTTTGTCTCCTTTTTTACATAAACAATGCCATTTGTTTCCAATATCTAATCCATATGAGACATTCTTCATCACCTAAATTCTTTTTAGTGTGTTTTTTTCCTCGCTCATCTTGGTTATTTACTAAGAAGTGTAAAAAAATACTTAGGAACAACATATAGTAGAAGATCCAAGAGTGAGGAGTACTGGCAGGAATAAAAGTTGTGTCAGGAGAGTACTAATTATTCAACTAATCTGCTGTACTGAATGAGCACGCAAAGTTATTTTCTGGTTTCAATAGTCACTACTTTCGTTAGGTTTTCCACCCATTAGGCAATTGCATGCTCACATCGTTACTGAGCAGGAATGTTTTTTACTGCTGCAGCAGTTGTTTTGATTTTGATTGTGCTTCATCACAATATGCGAATGAATTTGGTAAATATTTAAAATCTGCCATGGAAAAAAATACAGTATTTTGTATGAAATTATTTGAAACCGCAGTGGACATTAAATGGATGATATTTTTAGTTTTTTAATTTTTTCAGAGAAATGATTGGTCTCTGCAGGGACTGGGCTACCCAGGCATTTTATCAGCTTAGTCTTGCTGGGACAGTGCTGCAGTGAAGGCCACAT
The DNA here is from genome assembly GCF_965140245.1 of Athene noctua. Taxonomy (NCBI): domain Eukaryota; kingdom Metazoa; phylum Chordata; class Aves; order Strigiformes; family Strigidae; genus Athene; species Athene noctua. The sequence continues at coordinate 34,489,916 of NC_134041.1, forward strand.
GTGGGCAGAAGACATCCTGATTTAATGCTGTCTTCTCTAGAGAAAGTGAAAGAGAACTGGATACGGCTGTTGAGGAAGCTCATTAGCTGTATTAAAAAGCTCATTGAGCTCTTTAGCCTTAATTACTGCATGCTCAGGGTGACAGGCTTGGTAAATCCAGGTCTCTCTGCAACCTGGTGTGAACTCAGAAGGCACTCCCCTCTTTGCTCTCCTGCTACTGCACATTTTGGGACCAGTGGGGAGATGACAACATTCCTCAGCCTATGTTGGCCCACCTTGCCAAGGGGGTTTACTTGTCCTGGGGCAGCCACTGCAGGGGTCTCCAGGGCAGTTCGAAGCCAAGGGATGATCTGCAGGGAGGAGGTAAAGAGGTGAGTGAGCCAAGAGGCAGGGATTTATTCCTGGTGGTGGATGAAAGTGGGGTTGTGTAATCTACACACATGGATAGGGGAGGCCAACACTGTTCCTGGTGTCCTTGAGACATTGCTTGTGCCCTATACAAACCCCCCTGAAAAAAGAAACTAGAAGCATGCTAGACTTGTGAGGGGGAAGGGATATAAATTTAATGTTTTCAGGAATTTTTTTTTTCTATTAAGTGAAATTTAAGGATTTTATTTTTTTTTAAATTTTTCTAAATGATAAGCATTTTCAGTTATTTATTTACTTACATAAGATGCTTGGAGCATCGGTTAGGCACTTGCCAAATAGAGTCAGCATAAAGAGTTTTTAATCATACAAAATTGAAGGTGGCAGCTTACACTCCCGGTTTAAATAGAGGGATAGAGGCTGGAGTTGGGATTGTGTGAACCTTCAGGATTCACATCAGCTCTGTGGCAGTAACTGCCTCTCAGGCCAACGGTGGGGCACTGCTGACGCTTTCGGCATCACTGCCAGCTCCAGCTAGTTGATGTGAAATCCCCTGTATCAGGTATCTGCCTCCAGTTGATCTACAAATGCTTCAGCCACTTCTAATGATAAAATGAGAGTATCTGTCCATCTGTACTATGTATGCTTAAGTCAGGGCTGGAAGGGGCTCAGCATGACTTATTTTCACTGTAATTTCACTTTTTAGCTTTGGTTGTTCCTCTTTGCTTTTGCAGATAGCCAAGACCAGCTGCTCTGCTGCTCTGCTGGGTCTTGAGAGAGACTCAAGTGTATGTGTTGGAAGGGATTTCTGCATTTCAACTGGTGGAAAGAGGAGGAGAAAATTGGACTGGGACAAGGGGAATCAATATAAGATTATAACCTTCAAGGGTTCAGGATTTTTTTTAAGTAAAAACAGAGGAGCGGCTGAGGGAACTGTGGGGGTTTAGTCTGGAGAAGAGGAGGCTGAGGGGAGACCTCATGGCCCTCTACAGCTCCCTGAAAGGAGGGTGCAGAGAGGGGGGATGAGTCTCTTGAACCAAGGAACAAGCAACAGGACAAGAGGGAATGGCCTCAAGCTGCGCCAGGGCAGGGTCAGACTGGCTCTTAGGAAGCATTTCTTTCCAGAAGGGGTTATTGGGTGTTGGAATGGGCTGCCCAGGGCAGGGGGGGAGTCCCCATCCCTGGAGGGGTTGAACAGTCGGGTTGACCCAACGCTGAGGGATCTGGTGGAGTTGGGAACTGTCAGTGTGAGGTTAAGGGTTGGACTGGATGATCTTCAGGGTTTTTTCCAATCTAGACAATTCTGTGATTCTGTGAAAGTCAGGAAGGAAAAAGCCCTATGAAAATAAATTTTTGCTTGTAAAAGCAAGCACTTTGGTATTATGAAAATGCTGGGCAGATAATTCAGGCTCTTGTTTGTCTGGAGGACAGTGCATTTTGAAATTACATGTAGGTATGTTAGAAAATATATCTCCCTGTATACACGAATAATTTTTAATGTGAGGTACTAATTTACACAGATAGCAAAGTAATACTGAGCTAAACTAATATGCTGAACAGTGTCATGTTTGTTCTTACTGGGAAGAAAACCTTTTTTTTTACTTTAAATTGTTTGCTCCTTGCTCCCACAAGAATCAGTATTAGAGTTCAAACACAGCTCTCCAGTGCTCCACTTTCATCTCCCACACTTGATCTGCACAAACAGCACTGGCTGCATACTTCTGCGTGCAGTTTTATCTAAGATGTAATCTTTCCATAGGTTAACATCAAAGACAGGTGGCTTTAAATAAAATAAACAAGCTACTGGATAGCCTATGCATGGGAACACAGAACCTATGCCTTTTAATTATGTAATAATATTATAATTGTGTGTGTGTGTATATATATATTTAAATGTAGTTTGTATTACAGCAGCACCTGAGGGCAGTAGTTGGGAATCAGAAGCAGTTGCTCTGCCTGCAAACACAGCAAAAAGGGACTAGTATATTACCAGTTCTTCCCAGAAATTTCATCTAAACTAGCACTTTTATTACAACATCCATGTACTTCCAGGCGAGTGACCTGGGGGTAACTTTTTAAACCCTAAAGTATTAAAAGAAAGCAAGTGCTGGAGAGGGTAAAGGCATTGTATGCAGCAGAGCATGAGGTACTGCCATCCTCTTCCCCCAATACTTGGATGCCAAACTCCAATTTGGAGGGGAGTGGGAGGGAGCATGTCATCAAACTGCCTTTTCCCCTTGGTTTTCTTCTTTCCTTTAGCCATTTGGAGAAATGAAGCTGCTGTGAGAGAGACAGGAAGGACAGATGTCACTGTCAGGCGTGGTGGAAACCAGGGGATGATTTCAGGGTTGGAGAGATGCTGGTAATATACTTCTGCTGATGAAACTGTGAGTTTGCCAGATCATCCTCTCTTTTTAGTCTTGGAGAGCACGTTGCCTTAGCAAGCGTATCTGAGCTAAACATAGGAAATCCTCATCCCTTTCACCTAACTGGTGGAGCTCTGAAATAAGTGGCTTCAGGTTGCTTTATAGTCTCTAAGAGTGAAACAAGGTCAAAACATGCTTTATTTTTCATAAGGACTTGGCTGGATGCACAAGCTTAGCAGCTTTGTGCAATTTGTTGCTTCTGGAGATCTCCCGCTCTCTAAGTCACTTCGTCCTGCCCAGCTTTTCCAAAGATTAACATCCGTATGAAAATGCTGTCTCTGAAGCAATGTTTACACTCATTTCCTTTCTAGGGAAAACATTCAGCAACGAAACAGGACTTCAGCAGCACTGTGGAAGCAGTGACAGCAGATGCGAGGAGACAGTGGCACGTCTTTCCAAAGTACAGCTTGTTCTTAGCTGGTTGTGTATTGAGTTTTCTGCATCCTCTTTTTTTTTTTTTTTTTTTTAAAAAAAGGCAAGCAGCAATCTTTTACTGAGCTAAAGGCATTGCTCAGCCTTGCAGCAAACCCAGCCAAGGCTGGCTACTGGCCAAGCCTTTGCTAGCTGCAGCCTGCACACCAGTGTAACTCCTCTAAGAATAGCCCCAGTGCTCTCTTCAAGAAGTCCCCCCCCCCCAAAAAAAAGATTTTTAGCAATGCATTGTCTCATCCCTGTTGTCAAGAGGTGGAGTTTGGAGGGGATTTTTATTCCCCCCACAACAGTGTCCACCTGTGCCTGCAATGAGCTATCAATCATGCTGAGAAATATTTTTGGACTTAATGCAGTGAGTCAGGGCTTAGCCATAAACTGGTCGTGGGACAGAAAGGATGCAGATTGTCTGTTACCCAGTTTCAGCGATTTCAGAAACATTACCAATTTCTCAACTAGTATTAACTCATAATTGTTTCTGAGATGATCTAAGGCAAGGATTAATTATAAAAGTTTCTTGGTGTTAGAACATGTTTCTTTAGTTAGTTTGGCATACTTTTGTTTTATGATTAGCATGAAAGAATTTTCCTCTGCTTAAAATCCCTAAATACATCATTCTGTCTTGCTGTGTAAATAACCATATTTATGAGTTTATCTAAACAAATCTAACTGTTAAATGGGAAAAACTCATAAAAGTGCCAGGCCCTACCTGCCAATTCAAAGGCTCATCGAGTAGACTTGGATATTCCTCATGGGCTTGGTTGTGTTTTGGAAGCTGTTCTTCTGGCTATACTTGATTTCTCACTTAAATAAAACACACCATAGATTATTTTCCTATCTTAATTTGAAAAATGTGACCTAAGTAAATGCCTTTACGTGCTTCTCCTTTTGTCTTCATAGACAGAGGCTTCTCTGGGGCCAGCTCAGTAGAGTCTTGATGAGATGGGGATCCAGTAGTCCCACGTTAAACCACTCCTTTGGTTGTATTTCCTTAAACTTGTCTGTAACGTTTTGAGGTTGTGAAAATAGCCAGTTCACATCAACCCCACTGGTTTGCGTTTTAGAAAACCTAAACAAAAATGATCAAATGGGTATATGGAAGGCTTGGTTTGACTTGATGGTACACATTCACAAAAGGCTAGATGAGATGACACACCTTCCCTCCATCTTCTCTGTCTTTTGTGCTCCTTATTTTTCTGGGGGTAAATTTTAGCAGATTCTCACAGCATAGTATCAGAGCTTTCGCGGTTAAGGATCCCTGCACTGGTGTGAAAAACATGGCTACGTTTTTCATTTTGTTCACCTTTTTACTTCATAAAGCTCTTTTCTTACAATTAAGTCACATAACCAAATAGTGGTGTCTCTTGTTTTGTATCATACTTCTGTGAGTGCTTTAAAACAGAAGAAATTCAAGTCTAGTTCCTATGTCTGCTGTGTTTAAAGTGTTGAGTTTTTTTCTCTAGAAAAACATTGCATTAACCTGTACTTGAGCTCAGGTAATGTAATAGAAAATCATTGGGGATTTTTGCTTGTAATAAATTTAGACTTAGATTCTTATCATATGTTAATGTTTTTAATAATCTGGCACTACAGATCTCCTTGCTTTTATGGCCTATATTTATGACTCCTGCATTATGTATGCTGATGATTACTATGCGAATGTAAGTTATTAAATTGATTTTATGATGGTGGCATAGAGCATAAAACTGAGTTCACTTAAGGAAATAAAAGTGATGCAAACACAGAGCACTAAAATATAACAAAATCTTTGGTGTCACATTGGGGGATGAGCCATGGAGGGATTTGTAATTTATCTTTCCACTGAAATCCTTTTGTGAAGTGGTATTCCAGCATCACTCACCCTCCAGCCCTCAGTGTCACCAAACTTGGCCCAGTTACCAGTGAAACAAAATGTATTGGATCCACTTTGAGTTTACAAATGGTGACAGATTAATTTGGAAAGATATATTACAAACGTGCATCATGTCCACAGTCTGAGTCCTATAAAAGTGATGTATGGCTGGTGCAGACTGATAAAAATTCATATCAAGGGAGCAGCTTAATTAACTATTCTTGATTAAAGTAGTACAGTATGTGAATTTAATAGCTTGTCTTCAGAAGCAGAATGTGAAATCGCTTATTACTTTGGTGTATCTTGCTGGCAAATTGTGAGCTGCCAGAGGTTCTTTGTGATTAATTTAGTTTAGAGGAACTTAACACTGGAGTAGAAGATACCAAATAATTATTCTGCTCTTGCTTCAAGGCAAGGCTTGCCTTGTGTGAATAAAGAAATTGTCAGGAACAAAGTCATGGGAGTGGACTAGGAATAGGATCAATAGCTGTCAGGAAAGAGAAGGCATATGGGAATTGCAGAGCAAGGACTTCAGTTGAATACCACCCTCAAAATGTTGGGCAGTGAAATAGTTAACAGCATTGTCATTCAAACTTCCAAGTTAATGGTCAATTTGTATGTCATCATGGTTGCTGCGGTCATTGTAAGTATGGAGAACGGAAGTTTATTGTGTCTCACTTCTGTCATCTTTTAGGTTGAGCAGCTCTAGTTCATGAAGTGTTTTCTTGATGGTCATGCTTTGTGGAGTTCTAGTTCTTCCTGTGGTTCTTTGAGACTGCCTAGGTGCGTGTAGCTGAAGAAGGTCACGTATCCTGCAGCCTGTTACACTTCTACATGCATCAGTGTGATGCTTGTCTTTTTTGCAAGAGCATGATATTGATGGCTCATGTCCAGCAAGTTTCTGGATCCTGTTTGGCAGAATTAGTATGTAGACTAGTGTTTCCATGTTGTATGTATCCAGTTGGTTATTCCTGCCTAAGTGCAATACCTAGCACTTGGACCCTGTTGGAATCATCTCCTGTCTTCTTCAGTACATCTCTTCAAGTTGACAGGATAACTTTGAATCCTGCAAATTAGAGTCTTTCCTGGCTTGATGCTCTCTGTGATTTTGGGAAGGAGTCGTAGTTTCCAATTCAGAATTATTCATCGTCCCAGTGCCTAATGAAAATCCAGCTCCAGGACAAATACCAGCAAAATCCTACTTGATATATTCCTCCATTTTAACAATGTGCCATTGTAAACTACCTTCTGTATAACTTCCTAACCAGCTTTGCACTTATCCTACAGTGCTTTCATCTAGTAGGTCTAGACAAACAGATTTGATTTTCCTAACTTGTTTATGAAAATACCCAGAGAGGTGGGTATTTTTAAGCCTTATGAAAATCAAGGCATATCACATATTCACTGCAATCAGTATAGCCAAAATATCCAGTATTTATATAGAGTGGGTTTTTTTGAAAATACATCAAGTACTGGTAGTTTACAACATTTTTCCCATGTAAAGATTTTCCCTAAAAATACTAATATCACAGAATGCTTTAAAATATAAGCTTAGATTGTGAGGCATAATTGGAAGCCAAAGGGTGAATTTTGGGAGGAAGTTTTATTGCTGCAGAATGAAGAGCATTGAATGTCTTCATTATACAATGTATTAGTCAAAGTTCAGTCAGTCTGATCGATTAGCACAGACACGTAAGTAGTGAACTTTATCATTATATCATGTCAAAATGAACTTGAAAAGGGGTCTCCTCATTTTCTCCTTTAAGATAATATAAAAAACCTGCTTTATATTTCTTTCAGAATCAGTACACCCCATATATTTACACTTGAACTCACCTGAAGAACCTGTCTAATTCCAGTCAGAGACAGTTTTCAGGTCATGTTTTCACTCTAAAAAGGTAAATAGCATATTTACCTATTTAGAGTGGGTGAGCATTGCCTGAAGTAAGGTGGGTGGAAAACATGATCTTACAGCAGCTATCCTGACTTTGAGACTGGGCATCTGCATACCTGCAACAGACCCAAAATGAAGAATTAGGGTTTGTTCCTATTTTTTCCTGATGTCTTGGATAGAATTATTGAAGGTCTTAGTCCTGAATAGAACAGCAAAGAGGTATGGTTTCTTGAGAGATAGTAATGCCTCCTGGGAGCAGGGCTTACTGCAGCAGGTAGGCTCGCTGAAATAAATAGGACTGGCTGTGGCTCAAGATATGGTACCCTACAGTAAGTAAATATAAAGTCCAAACTTCCTAAGGGCATGTCTATGTCAACACATTTTTCTTGGAGATATATGTTTTGCAGAAGCTGCCTCTGCAGTTACACCTAATTATAAGACACCATTGGTTTGTATTCTATGTGTGCTTTGAAAAAATTGCAAAACCCATTAATTCTGTGGTCAGTGAACTCATCTGAAATTGCCTGACGACACTGTTATTTATACACAGTGGAAAAATCGATAAATTTAATCCAAGGTAAAACCGTCTGGCTCTCCAAAGGAGAAGGCTGCCTCAGTTGCTGAGGACTGGAAATCATTGCTTCATGCTAATTGAATAACACCCAACAGTTGCATGGTTGAATCTTCCAGACTGATTTGACTCATAGGGACTGAGTATCTAAATGAAGTGTATTTGTCATGCTGCAGTCCTACAGGATTAAGAGGACTTGGATTCATTTGATCTGATGTATTCCAACAATATTAAATAAGTCCATTTTTTATTGTCCTTTGCACCTTGTATTTTCCTGGCTGTGGAAGTCCAGCATCTTACTTTTTGGAAACTGAGCTGTGATATGACAAAAATTTCTGGCTGGTATTTCTAGTTCTGGCAGGGCTTGAAGAATTCTTGGCTGTCTTTTACAGTAGGCTGATAGCTTAGACCAAATATAACAAGAGGCAGAGTACAGCATGTAAAATTAAATCATGTTACTAGTTATTATATTATTTTTCTTGTTTTGAAATTATTCACTGTAGGTTTTGTGATAAATAGTCATTCTAAAGTATTTTAATCAATAGTTAGATGTTAAATATTTTAAACAAAATGTCTTAAAGATCCTTTTGTCTTTCAGCGAGATAATTACACTGTGAAATTTGCTTCTGTAATTCATTTGGGAAGTCCAGTTTATTGAACATTTGAGATGTAGGACTTACTCCTGATATATCTATGGTTTCTCCTCTGAAACCTTCTTCACAGCTGTGTCAACATGCATTATTTATAATCACACAAAGACACAAGTTGCATAGTTGAAAGTCTGCAAAGGTACTTTATGGGTAGAAAAGGAAGGAGAAGGCTATGGTGTGAATGCAAAGCCATGTATTGACTACAATAGAGACATCTTTGTTCCTGCTCACAGTAGCATTCATACATAAGTAAATAAAGGCTGACAAGGTAAGAGTGGGAACAGAGGAGAACAACTAACTGTGCAGCTGTCCAAAGAGGTGAGCTTTGCAGTGGAAACGAAGAGGGGATGGGAAAGTTTCCCCTGGCCATGCCATCTCCCTGGTGCTTTGGCTTTGACATTCAGTGGGCTGCAGAACCATTTGAGTCAGTTGCTGTGAATGAACCATGGGAAAAAGATGTAAAGTTCTCTTTTTAGGCAGATCAGTGAGTCAGTAAGACTCTTTACAGGGCCAGACAAGTTCTAGTCCTGGCAGAAGGAGCATACCAAAAATGCAGGGGCAGACTTCAGTCAAATGGCCATAAATGGACTGTGAAACTGCACTCTCAATGAGAGAGGGACTTATCAAGAGGCAAATAAGTACCTTCTGATACTGAAAAACATTATCTGAACATATATTGCATTACTAATGTTGACCAGAGTTTCTGATCAGTCCAGGAGAGCATGTGCTGAACATCCATGGAGGTGACTGTGTGGGTCCCCTGGGTCCGTTTGGGGAATCTGGGATGCCAGAAGCCGCCCTCCTGGCAAGCTTTCAACAGCGTGGCTAATACTAATTGAAAGTGATTTTCAGTTTCAGGAATTTGGGGTTTCAACTAAAGTCTGAATTGAATTGGATTAGGAGGAGCCCACTTAATCATCTAAGTGTTTGTCTTCCCAGATAAGCCAGGACAGCATCCTGAGCATTCTCTGCACCTGCTGGCCAGCTGGTTTGTTGCTTAACGTGCCCTTTCAGAAGTGAGCAGATGGGTGAAATAGCTGTGTGCCATCTCAGTCTGAGGTTGGTGTAATCACAGATAGTTCACTTGGCTCTGAGCATCAGGAAAGTCCTTAGATGGGCTGGAGAAGAGAGACCACAGGCAAGAAACTCACAGGTTTGAGGCAAGTACACCTGTGAGCTATGTGGCGAGGCTGTTGTCTGCTGAGGCAAGGGAGCAAGCTGTATAAATAGTAACAGAAAGGCTTTAGTGGTCCTAGAACATGAATAGGATGGTGCAGTGATACTACCCACTTATTTACAGCTGCAAGTTTAGGGCAAGTGTGACTGCCCGTGTTTCATTTTAGAGGAAACCAGTAGAGGAGTCTTGGCTGCAGGGAGTGTATTTCCTTCTGCTCATTACACTCAGTTGATTGCTGTTGGTTTAAGTGAGGTTTAAACATCATAAAATGTGCCCCAATCTTGTGGTGCCCCATCTGCTGTTTTTCCTTCCTTTCTCTGGTGAAGGTTATTTTACCAGTTCTGCCTATACATGGCACAAGCTTCTTGAGTTGGCCTCTGTGCTGTTCCTGTGGCTGGTTGTTTGCCTGTCTTCCCCACCAGCTTTCCTTCCCTGCATGCCTTACCCAGCTGTTTTAAACATACGTAGCAGCATCACAAAGTGTCCTTCCAGCATAAAGTCATTTGTTTTTGTTGTGGTATTTAATAGCTGCAAAATTAGACTTCAGCACATGTGGTCTTCTGCTGGAAGAGTCGTGAAGACCATGATTGAGGAGAGCAGCATTATGGGCATATGCACCATTGACCTAAGGGGGATTTAGGCACCTCTGTGAGGTGAAATGAGCCCTTAAGTGCTTTGCAGATCCAGAAGCAAAGTGTGCCTAGGTTGAAGGTTACATCAGGAAAAAATGAATTTAAGCTCATGATTCTTTAGGGACGTGCTCTGTCATGTCCCGTAGCCTCAGTGATGTGGTAGGCTGTGCTTTTCATAAAGAGTCAGGGAATGAGAGCATTTCACTGGTAGGGGAAAAAGGAATCCTGACATGCAGTTCATGCCTCAGTTTTTCATACTGCTTTTGCAGTCCTTCAGGTTGAGAAGTTTTGGGTAAGAATTGTCAGATTTGGCTGCTAAGTGCCAAGCACGGTGTTTCCATTTGTCTTCATAAAAGCTGTATGATCTATTTGTTGGTGTTCCTGATAGAGTTGACAAGCCTGCTTGAAGGTCAAGTGTGCTCCTTGATAGGTCTTGATGGTCTAGGTCTTGCTGGGTCTCTAATCTATTTTTAAGAGTTTACAGAATGTGGGCAAGAGAAAGGCCAAGGAAGGAATACATACCGTGGGTCTCTGCTGGGGGTTGTTCAAAAGTTGAAAGTTTTGACAGAAAAAATGACCTAACATAGTCTTTGGTTGAACACAGTTATAGGGTCTGCAGAGACCCCCGATCACCATGTCTGTGCTGCTCTTTGTTTTGCCAGAGAGATAAACAAGTGAGAAATATTAATCACAGCTTACTGATTTTGATTTCAGAGTAGATTTTATTTGTGAATGTTCTTAGTAGCAATCAGGGAAGATTCTTGACCTGTTGCAGCTGCTGTGCTTTTATATGTCTCATAGTGTTATAAAAAGGCAGAGGGATTATGGGGCTTTGGTGACTTTGTGCTGTTAGGATCACTGATGTGGTATATGGTTTGAATTAAAGTTCTCATTATCACACTAAGATTCAACAAGGAGTTAATTAAGTGTAGGGAAGTAATTGAATGCTAATACTACGACACTGCAGTGAAAAATGAGGCAGTATTTCTATACTTAAACTCTAGTTTTCTCCTCACTCGAAGTACCATGCCTATGAACATGCATTGGAGTATATTTCTGACTCAGGCAGAAAGCTGTCGTGTTTGGCAGTGCTGCATCTCTTGGTAGTAACAGTCCATCATTTTCTGAACATTCCTGTGATGGGACAACCCTATTAAATTTTAGAGGTACTTACCTTTGTGCTCATGTGATTTCAAGAGAAAATGTATGTTAAAACTTGGCATCTTCAGATGGCTAGAAATGAACTTGTAGACTTGAAAGCTAGTTTTGATTAGGAATAGCAAAGTCAAAATTATTTCAGAATGCCTGTTTTGCTTGTTGCATATGATTTTTGTTAATTTTAGGAAGACCTGTTGGACTATAAGTCTTGGAACGTGGATAATTTACTTTCTGATAATTCTGTTAGCACCAAATAATTGTTTTGTTAAATAATCCAGTGGTTGAGGCAGGAAGACAGATCATCCCCACCAGCTTTTTGGCTTGAAATAGATCTCAAGTAGTGTACCACAGATTTTTTGTACCCATGAGAGAAGTTGAGCTCAGCTTATTTCTCCTTCAGCATTTATTTACCTTGTTTTTTTGAAATATGAATGCACAGCTTACAGATCTCCCCTCTGTATGTAGTCATAAAACTTAACAATACTTCAGCAGCAGACAATGATTCACAGTATCAAAATTAGTACATTCAGAGAGGGCAGCTTGCAGAAGTCAGAGAGATTTGAACGGGAGCTGCCTCTGTTTTTGAAGAAATTGGGCTGTCTCACCCCCAAATACGTGTTCCAACCTGCTTGTCAAAATAAATATGCTTTCTTTTTTTAGGGAAACCTCAACAGTAAAAATAGTTGGTAGAGCCAAGTGCAGCTTCTGTCCCTTTGCTTATGAGTCTCAGAATGGGCTGCAGCAGGCAGAGAAATGCCATCTCTGAATATGGTAGGTTAACCTCACTGGTTTGAGATACTGCATTAAAAAACAGGAGCTTCTCTTGTTCTTAAATACAGCAATACATATGATACATTCAGCAAGGCTTTAAATACTGTGACCAAAATTGGAAATATGCTCTGCAGGAAAGATGTAGGCAGATGGGAAAGAGCTCAGAGCAGAGTGACAAGAATAGGAGGTTTAGCAAATGTAAGCTATAATGGAAGATGGAAGGAATTGATTGTTTAGCCTAAAAATACAGAAGGAAATGCAAGTCACCTGATATATAAAAGGTTTCTTTAAAAGGCATGACAGTCTGTTTTTCTCTGTGACTACTGAGAGATGCAAGAAGACATCAGGCAAAGATTTAAGATGAGCAGTAGGATAAGGGTTTGAACTTTTAGGAAGTGGCAAAATGAAAGACAGGCTGTTGAGAGAACCTGCAGGATAGGCGTTTGGAGAACAGGTTAGACAGCAGTCTGTTGAGGGGATTTGGATACATGCCCTCAGGTGAGGCAGTGAGGTGATATTTTGAAATATCTTCTTTTGTAGTGGTTGATACCATGTGAAACTTTCAGGAGGAGACTAATCTTGTAGTGCTTCACAATGCTATTTCATGTTCTGAAGCTTTGTGGGTCAGTGAAGGATACATCCCTGGGTAGCCTGATCTTGCATGGCACATGAGCCCTTCGTGGCCTGTCCCTCTCGAGGGAGCAGACACCGTGTCCCAGCACTGGCCTGTCTTAGGGCCATGCTGCTGCTGGGACTGATGCACAGCAGCTGCGCTTGACTGGCACTAACACTTCCCTGGAGAAAAGGTTTGCTGCTTTCTGGAAAAGGAGGGCAGAGCACATTTTGAGTCTTTTCTACGTCCTCTCCCACCTATGAGGGGTGGTTTTGGGAAGAGGTGATGGAGAAGGTGAGATGATGGACACATTAAAATCAGAATGAACAGTGAAGGCCATAACAGGCGTACAGGCATTTTGGGACTCTTAAATATGGGACGTCTTAGACGTTGGATGTGTATTTCTAGTCCTGTAATTGGATTTTAAGTTAGTTCTTTACCTAATATTGGCTTGGATATCTTCCTCTAATCTGCAGCATCTTGAGCATCAAAGCTATTTTTATACATCCTTGATGGAATATATTTACTTACTGGTGCCCCTTTTTGCTAACACTGAGGAGAAATGCTTATTTATCTGCTCTTTTTCCAAGGAAACTTAGAGGAGATAAACACTTAAAAACTCAGCCTCCATTACTGATTTAAACAGCTTATAAAATTTTTAAACCGTTTATGATTGTCTTTCATTCTGATACGTGTGATATCTCTTCTCAGTATTACTCTCAGATAAATTTGTTTGGAGAATCCAGACAAAACTCATGCTTATACATCTGAGGACTGGAAATTCAGTAAGTGAGCAGGCTACTATATTCTATGTGAAATAATAATAATTCATTCTACTATTCAAAAGTAATGGCTAACCAAAACAATGAAAAGATGGTACAAAATTCGTAAATCAGATTTAAGGCTCCTCCTGCAGCTGTAATACTTCTCATGTGTGTCATAGCACATATGTCATATTTAATAATACGCAAACTATTATGTCCTTTTAAAATGTATATTTTACCCACGCTCACTGAAATTTGCCAGGCTGCGAGAACTGTAAGTTCATCCTCTTGGGACTTGAATCTTATGCCTTGTGCGAATTTGAGAACTAATGCACATAAAGCAGGCATTGAGATGAGCAAAATACAGACACTGAAAATATGTTCCAGTAATGGCATTTACAAAATTGCATCTACAAAAAATCTAAAAATTTGAGCCTGGAACAGTTCTGTGAGAATGAGAGCTTACTGTAGAAATTTTTGCCATTTTGGAACAGGCATTAATATGTTTTTTTTCCCTTTGTCAGCTGCATAGCTCCACAGGTGGGAAATGCAGGTAGCCAGCAGTGTCCATCTGCGTGAGCATGTGGCATATGATGTTCCACATGTTCAGAGGTGTTTCCCATGATGTCAACCTGTGGGAACTGGAAACACATTGTGGGAATGAATAGTGGGTGTGAGACGCCTGCATGTTAGTGGGATGCATGGAGATAGTTGTTATATTTATTGGTTTATGCATGAGACTTATCCCTATAGGCTGTGAATGCCCCAAACCATCCTGTTGCAAATACATTTGTATTGATGAGTAGTGCTACTCTCATTTTTCTGTCATCTCATTTCTCAGGGTTACCTCAATCAAAATTTCTTGTTACCATTTTATTCTGTTTACATTTGGCTTAATGGTGCCTTTTCATTTGCATTGTATCTTCTAATTAGTTCTGGTTTTCCTCTTCTCTTAATTGTAAACAACAAACCTAGAAGGACTTTTTCTTTCACTGATGTCACTTGTTCCATACTTTGTAAATCTCAGGTTTGAACAAGAGGGAAGAAATATCTTACATGTATCCTGCAAAATTCCCTGTTGAGACTGGGTTAATGGGATGCTCTCACTGTCCTCACATCTAGGAGGTTCTCAGTGCACTTTATGGAACTACTTGGGTGTAGTAAGATACATGTAATAAACATGGTCTACTCAAACTTGCAAATTTGCAGATAAAAGGCAGTGACCAGCATAGTTGTAGATTCTACGAGAGGACGCACCATGAACATGCTGTTGTTTCGCAGATGGAGGGAATCAAGTGTTATTTTTAACAAAGTGGCCGTTGGATCGTCACCATCTTTTCAGTGAGCCCAGCCTAAAATGTAACCCAAAACTTAGTATTAAGGCAGTATGTGCACATGGGAGTCATCAGTCCTGGTTTTGGGAGTGCAGGCTTTGCTTGCGTGTGCCTGACGTGGAGGCATCTCTCAGGGAACTGATTTTACAAAGGGTGGGTGTAGAGCATGTTCCAAAAACAGCCTGAAAAAGTTCGGTTTTACATTTAGAAAACTGGCTTTAGAAATCACTGCGGCTGCTGAAATTTTAGGCCCATCTATTTAAAAAGCCATGAAACAGGGCACATCTCATTTTCTAGATGTGTTCTCTCATATATATTTGAAGGGCATAAAGCTCTTCAAAACCATCCCAAAAAACTCTGCAAAAATTGTTGTAGCGATAACCTGCTAGCCATTCCAGCAAAATGACTTCTTGAAGCAAAAACTAATGGATACATGCCCTGCTGCAGATGGGCTGCGTAATATACCAAGTTACTCTTGAGACTGTCTACACCATTTATTCCTGGCTATAACTGTTTTACAGACTTCAGGCAATACTGTTGTTTCATGCTTAATGCCACCGCTTTCCATGTTATTACTCATGGTGGAAAACTGCCTTCAGGAGACGTGCATGAAAAATTGAGAGCATTTACTATAAATAACTATATTTTTTGTAAAAGCTTGTCAAGCAGGAGAGAGAATAATTGATGACACAGGCTTAATAAGCAGAAGGTTAATTTTTGAGCCGAATTTTGTTGTCCAGGGTGGCTATACAACCACAAGAGTGACATACCTGGAAGAGAACAAAGTTAGTTGTGTTTTCTGTTGCCTGTTGTTTCTAGTGCCCTAAAACCTGTGACATTTCCTCAAGATTCAGTCCAGTCTTGTAAGTTATCGGTAATGCAGTTTCACTTCTATCCATCTATTTTTTATTTGCTAGATAAAACTTTCAACCATTCTGATGTACCAAAGCCATTAGAGATCTGGTATATTAATGAGAGTTGGAGAGCAAGTCTCCTTTCTGCCCATAGCATTTTATCTGCAGTATTTCTGGATATTTTTTGATATAAGCAAGCATCAATCCCTTGTCACCTTAGTTTCTGGTGTATATAACTGAAGGACAGTGTTCAGCCTCTTGCAGACTTGTTTGTAGAGGGGATGTTCCTCAACTTCATTTTGCAAATTGCTTCCTGCTGGACATCTTGCAGACATGTCCCTTGCTCTGCTTCCTGCTCGTGTTCCCATTCTCTATGAAACGCAGAGTTTTATTTCATGGATAAGTAAGACTCCTGCTGAAGGAGCAAAATAATATCCCTTTTGAAATGAAATTTCATGCAGTGCTATGGATACAGATGTTTTGGCTTTATTTATGTCTGATGTTCGTTTTCATATCTTGGCTGACCTTTCGGAGTGCTACAGAGCTTGAAGGAACCAGAAAACCCTGGTGTTTAGGGCAGTGTAAATCTTGTATTTCAGAAGTGGTTTTTTAGTGATCACATTCCTCATTTTCTGTAGGGGACACCTCGAAATTTAGCAATCTGTCTGGAGAAAATAACGTTGAGATAGAAATACCCTTTTTTATGGACCTTGATGTCACAAGCAGTATGGAAAGGAGAGGAATCAAATGTGTGGGGTGAAACAACTGCAGAGCTGTGAAAGGGAACAGGATAGCAAGGTGCAGGTAACAGTTTCCCTGAAGGATTTATTGGTCATACTTACTCATCATTTATGCTTCTTATTTGTACTTTCATCTGTTTACCTGCCTTAATTTCCTGTCTTCATGGCAGCTGCTCCCATGTCTGCATTTCAGTTCATCCACAGCCTTCCTGGTATTCGGTTACTCAACAGAATTAATTGGAATTACTGTGACCAATTAGTCCAGACTTACTAATATTGACTGGGAGGGAGAAGGAGTTGAAAAGTTGATGGGGATGTTTAAAAAATTGCCGTTATTAGATTTCAGAAATATTAATGCCCTTTGTAAACACCTTAGTGGTGGGAATGACCCTTCTTTTTTTTTTTCCGTGCTCTTTAAATGACATTCTCCATCAAAGTTCAAAGACCAGTAATTTGGCTGAGGGTGAACTATATTTAGATCATAGAATCACAGAATCATTCAGGTTGGAAAAGACCCTTGGGATCATCAAGTCGAACTATCAGCCCTACTCTACAAAGTTCTCCCCTACACCACATCCCCCAGCATCTCATCCAAACGACCCTTGATGCTGAAGGAGGAGTCCTGCAACTCTCTCCAGAAGGAGCTTTATTCTCTTCCTTCCTTTTTTTTTTTTCTTCTTTTTTCCAACTTTACACTTTTGATCAGATTTTTTTTGAGATCCTGCAGCTTAAGTTGAGTGTAATGGGCACATTACATGTTCTACTAATAATCTTCCCCCCGCGCCCCCCCTCAGTTTTTAACATCTCAAAATAATTTCAAAAAAGCAACTACAAATTAGTTGCTGCACTAGTTTCAGCCAAGTATGCAAACAGCTGATCCAAGAGAAAAAAAGCAGGCCAGGTGACAACCTGAACAGAAGGCAAGTAACCTCAGATTAGATGTCCTTGGAGAGGGAGCTCAATATCAGAGTGCCAGCAGGGCAAGGACTGAAATGGGGCCAAACCTGCAGACAGAGCAAGTTTGTTGTCCTGCCTCCAGCCAGTGCCACACTCTGCGAGGGAGTTGTTTGCTTTGTTTACCCCTTGGAGGGGTAAATTAGTCTCCATTTAAACCGCTCTCAGAGTTTGTAGCATGTTCTCATCTAATATCCATTTTCTTTTTTCTTGGTCTCCAAATTCACTCAGTTCCCTTGTAATCCATATTCCTCTGTAGCATCATTTCATTCTTCTCACTCGCCCTTGCCCTGAATTTCTATGTTGGCTTCTTTAGTGGATTATCTGAGTGTGGTGAAGGATCTCCATGTAGATTGTATTTATTTTGTACAGTCACAACAAGCATTTCTGTTTCATGTTTTGAAGGCCTGGCTGAAAGCCACCTTGCACTCAGCTGAAAGGCTTGTCTTGACTTTAAGCCAGGTCTGGCTGAGCAAGATGCATAGGTGTATGCATGTGTGTATGTATGACTGGTAAAAAAACACTTAAAAGCAGCATTATCTAGTTTCTCAGATTGTAGCATATGGATGCCTGTCTGGTGAGCTGTGGAAAGCTGCTCAGTATTTGCACGTTTCTCTTTTTTTAATGGTTTTTATCCCATTTTGAGTAATTTTTAATTGTTTTGTCCTTTCTGAATCTTGTTCTTCCATATTGCATTTGAGGAGCTGGAGTGGCTACAGCAAAATTTCTCAGTAATAGCTGGGAAGGAGGCGCTCCATTAAGCGGCTACTTTCAGGATGAGGCTTGCCCTGTGGAAAAAATCTGAGAAAATCATGGACCTCTAACGAAAGCACAGGATTTTTCTCTGCCAAACCTTGGTTGTACTCCTGTCATCAGTGCAGACTCACTGCATGATGTTGGCTGGGTTTGCAGAATGTGATTTTTTTTTTTTTTTTTTTTTTTTTTTTTTCAAAATAGATGCCGGGCAGTGTGTCTGCTTCTGCCTTCCCTTTGCATGACGGAATGGCCACAATTTGGGCCTGATGTCTTCAGGCTTTAATCTCTCCCACTGTTTCTTGGAGATAAAACTCAACAAACCTACTCAATATTTTTTTCCCTAGTGTCAATTTATTAAGAAAGATGCTTTATCACAGAATCACAGACTGGATGAGGTTGACAGGGACCTCTGGAGGTCATCTGGTCCAACTCCTCTGCTCAAGCAGGGCCACCTAGAGCTGGCTGCCTAGGACCGAGTCCAGACAGCTTTTAGACATCTCCAAGGATGGATGGAGATATTTATAGGGCTGAGGCATCATGGGCAAATCCTTCATGCTTAGTTGAGGAAATTCTTCCCTGATACAGCAATAATATTAAAATACTCCATTTAAGACTAAGATTTTATTACGAAACACGACCTCAAGCTTTATTCGAATCCACAAGTATCAGCCATGTTTTCAAGTCGTCTTTCTGAAGACCAAGGTGCTCCAGGTGGCAGGATGGCAGCACTTGGTCAAATGGACAGGCTGAACATTGTTGTTGCCTCAGGTATCTCAGTTACAAGGTGCTCCTTAAAACTGAGCTCCTGTGATGGATCACAAACAACGTTTTCTAGGAGCCCAGGGCAAGATGGGCATCAGTAGTGGACTGGTGCCAGCGCCTGTTGTCTTGTGTTGCAGTTGTGTGTTTGGGAGTTGATGCAACTGCACCCACAGTTGCAGCCAACTGGGAGGTGTACTGGAGAGATCGGGGGAGTTGGTTCCAATATTGGCTTTTTTCATGACTGTTACCAGTAGAAGGTTGTTTTTAAGAAAGATTTATTTTGGAAAAGTAGAAGGTCCTTCTGATGACTGTGACGATAATGTATTTCTTAGGTGTCTTCTCACCATGAGCATCTATTTCTTTGTCTCTCTTTGCATGTGTGTCATGAAGGTTAAATTCATTGCTAAGCACTGTATTTAGGGTCCAGTGTTTATTTTGGAGCTGATGTGCATCTGAAACACACTGTTCAGTGCTTGGTGTGTGCAAACTGAGCTCCTCTCCAGCCTGGTTTCCAAAGCTCAGCCTGTGCAGGCACCCATTTCCATTTTCAGATGGGTCCACAATTTTCATCATCCTTTATGCCATACACAGGATCCTGAGAGGAGGAGAATGGAGTCCCAGTGTTAGCACCTTCCAACGTACATGATCTTTGCCCTACCTCATCACCAAGTGCCCTAGACCCACTTCTGGACAGCACAGCATATACGCATGTACACATTGTGGCGGGGATAATGTGATTTTTCTGATGAAATTGCATCCAAGAATTAATCTTCTTTGACCAACATCTGAGATTTTTCAGTGCTTGATTTACCCCTTTGTTATAAAGTTACCCTAAATAACATTTTCAGGTGACTTTGCTTCCAGGTAGCTAGAGAAAGAAGAAAGAGGCTTTCTTCCTGTCAAATGATACTACAAAAAATAAATGCTCATGTATGCATAAAGTAAAGAAACTTGGCTAAAATCTCATAGGTCAGTACTTCTCCCTTGTTCACCCTGATGCAGCACAACAGTCCATATAAAATGTTATTACCTGAGGCTGGTCCTTGTAACTGAAAGAGGTAAAAAATGCTGAGCTGGCATATTGAAATATTACATCTCATCTTTCATGCTATATCTAACTGGTGCATTTGGTTTCCTTCTTTTCTAATACAATGATTTTAAAGACTAATTTATGGTATAAAACCAAAATAAATACTTCATTTTTCCTCTAAATAATTTTAATGATGAATTACATGGCTCCAGAAAGCAGTTTGAAAGGCATTGTGGGCTCCTCTGAAGAAAAGTGTCATATTGATATAAATCAGGAGTATTACTTTATAAATATTTGAATAGCTGTAAACTACCAATATTGAGTAAAACGTGATCACTACCTGGAGAGACCTTACCAATGTGGGGGAACATGCCACCTTCAAACACCAGTGGCTCCAAGATACAGTTGCAAGTAGGATACTTCAGCCTTTTACAAATTAAACAAAAAACAGCCTTGAAACTAAGAACCCTGATTTACTTGCAGTAAGTTTTATTGGTTTAGGGGAGGTTTCCCCCATTTGGTTGTATATTTGTTTAATTATTGTAACTTTAGAGGAAAAACAATTGAAGACCAAACTGTGACTCTAAGTTAATAAATTATCCTTTAGATTAGGTAGTAGAATTGCTGCTGTCATCTTTAATTCATTTCGTCCTGGCCAATTTAATCAATTAAAAAATGCATAAACCAATGTATAGTCTCTTCATAAAATATGTTAGCACTTATAGAAGCATCTCTTAAAAATCAGCCTTTAGTAAGCTGTGAGTGTTAAGAGAGTTGAGAAGAAGGGCTATTAGCAGTTTACCTGAGTCCATCTGTGGCAGTCTTATGAAGAAGCAAAATACTTCAAATGAAGTTCACAAGTCTCTAGAAATGAGTTTCTAAGAGGGGAAGCATCAAGGGAAATGTTGACAGATATTTAATTATAATGGCAGTAGTGGCTGTTGCTGTGTTAATAGCATCTGGCAGCAGAGTCACCACCATCTGTTAATGCCCTGAAATTCTGTTATGGTGCATTCTTTATGGAGGAATTAACAATAATTAACGAATCTATCAAATGAAATCACCTTGACTGAATGACAGCTTTACCTTGATAATGATTAATTGAAAAATAATGGGGAGCAGAATGTCCACTATTCACCTTTTTGCTAAAGACTAGCTAATGCTGCTATCAAAGTACAGCATCCTCAAGGGTTTACTTCTAAGCTTGTTGTGTGAGACATCATTTAGTGCATCTCCTTTAAATAATCCTTATAAAATGAGATAGATTTTTGTTTTTTTTTAAATTTGCATCTAAATTTCTGTTTGCAACAGATTAGGACTCTAAAATTAGTTGTGGTTTTGCTGATGCACAGTAACTTCTTTAATGTTAGATAAGGGTCACTTCTGTCAGGTTAGGCTGGCACAAGTTGACCTTTCAACCAAAGTCAAGTCAGCCTTGAAAAGCAATCTGACTATGTTAAAGCGTTTCAGGTTTCTTTGTAAGCTCAATATTAGAATCCAAACTATTTATTTCTGATGAACTGGTTTGTCTTCAAAGTGATGGAAAAAAAATATTCTGTTTGTATTTGGAAGAATTATTTTTGAATATCTATTTTTATCAAAGCCAATATTTCGGTCAGTGTAATGAAATATCACTGCTGTAAATAATAGCTATAAACGAGGCAATGAGCCAGTTCAAGGCCTGGTTGGGTTTTATTTTTCTCTTAACTCCTCTTTTTCTGTTTGTTCCTGCTGAGCAACAGATGGAGAAGGTGGCATACTCTGATTAAACAGAAGAATTGTAAGTAATAAGTAATTGAGGTGTGTTAATTATCAGAAACAATAGGAGGGAAGAGTAAATTTTTGGAATCTTAAAGTCAAGTAAACTGGAATTTTATTTCCATCTTCCAGTCTGAGTCAATTAATATTCCAAATATTGCTCCAGGACCCACAGAGAGAAGGCAACATGTATTTTCCTCGTGTCTTTCTATTTGTTCCTAAGTGACAGAAGTTTCTTTAGGCTGGATTTGTGCTGATTCCAGGTACTGATAGAGCTGCACTGGCCCCAAAGCACAGGTGGAGGTGTGGAAAGCAGGGTTTGTGTTGACTTGATTTCTCACAGCTCCTGGCGCAGAGACTGTAAATCGGAGCTTCCCTTCCTTTTTCATCGAGACAATGGATTCACAGCATTTTTTTGGTGGGAAAAGATCTGTGCCTCAAGGGTGACAGTATGCAGAGACAGAAGGTAGCCCAAAATTCACCTTGTGCTGCAGGAGGTGGGCAGGAGGTGCTATGGGTGTAGACCATGCCTACCACTGGACCATCCGGATGTGCCATCTCAGATGTGCAGTGTGGACCATTCCCAATTTCTGCCTCTGCATTATGGCAAACTTAACTGGTGGAGCAGATTTGAGGGTAAATGCTCACCTGGTGCATGACGTTGGGATTTAGCTGATTTCTGGCTTTGGTGTCTTCTCTGTGAACCTGTCCCTTTCTTTGCATTTTGCTTAATGGTTGTATGAGTTTGTTTGACAGTTGTACGAGTCATCTATCAACTCATATGAGTTGTGTGACTATGTACATGCATGTTCACCACACACACATTATGCATGTCCATAGTCATCCTTAGTTAACACTGTCAGAATTAGAAGATGCTTTGAAAGCAAGTGGCTTCTTCTGTCCTGCTGCTTTGACCTGACATTCATGGGATTATGGGCCAGTGGTGTTTGGTGAGATGTAACAAACGTACAGAGATGTTTGTTAAGGCATGAAAGAAAAGCTTGTTTCTCTCTCACTGTTATTTTCATGCAAGACACCGCTTTCTGTTTAGGAGGATTAGAAGATATGCATTAAACAGTGTTAAATATGCTGAGGCAGTTGATGTTTACAGTCCTTGTAGAATTATTCATTAAAATATTAACTGCTAGACAGCCTCCTTTTTTTTTTTTTTTTAATTCAGTGATTTAGTAGCCCTCTTAAAAATCAATGTTGTGTGATTCAGACATTCAAAGACTAAATAAGACAAAACAAAACCACCAAAATTACCCACAAAAGCACTAATTCTTGGGTTTACAGTTCTTAAATTGTCACGGGCATGACATGCCTAAGAAATTCAGACAGATTTGTGGAGCGGGTGAGCTGTAAGATTTGACTCAGCTTTCTCCCATCTGCACCAGCAGCTTTCCCTAACATACAGTGCTGGGAAGATCTGGAAGGGGCCATATATTATACTTCTTCAAGTTTTTCCAGAAAATAGATAGGTGTTTGCACTAGGCTTTGGTTTACAGAAGCTTTTGGCACAAGGACACGATCTTACCTTGAAATGCTGGCTCTCATCTAAACTCTTTGCCCTCCCCACCTCTTTTTTAAGACGTTTTAAATGGCTCTGGTTCTCCACAAATGACATTGTTGTGTTCTTCTCTTGTAAACATATTCTGTTTTGCTTCCTTTGGCCCCTTGTGTCCAGTTTTCTGGCTGAGCAGGTCAGGTCTATCGCTGCTGCTCTTCTCACTGGCGTATTTAATCTATGCTTTCTCCCACATGATTTTCCACATGATCCTAATGTTTCTCACCTCTCTTCTGAGCACACCTACAGGTCTGGGGTGACTCTAGGGCTCTGCCTTTTCAGTGCTCTGCCTTGCTTCATTAAAGGTGCCAGCTGGTTGTGTTATCAGTGCAGCTCTACAAGGAGCCAAACTACAGCTGCACACCTCATTTTCCATGGACTGCTGGAGAGTTATTAGCCAGTGCAGTGTTTGATTGCAACACATCCTAGATGGTTTTGAGTTGGTGACCCAGAGGCAATCTCCCAGGCCACCAAACCCATGACATTTAAAAATTGCCCGCCTGGGGTCATTGCATCAACTGTGTTGCCTTTAATTTAATTTTCTATGAGCTTTTCTCCTTCAGTTGTACGGCTAGAAGAGCCTGAATGCAGCAGTGTGTGACACCATGATGACAAATGTCTGTTGTGCTTTGTGTGCTTAATAAATACTGATGGTATCTCTGTTGGTTTTTGTGTGTGTTTCAGGAAAAAAGTGCCAGTTCAAATGTAAGACTTAAATCTAATAAAGAGATCCCAGGATTAGTACATCAACCCAGAGCAAAGTAAGTTCAATTTTTTTTTAAAGTCATACTACAAATAGACACAGGATTAAGTAGTATCTGTGAGATTCCCAGTTATTGCTTAGTGAAAACCAACTAGTGGTTCGAGTAGTCCTAAAACCATACTCAATTTAATAAAATAGGTAAGGTTGCCTGTGTCCCAACAACAGCAGTGCAGCTGGGCAGCGTCTGTGCCAGCATCCCTTCAGCATCCTCTCCTTTCCATGGCAGAGATGCAGGACTTAAAAATGTGAGATGCATCTTACCATGCCTTATAGAAGTACCATACTGTGTTATTTCTTAGCTTTCTATGCAACTTACACATAAACAAAATTATATATGCCCTAGTGTTCCTAAATACTACTGGTTAAGTTCCCAGGGAAGTATTTGCTAGCTCTTGTCTTAGGTTAGCAGCTATACTGCTTGGAATTAGGAATGGTAAACTTCTTCCATTTAAGAAACAACTTCCATAAGTTGTTTCTTAAAATGAAGGTTATTTTGTAGCTGTTTCCCCATACTTTGCTTGCAGTTCTGTCCTGTACCCTGACTGAGACCAGTCAGCATTACATATGCCATGAAATACTTAACTCCTGTGACAGAGCTGTTTTTTGATATTAGTAACTCATTTCTTATCTAAATAACCATTACATTTTAATCACTAGTTGGATTGAAAATAGTAGATTACATGGAGCCATATATTGGGTTCATAATGAAGAAATGATAAAGCTTTGCTGTTGGATTTTGAACAATAGTGGAAATGCTGTTCTTTATGCTGTGCCTTCAGGGCACTTATTAACTTAAACTTGCTGCATACCAAGTGCATTGTATGTGGTTTCAAGTCTTCAGTAATTTCCTAATGAAATGACAGTATAATTCAGCCTCCTTTCAAAAGGAAAAATTGAGTGCTTCAGATGTAATTGCAAAGAAATTCACAGTGGGGATTTGGAGGTAAAATCACCCTTGAGCAAAGCTGTACTTTATTATTGTGTCTTGGTCCTTCCCAGCAGGGTCAGACATGTGTTTAGATGCTCTAACAAGAGGGTAGTCAACCTGGGCTAAGAAAGGGCTGTTTCTTTTGATGGGTCATCTCTCCTGGTGCATCCAGGGCAGAGTTACTGTGTGGGGTTAGGGGGTTCATCAGACTCTGATTTTTAAAAGTCCCTGCAGAAATCAGAACTGACCTTCATTCACCAAAAAGCTGAAAGACATTGCATTGGCAGAGGTGAATGTTGCTATCCTGCAAAAGTAAGGAAACTTCTCAGGAGTTACAGAATGTAACATTAGGTTGTTGGGTAAAATCTCCAGTTTGCCCAAGCCTCTGCTGTTTCCCCAACCTACCACTGGATTTCTGTTTACAAAAGTGGCTACATACATTTGAGTTGCCAATCGCCAAGTCAGCAAATATCTGTTGCCATGTGCAATTTTTTTTAAGGTTTATTACCTGAAAACCATGACAATTCTGACTGCAAGGAGGATTAGATGCATCTCGTAGGACCGTTCTTATAGAACAGGTGTTATTTCAAAACAAAACATGTATTACATGCTAAATCATAAGTTCATTTACAATGGAAGGAGTTTTAATATGTGAACTACAAAAGTAACATTGTGAGGGCTCTTCCCATTTGTAGGAGGATTTAGGTTTTTACATCTAGAGCCCTGGACTCTAAAACCAGTGTATATAGACAGCCAGAAGCAGATTTATGGCGATCCTTGACAGAGGCCAAGAGGTTGGTCCTTGCTCTTTGCACTGAGTCCTGGTACCTACCATAACTTCATGGGGTTTCATCCCTGCACCCTGCCCCGACCTCTGACACTTGCTCTGTTAGCTCATCCTCAAAACTAGCTCCACTGACATCCACTGTGTGCCCTGCTACAGCTGGGCTCTGCGCACAACCCCCTGGAATGCCTGCAAGCCCAGGCTGGTCCCGCCATGCTGTTCCCTGCGTGCGCCCAGCAGACTCTTCACTTAATTCTGCAGCACCAAGAGGCCAAGGTGTTAGTGATATGATTTTGCATTAGTGAAGAGGGCTGGAAAATACACTTATTTGTTGTCTGCAAAATGCTTCTGGTGGCACAAGACAACAGACCCTTCCCCAGGGGGGACCTGCAAGCTAAAATACAGGAAGGTCAGTCACAAAGGAAAGAACAAGGAGACAAAGAGATGCGGATGTGTGGCAGACGGTATCTGGGGTGTGTCTGCTTTGTTTATGTTAGGGGTGGTGAGAGCATCCTTCCTGAAATAATGATATCCCTCTGGGAAGGTGAAGCTGGAGCATCCTCTGGACCCACAGCAGGGAGGAGCACCTAGGCCCATGGGGGACTGGAGAAAAGCAGCAGGGACTCAATGTGAGACAAAAAAAGATGCAAAAACGGAAGCATGGGAGGCTGGTGCCAGTGTCAACAGTGAGGCCGAATGGTTAGAACACACAGCTCTTGGAGATTTTCTCCAACACTAAAAGTTGATTCAGCTTGCTGAATTCCCACCCCAGTCCCCTCTTCCTCAGCATGATCCTGTCAGCTGTAATGAGTTAATACTTCTACCAGGTGCCCAACAACACACTGCACTTCCCTACAAAGCTCAGCATTCATACTTCACTTGCTATCAGGATGAATGTATACAATGATTTGCTTATGCTGGACATAATGAAGGCTTAGTTCAGAAGAGAAGGTCTCAGAAGTGGCATTAAAACCTAAAGCTGGTAATTCGGGAGAGAGAACAATTCACCTTTCAGTGGCTGTTGGAGTTTCTGTCCCCAGCTGTCTGCCTGTCCCTCAGGTTCCCACCTCCACCTGAGATGGGGAAAAGGTGTTTGTATGGGGCAGTCAGTCCTGTGACCTTCATAATCAGGTTTCTTAGAGAGGGGCTTTAGGGCAGTACAGCCCCTTCTGGGTAGGTAAGCACTAGAAAGATATTCTTGCCTTTGCAACATCATAGATCCGGTTTCTAATAAAATGAGATGATACTGTAGTGACTCACCCCAGCCATCATTTATAAACTAAATGAAGGGGGGGGAAAATGAAGTATTTTGTTGCCATATATATGAAAAGTCCCACAGGAGACCCTAAAGCCCTTGCAGGCCATGATCTTCAGAAGTTTGGCTGGGCAGTAAAATTGCCTTACAATTTAGAGATGCAAAACACACCCAAATGCTGGCACAGAGTGTATTTTGAGGATCTGTGTAAGATAGTAAAATCCATGGCAGGGTGGGGAACTGACAGAGCTAATGAACAACTGGAAGAGTCAGTAAACCACCAAGTCTTGGCAGAGTTCTTGGGTATCCCTCCAGAAGAAAAAGCTTTCACCAAATAGAAAAGTGGAATTAATTTCCCTTGTAAGAAGCAGATCAGAAGGCATGAGAATGCATTTTTAGATATTTCATGGCAGGCCAGTGAAACACATTTTGCCAAAACATGGGATCTTTATCCCCAGTATCAATTCAGACTGGAGATGAAAGAATTGAAAGAGCTCTGTGGAGGACTTGGAAGTACTGGTGGGTGACAAATTGGACATGAGCCGGCAATGCGTGCTTGCAGCCCAGAAAGCCAGAGTCATGTTCTGGGTGCATCACCAGCAGTGTGGGCAGCAGGTCCAGGGAAGGGATGCTCTCCCTTTACACTGCTCTCCTGAGACCCCACCTGGAGCACTGTGTCCAGCTCTGGGGTCACCAGCACCAGACACAGATCTGTTAGAGCGGATCTGGAGGAGGCCACGAAAATGGTCCAAGGGCTGGAACAGCTCTGGTGTGGAGAAGGGCTGAGAGAGTTGGGGTTGTTCAGCCTGGAGAGGAAAAGGCTCTGGGGAGACCTTATTGTGGCCTTTCAATATATAGAGGGGATTTATGAGAAAGATGGAGAGAGACTTTTTACCAAGGCCTGTAGTAACAGGACAAGAGACAACAGTTTTAAACTGGAAAAGGGTAGATTTAGATTTGCCATTTAAAAAAAATGATTTGAGAGTGATCAGACACTGGAGCAGGCTGACTAGAGGACTTGTGAATGTCCCATCATTAGAAGTGTTGAAGGTCAGGTTGGACAGGGCTTTGAGCAACCTGATCTAATGAAAGATGTCCCTGCCCATGGCATGGACACACAGAACAACTAAATGAAGTAATTTTTCTGTGGGCAAACAAACAAACAAATTTAAAATTGTCATTATAGACAGAAGTGTAAAGTGCTTTATTTTACACAGTAGTGAAAGCTTACAGCTGGGTCCCTCAACAACCCTGAACTGCAGTGTCAGTGTTTTAAAATGGAAGAAATCCTGTTGGTACTGATACTCTTCCTTTGCCTTTCAGCATGCACATCTCTGAAAGCCAACAAGAATTCTTCAGAATGCTTGATGAAAAAATTGAAAAGGTAAGACACAACTAATGTCTACATACTATGCTGAATAAAATACTGATGGTGGAAATGTTTTGGAGAAGAGGGTGAACAGTTCTTCGCACATCTCATTGTCTTGATAGCAGCTTTCATGTGTTTCACAAGTCTTTTAAATGAGGATCCCAGCTTCTTTGTGAGATAGTAGCAAATAATTGTACCACAACATGGATGAGAAACTGAGACTTAAGGAATTAAATGGACTATTTGGATCAAGTCTAGATCTCAGTCTTTGCTTATGTCTTAAGATGATGTTTGCTCACTAATATACACTTTAAAGTGGTGTATCTTATTAAATATTTGCTTCCCCAATTGCAACAAAGTAATTTGTACTCCCAAGTTCAGGCTGGGCATTAGGAAGCATTTCTTTACTGAGAGAGTGGTCAAACCCTGGAACAGGCTTCCCAGAGAGGTGGTCAATGCCCCAAGGCTGTCAGTGTTTGAGAGGCATTTGGACAATGCCCTTAACAACGTGCCGTAACTTTTGGTCAGCCCTGAAGTGGTCAGGCAGTCGGACTAGATGATCGTTATAGGTCCCTTCCAACCAAAATCTATTCTGTTCTGTTCTGTTCTATTCTATTCTATTCTATTCACTTGTAGTTGTGGGTTTCAGAGTAGGAGGGAAATTTTTACTTGGATGACTGAATTTCTGCCATTTTTGCCAACACTCCTGGTCTTAGGAGTTGGAATGCTACAGCAGGTGAATCACATATTTGTCCCAAGTAACAAATTTGTTGCTCTACTCTAAAAAAAAAAATTAAATGATGAAAGCAAAAAATCAGATAAAGGAGGAAGAGTAGCAGTGAGGATGAGTTTGTAGATTCCTAAGAAGAATATTTCTATACCATTATTTCACAGGACTGATTCTACTTAACCAATATGCATTTAAAAGTAGAATTTCCACATATCCATAATATACCTACGTCTTCTTTGAGTAAATGCATTCACACTATAAATATTTAGATACTTTTCCTGGACATCATCACCTTCCATAATGCTAAACACAGAATCCCCAGTGAAATGGATTTTCCAAAGATCTTTGTTATCTACATAGCAGACCATCTGATTGCTGTATCTAATTATGAATTGAGGTTTTTGTATTTGAGATTTGTTTCAGAACAAGTAATACCATTCGTTCACCAGCTGCCACATTGAGATGCAGTTGGCTGTGTCTCCTTGCTGTGTTTGCACCATGCTCTCAGATGCTTGCAGGTGTTCTCCAGGGCTCTTGTACTAATTTATCTTCTAGATCAGGAGATTGCCTATTTAGAGGAAATACACAGTGTTATCTGTCAAAGAAAGACGGCTCCCATGCATTTCAAGCTGCTGACAGTTGATGGGATTGGCAGGAGTTAATGCGCAGCTGAACATGGGATTTGCTTTCTCTGGGGACCTCCTGTGCCTGAGGAAAGTCTTCCTAAGAAAAGTTTTGCATTTTTTAATTAATCTTTGCCTGCATTGTATTGTTTTTCTAGGTATCTGCCACGAGTGCCAGAAAGATTGGAAAATGTGAGGGGTTTTGTTTGATCCCTAAATAGCATTTTGAGTCCCTTCTGCAGGGAAATGGAGGACAGCAGTCAAATAATTTGTAGATTTATATCACTGAGCAGCTCACCAGTTACAGCTGAAATAGTCTGCTGAAGTTGGGGTTGCCTGTGGTTGATGAGGTCCAAAACCATGTAATGTTCACGTGGTTACCATGGCCATGAGTAGCATTGGAGTTGTAATGGAGGCACACAGCTCATCACTTGAATCTATGGGCTATGTCCACAGAAACTCTACACTCAGAAGCCAAACATCCCTCAACTTGCACTGAAATCTCAAGGGGTGTTAGGTCACCTAATATTACAAATGAGTAACAACAACTCTAATGTGTGTGCTGTGAGTTAGAGCAGAAAATTAAATGGGCGGTTTGGACTTAGCAAACGATTAAATGTACAGGAAGGTCAGCTAAAATAAAATTTCTGCAAGGAAAGTGTGAAATGGAAAGAACACAGGCTGATGTTTTTGCAGCTGAAAATATGAAGTATTATGAATCCTGGAGATCAAATAAAGCCTTAATGAAATGGTTTGGAGAATTTCTCTGAAAGTCTAGCCCCTCTCGGTACCCAGCATGCACCGGTGCATTCCTGGCTGCCCGTACAAAGCTGAACTGCCTTCTGCAAATGCCACCCAAAGGTAAAAACCAGAATGTCAACCCCAACACATGGAGCTTCTGGCAACCAGAATTCAGTGTCAAAACACTGTGAGGAATTCAGAGGGAGACATCTGTTCCTATCTCTGCATGAGTGTCTGTCCCTGCACGGAGAGCTAGAGATGAACTTGCAATGCATGGAACTGCGTGTGATTATGGTAATTCAATTCATACAGTTTGTTGGAAGGAAGAAATACTAAAATGAAGGCTTGGCACTGAATGCTGAGGTAGGACTGACTGAGAATGTAAAAGTCAGCCTCGCACATAGGGTTAGATGTTGGTTGGTTCTACTAGAGTCAACCCAGTCATTTCAGAGGCACCAGAATTTGAGCTAAGAAACCCCCAACAAAGCCTGATGAGAAGCCAGAGATACAAAGTTTTGTGGGAGGTTTGGAGTAACTGGGTAGAGTTAAGCAGTCAACAACACAGGAAACATACATATGTCATATGTATATGACAGACCACGGAGCACTTCTTGTGGTGGTGTTTCTGTGGCATGCATCCAGACAGATAGGAACCAGACAATTAAAAGGTTGAACAAATCTCAGCACAGCTGTGGGATGATTTTCAGATGATGGGATGCTGGTGCAGTGGCAGAGGGCGAGCACAGCTTCAGCACAACACCGAGACTGGATCTGCACTGCACTGGGAGGAAAGAGGAAAAGGACACACCTGTGAGCATGAGGCCTGAGAGTTGTGGTGAAAGCTGGCTCCAAAATGCTTCCAACAACTGCCACCAGCTGCAGCGAGTCTTTTTGGGGTTACACAGTCACTGAAGTTACTGTGAGTAGAGTCACAGGCTTTGCTTTTGGAGACAAAAGGGCACAGATGTACAAAGACTTTGGGAAGAAAACAGTGGAGACAGGCAGCTCACCTGGTGATAGCATTACCATTGTTTTTTTAAAATTGGTCTTGCCTGAAGTCACAGAAATATATTCCAGTAGAGGATGAGCAACAGGTAATAGTAGCAATTAAGCTTGAGGAGAGAGCCCCCCCCCCCCAATAAATTAGGAAAACATGAGTCAGAGGTACAGGTGATTTGCATGACCTGAGGAATGAAAGCAGAAACATGACTTCAGAAACCCAAGAGGCAAGTGGAGACTGACCGACACATCCTTCCTAAAGCAAATGCAGCAGCTGCCTGATGAATCCAGGATCTGCTGTGTGATGCCCAGGAGAAATGGGCCCCACTAGCTGTAGCGGGGATGGGGAAAGTCACTGCGCTCGTCACCATGTGATAAATCTGGTTTTGAAATACTGTCTCAGATTAAGAAGATAGAAATGCGTCCCACTAACAGAGTCCCTGTGTGCGTGATACCTGGTGTTTTCTGCTGGCTGCAGTGAGAAACTATAGCAAAAATAGACCATTTGTATTGGTATTCAAGCAAATAAGTTAGTTACCTATGTTCTGTCTCTGATAGTGAAACGACTAATTTAGTTAGATTCTATGGATTTAGTTAGATTATATGGATTCACAAAGAGTTGCCATGAAACACAGCAGAAGAATTACCATGTCTCTCCTAAAATTTCTGCAGCCTTTTTTTTTTTTTTTCTCCCCTGTATCTCAACTTTATTTGGACCCTGACTGTGCAGGACCACAAGCAAACTCCACCTTACCCACTATGAAGAAATCCCATAAATTGAACAGGATGTCTCAGAGCAGAGTTAAGCCTGGGCACAGTCTTTGCAGCCTCAAGTCCACTGACTTGAGGGGGCCTTGCCCCACCAAGGCTTCTATGAAAATATGAAAAATCAAAAATTAAAAGCTGTGACATATAAAATATTGAATGTGGAAAATTTACCCCATTTAGAACTTGCTAGTGATACATCATTGTGATGATGGCTATAATGGAAAATGGTCTGAAAAATGGCGGCGTTCTCTGAATTCTAATTACGAAGCAGTAAAACAATCATCAGAAATTATCTCCTTTAAGTATATATTATTGCTGTAGGCTGTGGCACAGTCTGTAGGCAGCTGTCTCACTGTAGGAAAAAATACCAAGTCTGAGGTGTAACTGAACAGTTGACAAGCAATTTCTAGGATTATATCGGGGGATTGTACCCCCAGAAGAGGACAGAATCTCTGGCATTGTGGTTTAAAAAAAATCCGACAAAACAATTCATGCTCATAAGATCATGCTCATGGAAAAAAATTAGATTAAAAAATGACATAGCATGTGAAGATATCTTGCTCTGAACTCTCATGTGGCTGGTGGATACCCTGAGCCTGGGGCATTGTGTTTCTGCTGCCTCAGGGGATGTCGCTTTGGGTTGAGAGAGAACTTGAGCACTGGTGCCAGTGTCAGGGTGGGTTTGCAGGGGTTTCTCCTCTGATCCACACACTTGACAGCCGGGAAACAAGTTGCAGACTATGGGTTTGTTGTTGGAGGCCATGGGAGAGATGCCCAGCAGCAGCTCACTCCATCTCCTCGTTAGTAAAACTGGGCATGAACATGGGGGGAGGGCACAATGCAGCTCCTTGTATCATAAAGAGTGCTGTTAGAAATAGGGGGGGTTGCTAACCGAAACGTATGCAAGGGCAGAATTATTAGGCTAAAACTCATTAGCAAAGTGGATTGCTCTTAATGACTCTCTTGTTTTTTCTCTAACAAAGTAAGAAACAGACAAAAATTAGCACAGTATACAATTATCTAGTGCCGCCTCCTGGCATTTTCTTCTCATCCTTTCTGCGAGTGCTGTAAACAAAACCAGATTGATGAAAAGCGTTCCCACTGCAGAGCCGGGCTGGCGTTTCCCAGCACCGGCCATCTCCTCTGAAAGGGGCCACTGTGTCCCGCGAGCTCTTTCAGCCAGCACAGAATAAAGGGCTGCTTGGTGCAGTTCATTCCCCTCTGCCAGGCCGGCCTCCTCTTCCTCTCCTCACAAGGGCCGTGGCGCGAGGGTGCTGGTGCCAGGCTGCAGAGCTGTGGCGGAAGGAGCATCTCCTGAGCTGCCTCCTCTGCTTCAGCAAGTCTGCCAGCCCCACAAAAGGGCATTGAGCTGGGAAGACTTCTGCATTCGGGCAGCATGGGGTTTTGTTTATTGGCCTGTCATCTACCACAATGGGGAAAAGGGCTTTTCCTGTGATTTTTTTTTTTTTTTTTTCTTCTCTAAAAGGATGTCATCAGCATGATGTGTGCCCTGGTAGGGGCAGCAGGATGGTAGCACTTTGTAGATGCAGCAAGGGGAGAGAGCAGGGGAGTGAGCCCTTCTGGTTTGGGTAAAAGCAGCAGGAAAGGAGCATAAGGCTTTTTTTTTTTTTTTTTTAATTACCCTAAATTCACACACCTGTGTTAAGGCATTTCTGTGGACATCTGCAGAAGTTGAAAGTGGGATTTTGAAACTATGGGGTAGGAAGACGGGATTTCTTGGGGAATTACCTGGACTTGGATGCATGTGTTCCTGTTCTCATCTTCCCTGGTGTAGTTCATTTACATTCTCAGTTATTAAAACTTACTTAATAACCCATGCTTAAAGGATGGCCCATACATTCCTGTTAGTAGCCACATGCTCTGTGCCTGTGGCTCCTCTGGATGCAGGAGCCTGCTCCCCTGGGCAGCAGGGAACAGGGTTTGACTGGCAATCCTGCACCCTCATTTTCCAGCCTTGATACTGCTCTATTTGGGGAGGTTGTCCCCTTCTCTGCTTTCTTCTTTTCCTCCCTGACACACATCTGCTCCCCAAAAAAACCCCATCACTTCAGTCTGCACTCAGATACTACCAGAGCTCCTCTGCTCACATTGTGGAGCTCATCTTCTGGCTGCTGCTTCACATAGTCATTGTTTCAGTATGGTTTCTTCAGAAGACCTTATGAGCTCTGTAGGCTGTTAGCTCATCGGTTTGAGTGAGGTTTTGTCCAGCCCCCCTGGGATAATTCCCCATCTCAAGCCCATCTGGCCTCTTGCTGGTTGCAGGTGCGGTCACTTGAGGTATCATCTCCTCATCTATCAGACATCCTCTGAAACAACCAAGGGGTCAAAAATTGACATTTTTAAGTGTTTTACTGGACTGGGGCCACAGTGCTTAGCAGGACCAAAGCAGCCTTAGTTCTCTGCCAGCGAGTCATGGAGACCTCTCCAGCCTTTCTGCCTGAGAAGCACCAAGGAGAAACTCGGTGTGTTGGATACAGTGCAGCAGGGAAGGCAGCTTTATTCTTTCTCTCATCTTCCTGAGGAACACTGACCTTGTTATTACTGATAAAAATTCAATTAGGGAAGAAGCTTTAGACAAAAGCTTTTATCTTAAAAAAAAAAAAAAAAAGAGTAATTTTTTTTTGTTTCCCTCTAGCATGGTTTCTCCCCCTCCTGCTCTTTTTAGGATAAATACCTATTGCTGTTTATTTTCTCAAGGAGACCTCACTTACCACGAGCCCTCCTTCAAGAAGATGCTAAAGCATCTGCTTAACTTTCCGCTCATGAGCTGCTTCAGGGCTTAAATGCTGTTTCCTTTATGCTTAAAGACTATTATGGTCTTAACCCTGCTGAACTGGGCCAGGATGCTTCAGACCTTGCTGGGCTGAGCCCCACATGCTTTGTGTTTGTGCTGGGATTAGATGCTGGGCGTGTGTTGGTGTGGGTCTTTGCAGTGTAGCCAGGGCAGTGGATGTAGAACAGCCAGGATGGGTGGAGGAGTATGTGCAAAGTGGGGTGCTTGCTGTCACAGCTGATTCCCACCTCTAAGAAAACAAGCTTAAACCTGCCAGAGCAGGGTGGTTCTGCAGATTGTATCACATCCCACCACTGAGAGGGTGGATGTGGCCCTTCCTCCTCCCCTGGGAAACAAAAGCAATGTCCTCTTAACTCGCCATAAAACCCAAGTGAAAGCAGAATCACTAGTTCTGTGTGCAGGCTGCCAGCCCCCCGTGCCTTCGTGCCGATGTTGTTCTCGGTGTGTAACAGATGCATTCCTTCCTCTACATTGTGGCGTGCTCCTGTGTACGGCTCTGTGACAGAGAGAGGCAGGGGACGTGGAGACTTCAGCCAGCTGCCGAGCAGCTGCAGGAACCTTTTTGCCGTCCCTGCTGAGGCAAGCTCTGAGGCGAACCCCACTTTCAAGCATATCCCTGCAAAAAGATACAGCAGTTTTGGGCTGCATGGGGCTCCCCACTGTGCTGTCAGGCATGAACACAATGTGGGCATCGCATTAGCTGGTTGGATTGGGGTTTCAGGCCCATGTAGGGCTCGGTGTGTGGAAGAGCTGCGTGTCATGCTGCAGGAAGGGGTGGGAGGTGTTTCTGGTGTTTCAGGCAGTTTTCACCCTCCTCCCTGTTACGGCTGTGCCACCGCTGCCCACACGCACTCGCGGGAAGGAGCGGGCTGGAGGGAAGCTCGGGCTGGCGGCAGCTCCCTGCCTGGTGGCAACCCAGGCCCGTGGCTTTGAAGGCCACTTCTGACACACCAATGTGTCTCCATCCCCACTGGCATGAAAATGGAAATAAAGAGTCTGGCAACAGGAGTCCGGCTCTCAGCAGCCTTCAGATGGTATGCCAGAGGCAACATTTCCCCGCTGTGACAAGGGCTTCTTCAGAATGTTGCTTTATAAGCAGTTTTTGGCATCCTTTTGAGGGGCAATGCACCTTGTTGCTGCAGAATGAACCCAGAAACAGAAGGATGATGGGAGGAATGGTAGGGAAAAAATGCAAGACAGCTTTCTTCCATGTTTTGCATCTGTCTGAGCCTTTAACAGCACTGATAGCCACCAGTGCAAAGCACAGGGGGAATAATAGGCCACGGGGCTCCCTCTTGAGCAGGAAGCCAGGAAACCAGGTAAGTGAATCTCCTGGAGAAGCCCCGAGTCTCAGTCATCATTCACTACTGGTGGCTGCCACAGCTCTCAAGCATGTTGGACAAAGCCTTCATCACCACCAGCTTAGTCTCGTTGGGTTTGTCAAAACGCACTGTGGTTCCTGGCATGGAGAAAACCCATGGATTTGGGCTTCTCTGCAAAGTGTTTCAGCATTTCTTCTTTCTGATTCAAAGCTTTTACTTTAAAAAAAATATTTTTTTTTCTTTCTTTCTGGGTCAGTGATTGCTGGATTAAAATTAGGGCTGATTAGTCTCGTGGGGGGGTGTTGACATTCTAAGGAAGCCCTTTTCCTAATAATCTTGGGCCACAGAAGTTTGTTAAAGTGCCACACATTCCCAGGTGTGGACCCTCCAGCAAAGCAAGCTCTGCAATCCCAGCATCGTCAATGAGATTTTAATTGCAGAGACATTTTGGAGCCTTCGTTCCCAGCATGTACCCCAGCCGTGCATCCCAAATAAACTGATTGCTGCACCAAGAAACATCTCTCCCTTTTTAAAATTTTTTTCTTTCCCCTTCTGCTTGCCTCTTTCCAGTGATTGGTTTTGATTTGTGGGGCAACTAGGTACTCCACCTTGAGTGAGTATATATTCACCCGTTTTATCACCGCTGAGTTGGTCTCTTCTGCTTACAGGGTGGTGTTGAGCTTCTACACTTTATTGCCTGTCTGAGATTCTCGTGTTTGTCCTTTTCTTCTTCTTTGCCAGCCCTTTGCTCAGCTGCTGGGATTTTCCACACAAGCGCTTGGATGATACAGTTGGCATGCGGGAACAATGGGAAATAGCACAGAGGTTGAGATTTTTGGTACTACATTTGAGGCACTTGTTTTACACAGGATATCTTGGGTAGCTTTTGTGTTGACAAGCTCAGCTCCAGGCTGCTCCTGTGTAGAGAAACAAGAACAGTAGGTCCCATCAGGTCCTCTTCTTGCTGCTTTGCAACAAACAACTAGTGAGGGATGGGACTTCTCCAGAACTTCCCGAGGGTAATTCCTGGATAGATGCTGCTGTAAGTCTTGTGTTTGTGACGGGACAGAAGGTGTAACATGACTCCTCTGTAAGAAACTCATGTTTTGTGAAGCATAGTCTGTTTCCCCCCACTGTGCAAGTGTAATGTCAATACAAATAGTACCTTCTGCTCCTGTGTTAAACTCTTGCTGAGGTTATCCTGATGAGGTATTCTTGTCCCCAGCAGCTGACTTGCATTGCTCATAGAATTATGTGCTTCATTGCTTTTGCCTTGGAGATTACGTTTTCACAATGGATCTGTAGGGTTGTGTCCATCATGGTGTATCATTACATAAAACAGTTTTGTAAATCATTTTATTGGACTCCCCCTGGAATTCAGTATAGGGGATGAAATTTATTAGTTTAATAGTGACAGAAAGGGAAGGGTCTCCTATCCTGGTTTCATGCAAATCTTACAGAAATGTTGGTGGAGTTGTGAGAACTGTTCCCTATTTTTAAGGTTTCTACCCAGCTCTGAACTTTAATATCCTAAATTTAGAGAACTGATATGTATTATTAAGAAGGGCTCCCTTGATTTATGTTATTTCTGTCTTCAAGTAGTTACTTACAAACTGCCTGGCTTTTTTCCTTACAGGGTCGTGATTATTGTTCAGAAGAGGAAGATGTCACATAGTGCCAATTCTGCGCTCACACCAGGAATACTACTGTGTAAATAGATTACAACCCAGTCAGGACCTTTTGGAAGTCTTCTAGAGTGAACAGCACTACATAACAGAAGAAGATCATTTCCACATTATATGCTCCATTCAGTTACAGTGTTTCTTAATGAACAGATGAGGAATATTGCTAAGAACTCGTAAGGAACTGTTTTTGTTGCTGCTAGTTAAAACTTGTTGCAACTTCTCACTTTTTTCTGTGTCCAGATATGCAGCAAATCCTTAAAGTTAATCCAAAAGACATTGTTGATTTTATTGAGGCTTCTGGCCTGTTTTCTATCCGATGAGGTAGTGTTATACAAAGCTTCCATAAGTGAACATTCAAGCATCTAAGAAACACCCTTAAGCTGTCTGTCAGTCC
This sequence comes from Athene noctua, assembly GCF_965140245.1. NCBI lineage: Eukaryota > Metazoa > Chordata > Aves > Strigiformes > Strigidae > Athene > Athene noctua. The sequence goes on from NC_134041.1 coordinate 34,528,150, forward strand.
GCATTCGGGCCGGAGTGCTTATTAATGCTGGTGATTTCAAGCTTTGGAGATGGGATGTTTGTGCCATGGCAAGCCTTGTTTCTCTGCTGAGAGGAAGCTGAGAAACTATTATCCATTAAAAGCACGTTATCACTGAAATACTGGAAGTGATGCAGGAGCAGGAATTTGTATTTTAAGAGGAAAAAGAGTTTCATTTAATAGGTATCCTAATCAAGGACTAAGCTTGCAGTATTGGCTTTGCTAAGCACGAATGGGAGTGTGATCACAATCATTTTGAATCTCTTTTTTTCTAAGAAAATAAACATTTTACTGTTTTTATGTATTCTTGTCTTTTACCATTCCTACAATACAATGTTTTAAGAGTCTGGGGACAAGGAAGGCAAAACCAGCCCTCTGTGTTGATATAGTGTGTGGATCTAATCTCTTAAAGCAGCTCTGTGCCAACTGGGGGTATCTGTTGTGTGTCCTGTAGAGTTTATTTTTCCATATTATAGGGAGAGGATATTACCTTCTCAAAAGCAGATGTAATATTTTTAACAAATGCTGTCATGAGTAAAAAAAAAAAAAAAAAAAGGAAAAAAAAATACACCTTCTGTATTTATTATTTCAAAGGAGATTGTTACCTGTGCTGATTTTTCTTCCTGCTTTGACGCCGTATGAGGGCCAGGTTTGCACTGCATCCTATGGATAAACTTTGTCAGGACATAGGTTTATGTATTGTATTGATTTCATTGCTCTGATGTGTGTGATGTATGTGGAATAGACCGTGAGATTGCATTAGTAGCATCTTTTGCTGATGTTGCCAACACTTGAGTGGGGTACTTAGCCCAAAGCCCTTTAACATTGGCTGTTTTTCACTGGACCTTCTGAAAATCAGATCCCTTTAAAGGGTTTCAAGTCCTTTAAATATCATGTGTGACTTCTGAAAATCTCTAAGATACTAGCGATTTTCATGAGTAAAGAGTCCAATATTTGTTCTGAACCGGGTTGGACAGTCCACATCAGATTTTGTTCCCTATCGGTGCTGTGCCATACCTAGAATGTGTCAAAAAAAAAGCAGCAACTTCCTTCCCTGCACTGGATTTTCCTTTGGCTGTCGGGCGGTGGGGTAGGGAGGACCCGCTAGGGAGAGAGATCCAGGAGTTAGTCTTCCTTGTGCAGGAGTGGATGTGAGCACCTCCTGCAAGAGCAGCTTTCCAAGCAGCATTTGTGAGGCTGCAGCATCAAGCTGTCTTCTTAAGGTAGAAGCTGTTGCTAAATACTGCAGACTGCTCCATCCCCTGGTGTTCTGTCAACCTCGGTTTGAGTCAAATGGTTGCAGTGTTGCAGGACTGGGACTCCAACTCAAGCACTGCCTAGCTCCATTAGCTCAGTAACAGGGTTCTCTCTGGCAGGTTTCACTTTATGCATCTTTATCCTGTTAATGGTCACAGATTGCCAACAAGTTCTGATTTTCCTATATCATCACTGCATTTCGGCATCTGCTTTGACTATGCAGCTGTTCACAAGCATCCCAACCTCCCTGGAGATGAGTTTTCACCACCTTCCTCCCATCTCATTGTCCTTCTTAGGGCTGTTGGCATCTCTCAGAGCTACGGAGCCATTTAATCTGTTACAGATTCCTCAAGGTGATGACTCTGTCCTCTTGCATATGATTTTTTCCATAATTTATGTCAGCTCTCGAGCAGGTAGCCACGCTGAGAGTCAAGAGACTGCACATTTCAATTATTTAAACACTTTAATTAATAAAGAGTCCTGGGGCTCGATCCCCCAATCCTTCTCTCAGAAGTGCTATATAAAGCTTTCACAAGTAATACAAGACTGATGGAATTGGATCCATCCTTTTGAAACATAGTTCATTTTCTAGATGCTGAATGTCTTGTGTATAAATTTCCCCATACAAACTCTGTGGTACAGACACATCATGGTTTTTCGAGACACCAAACTTTTTTTACATGGAGTTTCTTTCAGCCACCTATTATCAGGAGCTTCTTGATGGTTTTCAGCTGACTGAGCTTCTTGGTCAGGCAGAAGACCTGCTCTTAAACTCTTTGGGATATGGAAAAGCAGAGATCAGTGCTGGTTACCTATTAAAAGGAGTCATGCTTATATGGAAACAAAACTTAGAGCAGAAACCTTCTTCTAGTCTTGAATGTCTGAAGTCTATGAAACATAATATGGTTTCTAAACATTTCAGGCTTTAGGTTGACGCTCCCCTCTGCGCACCTCAGCCACTAGTTGCTGACTGCTTTGCTTGTTGAAGCAGGATAACCATCTCCTCAAGCCTTCTGCAGCAGCTTGCTGCAAAAACCTGTCCAGAACAAGTGCAGGGACCTGACTGGAGTTTTGTGGCATTTGGGAAAGGGACACGACCAACGAACCCTCCCTGTAAAAAGTTGCGCATGCCACAAACAGACCCACAAGGTCACTTGGATGAATGTTGGTTTTTAACCTGCTTTATTTCTTCCACCTTTGCAAAGTTGTAGCAAATTTTGTTAAAAGTCTACATACACACAGTGGCTGAGGATCTATAATAATATAAGCAGATTACTGTAGCTTAAAATGCATCTCTCCTTGCAGGCATACCTCCACATTACTTTGCTCAGATGTATTCAGCAGGGGGAAAAGAGGAGGATGGGAAGAGAAAAACTGCTTATATCTGATGTGCTGTGCTTAGTTGTAAATGAGGTTTTTAAGATTTCTTATAAAAGAAATACCAAGAAAACCATTTGGGGCCCAACTTCTCTTTAGGAGGCTGATGCATTATTTAATAAGCTCCGACTCCTATTCTGGGATCTTGAAGAAAATTGTGGTGAAGGATTTTTGCAGTTGATCTTCTTCCTTTGACATGATTTTTCCTTCCTCTAAAGCCCTTCAAACTGTGCTGGTTTTCCTCCTCGGAGCATGGCACAAGCGTTAGCCCCAGGCAAGAGCAAGGGAGTGGGAGGAGTTGTCCCAGAGGCCGGTGGCCATCCCCAGATCCAGCCTTATTCATGGCGGGTGTGTGCCAGAGTGTCCCAAATGTTCAGCACAAGGGGCGTGTGTCCCTCCAAGGTGTGCCAAGGTGGGTGCTCCGTCCCAGGTGGGCATGAAGCCAGCATGCCAGAGCTGCATCATCATCATCCTCATTCACCTGAGGAGCAGGGCTTGCTGAGGGCGGCTGAGATTGAACGCTTTCGGTGCAGTTTGATGCAGTGCTCATAAGATGTGTTTCACCTGGAGAGTGACACCTAGGGAAAAAATAAATTATTTATTGGCTGGCTGCTGACACTTCTTTTTGCTTCCATCACTAGCACCCAGGGACAGGGACAGGTTTTTGTGTTCAGTCTAGTTCTGTGAGGTTTGGGCAACTTTTTTCAGTCACTCTCTGTCTCCATATTGTATCTACTGTAACACATCCTCTGACCTAAAAAGGTGATGCCTTTATTTTTTTTTAATTACTGTAGGTTTCTCTTCACCCGTGCCCCCTCCCAAACCCTTCCACCCTCCATACAGCTCACCAAGGGGGCAGGTCCATTCATGGTGGGCAGGAGGAGGTGGAGTCTTTACCCTCCTACATGAAACATGACTCTGGGCATTAGGCTTAGTTATACTAATTTTCTAATCTGGTCCAAGGAAGAACTGGCTGTTCCGTGTGCCACTCGCATCCTAGTTTTGAAGGCTGACATTTGGTGTTCCTGAGCCTTTTCGGGGGTGAGGGAAACCCTGCTCTTGGATGCCAGCACCAACCCTGAATGCCAAGGCATTGTTTTGCTGTGACACCATCACGCGATAACCAAGAGCAGCATTTGGCCCAAGGCATGTCTTGGGTCACAGGAGTCTGCACCTAAATTAGATTAAAGAAGCCCAAAAACGTATTAGTGCTTTTTTCATCTCAGAGGCTATCGATCATGTCACATCATTCAGATGCTGACACATGTACTTTTCTCCCACAGGACCCCCAGCAGGAAATTTCTGGGCCAGGTCTCTGTGTGTGATATGGGGGAGCAGGAGTGGTTTCTCTCCAGTGCCAGGACTTGAGCAAAGCCCCCGCCCATCCCATTTGAGGAAAATGGGCAAGACCCCCTTGCAGGAGAAAGGCTTGCATAGTTGGATGGACTGACTGAGCTACTGCAGGATTGTCCATGATGGCCACATAAATTAAGCTCAATAGGAACCACTAGGGAGTGTATATTGACAAACTCGGGGCTTCTCTAAAATTTTTCAGATGTTCCCACTTTTCCATGAAGAGCTGGGCAGGGTATTAGAAGCATTCTGGGTTTTTGCTGCTGTGGCTGGTTATTTTTAGGATGTCTTGGTCCTACTGGGAACATTCAGCAAATGTTCTTTCCTCTGAGTATTCCTCCAAATCACTATTTAGACTTCTCTTTTTAAAAACAGGCCTGGACTGACCAGAGCAGGATCCACTTTGATTCTCCATGAGGTACTCATGCGTGCCAGTGTTTTGTTTGCCTGGAGCTGTTGGGAAGCACACAGACATTACGGTATTGTGCGTGATGAGCAGCCAGAAACCCTATAGGCAGATGGAGAGGATGGGCATGCAAATAGATATAACAGAGAAACCAGTCTGCAGACCTTGGCCAGAATGCCCCTGAAGGGATCAGCAAAGCAGCTGATTAATTATCTGACTACAAATACTGCTGTTTCTTGGCTCCCACAAACTTTTCTCTCATACTGGACTTCAGCCCCAAAATTGTACCATCCAAAACTTAACATTAATTTCCTCCCTTGCTTGAAGTCAAAGGTGTTTTGGCTTTTTTTTAATAAAGTCTCTCTGCTGAGACCCAGAAGACCCAGCTTTGCATCCTCCACTGTTCGGAGTTGTTTGTGGCCATGGATGAGCCACACAGAACCCTCCCCATCCTGCTCCTCCCGATCCCTTCGTGCACAGCAGGAATAGCAGTGCTTTCCAAATCCTGGCTGCACAGGTGAAATCTTCAACCTACAAACTCCCTCAACCTGCTGTCCCAGCGCACACTCGGGCGGGCTCTGACCTTCTCTGCAGCTGGTGGGGTTATGCACGGTGCTGCCACAAGGCACAGTGGCCACGGCTGTGAGAGAAAGGAGGCAGCAATCGGCAATATTGCATTATTTTTTTTGCAATGTGCCTTTCAATTGCTGTAAGAAAGTCCAGCTTGTGACTGTAGCTGCCCACAAAGCACAACACATACTTTAAAATCTCAGTTATGAGACAAGAGTGAATGAGTACATGAAAAGGTCTTTTCCAACCTAGACAATTCTGTGATTCTGTGAAATACCAGAGAGACATGTTTGAACTCTAGAGACATTGCCATTGTCATACAAAAATTAGACTGAAGATAAATATTCAGTTCTCAGCTTTATCAACTCTATAAAATAATTACCTGTCACTTCAATCTTGGAGTTAGTAATGACTCAACTCCAGACTGGCTTGGCTGACACACCAGACCTTCAGGATAGGAGAGGCTTCCAGCTGGGTAATGTTTGCATCCGCTGAGGAACTAATTTAATGTGAGCTTAAAACAAGAAAAGGTGGTGATTTCCAGTTGATGTTGGCACGCTGTCCCACCAACAGCTTTGGTTAGCATTGCTGCTTCACAGGCGATAGTCATGATGCCACGTAGGCTTCATGTCCAGCATGCATGTTTTATACTCACATTTTACAACGTGTCTTGCCTTTCAGCCAGAATTAGTGAATGAATTCTGGAAGTGATGTCCATATCTGCAGGGAGAAGACACTGAAGTGAAAGGTTGTCGGCAGGACCAGGGCTCCCCACCGTGTGTGGAGGGGGCAGCCAAAGCCAGTGGGGCCAATACAGCCAGAGTGCCTGCCTGTGGGATCATGGCTGGGCCACTGGCGTCCCTCCAGATTCCATACTGGGACCAGTACTAGCCAATATCTTCGTCAGTGACATAGACAGTGATACTGAGTGCAGCCTCAGCAAGTGTGTGGATGACACTGAGCTGGGAGGTGCAGTTGATTCACTAGAGGGAAGGGATGTCATCGGAAGGACCTGGACAGGCTGGAGGAGTGGGCCCATGCAAACTTCATGAAGTTCCACAAGGCCAAGTGCAAGGTCCTGCACATGGGCTGGGGCAAGCCCCAGTGTTGATATTGCGAGAGCTCTGCAGAGAAGGACCTGGGGATACTGGTGGATGAAGAATTGGACATGAGCTGGCAATGTGCACTCACAGCAGGTCCAGGGGTGTGATGCTCCTCCTCTGCTCCATTCTTGTGAGACCCCACCTGGAGCACTGTGTCCAGCTCTGGGGTCGCCAGCACCAGACACAGATCTGTTAGAGCAGATCCGGAGGAGGCCACGAAAATGGTCCCAGGGCTGGAACAGCTCTGGTGTGGAGAAGGGCTGAGAGAGTTGGGGTTGTTCAGGCTAGAGAAGTCTCCAGGGAGACCTTACTGAGGCCTTTCACTACTTACAGGGGGCTTACAAGCTGTAGTGGTAAGACAAGGGGTAACGGTTTTAAACAGAGAGAGGGTAGATTTAGATTAGATATAGGGAAGAAACTCTTTCCTGCGGGAGTAGTGAGACCCTGGCACAGGTTGCCCAGAGAAGCTGTGGCTGCCCCCTCCCTGGAAGGGTTCAAGGTCAGGCTGGACGGGGCTTTGGGCAACCTGGGCTAGTGGAAGGTGTCCCTACCTGTGGCAGGGGGGTGGGACTGTATGGTCTACCAGTTCAAACCATCCTATGAATCTGTGACTCAGTGACACCAGTGCCCTGACTCAAACACTGTATGGGACATTGAGGAGTCTGAGCAACAGCCCCATGTTCCAAAGAAGCTTTTATCTGTCTGGGATAGCCACAGCCCAGGGGAAAATAACTAGCGCTTGAAACTTGTACTCCAGGAAAATCAAAAGCTTTGTCTGCAGCAAGGTCAGTGTGCAATGCAGACAATTTTTATGGTGTTCACCAAGAAAGCACAGATTTGTTTACCTTCCTACCAATATGACTTTATGGAGGATGCTTTTGGAGTTTTTTAGCATTAGAAGCCCTTGCTCTGAGGCCTGATACTGCTGGGAAACTCTCCTTCTTCAGACTGAAATGTTTCTCTATTTAATTTGTTTCTGTAGATGTTTGAAGGGGAGGGGGCAGGGAGTGCAGGGATGGTTTTAGAGGGACATGTTATTTGCCTTCAGGTCAAACATCCAAAAAGTTGGGTAAGCACCAAGTGAAAAATTCATATTATTATTACTGTGCTGTTGTGGCAAAGGGAAAGAAGTCCCAGCTCAGGGGAACTGCAAAATGTGGAAGCTGGTAGAATTCAAAAAAGTTCATGTCTTTGCTTTACTTTTTTTTTTTTTTTTTTTCTTGAAATTTAGCTGCATACCTCTACCCATGACATCCAGGTAAATGCTCGCTTTGAGCTTGAAGGTGGCAGAGTGATCATCATCTTCCTCATGATCATAATCTTCTTCTGCTTCTTCATCATCATCACAAACGTGTGGGACTGTGAACCTGCTTCATAAAAGCCAACTATAACACCATCCTCATGGACACCTATTCCCTGCACCCATGACAGCATTTTGGCAGTGTTGTAAACACCAACAGAACATTTTACAGGAAAAAGTGTCCTTTTTTTTAAAAGGTTTGCCCACGTTACCAAAGCTGACGCTATTTAAGCGCAGCAATTTCGTGTGGCAGCAGGGCCAGGACAGTGCAGAGGACCCCACTCATGACTTTTACCTTAATTACTGAAAAGCTGGTTGAACGAAGAAGGTGTCCCCAGGGCAGGGTGAGCTCGGGGTTGAGTATCTTCATCCGTATCTTCATCCGACAGTGGCTGCCTGTCGCTGACTTACCCACCAGCTGTCACACAGCAAGAGGAGAAGCGTGTGATTTCTTCCCGCTCATAACGATTTGCTTCTTCCCCACTGCTCTGCCGTCCTGGATGGTTTCTGTTTAATTCAGGATTGCTGAGCTTTTATTTGGAGCTTTGTTAATAGTGGCAGCCTCGCCTTAGCGGGTCTGTTAGCAAGAAGAATTGCCCTGTGTGGGTGTTAGTGTGGCGAGTGGTGCAGGGCTGCTGTGTGGTACCCTGCACACCCAGGGCTTGAGCAACCAGCATCCTCCATCACTGCAGACTTTCTTCCTCCTGCCGAGCCTTAAAGGTGTGAGTTGAATAGAAGATTTTTTTCCCCACGTATATACATGTAAAAAAATTAAATCTTGAGACAAAAAGTTCTCGAGTGTGATTGCTGTGAGAAACTAGAAAGCTACATGTGGGAACTGAGTGATATTCTCAGAATTTTGGCATTCTGCTTTTGTGTCTATTAATAATCCCCCAGAGTGAGTCATATGGAGATGCATTTACTCACTGAGTCGGAGGGAGCTGCTACCCAAAATAGCAGCTATGTAATTTTTTATGATGCTGTAATGCCAGTGTGGCGAAGATTGACATCATTTAACAGAGATGCTTTCTGCCTGGCAATCAGATATCCCCTGTCAGGCCCAAAAATAAATGTGGAAGGTCACGTGCTCAGTTACATAAAACAGCCATGAGAGCCGGCCTCTGTCGGAAATGCTTTTTTTGCCCTTTCCTGCACATCTTTTGCCTTTTTTTCCCCTTAAGCCTTTCTAGGCATTCTTTGCTAATTTTCTTAGACCAGAATGTGAGGAGCATTGGGCCAGAGGAGGGATGGGGAAATGGCTTTTGCTGCGGAGGGGAGTCTCTTAATGCTCAACATTTAGTCTATTACCACCCTGCTGCCTGCAAGGAGAGATCCATAAAGAAATCCTAAAATGCATCAAATTCAGTACGCTCTTTTCTTCTCACCCACTTTGCCACTCCACCAGATCCACATGTCCCTGCGTAATCATCTGAGCATCCCCCTTGGCCAGGACTTGTGCCCAAAGCCTAGCAACCCCTTCCCAGCCCCGTGCTGGCAGCCCCAAGCGCTGCAAAGGCGATGGCAGCACCCAGTGAAGAGTGTGAAGGCAGAGAAATGCTCGGGTAGGATGTTTTAAGGAACGGTGAAACTGTTTTTTCTGTATTTCTTCTCATTCCCTGCCCTGCACTGCTGCCATCAGGTCTGTCCTGGTGTCGCAGCCAGTGGGGTGCCCGAGCTATCTCGGGGTGGTCCTCGAGAACACGTGTGGGTACCACTGAGTACTGTGCACACTTTTTTGCACAAATTTGGCTTAAATGCCTCTGCAGTTGGGCTGGCCCTGGTGCCATCGTGCTGTTTGCTCCACCAAAGGATTAATAAAGATGAATTTGCCTGTCTTGGGGTTTTAACAGCTTGGGTGAACTTTCCCAAGCAAATGCTGTTTTATAGAACCATTCCATCTGGGAAGGTTTATTAACATTACCTTTTTATGTAGCAGAAGAAAATGGGACTCCTGCCACTGGCAGCTTCAGGATGATGTGAATGATGGGTCTTGGGACAAGCAGTAGCTGAGGCCGAGTTTTTGTGAGAGCTACTGAAGTCCTCCAGCTTTGGGTGACCTAACTGGAAAGTGGAAATGAAAGTGGAGTAATAGCCCATCAATACAGCTATTGGCATAAAGTAATTATTAAGGATAGTTTTAGCAGGAGGTGTGATGTACTAATGCCACTGTGCTTCCCTTACCCTTTGTGCATCTGTGCAATGAGCAGTGCACAGGAGCAGGAATGTCAGGAACTGTGTCAGCACTGTGGAGAAGGAATGTCAGGAACACATTCAGAGGCAGAAATATATAACAAATATTCCTGATTTCAAGGAAATACAGAGAGGGGCAGGACTGGGTGGCACCTTGGCTGTTAATTTTGCTGATATTTTTGCCTTTTTGGAGGCCATGTGCAATGGGACAGTGACTCCTTGTTATGCCAAAGAGTATCTGGGCATTGTGGCTGGCAAGGTGGTGTAGATGAACATGGAAAAAAGAAAACCAGATCCTCAGTACTGCGGGAGGGTGTTGTTAAGAGAGAAATTTCCTTTAAGACAGTTTTTTCCTTTTTTTTTTTTTTTTTTTTCCCCCAGTAAAAAGTAATGCAGTTCGCTAAGGGTTTGCTCCAAGATCTCTGCAGTTACCCAACTACAAGAAAGAGATGTCTTTGCTGCCGTTCGAGGCTCTGTTCCGACCTCCCAAGTGCCCATCCACCACCTGCAAGGCCCCAGCAGCAGGACAGGTAACGGGTTAAAACCTCCTGCACTGAGTCTTGGGCTCTGGTTTCGCATGTGAGCATGTTGTCTGCCGAAGAGGGCCAGGGTTTTGTAGAACTGGTGCTTCTTTTAATGAACCTCATCCCTCTGCCTGCATGGGCAGCACCACAGATGGCCTAGGACCATGGGTTGGGTGCAGGTGCTTGCAGAGGCTGAATGTCTCAGCCTGGTTTTGGGGTATTAGTTCAACACTTGGTCAACAGACAGATGGGGAAGAACATGAACAAGCCAGGGAGGGAGGGAGGGATGGGGCATCCCTGCAGGAAAGCAAAGCAGATGGGAGGCCATGATGATTCTGAAGAAAGGTGGGAAAACATGAGGGGCTGTTCTATTGTGCTGGAGATATTAGTCCTGACAGATTTGGTCTAAACCCCTCTGCCCTGTCCTTGGCTTAGTCCTCACCCACCATCATCCACTCCCAGGAGGTGCCACAGAGGAGCACAATACATGTCAATGTATTTGTCTGCTCATACCAGTGTTCCATTTTCCTCTTTTCATCTCTTTGCATATTTCCTTGTGGTAATCTTTTTTATTATTAAACCTTTACTACAAAGACCTAGGTTTGCACTGGACTCCATTCTGTTTGCCCAGCTCTGAGTCACGTTGCCCTGCTGCACTGAGCCGTTTGTCTGCCCATCGCTGCTACAACATGGAGCCTGTGAGTAGGGCAGCAGCTGGTGATGCCCCTGCAGGGCCGATGGGCAGCAGGCAGCTGTTTGAGGAAGACCTACTACATGGCTGTACGCCCCACAGACCAAAATGCTTTTAGAGTACCCCAGCTTTAAGACCTTCAAGGGATGAGGAAGGCAGAAGGTACCTTTCCTCCAAAATACTCCAGTCCCTGAAGTACTGATTCTCCTGTAAGAGTAGGTTGAAGAAATTTAGCACTACACTTGGTGACGCTGGTAATGGTTTCTGCTTAATGAATATCATCAGCACTGCCAAACACTTGAACAAAGAGTTACATTTAGGGCTCCTGCATCTTTTATTTTCTTAATCCTGACTTCCATGGAGGAAAAGCTCACGGGAGTTGAGGTGTCAAGAACAGCTGATAACAAAGGAAGGATGATGGAGTATGTTTCCTCTGAGACATACCTAATCAGGCCCAAGAGAAACCTGTTTTTCTTTAATTCTAATGAAAACACGCTCAGAAGTAGTCATACTTAAAATGAACTTTTGAGGATCTGTATTCTTACTGCAGGAATGGATTTAAAAAAAAAAAAAAAAAGAAAAAAGAGTAAGAGTTGTTGAAATACTTCAATTAGAGGAGGTTGCTGAGACCCTTTCCAGGCCACTTCTAATTTTATACTGAAAAGGTGGTGCTCTGATTATATGTAGTATCTCTGTGTTTGGCCACTCTCAGAGTGGAAAGTTATCACTTATTTCTGAATCTTCTGCATCACAGCATCTCCATTACCTTCATCCACAGCTGTGCTCCCCTGTACCCTCCTGGTAGGGAGGCCGCATGCCCACTGGTGGCCCTGCGAGGGGCTCCTGCGAGAGCTGGGGCAGGGCTCAGGGCTCCAGCCTCCTGGGTGCCGACCCCTCCCAGGCCCCAGTGGTGCTTTCTCCTGCTCCCCAGGGACCCCTGAGAGCAGCGCTGCCAGCCAGGGACTGACTGCCCTGCCGAGTCTGCGCCCACCCCTCATTAGGGTTGCTAATAAAGATGTGGGACAGTATTGACGCAACGACCAAGGGCCTTGCTCAAAATTAAGGCAAACAGAGCTGGCAGGCAATTCAGAAATTACAGAATCATCTCGGTTGGAAAAGACATTGAAGACCATCTGGCCCAACCCTTAACCTCACACTGACAGTTCTCAACTTCACCATATCCCTCAGCACTGGGTCAACCCGACTCTTCAACCCCTCCAGGGATGGGGACTCCCCCCCTGCCCTGGGCAGCCCATTCCAACGCCCAACAACCCCTTCTGGAAAGAAATGCTTCCTAAGAGCCAGTCTGACCCTGCCCTGGCACAGCTTGAAGCCATTCCCTCTTGTCCTGTTGCTTGTTCCTTGGTTCAAGAGACTCATCCCCCCTTTGCACCCTCCTTTCAGGTAGAGGGTGATAATGTCTTCCCTCAGCCTCCTCTTCTCCAGACTAAACCCCCCCAGTTCCCTCAGCCGCTCCCCATCAGACCTGTGCTCCAGACCCTGCACCAGCTTCGTTGCCCTTCTCTGGACACGCTCGAGTCATTCAATGTCCTTTTTGTAGTGAGGGGCCCAAAACTGAACACAGGAATCGAGGGGCGGCCTCACCAGTGCTGAGTACAGGGGTAAGATCTGCTGGCCACGCTATTGCTGACACAAGCCAGGATGCCATTGGCCTTCTTGGCCCCCTGGGCACACTGCTGGCTCCTGTTCAGCCGGCTGTCAATCAACCCCCCCAGGTCCCTCTCTGACTGGCAGCTCTCCAGCCACTCCTCCCCAAGCCTGTAGCGCTGCTGGGGGTTGTTGTGGCCCAAGGGCAGCCCCCAGCATTTGGCCTTATTGAAACTCCCCAGTTGGCCTCAGCCCATGGCTCCAGCCTGTCCAGGTCTCTCTGCAGAGCCTCCCTACCCTCGAACACATCAACACTCCCGCCCAACTTGGGGTCATCTGCAAACTCACTGAGGGTGCCCTCGATCCTCTTGTCTAGATCATCAATAAAGATGTTAAACAGGAGTGGCCCCAAAACGAGCCCTGGGGGACACCACTCATGACTGGTCACCAACTGGATTTAACTTCGCTTACCACAACTCTTTGGGCCCGGCCATCCAGAGAGTTTTTTACCCAGCGAAGCGTGTGCCCATCCAAGCCACGAGCAGCCAGTTTCACCAGGAGAATGCTGTGGGAAATGGTGTCAAAGGCCTTGCTAAAGTCAAGGTAAATTAGTGGCAGTTTAGCACAGCTTGACCAGAATATTTACATTTTATTAAATCTTTACAATCAATTATAATCAAGTACACAATTATGTACACGGATTATATACATTTTAGCCCAGACTTTTACATCACAGTACATAGTTGCCCTTAGAAATATTGTATACACTTACCACCAGACAGTAAAACCCAACAATAGTGTTACAGCACCTGTTATTAGACATCTTTCATAAGAAAATATACGGCTGTAAATTGGGCTGGCTAAAAAAAAAAAATAATCTTATAAAATCTGAACATACAATATTTCATTCACAGAATGTTTTTTTTCCCCTATGTTCTGACTGATGCCTTTTGCATAAGATGTCCCATTTTTAACTTCTCAACATACATTTATTCATGCCTACCACTACGCCTTCAGGTACGCTGGCAGAAGAAGAAACAAAGCTGGGCTCATTTTAAAACTTCATTAAGAAACAATAAATGTAAACAATTAAGAAGATTCCTCTAAGATCAAATGAGAAATTAATTGGCTGATCTGAATTACATGGCATGGAGTAAGTGCTAGTTCCTGATTTCTTCAGTGTTCAATACCACACAGAAAAATGTACAATACTATACAAAGAAAGAGGTGATTACTGATTAATGTTGTACAAGCAGTATTCTACATGGAGGGAGCAGACTTTTAAAAATCTGGGAAGAACACTTACTCCCCTCTCCAAAAGGTTTTATTTTTTTGATGAATACATTCTTCTCGCTTTTTAAGATGACAGTGACAGAAAACTGAACTATTTCCAGAACAATATGAAAAGGTTAAACTAAAGCCTATTTCCTCGTAGGGAAATACAAAGTGAAAATAACCTGAATAAAACTGCCTCCTCAATTTAGTCCTCTCTCCCAAAAGGTCAACCTTACCCAGTTCAGTTCTGTAAACAAAGCTATGGCTCTCATGATGGTTTCAAAGGTAAAGTAGAACAAACCAAAGGGAAACAAAAAACCAACCCAAAAGGAAGGAGGCAACAGTTATCTGAGGTAGGCCACCACCAAAATGATGCTTCAAATCCATATGGAGTTCTGGGATCATTCAAAATCCCTTAAATGGAGAGCCAATGTCTGCTGCTTTAGCAATAGATGTGGAAAAAGCAGTTAAATAAAAATGAGCTGGTAATGGCAAAGAAAATTAATCTTTTAATAAAATTTTACGTCTACACCTAAATTTTCTCCAAGTAAAAAAAAGAAAACCTTAGTTGCTATATTGACAGTCATAACATAATGACCTGAGGGCCTCTATAGCTATAAAAATAATTCTATCTCCACCAAGAGAGTTAACAAGGATGAAGATGTAGTCCGTGTCAAAGAACATGGGAACAAAAATGCTCCTTTTGTGGCACTAAGCACTGACAGATCAAAGGAAAGATCAGAGTGAAAACTTTTGATCTGCACCTGACGGTTTTGATCCTGCAGCTGCTGCACTTGGCCATGTCACTCAGAGCCCAGGCACCACCGGGGGAGCGCAGCATCCCTCGGGTGCAGGCTGGGGCTCCCAGTACCGAAGGACACTTAAAAGGCTCCCATGATCAAATGCCTCACATGAGGAAACTCACATAAAAAATACAGAAACAAAAAAAACCTTCAACTGAAAAACCCCAGCTGCTTCACGCCCTACTCATTCAGTCCAAACCTCCATACAGTTATTTGTGCAAAGGAATTATAACTACATTTAAAAGCTAATTTATTTAAAAGGACACTTATTCACTATTCCACTACCGCTTCATTTCCTCCTTGAAATTCCCTCCTACTCTAGTGATTTAAAGTTATCATTCAGTTTATGGATAATATTCTGATTGACTGTCATGCTCTCAAAAGGTGCCTGTGCATTTTGATACTCTTGAAAGCAAGTGTCATTAAGTACACACGTATACAACATTTGCCTGGGATTTCTCCATTCACACTGTACAGGAGTATACATAAATAAATACAGTATGGCTGTACTAATTAACAGTTGCATATTCAGCACACATAATTTCATCAGCTAAATGAAAGGTGCAATTCAGATCGGGGCTTTTGTTTTGTTTTGGTTTTTTTTTTCCTTCTTTCCATTGCAAAGATGAACATAAACCTTCATTTTTAGACTGGTGCAGCATACAGGCAGTGTTAATTTACTCTTTAATATAAAACAATTCTTTGAACCACAATTAACTAAAAGCAGTTTATATAAATGAAGTTAATTAGTTTTTGGCAGTTTCTTTGGACACAGTCAAAACGTCTCTCGGTTGTTTAAACATCCCCATTTTTATTTAAATAATGTTTTTCATAAGAGGGATAACAGATTAGGACTCACACTTACCTGTGACAAACTCCCCAAGCCCAGAGTAACATACCAGTCACCCTTGCAGCTCACACCACTACACTGTGAACTATGGACCCAACAGCCAAAATTGTTGCACTTCATTACTGGTACTGGCCTCACTGCCTGAAGTATCACAAGTAGAGAAGTTGCATATAAAAAAATGGCAACAAAGTCAAGCTGTTAGAAGTCAAATTGTAGAAAAAGCAAGATTTTTTTGTTATAGCTGAACTAGTTCTGTTTAGTGTCCTTTCAGAGAATATTGCCAGTTTAAATTCTGTATCTTGGGGTAGAATGAGTTTTTCAACCTGGAAGGCCAAAAGAAATACCTGTAACTCAACATCTGCCTTGTCCAATTTATCTTAAGCTTGAGCATAACTTTCACAACATGGTACAACTACCACAACCTGGTAGAGCCCAAAGCTCCCTTAGTTTCCAAAGTACACGTTTCCTTTGGTTTATACAGTTTCTCTAGTCGAAAGCGGAGAAGGGAACACTCGCATGTCATCATGGTCATTCTTCACGGTAACAGATGGAAGGAGTGATGAGCAACACTACTATGCCTCAGTAGAATGTGTCAGGACAAAAATCAAACTGCTTCTAGCCATGTCTTAAAGACACAACAACTGGAAACAATTTCACCTGCTGCTATCAATGAAGGCTTTCATCTCGGCAGAGATCAGAGAAAACACACCTTCGCTCCAACCAGAACGGTGGCTGACCTACTGCCTTCAAGTGCTCTCAGCGATAACCGTTACGTGGTGTGTTAACCCCAACACATTCAACTTTTGCTTTCCAGAAACCAAGGGAGCGTGACCTCTCAGAGCCTGGAATGCAGAAGTCAGGCTCATTCCCTGCATGAGCTCCTGGGTTACAGCACTGTGCAGTGGAGCCAGGCAAATGCTTCAATTGCACGTTCCCATTTTTAAACAGGAAAAAATTAAAACAATACAAAGAGCGCGTGCTGGATTTCTGTGGTAATTTCCAGGTGAAACCTGGTTGCTCATCACAATACTGAAGGTGTTTTCTAGTTCTCAGATATCAGGGCCTCACTTCTACCCAAAGAGTTCTCCGTTTGTTTACTAACAAATAAGTTATGATTACAAGTCATAGCTCATCCTTTTCCATCATTTCAAATGCTTCTATATCTTCATTCCAGTCTGCTAATATGGATTCCATAGGCTGGACTTTATTATCCCAGTTAACTTTAGAATTTGACCCCGTCTCAGTCTTTTGTTCCTGAGGCTGGTTATCCCCTTGTGTACATGCTGGCTCCAGAGCACTGGCCCCATCGGTTCCAGGGACGTAGGCATCCTGATTTGAAATGGAAATGCTGTCACTGTCTGTGTGAGCAGGAGATAAAGAATCAGCGTCAGTAACATCAGAATTTTCTCCTTCTTCAGGCTCCTCACTGACCGCACCAACATCCTGAGATGCTGCAGCAGCTTCTTCTGAATTCTCTTTGTGTGAATCGTTTTCAGATAATTTCTGGTCCATATTCTCCATTTCCAAGTCTTTGAGAGAGGAGAAAAGAAAAACGTTTTGAAAAAAACACTAGGAAAGGCAGCATTTTATTATATATATCAGAAGCAATGCCACTTCCCTTGGCTTTATTTCCTTAATTAAGGATGTGCGGACTTTCCATTGATACGAAAATTTAATTTTATTAAGAAACATATTTTACAGAGGGAAGGGAGGGAAGACATTTAAACACATTTTAAACGAGGGCAAACAATATAGTGAAACGTGTCACTTCTCAAACTTCAGTAGTGAATTCTGTGTCAGTGCTAGTTACCATCCCTCGATCTTACGCAAATACCCACTGTGTGCACTGAACTTTAATACCAGATTTTAAATCACTCCCACATCCACCAGGATCCCACATCTAAGCAAGTGGGAGACAAACAGAGTTTTGTAAGTTTACTGAACTGTGAATTAGAGAGAGCCAAAGCTGAAGCCTCTATCAGCACATCCCCACACAAAGCAATTAACATACATATCTCAAGTACTGATTTAGCTTGTAACTTTACGATAGCTGTATGATTTAACCATCCAGATCTCTGGAGTTTGATGTTTATAGCTAGAAGACACTAATATTTCAAGACTTCTAGAGAGTTTAACTGCATATGCCATTTTTAACATGGGATACTTACTTCTATCAATAATGTAGTTTGGAATCTTTTTACCTTTAAAGATTGTTGCTTGGATTCCAAACGGAAGCACAAGGAGTGGGGAAGAAGCAGATATGGATTACAAATCCTCAAATGCAGAGCCATCTTTTGTATTTAGTATTTTGTTAAAGCAGCTTAACCATAGTTATAAACAGGGAGAATTTGTAAGCAGCTATAAAAAAAAAACAACACTGCACCTTTCAGCATATCACCTCTGCATAAGTGCAGAAAATAAACACTGTCACTGGTTTACTAGAGATACTTGTTCTTACATACTCTGCTTGGACAAAGCAGTGCTATGAAGAAGGCTTACAAAAGGAAAGCCTACAATTTTCTGCCATATGCAAACATAGTAATTGGGAATGTATTAGCTCGCAATTTTCCTGTATTATACAAGAAAAACCTGCAAAACATCGGAGGTCAGCAGCCTTATTTCTCATAATAACCACTTCTCCTTAGATAGGCAAAATAGTTGTAACAGTTGTCTCTTTCCTTTTGGGTACCATAAATGTCACTTGGGAGCTTGATAAGGGAAAGGCGTTTACAACGTAGGGCATTGAAAATACTTAAACTATTCCTGACACTACTTCAAAGAAGATTATGACAAAAAGGGTTCAAAAGGAATCCAAAAGGCTGTATTTTCTCATTAGTCAAACTGACACTTAACTTACAAACAGCATTTCTGGATGTTAATGTTAACTTGAGGGGAGAATGGATACTCACACATGCCAGATCATGGCTTTCTTATGAAAAAACTAATACCAATGTCAAATAGAAAACTAGAGCTACCAATTAACAAGTTTGCCCCTTTTGGCAGCAGTAGAAATCACTATTGTACATTTCACATTGTGCCAGGGCACACATGGGAGATGAATTTGTATAAATAACCACTAATCTTACCTCTGTCTTTTGCTTTATCAGAAAGGAGCACCTCCACAGCCTCATACTCCCGGATTGCATCTAGTATAATGTTTCCTTCCTTGTTGAAGAGGAAGAGCATGGGAATTGTGATATCATCCGTATTCTTTCCATCACCCGCCATTTGGAAGAGAGGAGCTGTGTCACTACTGCTTCCCTCGTTGTCATCTAGTCAGATGCACACAAAAGGAAAAGCAAGCAAACCTCTTGTTAGATAAACAGACTATCACTCTCAACTTCAGCAGACTTTTTCATCAGCTTTCTACTGCTCAGTTAAGAGGATACCAGGCAGAAAATAGCAAGTTGGTTGTAAAAAGCAAAAGTCAACTTGTCTACTTGTTTCCCTTAACATTTCTCATTTGCATCTCAAGTCTTCCTCAGCAGTTAATAGACAGCACTGTTGCAAAACTTTAATCCTTAAAATAACAACTTTTAATTTGCAAAAACTGTAACAATCACCCATTCCATTTGTTTAGCTACACTTTCTGTACAGAACCGGACAAAACCAAAACATTTATCTTCTGAAAGCACAATTTCTGCATTGGAGTACTGTCATCTCAAAGAGTTTAACAGCTTCTTGTCAGCTCTCCAGTATCTTCAAATTTGTAAAATACAGGTCACATCTATACACACTGAAGATTTTAAGAACTTAAAATTTTATTTACCGATAACAATGCCTCCTATTGCTCCAGCTTTCTGAATGTTTCGTGCCTTTTCAGCAAACATACACTGGCCTCTTTGCATCAGAGCAATTTTCTCTTTCACTGCCTCAGGATTAGTAATCTCTGAGCATCCATTATACGGCTTAATGGTTGCAACAAATCCTCTTGTCTGTTTGGAAAAACAAAAACAAAAAGAGAGAGAATTATAGCACTAGGTTCAAGCTTGCAAAAGATTCCTAAGCTTTTTTGTTTCTTCAGTTATCCAACACATGTAGTGTTGTCTACTGTCAGTGAATGCAATCTTAACCTTGAAGTCAGATTTTTAAGAAGCAAAGAACAACTGAGTGAAAACCTAATTCTCATATTCAGTGTATTTTGTCTATACCTGTGAACAGTTGTCTCTGGAAAATTTTCTTCTGTGAACTGTGAGTCTGGAACTCCTCTTTGGGGTTTCATCTTGCCCAATTGAAATCATCCGGTTTTCCTACTGCTTCCAATAGGGACCATTGCCTCTGTGATATTTTCTTCTTCCATCTAGACACAGCCTTTTATAAAAGCTTGCGTAAGAACAGCCTACTCTAAATAGGCTTCTGCAAAGTCATGGCTGACATGGCAGGAAAGCCTTCCTAAAATTACATGTCTTAAGATACGCACTCCAGATTATATAAAGTTGTTTCAAAGAAACCATACATTTTAAATCCTAAATGATGACTTGGGAGCAGAGCATGGGCCACAGACCAATAAGCCACTTATCAAAAAGACTGTCACTGCTGTGCCTTGTCATTTTAACCACTGTAATTAATTGATCACCCTCTAGCTGGCCACCCTGAAATAGTACCAGTACTGAAAAATTTAGGCTTATGCAATAAGGAAAGTAACAGAAAGCTAGGAAGAGATCACATACACATCTTACATACCCCTGCTTTGTGTCTGGATAAGTCCATCCCAAATTGTGCTGGTCCAGCAGTCAAGACCACCCTGCCAAAGAATGGATGGGAAACAATTTGAACAGCGCGAGGAGGTAGCTGTTGCTCTTTCTGTTGCTGACTGGAGAGTTCAATCATTTCCTGCATGAACCGTAAGCCATCTTCAGCATCAAGTGAACTTGCTGCCTGAGTAGTAAAGAAACAATAAACAGTAAAGAAACAATAAACTACTTAAATGTTTGAGAAACTTGGGGAAAAAAAAATAAATTGAAGTTATGTTTGCTTTGGCCATGGCTATAAAGATTTTAGAATACAGAATGGAAGTTCACTGGCACTCATGGATCATTTCAAATAAGGAAGTTAACCTTTTAGTGCCTCCACCACCCAGAAGACTGAAAACATACAAACATATAGACCTCCTAAACAAATGGAAGTATCTCACAGCACAAGCTAGCATTTTCAGACAAGATGCTGTTAGCTACATCACTTTGACATGAACAGCCTCCATTTAATTTAATGAAAAATTAGTTAAAAGTGTTGCTGAGGCAAAATATTAACCTGCTAAATATAGTTGCATATCCAGCTCATGTGCCTCCTTTCACAGTCTGGCTGTTCTTCCCGAACCTCTAAGTGTCAAATATCATTGTTAGTACTTTTTTACTGAAAGTTTTCCAAAAAAGTACTGTCAGGTCTTACTTGCACTGCATGCTGTACTAACTGTACTCTTCCATCTTTTAGATGAATCAAACTGACTCCCATCTTCTTCAGTATCTCCAAGTGTTCAGGATTACTGGCCATGAAATCTCTCGCTCTCAATGGTGGTTTTGGTCCACTTCCCAAACTTTCTTCTCTGCCAAAAGATATTACACAGCAAAGCTTTAAAAACCAGATTATTCTTGAAATGTAATTCTCACATTATTCCTACCACCACAAGACTAGAATTCTTCGGGATAATGTTGAGTACAAGCTTGATCACAGGAATGCAAATTCTCAGTCAAACTACCTTTCTTAAAGGTTGTCAATAGTATCAATACTTCTGTAGTGCAAAAAAGCACATGCAGTGTTAATAACAAAACTACCATACACTATCTCTCATTTCTAAATAGTCTGCATTATCGTAGGACTAAAACCAGTTTTCCTCATACAGTTGCTACTCAGCTTTACTCATGAAGCATAAATATCAAAGAGGTAGTCAGAAGGATAAACTTCCTCAGCTTTAACAGACTGTCCTATATTTTTTCAAAACAGATGAAGTTATGTACAGTAGCACGATTTATTTGTTTACTACAAAGAAGAGTTGCAGAACTGTTCAAGAGACTACAGAAATTAATTTCACAACTCAGAGACATGCTTCCCGTAATACCTGGGCTATAATTTCCACTTGGATTAGGTTGCTCATTAAGCTCCTTTAGCTTTGAAAGACTTACTTCATTTCCATCAGGAATTAGCAAGTCTTGCTGATGATGCCAGAGAAAACGTCACTGATTTTTCCCTTAACTAGGCTATCCATTCTGAAAGGACTATAAACTTAGCAGAACAAGCTCTAATACATCTCGTATTTCTCCTCCCATGCATAACAAACACAATTCCACTCACTCCTACACTAACAAAAGACAGAAAATATTCATCTTACGCTCTGGAAATACCCCTCGGACAGCTCTTATCCACCACATTTTTCAAAGGTTCACGAATACTTTGAGCAAACATAGGGTCATTTGGGAAAAGAATCTGGGTGTTTGGACAGGTCCAGTCAAAGTTGCTGTCATCCAGCTCTGTGTATTCTGTAGTCTAAAATGAAAGGAACAGATACTCTATCAAAAATGAAGGTTACATTTGTATACAAAGAAAATCAACAGACAGACCTACCCTTAAGTAATCTGTGTACTCAGGACATACAGTGGCTGAATGCAGTAAATGTCCTACAACCCCATGGATTCCAGGAATGAAGAATACATCACTCCTCTGTGCCACATGTTGCAATAATAAAGGGTAACCAGTGCACTACAACCTCCTTCTAGGGATAGATAAATATAACACCAGTTCTAATTTGTAACTTACCAAACTTCTATCCACAGTTACTAGAAATTTTTTGCAGAAACAGCTAATCCTCAGTTGCAAACAGCACTTCTCAAGTCTGCTCATGACACAGCTAGAGCCCCTGTACTTTTACGTGCCAGAGAACTAAAGGAAGATGATGCTGAAATTGTACTTTATGCTGAGTGGACCAGCTGCTGGCCTTAGGTCGTTCTTGCTTCATACTAATAAGAATGTCACATCTTTTCATACAAAAAAAAGATTCTCCTCCTCAGGAGCCACACAGACCCAGAAGTCTGAATGGGCAAGGATAAATCTACACGTAATTCAAACAATCTCTATTTTCAGAAAAGATACAGAGTTCAAATTTGCACAAATCGCTGTTTTGTAACATGTGAAACCATGTGGAACATGTACAGTGATTTGAAGCCATATTTCGCCTGTCCTTAGTTTTGCAAGTAACTGGTTGGGTAACTGGCAAGTTAATTTTCTCACCTATAAAAATTAATGTATGCCCTGGTTCAGCTAGGATAGGGTTAAGTTTCCCCAGCAGAGAGGAGGAAGGGATCTCCAGGTGGGCTATTCTGACACCAGGTCCAGCAGCGCGGGAAGCTTTCCTTTGTGGCTTTGGTGGAGGGGAGCATGTGAGCGAGCTGTCTGTAACCACTGCAGTATTTTTCTGTATATCTTTTGTCTTGTTTACTGTTATTACTGTATATTGTTGTTATCATTGCTACTGTTGTTCAGATTGTTTATTACACTGTTGTATTAAATTTCTTCTTATTTTAACCTGGGGTTTGTGCCCTACTTGTGTCTGAGGGTGGGGGAGGGACAATGGCAATGGGGTCTCTGGTCCCAGCAGGGCCTAAACCAACACAATGTAGTATTTGTCTACTTGCAAAAAAACCCCAAATCTGTTTGCATCATATTAGGTAATTAAAAATCAAGCATTTAAAGGGTCCCTTAAAAAAAAAAAAAAAAAAGACTAAAAGGGTATTAGCTTACTGGAATAAACACTTTAAAGTACTTAGTGTGACAAACAGTAGTCACATCACTTCAGAAAGTCTTGCAAGCACTATTGCAAGCAGCGGCATCGTAAGACATAACCTTTCCTGTTTATCAGAATAAATACAAACAGGATGTTGGGCTCATACTACCAACTATCTCAGAAATTCTGGCTTAACAGCACTGTATTTATATTTAATTTATACATTCAATTTTTCTTATCAATTTTTTTCTCATCAAATAAATTCCATAGAAGATTAACACACTCATCTTCACAGCCTTTTAGCCATTTAATGCACTTCACTGACACTATTTTTAATGGATCTTTCTTACTTGTACTATGCATGTTAGCAGCTTTGACTTAAATAGCTTAAGAAAACTGCATTTGAACAATTTGTTTGATATTCTTTATTGGCCTTTTATTAACATTTGTGGTTCTCAAGAGAACTACATATGTTAGGCCACCATCAACTGAGGGAATCCCATCTCAAAAGTATGACCCTCTCATGTTGGAAATAAAGTTATATAAAATGCTCCTTCAGATGCTTCAGAGAACTTCTTGCATAGTTTAAAAAAAAGTCTTGGTTTCCAAAATTCAAAGACAAAAGATGATAAATGTCAAGGAAAGATCATTTCAGGGAGGGTGCAGGATACTCACCATCAAGGAACATGAAAAACCAACCCAGTGACCCATTAAATGTCTTACCAATGTCAGACATTAAGAGGAACTAATTAAAATTTTTTCACTGTCTAATGTCCATAAAACAGAGTGCTTTCTACTCAGTTATAAGATTTCTCCAGGACACACGGCTTGACACACAACATGAGCATTTTCCTCTAATTTTTTTACATTATTGTAAAAAATTCATAGTAAAGGGTAAAAATGGACGTGCACTAACATAAAGGAATGCATATCCCTGATACCCGAGACATGTCTTTCCTTCCACTTTCTCATGCATTTCTTTTGCTTGCCAGTAGTATTATTAGCTTAAAGATCAATTACGTCACCTTACTGAGCACAAAACCAAACAAAAGAAGAGTATTGATGATGCTTCACAGCACAGTTGTATTACTATAGGTTATTTTGGAAGGTTAAGTAATTTATACACCCATAAATGTTCTCACTTTTACACAGTAGATGCCTATTGCATGAACTAAAACAATTAAATACCCCAAAATCTCTAGCTCTATCTTGTCAAACTAACTTTTCAGCAGTCTCAAAAAACCTTTCAAAATTTGCCAACGGTTCACATAGTAAAATAAACAACAAAGACTTAGGTGTGTTGTTGTAGATGTTTTAGAAAAAAAATAATACAGAGTAAAGATGAAGATTAAAAATATCATTATACAGAGATGAGGAATGATTTTCTTTTTTAATGCTGCTAACATTCCACAGTTTTTTTCTCAAGATTCAATGGTGCAGAATCTAGTCATGGAAACATTATTCATGCTCATGTGACTGGTACTGTTAATATGTTGAAATAGTTCATATTAAACGAAGCGTTAAAACAGGTATACTTCTCCAATTTTTTTTCTGATTTTTCTGATTTTTTTCTGATTTTTCTTCCATTTTCTCTCATTGAAAAAAAAAAAAAAAAAGGAACTGCTTCAAAGTACCACTAAAACTGATTTAGATTTGAGCTCTTACTTACTGTATTTTTTTTAGAGATGGTTTGGTTTGTAGTAGAAAGCCAAAGTGGTAATAGATGAGCTTCTGTAGTGAAGATGTAATCTTCAATGTCAAAAATCATGTCTTCCTTATCAGCAAATAGCAGGTAAAGATATTTAAACATCTCAGCCAGAAAGAAAGAGTCCATTCTATGGAAAAAAAAATGGATGCCCTTTAGGAAGATCCCCTTTTTTCTCAAGCATCAATGAAACAAAGACTCATTACTCCATCTCTGAAGACTTCATGATTATTATTGTTGAACTTAATTCATTATCATTCCTTCCACTTGGAAGAAACGATATTTGGAGGGAAATGATTCAGCATGTTCAGCACAAAACAGCATTATAGAAAAAACAAATAAACTTCTTTACAAATGTCTAGATTAGAAGCATTTTTGTTTGAAAGTAATTCATCTATTGCTCTGAGACAACTGAAACATTATTAAACTAAAAATATTCTAAACATAACAAACTATAAAACTATTAAAATAGTTTATAGACTATGATAAATGGGTAATTTAAGACTTGGTTATCAAACTGAAGACAAACAGCTACTCAAAACTCAATTCTATTATATAAACAGGGTAATTACATTTTTTCTATAATCCTTTTATAAAAAAATAATTGCAAAAACTTCTACCTGTCTTCATGACTTCCTGTACGAACATCCTTCATTGCAGCAAACCCACAAGGTACTCGTGCATACTTGTTCAAGTTTTCAATTAGTGTTTTTCCTACTTCTAGATAGTAAGGGTCCCCAGTAGCCTATAAAAGAAAACCAAACAAAACCCAAACATATAGGTGCACTTTAGACTTACTATGCAATTAGCTTTTCCTAATGCTAATTTATTGATTCCATACCTTCCAGACACCAATAAAGTCTATTTTATTAATAGTGCTAAACAGTCACAAGAGAGACTTCTGAGCTACTACGGCATTATCTTTTACAGATAAGCAGATAAGCACATGGAAGTACAGAAACACAAGACATTCAGGCACTGCTCTTCTCTCAAGGTACAAATGGCTTTTGCTCTTAGTCTCTAAGATCTCTTTAAGAGAGATCAGCAACACCTAAATATCTTTAAAAAATATGGGCCTTTGTCACTTAACAGTTTTCTAATTCTAGGCATATAAACCAAAATTCCTGTAATCATTTCTGATTTAATCTTGTTTACATACAGAACTGGCTCCAGTAGACAAAATAAGCTGCAGATAGGCTACTCATTCTATACTGGACTAAAACATCAATAAAATTCTAGATGCTAGACAAAGTGATCAACAGTCAGAGGAACGGAAGTGATCTTACCTTATACAAGAAGTAAGTGCTTTCAGCAAATTCAGGCCTTAAAGGATGCTGAGCCCAGTGAACTCTGAAGTCTGTTGTGAATGCCTGAGGAAGAAAAAGGACAAAAATAAACGCAAGAATGAAAACCAAATGCAGGTTTATCTGGAATCCTACCTTAACGGTATTACAACAGGTAAAGTACACAACAGTGAAGGACTGAAGGCCCAACATCAGTCCCAGGAGGCTACAAGACCCTCTGTCCAATTAGTACATTTGAGGCCAGAACCTAAGCGAGTGCTCTAGCCCACTTTGTTGAGTGAGATTTAAGCGTGTGTTGGTGCAAGAGTGCAGACACCATCCAGCCTCTTGGCACATGTCCAGCAAGTGGAGTTCTGGCACAAGGTGCCAGATGAGAACGTGTGCTCCAGAGCCAGGAGGCAGCACGCAGCCTCCAATCGCCCCATCACCACAAGCACACCACTGCTGCTGCCCTCCAACCCATGCAGCCCGCTGAAGGGCCACTACAGAGAGACCACCCGAGCTTTGACAAACACCTTTTCTGCAAATATACCTACCACCTGACACTTCCAGTGCATTAAGCTCTCATTTCAGACTGACAGACAGTAAGCAGCCGTTTCTAACATAAGAAATACCACAGACTAGAAGTCAGTTATCTAAAAATTTCCTAGTCTATGTATTCACTCTTAATATGCATTGGCAAAAGCCACTTCTGTAATGGCTTACATTCACTTCTAGCTCACATTAGGGTTTAAACTAAGTCTTTGCTAAAGGGGATGGCCTATTGGCTTAAATACAACTAACTGATCTTTCAAAGTTTCCTTCATGAGTACAAAGCATCAAAAAAACAACCTAAAAAACCCCTAAGGAACCAAACCATACCATTTTAAAAGCTTGGTGCTTAGAGAGCATTCTTTGGTCTCAATATCCCTATTAGGTGAATGCAACGTTAATTAAAATGTTCTCTAACAGAAATAAGCTTACACCAGGGGAAAGTCAAAATAAAAATTGAAGTCAGAAGCTCTCTCATATATTCTGGGTTATTATCCCAGAATAAAGACACACACTTCAGCAGGTAAATAAGCTTTTCTGTGCAGAATTAACTTGCTCAAAAGACTGCACTTGCAATAGCTACAGATAAGTTTGTGTACCTACTTTCAAGGGCATTATGCAAAATTTCAGAACATTCTCTCAGAATAGTTCAGTCTTTAGTTTCCCCCCTTGGGTTAATAAAGATGACTGTAATCCTTAGCATTAATGCTATTATATTACTAAGAAGCAACTACTACATGCGCTTATACAAGTTCTGCATTCTGAAATGAGTCAAAGTCAATTTTGAAAGGCTGAAATATAAAGCCTAAGCAATTATTAATAGCAGCAGCTTCCCATTATTGTGCTAATTACAGCATAACTGAAGAAAAAATGTTTCATATCCAAAACACAGTTGTCATACGTGTGGAACTGTGAATCACATAAGAATGCGGTGGAAATGAGCCTTTGGTTTTAATAACATATATACCTACTATTTTTTTTCAAATAGATATCCAAGACTGCTTAAATTGAGGCAAGAATCATTTTACGTGATCAAAAAGTTACTACCTTACCTCTGGAAGAAAGTTATGCTTTTTTATAACTTGATACAGCATCTCATGAGTTTCAATAGCGGGTCTAATATCACCCTTCAACACCTAAAAGCGAATAATAAAATTAACACTAATTCACCACGCATAGGAATAATATTCAAAGTTAGGCACACTTACTGTGTTCATGCAAAGCTACAGACCAAGTTCTACATTTCCAGCAGATATATACTGTAAATATTACCCCTTTCAGTGCAAGCCATAAATATTCCACAAGAGATATTCAAGCAAAATAAGCGAGCTCGTTAAGACTACTGCCTACGTAGAAAAAGGATCTCTATCATTTACAGAGACCTGTGGTGCTTTGTCTTAAAGATATAAATGACACAGAAACTAGAAAATTTGTCACTCGACTACTACAAAGGCACCTTAATCTGAGTGTTTTCATGACTAGGAGTGAAGGAAGCAAATTACCTGGACATACTTTTCTTGATACTCAACATGGCCAGAAATGCATGTTAACTTGCATCATAACAGTGAAGTGACAGGAGCGAGTACAGAAATCCTCGTTCAGTATTTCTGAACATCAAATGACTAAGCTTGACTTGTCAACTATATATCCAGTCTACTTAACTGTTTCCTTGTTATTAAAATCATCTGCATGTGGGTTTTAAATCTTACCTGCAATCCAGGGAAGAAAGCTAGCAAAGAATCCATCCAGGTCCTAGCATTTAGCATTGGTTTATGAATATGAACATCAAGAAGAAGAGGTGGTTGGCTAATGTATCTCATTATGGCATCGTAGTGCTGACAAACGTTAGAAAAAATCATGAGTTTATATTATCAATACAAAACAGACAGTAATCTCTAGACTATGGCATTTTATTTCAATGGAAGAACTAGTACTACACTCCCAACCATTATTACATTTGGCAATGCCCAGTAGGTTCTAGTTTTGCAAACTAAAAAGCAGCGTAGAAAATATTGAAAAGCTCCACAGTATTACACATGCAATACACACCACATTTTCCAAGTAATACACGTACACAGAAGTATATTCAGCAGCCACGTGATAAACAGTATCACAGCTAAGGCACATTCGTTTTGACCGAATCTTTAAGCACAACTTTTTAAACAAAGCTGAAATCACTTTCTCTGAACAAGAGAATTCTAAAGCTAATATATCCGAGGAGGGAAAGGAGGTATAAAAAAAAAACAACAAAGCAGCTGGACTTGGTGGCTCAGAAGAACTTTAAAAGCCACTAGCTCACTTGTCAACTTGCTGACTTACAATTCTATACTTCCCAAGATAAATGCTTTTCTTGTTTTCTGAATAACAGAAGGTACAATCATGAGCACATGAACCAAACTGATACGGAACAGTTAATAGACATAATTGAGGCAAAATATAATAATGATGGCTGCAGGTTAGGAATATGAAATAATCATTACACTTAAAAGTGTTGTTACAGGCCTTTAGCTACTGACTTATTCCAATTTTAATATTGCTTATGATATAAAATCATGCTATATAAAATAATTTTATGACATAAAATGTTTTTATTGGGTATTGCTATTTTCAAGAGAAGGAATACTTTCATGAAAGAATAGTGATGCCGACAAAGCTGCTTAGTATTCTTATGAATTTAGTAATCTAAGTGCGGCTTTCAGCTTGTAAGTACACTTAAATGTATACTGGGCCTTAGGATCTGCAGTGCAATGCAGAGTTTAATTTTTCAGATCGTTTCTGTTGCTCCAGGACAAAAATAAATTGTATCACAGTTTTGTGAAACGAGGCCCTTACATTACAGAAAAGTTTGCAGTATTACACTCTTCAAGGTGATCTTGAAATACAGCTTGTCCTGTACTGAAAACATGGAAAAAGGTCCAATTTTGAGAAGCGTTTGATTGGATGGGGTTAAGACAGCTGCTCAGGTGGAAGTTCACCCAAGATTAGCAAAAACTCATATCAAAAAGAGCTGGCACTAAACACATCAGAAGTCACAGAAACCATGCTAAAGATCTCTTCACAGCCTTCTCAGGCTAACAGCTGACTGACAATACAATTAGTCTTAAATTTGTCTTACAGAAGGCACAAACCTGAGCAAGGTGTTAACTTACCGTGTTAAATCTTTCCAGGAAACTGTCATCTCCCAGCAAGACATAGGCTTTTAATAAATATTCATAATATGAATCTATTCCTGCTCCAACTCCACTATCTAGATACAGCAGAAAATGAAAAGGTGATTTTAACTTTAAGTAGCTATATGGATATTTCCCCTTGGTTTCATTTTGCTTTTAAAGGCTGTTTCAGTAAAAGGAAAAGCCTCCTAGCGCTAGAATTAAGGCACAGATGAATGCAGAGACACAATACTGTGTCTATGATAAAGGCTTTGCAATATCAGTGCACATAATAATATGAACAGACATGAACTGAAGAGTTTTCTCATGTGGAAGTATTTCTATTGGCTGCCATAAACAACCGATTTATATTTTTCCTATGTATTTACAGCAGAATCTCTGAAAATTTATCCCAAGACATTCCCCTCCCAGTATTACAGTGAATCAGAGAACACTAACTTTACAAAGAATAAAACTAATTTCTCCACCAAAACACCCTTTCAGAGCAAAGCCAGGCTTTGTTGTAGCAGGTTTCTCCAGCACTGAAATTACGTAATTCCACTTGCCTATCCCATTAATGTTTTAAAACAGTCTAGATAAGTGTGGTGTGTGTATGGAGGGGTGTGTTAAGATTTTTTTTCTTGCCCAAAACCACTTGTGGTCACTGAATCCGATCAGAATACCACACACCTTTGCGGACCCAGTCTCCAGTATGAATATTAATAGTAACACCCACTAAATTGCTGCTGCGCTGTCTCTTTTCCCAAATAAAATCAAGTGCTTTCCGTGCATATTCCTGCAACAACAAAAAATGCTCATTAAAGGAAATTAGAGAAACACAGATACTAAAGACTGTTATTCTTTTGTCTATTGAAATTAAGATACTAGGAAGTAATAAGATGTTTCATATCTAATGATTGTAAAACCCAGTATTACATACACTTAACTAGTAGGGGCTGCCGATTAGGAAAAATGGTGCTTGACTACACAACTATTTGCCAATACACAGTATGGTCTTAGGCAAGCCAAACGTCCTTCTGCATGGGTTTCCTACTCTAAAACTGCATACAGATGGGATAGTGCAACCTAATTAAAATATTTCAAGAAATATATCATCCTTAGAATCAAAATTGCTGTGTCTTTTCAGGCATCTCAAGGTGGATCAGCAACCTCTGTTCATTAGTATACAAGCTATATACATTCTTTACATACACAAAATTCACCTGAAGGTAACAACCTACCCAACAAAAATGGCTTTAAAACACCAAACACATGCATGGGATTTTAGGGGGCAAGTTTTACCAGAACACACAACACAGCCCCAGTTATGTTGCCACCAGATTCCATGACAAAGTAAAACATCAGATTCATAAATAAAAGATTGTAAAAAATTCTAATGTGAAAAAGAGCTTGCCTTTTTTTAAAAAACAAACAAACAAAAAGCAAATCAAAGAAACAATACCTGCAAGCATTTTCATTTAGCTTTCTGCTGACAATATACCCTTAAGTAGGTCTTGCACATGTTCAGTGGGACTATATAAGCATGGAAGTTTTTTTATATATATTTTTCTTTAAATCTGCATTTTAAGGACCAAGTTTTCTTCTTACTAGTCCCAAATCCTCTACCCGGAAATGATGCATTATTTTTTAGTCACTCTTCAGTATATTTATCTTGTTTACTTCTGTATTACTGTAACTATTTTCAAACAAAATTATTTCCTGGTTATTTTTTAAAAAATCAAATCAATACTTAGAAAAAAATCCACAAATACAACAAATCTGAACACATGCAAACTTTTTGTGCAGAACAGCTAAGATAAGCACTGATTTAATGAAATCAAAATTGTTTTTCCAGAATTACAGAATGTAACAGAACACTATGAATGCCTAACCCAAAAAATAAGATATCATGGAAAGCAAACCTCAAATATAGATGTTCCTGTGAATCGGCTTAAAGCTGCAAACTCAAGGATCAAGGTACCTGCACAAGCTGTACAGGTATCAGTTTCTGTTCCTGTTCGTGCTTCTGGATGTCTTACACCAAATTTTAAGTTAACCTAGAGAAAAATAGAAATTAACATCTTTATTTTTACTAGCTGAAAGAATTTACACTCCTGTGATAGGTCTGTAAAGCAACTATATAATCTACACTTTTTCTAAAGGCAAGAAAAAAAGATCACACAGCCCCTGCAGTTTTGCTCTGCTTTACCACATTCTGTCAATGTCTCAAACATGCACACAAAGTTATCCAGAAGTACCCAAATCAACCCACCAAAACAAGGACTGCCCCAAATACCTGTTGTCTGGTTCACTGTACATTTGAATAAAAGAATACCACCATGAAAATCTAATTCTAGCAATGTATTCACCAGCGAACCAGGAGCTCAGAACATCACAAGTGCTCATGGAAATTAAGCTTTGTAAATATCTCACTACTCCTGGCTCCAGAGAATACCCGCTAGATGGATCCACTTTTGTTGTGGCCACAACAAATTTCTGAGTTCCGACAAGGGCCCCCTCAGCAGATGATCTATGAAATCTTGAACATTCTGAATTAGACATTTTCATTAGAAAAATGCTGATTTACTGAGCCTCAATCTTTAATTTATGGGGAATTTTCCAATCAAAGCCACATCTCATGAACTCAGTTGAGGATATGCATGGGAAGTAGTTTTCTGTCACTCAAAGACTATGTACCATGCTTTGTTTAAATATGATGAAAGTTTTCATATTGAGTATTTTTAGATTACAGCTACCCTTGCCCTTTTAAAAATGTGGACGTAGACCATAAGGATTAATCAGTATTGTACTAAATTCACAAACAAGTGCTTGCAAGTTGCTCCTTTCACTGTCTTAGTGAGAGATATGTACCAAAACAAAAATTACTCTCCTCAGCTATTTGGTGGTGTCTATATAGCAGGGAGCAAGAAATCAGTATGCAGTGATTAGTTAAGATTTCTGCTGTTACTGTTTATCCACAACAACATAGATTAAAATTTTCTGAGTTGGAAGGGATTCAGAGAGCCTAAAACTGTATTTTAAAATACCAGGTAGCATGTATTATAAATAAGCACTTTATCAGCTTTTTTCTCTACACTTAATAAATATACAAGACATTTTAGAAACAGAGTTAAAAACAAAACATCAAAAATGTTGCTTACAGAAGTAATCCTGAATTGCAGAAACCAGAGAACTTACTCTTGGATAAGGGAGACCACTAGTGGTGTTAAAAGCAGGTAAAAGTTTGTAGCCTAGTTCCTTTGCCATGTGCAGAAGTTCACCATTGTACCACTGCATATATTCACCTTTTTCTTTCAGCATAATTGCCACTGAATGCCCACCTAGAAGACCTCTAAACACAAGAAAAAATATCCACATCTCAAAAGGTATATTCATCTGAACAACAATGCAAAAATTTATATAACTTTTATGACTAGGTATGTAACCATGCTATATTCACACAGTCCTAATTTTCAGAAATGCTGAGCAGAAGCAACTCCTAATTATAGCCAAAGTTAGCTGCCAGTATTTTGGAAGCAACTCTTACTGTTTAAGACTCAATCCTAAAATGTAATCATTAATTCATCAATATAAAACTGCATATAATAGGTTAAAACTAACCTGCTCTGATCCTGCGTTGAGCACCAAGTTGGACTAGAGACCTCCAGAAATCCCTTCTAAACTAAAATAATCTATTATACTAAGTATCAAAATGTTCTCTGTTAAGTACTGAACAGCGTAATTTCTAAGATTGTTTCCATTAATGAAAAACACTGCTACCTCATCAGCACGCACAATTTTTTAAAATCAAAAGCGCTACTCCTGCAGCAGTTAGATGGGGCTCAACTCGATTCAGTACTGCTGCACTGATTCCTGCCTGGCATTTTAAAACCTTTCTGGGGGCAGGTGGCAAGCTATGCTAACTGACAGAGGCACAACTGTTTTAAGTAAGGTGAAACAGTACAGAAAGGTATGCCTTAAGGACATCTAGCTAAACCTCCACATTTTTAAGAGTTTTTAAAACATAAAAGTTACTCACCCAAGGACTCTTATGTTGGTTTCAAAGACAGATACAACTATGTCGTTATCTAAATTAACATCCTTTATTACTTTTTTTACAGCCTCTTCAAACTCTTTGGTTTTATTTAACACCTGGAATACAAATGTAACCAGGTGTTTCGGTTAGCTAATACTCATGCTTATGTGTAGAACAAGTACAATGAATTAAAGAAAGCATTAACATTGATATTCTAAGCCCACAGGGGCATACTCTGATACAGCGCAAACTGACATTAGTATTATTGTTTTTCTCATGAGATACATGAAAGAATAAAAGCTGTATGCAAAGAATAAAGTCACTGAGAATGTAGCTAAGCAGTTACCCAGGGATTTGTTTGTTCCTTCCTCTACTCGCACACCATGACTGTAGTGCAGCAGGACTCAGCAGGCTGCAGGCTGTGCTGGCAGAGGGGGCAAGGACCTGCCTCTCCTATCCATGGACTAAGGTGCCACAGCCGAAGTTCAGTGAATCCTCCTAGCAGTCTTCCTCCTCCCAAAAGTTTTTTTCCCTTTTGCCTGAACAACAGCTCAGGCACTTCCTACAGATCGCTTTCACGCTGACTTTCTTTTGGTTCGATTGATCTTTGTGACTTATCCAATTTGTTACCATAAGTGCCTTTAAATTCCACAAGTATTAATCCTGCTCTAAGGCAATAAAACAATAAATAAACCACAATAATCCATTTGAGGGTCTGGTAAAGATTGGGAGTTCCAGACTCCACATTTTCAACACTTGCAGTCCCAGTTCAACAGAGCCAAGGGTCACCTCACAGCACATCATAAAAAAGGAACGGCTGTCAGAGAAAGAGTATTATACAATTCACACACCAAATCAGTACAGTAAGGATTTTCAAAACTTTAAATTTACTTGTAGATGTGAATGGCCCAAAACTCCTGATTTCTGAACTTTAACTTAGGATGACAATATATGTCAAAGAGACTGAAATCTAACAAAAAATGGTTTATTAATTATTGGAATTTTTTAATAAAAGATGGAACATAAGAAATTTGGCAACATTTCCTGGCAAACATGTCCAGGGTTACATTTTTTTTAAATGTATATTTAAGTGCATGCAAATTCATGAAACGTACATACAATTTAAAAACATAAATAATTCGGTAGGTATTAAGAGGTGTTCACCTGTAAATCAGCATGTTGGATTAGACTATAATAGGAACCACTCACATACTTTTTTGTTAAAAATAGAGCCTAAGAAAAGCAAGCTAAGAAAGTATCAATAAAGGAACTGTTCTAGTTTTCTTTTTGCAACAAACTCCAAACACCACCATTGCAGCAGATGGAAGTTCTTACACACAATAGCCCCTTCAAACAGACAGTCAGAGATTAAAGGCAAAGAAAAAATAGTATTTTTAATGTAGAATTTAACAGAATAGAAATCTAAAAATAAGCCTGAGAATCAGAAGGCAATCTTTTTTCTAATCAAAGTTCATCAATAGATTAAACTTACCACAAGAGTGTCCAAGGTATCAATCAAGGTCAATGAAAACCTATGAAACAAAGTTTAGAATATTTACTACAGACCTGTATGTGTAGAAATCAAATAATTTTTAATAGTAACCAATACCATGGAAGAAACTAAATTCTCACAGTCCACTAGCTGCTAAAAAATTAGTTGTACACAACACGTTTAATATCAAACACCCTACTAAGTTTCTTCCTTTTGATAGGGACCAGAATAGGAGCTGACTGAAACAAGCTATGTAAAGATACCTTTACTTACTGCAAAGCTTTCAAACTTCTTGTAAGCAAATTGTATTTTTATTTCTAGTCTTCAGTCAAATCTACTAAGAAACCCAGTAGAATGGTTCAAAGT
Source organism: Athene noctua (assembly GCF_965140245.1). NCBI lineage: Eukaryota > Metazoa > Chordata > Aves > Strigiformes > Strigidae > Athene > Athene noctua. Next base: position 34,563,772 of record NC_134041.1, read on the forward strand.
TTTTTCCAACCTCTTTTTTCCTTTCTTTTTCAAGAAATGAAGAATGTTGACTTAAGTGTAATAATGAAAAGATTTAGGAAGATCAAAAAAATCATTCCAAGCTAAATTTCTACCAGAAACTGTTCCAACCACCTACTTCTGAAAAAGCTGAAATTTGTTGCAGTCAAACTGAGTGTTAAAATTAGTGATGAAAGACTAAAGAAAATGCTGTCATTTTGTTATGAAACTTCTATGTGGGATATAATGGAACAGGAAAAGGTACAATAAAGGGCAGTAAGCGGAGGGGCTGAAGGTACATAGCAGCTTCTGTGCTAGGAACTAGTGAACAGACTAGCACTCTTCAGCCTGAAAGAGCTTAAATATCATTATGCAAAGACTTTAAAATTGCACATGGCATGAAGAAAGTGAATGAGAATCTGCTTTCACTGTTTCTCACAGTAAATTTCATCTGGAGCCATCCAGCACTAGCAAGCAGCAGTCTTAAAAAAACTACTTAATCCATAAAAAGAGAACATCCATAGTGTCTGAAACAGGAATATCACAATGAGGGTTGTCCTGTTCACGTATTCTTCTCTAGGCCTGCTATGGTACATACCAAGCTGAGTGGACCTTTAGTCTAACCTGATAAAATTGCTCTTATGTTAGGAAACATACACCACGCATATAATAGAATTTATAGAACATGAAAACTGGAAACAGTTACAACTGCCTACTGAAGAACAAGCATGGAGAATTTAAGCCAGTGCCCAATGTTTGAGACCCTGTAGGCAACACGTGCACGAAGCATAATCAAAATTCTAATTAAGTGGTCATATATAATAAGATATGTGCATTTTGTGAATGTTGTTCTACAAGAGAAAGAGATTAACTAGTGGTTATGCATAACTGCATAACAAAGACACAACTTTTTTCCATACAAAAGAGGAGGAGATTATGCATTGCACAGCTACAGAGAAGGCTGGTGTGCAAGTATACTCCCTAGCCCTCCATGGAAACAAAACTGACCTAGCTGTCTCACCCTGTCATTTTGTGATTGCAAAGGCCTGTAGAGAACATGACTGATGAGCCAGCTGGCAAGAAAATGCATTATATAACAAATCTGATAAATAATAATTATTAGAAACTCTTAAAAGCATGTATAGAAAAAAAAAAATACTTAAACTATTCAATGCACCTAAGGGGCTGAAAGGTATTTTTACTCATAGTATGTTACTATGTAATAAAAGGTCATTAAAAAGATGCATGACCAGAATTAAAAATACATTTTCTTGACACTTTCTCATAAGTTGTATCCCTCAATACCTCCAACATATCAGGTTTATATAGGAATCTCTAGACTAAAGAACTTTTGTACATAACCAAAAATAACCAAAACATCATGCTCAATATCATAGAGTGAATTAGGAGTATTTAAGACAAAGACTTCAGCTCTGATAAATATTATTCTGCTTAGGGACACTAAGCAGTGATACCAGTTTAAAAAAGCATCAGCTATTTGTTACTAAATATTTGCTCTATAAACTGCACACAGCCAAGAAAAGAATCAATTATAAACACATTTAGCGTAAGTCTTTCACTGTTCAGTTTAACAGGGAGAAAAACAGTCCTTAACATCTGCGTTTTGCTGGCCAAAGGATCAGTACTTTGTATTATAAGCTATCTTGAAGAAAAAATATGAAGAATTTTCATGTCTGAAGTAATGTTTTACACTTTGTCAAAGGCCTCAGGCTACCACACACATGATAATCATTTGACTAATTGCATTTTGAGAGCAGTTTCTACTAAAAAAAAAAAAAGCATTTTAAGTATCATTTATAACGCCAGCATAATGGATTACAGTTTACTGTTCTGCACAGCTGACAATTAACCCTTATAACCTAAACTGAGCATTGAAATTCAGTAATCCCATAAATGTAAGCTCACATTTGGAAAAATACTTGGAGAACGATTAAAAAAATATGAATGTGGATCTCATTCACTAGCCAATTCTTTTTTTCTGATTAAGGTACAATTTCACACCAGTTAACACCACGGGAGGAAATAATAAAAGTATTTCTTACAAATGTAAGTTTCTGGACCTGTCAATTGAAGATTTATTGGCTGCAAATTGTACTTAGATTCTTAGATGTTTACATGAGACAATAACCATTACAAACACTAACTTTCCCAAGGCATCATCCACATCCCCTCGACTTGGTTCTTGACCCCGTACTCGTCCGCGGCAAGTTAAAGGCATAAGTTCATCAGCTGGATACGCATGCTCCTGCAGGGAAACAAAACAAGGGAGTAAGTTACAACTGTTAGAGCCGTTTCAGCAACTCTTCAGAGCCCATTAAAAGGCAGGCAAATTATGCTGTACTTCAGACAAACTGCATGACAATCACAGAACTGTTGAGGTGGGAAGGGACCTCTGGAGGTCATCTCGTCCAACTCCCCTGCTCAAGCAGGGCAACCTAGACCCAGTGACCCAGGACTGTGTCCAGACAGCTTTAGTGTATCTCCAAGGAAGGAGACTCCACAACCTCTCAGGGCAACCTGTGCCAGTGCTCAGTCTCCTTCAAGTAAAAAAGTATTTCCTGATGTTCAGAAGGAACCTCCCATGTTTCAGTTTGTGTCCGCTGCCTCTGGTCCTGTCACTGGGCACCACTGAGAAGAGCCCAGCTCTGTCTTCTTTACAGCCTCCCATCACACATCTGTAGACATTTATAAGATCCCCCCCCAAGCCTCCTCTTCTCCAGGCTGAGCAGCACCAGCTCTCTTAGCCTTTCGCCATAGGAAAGATGGTCCAGTCTCTTCATCATCTTAAAGGCCCTTCCCTGGATTCTGTCTAGTACGCCTGTATCTCTCTTGTACTGGGGAGACCAGAACAGAACACAGAACTCCAGGCATGGCCTCACCAGTGCTGAGTAGAGGGGAAGCATCCCCTCCCTTGACCCGCTGGCAATGTTTTCCCTAATGCAGCCCAAGACACCATTAGCTGCCTTTGCCACAAGGGCACGTTGTTGGCTCACTGTCAACGTGGTGTCCACCAGGACCCCCAGGTCCTTTTCTGCTGAGCTGCTTTCCAGCTGGGTGGCTGGAAATGATTAAACTGTGAACAGAGTAACAGGACCTCTCTCTCTAACCTCCCAAGGAAGTCTGCAACAACTAACAGCACATCCAAAAAAAACCCAACCCACCAATTAACTTGAAAAGCTAATTGTGTGCTTCCTGCAACAAGGTGCATGTGACCCTTCTTATAACGTTTTTTAGGCAGAAGGTATCATCTCAATGATGAATTTAAAATCTAAAACTAGTGTGGGCACTATCAAGTGGCTGGTATTTCATGGAGAAATTAGTGGAGATTAAGACTTTAAAGTCTCTTTGGAAACATTTCCAAATGAACATAAGTGACTCAGGGTCACAATGAGTGACAGATAAGAGAACTTAGGAGGTAAAATAATAAATTGGTTAATCACTACACAAGGCGTAACGAAAGATAACATTCACAAAAAAGCTTACCAAGACTGTGCCTTTTACAAATATAACATTTTTTTAAAAAGAGAGATATTGTTAATTTTTTTGGAAAAGCAAGTTACTTTCCCTTTCTCTAGAAAAAGCACTCTGCAACACAAGCTGTATTGTAATATTATTTCCCATCAGTCAGTCAGAAATAACGGGAGTGGCACCGCTGCCTAAATCAAGCACACTGATTAAAATGCCTGTCCCTATTGCCTCTCCAGTCAGTGTGAGTTTCAGAAGTTTCAATCACCATAATGAGATATCAAACAAAATGGACACAAATTTGAAATTCATCATTGCACAATAGGAGAGGTTTACTGAAAAATTTTCAGAGTGGTCAGTGACATTAAAAAAGGTGAATCTTAAATATATCAACAAATTTCAACGAACATGCATGAAACTGCCTCTCCATTAGAAGCCCAATACAAATTATTTGGAATGGAGCTTCTGTCTTGATTTCATCAGGAAAGTGGCTGCTGTACTGTGCTCTCCAATTTTACTATTAGTGGAAAACTAACATGTGGCAGGATAAAAAAGTTATATTACTGCACTGAAATTGCAAGTAAATACATTCAAAGTCTTTCCAAATATATGCTACAAAAAATAATCTGCATTCAAACTTGAAATAGAGAGGAAGAACATTCTTCTATAAATAAACAGCTCCTACAGCAGCTTCTTTTGAAACTGATGGTTTGTCTCCCCATCTATCACCCTCATAAATGTCTTGGTCTTTACTCGACTCTTTGTTCTCCTTAAGTTCAACTACAAAAGCCAGAATCTAGATCATTTTAATATGGCTCAGATGTTTCTGAATATCCGTGCAAAGTATTCAGAAAAACAGATTAAAGAAGTACACAACAAAAGCAATGTCAAAACTAAGATCTCTGGCTTGAATTATGGGAAAAAAGGTGATGAAAACTCTGGAAAAAGTGGACTTGTAGCTTTACAAATTCATAAGGAATTAGAAGCATTTTGAAAATTAAAAGTTCATTTTGTCTAGAGCAGGAAAGGCTACTGGGTCATGTGATTTCCCATCTTGTAACCTCACCCCTTTCAAGTAACCTCAAAGGAAGGTAATAGCAAGACCCATTAAATATAAAACATGGCACAAATGTTCCAATAAACATACGTCTGCAAAATACTATACCAATGGAGCTCAACAGACACTGGAATTTCCACAGATTCTGACCGACCAGATGATCATATTGCCTAATGTCAGGACTGTAAACTCAGGGCAACACAATATTTGAATAATCAAAAAAGATGTATTGCTACTAGTGCTGTAAACCAAGAAATACCTACTGGCATCAAGTGACTGACATTTTCATATATCCTTTCTGACAGTCAAGAAGGAAATAGTCCTATTACAAATATTGTCAAAGGATTGGAAAAAAAGCAGGTTTTTACTCAAAGCTCTTGTTAACAACCGAAAAAAGACAAGGGAGTTTCCCCCTTGCATGCAAACATGAATTTTCAGTCTTCCAAATATGCAAGGCTAAAACGCATATTAATAGAAACAGAAAATCAAAACTTTTCAGCTGTCTCTTTCAAAAGGAGCTGCAAAAATACTTAATTCTCTTGATGTCAGAATCAAGTCTGATACCCTAATCTTTTCCTCAACTTTAAACAAACAAGTCATATTTCTCTGTTTGTTTAGTGCTCCAGCATACGTGGCAAGTAAATATCCTTTTGGCTTCAAAGTTTCCAGGATAGTTGAAGCCATTCTTCTGAAGCAAGGAAATTCTGCATGAAAGAGATGTGCTAGACACCTACCAGTTCCCAATTTATCACACAAAGAACAGTAGGAGCATAGATCCTTTCTACCGGCATATAACATTTTATCCAATTTTGACAAATACGTAACAGTTTTTACTACAGAATGCCATGGGAAACACAAGCCAAATGTTTTTTCATGGAACCAGGTCCCAAGTAACTGCTTACAAATTATCATCAAAAAGCCTGATGTTTGTCAAACTGATAAGGTGTCAAAAGCAAGAGCTAATGTTAAAAACTGTACCCACTTTGAAAATACTCCTGCTGGGCTTTCTATCCATTCTAGAGTTCTCTAACTCTCATGTACTTTATAAACTTCTAATTCACAAGCTTTTATGCTTCTGTTACATATTAAAGTGTTAAACCATAATACAGAAACTGGGGCATGTGGCAAGATACTGTCAAGAGACAGTGGTTTGTCCTGCAGGAACTGGTGTAACTTAAAAGACGGGTTTCTGCAACAGCCACAAGGAAGGTACAAAAAGACTGTTAATGTAAACTCAGTAAGAATGTACTTTTCCTATTTATCTTATTCACATTTACAGTTTCTCCTCAGAAGTTTATTACTAATAGTATATTATTACTTGAGGGAAGTCAGTCCACGCTAAGTAATTATTCTGAAACATATCTCAACTAAGCTAACATATTTCAAGGTTGATTAGAGTGCAGAATGGCTCACATACCCAGAACATGAATACACCTGCACAGAAAATCACAAGCCATTTTAAAAGAAACCCTAGCAATTGTGGCTCACTATCATGTGACAGTCACACACTCAGAAGAGGCTATAGCGCGTAGATATGACAGCAGATCCCCTTTTTGTTCTACAAACTCTCTGTAAAAGAGCTACCAAACTGCATCTAACATAGCTTACCACAGAACAAATATTGTACATAATTTTTGCCTACAAAATAAGTAAGTTCAATTTGTATTCTTCAGAACCTGATGACTACAGACACCTCTTCCAGAGCTTCCTTTTCTGAGTAGCTTTAGGAGTCTGGAATTTCAAAGCAAATACTTTACCAAAAATGAAAACTGTTCATAGCTTGATGTGAGACAAATTGGTTTGAGAGAGATCAGGAATAGCGTAACAGAGTTACAGCTAGCAAATCCTAGCTACCATTCTGAAAGCCATCGTAACCCTCCTGACATAGCTCTTCCGAAAGTAACATTTGTTCATTGCTTTTTAAAGGCTATACAGGTGCTCTTAGTTATTCTAGCTTTGTTTTCACCCCAACCTCCCTGCTATTTCTCTAGAATGTAATGTATTGTATATTGCTTTCTCTCCCAGGTCTGCAATAACAACTCCAAAAAAATTAAACGAACAAGTATTTTACTTACCATATAATTGCTGTATGCATGATCAAACATTTCAAGCACTTGGTTTCTAAAAAAGACAAAAGAAAAAGCATTAATGGTCTGCCTCACAATGGCCTTTAACACACCATCTTAGAACAGCAAGATGTATTACACTTTAATATTTGAACATCAGTAACGAGTCCTCTACTAATGTACTCTACTCAAGTAAATTAAATACAGCATAATAAATTTTCCTAATTTGGCTACTTTCCTTCACGGCAGAGAGAAAAGACTATTTCTTCGTCTAACATGAAATTAAGTATTTGGGGATGTCTTTTACCCTGCCATGCGTCCCCTTAAATAGCTGTAGATGTCATCAACACATTAAAGCTAGAGATGGGACACCTTCCATGCTTGGCAAATAGAATTATGTTCTGCTTGTAATCATCAATACTAAAACCAACTGATACAGCATAAATTCCTGTCTGTGATTCAGAAAAGGGCAATAAATTATGAGGTACACCTCTTCCTTGCACTAGAAGTCTTGGCAAGCAAATACAAAAGAAAACTCTTGTAGATACCTTCATTTTACACGTTTGAAAAGCAGTCAAGGTGAGAGATGGTACTGTATAAAAAAACCCACTGGTCTTTTTGAGAGACAGCACTACTTCCAACTGTTCCTAACTGTTTTACTGAGGCAATGAGCATGCTAATTTCTAAGGTACCATAAACATAATTCATAATCTCTGCTGATAAGACTGAACATAAAAGAGAAAAGAACACCACAATCATATGCAAAATACCTGATTTAGTTCAATTACTTAAAAATTTAAGAAGCAGTTTTAACTCATCAAATGCACGAAGTCATCAAAAGAGCAGAATATGACGCTTTTTTCAGGTACTTCCTGGACTACACCCAGGCTGCAGTTCTGGGATCCGTCAGAGCAGGCAACATCCCACAGTTTGGCACACAAGTGCCATGTCCAGATGAACTAAGCACACAGTGCTCTTCAGTCATGTAACATTCAGAAAGCTCCTTAAAACTTTTATTTCTCTATATGCAGCTTACATTTACAGGGCATTTTCTGAAAGAATTTCTGTGACTGGCATGATCTTGTCATTAAATACAGATTCCCTGCCATTATTCAGAAATGATCCTGCTCGGTTCCCCCAAATACAAACTGTGGTGAGACATTACTTGGGTATGTCTGGGGCATCAGATGATACAGCCAGTGCAACTTACGAATGCAAAAATTTTAAAACCAATTGGTGAATGAAATTTAAACTCCTTATGTACTCACTCACATGAAGAAAATGTACAAAACATTATACACACAAAGTACCCTGACAACCCAAGATAGAAAGCCCCAGTAACTGTAAACATTGTCAGTTAAATAACAACTTACATCTAACGATTAATAACCATGAGAGTATCCAGAGAGTTTCTCCAGCAGACTTTTTGCATCACTATTCTGTGCAACTGATGGGAAGAGGTCAATGATGAAACTGCCTCAATAATATGCTTGATTACATATTTGTCTAAAAACAATCCCACTCTGTGCAGTGCAATGCATTGCCACCTATACTGTCATCTTTGTTCTTCAACTAAATACTACACTAAAAGAGAATCAGTTTCTTACGTGTACATGCATGGGGGACCAAAGTAGCTTATTTTATATACAGTAACTAGGCAAAAACACGTATAAACATTGACCTTTTTTATGACTCCCAAACACTCCCATGCTCCAGAGGCACAGCCATAATTAGACCAACTGACTATGGATTTCGATTTACCTTTGATCACTTTTACCCATAGTTACACGCAACCACTGGCTGCAGTCTTCAAGACTGGAGCTCCCAAGCGTGTGGCAGAAGGGTTTGACCCCACACGCAGCAGAGGCGATGAGGGGCTGCCTGCCCCAAATACCCGTGGCGACCTGACCCGAGGCACCAGCCCAGCTCCGGCACGCACACCTCGTATGCTGACCGGGCAGCGATGCCACGCATCTCGTAGGATGTTCGCGGGGGGAAAGGGAGGGACAGGAGAGACGCTCCCGGAGCTCTGCCGGGCGGGGGGCACACCCGCACCCACCAAGCCCAACCCAACCCAAACCCCGGGGTAGCGCAGATCCCCCTGCCCCAGTACGGCGAGGACCTGGTGAGCGGACGTCGGTACACCGCAAAGCCACCACGGAGAGTGGGCTCGGCCCGGGCCACGCCGGCCTCTGTCCCGGCCGCACCAGGCTCCGGCGGCCCCAAGGGCGACCCAACGCCAACGTCCTTCTCCCCTCCCCGCACTGCCGGCCCGGCCCGCCGCGGCGGCGCTCACCCCAACCGGCGCTTCTCCTCTTTGCTCATGGCCCCGGCGCCCGGAGCGGCCGCCAGCACGGAGGAGGCGGAGAGCAGACCAAGGGCCAGGAGCTTCCACGGCCGCCTCCAGCGGGGTCCCCGCTCACCGCCGCCGCCCCGCTGGCAGCCCGCAGCTCCGCTCATGGCCGCGGCCGCCTGCACGCTGCCGCTAGGCCCGGCCCCGGCCCATGTCGCCCGCTGCCCGCCCCTCGCAGCGCGGCAGCCACGGCTCCTAGCGCCGACGCGCAGGCGGAAGGGATCGGCCCTTCGCTTTCCTGTGGCGTAGCCAAGGAAACCGCCTCGTGCCGCCACTTCCGGGTCCCCCCACACGCGCCGCCCCGCCGGGCCAATAGGAGCGGGCCGGCCGCACCGCGAGGCGGGGGCGCGCGGGTCACGTGACGACGGCGGCGCCCGCGCGCTGGGCCGGAGGGCGACGTGGACAAAAGGCGGGGTGGGGCGGGAGCTGGCTCGGCTGCCGGCTCCTCCAGGCGGCTGCTCGCGGCCGGGGGGAGCGCAGGGCAAGCGTCTCCTTCCCTCGCCACCCCCCGGCAGCCACTTGAGGTGCGCTGCTTTTTTTTTTTTTTAATACGGAACTCCCAATTTATATTGTCACACAGGCACACAAAACCAACCTCCCGCGGTGGAAGGGAAGAGCTGCTTTTATTTTCACCACAAGCGTTTTTACAGTTATAAGCGAGATACAATGTTTCATATCCTGTCCTTCCAAAGTGACAGCCCAGTGCAATCCCACGGCGGTAACAGCCCCCGGCCCTCTCCCCTCAAGGCACCGCCCCCCCAACCCTCCAGGCGGGCAAAGGCGATTTATTATTGTTCCGAGTTTACAAGCGAAATAATTCCTTCCAGGTTAAGTGTAGGAAATTCCAAGAAGGTGACAAAAATTACTGAACGGGTGGATTATTATAATTTTTGATCAATGATCCGGTGTAACCTGGCAGATTGCTGACCTCTAAATTGCTGTCACCTGTACACAAGTCTGGTTACATACTGGAAAAATGCTACTCTCTATCCTTTTGCAAATATCTGAATACACCGAAAATATCCACAAAAGCAAAAAATTAATCCCCTGGCCACGAGGAACTTCAATTTAAATTGCAGAATGAGGCAATGTACAGGCTAAATATTCCCTGTTCTTTCCCATCCCACTTGAGAAAAACAAATAAGCTGAGCATCCATATTCAACGACTCAGTTCTTTAATATTACAGGGAAATATTACCCAGATCTAAGGCTGCCATAGAAAAATTACTATAATGGGAATGTTTATGTTAAATACTTTCTATACAGATCTATCTAATTCATACTGGCTGTAAACAGCTTTTGTAGGAGACGGCAGCCTTTTTTGAAGAGAGTTGCTGTCTTGTACAAAGCACTGTACTAAAAAATGTCACGTCCCCTAATTTTATCATGGCTAAAAGAGACTGCTGCTGCTTAACTGCAAAGCACACATAAAGTCACTTAACGTTCAGTACCAATTACAAATAGATAATGGTTAGTAAAAACAAAGTAGCTGACAGTGAAACAACTAATGATTTGTAAAAGAATTGTCTGACAGTGGTTTGTGTGTTTACAAATTAGTATTTTTGCATAAAATATAAGGAAGAAACTAGTCAAAGTACTTTTGCAAGGAAAACATCTGTGACCTTAATGTTTCTGTACCACAGTATGGCTTCTGGAATAAATAGGAGTTGTGTTTATTTTACAATAGTGACGTTGCAGTTGGTCCAGTTACTCAACAGCGTTCTTTACTTATGCAGTAATATTTGCCTGTTCCTCTAGTGTCAATTCTCTGTTAGTATTATGGTATATTTTGATAGCATTAAATAATAAGACTTTGCACAGTTTGTTGAAGTTAAATGCCAACAAGTATTATGCTCTCAGGACTTTGTTATTTCTTCCCTTGTCTTTATGGGCGTAAATCCTGCAATCCTTACTGTATTTATCATTAATCTCTGCTGTCCTGTACTGTTATATTTATTCAGGAACAGTCTGAAACACCAGGCCAAATTTTTAAGGTGCCTTAAATTAACTTCTAAAGTGAGGTCTTGAACTCTAAAGCCCAATTTATTAAAATACTGGTTTTCCTTTCCCAGGTTTTCTGTGCACAGTCTGTAAATTGTGCATGCAAATACCCCATACAAGCAACTTTGTGCATAGATCATGATCTGATACAGATGATAATATGCCAGCTATGAAAGCAGTGGGTCTCATTTTAATGACTGCTTTTGATATGTGATTCTGGCCTCCAAAATCTAAGCACATGTGAATAACCTTTGGCTACTTTTTGCTTTAGTTAACTTCTGTATTAGAAATTATATGCAATGATTATGCTGTTTCACAGTTATACCAAATTATTACATAATTTCCATACCTAAAAAGGCCTACAGAACTGGGTAGCTCAATGAGAATGGCAGGACTCTTAATATACTGTATTAGATAATTCTAAGATTCACCTAAGTGAATATATTTTATGGTGGGAAGTAAAACAGAAAGATGCCATCTAATAGTTATAGTTACTGTAAACATTCTCATCTTTCCCTTCCATAAAATAAAACAAAATAAAATAGCTGTAAAGTGCTCTGGAAGGCTAAATAACCCAGAAGTGCAGAGTGGGACTGAGAAACCTGTTCCCATATTTTCCCCATTTTAAATATAGCAATAAGAGAAAAAAAAAAACCAAAAAAAAAAAACTTGCTTGTCTTTAGTATCTGTCAAAACTTTAAAATAATTAAGTAATGAGTTTGCATAGAGCATGGCTTTTGAGCAACCTACTACATTAACTATTTGGTTCTGTTTACTAAAAGTTTTATTTATTTCCTGTATACTGCATGCAAATACTAAAAGCGTCCTCAAATAGCAATGTATGTACCAACCACCTAAGAATCATAGCAGTACTTGTCAAATCCATGCATTTAAAAATCATGAGCTAAAACACCTAAGAACAGTTAAGTTGTTAAAATAGCTTTACAGTTGGGGGTGAGTTGCTTTTGAAGAATTCAGCAGTCACATTTTCTATAACCATAAAAGGTAGCAAATTTTAAGTGAGAGATGAGGTTCCCCAACAGTAGCCTGGTTTTAAACAGTGTGGGCTTTAACCAAAAAGAAACTATCACTCATCAGTCAGGAAGGGATCTGTGCTAAAACTGCAAGAGCTGGTAATACCACAACAAAGACCCTTCCCTCTAGCCCAGACCCAAGTAAATATTCACAAGCAAACAGGGATTACTGGAGTAAATAAATCCTGCAGGGCTGGGCTGAAAAATGCTTCTTACTTTTCAGAGTTTTGCTGTGTGTAACTATCTTCTCTGTTTTCTTCTGTGAAAATATCTTTTGCTTCTTTTGCTTCTGCGCTTTTCACTTCCGTGTGTGAAGATGATTCATGTTCTGGCTTCCCTTCAACCTCACCAGCCTCTGTATCTCCTGTGACCTCTATGGTGCTAAACTCACCCTGCCCTGGCACCAAAGAAACCAGCACATCTAGCAGTCCTGTTCTTGGGTTTTCTGCATCCAAAACAGGCACTTGCATTATGTCTGAACTTTCAGCAAGATTATGAGAAAAGCTCCCAGTCCCTACCTCCACCCGGATGGCATGGCTATTCCCTGCTCCTCCTTCCTCCTCATCTAATCCTTTGCCTTCAGACACATTTTCAGTGTGTTCCTCTGGCTGCAAGCTATCACTTTTGCAGCTTCCCACACCGGTGTACCAAACGCTTTGCTTGATCTCCACCTCTGCCTCCTGAGGCATATCTGAGCTCTCCACCAACCATTCTGCTTGTGCCATGTTGCAGCCCTCCTTGGACACATTCACTAAATTTGTGCCATCTGTCCCCAAACTAGATGAAGATGGCTGGTCCTCCTTGAACTCCATGCATTCTGCTGCACCTTTATTCATCACCGTCAGGCTCATTTGAATTTCTGCTGCAGCCATTTTGCTTACCTCGTTGTTCCCCATGCTGTGCTCTTGCAACTTCAGTATCTCATCTTCACAAAACTCCTTTATGTTCTCAGCTGGAGTATCTGCTGGTATCTCAACTGTTACCATCAGCAAACTCCTTATCTCATTCACATCATCAGGGGATTTACAACTCTTTTCTTCTGACTTGCTTTCTTTCATAGGATTATCCCCAAACCCTCCTTTCCCTGTGTTTTCATTCTGGGAAATAACCCTTGTCTCAGTATTTGCTCCTTGGTCATTGCTTTCTTCTGTACTATTCTCTTCCAACCCTGTTCCTACCACATTTTTGCTCTGAGATAATTCTTCCATCATTTCTTTTTCTACCTTGATTTTCTTTTCAGCATTCCCTAAAATCTCTGCTTCTGCTACATTATCATTTGGGGAAGTCAGTTTTATCTCAGCAACTTTTTCCTGTGCTTTGTTTTCTTTTTCAGTGCCACCCACAAATGCAGCATCCGTTGCCATTTGACTCTCAGAAGTTACCTTCTCCTCCACTGCTCCTTCATGTACCTTAAGTTCTTTTTTAGGGCTAGATCCAGAATCTTTCACTGCAGTTTCAGTCCCAGGAGCTACTTTTTCCTCCACAGCTACTTGTGTCTTAAGCTCCTTCTCAGTTTTCACTACATCATTCTCCGAAGCACTTTTTTCCCCCGCAACTTCCTGTTTTGTAAGGGTAGCTGAAAGGGACTCCAGGTTTTCACTGATGTCTGTAATGACCACGTCTTCAGTTTTGCTTTCCTGATCACCAGCTGTACTAACAGAAGTGACAGCTTCTTTGTCTGATAACTTTCTATCATCAGCACCCTTCTCCCAAGAAATTTTTTCCATCACAATGAGTGTTTCGTCACTTTGAATTTCTGTGTCTGACATCTCGGCTCGGGTGGTGGAAGGCTTCTTCGCAGGCGTGGTTTGTGCTGATCCTGAAGGGGTCTTCAGGTCTGTTAAGCTGGACACACTTTCAGAGGGCAAATTCAAGTTATCTTCAAAGAGGTTGTGCTTCTTCATAATGGCAGCTTCTTTTATCACTAAATAAAACAGAAAGAACAATCTTTTGGAAAAACTGACATGGGTACCTTGAAGAAGGTACACTGTTTGCCTGAGTTTCTAATGTTATACATTTTGATATCACAGACAACAGTAATTTTCATTCTCAGCTTGCTTTTTTTATTTCTTGGGGGGTGGGGTGTGTTTATCTGTTCTGAATAATGCAACATCATTACTGACCTAAGCATTGCTGTAACAGAAAACTGCCAGAGGACCTGCAATGCACAAAGGTCATGTTTCGATGCAGAAGTATTTACACTGAACATATGAATAAAAGTGTGTTTGTTACACTAATTATTATATATAAGAGGGTCTGTTAACACTTACTGTGCAATACATATGTTTGTCTTTTATCTAGGGTATAGACAGACAGATCCAGACAGATACAAATATTTTATATATCGGTATATGCCATCAAGAATAGTTTTGTTTTCTGACACAAAAGCAGAGATCTGCAGGGAATACTGCACTGGCATCAGTGATGTAAAGGAAACTGCATCCAGCAGTACATTTCATTTGGGGAAATTAATTTCTGCTGCCATTAGATATCACCAAGTCTTTGCAAATAAGAGCATAATTCCACTCCTTGGCCCAAGGGATCAAGATAAAATGAGGTTGGCAGAACTACATTTTGTGAGAAATAGGCTTGTGCCAAGCTATCACCTTGAGTTTCCCAGGTTTGGTAAAGTATAATTCAGATTTTAGGGCTGGCCACACAGCTTTAGTGATCTGAATCCAAACACTGTAGCACCGTAACCATCAGTCTGCGGCCAAGTGGGACCTGGGTCTGAAACAGCCAGGTTAGGGCTCTGGGAAGCTCTGAAGCAAGAGCTCCTGGGCCCACAGCTGAAATGTTATTACTGCCACCTCAAGAATGTCCTCACCTTTCAAGGTTTCTTCAAGCAGTGTCTGATATAAAATCTCTTCATATACGTTCTCTACTTGGATCACACTGGTGTAATCAGCAAAAATGTACTGTTCGTATTTCTGTAGCTCCTGTGCAGATAGAGAAAAAAGGAACAGATATATAAAAATGAGAGATTTTGAGAGTCCTACTTCAACACAGCACCGTGGAGATGCCATCTAGCAGGTCTTGCGATGCTCCTTGCTGGCTCTTGAGATGAACTATTTGAACTATGAATAAATGAACTATGTATGTTCACAATTTATTATGCACTTGTCAAACAGTATTCTTGCACTAGTATTACATTTAAATGAACTATAGAACATTGCCATCTGCACGATAATAAACAATTCTGAAATAAATAGCTGGTGAGGAAACATCTCACTCACTGTCCACAGTGAGCGTGGGAGAGACAGGGTTTGGTTTTGTTTTTCTAATAGGTGTGTAACATTTGTAGCTTACTGATTTATACGCATTAGGCTGTCTAGACAATAATTGAGTCATTATCACTAAGCAGCTGTTTGGTGGCCTATAAAAGGTAAATTAAGTGACCTCTGCCTACTTCTAGAAGAGGCACCTACATACAAACATCTGGATGTTTTCAAGTAAAAACTTGGCTGGACATGTCAACTGTGCCATACATTTGCTTCTAGAGCTGACTGCTCATTTCTGCAGAGGTACAAATCAAAAGGTTTGTGGGAAATTAAACAGAAAGAGCTTGTGGGAAGATTGCACCACCACTGCTTCCTTCGTCCTGTAGGACAGAGACACAATGTGAGACTCCACGCTCTCTACATATATTCAGGGTGATGAAATGTTGCCCTGGAGCATAGACCCCATGTCTTGAAGGCACTGTTGACACTGGACATGAGACTATTTTTGGAGGGATATTAAAGTAGAGTGACATACAGAAGAGAGTGATTTTAAATATAATTTTTAAAGTTGTAAGTTTTAATAATCCATACGCAGACTTGCAAGTATAACTTGGCAAAATACTTGGTTTTAAACTTGGTTTTGAAGCTGAAACAAGCTGGAGAGCAACAGCAAGAGCAGCACACTGTGGGTGAGAGCTTTAAGCCTCCAGGAACTGATGAACATCAAGGGAAACAAAAGGGCAGAGGGGCCGGGATGGCTTAGGGCAGTCATGTTTTAGCGGGTAGGGTGAAAATGCAAGAGGATATGCATGGGCTTCAAGAAGGGTACAGACTATTTTGAGCCAAGGTGAACAGCATTCCAACTGGCCTCTGATGTAGCCACATTGATAACATCTCCACAAAACTCTGGTAGCCAAATTTGCTGAGTACTAACCTACTCATATGATTAAGGGCAACAGAGATAGTGTCTGCATGTTTGTTTCCTGGTTGTTGATGCAATTACTTCCATTTAAAATCACTGAGGGCGAGTGCGCAGCCTGTCTGCTTGCTGCTCCTGCTGCCCAAGCAGGCACTTGGCTTTGAGGGAGGTGCATGGTCACAGCCGTGCCTCGGCATGCTGCTCAAGAGGAAGTGCCCTCTCCCATAGACTGAATTTCAGCCTGCAGCAGGGCTGCTGAACACAAGGACAAGCTCATAACCTACAATCGTTACTGTCGAGAGGAGTCCAGTTTGAGGGGACTTCAGATCTCTAGGGAAGAAATGGAATGGGGATGGGCAAAGGAATGCAACTATCTTTGAGAAAAACAAGTATATTACAGTTTCCCTCTTTCCTGAAATCTTCCTTATGCTCCACATCTACCCAGTCCACAAACTGTCAAATCTAAGTGTCATTTGGCCAAGGAGGCAGCCAATCAGCATGAGACTCTGAAAGAAAACAGCTTTACAGAGTTGAGGATTTACTGTAAGGTGTTAATCCTTCCCTGCCTTTTATTACTGTTTTTTTGTAAATCACAGAAACCTACTGGTTTGCACGTTGATGCCAGTGTCTTTTGCATTGTGGGCAAAGTAATCTGTACCAGTGCTTCTTGAAATATCTTCTTCCGGATAGTGCTGCTGTCATAATCATATTGCTGTCAAAACAGACAAAAAGAGAAACAAGCCCAAACGTGTTTTGGATTAATCACTCATAGGAAGAACTGGTTCTTGTTGTCATGTAACTGGTAATGGGTGAATCTCGAAGGATACCACATCATGGCTCCACTCAGGGGTTTGAATTCTCATCCAGGTTATTCCAGCTTTTACAAAAATACTCCAAAATCTAGTTTTCTGGGATCTCTTTCCCTTATTTTTTTTATACCTAGAAACAGCCCCCTGACTGCCGTCTCCAGGTATTTCTGCACTGCCTCTTCCGAGAGTAATGAATTCTAGGGGCAGGCTATTTTAAAGCTAATAAAAATTTATTTACCCAGATCCACAGCATCATATCCAGATGATTTAACTGCAATTAAAGGGACTGCACATGTAAATACTTTTACAAGTGTTTGCCCAGAACTAGGCTTAACCCCCCAAATGAGCAGCTTTGCTACATGCCACCAAATCAGTATTTCCAGCTAATGGTAAGAGATATATTTATGAGATAAATTCACATAAATTCACCTAAAATATATTCTCCATTTCCAAAAAGGCAAAACCAAAGTTCTTCCCGTGCAAATGCTGCTGCATTACATTTACCTTCAATACTCTCAGCTTGACTTTTTCAATAGTTGTTGCAACTTTTGCTGAGTCTGCCTGGCGACTTGGAGAGAACAACTGCTCAAAAGTATAAACTGCATTTTCCATCAGCTAAAAACAATAATTTAAAAAATCTGTTAAAGACCAGTAATGTAAAAATCCTACATATGTAAAGAAGCATGATAAATGTGTTAATTTAAATTGTATTTTTGAGAAGATGAAATGGAGAAAGAGTAACAGGCCTAAAATCAATAAATATTTCAAGTACTTTATTGTCGAAGGGGAAGAAAAGCTGTGTTTAGTTTAGATTGCAATGCTCAGTTTTGGAATGGGAAACTCAAAAGAATATTATTCAACACAAGAGAATAAGAAAATTAAAATACCTCAACTTCTATCTGGAGTTTACAGGCAGGTCAATACTAGAAAGTCTGCTAATGTAACTAAGCAAACAGTTATACCAGCAAACTTACTTGGAGTAGATTAATTTATACTGACCAAAGATTTTCTGATGTATTTCAGTTCTCTGAAGGTTAGCAAGCACAGGAATGTTGCAATGAATAAAGGAAATTAAGCCTTAGTATCATTATTATGCTATCATGGCTTTCTTGTATAGATTTATTCTCATGTGACCATCCAACCTGATGGTGACAAAAAGTAGAATCGATCACATATATACAAAGGCCATAGACAAAACTCTTTATCCCCAGTGAGAAGACTCCCATTGACTCCTACCAGATTCTAATCATCTTAATCATTAATACTGCAGATAATTTTTTTAAAAAGAAAGTTATCTGTAGCTTTCCTTATAATACAAATAATTACCAGTAAAAATTACACAGAGTGGAATAACTTCACACAGAATTATGTTAGGCTAGCATTTGCTACATTTTCAGGTTATCCAGAGTTTCATTAAAAAGATTAAACCCCCTACTCTGAAAAGGTATTTCAGAAAAACAGTTCTGCAAGTGGTAATTGTGTCTACCTAATGAGGTTTTGCTTTTTTTAGTTAAGTGTTTCCATTCAAATTTTAATATATTGTTATTGGAGAAGTACAGGGAGGCTGTCCATACAGCTGGGTCTTCCTTTGCATCACATGGGACCACCCCAGTGGATATACAGACAGCCATACATGCATACTTATGGATAAGACATGCTTTTAAAATCCTCTTTGGCTAGGGGACAAAGGTTGAAGGTCAATTCTTTTAACTGACCGAAGATCATGTAAGATTGGATTATAGAGACTGTAATTGTAAATGGAAACGTAGAAGATAGAGGTTTACTCAATTTGTGCATGCATCAGGAGGCTGTAAACACTCATGCACTGCAGGACCTTGGATACAAGAAAAAGACAGGATCAGCACAGAGTTAAGTCCAAAGATAATTAAAAGATGAGCTACTCAGTTTTAATTTAAATTTTTATTTGAAGAGAATTGTAAATTGGTGTACTTCTGGTGAAGTCACTAAAGCTGCTTTATTTATTTATGCCAGTTGAGCACTGTGCTCCCAGATTTCCTAAAACTGGCCACTAGAGGATGCCAAGCTCCCAAACCAAGAAATCCTGCTCCAGCCTCCTCACGAGTTACAGTTAAACCAAATGCTTCTTTTAAATTAAGACTACACCAGCATAGACATGCCCGACCTTCCTCGTTAATAAAATAAATGCTCATGCACACAAAGTGAAACTACTTACTATTTTTATGAGAAAAATACCAGCCTTTTAAAGAGAGAGAAGCAATGACAACATTTTTAGATACCAGCCTTTTAAAAAGAGAGAAGCAGTAACAGCATTTTTAGAACAACTTGTGCTTTAACTTATTTATTGTGAATTTTGACTCCTGTGTAGAAAAAAAAACACCACTTGGTTTGTATCTATTTTCGCTCTACTTCTTTGTCTTGACTTACGGTCTTCACTTACTGAAAGACATTTTATTTGGCAGCATTTTGGAATGGTCCCCCTGAAAGACCCAGACATGAAATTAGAATTTTATTTCTGAATAATTATTTGGCTGCTGATCATGGCTGTACTTAGAGGAGCTGCTTTTTAAGAAAACCCTATCCCAGCACTGTGCTAAAACTTGCTTTCCATATTCATAACTCCCACTACATAAAACTGGACCAACTCCATTTCACAAGATTAACAACTAGATTATTTAGTTTCTCAACTATGAATTAAAATCACAGGATTCAACATAGAGCTACAAGGCCTGGCAATCAAAAGAAGTCTACTGGCCAGCTTCTAATAGATTTCTGGCCAGGCATCTAGACAAAATAAAAGCAAAGCAAAATTATAGCCTATACCAATACACACTAATGGAGAAAAAAGAGGTGGAGTTCATCAAATGATGTCGTCACTTGAACCATTCCCATGAGAAGTGAAGTTGGTGAAAGAACATACATGCAGCTACATCCTGAGACATCATCTTGTCTAAGTAATTGTCAGCTGCTAACATTACCTTACTTTATATTAATGAGAAAATAAACTACCAAGAAGGAGACATTCCATTTCAGTATAATATTTTTAAGACCCTTCCTGAAAAATCAATCCTCAAGAGTGGAAATCAGGTAGATTTTAGCCATGCCATTGGTTACAAGCCTAACTTTCTTGGATGCTGAGACACTAAGAATTCCGACCATGAAAGTTCAGGAGAAACAATGCACCCAAAATTTTTCTGCCTTGCTGAAAGACACACATGCAACCTCACAAATATAAATGTCAAACAGCTTCTAGCTGTGATTTTCTTAGATTTTGTTATCTGTACTTTGATTAAGAGATATTCTGGGACCCTTGCACAGCTTTTTATCAAGATCACTTTGAAGCAGATTAGAAGGAGAAACCTAACCTGTTCTCCCAGGAGGAAAAACTGGATCTTACAGTACCTCTTGCATGAAGTTCTGTGTCCTCTGAATCACAAAATCAATGTGATAGACCTTGAAGCGACTCTTTAGGTCTTGAAGGAGCTCCTGCAGGAGGTTCACTTTCAGATAGCAGGGCTCCATTTTCGCAGAGTTGAATGGTAGGTTCATAAGCTGATCCACGTTCTGCATTCCAGTGGAAGAAGAACAGGTTTCAAGAGAAAGCAACCAGAGGCAATTTTTTAGTAGAGAATGTAACAGTGGCCCTAAATCAAATTCTGATATCTACACTGCAGCTGCACAAATACCACAAGACTTTCTAAATGACAAAGCTAAGTGCTCACATACTATCACCTGGGAAAGCCAAATACTGTCAGTCAAGTTCTAGCTAGAAGGTGCTTACGCTAATATAAAAGGCTCCAAATATATTCATGTCTTACCTCCTTTAGCTTTGTGATATCATTTGTCTTCTGAAAGTCCTGGATGATTTCATTAACTTCTTTATCAAAAAGTGAGCGGACTTCAGCGAATCCAGAACTCACTGGACCCATGAGCTCCTCTAATATGGATGTGAGAAATGGCTGGATATTTTCTGTGCAGCACTTCTGGGCAGGCTCAGAAACAGTGGCTGGAGTGTCAGAAAATACAACTTGCATTTAGGCTACTAAGAGATACAGTGAAACAAGTAATCTGAACTGATTTACTTTACAATGAATTCAGTGATTCTGTATTTTTCCCTGGAGTCACACCTCTGCAAAGGTGATGAGGGTGATGAGAGTTTATAGTTTTATGAGTGACAGTGAAATATCTTTTCCCATGCCCCACCTAACCAAACGCCAGCAGCTTGAGGGCACTGTGAGAGCAGGGGAAAGGGCAGCTCTTAACTACTGATACATACTGGGAGGTTTGCACAGAGCATGCCCAGGGTGACTTTATGAGGAGACCTCCAAACTTGGTACTCTACAGTTCACTGAAAGCATCCTAGTCTGGTATATGAGAATATCAACAGAATATTCTGAGTTCTGTTAAAACAGCTCCTAAATTATCAGCTATTTATTTGGTCGTTTAAGCAACACCAACTCATGTTTTGCCTGCTTTTTACACTCATTTTTCTATTCATAGAAAAATTATAATTACTTCACATTAGTTTAAAACCACCTAAGAAGGCCTTTGGTTTAAGTATTCTTTGGTAGGCTATAAATTTGTCACAGAACCAGAACCTGGTTTTGTGGCACATTCCTAGACATCAGGCAAAAAACACTACGCTTTTAATTATGCTTATGCGATCTGTATCTTTCTTACATAAGGCTGTCCAAATGACAATGAAAGCAGAATGAGCAACTCTTGTCAGAATATTCAAAACCTGTCAGCTCTAGCTCCAACTTGAGAAGACCTAGTATCTTCACAGACACAACGGCCACAGGTATCATTTCCCATCAAAGGCAGCAGAGGCCCAAAGCATTTGTTTTTTGAAAATTAGTGTCTTCAGTTTGATTTTTCAAAACACATGAGGATTTCAAAACAATGACATCTGGTGATTTAAGCAAGACAATGGGGAACATTAAAAAATTGCTTCAAAACACAGCTGTTCCTCCACTAACCTTTGATTTTTCCAGCTAAGAAGTTTTTGGAGTTCAGAATCTGATCCATGTCTGAACGAATGGTTCCTTCAAGGGTTTTTGCAAAATCTCTGCATTCTTCTTTCAAGGTACTTAATCCTTCTGCCACCTGCTGCAGGACTAGGCCATAAGTTTCTTCTACAATCTAAAACCAAATTAAATTAAGAAGCATAGATCAGAATCAGCACACACAGACAACTGCTACGAGAAACAACTGGCCTGCAAATATCAGTACTTACACCAAACCAGGCTCGCTTCCTGTCATTCCTCTTTCCTTTCATTTTAGGTAGAATCATCGTCTGAAGGTTAGGCAGGAGTTCCTCCATCACGAGATTGCTCAGGATCTGTATAGTTAGAAGATTAAAATGACATGTTGACACTCTGCTCTTCGTCTGAAAACTGAGCACTCGCATCACAGAGTGATGTGCAAATACAGGCAACCTCAAATATACAATGGTTTAGCCATCCCAGGTTGCCAGGAGGACCAAATTTAAAATATTAGTTATGCCTGAGGGAAGCTCCATGAATTTCATCTGAAGCATCTTTCACTGAAAGACTGAGAAACTGTGCAACAATTGACAACAGATGAACTAAGATGGTGAACTAAGATGCCCATTAAAATTTACTGCATGCCATTATGACATTGCCATATGAAAATCAATGGAGCTAAAATGATTTATATCAGCTGAGCAACTGGATCAAAAACATTTAAAAAGTTGGCTTGCTGACTGCTGCTTCCCCAAACTGACCTTGTTCTGGGACACTCACACCCTCCCAGAGGAGGTATCATTGAAGAAAAATTGTTCTAAAGACTCATCAGACAAAGGATGCTTCTGATAGGAATAGAATTGGCCAAGAAAAGATGGATATGACCATACCAACCTGAATCTCTAGCACTTTTTCAGGTGAGCATCAGCTTCACAATTCAAATAAGAAAAGAAGATGATCCCAGAAAAAATAGGATATAGGACTGAAACAGAACCCAGAAGTGTGGGTAATCTGTGAATCAAATAATTCTACTCTATCTTATTTTTTTTCAAATATGTGTAACATGATCCAAAAGATTCATTAGGTCCAGCCTAATCCTGAGGCAAAAGGGATAAATTAAATATCTGTTGGAGTTTGTGAAAAACTTTTCAAGCAATTTCTTTTGTCACTAAAAGACAACTATATTGGTCTAAAACCAATAAAACTTTCACATTGTAGAATTCATATACATTAAAGTCTCCTGCCAACACCTCCAGATTCTTGAACGAAACCCATGAAATATATAACCTAACTCTGGGACAAAGGTGCACCACAGCAGATAGGCAGGAGGAAGGAAATTGTCAAAGGGGCCTCTACACATCAAACGCTCATGACGGAATGTAGGAAAACTGAGGAAAAGATATCACTGCCCCATTTTTTTATTATTGCTGTAAGTATATTGTCAGTCTATCACTGCTGTATTTTTCTAAATTGACATTGAGTACTTTTCTCCCTCAAAAACATTTTGACTTTGAAAGAGGTTCAGTGGTTGCAGAAGAGATGCATCACTCTCTCTGATCCCAGCATCCAACTGGCAATTTGGTCTTGCAGATGGTTCCAATTAGAAAGAAAAGACATTACACTGGGAACAGAGATGATACCAATTTAGGGGAGTGGTCAATACACTGGCAAGCAAAGCTGCTATTCAGAGGAACCTAGATGGGCCGAAGAAATCGGTGGACAAAAACATCATAGAGGTCAGCAAAAGTAAATGCGTAGTCCAACATCTGGGATGGAAAAATTCCATGTGCCAGTATAGACTGGTGACAACTGTCTGGAAAGCAATTTTGCAGAAGAGGAATTGGGCATCCTGGTGGACAAGAAATTCAATATCGATCTGCAGGGTACCTCCGCAGCAAAGGGCAACAGCAGGTCAAGGAAGGAGAACATTCCCCTCTATTCAGTACTTGTCAGACTGCATCTGAAGTGGTGTTCAGTTTGGGGCTCCCCAGTACAAGACAGATCTTGACACATTGGAGTAAGTCCAGGAAAGGCCACCATGATGATCAGGGGATGTAGCACATGACACATGAGGAAAGGCAGAGGGAACTGGGTTTGCTCAGCCTTAAGAAGATAAGGCTCAGGGGAGACCTTATTGCTGTCTACAGCTACATAATGGAGGATGTTGGGCAGACAGAGCCAGACTTTTCTTGGAAATGTACAGGGAAAGGAAAAAGGTGATGGTTACAAGCAGCAACAAGGGAAATAGTAATCAGGTATTAAGAAATATTTTTCATCATGAGGGCAGTCATGGGAACAAGTCATCCTATTTCCAACCTTGGATAGCTTCAGAACTCAATTGCACAAAACTCCTAAAGTTGGCTCTGCTCTGAGTGGGGGATTGGGTCAGATAACCTCCAGAGCTCCCCTTTCAACTCAACTGTTCCCAACAGTTCTGTGGTTCTCTTGATAGCATCACCCAACTTTGTACAGAAGAATAATCAAAGTCTGGCTTCTTCAATACAGAAAGAATGAAATGGATTGAGACAGATTCCTGCTTTCATTCACTGGCACACATTTCAGGAGTTTTCTTCAGAATTAACCATTCTGTCAGGCTTTGAACCTCCTCTGCCTAGATTTGAACTACAAATTCTTCTTTGCCCGCGCCACTCAGATGCACCAATCTGGGAATAAATACACAGAGTTACAGGCACACATTTAATTTGGAGAGTCTAAGCTTTTCTCTCAATTTTTTTATTGATGGACACTGTATCTCTGGCCTGAGAAAGCCAGAAAGATGTCGCTTTCTCCTGCGCTTTCCTCTTGCTGTTGGTCAACAAGGCAAACTATGCAAGCAGAGGGAAACAGTTCATCATGGGACCTGCCCTATCTCTATTTCTTTGTGATCTCAGGTCTCTGAACACATTGATTATGGAGGCATTTATCAGTGCTGGGGATATATGCTGGATTCTTGAATTTCTCTACTTAAAGCATCTCAATTTTTAACTGAAGACCTCAGTCCCGTATTTGGTTTAGTAATTACTCATCTTCATGCTTCAGAGCAGGGAGGGACATCTTTTATTTCTGGACGTGTTTGTTTTCTGTTCATAGATCTTGCCTGGGTATGTTTGTACTGGCCCACAGTTACAGATGCCCTGCTGCCAATTTATGATGACAGAGGCAATACTATCGTGCACGTGCTATACAGAACAGCATATAACCATTTCAAGGCTCTTTATCTGTCCTGACTGTACAGCACACATGAGGTTGTCCACAGCTTCTTGAAAGCTCTCAAGTGCAGTGGATATTCTGCAAATCACAGGGAGACATAGTAACCCGATTAAAAAGCAGACAGAATGTATCATAAGGTTCTGTACATTTCTCATTTTCTCTGGATAAAGGATTACTAGCTTGCTCAACAGCTTCAGTAAAGTCTCACAGGCAATGTATGTAGTCCTCCTTCCTTTCCAGCAAGGCTTGAACAGAGCTTTTGCTAAGTAATGCATATTTGAACCCAAGTCCTTTTCTGGCTTTCAACAACAGCCCAGCAGGGTCCTCATTCAAGGACCACTGCTCTGATGCATCCAGCTGCTGGCTGAACCAATACAGAGTGCAAAAACACCACTCAACTTTACATTTCATCATGCCAGTGCTTTTTCATTTGTACCATTTCATTCGTGCCAGTGCTTCCTGACATTCAACCTCACGTATTACAGCTGCCTGAGAGGGTTTTAGGCATGCACCAACAACACGATAGGGAAATAGCAGGAATTTAGACAGCAAAAGTAAGAGGGTTCTGACTGCATGCCACGTTGTGTAAAACAGCACTTTCTGGGCGTAAGACAGTCCCTACAGAAATATAACACACAATACTTTATGCCTCTAACATACCTATGATATGCAATACCCTATTATTGTTGTTTCATGTAACTTCAGTACTTATAGATCATGCCACAGCACCACTCAAATTCAGCTATGCTGACTCAAATACCTGTCAAAACCAATGGACTAATTCAGGTTCTAAACAAATGGGTGACTTAAAAAAAATCTTACAACTAACCCAAACTGGAGCACCGCAGACCAAATAGTATATATGACAAGGGATCAAATATATTCTGAAGAATCTGAGCTCTCTGGAAACATTTTTAGGAACGTCGGATTGGCTTTATATTTCTGTACTAAAAAGTGCACTGGAGAGGTTTGGGGTTTTTAAATCCTTTATTCATCTATTCTTGATTTACCAATCTGTTATTTCCACATTCATGCAGATCAATGGAGTTACGCTAGTATAAAATTGGTGTGCTGTAGTGCTCTCAACTCTGAGGCTGTACTGTACTGTTGCTTCTAACAAGCGTTGTCAAAAATTTCCTGGTTTTAACCCTGTATTTCAGCACTTACCTACAGAAGTACCATCTACAATTGAATTTATCCTTTGTTAGTAATGGAAACTTAAAAACGAAAGAGCAAAAACAAAACCAAGAAAAGGAGCTTTTATGACACAAAAAAATTTAGTAGGTCTTCAGCTGAGTGACTGGTACACATCTATGTTGCAGAACCTAGGCAGAACTGCGTGAGCTAATGCTGTGGAGACTCTGTCATTATAAATGAATGTCAGGGAATATATTTATTGGCATTCTGCAGAGATTTTTGCAGCAACAAATTGTAGCTTGCTTGTTCCAAACCATTCATTTAGCTTGGATATTTGCCTAAAATAATTATTCTACTTGGTCAAAGCAGGCATGAGAACACACTATAGTTACAGAATTATTACTAAGAAGATAATAGCATAACTAGTCTGGATGTCTTTTGATTACAGTTCTCTTGAGGTATATGGGTTATGAGTAAGTAGTTGGCGAGCAATAGGAAAAACAAAACATAAAATGAAACTAGCAGCATAATAGCTGCATAACTTGAGGGAGGAGGGGAGAAAAGAAAAGCCCTCAGTCCCTCCACTGGAAGGATATAACTCCTTATACTAACAAATTTACTATCAGATGTTAGAAGGAAACTTCAGTCCCTGGCACTGGGAAAGACACTGTTTATAGATTCTTCTCCAACTTCCACATTTTTCAGCATTTCAAAGGTAGACATCTCCTAAAAGAACAATCTGGTTTCTTAAAGCAAAACCCTGGATCCTGAACTCCCCATCAGGCTTTTTTCCATTTTCCCAAAGGAAAGCCAGATTTCGTCAAGGAAAACACCCAGCAGCTGGTACTAAAGTAAATATTTGCTGCTAAGTGCTTTGGAAAAAATTTATAAATCAGGGCCCAAATAATGTTTCAATTGCACTAAAAGACATCTTGAGTGATGCCAGAGGGATCGGTAGAGTTAGTTCAGCTACCATCAGTGCTCCAAAGCTGCTTATTCAGGTGCCCAGTCACAGATACGGACCCTGGGCATAGCATCTCATTTCCGAAGAACTAAAGTACACAAATTTTTGGTGTTTGAGTGTGACTGTTACTATGCAAGACTGTTTCAGAAGTCTGGCACAATAAGTAGGTCTACTATTTTATCTGCTCAGGACTAAACACTTCCTTCCCAAAGAATGGGAAAAAGCAAAATGAAGAGATTCTTCAAAATTTATGTGTAGCTGCTATTCTGTTTTTCATAAAGCCTGATTTCCTGCAATGGCTTCCAGAGACACTAGAGGACAAGCAAACTGTTGTATTTAGTAGCAAAGGTAATAGCAACACAAGAAAAAAATAACTCTTACCTACAAAATAGCTGTCATGAAAGAGAGAAAAATGCCCAATGCAGCTGACAGCGAGTATCTGCTGCATACAACCCATGGGCTCTGAGTTTGGTGTGTATTGCTTTTGGTCTCACTGATTTACCAAAACTATAAAACACTGGCAAACATGGTAGCGAGATGCTAGCAAGTGCCTTGGTTTTAGACACAGTATTTATTCACCAGTTGACCCCGTGGCATAAAATTAAAGTAGATGTATCAGTCTTTTGTGGAAATGTGGCTATCCCTACATTCCAGCACAACACTACAACTTTAGTTCACAGCACACTTCCACTTTTTAGAAAAAAAAACTCAAAATGGGGCTTATTAGAAAAGAAATGTCACTTACATATCTGTAAGAACTGTCCTGAAATCTTGGGTATTTCTACCTAATATTTTTTTTCTAAAACCCAACATTTTTTTCCCAAGAGGCTTTACAACCTTCATTATCCTCAGAGCTGCCATATCCAAAGCCAAAACAAAATCAGGAAGATATTTTTTTACCTCTTTTTCATTGCCAGTTATCATTTCCCACATTCCATAGTGGCCTTTCTCCTGCCGGAAGAACTGAATGGCTTCTAAGAACGCCTCAACTTCATATGTGGTCTGCTTGAGAAAATCTAAAGAAAACAAAAAAATACCATGAAAGATTTACACATAAATGATGTTTAGAAAAATAATCATCTTTTCTTGATGCATTTTTGTGTTCTATGTGCATCCAGCAGTAACATTTTTAAATTATTGACTAAACCTGAATATCTGAAGGCCTTGGATTTTCATTAAGATTAGAAACATAAAGTTGAACTATCACATTGCAGATAT
Organism: Athene noctua; assembly: GCF_965140245.1. NCBI lineage: Eukaryota > Metazoa > Chordata > Aves > Strigiformes > Strigidae > Athene > Athene noctua. The sequence goes on from NC_134041.1 coordinate 34,592,208, forward strand.
GAACTATCACAAGCCATCCCATCTAAGTTGATAAATTAAACCAACACCAGCAAATGTTAATACGGAGCACAAGATAAGGTAAGAGTTTTACGGCAGCAAGCCTTGTCTGTGGTAGACTTTGACAAGGCAGTCATTAACATATGAAAGCTCATCCCTTGCCTTTACACCTATAGCAATTCAAGATGGTGCATTGGAAGACTTTGACAACACATACCAGGGCCAACAGTTGGGAAGTTCTACTTTTTTGAGATAAGATTAGGAATTTAAGACAGTGATAGTCCCCTGTTTGCAGCATGTTGTACGTTCTTGATAAACTGCTGAACCCTGAGTTAACACTCCCCAGTAATCTTTTATTTCCTTTGTTGTATTAAGGAATTGATGATCAGCATGATTTTTCATGGATGTACAATAAAACTGGACAAACTAAGCACCGTGCTCTTACCAATTAAGCACAAAAACTTCTAGCAAAATCATGTTGCTTTCTCTAAATATTTCAGGAATGTTTAACCACAGCTCTGAAGTATCTGGCTACCGCTGATAGATTGTAGCTCTTCCCAAGAACAATGTGGTAGCCTGGTGACACTGTTGTAGAAATGAGACCACAGCATGGAAAAGAATGAGAAGTGGCCGAGCTAGTTTGCTCTTACAAACTCCAGATAACCAGTCATGTAACAGAAATTAAACCTTGGGCAAATTGTTCTTTCCAAACTGCTAAAGGCTTTCAAGAGAGTTGCAGCCAACACTCTCCTTCACATGCAAGCACACAAAGCCACATAGCTAAGGAAGACTGCTATAGTTATACAGCAGAACTCGTTTGTCATGATTTGGGGAAAAACAGTCCCCCTGCCTCAAAATGTGGAAAAGCCCCCTAGATCAATCAGGCTGCTTGACAAGCCTGAGTAAGAAAAACCACCAATGAAATACTTCAGGATTTTAAGTGCTGTGTCTTTGCTATGAAACAGAGCTTCGGGATTATTGTGAGGATTATTATCTTAAGGGAAAAACAAAGCCACGATGGTTTATTGTCCCCTCTATCTACTTGCAGCCTTAATCAGCTGAAGTCCTATTGTGCACATATTAGGAAGAAAGAAGGGAAGAAGGATGTTAATTCTCTCAAAGGTAAGTATGCTGCTTTAGAAGATACTGGTATGTACAAACAATGGTTCAGAGAGTAAGTTCTCAAGCCTTGCCTGTCAAGCAAGACACTTCTTTTGACTTGTTCATGAAACTTCTAAAGAGAGAAGCTTTATAAGAGGCTTGCTTACATGCCAAGAGCAATACAGGGATGATACAAATTATGGGAAACATGAAGGACTAATGCTACAGTAACGCCTGAAATGTCTCCTCCACAGGCTTTACACAAAAACGAAAGCTACAAAAACATTCATCAATGCTTCACCCTGGCTACTGTTTGAAAACAGCACTGTTTAGAATTTATCGACATGGCAGGCAGTGAGGTTTCAGATCTGCTAAGGGCCCAAATGTCAGAATTTGCCCTTTCAGAGTTTCCTCTGGGTGTAATAATTACTTCAGGAAGGTATGTTTTACATACTGAGGTGCAGTAAACACTCTCTCAATGCCACTCTATAGATACCATCCCTGGTTTGCAAATATTTGGAGGTCCAGAGAGATCACACAATTTCTTCAAGCCCACATGATGATCAAACAAAAGAAAAACAGCCAGGTAAAATCCCAACCATACTCACTGCTACTTCCATGATTTATAGCATTTTTAATAGCAAGTCACAAGCTAGGATGCTAAAATATCAGTACAAGACTTGTAAGTCAGGCTGTTCCCTGCCAAGACAACATCCTCTGGCAGCAGCTTTAATGAAGGAATAGAGTATTACACCTGAGAAATTCATGGAGAGTTGTATCTGAAAGCTTTTGTCCTTTCAGAATTAAACTCTAAATATTTTGCTGAGAAGAGGGCTGGGCTTGGCTGGAGGAAGGGAGAACTGTAGCTCCTGCAGCCCTCCGATTGTGACTCATATGTTTTCCCTCTTCACAGCTGTGCTCCTTCCTAATCAAAAGGGACAACAAACCATCCAAAGGGCTGGATCTTGGATCTGCTGAGATAACAGAAGTCTACCCCCTAAGGTCATCAGGTTTTAAACTCCATGCTCAAGGGAGTATCTTCTCTCTGTTCTGACTGTGCCCAACCCCACACAGAAGTGGAAAGAAGGTGCTAAAAATCCAAGAGCGATTCATTCAAATAGTTCATGGGAAAAATTCCAAGCTGTAAGTGCCATAAAATCCCAATCACACATTCTTTCCTATGCCAGTAAACACAAGAGAAGAACATAATTATGGCAGCCTTACTACAAAAACAGTCAAAGTAGAAAGGAAGCTTTATGTTTCAAGGCTACCACAATTTCTTAATTTAGGCAATTTCATTCTCACTTTCCATAGGAGGAAAAGATTGCATCAGCGATAAGGCACTGAACAACTAGATCCATCCAGTGTTGGGCTGTGCAGAAGCTGTTGCCAAGGCACACAAGACAGAGGCACATTCATGGGTTACAGCTCAAGAAAAGGGAATTGTACCCAAGCTGAAAGGAGCTGCGGTGCACATCCTCCAAGATCTCAGCAGGGAAGAGCCAGGGCTTCTGTAAATCAGATCTAGCAATTTATGAAAAGACTACAGGACTGCGGCTGGCTTGGCAGCCAGCTCCGTTATGCCACAGTAAAGCAAGGAGAACAATGAATAAGCTGTTGGGGTTGCCCTGTTTGCGTGCAGGAGAGAGGATGGTGCGTGGGAGATGGAAGCAGATGCTGCAGCTGCAGACAGGGCAGGTGGTAAACCCCAGCAGTATAAGGAACGATTGTTCCTCAGCAGAAAGGAGGACATGTACTTCACACTCCTGAATGCACTCACAGGGGCTTCCCCTTCAACAAGTCCAGCTGGCACCTATCATGAGTGATGCAACTGTCGTTGCTGTTTATAGAAGTGGAGCATGTTAGGGGACCCTGGTGCAGCAGTGGCTGTAGGTCATCCTTACCCAACTCCCATACAAAGCCATAAAATTCACTGAGTGTACTCCAGCAAAAGGCCAGGGAGACTTTATAGGTACCCAGACTGATGCTCCATGCTTAATCCAGGCTTGTCCACACTTGGAAAATTACCCAAGCAGCTTCTCCAGCTGCTAATGAATATAACATCATCTTAAATGTGGAGAGCAAAACAAAATTGTTCCATTTAATTTTAAAATAAGAAAACCCACCTAGAAACTCTATCTTTACATATCCAATAGTGGAGCTTAATTTTAATAACAGATAATTCCTTTTATAAACATAACAGAATAACTGGTACAAAGGTCCTTTTTAAAAGATGAAAGGAAATCTGGAAACACCATGACGTTATAAATCTCCCCAGATTTGCCCATCTCTCAGGTATGGCTGAGTTTGTTCAGTACTGCAGAAAGCTGTCTGTAGGAATGAGGTTCCCTGCAGCATATTAACAGGTTAAATCCATCTTTAAAAAAAAACAAACCTCAAACCTTAACTCATCAAAATGATACACAGAGGAGCAGGCTACTTGACACCTGGTGCAGAAGTGTTAACTTAGAGGGTCCTGTTCCTCATTTCAGCTGTATCCGACGTTTCAGCTGCTGTGGGAATTGCAGTCCCCTAACGAGGTGCTTGAGGCTATGAGCTGCGGCTCCTTCTCTGTCACTTGGCAGATGAATGTTTGGTTCTACGGGGAGTAATGAGGAAATCTGCAGTCTCAAATTCCTATGTGCTCTCCAAACCAAGGCCGGACAGCTGCACCTTTGTTTGAAGATGGACATGCACTGGCACATTGTTTAAAAGCCCTGCGGGAAAGGCTATCAGAACAATTTTTCTGACTCACTAACATTTCTTGTGTGTGTCTAAAGGCAGCAGCGGAAATTAATCGCCCTGGTGAATTTGGTCTCCTCTATAGCCATAGATCGACTAGTCTTACATCAGTCAAAAAACTGAAGACATCTGTGCAAATATTTCTATAAATAGGCCTCATTACCAAAGAAGATGAGTGCTGCAGACCTCATTGCCTCTAGCTAAAACTGTGGACTTTCAGCAAATCCAGATAATATGAAATCTATATTCCAGTTCAAATTTTGTTTCTGTATGTACTGCGGACTGCTGCATTGGGTCTATTGCTGTGTTTTGGAGCAGAAAGCTCAAAACCAGCTGATGTTTAATCACATAATGATGATTTAATTATGATCAAAGGAAGATGACTCCTTAACATTACATATTCTAACATGCCACACTAGCTGTTAAAAAGTGAGTATTTCAATATCCAGTTTAAATTGTGTGTTCCTCTAAGCGATAATTGTCATTAACGAAGCTATTCAAACTCATTATTGCAGCATGAGAAGCTAAAATGGTCGTCAAACAACAGGAATGCCAATAGGTGTTTGAAGACAGAGGATGTATTGTTTACCCTCTTAACAAATGCAACGGCAACAAGTCGTATAAGTCATATAAGTAGAAGCACAGCTCATTTCTGTACCACTTCTGCAATCACATGGAAAAGTCTGTGTTTGGGAAGAGCAGGGAAATGTTTCTCCAACTCCTGGTGAGACCTCAGTCGGATGTGATAACCAGACAACAAGAATTTTCCACCTCCCAGAACTGATGGGGTGGTTGCTCTGCTGAGACACCAGTGGTTCACAGTTCCCTTCTGTGTCTTGGCTAATTTTGCAAACTGGGACTCGCTGATTTTTGGATGCAGCAGCAGCATTACTGCATTAAACTGTTCAGAGAGCCAAGGAACTGCTGTCACGATGTTTTATTATGTGTAAAAACTGAGTATGTCATTCTTCAAAACAAACTGAGTGCCCCTATTGCAATCCAGTAAATGTCCTTCTCCCATATGGGCTTTTCTTACAATAAATGTATTACTTTTATTGTTAATAATAGTGAAGGGACATAATGACTGTGGACAAACTGCTTTATCAAAGTGAGCTAAACCACTGAGAGCAATCTAAGCTTTTTGGCTGACATTTCACAAAAGCCTGAGGCCCAAAGATGTAAATGAACAAGCATTAAAACAGAGTCCAGAAGTCTGAGCTCACAGAGCACAGGTTTTAATTAAAGAAATGCTGATTCTGACATAACGCCCATCATCTGACTACCCAAACTCGGAAGTAATCCACCCTGGCTTCATCTGTTTCCTGCAGCACCTATATATACAAATACACAGCGTCTATGTATACATTCCTGAGTTGGACAGCTGCCTACACTTTGGTGAAAGATTCTGCATTCAGTGAATATTACTTTCCATACAATCCCTGAATTCTTCCTGCAGGTAACTATAACTGATATTAAAGCAATCTGGCATCCAACAATGGTTATATTTATAAGAGATGATCATGTAAAGGCCCATAGGTAGGAAGGTAGCCTTGCCTGGCTCTTGCCTACCATCCTCAGGAACTGCAGCTTCAGTCAAATGTCTCTTCCCAACACAAGTCGCTATGAACCTGACATACCTTCTAGTTCCCTCCTACAAATACCTCCTCAAATCTTCAACCCACAGGCTGACTTTGGTTAAAAAGTGGGGAAGGCAGGAAGACAGTGGAGGACAGTCACTGGAAGGAAAAGAACATGATCGAGGAGTCGAGTTTGGTGGACTTTCACTGATGGGGAGAATGTTTGTCATTTACTATAATTTTTGGAATATGACAAATTGGTAGGAACTGCATTTAATGTTATGATCTCACAATAATATTACGTTGCTTCCTCATCTATTTGCTGGAAAGCTGGCTCAGGTGAAGGCAGTGCCAAAACTTCTATTTTGCAGCTCTTTCTTGTTGATCAACATTCACTATTTTTCTGGGACAAGAAAAATGTCTGTACAGGTATCTGTGAAGGTGCTTCTTTCTTGTGATACTACAAATAGATAGTAGGAGGTGGATAAAATTGAAAAAATTTGGAATTTTTATGTCTTATTGATTTTAGTAGTCTCAAAAGATGGTGCTTCCACCACTTGCTACTTCCACTGGACACTGCTACCCTCAACAGAATAGATTTCATGAAGAAATACAAATAACATTTTTCACAATTTTCTTATCCTTCCAAGTCATCCCCCTCTCACGGCATATGTTTCTGTCAAATATATTTAGATTGTTGTCTTTCCTCTGTTTTCCATTATACATGCTCTTAGTTCTTTTAAAATAAAAGCTGGCAAAAAAGAAAATACATAACCCTAAACCAGAGGGAAGCTGCTAAAAGAAAGCACTGCCATTTTAAAAAACTGTGGTGTCTTAACCATGTAAATACATAGGCCATTCCCATCTCTTGTACTGATACTTCAAAGCAAGCTATTGCACGCTGCCAGCCACCGAAGGATTTGGGGTGAAGGCAGCTGGAGAACATCAGGGAATAAGAGATGTTCCTGCAGTTAAGGAATCATTATTCCGACCTTCCAACACCACAGTTAGGGGATGCCTATAAATAAAAATAAATGAGCATGACAAAGAACAATTTCTCTTCCTAGGAGTGATCTTTGTAACACAGGCTTTCTACGATAGCCTGCAATATTACCAGCATTTCTGGTAATACCTGCCTAGGATTTATTTGCTGTAAGTAGAGACTGCGGTGATTATTGCCTGTTGCTCATATAATTTCTGTTTAAAGATGAGCAACTTTCTACTGTCATGTATGAGTAATATCACACAGAGGATTATGGACAGGACACAGAGAACAGCTAAGAGAGGCCAAGACCATCTGATATCATGTTATCATATGGCAAAAAGCGACCACCTGAGTTCTAAGCACATTTAAGAGCTGTTGCTTATAAGTTATTACAGAAAGTTGGTAAGAAAGGCCATGGCCATCAACTCCAAAAAACAAGGTTCTAAAAATTTCTGTCTCAAAAAAATAAGCAAATGGTCCCAACAGTAAGACAGCAGGTAAGAAAATGAGAGTAAATCCATCTGCTTGAACCTGGGGAGATGAGAAGATCTCAGGAACCAGACCTCAGGAAAAGATAGTTTGCCCAGGGCTTCTGACACAGCTACAGTATCTCTGCAAATGATCCTCTGAATAAAAGGACACACCATTTACTTCTACAAAATGGAGTCCTGTCATATTATCCAGATCGAGAATGAAGTGAAGTATATCTGAGAAGCCTCAACCCCACAGCTCTGCTGTTTTCCTGACAGCAATGTACTATCATATTATTCATAGATCATGTGGTATGAAGCTGCTAACCACTAACAGAAGCTAGATGAGGTCATTTCAAAACAGGATACAACCCTGCAATAATATGCTGTATTTATAGAAAATAAAGTTTTGCAGCGCAAGTTCCCTCTGAGACCATCAAACCAACATTCAGCAGGTTTAATGATTTGCTTTGCAACATGCAATGCCTGTATTAAAGCTGTTCAAAGCAGCATGAGACAGATTACAAGGAACCTCTCTCTGCTGGGACCAGCAGCTTTGCATTGCATAGTCTAAAACATGAATTCACCATATAAACACACACAAAGAATCACAGTATCATTTACCTCCAACAATTTCCAAGTGCCTTCCAAAACAGCTACCATATCCCTGGTGCAGGTGAGAATGTTTCTGCTGCTGAACTTTGAAGCTGGAGTCTGAATACAACACCTTACACTGTATTGGGTCTGGCTGAACTGGAATCGGTTTTCCCCTATAGCAGCCCTCACGGTGCTGTGGTTTATGCTGGGAGCTGCAGGGTGTTGATAGCACCCTGGTGTTGTGGCTGCTGCTGAGCAGTGCTTACACAGCACCAAGGTTCTTTCTGATATTTCCCCCAGTGGGACGGGGTGGGCAAGATCTTGGGAGGGGACACAGCTAGGACAGCTGACCCAAACCGACCAAAGGGATATTCCATACCATATGACGTCTGCTCAGTATAAAGCTGGGAGAAAGGAGGAAGGGGGTGGGGTCACCCTTGGTCCTCCGAGGCAACTACTACGCGTATTGGAGCCCTGCTTCCAGAGAAGGCCCGACATCGCCTCTTCATGGGAAGTAGAGAATAAATCTGTTTGCTTTTGCTTCCGCGCGCGGACTTTTGCTTTGCTTTGCTTATATTAAAACTGTTTTTGTTTCACCCACAAGGGTTAGTTTATCTTCTTTCCCCTCTTTACCCTGTTGAGAAAACAAAGGGAAGGGGGGGGGGAAGTGATAGAGCGACTTGGTGGATACCTGGCATTTAGCCAGAGTCAAACCATCACATACACCCACACAAATTGTTATCTTCACGGCTCCTAAAATAGGCTCCTGTGGTGGGCACAAGACTCTTCTGCGCCACTCCACACTTGGTAATATATAAGAAAAGGAGAATCAGCCCAAGGTGTGGAGGTGAGAGAGGTAGGAAGACTGTAATTGCAATTGGGATTTAATCACATTAATCATCTTGGTGTTTCAGAATGAATGCAACTCCTACAGACTGAAAATCCTAGCTACAGTAAAGGCAAGCAGGCTTACTGGAAAAGCAAAAGCCATGCTGATTGAAAGAACTGATGTAGAGCAAAAACACTGCAGAAAGAGAAAAAAATAGTCTTATTTTAAACAAAATATTCTAAATTATACAAAAAATTTCTAAATTGTATCCTAAAACATTTCACGAGTTTTATAGCACCCCACAAGCCTTATCAAAGATATTTATAGCAAAATGGTTTTGAATGTTATGACAACATTAATATTTCTATGGAAGTTTACACATCAGTTTTGAAAAGTCCATTTGGACCTCAGATATCTGTCTGGTGAAAGTCCAGTCGTGGTGTCAGCCACTCATGTGGATCACAGAAGACATGATCTTATTAGCAATAAAGTGATTTTATATAATCAAAGTGCAGCAGCTGCAGTGAGAGAAGCCAAGATGCAAGTCCCAGGTTTGAGTCAGGCAGGTGCAGGGCTGAATACTCTGTCTCCATTCATACCTTCTCCCACCCCAAATTATCATGCAAACTTTCAGAAAGGCCTTGCTTTCATCCCAGTGCAGAAGGACATTTTTCTTTAACATCAAAAAAAGCAATTTCCTCCTCCTTTATTCAACTGGTCCTTCCGTCCTCATCAAAAAAGGCAACAAGAAAATCCTTCCCTTCAGCTGCCCTCTTTGGAGAAGAAAAGCCACCCCATTTGCAACATGAAGACTCAGATATTTTTTCAAAGTCCAGTTTGGGCTCGTGGCAGCTGCTTTGCTCTGTATATGGAGATATATATCCTTCAACTTAAGTATTTGATGTCATCTTCTCAACCTTTATCAGCGCTTCAGTAATTATTCTGAATTATAGTCTAAGAGTTGGTAAGCTCTACATGCACTATATACTTGTAATAAAGGAAATCTAGAAATAATTATGAGAAAAACACCTGCCATCTAAACTGAGAGTTGAAAAAGGAAATGTGGACAATGGCTAATGGCAACCCTGAAAGCCAGAGATGAAGAAAAAAAATCTGAGGCCATCCTAGTTGTCCTGTCAATAGCCAAGTTGTGACATACATGAGCTTGAAGGTACATCCTGTATTTCTCTCTTGCCTAATGTGTTTCTTTATTGTACTTATTTAATGCATTTATTTCTCTAAATTTTTTTGTTATTCATGGTGGAATTGGAGATGACAGGATATGGTTTTGAAAGTCCCTTAGCTTCCTGTTTCATGAGGGTGATTATCAAGATAAGGATGTGAAATCAAACCAGATGAAAGAAAATAAAATCATGAAGTGAAACTCTGTGTCTCCCAGAATTAGCTAGCTGTACTCTCCTTCTCATCATGCAGACTCCCCTCTATCCCAGCACCAAGTGGTCGGGCTTCTTCACTTTTAACAGCAAATACTAAGTGAAACACAATAGCTGGTAACCTCATAGGAACAAGAAGACCTCCTAAAATATCAAAAAATTAAGTAAGCATTTGGAATAAACTTCAGTCTGATTTTCAGGGCATACAAACATAAAGGATTAAAAAATGGAGAATGGGAAATACTACAGTACTGTGAATATTTTGAGCATTATCACCATTCTGGGATTGACAGCACTTTCCCATCGGGAGTTAGGTGGCCATTTCAGCAGCAAATATCCCCCAAAATTTGAGGTGTGCAGTTCTCACCATTTCACTAAGAAAATGGGGATGGAGAGGAAATGAAAGTAAATCCAAGCTGTGACTGAAAGTGTAGGGATCATGGAGATTAAAGGCAAACCAATGAATCCCATGCTACAGCCTACATCTAAACTGGGAGTAGCGGTTTAGGAAACAGGAGGAAAAAATGAAGCCATTTCCTTCCACACTCCACTTCAACTCAAGCACAGCTTCTTTAAAAACCTGAGAAGTTTTTAAAACTCATTACATAAAATCCTACACTGATGAAGGTCTGGCCTCCCCAGACTCTTGAGAACAGGCTCCCTGGAAGTAACAGTGAACAGTCAGCAGCTCCTTCCTGTCAACCTAAAAAATACACAAATGAGGTAAAACTTATGGAGGGAAAGTTAGAAAATAATATAATGGGCAGAAAATTCTCCTTGCTGCCCCTTCTGTCAGGAAGTTGATACGAAAGTGGTATTAGGACACATATTTTCTGTCACATGCTGTGATCTAGAAACCTCCTCTCAACATTATCTCTCTATATGCACATTTATGTCATTTAACTAATTTAACTCAACCTTTCATTTATCATATTAATTACCCAAAGCCAAAAAGCTTTGAAATCAGCAAATATGACCATTATAATGTTTCATATCCTATGCCTAGGTAATAAATTCAATAAGAAATAAATCGTAGCATTTCACACACAATGTTCTTTAATGCAGCCCACTGAAGTCCTTAATTACAAAGCTGTTAGTAAAGAATGGACGGTTTGGAGAGAAGGAAGCTTTTTGATGGAGCTTTTGAGATAATGGCCAAGATTAACTAGTAGCACTTCTGTATACTGAGTATGCAAATTTACAGTCATCTCTTTTTTTCCTGGGAGCACATTACACAGTCGTTAATTTTCACAGGAGAAGGGTCATAATGTGACTGGTGAAAAGCAATTAAGAAATATATTTGACTCGAACTAAGCCAGAAAAAGGACTCAAGTGCAAGTATGGCCTATGTTAGAGTTGCCAAATCTGGTAGCCCAATAACTGCAACTTTCATTGTATCCTTCCACACCTGCCCCCACTTCTAGTAGGTCCAAACCTATGTTCCCCCTAGCAGTAACTCAGACCCCCGTGTCTGGCTCAGACCTATGGCCCCTCAGTACTGGTCCCTATCCTATAGTGTCTCTATGGGCTCCCACCCCTTCCTCTCCTACTTGCTAGATAGTTCAGACTGAAGTTTGCTAGTGAGTGAAGCCTACGTACACACATGGCTAGTGGATGCTCATTAGGAAAACACTCTGGTCTCACCAGATGATGGCCCTGCCCCTGTGTGCCCCTGTGCTCAGTGGTCCCTCCTCCCACTGCTGGCACTGGGACGTCTCACACACATCTCTCCAGGTGCTGGCACCTCGAACCTGTGCAGTCCCCACGGCTCCTTCTCTACTTGCTGGCACTTAGAACCTCAACACACACACTGGAGAGCACCCTCACCCTGGAAAATAGGTAGAAGTGGAGTTTAGTAAGAAGACAGGACAGACCGTGGTGATGAAGCATGGGACAAGCGTACTGACCAGCCTCCTGTTTACATCCAACTGACCCGCTCTGATCCCCTCCCCAAATCCTGAGGCATCACAAAAGTCAACTTGAAAAGCAGAAAGCAGGAGCTGCCCAGATGAATCACTGAACTGGGATGATTTCTGTATACAGATTAATTAGTCAATCAACTTTCAGAATGAGAGTAATTCAGAGAATCTCAGTGTACGCATTCTGTTGTGCTGGAATATTTTTAAAGCCATGACCAGTCAGGTCTTGACTGGCTAAGGCTTATTTTAAAGGTTTTAAATATGCTTTATTTGAACTGTACTCAAGAAGGGTGCAAAAGATCTACATATTCCATTGATAATGAAGGAAATTATTGTCCCCTTCAACTGCAAACTCTTGTAATTAGTATAAAGGACAAACACAATAGGAAGATTGGGGGGGCGGGGGGAGAGAATCCACAATCTGTACATCTGAATCATGTTTACAAGCAGTGATCACTAAATCCAAATGTTTTTTTAATTATTCTCCTGGCCATGAGTTATGACCAGAAAACCCAGAAACACAGGCTGGACCAGTTATTTTTAACAGAGGGACTCTAAAGAGAGGAAAACAGCTGAATGCCAGGGCGGCTCCCATTGCAAGACCACACGCTGATTCACTACAGTCTTCTGTTCAGCAAAAGAACGTATTTAATTCTCCTTCCTGGGAGAAAACAGACTTTAACTGAAAACTCTGTGGCCACTGTGATACATTCCTTTCCAGAAGTGATAGATTATAGAAAAGACAGAAAGGTAACTTCTGATCAGACATTACATCTTTCTCCTGCCCTTGCCAAATCTGCCCTGGCAAACGTTAACTTGGCACTTTTTTAGAAGAGGGAGGGGTGAGTGCTGCCTTGGCTGGTACTCCTTATCCACTAAATTACGTTCCACAATCGATCTCGAAGGATTTTTCATGTTTCTTCTCTCTTTTCATTTTTTTTTTAATAAAAGAGCACAGACAATTTTTATATCACGAGCCTTATTTCCTATTGTATTACTGCACGTGCCTATAACTTTGTTGGATTGTTCAGATACCTGTTTTTTTGGAGGTAGAATTGTTTGCAAATACTTTAAAAAGTATTAATAAAGTAACATCTTTCAGTTATGTGAGAATGAATATGAATCAATACGAAGTCCTTGAAAAAAAAAAATCCTGAAGAAGTTCACTCCAAGGTGAGTGAAGGTTACTGGTGCACTCATCAGTAATCATTTTTCCACTTGCAGCAACCTAGATTTCTAGGAGATGGTGTAACTCCAAGAAATCCAGAAAATATGGGCTCCCATTTCCCTAGCTGTAAAAATCTGTTCACTTTTGCTGCTGTAACAGTAGGTCTTAATCCAAACTGGTTTTATCTACCAATCAGTCTGCTGAGCAGAAATAATGTGACAGAAAGGATGAGCCTTGACTAAGACACTCTAGTGTCACTAAGCATCTTCTGTCAGATAAAAACTTGACTGCAGAAAAAGTTGAGAGGGATAAATTCTGGAACAGATGCATAAATGAGCAATAGCTGAGCCATATGAAATATAATAAAACACAGACTTGCAGGCATTGGAGATGGAAAAGACCTATTAGGTCATCTAGTCACAGCTTCTGCCAATTCAGAATTGGCCCCTAGAGTGATGTGCTGAACTTTAAGAAAAAAAAAAAAAAAGCTGCCAAAAGCTTTGTCAAGCCTGTTACACTTGCTCCAGAAGAGAGAAGTGAAAAATCCCAAACTTAATGAACAGGCTTCAAGTCATGGAAGACTGACAGTGCCAGGAAAACTTGATTGTATCCCCAACTCCTTACCAAACCCCAGTGAGAAGCAAAGGGGTGGCTTTCCAAAGTCCAGAGCGCTTTCATACTGTACAACTGCTGCAGCTAAAACCAGGATAATCAGAACTGAAAATCACAGAGGCAGGCTTTGCCCTCAGGCACACTATGGGAATTGGGGCTCCTCTGGCAGCTATATAAGGAATATTTACTGATCCTCAAGCTATTTGGAAGTGTCAAGTGAAGGCTTGTTCCTTCTAGATTGATGTCTCCAACTTATGTTAGCCATGAAACAGTCTTTAGAGTCCCTGTGACTGAGTATTTGCTTACTGGCTGGGTGTTTTAGCCCTCAGCCTCTCCACTCCTACATAGAGTTGCATTGTAGCTGCTTCCTCTGGTTTGTGCGAGGCTGTCAGAGCGTAAAGGGCATGCTGTGTCTCATCACCTTCAGCATGAGCTTGGAAACGAGCTGGAGAGGGGCACCACTGAGTGTCAGGGGAGTGTACACCACCTGGCTAACATCAGGAACAAGAATCCTGCGTATCCTGTGAAAAAGGCACCTACCACCAACCACCACTGAGCACCATACAAATAACTTCACATCTTGGTAAACTGCCTAGAAATAAGTATTGTGTATATGAGTAATATGTGTTTTTGTCATGAGAATGGAGTCCTAAAGAAGACCAGGAATGCCTTTGGCTATGGAGACAAAGGAAAAGAGATGGCAGTTGAGAAGGATCCAGAGACAGCTGTCTGAGGGTAATGCGGTGAAGCTGATGACCAAGACATAAAAGTGACAGCTAAAAAAAATATATTGGGAGCCAATTCTGTAAGTAAAAGGGACTGTTCACACACTGCGCTCTCAGTTCATTTATCTACAAGCACCGGCCTCAGGCCAAAGTAGCTGAGATTGCTGGAGAAGTTTTGGAGTGTTCTCATCTCCCACCAATGGCAGCAGGAGCAGATGGTGTTTGAAAATGACACTAAAGGCATGGAAGATCCTGGACACCAGTGGGGCAACCAGGTCAACTCAATGGAAAAAGAGAAAAGTCATCTGAAAAACAGGAAAACGTTTCTTTTTCTGAAGGAGCCAACTCATAAATGGACTTCCAATTTTATGGGAGCAAGGTTGTTTTTATAATCCTAGCAAGTCATAAGTTTGGGGTTTTTTAGTTTTGTAGTCGAACATACTCAAAAAGTGAGATTTAAAATTAACCCATTGTAGTGCTAGGGCCTGAATAATAGGCCCCAAAACAAAGTTGACCTCTAGATGAACCTCACAACCAAACGTTATCCATCATTAGTATCTGCTAATCAGTAAAATCTGTATTACCATTAGCATTTATTAATTAGTATCTGATCATTAATGAAATATGTATGCTCGCTAGTGAAAGATGCAGCTTAGACAGAATATAATCAGTAGTGAGGATGAAATGCTGAGAGAATGTATCCAACTTTCCTTGTTTAGCCTTGTTCAAGGCTGAGAACCCAAGTGTTAGGCCTTGTTAGAAACTCCCTTGGTTCTGCCCCCCGAGCCCTGGCCAGGCTCTGGGTGGAATCCAACAGGAGGATGAAACTGGATATTTTCTGCTCAAGACAAAGGTGACAGTTATTGTGGCCTGATGATTTTGGTATATAAATCTGGACCCTCTTGCAGTGACTTTGGAAGCCTCACCTACAGGTGGAGGCACCGCACAGGACTTCCCACTTGCCGGGACAGGCTCTCCAAATCCTCGCTGTAACCGGGGCTCCCAGTGACTGTGGGTCTGGATGATGGTAACGTATGCAAGTGGTGAGGGATCTTTCTTAATCACTATTCTCTCTCTCATGTAGTAATGATTAGGTGCATTGCCCTGCTTAACTGTATGTAGTTATTAATAAGTAAGTTTACTATTCTGTGTTTTTCTTACTGCTTATTTTCTGTAGTACTTAGTTATATCCTTTGATTACTAACAGTAAAATAAGCCTACTCTTTTCACTCTGGTGTCTGAGCTTAACTGGCATCCTTGATCAGCAGAACACCCTTGTGCAAACAATCAATTCCATGTCTTATATACCCACAGAAAACATCAAATGTTTGACCATTGGTGATATACATAGAACATTAGTGAAATGTACTGGGAGACTACATGCCCTCCACGTTGTACAAACGTGGTCTACTACATCTGTGATGCATTGACCAAGCTTGCAGAGGTGGCAGTTTGCCATGACATATTTAGTGAAAATCTCCAATGATTCTGTATCATGATATTGGATTTAGATGAGCTGACAGGGAGGGGAATGTAACTTTCAAAGCAATTCCCATGTTTTCTACCCAAGCTTACTACACTGCCGCTCAAATCCCACCTAACTTCACTCCCAGCAAAGCAAAAAGGGTATGTTAATGCATTCCTCAAGGCACTGAAAGCCAAGTATCTTTCCTAAGTGACTTGCATTTTTCTACAGCTTTTTTACTCTAATAGCTATTTAAATCTTCAGTGAGATGAATGACACACAGGAAGAGGAGGCACTTTCTGCACTCACCATGGTTTGAGTGTCTCACACAGTCCCCCAGCACAGCGCTGAACTGCCTCTGAGCTTCTGGCTCCGGGAAGCAATAGCAGCTGTGCCGGGTGAAGGGCTGCCACAGGTAAACTGGGAACTCCCTCGGCAGCTGAACGAAGGCTTGAGCGACATCCTTCTCACTCGACCCTACACAAAAAAAAACATCTCCAGTTGAAATCTGCAGATTTCTTGGAAGGGTTGGCTCTTTTCCTCTGCTGTGACAGAGAGAACAGACCTTTGCTAGCAGGGAAGCATGAGACATGAAAAAATCAAGCCTTCCTGATCCCAGTGATTGGGCAGGGAGGGCAGGGGGACACAGCTGGGATGGGCAAACACAGCAGGCATCAACCACCTCTGTACATTATATCACAGCAACTTGATATCCCTTTGTTTTGTATTCAAGGTAGCCATAAACTACACATTTTTTAGTAAAATTCCAGAGAAACTGTTTCATTGGATTGTAGCTGCTAGGGAAAGGTTTTCATGGCAAATAAGTAAGTTAGTAGGCAGCTCTGGTCTCTTCCCCATAGAGACAATATAGGATCACATGGCCTTTCATATAGAAACAAACTGCATTAAACCATGTAGGAACAGCAGCGGCTTTCCTGTCTCCAGGGTTTCCAAACACAAGTGCAAGGTGGCCTTATGACCTGTTGCTTCAAGCCCCTGAACATGAAGCAAAGAAAGCATTAAGTATCTCCAGTTTCCACTTGCCCTGAGTCACTGTGCACAGGAGGTGCTGTACAACACCATTTATGGATGACCAAACCCAATCTTGTCAAAGTAGTGTGTGTCAAGAGCCCAAGGTTCATCTCGGAGGGTCTTCAGCATTGCACAGAAAGGGAGAAGGGCCCTAAAGGACTAACTGACTCCCTTCGTGGAGAGCCATGGAAAGACCACAAGTGACCTTGGACTGTTCCATGTCACTCAACCCCAACTTTTGCAGAGCTGTGGTGACACACAGAGGACACCTCCAGGCACCGCTGCCCCATGCTACCCTCTGACCAACCTGTGCCTTGGGAAAGGGGTGTAAGGGAGACACCTCCCAGCATTCATAACTTCAAGTGATATGAGACGTTCTGTCTCATAAAAAAACTTGTCTACATGTTTCCCTTATTCCTTTCCTTATGTGGCATCCCATTTTCCAAAGCCGACTCTTTAACATGAGATCCACTCACTTAAAGCCCCAAATTTTCTCAGTCTTCATGAAGTGGGAGCAGGCAGAACCACAGGGGTTCCTGTCCCAGAAACAAGTAGTTCAGCAGCAGCAACCTTCCTGCCCTCTCTGCGGGACTTATTATCAACTGTGAGTCAACACAGGCAGCTGGCATCTAAAAATGGAAACAAATAAACCAGGAATATTAACAAAGCCTGGGAACAATAGTGGCGTGGTTCCTGCCCTGATTCTGCACAGCTTCCAGCAGCTTTGTGCCGGGATGCTGGAAAAAAAAGGTAGCCAGCATATCTCTGAACATTAGCTTATAGCATCTTCTGTGTATGTCCACTGTGGGGCTGTCCTTTGACTTAGAAGAAGGGCTGTGTGCATCTTCTGTTACCCTGTTTTAAAGACTAGCCTGAAAGCCTTCCCAGAAGAGGTCTGTATAAGGAACAGAGCCTGGGGTTTGGTAGTTCAGCTTTGAGCAGGGCTTACCAACAGGATCTGGAAAATGTTTATCAGACAGCAAATTGTAATCTTCTTCTGAAGTCAGTACTTTGCCTCCTGCAGGAAGAACATGATATTTAGGGCTGGCTCCTTTCTGGTAGGCCTGGAAAATCAAGAGAGGCGGACTCAAGTAGAGATTTAAGGCAAGGGAAACATAAAATACACAACTCATTGACAAAGCTAATGCATGGGGATATTTCCCAAAGGGAAAATTTTTTTGTCAGACAGAATTTTGGATATATTCCATAGACACAGCAAATCTAAAACATGGTTAAACATAAAATATGTATTTTAAAATATTCTCTCAGTGCTTATCAGCTGTGGTGAAGTGTCAGGGACAGAAGGTAGGGGAAAAAGAGGGGATTTTCTTCTAAGCCCTATATGTTTCATTTGTCAGCCAGGACTAGTTTGACCATGGCAGCTGCCAAACAAAAAGCTTCACTGTGGTCAACTTGGAACCACACAAAACCTGCTACTTGAAATCCAACTGCAGAAGCATAGGGATGTATTACAATGACATACAGATGAGAAGCTTTTTGTGATAGGCAAAGGAAGCTTCAAAGAACAGTTAAAATGATTTTCTATTCCTTGCAAATGTATATGGCCAATGCAAGGCACTTGGTTGTATCATCAGCCATCACCGTGGGGCTTCCAGCCAGCTCTGCAAGGCTGGAGCTGCCTTGCCAAGGACATTTCATACAGCACTGCTAAAAGAAAGGCAGCAACAGTGTCAAATTCACTTGATACCAGTTTATTTGGGAGCACAGAAGAACATAAGAGGAAGAAGCATTTACCTCTTTAGTCTCAAAGCAATCTACGGTGTAGTCATTTTTGATAACGACGTATCTGTCCTTCCACTTCTTCAGATCCTCAGCAAAATGCAGCAGCTCTGCTTCATATAAGACCATTCCAGCTTCTGCTGGGGGCTACAAAAGACAATTTTTGAGATCTGAAATTACTCTGGATTAATGAACATTTTGAAGCGTTTATTTCTACATTTCCATAAGACTGCTACGGGGGCTTTTGAGTCTTCAAATGCAATTTGGAGTCATAAACATCTCTCTGATTTGGGTAGTGTGATGGTTTAGGCCCTGCCAGGACCGGAGACCACGTTGCCATTGTCCCTCCCCGAACCTCAGGCCAGACAGGCTGGGAGCAGGCACAAACCCCGGGGTTGAAATAAGAAGAGATTTAATACAACGTGATAAATGACAATCTGAACAACAACAGTAGCAATAACAACAACAACAAACAGTAATAACAGGAAACAAGACAAAAGATATACAGAGAAATACCACAGTGAACAGCCAGCCCGCCGTGCGTGATTTCTGTGACCAAAGCCACAAAGGAAAACTTTCCACGCTGCCGCGCTGGACCTGAAGTCAGCATGGTATGAATAGCCCGGCTGGAGATCCCTTCCCCCTGCTGGGGAGAAACTTAACCCTATCCTAGCTATACCAGGACATAATCCACCCCTTTACTCTACACCATCTGCGTCATGTCCAGCTGCCATTTAGCAGTTAACAATAACAAAATAACAATTTACAAAGGCACAGCATAATTCACAGCATGTTCTCACTCAGAATCAAGTCCCCCTGTGGTACGCATCGGACGTCTCTGTTGTCCTGCATCACCCACCAGGTACACCCAGGTCCTTGGGCAAAAGCAATCCCGTGGATGGCTTTGCCTTTACCTTTGCCTGGTGCGGGACTAAACCAGACCATTTTTCCCAATATATTCCTCATGCGCACCACAGGGACTTTATCCCCATCTACAGCACGTGGAGATTTTGACCGAGCCAGGCCAGCTCGACTGGCAGATCCTCCTGTGTTGACTAACCAGGCAGCCTTTGCTAGATGCATGTCCCAGTCTCTGAAGGTCCCACCTCCTGGTGCTTTCAATGTGGTTTTTAACAGTCCATTGTAGCGCTCGATCTTCCCAGAGGCTGGTGCGTGGTAGGGGATATGGTAGACCCACTCAATGCCGTGTTCTTCTGCCCAGGCATTTATGAGGTTGTTCTGGAAGTGGGTCCCATTGTCTGACTCAATTCTCTCTGGGGTGCCATATTGCCACAGGACCTGGGTTTCAAGGCCCAGGATGGTGTTTCGGGCAGTGGCGTGGGGTGCTGGGTAAGCTTCAGTAGTTACTTCCACCATTCAGTAGTTACTTCCACCATTGTGAGCACGTGGCGCTTCCTGTGGCGGGTCTGTGGCAGTGTGATGTAGTCGATCTGCCAGGCCTCTCCATATCTATATTTCAGCCATCGCTCTCCATTTCGCTGGGGCTTCACCCGCTTGGCATGTTTAATTGCAGCACACATCTCACATCTGTGGATGATCTCTGCAATGGTGTCAATAGTAAGGTCCACCCCTTGATCTCGAGCCCACCTGTATGTTGCATCTCTACCTTGGTGGCCTGAGGTCTCGTGGGCCCACCGAGCTATGAATAGTTCACCTTTGCGCTGCCAGTCCAAGTCCACCGGAGCCACTCTAATCTTAGCAGCTTGGTCTGCCTGCTGGTTGTGTCCATGTTCATCAGTGGCCCGACTCTTGGGTACATGGGCATCCACATGGTGCACCTTCCCAACGAGGTTTTCCACACGGGCTGCAATGTCCTGCCATACTTCAGCAGCCCAGACGGCTTTACATTTATATTGCCAGTTTTTCTGTTTCCATTGCTGCAAACTTTTCCACAGGGTATTCGCCACGGCCCATGAGTCGGTGTAGAGGTAGAGCCTCGGCCACTTTTCCCGCTCAGCAATATCCAAAACAAGCTGAACGGCTTTCACCTCTGCGAACTGGCTCGATTCACCCTGTCCCTCAGCAGCTTCAGTGACCTGTCGTGTGGGACTCCACACAGCAGACTTCCATCGCCGATGTTTTCCCACAATGCGACAAGACCCATCAGTGAACAGGGCATATCGCTTCTCCTCACCAGCAGCTCGTTATATGGTGGGGCCTCCTTAGCACGTGTCACCTCCTGTTCTGGTGACATCCCGGAATCTTTGCTCTCTGGCCAGTTCATGATCACCTCTAGTATCCCTGGCAGCTGGGGTTCCCTATTCGAGCCCGTTGTGTTATCAACACAACCCATTTACTCCACGTGGCATCGGCTGCATGATGCGTGGAGGAGGCCTTTCCTTTGAACATCCACCCCAGCACCGGCAGTCGGGGTGCCAGGAGGAGCTGTGTTTCAGTGCCGACCACTTCTAAGGCAGCCCGAACTCCTTCGTACGCTGCCAGTATCTCCTTCTCAGTTGGTGTATAATTAGCTTCAGAACCTTTGTATCCCCGGCTCCAAAAGCCTAGAGGTCGGCCTTGGCTTTCCCCAGGTGCTCTCTGCCAGAGGCTCCAGGTAGGGCCATTCTCCCCAGCTGCTGTGTAGAGCATGTTCTTAACCTCCTGCCCTTCCTGGACTGGCCGAGGGCTACTGCTTGGGCAATCTCCCATTTAATCTGTTCAAAGGATTGTTGTTGCTCAGGGCCCCATTCAAAATCGTTCTTCTTATGGGTTACATGGTAGAGAGGGCTCACAATCAGGCTGTAGTTCGGGATGTGCATCCTCCAGAACCCCACAGCGCCCAGGAAAGACTGAATCTCCTTTTTAGAGGTTGGTGGGGCCATGGCTGTTATCTTGTTTATCACCTCCATTGGGATGTGGCGACGCCCATCTTGCCATTTTATCCCTAGGAATTGAATTTCCCTTGCAGGCCCCTTAACATCCTTTTGCTTAATGGCAAAACCGGCCTTCAGGAGGATTTCAATTATCTTCTTCCCTTTCTCAAAGACCTCCTCGGCTGTGTTCCCCCATACAATGATGTCATCAATGTACTGCAGGTGTACTGGAGCCCCACCTTTCTCCAGTGCAGTATGGACCAGTCCATGGCAAATGGTGGAGCTCTGGTTCCACCCCTGGGGCAATCGATTCCAGGTGTACTGGATGCCTCTCCAAGTGAACGCAAACTGTGGCCTGCACTCTGGCGCTATCGGAATGGAGAAGAACGCGTTAGCAATGTCAATCGTGGCGTACCACTTGGCTGCCTTCGACTCCAGTTCATACTGGAGCTCTAGCATGTCTGGCACTGCAGCACTCATTGCTGGCGTAACTTCATTCAGGCCACGGTAGTCCACAGTCAGCCTCCATTCGCCATTAGGCTTTCTCACTGGCCATATAGGACTGTTGAAGGGTGAGTGAGTTTTGCTGATCACCGTCTGGCTTTCTAGTTGATGGATCAGCTGATGGATGTGGCCAGGGAATCTCGGTTGGTGCGGTACTGCCGCCGGTGCACCGTCCTGGTAGCAATCAGCACTCGCTGCTCCTCAACCTTAAGCCGCCCCACCACTGAGGGATCCTCTGAGAGGCCGGGTAAGGTGGACAACTGTCCAACCTCCTCCAGGGCAGCTACACCAAAAGCCCATCGGTACCCTTTTGGGTCTTTGAAGTACCCTCTCCTGAGACAGTCTATGCCCAGGATGCACGGGGCATCTGGGCCAGTCACAATGGGGTGCTTATGCCAGTCCTTCCCAGTCAGGCTCACTTCAGCTTCCAGTAGGGTCAGCTGTCGGGATCCCCCTGTCACTCCAGAGATGCAGATGGATTCAGCCCCACTGTAGCTCGATGGCATCAGGGTGCACTGTGCGCCAGTGTCCACCAAAGCCTTATACTCTTGTGGGTCTGACGTGCCAGGCCATCGGATCCACACTGTCCAGTAAATCAGATTATCCCTTTCCTCCACCTGGCTGGAGGCAGGGCCCCTCTAATCCTGCTCATCATCACTCACTTATTGCAAGAATGATTCACTGGTCCCCTCAAGAGGGTCAGACATAACGTTCACCGTTCTATTCTGTCTGGGGGATTTCCAACTGGACGCTGGGGCTGCACTTTTCTTGGAGGACTCCCCTTTTGTGATGGTCTTCCCTTTCAGCTGCTCTACTCGTGCAGCTAGGGTGGCAGTGGGCTGTCCATCCCACCTCCTCATGTTTTCTCCATGGTCACGTAGGAAAAACCACAGGTTGCCTCGTGGTGTGTACCTTCTGCTGCCTTTCTCTTGGGTGGGGAAACGTTTACTTCTAATGGCTGAGACATGAGCCCGTGCAGGTGGAACACAGGACATGTCTTCTTCCACTCTCTGGACCCTCTGAGACAGTTCCTTTATAGCTGAAACCCAGGAATGTTGAGAAGGGAGATTTCCCTCACATTCCCTCATATTGCCAGAGCTTGCCAACCACTCCATCCACTGTTAGAGTGTGGGTGTCTGTCCACCAGGACACTATTGCCAGTGCTTTGGAGTGTGCTTCTGGTGCACTCTTCAGGAACTTTCGCCACATCAGGTATGTGCAAGGGGCCTGATCTGCGTCCATGGGTGACTGCTCATCATTCAGATCACCATAAATCATATCAAACACAGCCTGTTCCCTGAGGTTCTGGATGCCTTTCTCAATGCTGGTCCATTTGCCTAGCTGACATAGGATATCATCCTTGTAGGGGTGCCTCTCCCTTACACTGAGCAGGAGTTGCCTCCAAAGGCTGAGAGTTTGAGTCTGTTTCCCTATTTCCCTATCAATGCCAGCCTCCTTGGCCAAAGATCCCAGCTGCTTGGCCTCTCTCCCCTCCATTTCAAAACCACTGGCTCCATTGTCCCAGCATCGGAGCAGCCAGGTGCAAATCTGCTCGCCTCCCAGGCAGCCCCAATCTCTTTGCATATCTCGCAACTCAGTCCGGGACAGAGATCAGACAATCACCTCTGGCCCTTCCTCCTGTTCCCGTGCTGGGCCTGGCTCATCCCCATCCCCCGCCTTTGCGAGCTGACTTTCTGGTATGTTTTCTTTTCTGTATCGGGGTGACTGATACCGGCACTGGCTGGCTCTCTGGCTCAGCTGCTGTGCTGGTGGAGGCAACTGATAGTGACTCTGCCTGTCTCCTCGGCCCAGCTGCTGTACAAGTAACTTCACTCTCAGATCCTGCAGGCCCTTCTCCCCCTTGAGGGCAGTGGGTGGTATTAAAGAGGACACGGTAGGCATGGGCAAGTCCCCAACACACTGCAGTGAGTTGTGTCTCCTGGGTTTTGCCAGTTTGGTAACACACCCTTTCTAAGCACTCCACCAGTTTATCAGGGCTCTGCATTTGTTCGGGAGTGAAATTCCAGAGCACTGGAGGCAACCACTGACTCAGGCCTTTGCCCATCTTTTCCCACACCCCTTGCCACTCACTATTATCTGACCTCGGGGCAGGTTTCCGGGCACTGCTATTGTTAGAGAAATGCCGCCTGGCCAAAAACAAAATCAGGCAGGCATTCAGAAAGCATTGTGCCACAATCACACTGGCCTGCAGGCTCCAAGTATAATTGAAACTCTCAAAACCCAAGAGGATCTCTTCCCCTGGCTCACCCATAGAGGGGATGAGACCCCTAACAAAAGCCCAGGCAGAAAACAGGTACCGGCCCGCCCCCACAAACAGCGATACAAGTAAATTATAAGCAGTCAGTAGCCAGTATAACAAAACAAGCCCCTTTATACATTTTCCACCGACAACAAACATCAGCACTGGGAACACACAGTGGATATAAGGAATAATCCAGCCCCACCACGCAAGCAAGTGGGCCAGCATTGCAAACATTTTCTTATCAAACAGTACAAATACAAACAGAAAAAAAAATTGCACCCAACAGATTGCTCCAACACACTCTGGTCAGGGTCTGTCCCTTTTTGAACCTTATTTCAACCCTCTTGTGCCCCACATTAGGCGCCAAAAAAGGCTGTGATGGTTTAGGCCCTGCCAGAACCGGAGACCACGTTGCCGTTGTCCCTCCCCGAACCTCAGGCCAGACAGGCTGGGAGCAGGCACAAACCCCGGGGTTGAAATAAGAAGAGATTTAATACAACAATGTGATAAATGACAATCTGAACAACAAGAGCAGCAATGATAACAACAACAAACAGTAATAACAGTAAACAAGACAAAAGATATACAGAGAAATACCGCAGTGAACAACCAGCCTGCCGCGCCTGCTTCCCGCGACCAAAGCCACAAAGGAAAGCTTCCCACCACAGGGACCTGACATTAGCATGGTATGAATAACCCGGCTGGAGATCCCTTCCCCCTCCCTGCTGGGGAAACTTAACCCTATCCTAGCTGAACCAGGACAGGTAAATACTACATCACAATCAAATTCTTATAGCCTAAGGTGAAGAGGCAGTAGAAGAGCTCTGCCTTCCAAAAACACTTCCAGATTTTTGAGACAGAGATGTTCTTATTTACCTTTCAGTTGGCATGCTGAACTCAAAATGTGCTCTTGTAACTGATATGTGTCTTTTTGAAAGACACAGATCCTCTATTAGCCCACCTTTTACATTTCACCTCGTTGCTTTACCCTACTCATTTCAAGAGCATTGGAAACCTGTAATTTCCAACACAGCTGAAAAATTTAGATTTGTATCTTCTTAATATTGAAGGCTGGTTCTCTGCATTTCCCTCTAATAAAGAGACTTTAGTCCCTCATAACAAAGAGCTCTCCATAGCTCACTTCACAGAGGGGATTATTGCCATCTTATTTATGGAATTTTACTTGAGGGCATTCAACACTCGAAAAACAAGAAAAGCGAGCCCAGTCAGTGGCGGATACACTTCCAGCTCATGCTTTTCATACACTACGACTACTAAATGTGTGATTTAAATAATCAATGTGTTAATTACTTCATGCAGGAGAGCAGAGCTATATGACAGCTTGAGGATGGAGAAGGCCTTATGTGCCCTCCTACCTTGGTTTTCAGGAACCGGGACTGGGAATCCCGGTGCTGCTCCAGCTCATCCTGCATGTGTTTGCAGAAGGCCACGGCGTACTGGCGTCTGTAGTGCGGGCTGAAGTTTTTGATGACAGCTTCTGTTTTTCCTAAAGCAGAAACAGAGATTTAATCGCATTTAATGTATGTGATTTCGGGAACTGTAATGCAAAATCAAGGCAGTTATCACCAGTGACCCAAAATATTGCCCAAGAGTATCAACAGCCACTTGCTGTACAGCAAATCAGAAAACCCTTGGAGATGCATTCAGTTGCTGTGAAACCAAGCACAGAGGGAATTTGTGCAGGAAAACACTGGGGTTTGAATGTTGTTTTTCCTTCTAAGAGTAGGCAAAACATACCCCAAATCCATTTCTCTAAGAAAAGACGCTACTGGCCTCTCCCTGGGACATACAGCCATGGAGTCATGGGTGTTTAAGAGCTGATAAGGTTTTCAAAGAAACCTGTTTCAAAGAAACAAGTGATACTGGCTACTGTTTAGCCATATTAGCCAATTTTATCACATAGTGAGATTTTAAAGCTGATTCAAAGCTCCTACAGAGGATGTTTTCTAGGCTTGGGCACTGCAGTCTCTTCTTTTGTTTTAATGTAAACAGATACTCAGTCATGCTGCAGTAAACACTAATCTTGTATTGTCTTGCTACCATCAAGATCTCATCAGTAGCAATAACAGCAATAAAACCACAGTCTCATTTCTGAGAATCTTAGAGCAATTTACAAGTAATTAACGCATTAACACTATCAAAGAAATAAAAATGCTTTACAGGCAGGGGAGTGAAGTTAAAAGTTAAAGCCATGAGCATATATGTGACTCAAAGAGTCTGCAGCAATGTGAAAACCAAAACCTGGACTATGTTCTAGATAGCATCTGGAGTGATCCCTTTTTTCCTTGTATTAAGAAACTCCATAACCACGGATTTTTTTCTGAGCATACAAGAGAAAAATGCAAGTTCACACCTCAAGCAATTTTGATGCTTTCAAAATTTTATTTTGTCCTGCTTGGGGAGAAATGTATTTTTCTGTGTAAGACATAAAAATTGGTAGTTTCCAAGCTGAGATTTCTTGAAGCCTTTATACACATGGACTTCTAAACCAGGACTGGCATTCAGCACTCCTGAAGGCCCAAAGAGAGGAACCAGCAAGAAGCACCATGACCTCCAGAGTCCCAGAAAAGCTGAACCACCTGCACCCTATAATGATGTTCCCAAACTGATGAACTACTCCCAGCCACCCACCAAACACTACCACCAAAAGGGACTCACTAGGAGTTTTCATGATGTTTCTTTATTTTATACAACAGGCTGTGAGTCTGTAGCAGCTATGATGAAATCAGAGAGATCTGGTCAGATTTGCTGTTTCAAGGATATAAGCATAGTTCTTTTAAAGTAACCATGAAAAACTTTTGGATTACTACTGATTTTATTGCCATTTCTCACCAAAAAAGGGGTTTAGATGTCAGCACAGTTCTCAGAATGTTCATGCCTTTTTACATCTTAAATATTCTTAAATACGGTTAAACAAAGAGAAAAGCCATGGATCATTATGAGAGTAAGTGCATGGGATTTTACAGGACAAAGTGCATGGGATGTTCTCATGTAGAAGATGCTACGGTTCAAGATCTACCACCTCTGTCACTTTATTTCCATTAAAAAAAAAAAAAACAAACAAATATGTGTGTCTGAGACTGCCATGGAAAAATAGCTAGTTTGGTAAAGAGTCCACAGAGATAGACGATGGCAAAAGATTTTGTAAGGTGCTTATTTCAGGTCCAGCTCCAATTTGCTCCTAATGTGGGACATTACCAGGCTGTCAGAGGTAATTTCATCAATTCAGATAGCACAGTATTTAATTACTCCATAACTTTCTGATCATTACATTTACCTCACTGTAGTTATGTGCACTTGTATGCAAAAGAAAAAGCTATACGTCAGCTCCTCTGCTTCTGCACTTTTATTTTCAGTTTGATGCACAGAATTTGATGCATCTCTCAAGTTTAGGGACAATATTGACACGACCTTTCATTCCAGCTACTCCCATGGAAAGCCCCTTTTGCCTCACTTCTGCCCCTTTCCAATCACACACTGCTGCTGGGTTACAAACCTGCTGCCTGTTCAAGCCCTGCAAGGAGATGGCTCAGCCAACTGCCGCGTTGGCAGTCATTACACAAAGCTGGAGGGATGACAGGAGGCCAGGTTAAAGTTTTCGGTGTGTAAATTGTTCACAGATTTACTCGTGGGACAGCACCAGGTGACAATCTGGACTCCAACCCTCTAGTTTTGAGACCAGATTTTTTGAGATCTACTGATTACAGGATGTGCTTGTGTATAATAGCAGGACACCGGTGCTGCTGAAGCAGAAAATCCCTGCCCTTCTGCCAGCCTTTTTAAAACCAGCCTGCTTTGGGCAGAGGCATAAACTTACTCTCCAAATAAGGGCAAAGCTTCCCAAACCCTTCTTTATAGCATGTTTTTTAAATTCTGGTTTCAGCCAGCAGTAGGATGTTATTGGCCCCAGCCCCAGTAGAGTTTCCTGCTCAGGGTTTGCCCCTATTTTCCACCATGGCTTTTTATTTTCCAGTTTGCAGTGGCCTCTTAATCTGTGACAGAGGGTTCCTGGACCTCACTTGACTACTGCCTGCATCATGCAGTAAAAATCTGGAGAGGAAGTGGGACTAAGAACAAAATTCTGGTGCTGGGGAAAAAAAAAAACCAACAATCACAGGAAATACCTGTAATTTTGGCGAAGTCTTTCAATCATGGCTAAATCGTCTCAGAAGTGTGATTCTTCACTGTCAACATTTCTTAGATCAGCTTAAAGTATATGATCACCAAAGAGAACTATGCAATTCATAATACATATTAAGTACAAAATATGACATCAGTGTAAATTTTATGTGCAGACTATACTTACAATCAACCAAAACATGAACCGAGGAGCAAATGTTTCAGGCTATTTACTCCAATCTTTGCACTACTTGTTGCAAAGAATCTCTGCATTAAAAATACTACCCCCTCTTAAAATTAGAATTAAAGTTTTTTTGAAGAGATTGTTAAGTGGCACCACACAAGGACCTGGACTTGTACTGCTCAGCTCAACAGGAATTGCAGCGCTACCTGTGGGTGGGAAAAAAAGTGGACAGACCCTTGATCCATTGTTCATCAATGGATCTTTAAACTCTTTTGGTTTACAGAAGATAAAAATACACTATCTGAAAATAAACATGATGGAAACAGTCATGAGTAATAGAAACTATTCCCATGAAATGATAACGTGGAGCAACCGGAGATAAAATACTCCAGGGTAGTTGAAAAATGAGTTCCCCTAATTCTTTTACAAATTTAGTGTGGCTTGCTTAATCAGAGCTGTTTATATGGAGCAAAGCTAACTTTCCCACTTGGTTGATCTAGCAACAGCGCAGCTCCAACCCATATATATGTGATCTGAAAAGCAGCAGCTAGGACATTTATCCTAGGAGTATACGTACTATGATCATCTCCAAAGCCTGCATGCAACTGAAATTACCACAGGAAAAGATGACTGATGGAGGTGGAAGAACTTCTGTCAAGTTAACATGGCAAGGGTCCGCCACCCCTTTGCTGGGGGTTTAGATCCTGCTCCAGAATAAACTTTGCTAATGCTTCATGATGCACCTCATGTTCTACAGAACCACCCTTGCACTTGATCACAAAAATTTAGCACAAGCTATGCTATGTCTTTTAAGAGTAAAACCAAATGTCATTACATTGAGAAACAAGAAACATCTGTCAGTTGTCCCACTGGAAATAGGGAATCTTCCCCCAAACTTGCTTCTTCTCCCTTTTCCACTGCCTTTGACCTTCTTAGCTGTATCACCATGCTGAACATTTGGAGCTTGTAGCTCCAAGTCATCAGACCCCACAGCATGTCCTCAAATACCCAACTTCTCATTTTGGGTTTCACTGCTTTTATTAAAATAAACTGACATACAACTTTAAAAAATAACGGCACTCCTTGGCAAGTTCTCCCATGAATTTCTGCTGATCTAGCCACTGGCTTTCAGCCTGGTGGCATGGCCACACGCAGCCTGGCTAGCTCACCCTGCCAAGCTTCTCTGCTCTCAACAATGTGTTGCCAAGTGGCTGGTACAGAAGCAGGTCAGGAAAATTCATTAAAAAAAGGTCAGAAAAGAATTGGCTGGCATACAAGAGAGGGGTTGCCAACACTCACCTGACTTTGGCCATTTGCAAGTTAGGAGGAGAAAGAGGTAAGGACTTGCCATAAAAGTTGTTATTCCACTTAAATATTGGTGTTTGGTAATAACGTGACCCTTCCAAGGGTAGCAAGATGACCATGACCCTTTCTCTTCATAGCACAATTGCCTGCACTCAGCACCTTTTGAATGGGGTTTTCAAATAATACCATGATCTGTGATACAAATCTCTTTGGAGATCTGGGGGATTTATCTTCTTAAACCATTTAAACCAGTTGGAAAATACACTTTGCATCCCAAGGGACATGAACTGCAAAAAAAGTAGATGATTTGCTGTATCAAAGCAAACCCCGGAGAAAATAAAATCTAAAAGAGACAATAAGCATTGTGCATGCTGAATGCCAGTACACCCAGCACTTCAAACAAGTATGAAGTATTGAGACAGAACAGGAACAAATTACTTTGTCCTTGTATTTCTTCCACAAGCCCACAAGCAAGGCCATCAGAAATAAATATAAAAAGATCAGCTGATCATACCCACATGGTGCTTCACCTGCAACTGGGGACATGCTTTTAAATCATAAGCTGTCAACTATACTACATGCCTTAATTCTATTCAGCAAATTCAGTACTAAGCTTTAAAATTACTACTAGCCAGCCAGCTATCTATCTATCTATCTATCTATCTATCTATCTATCTATCCATCCAACCATATATATAATCTTATTCTCATAGCCCATCAGGGCAGCAGTAAAATGAGCTAACATAATCATTTCAGTGTTCAGCTCATGGGTCACTATCATCCCAAGTCCAAGACAAGCAAAACCTTTGATTAAGATAAATATCTAAAACTGTAGATGCTCTACATCTGGGCCCTGCGAATCGGCAAAGCTGGGTGTCAGTACTGGCAGCTCTGAAACAGGGTGGATGCTCACCATGAAGACAACGAAGCAGCCTCTGATACTGTGCATAAAAGCTGCTCTTCCTGAATTCATCCATTCTTTTCAAACATCATTATCATTTATTAAATGCATTTGTTACCCAGAAAGCCTGTAAAAACAATTCTCTTTGGCATATCCTCTCTAACAGTGCCCACCACCGTCTGGTTCTCTGGGACGCGTAATAGTGCAGTGGGAATTACCAGTGATTCCCTCTTTCCTACAGTCTTCTTTCTAGTGCAGAACTTGTGGTACCACCCAGAAACTGTTCAAATCCAAGTGCTCAGATCCAGGCTTTATCCTACATGTACAGAGAGGCAATCTAAAACACCCTCTTTGTTATTGAAAGCATAGCTCAGTTTGATCTTCACTTATAGAAACAGTATTTTGATTATTTGTGAGTCATGATTTAATGCCTGTTACGACAAAAAGGGATTGACAGACCCATATCCCAGGTTCTGATTTGTCTGAACCATCTCTCCACAGGTTTGTTTCCACTCATTTAGCCAAACCAAGAAGCTCTCCAGTGGAGCTGACCCTCTTCCCCATACAGACACGTTGAAAAGTGCAGTTTGCACCTGATAAAATACTTAAACCAATTATTTACTGGGTTTGTTTTAATGGAGACTGCTCTCATTAAAAACTTATAATGCTGTAACTATACTGGCATGCACACATGCCCAAATTATCTATCTGCAAAGTGGACACTGAATTACACTGGCAAAATTCCAGTTAGTCGCCCAAAATTCAATGCATAGGAAAGGATAATACCCATCACACCTCTGATCATCCTCTTCCTAAATCTCAGCATATAAGCACTCCTTGAGTGCTTAGCCCATCTCCTATAGGACGAGTGGGAGAGCTGATGCCGTCTTGTGAAAAAATTGTATTTCTTAGCAAGTTTGCCAGATGAGACCATGGGTGTGAAATCTGTGTTCCACCAGAAGTGAAGCTTCTCTCTCAGGGCAAGCTAAGCAAACATGTTTGTAAGTTCATGTAAATCTGATCCATGGCAAAGGTGAAGCGAAAAATAACAGGCTCTGTTCCAGCCTTGCACATCTCCCTTTCTACAATTTTATTTGAGTATATTTGAGTTCCTGCAGTGCTCCGCTAAACGAGGCTAAATTTTCTACTGAGCTGCACAATTCTCCCATAGATTTCAATAGGTTTATATACCTATAATGGTATTCTTGGGCAACTTCATGAGCATCTCATATTTCAGAGGGAGCAGATAGACCTCAGTGAGACAGACCTCATGCACTCCAAAAAAAAAAAGGCTTGTTTTCTTAAGAGTAGCTTGTGATTTAACTACGGAACCTGCTATTTTAAATTAATTCTGAATACTGTCTCATTATTAAAAAACACAAAGCAAAATACAGAGCACCAATCCCACTTAAACACAGACAACCTCTTGGGTTGAACTCAGACCCTCATTTCTATAGCCAGGTTTCCTTTCCCCTTTCCCTTTCTCTCCCAGAATGGAATCAAGAAAAGTTTTCTCAGGAAATGCAGAGACAGGACTATCACACCTTTCATCTATGGTTAACCACCATTATCCCAAAAGTTCGTCTTCCACACCTTCACAAGCGTCTCCTATAACCTGAAACTCTCTGGAGGATATCTCAATTGCAATCACATTATTTCCATGCCGCATCCTTTGCAAGAAGCACACAATTCCCTCTGACAGTACTACATGTTGCCAGGGTATTTTATTTGAGACCAGCTGCTGTTATGATGGAAATGCCCAGGGAAACAAATTTTGGCACCAGTTCCGTGATTGCAAAGCAGCAGGCTGGGGTGACACACGTCTCATGCCCACTTGTAACAGATAAATAGCCTCCATCGGGTACATATACTCCTCCAGTACATGTGCTTCCCGGACACACGCCAGGCCTGGGACACCACTCCCTCCAGCTTCGGCAGACCTTCTCCCATGCTGGGGGAAATCATCTCTCATGCTGGCGGAAACTGGTGGACAACCTCTCCAGCCAGAGATGGGTCCTGCACAAGTGGTTCCACCAGCACTGCAGAAGCGAGAGGCAGTAAACATCAGGAAGCCACTGGCAGTGGTATCACCCTCCTAAACATGTAGGCCTAGAGCAGGGGATAGGGAAAGTAATGGGAAGGATTTGAATTTTAACCTTAAAATACCTGTATTGCAACTGGTGAGATCAGGCACTGCTCTATGAAACAGTGGTGGCCACCAGCTGCCAGCTCTGCAATGCTCCTGTTGCCAAATAATTATTTAGGGGAGAAAAAAGATTTCATGAGTTCCCTTTGCACTTCTGTCAGATTAAAATAATCCTAACAATCACAAATTACACAAAGGCCAAAGCTTGTACTTAATCAAGCAGAAACAAGCCCAACACAAGCCAAGGGTTTGATTAACACTGTATCAGATAAGCTTATCATTAATGCTGCTGAAATTTATCCTTTATTGGTAATGGGGTTAGAAGCAGCAATGCTCTGTCTAGAAACAATAACTCACGGTCAAATTCAACAAGAATATGGTCTGACAATCCTTTATTTATAAGTTTATTTCACAGCACCAGAAGAGCTAGGCATTTAATAAAACAAATTAACCCAATGTACCTCCTGGGGGCCACAAGAAGCTAAACTATGCTCTGTATTAAGTTAATTTGGTGAAGGTCAATGTTTTTGAGTTTTAGGGTTTTTTTCAACTCCCTGAGCGGCAAGCTGAGCCACTAAGGGGGAAACAGACATCAAACTTGTCTTGAGCAGCATTCTCCAATCCAGATCTCAGTATCACGTTACACATCACAATAGGTCACACAAGAATGTTTCTTGGAAACATTTAAACAGCTTTCCAAAAATGTAAGCCAGCGCTGCATCACCCTTTAAATCAGGATGTACTCCCTCTTCCCTTCCTTTCAGGTGACAGGCATTATAGCCAGTTACTTCACTGCTTGACTATCCACAAGACAAAATTAAAAAAAAAAAAAACATCCTCATGTTGGAGATACAGATAACAGAAACAACCGTCTTCATGTTACTAGTTGAAGGTTTTTCTGAATAGATGTATATCTATACAGACACCCACACCTGCACAAGATTAATTCTGTGCAATGCTTGGAGTGTGCTCATACAGATCCAGGAAACATTTTTAATAATTTTTTTTTTCTTAATTATTCTGCAAAAATTATGCTATACTAGCTAGTTCTATTACAGAATTACTCAAAGGCTTATATGACATTGAACATAGTCCTGTGTATTCACACATGTCTTCCCATGCAGGGCCTCATTCATGCTGAGGTTACCTTACATTAGTCTTGAAGCTCCCTTTATTCTCTTTACCTTATAACTCCTTTCACCACCAGTCTAGTCTAAGTCAACCCAGATGGACTTCCCAGAGTACCAGGTCCCCAGTGAAGGCATCACTTTTTAAGTACTGTAGCAGAAGGCCATTATCCTGTGGTAACGGCTTTTTCCATTTCTCCTCAACAAACACGTAAACCCCACAAAACGGAAAAGGGCTACATGTGGGTAACAAAATGAGAATAAGGGTACTTTTGGGTCCCCTTTCCTTGCAGTTTTTCTCACTGAATCACAAGGTGTTTTGATTCTCTTCTGGCTCCCATATACACTGAAAATGAGTGTCAGGATTTGCAAAGGACAATATTTGAGCTAGCCTATGTGCAAAAATGTTAAAAACAAGATTAATCTCTGAATTAAATTAAGCAGAGGTCTCAAAGTATGGCTGTTTATTTTAATAGCTTTCCAAGACCACAGCCACGTCTCTTGATTTTATCACAGGAACTAATTTCATTCTCAGAGCCCCTCCTTGCTATTTTGAAACCCAAAAGACTAACTGGGTAAATTCCAGATTTTAACCCAAACAGCTAGTACCATTCATATTTTTGAAGCCCAAGGCCATATATGTCACCAGTATGCCAGTGGGGACCTTTTTCCAATGTAATCTATTTTTCTTAGCTTGTGCCAACACTGTCTTGCCTTGGTCCTCTGCGGGGCAGCAGCCATGGAAAGACATTTGGAGGAGGACTGCAAGGAATGCACGCACCTTCTCCCTGGGAGGGGTACAGCAGAGGAGTGGTCCAAGAGATGGTCTCCTTCCCATTCCAGCTTATGAGCCTGCAAAAGCCCTTTGCTGTTGCAATCTCTCAGGCAACCTCCTCTTGTGGTCTTTTGACATGTTGCGTTCTTGGTAAATATGTATTTTTCAAATTGGAATTCTGCTACAGCACCCCAGGAAGTTTTTTTAAGTCAAAACCACAGTGATACTTGCGCTGCAAACTTTGCTATGCAGCGGGGGGGAGAGTAGGAGATGTGTATTTCACATAGTAAAAGAGACAGAAGTACTTATCCCTATTAGATGTGGCTGAAAACATAGGTCTTTAGATGGACAAAGAGACAACATCCATTTTATTCCTCTTCTCACCTTTTTAAACAGGACAAACAAATTAATATATATGTAAAATTAAGCTTCTAATAAAATTTTATATTAAGGGAAGAGGAATATATAAAATGCAGTTCACACCTGAAGGAATTTTTTTACCCCACTTCCCACTTTACATTAAAATTGGACAACAAAAATGAGAAAAATATTTAATTTGTAGTGCATTTTTAGTGATTTGCTTCAGGTTCTCATTAATTTCTGCTATAATACTTCAAGGTGAATGCAAGTAAATTTAACTCGTCACAGAAAAATGTTACTGAGGGGGACTCAAACGTTATTGATGGGAGAATTCATTTTTAAAACCTACAAGTTTCAGTGAAGCATTATTTCCGAATTTCTTTAATATGTCATATATTTTGTTGTTACAAAGCATGGTGATACAATGGGATCACTTTCTGATGCCACCTGGACTCTATTGGTCATAAAGATGCTACAGTGAGAATCATTCAGGGCTGACACAACCTACAAGACAAAAATGTTGTTTCACAGCAGTACAATGTCATGATGCCAGTAGATAGTCTGCCTGTTTGCCCTGGTAAAGCTAGAATTATTCACTATGACTCTGAATAACCCATTTGCATATGTATTAAGCATACGGAAGAAATATCTCCATCATATCATCCATCCATATGTACACCCAGCAGCTGCAGAACAGCAACCAGTATGGACTAGTGGTTTTAAGCTGGGAAAATGAATCAGTAGAGGAATACTTCTTAGTTATGGCATTTCTAAATATTTTTTCCTAATATGTGGTTAATCTTTCTATGTCTTAGGTAAGCCAAACTAGATAAATTCTCCTTGCTGATAGTCAGTTCTCATGTTTCAGAAAAATAACCTTGTTTGCTAAATCTTTAGAAATAAATGGATTTTAAAATTACTGCATTCACACTTTGCAAGAAATACTTCCAAGTATTAAAGGGTCTATATTCACGCAGCTAAAAGTCTCCCCTTTTACAGACAAACCTTTCTCTACTTCTCTGTGGATGATAGTATCTCCCAGCCAGCACAACCCACACTGTTCACTGAATTTTTAATTCTGCGGAAGAGACAGGAGGAAGTGTTGGCGCCTCATCCTGTGGGGAAGGAGGTGTCTTCCCATGGCTGCAAAAAAGCATCAATTAAGTTTAGAAAACAAATGTGTAATTATTACATGAATCTGCTCACCGAACCCCATGTAAACCACTCTCTTATTCTGTATTACAGATGGGGAAGGGAAACTACAGCTCTGTGATGCAAGATAAGCTTTATAATTCAAGTTAGTTGAGAAATACCAAGAAGCGGTACCAGAGCGTTAGCTGCTTGGATCCAGGGTTCTTCAAAGCTACGGAAATGTCTGGTTTGACACAAAGCAAGGAAGACACTGATGCTTAACTGTAAACAGAGACCTTGACTGAGTTTCTTTTCGCCCCTCAAAACAATCTCGGTCTGAATTATTATGTCTGGTTTTCTTGCTCACACTTTACTTGGACTCTACTATTGCAGCTGCTACTGCCCAAAAGTCCCAGTTTAGGTTAGGATGCAGCCTTTTGCTCTCTTCAAGCTGTGAAGTGGGTGCAAAGAAAACAGTGGCTGCAGCAGAGCAAAGGAAGTCTTCCCTTCCCTTGCGAAAGCAATGCGACTGCTCCAAAAGCCCCTGCTAAATTTAGTTCAGGGACAATAGATGGGCAGAAGCAGATAAAATGAGGCAAAAGAGAGGGAAAAGAAAGTAAAGGGGAACAAGCAAACAGAAGACGGGAGATGGCTTCCTGGCTGCCTGAGGTTTCTCAACATGGGAGACCTGCCAGTGGCCTCCTTTTCCCTCTTTTCTGCTGTCCAAAATTGAGCAAGGCCATAATCAAGATTCCAATATTTCCAAAGGACTGTAAAAGAAAGAAACGAAGTGATCCAAATATTTGGTGTTTTCTGTTTTTTGTTTTGTTTTTTTTTTCCAAAGTTAAAAGGACCCATTAAACTCAATAATCATTCCTTTCTTGGCAGAATTTATGCCTTTGATTCTTCTGGATTAAAGTTGGGACCTGACTAATAAAATATACCTTCTGCCAAATTCAGAATTAATTCTGGAAGTTATATCCTGGAAGAGGTCAAGTAAAAATCAAAAGAACCCCTAACTCTCTGCAACTGCAGCAATATCAAAGATGAAGGGTTGCTTTCATGTTCACCAGGTCTGCTCTTCCTACAACTAGCCAGGGACAGCATTCCAGATCCAGATTTCCAGAGGTAGAAAAATTGCTCCCACATCACAAGGTCATAGGTTAGAGGAATTTAAGGAAAAAAGAAAAAGAACTGTGTTCAGAAAGAATCTGATATAAATATAAGAGGACAAACACAAAGCAAGACCTTTATCTTATAGTCACGCCTGTGCAAATGCTAGTGTTTAACGTCTAATTACTCTTTGTCCCAGCAAACTGTTGAAAAGAATTTTTTTTTTTTTCAGACTTCTATTTTTAGCTGTAATTCAGAGAAATGCCAGAGCCCTACTGAGAGTTTGACTGTGATTCCCAGACAGGCGTAGCTATGGTGTCACTTGCTGTGACAGGAAGCTGGTGGCACACAACTCTGCAGGTGAAGTCTCAAAGTCATCTTGTTTCCTCTGGTTTCACTAAAGCCCACCTATATATATGGTGGAATCAAGCTCAGAGGGGTTACAGTCCAGCCACTTGACAGTGTGCCAAGTTTTGTACATTATTCTTCTTCCACCTGGACGAGTTTCAGTTCCTCAAGTGCTCATGAAAGCATCCCTGAGAAGACAATGGGGTTAGTGCTGGTGTTTGTTTTTTCCATTTCTAAGAAGAATTCTTAGGAAGAAGCACCAGTCAGCTATTGTCTCTCTCACTAAACGTGTGTTTGAGTCTCCTCAGTCGCTCAGCTCTTCCGCCTCAATGTTTCAATGCTCCTTCCTTTTTGAAAAAAAAAAAAAAAAAAAAAAAAAAGATAAGTTGCCTCATTTCCTCTCCATTTATCTTTCATGTTCAGGAGGGCTTGTGACAACACAACACAACTTGAAAAGAAAAAAACAAATCAAAACCACCTTCTTCCAGTGCTGTGTTTGTACAGTAGGACCATGCCAGCTTCTGGGCTCAGAAAAACAGCTGGGTAGATTATTATTAAGAAGAGGAAATTTGTTCACGATAATTTATTTGGAAATAATTTGACGAGAGCTCTCCTACTGGTTTGCAGTAACAGTGCAATCCTTGAGGTCTTCAGCAGGACCTCCATGTATAGACACAACAAATGCACTTGCCCATATGCCACGACTTGTGGCAACACACAACCAGGACATGTTCAAGGCCTGTTTTTATATCTATGGTGGCAATACCTCAATTAGTGTCAGTTTACTTTCATCACTCTTGTCTTTGTATAGTCAATTATGGAGCTCCAGTTTTTTAAGTCTCAGTTCTTCCATCATGAATGTCCATAAAGTTCTCCCTATCAATCTAAACTGAACTCCTATCAACGTGGATGCTGCTATTTCCACTCTTTTTGGAGAAGAATATAGTCTTCTGTT
The DNA here is from genome assembly GCF_965140245.1 of Athene noctua. NCBI lineage: Eukaryota > Metazoa > Chordata > Aves > Strigiformes > Strigidae > Athene > Athene noctua. The sequence goes on from NC_134041.1 coordinate 34,630,647, forward strand.
TTGTTTGTCCATATCAAAATTTAAATTCTTCATCTTTCTGTGCTTTGCAAAATGTTTTATTTAGGAGAAACTAAGAAAAAAACAGCCCGAGGAATGCAACATACAGGAGCTGAAAATAAAAGCGAATAGCTTTTGTGTGATAAGAGTTTTATCTGGCAAATTTATGTATATCAGATAACATTTTCATTTTCTGAATGCAAAAGTAATCATTAGTAATGCTACTTTCAACATATTTAGCTCCTATCTACTCAACTGCACTTCAAGCACACTATCACAGTTCATTTCACCAGGGAGGCATCCAGGATTCACAACTGGGGAGAAGGATGCTAAAGTCACCCCTCTGTAGCAAAAGGGGTCACAAAATATTTACATTAGTGCAGGTCTTCATAAGAAAGAGCAGATTTTGCATAATAATAAACAACTATGATTATATGGTGCTGTATTTTCCTGTGTGTCTTTCCCCAAACTCCTCAGTTAAGTCACTGCAGAAGGTAAAGGAGAGACTACAACATGTTCTAGTTTTTGCTCCTGACATGCAGGGCTGCTCTGCAAAAATTTGCCATGAGACCACGTAAGCATCCAATATCCACAAACAGCCTCTAACAGAGGAACACTCATTTTGCGTCTCATCCAAATCTGAATTCCTCCAAAGGCTGCCTGCATTCACTGACTACAACTAAATTTCAAGTCATGTTTGCATTCTTCACTGGTGGCTTAAAGTCAACCTGTGGTTTTCTGAGAAACAAATGCAGGGAAAGACACATAAATCCCCTTTTCTGTCTTCATTTGGGCTGATGGGATTCACCAGCCTGATGAAGTGCAGGCCCAGCACTAAATTTCTGTGAAATATTTTCACATCTAACAGCATCCATTGTGGCTTCAAAACACCCCCAAGAGCTCCTGAATTAACAGCCTTTCAGACACTTTTGTACGCCTTACCATTACACCTAAAGACCTCCACTATACAGTGCAATCATCTGTTCCAATGAGATGATACTCAGGCTGCTTGCTACTCATGCAGTAGTAAAAGTTCTTTGTACCCTAGGATGCTACTTCTTTGCTATTTACCCTTTCAAGCACCGCTGAGCAATTATTTCACCCGCAGCTTCACCATAGGTTTTGCATAAAACCAGCAGTTTCACACAAACAGGCAGGCTCTTGGTTAACTAAAAAGCAGATCAGTGAAAAGATGATAGAATAATAACAGGCCACGAATTTTGGAAAACTGTTACTCACAAAAACCACCAGCATGATTCATGAATTCCAATAATAATTTCCAATGCAAACCACAGCCAGTAGGAGAGACAGTGCTGAAAAAGTGCATCTTTTAATCTCCACTTTTCACCAAGCTTGATTAGCAAGGATGCACTAAACCTTCAGAAATAAGCCAGTCAAGTTGAACCTTCTGGCTCCAAAATTTGGGTTTAAATGGAATCACAACTTTTTCTTTGCACTTTGCATTTCTCAGAAATTCAGAGGTCAGCACAAATAAACACAGGGCTCAGTTTTAACATGCTAGTTTTCAATTTTGCTTGCAGGCATGTCCCTCTGAGGGACATGTACCTTGGCTAACAGCCACAAAAACCATAGTCTAACAGATGATAACCTTCTTACAACCTTTTTTGAATCGGTAACGAGGTCAGGTCCTTGTAATTATTCCGCTTTTAGAAGTACCTCTGTCACTAAGAGGATAGTATACGTGGTTGAAGATTCAAAGGCATTTCTGAAAATTACTTTTGCTGCCACTGGTGTGAGGCAACTTCTTGGGTTTCCAGAACTGCTGGATACCAACCACCTGCACCAGGTGGGTGCTCAGCACTCTGAAGCCAAGCTGAAAGTCTAAATGCCAGCTGAAGTTCCAAAAATTACAATTTTTGTTTCGATGTATTAAAAATATCTGCTCTTAGTGTGCTATCTTAGTGTGCTTCAGAAGAACCTTCTGTGAGAAAGAAATGAAAGCATCAGATCTTATCTCATTCAAGAATGACTAGTACAGAGCAATGCAAAGAAAGTCAGAAGAGATAATGCAGCCCTGGCTTCAAGATTGAGCAGATAACCTAACATGCTTTTAAAACTCTTAATTTCATAGGGTTCCTCTGATTTGTAAAATACTGTATCTTGAAATTGAAAGAAAACAGAATTATAGTAAAGAAGCACATAAGACACAGAAGTAAAACTGCTTCACTAGCCAGTACACGGTTTTGGTTTGAGTTATTTAACTTTTTTAAAAAAGTATTTTAATTGCATTACAACTACCTTTTTTGCAAAACTGCTCTGAAAAACTAGTTTTTTAAACATACACTCTTCTTTGCTTGTCTACTGTATATAAACTGCATATCTTCTGGTTAACATATTATTTAGTCCAGAATAATTACATATCAGAGAGATGCCTAATAAGCTAATCTTTAAACTCTACAGATCTAAAAAAGATCCCAAGGCATGTTTTATGAATATAGAATGGCATCAGCTGACAAATACATGGCACAGTCCATATTATTGTGGTTGCAACCAAGAACCACATGAGTCAATGTTATGGGCTTTTTTTTTGTATTATTCAAGATGACAGGACTTCTGAAGGAAAGCAAGAGCAGGTTCTATTATCGTGACCATCCATCATGAAGATAAAAGAAAATTAGCTACACAATAAAGAAAATAGAGAATATAAGCAATACTGCATTTTATCAGCGGCATGCACTTCACTGGAAGATCCATAAGGTTTTAAAAATCAAACAGCTGCTACGAGAAGGAAAAAGGAATAGAAATACTTGGATTTACAACTAAAACTAACAGGGGACAGAACTGACAAAGAAATATTTTCAGTTACCATAACCATATTGTTTTAGACTTACATCAGACAAAAGCTATTTCAACAGGAAAACTTGTCTTAGCCAACAGCTGGAAAACGCATAGCCTTATTCTGGACGGAAAGGGGACTTATTACTTTTTACAGATGTCTCCATTCCCACCATCCAAAAGAAGTTAAAACTATGAATAGAGAGATGGGCCCCATATGAAATACAGCTTTCACATCCTTCCAAGGCTGCGCATGCTCACATCTCTGGCACTGATTCAGACTATGCCTACACCATTCAGCCCCAACAGCCTCCAAGGCAAACCTGATTTTGGTTTATATTCACGAAAGTGACACCTGCCAATGTCAACTGTTATGGTAAGAGCACAGCAACTTTTCAGTTGACCACACTTCCTGCTACATAAATATTTAAGGCATGCTAAGGAAAAACCATGTAGCAAGATTAATAACTAACAAACCACAAGCTCTTGCTCAAAATTACCACATAGTATTTTAGAGTCTTACCAACACATTGGTTTTGTATGTTTGTCTACACTGGTAATTCCCTTGTACATAGGTATAGTATCAGCTTCAGACATCCCCATTCTGGTACAAGATGTGCTGATCAGTTTCATGTTTTTTCCATGTGTAAGGGAAGCTGGTGATAAATTCAGATGGGGGCCTTCATTCTTCATTCACACCGAACTCAACTTCTTCCTCCAACAAATCTCAGTGCTCCTTCTCACTGAGCTGCTTCAGTTTATTACTTGTCACCACTACTTGGCCACAGCTCCCACGGGGTTATCACAAACACATCAAACCCTTAATGCCCAGTCTCCAAAGTCTTCTACAGAAGCTTCTTTTGTCACAGATAGTGGATATGTTTCACAACAAATATGGCCTCAATTTTGTGCTGGGCACTCTTCCTCCCTACTGCTTCCCTTGGTCTTGGTAGGACATAGATTGAAAGCAGCTTGCTGCTGAGCCCTCCTGCTCTCAGCTAAAAAGCAGCTAAAACTCAAGAATGGGAGGAAGGAGTTGAAGCTGTGGTAGAGAACGGTGAAACACATACAACAACATGAACCTTTCTTCTACAGCTTCTGAGGAAACCCCATAATGAGGACAATTGGACTGACAAAGGAACTGCTGTGCTGATGCAATACCCACAGTCCCTGCAGCGGCACAGCAATTATGTACCATGAAACCAAGCATGCACACTGCAGCCATTCCCAAAGGAAAGTATCCACCACATAATTAAAATACTTATCTCTAAAGGAATAAGAGAAAAGGGAGTAAAATTCTAATACTAGCCCTAAAAATGCAGTGTGGCCAATATAGCAGACTGGTGAAGAATCGCACATCTAGAAGTAAGGTTAAATTAGGATTCAAGTTTTCAAGATGCCTTGATTTTGGCATCCAGAGGTGCTCAAATCCCACATCAGTCCACATGGACAGCAACATCTTCCCCTTTCCTTCAGCCTGTTTTTGATCAACAGGCTGATGAAAACAGCTATTAGCATAATTTTCTACCCAGCAAACAATTTGCTTCTGTAGTTCAAAAAACTTTTTGAACTTCCTAGAGATCAATTTCTTCTGTTAAATAGATTGTGATGGCTGAATCAAGATTCTGGCATGGGCTACAAACACCTTTTACGTATAGGTTGGACTCAAATAAAGCTCACAGAAACTGGGAACAATGCCTGTCCTGTGACCTTCATCCATCTGCTTGAGATGTCTCTCCAAATCATAATGTTTGATTTGTACCACAAGCTGAATAGGTGCACAAGGAGGCTCACATAGCTTGCCATCCTGCTTTGGATAGAATATTTCAGATTTTTGAGGTAAACAGATGATTTATTATGCTTCATATTCAAATGGATATATTTCCCTCCTTCACAGAGTGCACACTTGGATTAATCAAGTTGATTTTCCTGGTTTAAATCCTCCTGTGCAGCACAGATAGTTTGTTTCACAGGATTTCCGATTACCTTTTTTAAACCAAAAGATGCTAGAACAACCATTGGCTCCACTCTATCAAGTCTGCCATGCAAGGTATAGGAAGCTACAGCAGGTAGGTGTGCACCCACCTACCCCACTTTGGTACATTGTAATACTGAGCAACACCTCCAAGGTCTGATACATGAAATGCCAGAGACTGGTTTGGTTTGTATAAAACCTGACTCCCCATGAACAATCCAGCAGCTGTTACTTTTACAAATAGGTTTTTCCAAGAGTTTACAGCTTTGTTTTAGTGCACCACCCTTTCTTCCACACACAACTGATTTGCTAATGTCAACCAGCATGGGAGGTGGACATGCCTTCACCATGCTTGCTGACATTGGCTTTCCAGACAATGCTTGGTTTTGGAAAAATTTTTTCAGCATCACGTTGTAGGAAATGGGATAGTCTCAGTCTAAATAGTCTCAGTTTAAACCCTTCCTTCTTCATTGATAAAATGGCAGCATAACAGACCTACATGCTTAGCACAATTTCATTACATGATCATTTTGTCTTCTGCAAATGAAGGTCTTGACTGCGGGCTGTGAGGGGGGTAAAGGAAACTCCAGCTGATTCCCTGTTTCCTGGCTGTATCTGGAAAGCCCATTACAAATTAGCAAGCTTGGCAAAAACACTAATAAATAACTAAACAACCATGATTATATTTTAAAAACGTGAAAATCAAGAACTCAGTATCTTTAATTCAGAGAGTCCCCTTTTCTATGTGCATCTGAAACACTTTTAAAGGATGGTGGGACACTGGCACAGGTTGCCCAGAGAAGCTGTGGCTGCCCACTCCCTGGCCATGTTCAAGGCCAGGTTGGACGGGGCTTTGAGCAACCTGGGCCAGTGGAAAGTGTCCCTGCACAGGGCAGGGGGGTTGGACTAGATGATCTTTGAAGGTCCCTTCCAACCCAAACCACTCTGTGATTCTATGATCTTTTCTCCTGCAAAAGCACCATAAAAACCACCATCAACTTAAATCAGCTAACAATCCGGATGATTTTTGGGCTCCTCCTTGCAGACATATCAAATTCAACCCTGACATCTGGATAACCCCCTCCAGCCACACTCACAAACCATCCCTAACCTCAAACAGAGCTTGTGTCAGTAGTTTTGCTGCTGCTTCCCAGGCTCAGAGCAAAGACTGATGGAGCTCAAACAGCAGTGGTTAAAACTACTTTTCTTTACAATCATATCTAAAACCACCACCTTCTAATCAACTTCATATGGTACCTGCCCCATTCATTGTGGAGCTCTGAAAGTTTGTGGCATGGTGAGATGGGAACAGCAGGGACTTGATTTATATTTAAGGAAGGGAAATGCCACACCCTGTATCTGTGTCTTCTACAAAACGTAAAGCTGGACAAAACATATGTCACATATGGGAGAAGCTCCCAGATGGCTCCTGTCACCTTCTTTTTCTGATTTACAGAAGTGCTGAGTGCCTGCAGTCACAACTGAGAACAGCCAGAGCCCAGCTGGAAATCTGGGGAGAGCATTAAAATGGCCTGTTCCCTGAAAAATTAAGCACGAGGTTTGTCAAGCCCCAAATTAACAGCCATAACTCCTCATGCATGAAATAAAATACCATCACCTATCACAGTATCTCAGCAGGATAATCAGCTGATTGATGCCTGCATGGCACTTTGTAGCTTGGCAGGTGTACAGGAAATCTCAGAAGGGAAAAAAAACCCAGCAAACAACAAATCTGTGGCTTGCTACTGAATGAAGCCAATATAATAGTTGTTAGGCATTGGAATGGGCTGCCCAGGGAGATGGTGGAGTCCCCATCCCTGGAGGGGTTGAAGAGTCGGGTTGACCCAGCGCTGAGGGATCTGGTGGAGTTCAGAACGGTCAGTGTGAGGTTCACGGTTGGACTGGATGTCTTCAAGCTCTTTTCCAATCTAGACGATTCTGTGATTCTGTGATCTTCAAAAATATACCAAAAAAGCTACCTGTGCACCCTGGTCTCCCTTGAGCATCAGTGTTGTTGTATCACCTTTGTCTACAGGGGTGAACAGCTGCTGCTAGGTGTGTGTTTTGCAGCTATTTGCTAGACTGCACAGAGGGCAAAAGTGGAAACTGGGGTTTAGTTCAGCGGGTAAACACTGGCAGTGGTTAGAAACCCTTCCCACTTGCCTCTGCTTTCTCCTATTCTAGCTCTACAGCCCTCAATCCTTCCCCTCCTCTTGCAGGATATGCCTGAGCAGCTCAATAGAACATCCAAAGAGAGAAAACACACGTTTTCTTTAGCTTAATTCTCAAAAAAAAAAAGAAAACCAGCCTCATCCATTTAAACTGCAGTTTTCTCAAAAATGCAATTTGAGGCAGACACTTAGCACGGAAACTTCAGCCTGAACAGCTGAAGACTGGCAAAGCCTCATTTGCAACTGAAAACAGTGGAAAGTGTCTGGCAGACTAAATTACAGACAATGATATTACTTTCCAGAATACCCCTCAGAGAAAAAAAGCCTTTTTTTTTTTTTAACTTTGCACAGACCCTGCCATTAAATCTTTGCCTGGGGATCACAAAAGCTTGCCTTTCCTCTAGTGTGACCACTACAATATGTGGAGTATCAAGTGAAAATATACAGGGAGCCTCCGTATCACATTCAATAAAAGCAAATCAGTCTTTAGACAACATTCCCTTATTATATTTAACATCCCCAATGCTGCTTCAAGAATCAGGTCTTCAGTTATCAACATCACGACAAAACTGCAGAGAATCACAGCACAGCAACTGGTTTCATGCAGAGGAAGGAAAATACCACGTAAAGCTTTAAACATTTCTTCCTAAAATAACAGATGAGAGGGGCTGAAGAACAGTGCTATCTAAAAGGACAGTGATGGGTGAGCTGGACACTGAGTGGTGGGATGATGGTGGCATTTTTTGTAAATTTGAAGCTATATAAAATATATTTGATGCCTGTATATCTCCGAGAAGAGTAAGGGAAAGCTCCTTGGCAGACAGCAAGTTTCGAGATACGGCACACAAGGGCAATTTTTTTTAGCTGGGATCCCAAGCACACAGAACTAAAAACTAGTAGATCCAAGAAGGCATTTCTCCAGCAAAAGAGTCATCCCAGGTAGCAAGCAGGGCATCTTTAGAAATGGTATGCATGATCAGAGCTGGCTTTTGAGCTCTGCAAAACCTGCAGCTACCTTGACCTGGGGAACATAAGCCTTCATGGGAAAACCCAGATGTTTTTATAATGCAAAGAAACTGTAGACATTTTTTCCTAAGGTTGGCTGTGAAAGTATTTAGTGATCTTGAGTGCTTAAGAGATCCAGCTGGTCCATAGCACGTATCACAGCTGTTAACTCTGCCTGGCTGGGTCACACCAGCACGGTGCAGCTGGAGCTGCTGCAGAGGCCTGACCCTACACAGGGGACTGGCACAGGCTGCTTCTCCTAACCCTGGCACTCCCTGGTCCCCTGCCTTCGTTTCTCTGGACCCTTGCTTTAGCTTTGTGTGTTTTGCCAATTTAAACAGCAAATAACCAGGAACAAGGATTGTCTTACACCATTTATACCAAGAACAACCTATGTGAGGTCCAACATGTCCCCCATACAACAACCAATGTGCAGTTCAGACATAGATGACCTTTTCTGCAAGTTGCTCACTGCAACACCTGAGAGCCACGGTCAAAGTGTGCATTGACCTTAGACGCACAATACAAAATGTACCTGGAAAAAACAGCAGCATTTTGGGGGAGCTATGAACATGTCTTACACCGTTACCAATAATCTCCTTACAAATCCACTGCCATTTGAAAAGAAGTCACGGCTGCTGGTGTTGTCAGTGGAGAGTCCAAAACTGGGCCAGTAACTGATGTGGGTGGCTTTTCTCAGCATGCTGCCGGGCCAGAAACTGCAACTGTGAGGATGCACCATGTTCACTGTTTAAGCTATGACATGTAGAAAAAACAACCCAAAGGTCAGCTGACATGCTCACTTTGCATAGATCTCAAAGCAGAATGTATTCTGAAGGACAAATCACGGCTTGCTCCTGGGAAGATATGTAAAGCGGATAGCAAGCCAGAAACCTCTGCTGCTCTTTTCCACCCTGGAGTGACCGGTGCATGGCTGCACCCCATCACTGCAGGTATCCCAGCCCACTGAGCAGTGCAGTGCCAAGCACAGTTTGAGGAAGTCCTGAAGAACTGCACGCTGCTCTGACCTAAAGGGTTGGCACAGCACCCTTGGAGCATGACCACACACCTGTAGCAGCCAGAGGCAAACATTTACCAACCACCACAATCACACTCTGATGGCTGATGTGACGCCTCCCCCTATTCACATTAGACCCACCACACATTCAGCAGAAAACACTTGGCTGCCCTGGAACTGAACAGAAGTTGCATAAAAACACTGAACATGTCATACACAGCAAAACCCTGGGCACACTCCTTAGGAGCCACACTGCTCAGGGCAAGGCAGAAGAACAGGCTTAGAATCAAGATCATCACAAACAACATCAAAAAGTTACTTTTAATAGCTATTTTTGGATTTTAAACATTTACTTAGAAAATACTCCTCATTTTATTTATTTCCTAGAAGAATTTCAACCATGCAAAAATAATATATGAATTTTTTGAAAATGATATTGCTTTTAACTTTTTAATCATCTAACCAGAGAACCCAAGGGTCAGCATCACTTTTGTTTTCAACTTCACGATATTGACAGATAAAGACAACTACCTAGTTTTTTAAAAAAAGATGCAGTAACTAAATAATAACTTTGGTAGCACTACAGTGGCCTAATATGTAGGCTTAAAGCTTTAGTACTATCCAAACTGTAAGAGAAACTGTGTCTGAGGTATTAACTGGCATCACAGAAGCATGAAGATAAAGGCTTATGATTTCAAAATTGAACACTCAAAATTAAATGCCTAGAGAAACAAATTCACCAAAATCTTAGGTTATGCATATCAAGTTAGGCATTAGTATAGAATCAGCACCAAACTTTTTTTATATGTAAAACCAATAACAAAATAGAGGATGAAATTTTCAGAAAACTCAAACAAGCAAACCCTTTCTTCACACAAGTTTGATCCATTTCCACAAACTTTAATCTTGCCTTTATATAAGAGTTGGCCTCGTTTCATCACTGTCCTTGCAAAAGCAACTAAAATGCTTGCATGCATGTTCAAAAACTTGAAGCCATTTTAATTGTTATTTAAGTGCAAAGAGAACAGCAAGTTTATTACATGCAAAGGAAAAAGCTGTAGAAAGAAATGCTGCTGTACTTTAAAAGCAGCCATGACCACATTGCCTATGAATATCATTCTTCCCAATCTAGACACTGGCTTTTCAGCTGCTACTGCCCAAAGGCATCAACAACAAAGCTGCTTTAATCATCTCAGAGCTTGCTTTTTCTCCCTTTTATATCAGTAAAATTTCTATCAGATGCAAAGGCTGTCTCATAATTTGTGGCCAAGCTGCACTAATTAAAGAACCTCCAATCTTCAAGATTTCAGAGAGTATCAAGTACAAAAGCGCAGCAGACTCTACACTTCCAGAGTGCCTCTCAATTACAGGTTTTTCAGGCAAAGGTGAGCACATTTCTCACTTTTTCTATTGAGAAGAAGCTCTTTCTGTTGATACCCATGCTTTATTCAACACTGCACACAAGTTCTTCTACACAGCCAACAGAAAAGCATGAAAAATGCCACATGCCTTCCCCTAACACCCAGCGGTTTCCCTTCACTCATACTACCCAAAAAAGACGTTCTTTCCCAGAAAGAAACCACCTTTCAGTTTTCAAATCCAGGCTCAGTAGAAAGCACATGATCTTTGAAGTTAGTTCCTATGCAAGCAATACAGTTTGCTTTGATGTAAAACAGCCTGAGATGATCCTGCTGAACGGGCGAGGAGCCTAACCCAGCTTCACAGATGCATTGGCAGAAGGAAGAGCTGTGACACAAAATGGATAACTGAGGTTTCTTTGTTTATGAAAACCTCAAGCCATTTACAGAAGGTAAACAGGATGTGATCACAGACAACCCTTATATTGACAAACTGAAGAACAAAATCTTACCTCCTGCTTTGATTAGGGACATTCTTAATTGTGCCCATTGCAAGACAACGTGACTAAAGTTTCAAAATTGCTCGTGGTACTTTTGAAGGAAGTTAATAAGTGGGACTACTTGAGCAATGAAAACTGAATAGAGAAGGTATCTCCTGTCTTAATCTCCCAAAACTGAGATTTGGAAGTTACCAAGTACAGTAAATTCTGTTCAAGCTGGGTGGCAAACACCTTTTCCACCAACCGCATCCCTGGACATTCAGCTTGCATTCAGTCTAAAGCTAAAATAAAGTTTCTGGACCCCTGAATTAAAGAATATAAGAACCAAAGAGAAGCTGCCTCACCCTTCCAACACAAAAAGGCCCCATTTATTAAAATTATGGGATGAAAATCTGCCACTGGCTCCAACAGCAACAACCTCTCTGAGGACTAAAACTTCCAAAAAAGCAAGTAAAGCCAAAAGGATTTTTCTTCAAAATCTCATTTCTTAAGGTCTTCAAGAACTTGGAAACTTAGGAAGGTGCATATAATGAAGAACAAAATCTCATATCCATACTGAAATTTTAATTTCTTATGCATTTTACTTCATTTTTTCATTCCATGGGTATTTATGCCTATTTGGATTGGACTAGATAGTACTTCCTAAGTGCTAATCCACAATCATGAATTTTGGATTCAGTACATGTTTGTAAAAGAAAATATTACTCTGCCTCTTCCTTAGATTTTGGGAATCACAGAAAAATCATATCAGCTTTTACCATAAACCTCAGAAGTGAATATGAAAAGCACCTTCTAAGAGCTACAAAGCAGATGCTGCTAAGTCCAAAGAGATACCACACTCCTGTTCTATATGATGAGACAGCCACGTTCACCTGTGGAAAATGAAAGAGAGGATTTCCAAAACACAGCAAGGCATAGCTTGTAACAGGCTGAGAGAAAGGGCAGTAAGTGCAGCCAGATTTTTTACAAAACTCTGTTATACTTGCAGTCATACATCAAATTAGAACCAGGACTACGCGACAGTTTAAAGCAGAAAATCCAACATCCAGTCTGAGTGCCTGTCCAAAAAAGGCCAACTTTTCCACAATTATTTCCAAGTTATTCTTCCATCCTCCAGCATCCCTGCTCATGGCTACATGCATGCCGGCTGACTGCTGGAAAGAACTTCACTCCAGAGCTGTATCAGGCACTTGGGTTATCTCCCTCCAAGCTGATGGAACTTATCTCTGTACAACTGACAGTATTTGTTCAGATGGTTTCCTGTAAAGCTAGCGACCTTATCTTGTCTTTTAAGTAAAGGGTAAACCAGACTCCTCTTCAGTCTCTAAAACTTGACAGAATAGGAGGAGTCTATCTGCTTTTTCTAAGTATGCTGCATTTTGTAGGAACACATCTGAAGTGTTTTACCCTTGTGCAAAAAAACCCTGTCTTAATTAGTACCACACTGAAATTCATAGGCAAAACAAATGACTAGAAAGTAAGTTCTTACAGACATTAAGTAATAGCTTTCACTGTTGACTGAAAAGAACGGCTGGAAGGTCTGCTTGGAAAAAAGTCCTGAACAACGAGGAAACCCACAGTGTGCATCCCTGAGTGCCGTAGGGTCACAGCACCATTGCTGAGTCCCTCACCTGGGTGGGTGAGGAAAGAGATGGAAAAGAAGGGAAGGAAGGAAGGAAGAAAGAAAAACTGCATTTAAACAAACAACAGCAAATGACTACAAAGCTTTATCCTCTGGACAGCTTTATGTTTACAGAAATGGGTAGACTGGATATGGTCAAACATGCTGAGAACCTTTAATAAAAAAACAACCAGCAGAGAAGTTCAATTTTTTTGTATGCTAAACTCTTTTGAAGATGTACCTGTTGAAATTACTGGTGTTGGGTGTTTGAAATCTCTCCACCTCTCCAAATTTAAAAACATTTGGTCCCAACAGACCACATGTGACAGAGCAGAGCTTGATCCCTACTACTGCTGCTGAGATTGCAGAAACGGGAAATCATGAAGAGTCTCGGGGCCATTTCTGCCTTCTCCCCACTGTGAGATCTGCTTCCTTGATTGTTTCTTGTCTAATATTAGAGACCCAAAGGAAAAATTTCTATCAGCAATCTTGAAACCTCTGGCACAATCTCTCAGGGCATACTACTAAGTTGTGTTAACTGTCACTTTCACCTTTTTACCCAAGTTAATGATCACGCCCTGAGTCCATCACTCCCCACTACCGCCCTATACCTCTCCCTGTTGCATGCAACACTCATTAAATAGCATTAGACTGATCATGCAATGAACACCTCCCATCACAAGTTTAGCCCATGCCTCATCAAACTAAAAGCATGAATCTTTTTAATAAACTCTTTTCACATGATCAACTCCCAGTCTCCTATTACTGCCATTTTTTAAACCCCATCTATTTCACTCGCATCCTGAATAAATCCAAAGGATTATCTCTGCCACAAGTCTTTCCTTCTTTTTTAAGGACTTGGTCCAAAACCTAGAGGAATTACTATAAAAATTTCTTTTCATTTCAGGGGGCTTTAAATCACTCTACTCTAAATCATTCAATCTGTTTATAATGTGTGTATTTCAAATAATTTAAGGACCTTAAATAAATGGAAAAAACTATTTTTCCATAGATACAGTTAGAAAAACAGGCTCATGCTCCACAGAACAGAGGGCACCTTTGAAACTGCTAAGGTTTCAAGACTAGTAATGCTGCAGTGCATGTGGTCTGGCTTTCTGCTCTACTCCTTCTTGCTGGCACTCCATGGCCTCCTACTCTCCCCTAAATATCTTCTACCCACCTTCTCCCAGTGGACACAGGCTGCCCCCAGCTCTCACAGGAGTCCCTGCTGACTCATTTTTCCATTATTTCACTGCAACATTCATTTCCTTCAGGTAGGAGTTAGGAATAGCAAGTCTTGACATTTTATTCACAATTTCATCTGACAATAATGACCAATTCTCATTAATTTCTACTTGAAAAAGACAAAAGATTTTGTGATGGCTTGCAAAATGTAACTTCATGCTGTATGCATATATTAATGCAAAGATTTTCTGAGGAAAAAAATTGTTTTGCAAAACTTTGCCATCCCCAAATAAGTCTTTAGGCAGCTTGTGAAGTACCTGTTCCTGATTCAAACCTCACAAGGATGATCCCCACCCTTACAATTTCAAACACAGCCTCACGTGTATCATATTGAAAAGACCACTTGAAAAATTACACATTGGCATCATATATTCTCTTCTTAGGCATTATTTGCTGCAGGAAACACACATTACCAGGTCAATCATTATTTTAGCTAACTTTCAGTTACGGCTCAAGATAATGCCCCATGTCCAAGTATACACAGCTCTCAATGATTTACAACTTGGCTGGTTCAATACTACCACTTCTTCCTTAAGAGCACAGAAGTTGAAGTAGGTTTAGGTGGAAATCACAGCCTTTGCATTCAGTAACACAGACTCTGTGTAGGACACCTTTGTGATTTTCTCTGGGATTTATTTCTCCAACTGGTCTGACCAGGCTTGTGCTTATTCACCCACACAGAATTGTACAGAGCAAAGCATCTCCTGGGCCCTACCTGGGGGTGTCTGTGCTGAGGGCCGTGTTCTTGCCGCTTTATATTGACACCTACACGTTTTTACATATTTTTCACATTATTTTACATCTCACATAATTTTTGTCCCTCTTTAGTTCTCCTCTCATCCCACAAACAGTGTGAACAAATAGACTCTTGGAAATTAGAAAACCTGTAGATTTGTACGTATGTTGATGAAGAAAACGCACCAGTTTATTGCTGAGAACTCCATCCACCTCTTTAGTCCTCGGTCCCTCGTTTCCATGCATTATATTGTGTTTTAGTTTAAATATTGTCTAAATAAACTACAAGGCTTTACAACACGGACTTGGCAGCTTCAGACAAATTACATTATCATTACGGCAACAAGAAATTAAATTACACCATCATGACAACAGCCATGAAGCAATCCTGCTACATATTCCAGCAGTCATGTTTAACTCTGCCTCACAGTTTTGCCTAACAGCCCCCCTTGCAGGGAACAGCCCAGCATGCTGCAGAGCTGACATGCCACCCAAATCCTCTGCCGCAGGCTGAGGTTAGAGTGGCAGGAACTAACTTAAAGGATGACAGTGTTCAATCACAGGAAGCTTCTGCTGCAAAGGCAAGGAGATGGGGGCACGAGCCATCCACCAAGCTATGCTAAAGGAGGTGCAAAATGCTAGTGCTGAATCCAGGACATACAGATTGCAAGTATAAATTTGTTTACCGAAACACTGGTTGGGAGGGAGCGCTAGAGATGATCTAGATCAAACTCTCACTTGAAGTAATACTCGGGATTTCCTGTCTTGAGTCTACTGATATTTGGGCCAGTATGAGTGAGCATCCCAAAATGCACAAAGTTTGGAGAATGTCACTGGCTTCAGTCTGAATAAGATGTGTGAGGCAGCATCCTTGAGCTTGTTGTCTCACATCCTCCCTCACCAGTGCCTTCCCATTCAAGCACTATGGATTGACGGTTCTACTGACAAAAAGCTGGCATCTCCCCTCCCTTTTTACTGAGGAAACCCTTTTATCAACTCTGGAGAATAAAAAAACCCAAAGCTCCCAGCCCCCCAGTAAAACCCACCTAACCTTTACAAAGCCAGATAAAAAATGTGCTGCTTATTCAATCTACAGAATCAGCAATTCAGCCACTTCCTCTTTGTATGAGGAGAGCTCGCCATGGCACTTGCTCTGGAAATACATCAGACCAAGACACATAACACAGATAAGCAAGGTCTGAATCTTGCAGGCTCCAGCCTCAACATCAGCAGTAGGTTGGCGAGCTGTCTGGACCGTACTCTATTTCAATTTAAAATCCTATTCCCAATTCCTTTTCCTTCTTGGAATTACTAATTTATGGGCAGGCTCTGTACAAAGTGCCTCATTAATTATTTTTCAAAGCAAGATTTTAGAGTGGGGGATCCTCACTTTACAGCAAGAATGGCAGACTTGTGCCAGGGGATAAGCACAATGTTTTAATTCCTTTTTTCACAATGGTTTTATCACTTGCCTCTGCAAAGACGTGATAGGCAAACTAGAGATGTGTCTGAAGAGCCACACATCTCAGCAAGGCAAAGGCACCCTCCTGCTGAGCTACAGGGAATCTCAGATGTATCAATCCAGTTTCACACGTGTCCTAACATACAGATTTCCCAACCCTCTGGCATGAACTCCCTGTTCCAATTCTAAATCATGTTCAGGGCAAAGACCTGCATGATTTCCTCTTGCACAGCTGTGAAGAAGCTAATAAACTCCCTGAATCTCCTGCTTTTTTTTTTTTTGCTTTTTTTTTTTTTTTCAGTAATTAGAGTCAGTAATTTATTATTTTTTTTCAGTAATCAGAGTGCCTTTTCAGGCACTCACAAATTGCCCTCACTCAGTCAGGCATCAGGAAGCCTGAAATGCTGAACTGTGGCAATGAAATTTTGGCCGCAACATGGGTTTAAGTGTAGAGAAAAAAATCCATAGGATTTGCACCCTCATGGCTCTGAAGGGACCTGAAACCACCCTCAATGAGGCAGGACAAAAGGACAATACTGAGGGAACATTGTAGCAAAATCTCCACATGTGAGGCCGGCAGCTTCGCTGATTGTTTTTTGGGTGAAGGCTATTTAATATTTGGACATCTTTCCCACTGTGGGAATCTCTTGAAAGATCCACTGTGCTTTCAGGAGTCCCAACAGAGGAGCAGTTCAACAGTTGCACTCCCTATACACCACAAAAAAATCCCAAAGCAACATAATAAAAGGACAAGTTGGGCTGCAGCACCACCCAGGAGTCACCCCACGGTCTGAATCATCAGCGCCGAGTTTGATCTCCCAGCCCACAGCAGCGAGGACTCTCGACGGCTTCAGATGCATAATACATAATATACTGGAACAGGGCTTCCTTTTCACATGCAAACTTCTATTTCGCTTGTAAACAGTCAGCCTTAAAATTTGCTTTGTAAATACTTTACCTGCTACCTTAACGATAAGTAGTGTAGGTAGGCAGGAAGAGCAAGATGTATTTAATCTTTTAACTACTCAAATAACAAAAATAGCCCCCAAAATACAGAATTATGCTCTTTTCCTTCGTAGTTTAATAGTAATGTTTTAATGGCATAAGAAGTTGTCCTCACACAAGTCTGAGTACCCACCCAGCAGTTTTCTCACTGCCTTCAAGGGGCTTTGCAAAACATGCCACCACACGCTCCTGACCCGATCTACCTTGGCAAAACCTGGTGCCTTCAAAGTTTCAGCTGCCGGTTCTGGGGAACTGGGAGCTGAGCGTCAAACGGCCAGTTCCAAGTCGCATCTCTCTGCACTTTTCAGAGTTTTTAACTGACTCACGGGGAATTTTTAACGCGCTGCTGTCCGCTCGGAACCCCACGGCCGCTGTCCGCCTTCGGGGCAGCCCCGCAGTGTGCCGGTCACCCCTCGTCCCCGAGGATCTCCTCCCGCACCGCGAGCGGCCCTACTCGGCCCCTGCCCCGCGCAGCCCCGTCCTACCTCGGATGTAGGTGCACTTGCTCTCGTCCAGCGGGCTGGAGGCAGAGCCGCCCATGCTGCCGGGGACCGCTGCGGCCGGGGACCGCTGCCGCCGTCGCCCAGCCCAGCCCAGTCCAGCGCGGCTCTGCCCAGCCCAGCCCGGCCCAACCCGGCCCGGCCCCCCGCTCCGCGCCCGCTTCCTCCCGCAGGCGCCGCCTCCTGCCTCCCGCCGCCAGGAGTTCGGGCCCCGGCGGCGGGAGGGCTGCTCCGGGCCCTGCTCCCCGCCTCCCCTCGTTCTCCCCCACCTCCAGCCGCCCTCCTGCGCTGCCCGGGAGGGGACCCCGGCGGTGGGGAGAGCCCTCCCCTGTCTCGGAAATTTAGGGGCAGGAGGTTGCTGCAGGTCTGCGAGGCCGGCGGGGAGCACCTCCAGGCACCCACCACCCCATCGGTCCCCTCTGGCCACCGAAACGCACAGCACTGCTGTCTCCTGTGCCCACGGGTCACTTCACAGAATCATCTCGGTTGGAAATTACCTTGAAGATCATCTGGTCCAACCGTGAACCTCACACTGACAGTTCCCAACTCCACCAGAGTTGGGATGGGGACTCCCCCACTGCCCTGGGCAGACCATTCCAACACCCAACAACCCCTTCTGGAAAGAAATGCTTCCTAAGAGCCAGTCTGACCCTGCCCTGGCACAGCTTGAGGCCATTCCCTCTTGTCCTGTTGCTTGTTCCTTGGTTCAAGAGACTCATCCCCATCTCTCTGCATCCTCCTTTCAGGCAGCTGTAGAGGGCCATGAGGTCTCCCCTCAGCCTCCTCCTCTCCAGACTAAACACCCCCAGTTCCCTCAGCCACTCCCCATACGACCTGTGCTCCAGACCCTGCACCAGCTTCGTTGCCCTTCTCTGGACACGCTCGAGTCATTCAATGTCCTTTTTGTAGTGAGGGGCCCAACACTGAACACAGGAATCGAGGTGCGGCCTCACCAGTGCCCAGTACAGGGGTAAGATCCCTTCCCTGTCCCTGCTGGCCATGCTATTGCTGACACAAGCCAGGATGCCGTTGGCCTTCTTGGCCACCTGGGCACACTGCTGGCTCCTGTTCAGCCGGCTGTCACTCACCCCCCCAGATCCTTCTCTGACTGGCAGCTCTCCAGCCACTCCTCCCCAAGCCTGTAGCGCTGCTGGGGGTTGTTGTGGCCCAAGGGCAGCCCCCGGCATTTGGCCTTAGTGAAACTCCCCCAGTTGGCCTCAGCCCATGGCTCCAGCCTGTCCAGGTCTCTCTGCAGAGCCTCCTTACCCTCGAGCAGATCAACACTCCCATCCAACTTGGTGTCATCTGCAAACTTGTTGCCCCATCTCAAAATCCACATCCCCTTGGAGACACACTTGGACTCTTTGAAGTTTCCCTGGAGGCTACTTTAAAGACCGCTGACTGCACACGGAATAGGTATCATGGGACTGAAGTCCACTAGAAATATTCTCCAACACTCTCCAAGAAGAAGGAAGAACCACCTGAAATGTCCTTCCAGCAGGACGCCACCTTCCACAAGGCATGTTGAGACACGATGGGATTCATGTGGCTCAGCCTTCAGAGCCATGTCTTCCCACTCCACTCAGCCTCTTACAGAGAAACTTGGTGGCCTATATAGGATATGCTGATGATATGATTCCAGAATGAACAATAGACCTACACAGGCAGGAACTAAAATGCGTGTCAGTTCAGTAAAAATTGTCCAGTGATCAAATGATCTTCCTAAAACATGCAAGAGCACCAGTTCGCAGACCCTCTGCACAGTAGAGATAGTAAGATAATATGAGACAGCTATCTTAATTTCCTTGCCTCTGAATAATAATTTCAGTGTGGCTTTATACCATATGTGTCTTTCTAAAGTATTTTATTCTGTTTTGCTCTTTTTATAATGCTCATTCAGCTGACCAGGAATGGGCAGCATGCCATACGTTATTGTGCCTCATATGTTTAGTATGGAGTTGATGAGTTGCAATGAATATGGATTGTGCTGACACATTGGAGATTCACAGTGACTGGAAGTTATGCATTTTAGACTTAAACACTCTTCACTGAACTTGAACACATCTGTCACTTGATGTGAAATTGGTTTAATATAGTTAGGTTTTGCTTACATGAATTGTGCAGTCGGTACGTTTAATACTTTGCCACTTGGATGATCACAGGATGGTTAAAAATTTTGGGGTTGAATCTTAAAACTTTTTGAACCAACACTAAACTTGATCAGATTTGTAATATTGAAGGTGATATGAAAGATGAAGTTCAGTACTCTGCTAAACAGCCTCTTCCTTCAAGAAAGCTGACCGAAGGCAACTTCAATACCAATTCACGCTCTCTGAGCACATGCTGGTTGTACCAAAGTGTAAGAGAGCAATTGTTTTACTACCCTGAGGTGACCAGGTTCATCCAGAGCATCATTAAAACAGTGTTTCTCAAGTCTATAGATACCTCAGCTGAGAATATAATACTAAATCAACAGCACTTCTAGAGGTCAAATGTGAATCAGACTCTCTTATCAATGCAGTTGGTTGTTAAGCTCTGCTTGAGTTGTGCACTTGCTTGCAGAAAGAGGGATGCTGTGGTTTGCTCGCTGCATATCTCCGAGCTGTGTGAGCAGACAGCGATGAGGAAATACGGTTTGATGTCGTGCATTTTAAAGGCGTTAACTCAGAGAAGACTTTGGCCTCCACTGTAGCGCAGTTTTATCAAGTGTCTTTGAGAAGCCTTTCGTAATGTACAGTTACATGTAATATGCAAGTCAGCTCCAGGAGTCTGGAGAGATAAACTATGGAAAATTCATGAGCCATAAACTGGATTGCTATTCTGTCTCGTCATTTAGCAGATGAAAATACGCCAAATCCCAGAAGCTTTATACCAAGAACAGATGTCAGTGTGCATACTGAATGGGAAACCTCCCTGTCTTGGGGTAAAAACAAAATGAGAACTAAATAGTGTAGCAAGAGGCCTAATTTTTGCAGGACGAGAATGAGAGGCATGACACACACCCATATGGTTAACAGTCAAGCTTTAACATTTATTAGAAAAACAAGTCCTTATATATTCTTGTGACAGCAAATCCGTGTGTTGCTCTGGCGCATGCTCATTTCAAAAACTTGTTCCTCTCAGCACTTTCAACAAGCGCTACTAAGTGTACACAACTGGTAGATAAAATTCTGCTTTGTTATTCTAAAGATTCCTTTCTTATCTGTTTCTTCCCTAATGAGCAAAAATACTTTTGCTTTTAGCTGTCGTTAATCTAGACGCCATTAGTCTTCTAACACAAGTGCGTCATTAATTTAGACATCATTAATCTTCTAACTTGAATGCTGATGACACTTTTACATTGTCAGTGACGCAGATGGTTCGCGACCCGGCATACTCACCCACAGAATAGTTTTTTAATTATAACATTTTATACATCAGTAATACCTGGTCCCCAAGATCCCCAAGCATTTCACAAATGCTAGATAATTAAAGACCATAATTTTCCTTTTAAGATAGGGAGATACTATGCTCTAATGGCAAAGTTTGTACCTTAACTATCTTAAAAAGATACCATGAGAAATGTGAGCAAAGTCAGGAACAGATACAAATTATTTTATTTCTATACTGCTTAATAACAAAATCACCCTTCTCTAGGATAAGAAATCAGCCATGTTAGATTTTATCTGCACTGCAGCTATCAATGATAAAGTAATACTATCAGAACAAAAATACCAGTGGAGGCAAAACAAGTATTTCCTCACTTTTTCTCCTTTGAAATCCTAATCTTTGAGGGTTTTTTTCCTTTATTCTCCCAAAGAGTTCCTTCTCTAAACACCTGCTTTGTGTTGCATCCTAACATATTGCAACATGCCATAGAGAAAGTGAACTCATGTGTGAACAGGACCAGGAGAGGCACCTTCTCCCCAACAAAGGAATGAAGATCTGTCTCTGCTTCCTCTGTGACTTCACCTGTGTCAGCCTGACGTCAGGAGAGAGGTGGTTTCTTACATCACCAGAGTCCACTCTTGGTCTGTATCCATGAGGCAGCCAGTGAATGTACTGGGAGCTCTCGTACCCCAAAAGTGTAGCACACAGTCACTATGCTGCCTTATTTTGTATCAGCCTCCAACTCTGTTTTGGGAGGGAGGGAGGGAGGGAGGGAAAAGGAGGTTGTCTCCTCAGTCGCTTCTTTATTTATCCCTGCGGAGGGAACTGTAATGTAACTCTGATGTGCCACAGACATAGACGTGACAACGAGATCCATTCTCAACGCAAATGGGCATACCGTTGTAATAAACTTCCAGTGGTTGTTAGTCAAACACACAGTCCTTAACGTGACCACAGGGCTGACAAACTACAGATGTGTCATTAGAGGGACTGACAAAATCTTTGCCACGTTGTTGGCTACTTCTCCTGTGTACCAACACTTGACTAATTCTAAATAAGATGTGCCAAGGAACCAGCTGCTTTGACATGCTGCCTAATAGCACTTGACTGCGCCCTTCGCTCTGGAGGGAACTGCAGGGTTCATTGTCTGTGTACTTTCCCACAACTTTCTTGGTTGCCTCAGAAACAGTTTGTTATCAACCAGAAGCTTTTAAGTGAAATGTGTATGAAATTCATCGGAGAGAAAAGTTATTATCCAAAACTACCTTATAAGATTTCTCCAAGGGAAAGCAGCCATTTTAAGACTGCTAACTTCTGTAAGCAGGATAACAAGGTGCTGTTGACAAAGATAGCGGCAAATATAATAAAATCCTTGTGGATAAATAATAATTATCTATTGCTAGAGGAAACTGTTAATCATTATTGTCTGAAAGCCAAAACCAGGTTGCAGAAAGTAGTACGGAGAAGATATGTCAGAAGATAAAAGCAGCTCTTTTCTCAGAACAGGCTGGTGGTTGAAAAATATTCTGAATCCCCTCAATCTAAATAACACAGAAAAATGTTTTTCTTATGAGTTATTTTCAAAAGGTTAGAAAGAGGTCTTCAAATCTAGCTGCAGAAGATACTTTAAGAGAATGACAACTGTTCTGGCTGGAAAACCAAAAGTAATATTTTTGACAAAAGAGCCTTAAAAAAAGTTAGAGCTGGTTGTGCTTTAGTTATTACCCTAATTCTGAGAGACCATCAAGAAGCACTGAAAACCTACAAGCAGGAGAGTGGATTTTAATAGATTCTTAATCACAGAATCATGGAACAGCCCAGGTTTGAAGGGACCTCAAAAGATCATCTGGTCCAATCTTTCATGGGAAAGGGAGTCTAGATGAAATTATCTATCACCCTGTGCAATTGCATCTTTGAGACCCTCCAGCAATGGAGACTCTACCACATCCCTGGGGAGGTTGTTTCAGTGAAGGATTTTTCTTACAATAAAAAATTTCTTTATTTTTACCATAAAAAATATCAAGACAAAGTGAAAAAGCATAATGTGGAGACAGTATATAAAGTGCTACTATCTTCTGGGGAAGAGATAAAAATGGTGTTTATGGTCATTATTCAAAGAAAGAAATAAACCCCTTTGTTTTTGTAACTTCAGAAAGCACAGATGACAGTCTGAACCACTCATGAAGGAGGAAAATCAAGGCAAAAGTATATTTCAATAGCAGATGGTATCTTGGTGGTAAAATTATATAATTTGCATCTTTATCTTTCACTAGCTCTGTCAAAGAACAGGGTTTAAAAGGTGATGCAGGTCAAAACGTAATCAGGCCACTGAGTGCACAACCTAATGCAGGAGGAGGCTTTGCTGGCTGCCTCCCTCAATCCTTATTTTCTTCCCAATTATGTTTTCTTGTCATTCAGCATGTAAACAACATTCATTTGAATACTCATTGAATACTAGTGCTCATAGAATGCCAAATTTTAATGTTCATCACTTTACCTTGCTTGGTTGCAAATCATTCATAAATGTCAATCTCATCCACAGAACTCAATCTGATGCATCTTCTTAGAGACTGGTGAAGCTTTTCAGCAATGAAATGTTTTCATAATACATTAATGGTGACACATCAGAGTTCAGCAGTTCTCCACTCACATTTAGTAAATACATATATACACTGAGCTCATGATAAGGCTCAGCAAGACATTACCATTGCTACAAATCTAGAATTTCCATCCTCCGTATCCAAACAGCACACATCTTATTCTTCAAAAACAAATACTTTTTAGTGGAAAGGTAGAAAATGCAGGGTAAAAACTCTTTTTTCTTAGTTGTCAGAGTGAGGTGGGGTCATGAAAGCTATTCTGTAAATGAGGGGTAGAAGCTTTTCTCTCTTTTGACACTTCAGATTCATGAGTGGGAGGCTTTAAGTAGCTGGGCCTTAGACACACTAAATGTGCAAAACGTAAGATTGCTGCTTACATAGAATTGCTTCTCAAAAATTAGGAGAATAGCACACTGCTAATGGTATACACTTAAGAGAAGGTATGTTCTTTTCCTCCCTACCCATAAGGGCCCTTCAGTGTGTCTTAGGTTCCCAGTTCACGTGGAGTACAAACAAAAACTTGTAAATATGTTCTGAGCAAGTTATACTATTTATAACAAAATACGCAAGCTCTTAGTTCTTTGGGCATATTACCAATTTGCAGGTCAAAGCTGCTTTTCAAAAACAGATTCTGAAATTGATTTATTATAAATAAACAGATTATCTCAAATCCAGCTCTAGACAGTGGCTGTGGAGAAGAAAAAGTACTCTGCACACCACAAGAACTTGAGTAGAAAAGTCCCCTGAAACCAGTAACCTCACAAGGTTACAAGAGACACCAAGGACAAGAGACTTTGCCTTACTTTGAAAGAATTAATCTTCAATCCCCATGGTGAAAAGTTCCTCTGGTCTCTCTCCTTTCCTCTCTGTTTTTAGTTCAGGAGTGTTGTTGGCCCTGTCACCTGCCATGTCAGGAACCTAACAAGAACACTCTTAAGCTTGTTCTTTTGATGTCAGCCTTGTGACTCTTTGAAGCTGGAGTCTGCTTTTGGAAGGTTGGAGGGGCAATGCTAGATCTAGAAGAACAGGAAAGTAAAGAGGTGCAGCAAACCCAATACAAATGGGAACCCGTGAGGAGGAAACTCTGATTGTTAGGACAGGACTCGGGACTAAGGACATTTGGGAAAGGAATGAATAGGGCTATGAAATTCAGAATCTTTAAGATGTGATTCTTGATTTTATTTCCTATAATTAAGGAATCCTAGAGCTGAGAATTGCCTCCAGCTGTTGCATACCCAATTTGCCTGTCCCAGTGGCCAAGTAATTACAGGGTTTGTATATATGTAAATGAAATAAATTATATGTGTTGACCTTTTCTTGTTTTCTAAATACATAAATAATATTTTGTAAATTCAAACAACATTTCCTTCTCTGCTTAGTCACTAGGTTATGAAATCTGTGAAACGACACAGCTAGAGGTGATCATTCCTGCTCAGCTGCCATTAGAGGCTATATTTTAATTAGTTAGAACATTCACGTCAAAGCAGCTAACATACAGGCCTTTGCAGATTAATTGTTGAAGCAAGCTTCCTCATTGTCAAACAAGACGCATTGATTTGTTCCCTCACCTTGAAATAGAGATGGCATATAGAAACCAGTAAATAAAACCACAGTTGACTGCACTTTCCACTGCCTAGTGCTCACAGAGCTACAGAAGAGCAAACAAGAAGGCATGGCTCAATCTGTTGATCTCAGCAGAAAATCCAGGATAAAAATCCATCTGTCAGAGATCCGGTGGACTCTATACTACCTCAAATGGGCAGCCACACCTGCCTGGGAAGATAAAAATAAAAACCTTCGTAAGTGGTGGAAATCAGTTTATAGGGTGGGATTTGAAGGAGGCAGCATTAAAGGCTTTCAGCTCAGGTAACAGAAGAAGGCTCAAGGCACACCACTGTATTTGAACAGACTTTAGTGAGGGAAGACATCAAAAGCTAGAAATGAGACGTCATTTTTTCTCCTTAATTAAGTAACTTGTAGTGTGACTTTACTTAGAGGAGTAAGAAATTCCATTTCCATTTGATTAACAAACATGTGACCAAAACTTTCATCCCAGGTGAGCTGGTGTTCACGTATTATTAACTACCCTTCAAAAGCACAGCAGGCATATGCTGCAGAAGCTGAATGATTCTGCAGACGTGATTAATGAAGGAGAGGACTAAATCCCCACGACATCTGGATTTGCTCCTTTGGGGCACAGATGGTTTTGGTTGCTTTTTATTCCAAGTATATTCATTAAGACTAAGCACAGGGTTTAAACACAGCCTTCCTGTTCCAAGTCTCCATTTTCCATAGAGAAGCTTCTGATCGGGAGCCTATCCAAGAAGGCATATGTAGTGATTGAAATGGGATTTGCTAAACCATCTTGCACACTGAATGGGCTGCAAGAGTTCAAAAGCAGATACACAAAGGAAAGCTGAATAGTTTGGATTTTTTTGTATTTTTTTCCCTTCTCTCTCAGAAGTGATTGCCTCGTCTGCTTCATTTTTTTCCAGATCATTTTAGAAAAACCTTAGCAGTCCTAGGTTTTTAACTTATAGTAAATGAATCCCAAAATGTTTACCAGTTTTCCTGTTCATTAAGTTTAGATTCCCAGAGCATAAATCCGTCCATCCAACCCTATCTTCTGACATGGGAAACCACTGAGTGGTAAACCTTCACACCAAAGGACACAATGTACTAATCATGTCAGCGGGTGAGGAACGCACTGATCCTTGTAATCCTGTTAGCCTCATGCTCCTCCCCAGCTCATCTGCAGTCACACAAGAATTTGCCCAGACCAGAGAAGGACATCACCTACTTGACAGCATCAGCACATCCAGGGGGCCAGTTCCCCCATTCCAGTACATGCTGTGTCGTGATGTGTTTGTTAATGGTGCAGGGTCTGCCACTGTCATGCTGACTTCTGGATAAATTGCAACAAGCATCTTACAGTGAAGCAGGAAGCAAGAATCTTAGAGACTAATCATTACCAATAACTATTTGGGTAGTAATACCTGGACACAGAGTTTTTCATTGTCCTTTAGGAGAGCAAATGTAATTAACTCTGTATTAATTACCTCTGCACTGATTTTCTTATGCTTACTGTGTTGCTCTTATAGGTGTAATGTGGGTAACAAGTAATCTGCTTTTTTAGCTAGTTAACCTGGCTTGGGTTCTCTCTAGTTAGCATCTTTACAGAGGTTGCTGTATCTTGTGAAACATATATATATCCATCTGTAGCAACATGGGTTGCACTAGCTTTGATTTATTATACATTCTTCTACCTTAACTAATGCTAAAAAAAAAAAAAAAAAAATTAGAAAAAGAGAAAAGTAAACTGCATTATTGTTGTGCAACTCATATAGACACGTCAAGTGCCTGGCCAAGATATCAGTGTCAGTAACATCTCTTAAAATGGTTAACACTAATTTGTATAACACCAAACACCCTGGTTTCCTGTAGAAGCAGTACAAAATACAGTGTCAATCTGTAGAAATTACAAAGTATCCAATATCTCCTTTTGCTCTAAATAGAGCATTTTTATATAGTCTACTTAGAATCAATTAACTCTATCAAATCACTAGTAAGTCTGGTTTTTTTTTTTTTCAAAGCAACTTAAATGTCAGTGTTTAATTGGCTTTTATAGGAAAACATAATACTCATTAAAAGAATAATTTGCTTTCATATACACGTCCATCGTTTCAAGCCCAGCTGTTCTGCTGTACTGTATCGAACATACTGGCATATTTACTGCATTAAAGCAGCCCTCTGCAGAAAAAAAAAAAAAAGATAAAAGATCGTTTTATTAGTTTTTTTGATGATGTTTAGCAGAAACCTATATTCTCCTGGTTATCTATGCAGTTCAGCTTTACCAGACTGGTTTTGACCACAGTCAGTTGCAATAAACTTCATAAGTGGAATGCAATTATTCCTTTTCTTTCCTTTTCTATTTCATAATAAAGTTAGTATTTCCGTAGGCACTGGAATCCTCATTTGCCTGACATGAGAGAAAACAACAACATTCTTCTGTTATCCCAACTTTGAAACATGATGATTATAAGTATTATCATAGATCACAGAAAAATCTAGTTTGGAAGAGACTTCTGGAGACCATCTGGTCCAAACTTCTGCTGGAAGCAAGGCCATCGAGTTTGGTTGTCCAAGGCTCTACCAAGCCAAGTCTTGAATATTCCAATGAGGGAAATTCTACCACTTCGCTGGCAACCTATTTCAATGTTTAATTGTTCTCACAGAGATTTTTTCTACTTACACCCAGACAGAATTTCTCCTGAAGCAACTTGTTTGTATTAGCCTTAATGGGTTTTCCCTTGATGTGTTCAGATATGGAAATTAGTGCTTGCCTGTCTAAATAACCAACAGAACGAAGAGCAGTGGCCTTATTTTATTTCTGATGTTATGCTGGGTATTTAGCAATTGAACTACCTGAAGGCTAGTTTTTGTCCCAAGTCTTTCATGCCCCTTTGCACAGTGTGCATTAGTACCGGACAGAACTGGGTGGCCTTTAAGTACTCTGTTAAATACCAGAGAACCGAGGAACACAGAAGTGAGCAGGAGATTGAAATCAAGGGCATTAATGTTCTGCAACAGCCACACACCCCCATTTTAAAATTGTTTTTCAAGGACTTTACCTGTATAGTACCATTGAACTGTAAATGTCCCAGCCACTGCCTGAAGGCCTGTATTTGACCCTTATTTTGTGCATATACATCATAGATAGATACTGAAAGCAGTATGCAAAACTAACCTTGTAGTCTTGCCAACAATTACCTGTTACTTGGAGCACTGCCCAGAATAAGATTTTGCAAAATTTTAGACTCTAGTTTCCATTTCTCTGGCATATTTCTATAACTATTTAAACAACTACCAAAAAAAAAAAAAAAAAAAAAGATAATGATGTTAAAGATATTTGGATTATGGAATAAGCATGCATAATGGTTTGGCTACAGTTCCCTTCTCTTTCCCCAAATACTTAATAACAAGAGGAAATACTAAAAAGAAACAGCAATCTAAAAAAAGGTTGTGAGGTCAAACTCTCACTTGCTCCTCTTCCCTTCTCTTTATCACTGCTAGCCACTTGGCTGCTGGCTCTCAGCTGCAGGGATTAGTTGCATTGTTAGTCCATGGACAAAAACAATAAATGACAAAAAACGATTCTGTGGGTGCTTGGTGATATCTTGATCTGTTTCAGAGTCTTGCCTTGTGCAAAATGAAAATCCTCTGAAAACAAGGAAAAATAAACTGAAGTTCATGTATATGAAGTACATGAATACCAGCCTTAATTCTGGTTACCATCAGTGGTAGTTATCACTAGAATGAATTGCACAAGTGACAGCCATGTCTGCTGTGTTTAGATGTATCTGCAAGGGATGATGACGAAAAGTGCCGTGTCAGCTTGGCAGGACTGTAATTGCAGCTATGAGGGAGGCAGTGGTGGAGGAAAGACACAAAGACAAGAATCAAGATTTTCACTAGTGGGGCACAAAGGTCTTCCTGTCAATAGATTGTCATAGCAGTGAAACAGAAGTTTGATATGTGAATATAAAGATAGCCCAGTCAAAGTTTTGCATTAAGTGGCAATCTGTACAAATAGGTGAAGGACTACAGAAGTCTGCCAGGCATGAAGATGTTTCTAGGAATCACACTACATTTGAGGATAGAACGGGTATAAGTAGCTGCCTCTCAGTGCAGTTCATGTAAATGCTGGATTTATCATTGCAAAAGCAGACAGTAGACCTTTGTCTGACAGTGCTCCAGTGTCCTGTTTCCTGAATGTTTCTGCTCTCTGCAAAGAGCAGGCACCTTGTACAGCCCTGAAAATAAACGGAGCCGAAGTTGTAAGCGAGTTGCATGTTGCCTAATCCAATATTCTGGGAGCACAGACAGCCAATGCTAACTGCATCGATTTAGAGTCTTTGTAAGTGAATTTTCTAGTTTAACAAGGAACTAGTTCACTGCAGAGACTGGTATCCCATGGCTGTAATTGAAGTACTAGTGTGACACAATAAAAATAAAGGAAGCTATACAGTTCCCACAGCGTTTGCTCTCACACATCTAATTATAGAGGAGTGATAAAGTTTACACTTGTAACTGATTAAAGGCTGGAGTTGCAGACATCCTGCAGGAATCTGATTTTCAGTCGATATTCATACATCCTGACTGCTTCAGTGAATGTTGAATGCACTAGCTACCAAACTCATGGATGCTCAGTTGTCCTCTTTAACTCTCTGAGGTTATGCAAAATACAGCCTCAACCAAAACTTTAGCTGTTCTCTTCCTATTTCATTAAGATGTTATCACACCAAAAGTTACTACTCCTTGCTATCTGGCGCCCTCTCCCGCAAGTTTATTTGTGTAGGCTGGCTGGTTACAGACAGCATGTCCTGCAACATCCTCCTCCTCTGGTGAGGCCTTTCAGTACAAAAGTCCCTCCTGACCCAGCAAACCTTACCTCCCTATTTTTCAGCTGCCTAGGTTGTGGCCATTCATTGCACTCTGAAAGGCTCACACACAACCTTAGCTTTGTTAACAGTTATCAGGCAATGTTTTCTTTACAAAGCAAAATTATCCCCAGCACCCTCAACCATGGTCTAGCTCTCTGCTGGTTGTCTCCAGTTTATTGATAGCAATTATGCTTGCCACAAAATACACTGAGCTGTGTCTTCAGCTCCTCAGGGTAATCTCTCATCCTCTTCTACCTTTCCTTTCACAGAGTTCAGCTGAAGTTGAAGCAAATTGATTTGAGTCTCACTGTCTCCTCACCACCATCATACCACCTTCAGCCTTCTTGCTACTCGCTATAGTGAGGTAGCAAGAACTATGTAGCAGTCATTGGCCCCGCACTCAATAGAGGCAAGAAAAAGCGGGCAGATTTTGTGTCTCTGATCCAAATCTAAGTGTTTTGCACATTGTATCTCAACAGAGGAAGTTCAGAGAGGTGTGACTTGACCTCTGCCTCCTGATGGCAGGTTCTCAGGTCATCCCGCTGAGATTACAGCAATCTGAAACAGCAGCCCTGAGATAGAAAGTCTGCTCCACGTATGGGTTCTCTTCCTCTGGTGTGAGACAGAATGAACCCACTTCTTTATCTGGAGATGAAAATCTATGGTCCCAACTCCCACAAAAGGCCAGGAATGGGGCACAAACCCTGAGGATTTTAAGAAGCCATACAAAAGGAAACAATATGGGGCTTAGCACTTAATCACCACATTTCTACATTCTCCTCTCACAGGTGGACTGCCAAACCACTTTCTCTTCTGTTTCCTTCCTCTGTGTTGTCTTTTTTTACACTCTGTCAAGTCATTCACACTGCTTCCTCATCCCTGCTTAGTGTTCCAAGACTTCTCTATCATATTTCCCTAGTTTATTATCAAAAATCTGACAGAAACAAAGAAATTATGCCTTAGAGATCAACACAGAGAATGCTTTGACTTTTGGCTAACGTTCTGCTGCAATGTTTGTGGTATGTGATCTATACGTTATAGAAGGCTTTTTACTTGTAAGTTGGGATGAGAAGTAAATACCTGTTTTCAGTAAAAGTTCATAGATACTGGCCATTCATTTTCTGTAGCTGCCTTTGAAAAATCTTTCTGCAGGGTGGCCTACTTGTTTATTCGCTGGTCAATGGCTATGTAATACTGCTGTAAATTATTTTTGCATTAAAAATGTTTTCAGCTGCTTTGTGGAAACTTAAATCCAGCTGCTTTGTGGAAGCAGGTGTATACTCTATAGCTTCATTGCCCAAGAATTCTGTATCACTGACTTATTTAGACACAGATCTTTTTTTTTTTTTTTTTCTATAGACTTCCTGGACTGATGCTGAGTGACAGGATGAAGCCTCCTAAAAATGCATTTGCAATTTTTGTTTGTCTGACTAGCGTACATGTGATGCTATGTTTTATCTCATAGGTGAATAAGATAGGGTGTCTCCAGCTGTTCCTGCTGGAGGTGTTTAGGACCAGGATATGTGCTAAGCCTGGAAGTTTGTGAAAGCTTTTTCTATACTTGTGTTGTGGATTTAAGTTGTCCCTTCCCCCAAAACCTCCTGGTGCGCACCAACTCACTAGACTTCTTTAAAATTAACCACTGAAAGTACCAGGAAAAGGAACCCACAAAGTTTCATGAATTGAAACTGCCTACTGTATGATTTACGTCAGTATAGCTGTTCCTGAATCACAGTAGGCAATTCTGTAAAGAATGCAAAAGAATATAACAAAGCTATTAAAAATGCCTACTCTTTTATGGTAGCAAAAGTTTTGCTATCTGTTGACAGTTTTCTCCCACTATGATTTAGCTTATTACTAGTAATGTCTGGACCTCCTTTGTTTCCAGGGTTTGAAGTAGGCTTGTTTTAACTTTTATTAACAAAGTGTTCTCTGTTGTTGCTAAATCACTATCAAAAAACCTTATTTTTGTGGCTCATGCCTAAAAAAATGTTAACTTTCTCCCACCTGTTCCATTAAGTTTAAGATGTTTCAAAATCTTTAGCTGTGGACCTTTGAGAAAACGTCATTTTCAAAGCAACTCGTGTTCTTTTTGAAAGTAGGTATGACTTATGCTTCTTAATCATGTAGATAGTATGGAATCACTACCTGAAAAGAACCACTACATTCTATTCCCTTCCTTCCTTCCTTCCTTCCTTCCTTCCTTCCTTCCTTCCTTCCTTCCTTCCTTCCTTCCTTCCTTCCTTCCTTCCTTCCTTCCTTCCTTCCTTCCTTCCTTCCTTCCTTCCTTCCTTCCTTCCTTCCTTCCTTCCTTCCTTCCTTCCTTCCTTCCTTCCTTCCTTCCTTCCTTCCCAGAATCACAGAGTCATTCAGCTTGGAGAAGACCCTTGGGATCATCGAGTCCAACCACCAGCCCTACTCTACAAGTTCTCCCCTACACCATATCCCTCAACATCTCATCTAAACCACCCTTAAACACATCCAGGGCCGGTGACTCCACCCCCTCCCTGGGCAGCCTATTCCACTCTCTGATCACTCTTTCTGTGAAAAATTTTTTCCTCCTGTCCACTCTGAACCTCCCCTGTTGCAGTTTAAGGCCATTCCCTCTTGTTCTGTCACCTGTGAGAAGAGACCAGCACCAATCTCTACAATGTCCTTTCAGGTAGCTGTATAGAGTGATGAGGTCTCCCCTCAGCCTTCTCTTCCTCAAACTAAACCTTCCTTCCTTCTTTCCCCCTCAATTTTTTTATTCCAAAGTTGTAATTGGAACAAACCAAATAATCAGACAAACTCAAAACTAATGAAGATCTGTTTTTAAAAACTTAAAATCAGGTTTTTGTCTTTCTGATTAAATCTGTCAAATCATACCTTCTACAATTTCTTTTCCTTGGCTTTCTAAGCTTAGCTTTAAATTGTATTGTAGCTTACTTTTACAAGTTTGGACCAGGCAGAAATCTAGAACTTCAGCTTCAGCTTATGCTATACATCTAACTTCAGTATGATCCAGAGGACCAAAGCTAGCTTAGTCAATTTAGAGCCATGTAAGCCCAGACAGGACAATTCAGAACATCTAAAGTAGGTGCTTAGAGCATACTGTGTAGAAAAAAGTCCCAGCTTCATGTTATGAGTACAAAAAAAAAGCTTCTTTAATCTATTAGCCACCTTTGAGCACTCTCCTGTTCTGCATTCATTGCAATGCCTCTTTTCCAGCCAGCCACACTGGCTACATAATAGAAGAGTTCTTTACTGCTTCTAATTTTTATTGTCATTGTGTTCCTACTGTTATGTTAATTAGATTAAACCAGACTCCCACGGAGACTGTAACAATGATAAACATTGTAGTAATCTGTCAGCTCTCTCTGAAACCACTTCCAATAGCTTTGTAAATGTGCTTCCCCAACAGGCCACACTGCTGTATAATGTAAATATTCTGTTTTGATCACACTTGTTCACATACGTTGCAATAATCAATACAGAAAAATAGATTCATAATGACTGGGAACCCGAGGCAAGCTATTAATCTTTCCAATCAACTAACCATGAAGAGGGTAATGGAAACAGAATTATTTAAAATATATATTAATACTGCCATTTTTTAACTATACAGTGTAAATGTTGTGGGGAATTATCTCCTGTCATAAGTTTTAAATGACTGTACATTAATACTTATCATTTTCTTTGTCTGGAAAGATTGGCTTGTTCCATTTTTTCCTCTTTGCCTTAAATAGGTTTTAGCCTTTCCACTGCTTGTGCTAAAGATAATAAATTCTGACAACTTCTAACATAGACCCTCAGTTCTATGGGATTTTACTTCCAGGCAGTTAACTTCTAAATCCATATTCTGAGAGATTTCATCGAAGGAAAAATGAACAATGCAAGAGTAAGTGCTGAACTGCCTTTTTTGTCTTCTTACTGTACTGTATAAAGACATTCAGCAACAAGGCACTCCTCATTATCAGACCATATTGAGAAGCAGGGTGGGCTTCAAAAACATAAGTTCTTTACAAGTGATGTGGAAAACATAACATATAGTTACGTGCTTCTCAGTAGCCCTAATTATGCCTCATTTAATGAAATCCAAAAGGTCTGTCTTCTGTATCCAGCATGTGTGCGTGTGTGTGTGTGTATGTATGGACATACACATATCTGCTAGTTCATAAACCTACACATCTCATTTCTCCTCTTGCTGCAACTTTGAACCAGATGTGTGAGGCCGTAGAGAATAGGTGTAAGCTATTTTTCTCTGAAGTGTGTTCTTGCTGGTCATTTGGAAGGCAAAAATTTTTCAAATAGCAGAAGCACAGACTTTAAAAACAAGTAACAA
Organism: Athene noctua; assembly: GCF_965140245.1. Lineage (NCBI taxonomy): Eukaryota > Metazoa > Chordata > Aves > Strigiformes > Strigidae > Athene > Athene noctua. The sequence goes on from NC_134041.1 coordinate 34,664,771, forward strand.
CATCCAGCTAAGATCACACTTTTTCATCCCTTAGCCTGAAAATAATGAAAGAAGAGTGGAGGTGGAACACAAAAAGAGAAATTATTTCTTCTTTAGACCTCTACCATAACATAATACCTGCTGCCAGCACCTATCAGAGTCCACCAAAGATCCCTAATTCATGAGGTTGTTTAGAAGATGATCTGACAATTGTCTCTGCCTCCAGGTGTGGGAGCTGATTCACAAAGAATGAAGAAGTGGGCATTGCTTTGGTGAGTGGTATACTGACTTGGAACAAGAACACATCTATTTTCACAAATTCTTGATGTCACTGCTTAAGTTTCATTAATGGAAAAACCAGATGAGTTAAAAGAAAACCTCTCTGAATTACATTTGAAACACATAGCTCAGGGATAGCCTTGCAAAATTTAACCAGCCTCTGAAAAGTATGGCAAATCATCTCCAGTTATGGAAACTAGCCCACACTTGATAATATAGTTGCATGGGGATCATATGCTTTGACAGCTACAAAACAATGTAAGTCTGTGCTATGTGAAATCCTTTAAAATAAGGTATAAAAAGAGGGAAAGAGTAGTCACTCATTTGCTATAACTGATACTTAAGCCAGGGATGACTGATTTTTTTTTTTTTTTTTTCAGGATTTTTTCTCCCTCTCCTCTTCTTTGCCTACCTCTGCCCTTAACCTTGACTGTTTATTTAAAAATACACTTTTGTTCATATTTTTTAAAGGGCTTTGTAGAGATAAACACAACAGGCCAAGATGTCCTCCTACTTATTTATATCTTGCATGCTTTTCAGTGCAAGCATAAACCTTCAACAACTTCAGCAAAAGTGCTCTTGGTTAGGCCATTCACTAGCAGAAAAAACCTCTATATTTGCAGAACTAATAATTGCAGGAAAAAGATCTATATTTGAATGCATCTGTTTCAGTACCTACGGTTACAAATGTGACTAAACTTATTTGTGCCCTCCTTTAGGGAGATCTTTGGAGATGCAATGAAGACAGAGTAAGAGGCTTCTTTCTGCTATTGCCTGATAAGAAAAACTCCGCAAGAGGGCACCAGATAGTTATCTTAAATACCATCCAGCAGCTACTGATAAAAAACTGTTACTTGCACCTGAGAACAATAGCTGTATTAACCAACTACAAGTTACATCTTCAAATACAGACACATTCAGTGGCATGTTCAGTGTTTCCATCTACACTCAGCTTGAAGTTTGCTGCTTCTGTTTGGGATCCCAAGAAGAGCTTTTATGCAGGTATTGCTTCTACCTACAAACATTGTCCCACTTCTAATCTTACTGCCATGCTGTCTTGTGTCACATACCTAGAATAGTTCACATACCTAAAATATTGCCTAGAGCTCCAGGATGAGAACAGCAGTTGTTACATTTGTTTCCCAGGGCACCATGCAATTCTTTCACCACAAATGAAAAGTTCACCAGTGCAAGAGATGGCTTTCCTATGGGTTAGTCTCAGTCTGTAGAGCTATTCCCCCAAATGCTGATACCTTCCATGCTTCAACTGCCTTTGACCTTGTCTTTGCAACGCATATGTATAGTTACTTAAAAAAAACCAAAACCCCAACATATTTCAAAACATTGTATACAGAATTTTCCCTATGGAAAACCACATTTGATAGGTGTTAATCACACTCGTTTTCCTTACTGCAGAGCATAGGATGTTGCAAACATGTTTGCTGAATCCCAAATGAAAAAGCTGTGAAAATGGTTTTATCACATCCATATTTCTGTTCAGATTACCTCTCCATGGCACTGGAGCTGAAGCATTCTGCATTCTTCCTTGCCCCAAGACTACTTAGATCCTTCTGAAAGTATGTGCAAAATCCTCAACCATGTTGAGGAAACAGGAAGGTAAAAAACAAACTAGAAAAAAATTATCTCTTTCCCCTCTATCCACTTATTATAATGCAAAAGGTAAATAAAGAAATAAAAAAGGAGTTATGGGAAAAACAGAGGCAGCGGGACACCTAGCCTAAGTTCTGTCTTGTTTACTGCCCCTTTTGCAGAGAAAGGTGACCACAGGAATAGCTTCTGTTTCGCCAAGGCATTTCAAAAAGTTATCCTTTAGCAAACCTAACAGAGAAACGTTAAATCTTTAAAGCAGTTTTACAATGATTCACGTGTAATTATTTTGAAACAACTGCTTAATTGCAGAAGCCCCTGCATAGCATATGTAACTAGCCTTGGCCCCTAGCCATGCCACCAGTGGGAAATGTGGGATGGCAGAACTTTGACCCTGGAGAAGAAAGGATTAAGAATCTTTACTGCACATGGCTAGGAGAGAACTGAAGAAGGGCAGTGACAGTTTGCCAGTCACACACATACTCTAATCTTCTTCAAAAGGGAACAAAAATGCTCAGTGGGAAAGCAAAGAGTACTCCCAGGCTAGGAGTATTAAGTCTTAGAGTAGTTACGACAGAGAGTGGAGTTCCTTTTCTGGTTTTTGTTTCTAGACATATTCTTAATTAGAAGACTCATTTGACTTCATATTCAAAAGAAGTAACATTTTATTGCTTTCCTAGTTGCTAATGAGTTACCACTCTTTTGTCTTTCTCTCCCAGCCCCGAATTTCTGGGAGTGGAAGGGTATCCATTAGCTGACCTTTTGTAGCCTGAATTTTGAATATCCATTAACTACGTAAAACAGGTCGTAACACACAACATCACACAAGTAGAAGGAAACCATGTGTTTACTGTGTTACACTCATTCCTTGAAATAAACTAGACAAGAATAACATTCTGTTATCACAGATTAAATCACCAGTGAATTCAAGACAAAAAAGTTCAGTGTACTCTGAAAGTATGGCTTAGAGTACAAGGAAGTCGGACAAAACAGCTGGTTTCCTGTGCAGGAATCTACATCAGAATGTAAACTAGCAACAGTAAAGTCACACCTGTGTTAGGGGACCTGAATAGTTGGAAACACTGTCAGAAAGCCGCTACTTTGGGCAGATAAACAGCTGTGATCTATTCAGTTCCGATTTCTTTGGCAGCACATGCAAGAAGAAACAATTATTACCTTTGGTTTTGTTGTGGCTAAACAATACCTTTTAGATAAATGAAATTAATTCTCTTCTCTTACCATATTAAAGGGATAAAGGAAATGCCTAAAATAAAGTTCCCACCAAATTAAAATATTTTTAATAAGCTGTCTAATTACCTCATTAAATAATTATGTTCATCTCCCTGCATTTCTACACCTGTTAATATACTGTCTTAAATATCAAATTCAGAATTAATACCAGCCATTAAGTGCATGCTACCTCACTCCAGAAGTCCAAATTAATCATGTCTTTACAAATGATGTCTCTAAATTATCCAGCTTTGTTATTTCAGTCAAATGTCTTAATATGCCTTGAAGACATTTCACAAACTAAGGAGACATAAAATATCTATTCAAGGTATGAATATTCTGAAAAATTGTGTATTTTCGAGCACAAGCCCTAAGACTACAGATGTTTTTTTTAGTCTAAAGGAGTTTGGGGTTTTGTCTTTTGAAATGTTTAAGAATCAGAATTTCATATACCTTTTCATTTGTATGATCATTTATGTAATTCAGGGGTGTGCTATTTTGAAACTTCATTTTACAAAGTAGATAACATTACCTTGCAGCTACTCCTGAAGTTCTTGGCTAGTTTTGACCTCTGTTTTTACTTTGCCAATATGATTACTTTCAGAATCATGCAGTTTAATGGTGTTATGAAAACAGTGTCTGGAAAATACCAAATATTTCTGAATTACCACCAGTTACTGCTACCACTGTACTAGTCTTGTTCACCAGCCATGGTTGTATGGTTGTTTGGCTTGTACCATGCCCATACCACTACCAAAACTATTAGACTACATTGCCAGTTCAGAGTTGAGATAACTTTTTTTCCTACACTGTCTCTCATCTTTGCCTTCTTAGAAGCAATCTGCAGTACAGAACTTGGTCTGATACTGTTTCCATCAAAGCTGGTGACTTTATGCCCCTGCCTGCTCAAAATCTGTTGCCATTCTGCACACTGCTTAAGAAGCGCATTGCCGTCATGAGTTTATTAAGGCTGTATTTATTAGGCTCAGATACAGCAACATTTTTAGGATACACTGGAGGAGAAAACAAGTCTTTGACCCTTCCTAAGCAAGATCCGCTATGTTACTATCTGCTCCCATCTCTGCTACTCCTAGCTCATTCGGGACTTAAAACCTGCAAATTTTTGGCAGTATCTTTCCCTCTTGGATCAGCATTGATTGTCCAAATGCTGGCTACACACTGCTTTCCAGTGACTTTTTTGAAAGCAATAAGTTAATAAGGGTGGGGCCTAAATACTGAAGATCCTGTAGTGTCTCATGCAAAACTTCTTTTCCAAAGGAATAAAGGTGATAGATTCCCTAATTTGTGCATTTTGCGTAACATGGATTCTGCTCCAATTTTCCCATTTATTCACATTACCTCTGTGAGTAGTTAATATGCTATCTCTTTGTCCTTCCCTCTTATTTTTGTTCACAAGTCTCAAAATAAAGCCATAGTCCTTTCAAAGTATTTTTCAAATATATTACCAGGATATTATCTTACCTACTAGTCCAGGACATTAGTACAGATTATAGCAGAGCTGACTGTTTCTGACACACATTGAATTATTTTCATCACATACACAAACAAGCATCCAGAATGCATGACCCACTACCAAAAGAGATGTTTCCAGATGTGTATTACTGCTGAGCATAACCTCATACACTGTTAGTAAGTATATCCAAAGTAACTCCTTACACTTATCTTCAAGATGCCCATTTGAATGTTGCACAAAGTGACCTAACTTCTGCCTTGGCACAAGAGGTACCTTCCATCACGGGCTGCTTTGGGTCTAGTAAAAGCAGTTACAGCCAGAGAACTCTAACTCAAACACAATGCTTTCATGAAAGTGAACTATCTCTTGATAGAAGGGCTTAACTCCTGCCTTTACCATACCTTTCTGCAGCTCTCATGATCCGGAAAAGGGTTTTTCCTCTGGATTGCCACAGGACATTTCCACCAGATTATTATAGCTCTAGCAAGAGGAAGAGGTACATTGCCGTTAAAGCCACGCTGCGGCAGTGTCACAGCAGTCCGCCTAACTGTGCCAATGGTGCCTCTCAGTTCAAGATACCGTTGTCAAGAAAACGTTTCTGGTCAAGGTACTTTAGTTCAGTTTTGAAGCTGGAATAAACATTAGTATCACATGCAAGTATACAGAGGGTTTTCTTGTATTCTGAACTTCCTCTAGAATGTGACCTGCCACAATACAATCTGTGCTGAGCAATCTTGTTTAATTCTCCTCCTTTCCCATTCATAATATTGAACATTTTCATTAAAGGTCACATGGCTTGCTTGCCTCTGCTTTATTTTTAAAAAATCTAAATCTTAAATGGTCACAAACCCATCCGTTCTGAGCCAGTTTTAGTTCAGAAGAACCACCTCAGTGCCCTTTTTTCCTGCTTTGCTTGTATATGATTTGATCCTAAGGAAGGTTTCTTTGTACACACTTGGAACCTGCACAAGGGATAAATGCCTCAGAAATCTCTCTTGCTCTGTTTAACAGGGGCAGCCAGCATGGGAAAAAGGATTGAGTATTTTACTAATGTTAGGGCAGACAAGTCTACCTGGGACACCACCAATAACCTTACCACATCTTACCAATCCACTGCCCATTTATTTTGCCCTTGCTATCATTTATTTATACACTCACCTTTCTTTACGGTAATGTACCACAGCAGAGTAACACATCAACATGGTAATTTCCTCCCATCTTCTTCCACCTTTTGTGTATTATTTACAGTTCCCTGCCTCCAGTCTTTTCAAATGGGAGCACTTTATTTTCCTTTTTCTTCTCTCTATATACTGGTTTCTAAAGGGCAGTGAATGGGTAACCTTCAATCACTTTAACAGGTAATAAATATTTTACCTGGAAGGAGGACAGGGAAACAGCATGTCTCAGTTGACTGGAGTAATTTTCTTTACTATTATTTCATGCTGCAAGGAGCAGAAGAAATGTTTCCAATACACCAGGAACAGTGGAAACCACAAGCTGATGAAAGCTTTTTCAGCTATCATACTGCATGGGTTTTCTACCTGCCGCAGAGAAAGCTGCAAAGAACAAACATGCTCACAAGCGCAAAGGTTTGAAATACAGTATTATGCATATTCCAGGCTTTCTTGTCTGCACTGTGAGTGCAGAATCACAGAATGATGGGGTAACTGAAGCTGGAGGTGGCCTCAGGAGGTCCCTGTCCAACTTCCTGCTCAAAGCAGGTCAGCTCTGGGGTCAGACCAGGTTGCCCAGGGCATGAACCAGTTGGGGCTTGAAAACCTTCAAGACTGGAGACGGCACAACCTTGCTGGGCGAACTGCGCTGCTGCTTGAGTGTCCTCACGGGGAATAGGTTTTCCCTGCATTCAGCCCAAACCCTTCTTGTTTCAGTTTATTGTCACCTCTCACCTTGTTCCCTTGCAACACTGAGAAAAGCCTGGCTCCGTATTCCCAGTAACCTCATGGGAAGGTGCTGGATGGTGTAGGGTCCCCAAAGTCTTCCCTGCCACAGGCTGACCGAGCCCCACTCCCGTGGCCTCTCCTCTCAGGGTGAGTGCTCCAGCCCCAACTACCCTGGGGGCCTCCCTGACCTTGCTCCAGTTTGTCAGTGCCTTTCCTGTACTAGGAGCCCAAAACTGGACCCAGTATCTGGATGCAACCTAAGGAGTGCTGAGTAGAAGTGACTAACCCCCACCTCAATCTCCTGGCCATGCGGTCTGTGCCGCCCAGGATGCTGGCACCTGGGCCTTCACTGCAGAGGCAGTAGTGTCCTGGCTCCTACACCGAGCAGGGTACCTGCTATGGACCACAACTGTACATCTGCATCCCATTTTCCTCCTGAACAGCAAAACTTCTTCATGTTGATCTCTTGGTAGACTGACAGCCTGCACTTGAAAAGCATTCAGTGGCTTTTTTTTTAATGTCCTTAAAAGTAGCAAAAATACTACATTGCTGAGAAGATCCATGGTGCTAATATTAAACGGTAAATTCAGAAAATACAAAACAAAATCACACAAATATTCTTATAAATATGGCGAGCTGGACGCTATTACACAACTCAACTGTGTTGAATGACTTTTTGCTTTCCTTACAGCAAAATTTCTTAAAAATGTTTATAGCTTGTTAATTTACATGCCCCCATATAGTTTTGCGTTTTACCAGATGCTTCCAACTCACTTTGCACTCCATCTGCCTCTGGAGATCTGCCTACCTTGCATGCTTTCATTTTGCAAATCTTATTTTTGCAACATTCAATGACCTAATATTCATTTTTTCATCTCAAAAATTTTTACCGACAGGGGTACATTAATGTAGGAACTTTTTCACTCACAGCAGTACTGCAGACAATTAACAAGTCAAGCAATTTTCACCAAAGGACACTTTCTGGTACAACAATAGCTTGACAGATGATGTCTTCCCTTCCTCAGCACTGAAAAACAGCTGAAACATCAGGAAAATTTCAGTCATGAATTCTGACTAGTGTCATTCTAAAGAGAGGAACTTATCAGTCTCTTTTTCTGTTCTGTACCATCTTTGAAGTTTAACATTTAAAGAGCTTAACACAACCCACTTAAGAAAAATAATTCTTAAAAAAAACCCCAAAACTAATCAAGAACAAAAAAGGACTGTTAAATCCTGTCCCTAGTTGACTCCCTCCAATATTTAGCTAAGACATTCGATCACACTTAGGAAACAGAAATGTTATTGCTACCTTATCAAGTTCTTGTGAGGGTTTAATTATATAGGCTGCAGTGCAGGTCACAAGGAGCATGGGGGAGTGAAAGCTACTACATAAAAATAGTTACTTAGAATGACCAGGAATAACCTAGGCTGGAATTTCTTAAAAATACATGAAGTTTTGTAAAGAGGGAAAAAGTCCAAACAGGACTATTAATATTCTGTTTATGAGAACATTAACTATAAAACTCTAGGAAAACTTAATCTACTCCGTATTGAATAATCTTAAATAATGTTGCTGCATCATTAAGGACTTAAGTATTAATTCCCATTTACGTCTCACAAGGTGATCTCTGTTCACTTTCTACTCGTACCAGATTTAATTACACTAAGCATACTGCTTTGCTTTTGCTACAAAACAGTTAATGACGGGACCAATAAAGGCACCTCTGAAGACCCAAAGCTCATAAAAACTATCTTAATTTAATGAACTTTAAAGCGCAGACACTGGAAGACAAATGGTTATTTCACGTTAACGACTGCAAAGCGGACTTGAGACGCTTGGAAATATCAAATGTGTATTTTTGTATCTCAGATATAAGCACAGTGAGTCTTGCTTCAGCTTCAGACCCGTTTTTGAGAAGTGCGTGGATGGCAGTGTGGCTTTTTGGCAGGGTTGGTGCCATGCTGCCCCAGACTCACGGCCCAGTCCTGACCGGGGTCCAAGCCTCATCTCTCGGCCTACGGCCGGCTGGCACACTCCTCTCTTGGGAGAGGCGCCTGAGAGTGGTCAAGCTGCGCCAGGGCAGGGTCAGTCTGGCTATTAGCAATTATTTCTCTCCAGAAGGGGCTGTTGGGCTGGAATGGGCTGCCCAGAGCAGGGGGGGAGTCCCCATCCCTGGTTGGGTTGAAGAGTTGGGCTGACCCAGCGCTGAGGGATCTGGTGGAGTTGAGAACGGTCAGTGTGAGGTCAATGGTTGGACTGGAGGATCTTCAAGGTCTTTTCCAACCGAGATGATTTTTTGATTCTGTGAAAAGCTGTGGAGTTTAGAGGGCACATTCAGAGAGAAAAGGCCAGCAAAGGCCAGCCCGAGGCCAGGTGTTTGGCCCAGGAGGCTGCTGGACCCACTCTTGCCAAAAGGCGATTTCCCAAACTCGCTCCACCGGGCGATGAGGCACGGGCGGCTGCCCGGGGTCACCCAGGCTTCAGCCAGGCCTCCGCCATCCCGCCCGCCCCGCTCGACACGGAGCGACGCGCGCCGCTGGCTCCCGGGCGGGCACCGCGGCTGCCCGAGGCTCTACCCCGCGGCCCCCGCCCCTCCTCGGCGGCGCTGAGCGGGAAATACGCGATCGCCCACCGCGGCTTCATCTCAGGGAGAGGTGGCGCACCTCACCCCCTCCGTCAGGCGACACCGCCGGCGGCTGCCTTGAGGGTTCAGCCCCGGACCGGGGCCGCGGGCCGAGGTGAGGGAGGGCGGCGCGGGGAGTCCCGCCGGGCTCGGTGCCGCACCGCCCGGACCGGCGGCGGGGGAAGGCGGGTGCGGGCGCGGCGCTGACGGGGAGCCGGGGGCGGGCGGGCGGCCGCGGCGGGAGTGCGGGGAAGGCGGGGAAAGGCGCGAGCAGCCCCCAGCCCCAGCCGCGCCCCGGCGGGCAGGGTGGGGGAGGAGGGCGCTGGGCGGCCCGGGCTCGACAGCCCCATCCGCGCTCCCCTTGCCCAGCCCCGGCCATGAATATGTAACTCCCCTCTTTCCCGAGCTCCATTGCGGAGGCTGCCGCTCGCCATATTGTGCTGCTGGGGCAGCGGCTGCACCGGCGGCGGCAGCGAGCGGCGCAGGGAGGCGCGGCGGCCCCAGGCGGGAGCCCGGCGGGCGGTGAGCGCAGGGCGGCGGGCGGGGAGCGGGGCTGCCACCGCCACCGCCGGGTCTGTCCCCACAGCGGGGCCGGGGAGGGGGCGGCACCGCCGGCTGCGGCGGGTGCCCCGGCGGGGCTGCTGGTGCCGGGAGCGGTCCCGACACTGGTGCGGGGGAGGCGGAGGAGGGGCCGCGCCTACCCGAGGGGGTCGTTATAGCGTGAGGGGCGGTGTCCCGCAGTGGGCTCCCCTCCGGTCTGGGGAGGGGGTGCCCGGCCTTGGCCGGGCAGTCGCCGCGCAAGTGGGAGCGCTGCTCGCCCTGCCCGCCCCGGTGTCAGGCGGCTCCGCTCGCCCCGAGCCCCCGACAGGCAGGGGCCGGCGCTGCTCGGCCCCGCACGCGGGGGGGGGGGGGGGGCCGGGCCCTGCTGCCCCCTCGCCCTCAGCCTGGCAACTTCGGCGGGGCCGCAGGGAGCTCCGCAAACCCTCAACCACCTCGGGGACCCGGCCTGGAAGCCTAGAGGTGCGGGGAAAAAAAAAAAATAAATAAAAATAATAAAAAAAAAAATATACATATACGTATGTGCACCCACAGACTCTGGAAGCTGCGGGGAGATGGACCATACACACCTCCGTACCACAGCCGCATACAACTGACACCAACCCAGCGAGTGAGGCATTGCCAAATGGGAAGGGAGAGCTGATGAACAGAGCCACGAGCCGTTATTGTTCTTTTTATAAATTGCCCCTGCTTAAAATACAATATTCAATATGATTTATTGCTCTGCATTCCCAGTCTTTTGTTTCTCTTAAAGCCCGTGCACGTCACCATGCTGATCAGGGTTTGCGAGGCGTGATGCTGATAACCTGCTACCGGCAGCGACCTGACTGCTCTTGTGAAATTGTCATCCTTTCCAACAGGGCATCAGGGGTAGAAAGACACTGTGTGGGGAGCTGTAGATGTGTCTCTTCCCTTCACACTCGCTCTCACTGCTTCCAGCACGGATTTAGCACCTGTTTCTTGCCAACTTCTATGCTCAGTGGTAGCTGGCTCTTCAAAATCGTTTCCCTTCATTGGACCCACCCCAAGCCATAGTGTGTATGTGAAATGAACACTGAACAGTATTCGTCTTTTGGGGATTTTTGTTAAGCTGTTTGTTTTTCAGACCCTCTTCTGTGGAAAATAATTGGATCAAGTGCCTAATTCCATAGAAATCCAGAGGACAGCTAGTGGAGAAAGATGATTTCCAGTATGATAAATCATAATCCACTCCTGCTTGGAAGTGGTTACAGCTCTGTGTAATAACTATGCATTGCACGCAGGCTTTTAAGGATTAAAGAGAATTGCTTGCATTTGGAAAAATGTGACTGGTGTGCAGGTGAAATTATTTTTGCTTGGGGAAAATTCTGTAATCAAATATGTCATTCAGTGACAAAGACTCGATTTGTCATAGGAGTTCCCTGCAGAGCTACTCTCATTTGTATTCATCTATGTTTTCATTAAAAACTTTTGTAATGAGATAATTTGACTTTTTTATACATCATGTCAAGCTCAGAGCTGGCATTCAGCTTGTCAGCTGAGACAGAGGCACTCACTTTGAAAGCAGCGGATACTGATAAGCAGTACATTTTGTATTAAGATACACTTGTTTGAAGCTTTGCTGGTTGTTTGGAGATGGGAGGAATTTTTGCTGGACAGGTGTCAGCGTGAGCTGCAGTGTTGGGTAGCAAGCTTTGTGGCTGGATCTGACTCTTGTTATGGTGAGCTTCAGTGATGACACTTCAATAAGTTGAGAAAATCTTTAGACCTTGTTGACCCTGTGAATTGTTACTTACAGTGTTCAATAATTGCCTTACTATTTTCTGCATTCAGCTTTGTAATAATAGCGGGACACAGATTTTGCACTGGAGGAGTTTTTTAACTTCTCTGGTGGCTAAAATTTTGACCTTTGGCTTCAAAGCTTTGAAACACCAGTCCTACTGCAGCTGCCAAGAAAAGCACTGCCTGTCATGTCTTAGAGTTGAAATAATACGCGAGTGTCAGTGAAATAAATTTCATGGAGCCCCTTTTATCAGTGACATTTTGTGTTTTAAGACTGATGCATGCTAATACGTTGAGCATAAAGACTTGGTTGGGCATTGTGGGTGATTAGAGCCGAATTCTGGCATTTTCAGGGATGTGTTACCATGAAAGAGAAATATGGTCGGCACCTATAGGAAAGCCATCAGTCTTATATGTGAAATAGATGTTGGAATATGTGAATTTCTTCGGCTTTCTTTAAAAGTTTCACTTAACAAAAAGGATGAGATTGGGAAAGGAGGGCATGGAGAAGAGGAATCTTGAAAAATGAGACCTAAGTCTGCAACTGCTCACTTGTATTTTTCTGAAAAGGACCTACTGTTACAGAAGCATCAGTTCAGAGAACATGTGTGAAAAAAGTATCAGAGTAGGGGGATTCCTTCCACTATTTTTGTGCTTAAATATGCTTTATCTATTTTTACTGAGTAATCAGCAGTTTAATAATGATGCAGACAAAGAGGAAAAAGATTGGAGAAGGGTTGTTGGTGAGCCTAAACTTGATTCTGCTTGTTGGTAGAAGTAACTGGCCTTTGAAGCTGACCTTAAATTCTTAATTTTCTGAGGAATGAGCAGCATTCGGTATTATAAAGCTGTTTAGACTTGTTGCAGTGGAGAAATATTTTAGGAATTATCCCTGTCTGCCTTCCCCCCACTTCTGGATCATGGAGCTCTCTTGCGAACAGCTGTGAACTAGCAGTAGTATTCTGCTAACTAATTAAAAACCTAATCCATTCTTTACTCTTCACCACTCAGGGGTAAAATTAAACTATTTTGAATGATTGCTGAGCTTAAACTGTGTATGTACTGCTCCTGCAGTACTGTTTACAAAATGTACGGTTTTATTTGAGAGAGAGTCCTCAAAACACAAAGTGTTGTTAGCTGTCACCCAGCTTTAGATGAAAGCTGTCTGGTTGCCAAATGAACAGTTTTGTTTCTGTATATTTATTGTAGCTATTAAGTCAATCATACATAAGATGACTCGGGTCTTTCTTTTTGTCTTTCAAGTGTTGTGGGGGAGTTCATTTTCTGTTTATTAATAACCAAGCTGTGTCTTTTTCTCATTAAGAAAATTACCACTATTGGTCATGGCTGCCTTCACTATGATAACTGGTAAGTGGGTGAGAAATTTTTGTGGCTCTCTAACATAGCTCTGGAAAAACTGAAAATCAAGCATATTTCTTGATCAAATATTTTCAGAATTTCTCCCACAATATAAACTCCTTTCAATAGTACTGCTTACTGCCATTTATATTAATAACTGTTACGGATAGTAGGTATGTTGTATGCTGATGGGAAGGATAACAAAGTGGCTCACTTGATGTGATCCCAGTAGCCCGGGGAGAGCCGCATACATGATTTACAGTATGGCTTGAGCGTCTTACAGTCTTTCTTAAGATTTGCTTAGGAGCATCTTGGATCCTGTAGCACTGTAGCAAAGCAACCAAAGCAGTAGTCCAAGAAGCTGATGAGCACTCTTTCCTGTTTTCTGCTGGTGAAATGAAAAATAACAAACCCATGTTGGTTTGTTGACCACAACTGTCAGGAAAGAACGGGAAAGTTTTGACTACGCATACCCTGGCAGGAGTTTTTTATCAGGGGGAGCACAGTGTTGTGTTAAAACTGCAGTGGTGAAGGTGGAATTGAATCAGTGCATTTCATTTTCACCACCAAAAGTGGGTTGAGCTGTTGGGTGAAAAGCAGCTGCGTTTGTTTGTTGTTTTTTTTTGGTTGTTTTTTTCTTTTTTTTCCCCCTGGTGTAACTGTAGCTGTAGAACTGATTCCTACCAGCACAATCCTCAGTGAAGAACTGCATTTCTCCACGTTCCCAAACTGTAAGTAGAAGGCTAGAAGGCTCAATTGTAAGTAGAAGGCTCAACTGTTAACAGCACTTGTGGAAATGGGAAAGATCTTCTGAATTCTAGTGCAAGTATTTTCATGGGATTTCTATTAAAATGTACAGCAAACTAAAAGGCTAACAACAGGAGGAGCGCAATGATCAAACTTAACCTTTATTGATTGAAGCAGTCAGTTGTTGCTTTCAGCAGCTGTTATTTCAGAGAGACAGTAAGAAATTGGTTAGCCTCAAAAATGTGCCAGCAGTGCTGTGAGGGCGAGGAAGTACTGTAAAAACAAAAGCACTGGTTCTGAAGCATAATTCTGCGGCAAGAGGGTACACTCCACAATAGCAGGGTATGTGGTGTTTTGTTACAGTCAAATCCATATAAATGTGGTCTTCTACTGTAGACTGAGGTCCAGTGCACTATAAACATGCTACTAGACAATGAATTAAAAAAAAAAAAAAACAACACAATGCAAAACCAGAAAAGCAATGAAAAAGTCTGATTAAAAACATCCTAAGGCAACATGTATCCTTCCTGGTCTGTTTGTGTGTATTTAGTTGCTGTGAAAGAATCAACTCTGGAGTTTGAAGGTTTTTGTTTGCTCCCAGGTTTTCAGTCCTTTGTCCCTCCTACTCTGATCTAGTACAGTACTGAAATGAATTTTAGGTAGGATTTTAGAATGGCATTTTTGCGTTTCTCCTTCACAGTTGGTCATTAATTCTGAAGTCTAAGATTGATTTAACTCTAAGAGCTTAAGAACTTCATTAACAACTACAGTAGCATGCTTCATATGAGAAACTGCATAAAATTTAACAAATAACAGAGAATATGGCAATTCTACTCACTCCCCCACTGAGTTCTGCTTAATATTGTTACTTCACAGGGCTAAATTATGGTGTGGTAATGACTGTTTTCCTCTTTATATGAATTGTAGGGGAAGGTCTTTAGCATGATTTAGGTCAAGTGCTTGTCCAGTTTATTAGCCTACATGAGGAGTGAAAAGGTGCTGTTTTCTGTAACAGTTTTGTTTTCGCTCCTGGCGGAAGGTGTTGCTGTATAATATCCTAGTACTGGCTTTGGACAAGGTATAGATCATGTGAAAGGGTTTGTAGCTTTAATGATTAAAATAATCTTACTACCTCTTGCATTAGAATGGTGGGCAATGTTTTCTTTCTTTTGTACCAAAACCTGAAGTTTTCAACTTAATCTCTCTGACAAAAAAATCTAAGATTTTTAGTACAGGAATAGCTTAGTTGTGGAATGTGAGTTTGAGCATTTATAGATAGGACAGCTAGAGGAAGATGGGTGAATTCTGGACTACGTACAGGCAACTATCATGACAGAGAGCGAGGTCTCTAATATTATGGTAATTTTGTGTATTCCAGTTTTTGTAGCTCAGGAGATGTCCAGGAGGGTATGATACAGAACTGTAAAGTCAGTTGAGCGGTAAGGACTGAGGTTATCAGGAGTAATGGAGTGATCCAGGCAGTGCGAGAAGGCCACCGGTGCCCCTAGAAGAGAATGTAGAACTCATTAGAATAACTCGGATTTGAGCGTCAGCTACATAAGAGCAGTGTACATGTACACAGAGTGCTTATATGCTATTATACTTCACTGCTATAAGAATACAGAGAAGCACCAACTAAAATCACATACTTCTGCATGTCCAAAAGTATGTGACTGTTATTAATGCTATGATAAAACAGCTGTCCTGGTTCAGCTAGGATAGGGTTAGGTTTCCCCAGCAGAGAGAGAGGGGGAAGAGATCTCCAGCCGGGTTATTCATACCATGCTGACGTCAGGTCCAGGGGCGGAACCTTTTTACTTTGCTCTTTGGCAGGCTCAGTGGCGGGAACCGGTTTCCGTGACCATTTAGTGCTATTTCTCTGTATATCGTTTGTCTTGTTCACTATTATTGTTGTTTATTGTTGTTATCATTGCTACTGTTGTTGTTCAGATTGTTTTATCACTCTGTTGTATTAAATTTCTTCTTATTTTAGCCCGGGTTTGTGCCTAACTTCCAGCCCGACCGGCTGCGGGTGGGGGAGGGCCAACGGCAACATGCTCTCCGGTCCCGGCAGAGCTTAAACCACAACAGCCTTAATTGGCGCACCAACATGGGGCACGAAATAAGAATAAAAAGGGACAGACCCTGACCAGAGTGTGATAGAGCAATCTGTTGGATGTAATTTTTCTGTTTGTATTTGTTTGATAAGAAAATGTTTGCAATGCTGGCCCACTTGTTTACGTGGTGGGGCTGGATTAATCCTTATATCCAGTGTATGATCCCTGTGATGGCGTTTGTTATCGGTGGAAAATGTATAAAGGGTCTTATGTTGTTATACGGGCTATTGAAAGCTTATGCTGCCTTTGTATCGTTGTGGGGGGGGGTGGGCCGGTACCAGTTTGCCGTTTGGGCTTTTGTTAGGGGTCTCACCCCCTCTATGGGTGAGCCAGGGGAAGAGATCCTCTCAGCTTTGGGGAGTTTCAGTTATCGTTGGAACCTGCAGGCCAGTGTGATTGTGGCACAATGCCTTCTGAATGCCTGCCTGATTTCGGTTTTGGTCATGCGGCATTTCTCTAACAGTAGCAGTGCCTGGAAACCTGCCCCGAGGTCAGATAATAGTGAGTGGCAAGGGGTGTGGGAAAAGATGGGCAAAGGCCTGAGTCGGTGGGCACCCCCAATGCTTTGGAATTTCACTCCTGAGCAAATGCAGAGCCCTGAAAAGCTGATGGAGTGCTTAGAAAGGGTGTGTTAGCAAGCGGGCAAAACCCAGGAGACAGAAATTGTCCGATCTCTGTCCCCGACTGAGCTGCGAGATATGTGGAGAGATTTTGGCCGCCTGGGAGGCGAGCAGATTTGCACCTGGCTGCTCCGATGCTGGGACAATGGAGCCAGTGGTTTTGAGATGGAGGGGAGAGAGGCCAAGCAGCTGGGATCTTTGGCCAAGGATGCTGGCATTGACAGGGCAATAGGGAAACAGACTCAAACCCTCAGCCTTTGGAGGCGACTCCTGCTCAGTGTAAGGGAGAGGCACCCCTACAAGGATGATATCCTATGTCAGCTAGGCAAATGGACCAGCATTGAGAAAGGCATCCAGAACCTCAGGGAACGGGCTGTGTTTGAGATGATCTGTGGTGATCTGAATAATGAGCAGTCACCCATGGACCCAGATCAGGCCCCTTGCACACACCTGATGTGGCGAAAGTTCCTGAAGAGTGCACCAGAAGCACACTCGAAAGCATTGGCAATAGTGTCCTGGTGGACAGACACCCACACTCTAACAGTGGATGGAGTGGTTGGCAAGCTCCGGCAATATGAGGGAAATCTTCCATCATCTCAGCATTCCTGGGTCTCAGGTGTGGAGGAACTGTCTCAGAGGATCCAAAAAATGGAAGAAGACATGTCCTGCGTTCCACCTGCACGGGCTGATGTCTCAGCCATTAGAAGTAAACGTTTCCCCACCCAAGAGAAGGGCAGCAGAAGGTACACACCACGAGGCAACCTGTGGTTTTTCCTCCGCGACCATGGAGAAGACATGAGGAGGTGGGATGGACAGCCCACTGCTACCCTAGCTGCACGAGTAGAGCAGCTGAAAGGGAAGACCATCACAAAAGGGGAGTCCTCCAAGAAAAGCGCAGCTCCAGCGTCCAGTTGGAAATCCCCCAGACAGAATAGAATGGCGAACGTTATGTCTGACCCTCTTGAGGGGACCAGTGAATCATTCTTGCAATAAGTGAGTGATGATGAGCAGGATTAGAGGGGCCCTGCCTCCAGCCAGGTGGAGGAAAGGGATAATCTGATTTACTGGACAGTATGGATCCGATGGCCTGGCACGTCAGACCCACAAGAGTATAAGGCTTTGGTGGACACTGGCGCACAGTGCACCCTGATGCCGTCGAGCTACAGTGGGGCTGAATCCATCTGCATCTCTGGAGTGACAGGGGGATCCTGACAGCTGACCCTACTGGAAGCTGAAGTGAGCCTGACTGGGAAGGACTGGCATAAGCACCCCATTGTGACTGGCCCAGATGCCCCGTGCATCCTGGGCATAGACTACCTCAGGAGAGGGTACTTCAAAGACCCAAAAGGGTACCGGAGGGCTTTTGGTTTAGCTGCCCTGGAGGAGGTTGGACAGTTGTCCACCTTACCCGGCCTCTCAGAGGATCCCTCAGTGGTGGGGCGGCTTAAGGTTGAGGAGCAGTGAGTGCCGATTGCTACCAGGACGGTGCAGTGGCAGCAGTACCGCACCAACTGAGATTCCCTGGTCCCCATCCATCAGCTGATCCATCAACTAGAAAGCCAGAAGGTGATCAGCAAAACTCACTCACCCTTCAACAGTCCTATAAGGCCAGTGAGAAAGTCTAATGGCAAATGGAGGCTAACTGTGGACTACCGTGGCCTGAGTGAAATTATGCCAGCAATGAGTGCTGCAGTGCCAGACGTGCTAGAGCTCCAGTATAAGGTGGAGTCGAAGGCAGCCAAGTGGTACGCCACGATTGACATTGCTAACGCGTTCTTCTCCATTCCGATAGCGCCAGAGTGCAGGCCACAGTTTGCGTTCACTTGGAGAGGCATCCAGTACACCTGGAATCGATTGCCCCAGGGGTGGAACCAGAGCTCCACCATTTGCCATGGACTGGTCCATACTGCACTGGAGAAAGGTGGGGCTCCAGTACACCTGCAGTACATTGATGACATCACTGTATGGGGGGACACAGCTGAGGAGGTCTTTGAGAAAGGGAAGAAGATAATTGAAATCCTCCTGAAGGCCGGCTTTGCCATTAAGCAAAAGGATGTTAAGGGGCCTGCAAGGGAAATTCAATTCCTAGGGATAAGATGGCAAGATGGGCGTCGCCACATCCCAATGGAGGTGATAAACAAGATAACAGCCATGGCCCCACCAACCTCTAAAAAGGAGATTCAGTCTTTCCTGGGTGCTGTGGGGTTCTGGAGGATGCACATCTCGAACGACAGCCTGACTGTAAGTCCTCTCTACCATGTAACCCATAAGAAGAACGATTTTGAATGGGGCCCTGAGCAACAACAATCCTTTGAGCAGATTAAGTGGGAGATTGCCCAAGCAGTAGCCCTCGGGCCAGTCCAGGAATGGCTGGAGGTTAAGAACATGCTCTACACAGCAGCTGGGGAGAATGGCCCTACCTGGAGTCTCTGGCAGAGAGCACCTGGGGAAAGCCAGGGCCGACCTCTAGGCTTTTGGAGCTGGGGATACAAAGGCTCTGAAGCTAATTATACACCAACTGAGAAGGAGATACTGGCAGCGTATGAAGGAGTTTGGGCTGCCTCAGAAGTGGTCGGCACTGAAACACAGCTCCTCCTGGCACCCCGACTGCCGGTGCTGGAGTGCATGTTCAAAGGAAAGGCCTCCTCCACGCATCATGCAGCCGATGCCACGTGGAGGGAATGGGTTGCGTTGATAACACAACGGGTTCAAATAGGGAACCCCAGCCGCCAGGGATACTAGAGGTGATCACAAACTGGCCAGAGAGCAAAGATTCCGGGATGTCACCAGAACAGGAGGTGACACGTGCTAAGGAGGCCCCACCATATAACGAGCTGCTGGTGAGGAGAAGCGATATGCCCTGTTCACTGATGGGTCTTGTCGCATTGTGGGAAAACATCGGCGATGGAAGTCTGCTGTGTGGAGTCCCACATGACGGGTCACTGAAGCTGCTGAGGGACAGGGTGAATCGAGCCAGTTCGCAGAGGTGAAAGCCGTTCAGCTTGCTTTGAATATTGCTGAGTGGGAAAAGTGGCCGAGGCTCTACCTCTACACCGACTCGTGGGCAGTGGTGAATACCCTGTGGAAATGGCTGCAGCAATGGCAGCAGAACAACTGGCAACGTAAGGGTAAAACCGTCTGGGCTGCTGAAGTGTGGCAGGACATTGCAGCCCGTGTGGAAAACCTCGTTGTGAAGGTGCGCCATGTGGATGCCCATGTACCCAAGAGTCGGGCCACTGATGAACATGGACACAACCAGCAGGCAGACCAAGCTGCTAAGATTAGAGTGGCTCTGGTGGACTTGGACTGGCAGCGCAAAGGTGAACTATTCATAGCCCGGTGGGCCCACGAGACCTTGGGCCACCAAGGTAGAGATGCAACATACAGGTGGGCTCGAGATCGAGGGGTGGACCTTACTATTGACATCATTGCAGAGATCATCCACGGATGTGAGACACGTGCTACAATCAAACATGCCAAGCGGGTGAAGCCCCAGCGAAATGGAGAGCGATGGCTGAAATATAGATATGGAGAGGCCTGGCAGATCGACTACATCACATTGCCACAGACCCGCCACAGGAAGCGCCACGTGCTCACAATGGTGGAAGTAACTACTGAATGGTAGAAATAACTACTGAAGCTTACCCAGCACCCCACGCCACTGCCCGAAACACCATCCTGGGCCTTGAAACCCAAGTCCTGTGGCGACACGGCACCCCAGAGAGAATTGAGTCAGACAACAGGACCCACTTCCAGAACAACCTCATAAATGCCTGGGCAGAAGAAGACAGCATCAAGTGGGTCTACCATATCCCCTACCACGCACCAGCCTCTGGGAAGATCGAGCGCTACAATGGACTGTTAAAAACCACATTGAAAGCACCAGGAGGTGGGACCTTCAGAGACTGGGACATGCATCTAGCAAAGGCCACCTGGTTAGTCAACACAGGAGGATCTGCCAGTCGAGCTGGCCCAGCTCAGTCGAAACCTCCACGTGCTGTAGATGGAGATAAAGTCCCTGTGGTGCGCATGAGGAATATATTGGGAAAAATGGTCTGGTTTAGTCCTGCGCCAGGCAAAGGTAAAGGCAAACCCATCCACGGGACTGCTTTTGCCCAAGGACCTGTGTCCAGATTGTTTTATCACTCTGTTGTATTAAATTTCTTCTTATTTTAGCCCAGGTTTGTGTCTAACTTCCAGCCTGACCGGCTGCGGGTGGGGGAGGACCAATGGCAGCGTGCTCTCCGGTCCCGGCAGAGCTTAAACCATTACAACAGCCTTGAGTATGATCAAAAGTTTAATTTGGTACTTCTTTTTTCTTAATGCTCTCAACATCTGAAATGGGAGGATTATCTCTGTTTGGTCACTTCTGTTAGCATTAGCTTCACTGAATTCTTCCGTAGGTGTACATATGTATAGCATCGTTTGTATGAAGTCATACCACAAATTTTTCTAAAGGCCAGGATGAGCAACTTGACGGCCAGATGGAAATGCTGCCATACTCCATGTATCAATTCATTTCAGGTCTAGTAAGTTGTGAATGGCAATTAACTGGAAGATTCCACATCTTAAGGCACCAAGCAAAATGCTTTCTTATTTAGGAGAATAAATACAGTGAAGCAAATGTAAAATACCATGTGCTAGCAAGCTAGTGTGTTTCAGAAATAACAGTGTTATTTTTTTCCCCCTCTGTCAGATGTCATCTGTCTGTTGGACGTCTCATAATCCCAGCATTGCGTGTTGTTACTTGATTTTCAAGGAAGGATTTTTTTTAAGTTGAAGAGACTTGCCTGTTAATTGTACAGGGCAGGTTGTGGGAAAATGGGTGTTTGGTAGTAGTTGTCAGGAAAACTGAAAATTCAGAACTAGTGTGATTGAAAGGGACAGTCATGTTGGGAAGGTATCTGTACTGATACTGACTGTCGAGGCTGTTAAACTGCACCAGTGCCTCGGATTTCTCTGCATTCCTGTTTTATTGGCTGCTTTGGGACATTTTTGAGTCTGTGTTCTTGAATTAATTATACAGGTTTTTTCTTTTTTCTTTTTTTTCCTCCTGGCTGGTAGGCTCTAGGGCATAAATGAGGTTGTGTCTCTTTGCTAACTGCTCTTTATAGACCAACAGACTTCAGGTTTCTCAGTTTGACCATCTGAAAATGCAGAGCTTTATAATACTTGGTTTGGGTACTTCCAGTACTTGGTACTTCCAGTGTTGAGTGCCATAAAGTAACTTTATTGGTATAATACTTGGTACTTCCAGTGTTGAGTGCCATAAAGTAACTTCTCATGTAGTCCGGTTTCTTCTAGATGAAAAGCTTTGTTATTGAAAGTAATGGGATAAAAGGAAAAAGTATTTGTCTTTCTAGGGTGACCTTTACAATGGATTTCATTGAGCTTCATGTTTTGAGAAATCTAGACTCAATTTTAAGTGGCAAGTGAGAGAATCTGACAAACTGTCTTAAAGATTATGTGCTTTCAAGCAGCCTGTAGAAATGCATGCTTAGAACTTCTAATATGCATTCTGGTGACATAATACTATTTTAAAAAAAGGAGGATATGCATTTTTTTCGTAGAGAACAGGCTGGATTTGTATTTTAGATGTGGAACTTGGCACAACCTTGAGTGTAGGGAACATCTGGCACTCACATATGTACAAATAATTTTATTGTATTAGTAACATGTTCCTTGTGCCTGTTGATCAGTTATCTGACGTTCAGTGGGAGTTAGATGTACCCATTTGAAAGTAAAATTTGCGTTTCATTTTAATATTAGTTTTCTGGGTTTATTATAGTTAAATTGTTTTCTCAACCATAGTGGAGCTACATTGATATAGTTGATCAAAACGTTTGAATGTTAATCTCTTCATTTACTTCTGTAAATAAAGTAGAATAGGATGGCAAGGAACCAGATGCAAACATTGTTGAAATGGGTTTGTCAGGATCGTTATCACATTGTGTCTGTTTCTTGCTGTGCATCACAATATCCTTCAAGCGTAACTGAAATTGCAATGACTTGAAGTAGTGACAGGGTAGACCTGCTTTAAGTTGTTTCATCCCATTCATCATGGACCATAACATTCACAGCAGTCAGATTGCTTGCCTTAATATACATTATTATTTCTGGTAATGTGGGGCCTCAGGATAGTCCCAGCCATTCTTTATTTTCATACATTTTTATTCAGACTTACTTTGTTTAGCTCAAAAACAGGTTTCCAGGTTTGCTTTTTAAGAATGAAATACAGAAGAACCCCTTAAAAATGGACCTGGGAAAAGAAGAGAGAGGATACTGAACTATGCAAGTGCCTTGTGGCTAATAGCTTTCCTGAGGTCCGGGTTATAATGTCAGCCTTGGAGCAATCATAAATGTGTTTTTTTACCATTATTCAGTTGTCTTGGGAAGAGTGTAAGGGCAGCAGTGGGATCTGCAGTGGAGGTCGCCGGGGGTTTCTCTCTGGACTGACACAATCTTTGCTCTAGCAGTAGGTTGGAGAGAGGTGGAAGAGCAGAGGCTTCCTGCAGTGCTGCGGAGGCTTGCAGAGGGGCATAGGGGTAACAGCGCCTTGTCTTGGGGTGTTTGGGAAGGAATGGGGAGGACTGGGGTGACGTATGGAGTTTTTGGGGGAGTGAAGTGGTGGTTTGTGTTTTAATGATGCAGATGGCTTTAAACATGCACTATTGAAGCCCAGTTCAGGACCCAAGGATGATGCCCTGACAAGAATCTGATTATTTTCTTATTTCCCAGCAACACTGTTGCCCCTGGAGTTGCTGATGTGCTGGTTTCGTCTCTTTCATGGATCATGATCTTCTCCTTTTTTTTTTTTTTTCCTAATTCAGTGTTTCTATCCTACGGAGGTGTTTGTTTGTAAGCTGTTAAATTGTCAGGGTGGAAAGCACAGTGTAAACACTCATTACTTCTTATCAGATTTGACTTCTGGAGCATGTAATTGCTACTTGAAGTTTCAGTTTCATTGTTTGTATTAATTTGGCATTTTTAATAGTCTTTTAATTGGCTTTGTTGTGCTTTGCAGATGTAGACTTCTAGTTAATGTGTACAAAAGTATCTTAAACACTGGCTTTGTGTAAGCATTGCTAACTACTTGTTTTAAATGTAGGCATTTACAAAGGAGCTTACTTACATTACTATAGAATATTAACTGATAAAGTGGTAATAATTTTGAAATTAGCTCATGAATGTACTTTTAGGCTTCCTGTGATAGTAGCTGAAACTATTCACTTGATTACATTCCTTTTGTAATCTATATGTGATCCTCATGAATTTTCATTTAAGGAAAGTGTTCTTTTTCTTAAATATGTGGTTACAGCATGTGTTTATGGAGGAGACTTCCATCTTAAGCAGACTTGCTGGGTCTTTTTTTATAACACTAGGTATCTGAAAGCCCAGTTCCCATGTTGCTGTTTTCACACAGTTCAGACAAATGGATTCTAGTTTGTATAAAGCTAGTGGTCACTCTAGTCCCAGAAAAGCCTTCTGATGTTTCTTCGGTGGTTAAGGAGAATGTTCATATAATCATATTCAGACCTGTAGATTGTAAAAGGTGTGTGGAGTAGGAGAAGATCCTGTTTGGGTTTCTTCAGCCTTTTATTATGGCAGTGCTTTTTTGGCTGATGAGTGTTAGTTGCCATTGGCTTTTCTTGGTTGTGTCACTTTCTGTACAGCAAAACAAAGTATAAATGTCTCCAACAGTGAGTTAACCCCATAATTAGAATAACTTGGGTTGGAAGAGACCTCTAGAGATTGTCTAATACAACCTCCTGGTAAAAGCAGGGCTGATCAGATCAGGTTGTTCATGACCACATCTAGTTTCAGATCAGGCTGTTCATGACCAATCGAGTGTGATTGTCTCCAGGATTGGACATCCCACAACCTCTCAGAAGTGGCCTTTTATTAGTGATCCTTTTGGTGCAATTTATGCTTTCTGTATAGAATTTGTTTCCCCTGTGAATTTTACTGCTCAGCACTTAGCAGTTTATTCTGTCTGTCCGTATGCCTTTTGTTGTGGCAAATACTTTCTCATTTTTTGTTTTTTTTTGGTAGTTTATGTAATTGTTGCTTTATGTCTGACTCATGGTATGAGTCCACAGCACAAGCTCCTAAAGATTTAAAATGTGGTTTACTGCCTATAAGATTAGGGTGGATATCAAACTGTATCTTAGATGTCTGCAAGACTGACAACTTGCACCTCGTGTGTTGGAGGTGAACTGCACTGCGGAGGCGCTCTGTTTTGATTGCAACTCTGAACATGAATCTATGAGCTTGAATTTGGTTTTAGCATAGATCATGACTGATTGTGTCAAAAGAACTGTGCACATGGCTAATAAAATACTGAATTTTCAAATACAAATCTTCCCAGTAAGGGACGTTGTGACATTGAACTTGATATTGGGAGGACAAGGATGGATAGCTGAATGGACTAAAACCACTTTGGTGTCTTTCAAGTTTATCCCCTTTTGAGATTGGTATATAATTACAGTGAGTGCAATATAAACTTACCGAGAGATAATTTGAAGAGTGGTGACAATATGAGTAAACAGGAGAGAAATGGGAGGCACAGACAAATGCATGGACATACTTGTTCAGGATCAGTGAGCAGTTAATTTCAGATCTGGGAACAAAATGATCTCCAGGCCAGAACCTGATTGAGCTATCTCCCAGGGATTTTGAGATCCAGAGATGAAAAAAACTTCAGAAAAGAGTGAATACTAAAAGTAGTAGATTGTAATCTAGTACTAGTTGTCCTAGATTACAACTGGATGTAGAGCAATCTGAGCTGTCAGTGAACTGCAGTGAAGATTAATTCCTTCAAAAAGTGGCTATTCAGAAATTATTTTTTTTCAAATTAAGCCTTAGACAGAAAGTAAAAGCATAAATACTTAAATTTTAGAATGCTTTAATTGAATAAATTGAAACAAATGGTTGAATTGAATGCTTTGTCAAAACCTGCATACTAAGTTACAGTATCAGAGAGAGTAAAACCTAAAACTCTAATCCTATTAAGTTTCCAAGTAACTTCACTATGATACCTGTTTTTAAAAGAACTAATCCTTTGCAAAAAAAAAGTCAGAGTGGTTGAAAGTACCGTTGAACTTGACATACCAGATAGCAGTCTAACTCTCTTACTGTTTTAAGTCTAAATATTTACCTTTTAAAACTTGGAACAAAAATCAGTTGATTTCTAAGGGTTTAATACTGCATAAAAATGTGTGTATTTTTTTTAAAGAGCCTGATGCAATTTTTTTCCCTCAAAAGTGTTTTTTCTTGAGAGTATCAGAGATCAGTACATGTTTTTTGAGTTAAATAGCAGCTGGTATGGTTATGGCCACACCTGAGCTGGGTTTGTGGGTTATCTCTTCCAGCTGCTTAGTACCATTCCACCCTTACTCTGGTCTCGAAGTGTGCTAACACAACCACTCCTGCAGTTGCTTTTTAGCCTTTGCCTGGGCTAAAATAGGCACTGTAAAGCATTTCTGAGAAAATTCATCTTGCGTGGGATCTCTGATGGCATCCAGTAGAAAGCCCCTCCTCCCTGGTTAAAGTAGGACCACCATCAGGGTTAGTTGCAAGCTAGAGCTAAGGAAACTTTAAATTTTCACAAATGACAAATTTTGAGAAATAAGACTAAGGAGCAATTATACATTGGTGAATCTATTGGTAGTAGAACTTTGAAAAGGTAAAGTAGGGAAGAGCAGGAGCAGTGATGTGGTTGCTGCTGAGCTCTTGCATTAGCTGCCTTGTAGCCAGGAGCATCTGCCTGCAGCTCTGAGCCCTCTGAAGTGTACTTGTTGTGAGTTGGATTTTTATTTTTACTGGACAGTTTCAGGAATAGGATACCCAAATGCCCAACCTACTGTGACTCATGACTACATTTGAGCAAATAATTAAATGTATTTCAGTATAAGCTTGTAAAGTGGCTGTGGTGTGTGACAAGTGCGGATGTTGCTCTGCTGGAGGTTTTTTCTAAGCTTTTTGGAAGGACTCTCCAGCATGAATTCCCCAGTCAGTAATCAGGCAGGAGATCAGAGAGGCTTTCCTGATGGGGTCTTTCATGCTGTTATTTTTCCTGTAACTGTCTGCCCATTTTCCAGCATTTGAGGAACAAGACTTATTTTGTTGTTACATTTTTAAACCTCAGCCATTTGTCTTCAAATTTGTTTTGGAAAATAGTCTACAGATGGGTGAGCACGAAGAGCGAGATTGCATAAGCCCTGTTTTTCAAGGAAATCAGGCTTAAATAGCAAGTCTTTCAAATGAGATGGTGCATTGCTTTTTACTGAAGCCGGTAGGCTCATCTCCCAGCTATAGTTAGGGAGCTATTCAGCTTGTGGATAAATTTGGTTATATAAAGTTGATCAAATGTTTTCAAAGCTCCTTAGGAACAGCACAGTTGGGTTTTGTTTGCTTTTGTTTCTAATGCTCTGGCAATGCGGAGAACTGAGGAACATCCTGGATACAAAGAAATAAAAATGTATACATTCTGATAATCTTTAGTTACCTCCCTGCTTCATCTTCCAGTCTTGTACAAGACACAAAGCAACTACGCAAGTTTTATGACTATAAGTGTGGGCTTGTATCCCTTTTTTCAGGTGCTGTTTGGAAATTTGGAGTGACAGGGAATCAAACCTGAAGAGATTTATAACATTTCTGGTTCTCAGATACTGAATATCTTCTTTTGGTTATATCAGTCAGCACTCGCTTTGATAGTGGCAGATGTTTGTACTCTGTAATTAGGAAGTTTGTGCTTAAGAGTTTTACTGTGCTTGAAGACTGAGTCAGTCTGAAGGATTGCAGGTGTCCGTATATTGGTTAGGGTTTGTTGTTTTTTCTGTAACTGACAAGAGTGGCCCTCTGGCTATAGCATAAATCACAGCAACTAGCACTTCTCAGTGGCTCCAAGAGAAAGATGTTTGATTTGCCTTCAGGAAAGTGGCTTCTCCCCTTCACACTGTCCTGGTGTCATGTGACTGCTTGCTTTCTTCTTCTATCCGGAGGGTATAGACAAGTCATAAAGGTAAGAAATGGTTAAAAAGTATGAAGTTGTGGTGTGTTAGAAGTTTTTTCAAAAACTTAATGATAAAAAAAGGCTTAGAGGGAGTATCTGACTTCACATTGTTCCTAATGCTAGCACATGTGCCCTGTGAAGAAGAGATCCCATCATCATTTATAAAGTGGAAAAGATCTGAAATGTTGAATAGTTGAAAACTTAAGTAGATATTGTTGTGATGAAATCTACTTCATATTTAGAGTCAGAAAAATGATCACGAGAACATTGTTATGTAAGGCTTTTTTTTTTTTTTTTAAATGCTGAAAGGGATGCAGAGGAGTAGTGAACTATGTCAGTGAAGATCCAACTGATCTTAAGAATGTGAGATTTCAGTGGAATAAATTTTCAGACTAAAGAATAAATGTGATGTTTTATTCTGTATCTTCTCTCCCCTTGCCAGTAGTAGTTAAAAAGTCTGTTGTACCTTCTGTCTAGAAACTTTATATTTTTCACTCTGAACAAAGTGTCAACAACAGAAGAAATTCTTTCTTTGGCTCATGAAAGACTTTTCCTAATTTTGTAGCTTTAGAAAGGATCAGCTAGTCTGGCCTGCATCATCCTTGATTTCTTTTAGCAGATGTCTGCTTCAGATCGTAGCAGTGGACTGTCATAAAGGAAAACTGAACTAAGGAGTATTCTTGTATTATTGTTGCAGGCTGTGAATGTCTTAGCACTGTCAGAACAGCTAGAAAAAGCCCTTCTGTCGGATTCACTTTCATGTCGGAGAAGGAGACCTGGAGATGGCCTGTCCACTGCAATTCGGCTCCATAGGCAGCACAAGAACAGAGAGAATGGTGGGGTCCAGTCCTGGCTTGCTCATTAGGGTTTTTTCTACTGGAGATAAACAGCTTAAACGACACCTGAAAATGAACTAAGCAGTGCTGTTTGGGATATGCTTTGAAAATGACTGCCCATAAAGAGTGCTTGCTACTTAAAACAGATTTTGGTGTAACTGTCCAACTATTTGCTGTTAAACCTGAGAGCAAGGGGCCAGTGCAATCTCCTCCTGGGTGGCTGTAGTGCTTGACTTGAGATTCAGCTAACTGTAGATGTTTTTCCTACCTCCGTTCGCCAGGTGAATGGTGAAGATCAGTCATTAATGAGAACATCTAAAGACTTGGTTTACTGGTTATGATTTTGAGACTGCTAGTTGACACTTGGTGGCTATGTCGTGGTCAGTGCAATTTTAGATCAGAATGCCTCTTTTGGTTATGGAGTTTGATCTTTGATACTGGTGCCAGCTGTTGATGTTGCTATGTTAGATTTCAGCAGTATGAAGAAAGGTAATCCAATCTGATGTCCAACAGTGTCATAAGGAAGAGAAGTCAGGCCTCATTCAGGTGCATTTTTCAGGCCCAGTATAGGTCTGGAAATTGTAGGGGAACAGGGAAGAAGCTAAGGAGGCTTATTTATTGATCATCAAACAGATTAAAAACTCTATACAGTGTAATGTGATTTTTGTTGTTGTTGTTGTTGTTGATTTTTGAGGCAGGGGCCTTTTTGGCATGTTCGAATTGACCATATTTCCACCGACCAGAGGCAGAGGAGGTGTTTGCTAGCGATGGACTATATGGATCCCTCCAGCTTTCAGCTAGCTTTAAGGCCAGTGATTTTCCTCTTAAAATTTGAAAGAGCTGTCACTGCAGACCTTAGGGTGAGAATGAAGCACTCAGCATCTCAGATTAGAAGCCTTTAGAATAAAGCAGGTCAATTATTTATCATGACACTTGTACTGTGTCTTCTGCAGTGTAGCCTTGGGCTTGTAGAGCTCTGGAGAGCTGCTGTTCTGTGTTAGCAAGTGTAAGCATGCAAGTTTCAGCAAGGTATTAACTTTTGCCTGGGATGATCTCTTTACTATGGGGCTGCTTAGATGAGCTCTTTACTGTGATGGAGCTGCCTACTGTTGGGAGCAGGCTTCTGTTAAGAGAGGCTGGATTTACTGGGATTTAGTTGTCTTAATCTGCTGCAGTCTGACTGTATGCTTCAGCAGATTTTGGGAAGGGTGTGAATGATTAGCAGCTTCACGAATTTCTCTCAGTAGTTGAAATGGTGGTTAATTAAATGTGTCAGCTTTAAAAGAACTCGGGAATAGTATCCAGTGCAAATGCAGAATAGTAATGCTGGGCCTCTGTTAGAGCAACTGACTACAACATGCAACAAAAATCCTTACATGGAAGGACTTGACTTCTTGTATGCCTGGAATTACCTTAAATGATAGTAGAAATTAGAAATTATAATGTACTTGGTAGGTACCAGTAGAATCTGCATTTGGCTGCTGATTTGAAGGATCTGGAAATACAAACCTAGATTTTAAAAAAAGCAATAGAAGAAAGGGCAAAAGCACTTCTGCTTTTTCCCTAGTAGAAATGCAATCTTGTCTCTTACATGGTTACATTTAGTTTTTTAAACATACCAACAGAGTCTGGGATAAGTTTTCCTTCAAGGCAGGCAGTTTGGGAGAGATGAGGATTGCCCCCTTATCCCCACTGTAAAAATATTTTCTGTTTAGAAACATCTTTTTCTTCTGTAGTTTTGACCTGACTTTCTTTTACACGTCTGCAGTGACCACGAGTGGTAATTTTGCCTCATCTCATACAATAATCCCAAAATTTTAATGGGAAAGCATTACAGTTTCTCTGTGTGATCTTTTTGAGTGTTTTATTTACATTTTGTTTGGTTTTTTTTTTTTTTTTTTAAATGAAAAGGTGATGCGTGCTTTTTGCCTGTAAGCAAACCCTGCAGCAGTGATTGTGGCATGTGTCTGTGAGTGCAGTTATTTCTAGCCCTGACCATTTCCAGGAGTGCCTGTCTACCAATACTGATAACAACAAATGAGCAAAACCCTGATACTGTGTGTATGATTTGGGTTTCTGAAACTTCTGACTTCCTCCCCCAAGTCATTGGAGGTGTGCCTTCACTGACCAAGATTGCACAGAAAAACTGGATTGAAATTACCCGATGACTAGGTTTTACTTGACCTTTCAGTATTCTCTAAACTTCTGATTGGAAACCCCTAGTGATGTATTTTCAGGAGGAGAAAGAAAGGCATTATAGTGTGCTTCCAGTGAACACGTTTAGCTAGTTTTCTGTGTGCATGCATAATTTTGACCTTCCACTTGGTTAGGAAGTAGACCTTTATTGACCCGAATGCATGTTTGTAAGTGGATGTTTTATGAATGTTTTCTGCATCAGGTGGCATTTGCAGCCTTCACACCACGCACCTGAAGTTTTATGGCCTTCAGGTCTATGTCGCTTTTGTTTGACAGCCTTAATTGATTTTTGCAAAGTGTTCATGGCTGACTGACTCCCTCATTTATTTTCTGGAGTGGCACAGAGCATGGGATTATCTGTGTGTAGCACAGTGGAGCCTGGTACGTGGCTGAGCGAGCGTGGCTCCTGGGCTGCTACGCTGGTAGCCCAGAGCCCACTGTGTCTGTGTGGCCGCGGGCATGGCGCGCTCGCCGCGGCAGAGGCAGCGGGTGCCTGCAGCCAGAGGTACACCAGTGTGCAACTTGCATCTCTTTGTCTTCCCAGCCATGTCTCAAGCTGTCCAGACGAACGGGACACAACCTTTAAGCAAAACATGGGAGCTTAGCTTGTATGAATTGCAAAGAACACCTCAGGTAATTAATACGTGCTAAAGAGCTGGTCTTCATGGCAGGGATTTTATTTAATACTTTTTAGAACCTGAAGCTTGATGTTTAAGATTTTCTTTTTCCTTTAGGAGTGTTAACTGTCTAAAGGACAGAATCTTTAAAAAAAAAATCCTCCAAAAACAAAGCCTCTCTCATATTTAGAAAAAATAAAAATTTTTATCTGTATTTCTTTTTTCCTTTCCTTAGCAGCATGGGTGTGTATGCTTGATGTGGTTCTATATGTGTCTTGTTTTATCTTTTTATTGTGTTTCTCTTGAAAAGAATAGTAAAACACGCAGTCTCCGTGAGCAAGTTACTAAATTCCATTAGAGAATTTTTACTTTATTTTATGCTAGGAAGCAATCACCGATGGCTTGGAAATAGTGGTGTCACCCAGGAGCCTGCACAGTGAGCTAATGTGTCCCATCTGTTTGGATATGTTAAAAAACACCATGACGACAAAAGAATGTTTGCATCGCTTCTGTGCTGACTGTATCATTACAGCCCTCAGGAGTGGGTATGTAAATATTAGTACAGGGAAAAGGGATTTCACTTAAGATGAAAATGTGATCAAGGAAATCCTTTAAGTCCCGGGTGTCGATGTGGAACAGTTATACACCTGTGCACTGCAAGTTTCTGAATGTGTAGCACACCTTTCACGTTTCAGTTTTTTTCATCATATGAAAAATCATCCCATAAATTGGTTTCTTGCAGGGAGTTGAAAACCTTCCCCTCCCCTCTCTTTTCTTTCCCCCTCTTTCCCCTCTCTTCTGTCTTTTCATCTTGCCTTTTCATCTTCCCTTCCCTTGCCTGGCCTGGCCTTACATTCCCTCCTGTTCCTCCTCCTCTTCTCTGCCTCTTCTTTCTTTTTTTTTTTAAATACAAAAATATACTACATTAATTACAAAAATGAGTCTCATAGCCCTTACTCTTCCTAATAATAGACTGCAAATTATGTGGCCTTTCAGCAGTAGTCCTGCTTCCAACCTTCACTACTGAAACAACCTATGCAAGTATTTTTTCTTGTATGCTTCAGTTACGAGTTCATATTTTCCTAAAAGCAATAGAATTCCAAGGTAACCAACAGCAACTAAGTCAGTGATGTATCTATTTCCAATAATGGCAATTACCTGGGTTCAGTGGTCACACTTAATTTGCTCTGCCTGTGTAAAGTCTGATGAGTAATTAGCAAAAATACATTAGAGGAAAACCATCAGGAGTAAAGACACCAGTATTCAGCTATGGAGGCCTCTTCCTCTTACAGGAAAAAAATTTTGTGAACCTGACATTTCAGTTAAATGAGGACAAAATGGTAGGTGGGACAAGACTTTTACTTTTCCCAGTAATTAGTGCTTGAACTATAGAGTAGTTTCCTTAACCTTTGTTTTGTCCCATGAGTTCTAGAAAGACTGTGACTTAATATAATTTCCATCAGACATGCATTTTTTTCTAGGTGAAAATCCAGCCAGGGAGAAGAACCGTTTTGCAGAGTGGAACTTTTGAACTTTTCAGTCTAAATAGTTTGCTTAAACATACTTTAAAAAAAAATAAAAGCAGGGAGATGTATGTTTGGGGTTTTTCTTTAAATATCTGGAACTACCTGATCTGTCAAAAGATAGAAGCCCCATGCCAGATTTACTAGAAATACTAAGACTTAGTGAGCACTTTGGCTAAGAATTGAGGCATTAGGGCAGAGTGGTTTTACTGCCAGAGAGTTAGTACTGTTTTCTCCCTTCTTGTTCATGTTCAGCAACAAAGAATGTCCCACATGTCGTAAAAAGCTAGTTTCAAAAAGATCACTGAGACCAGATCCCAATTTTGATGCTCTCATCAGTAAAATTTATCCAAGCCGAGATGAATATGAAGCTCATCAGGAGAGAGTTCTAGCAAGAATCAGCAAGCACAATAACCAGCAAGCTCTGAGTCACAGCATTGAGGAGGGATTAAAGATTCAGGCTATGAACAGGTATGTAATCCACGTAATTTGTCCGCATGTAACCTTGTTTGCCCTAACACTAAAAATACAATGTCTGTCCTCACTCCCTTCATAGCTTGAGATTCCTCTTCTCTCTTCTGACGTCTGCCAAAATAATTTATAATCTTTGGCAAAACAATTTTTAACCATTTGTCCACTAATAGAAACCTTTGTATTGCTCCTTGCAACTTCTGTGGCAGCCTGGTGTAGACAACAGATTTCAGCCTAGCTTTACCAAATTATGGCTGTCATGTCTTAGATAACAAACTGTAATGAATTCTGTACCACTGTATTGCCATTACATGCAAAGAAATGCACATAATGCTAGAACTTAGGTTTTCACTGTGACTTAATTCACAAGGCTGGAATAGATGGTGTTTACACAGTGGCGAAATGCTGGGTGTGCATTTAAATGTAAGAGAGCCATCTGGAAAAGAGGCCCCAAACTTTGTTGTGGTGGTTTGTATTCCTAATCACACATGGATTTATATTTAGATGAAAATAATGATCTGAAATTGCCTGAAAAATAAAAATAACTATATGACTTAAAAAATGATCTTAAACTATGTCTAAAAGGTGTTTGGGGGATAGGAAAAAATCCAGTCTTGTCTTTGAGTATCTCCTTTATAAGAAAGAATTAATTTTATTTTTTTAAAAAAACCCTCTTTAAATATCTCTGAAATGTTTAGTGCTTGTGTGTGCATACGTCTAACATCCAGCACAACAGACACCAGGAGAGGGAGGAGTTGTTGCACTGTGGACCTGTATGTTGGGTGAATTCTGAACATGGATTAGCATGTATTTCTACTTATTTCTGATCAGGCTACAGAGGGGCAAGAAACAACAGATTGAGAATGGCAGTGGAGCAGAAGATAATGGTGACAGTTCACACTGTAGCAATGCCTCAACACACAGCAATCAGGAAGCAGGGCCTAGTAATAAGAGGACCAAAACATCGGATGATTCTGGGCTAGAACTGGACAATAACAACACAACTGTGGCAATAGACCCTGTAATGGATGGTGCTAGTGAAATTGAATTAGTCTTCAGGCCTCATCCAACCCTCATGGAGAACGATGACAGTGCACAGACGAGGTAAATGTCTTCTCTTCCTTTCCATGAATTCTGCTGTTGTTTTCTGGTGGTTTTTTTCTCTATCATTCCTTGGAGCTTTATAGAATCAATTTAAATACTTTGGTCATACCACATCCTGTTTAATCATATGCACTCTTTCCCTCTTTCCATTGCAAGTCAGGTAGATGTGTTAAGCCTTTGATCACAAATAAAGATGTTTTCAAGGCTTTCTAGCATTGCAGTTCACAGTAGGTACTAGGATGATGGTATAGTATCAGCCCCTTTCTACTTATTATGAGGTTCTTTGGGAATAAAAAAACCTTGTGTAAGTGTCGGCAGTTTTCAGAGCGGCTTTGTGTCAGCGAGATTTGTAGGCTGGAAGCTTTTCTTGGCATTTTTTTTTTATGATCCAGTCCAAGAACAGACTGTAAATTTTGGATCACAGCAATGAGCAGTCTCATGGAGTTTCCTCAGATCTCTTCCTGGCTTTCTCTCCTGGTGAGACATCTCTCTGTAGTGCCTATAAATATATCATAAGCTTCCGCCAGCTTTTCTTTTTGGTTTGGAATTGCAAGTGACTTCTGGACGTTGTTCTGAACAGTGAAGAGAAAGCTAAGCTTCCGGGAGAGGCTTCTGCAGCATTTGTGTCAGCCTTTAATTCTTGCATGAAGAACTGAAGTGAGAATAGATAGTGAGACAATAGGGTAGAGTAACTTTAATGAGGTGCAGTGTGTTGCGTGTGTAGCTCTTGCACCTTATGGCTTTCTGTCCAGGCCCTCCAGGCTGTATATACGCTCCAAAGATTTTAGCAGTCATGAGCAGTTCTCAGAACTTTTTGACAACCTGTTACTAGGTTTTTCATTTTGAGCAGATGAGAGGGAAGTGCTGTCTTCTCTACAAAGAACAGGAGGGCCTGTGGGAGAAGTGTCAAAAAGGTATAAGGGTGCTTTGGAACAGTGTAATTTGGTGAGCTGCTTGCCTGTCTTGGGTGAAAGCAATTAATATTCTTGTTTGGGAACTGTCTTTAAAGGCCTTCCAGACTTGAAGCTTAATATTTGGGATGTTCCAATGCCTTTTCCCATACCTGCAACTCAGATGTCTTTGATTATTTTTGTGGTTGTTGTCACAGATACATCAAGACCTCGGGCAACGCCACCGTTGATCACTTGTCCAAGTACCTGGCTGTGAGATTGGCTTTGGAGGAGCTTCGTAGCAAAGGAGAATCAAACCAGATGAACCTCGACACAGCCAGTGAGAAGCAGTATACCATTTACATTGCTACTGCCAATGGGCAGTTCACTGTAAGTAGAACTTCTGTCCAAGAGTAAAACTGAGCATTAATACATCTTTGGTACAGATCTGATTAAAATCCACTCAGCTGAACTTTCCTGAGTTGACTTTAGGATAAAATGCATAGCACCAGGTCGTTTATTTAGAAGCAGATTAATTGCTTTATAGGAAAACATATACACCAAAAGCTTCATTAGTAGAAAAGGAGGCACATAAATTACTTGGGAAAATCCCGTGATGCCAGCAACTACGAGCTGACTTACAGTTAAAATGGAAGAGGAACAACATTACTTCGTCTGAGAATCTTATTTCAAGAGCAGATAGCTCTAGCACCAGGAAGTGTCTGCTGTAAGGTGGCATTTGTCCACTCCCGTGTAGGCTTCTCATCCTCTGCTAGGGAAGAATTCCCCCACTCGGCTACTGGCTTCAGAATATATGGATACAACAACAAGGCAATACTGTAGTTAGATTGAACTCTGAGCCTGCTCTTACACGTGGGTACTTATCTGACTAAAATAAGTTAAGTCTTCTGGTTAAGAGACAGGCAGATGCTTAGCAAGAGACAGCTTTCACCCATGACTGAAGATGGTCCCTTAGACAAAAGCAGAGATGCTTCTGGTGTAAATACACATCTGCTGCTCCCTCTGTTTGCAGATTAAAACTCAAGTTCACTTAATTTATTACTATATTCACTTTGCCAAAGTGGTTTTTGGTGCCATTTTTGTGACATGAGTTCAGCCTAGCTTGCATTGTTGCTTTTTGAGGCTGAGTGGTTAGTCAGTATCTTCTTCCACATCATCATTGACTTCTTTTAAGTCGGCTCCTCTGATTTCAGTAGTTGTCTGTTGCTACAGTACTACCTGTGCAAGCCATCAGGTTTCTTTAATTTCTGTTTTGGTGTTCCCTTCTAGGTACTGAATGGGTCCTTTTCCTTGGAACTGGTCAGTGAGAAGTACTGGAAAGTGAACAAACCCATGGAACTGTACTATGCACCAACAAAGGAACATAAATAAGCTGTTCTGGAAAACTGAGATGGGACTAACTCTTTTTATAGCTATGACTTCTTTAATATTACAAGAAGGCACCACCATTATCTTCATGAACAATACATGTAATGCCTTCAGGCTCTCTCAGTATACTTATTAATATGATTAGACAGTATTCTGGATTGTATTTAATTTAGTCTTTGTTTTGGGTTTTTGGTTTTTCCCTAGGAGACTAAATGACCTTCTCCAGTGCATTCCAGTGTTTGACATGCTTTTTTGTTCCTAATGCATGATAACTGAACAAGTGTTCCAGTTTGGAATGTCTTAATTTTGTCCAGGTAAATCTGGATTTCTAATACATTTGACACAGTTATAGTAGCCTCTGTGAAGTATTGAGCATTGGATGGCTAAGTAAGTCTATTCAATAGTAACATATGCCAAGGAATGTGTTAAATGTTGTACTTTGCTAATAGTTATCCATATAAAAGATTGGTAGAGAATTGATTTCTGATAGTCTTGCAGCTAGAGGTAATCTGATTCCCTAGAAAATATTTATTAGTCTCTTGTGAACAAATAGAGCTGTAGTGAGAAAACTGACACTTTAAAACCTTGCTGTTTTAAACAGCGTTTTAACTTGGTGCAAGGTGATTTATGAGATTTGGTTTGCTTTTTAACAAATATTTTGGACAAAAAAAACCCCAAACAACCCAAACCTGTAACTGTCCCTCATGTAGAAGATGCCAATCCCGATGCACACTGCAGCTTCCCGTCTAGCCCTGCTACAGTGTTACCCTGCCCTCATGAGCTCCACTGGAGAAAATCTTCCCCAAGTTTTACAGCCCTGCTCTGTTCCCTCCAATAACAGATTCTTACAGTGAATGTATTGGAATCTTCTGTAAAGAATATTTTAAAGCAAATCCCCCAAATTCCACCGCACAGACATAATGCAACATGGAAATGCTTTGCTTTATGGAATTGTTGCTACCCCAGCTGTGAGCTTTATCTAGGCTTCAGTTTGAGTAGGGAGGACTTCAACCATAAGCTGCTTGAAGATTATATTATTAAATTTTTTTTCATCTTTTTTTTTTTTTCCCCCATAGCTTTAACAAATGTGGCTTAGCACTTTGGAAGACAATTTTAGTACTTGACAAAGTTTACCATTTAGTGTCTTAAATATAGGTTCAAGTTTTAAAACTTGGCAGTAGGCTGTCGTGTGAAGTCCAGTAGCTGCTGTTCATTTGCATGTTAAACTCCTCTTCCCTCGCTCTGGACCTTGCTGTCACTTAATGGGGGTTGCTCTACCTCTTGGCATTGTGTCTGAAGGGAAACGATGTGACCACCAGATTCCCTTTGCTCTAAGACTTGCTGATGAAGCCTTTACCCTGTTGCACCTGGAGCTAGAAGCAGAAAAATGTGGCAGATAGGTGAGAAGTGACATCCTCTAAACCGCATGGTTTGCTGTCTTGCCTGTAGTCAGACTGGTTTGGGCACGTGGTATGCAGGTATTCAGGTGCTCGGAGATTTTCTTGGGAAGGAAGGAGCCCTCCCTCGCTTCTGTCTTTCAAGCCTAGCACTTATAAATACGTGTCCATTCCAAATCAGCTTTATCCTGATGTGAAAACTCCACAGGCTTCTTTGGGTAACTTAATTATTTTCTCTTACTGGAAAGACTTGAGTTTTTTGTGACATGAAATGGAAGCTTTCAGGCCCCAGAACACAGAGGGGGCATTTTTTAAAGAAATAACATTATTCATGTTATTTGACTTTGACTTTGTGGTGAAACATTGCATTGTATAGACTAGTAGTGCATGTTCACTAAATATAATCTGGGGGGTGGAGGAGCTGTGATTATAAATGCTTTAAAATTTAAGGAGAAACTTCTAGATTAGTTGCAGCATACCTTCCCATTGTGATAGCTAAGGTAATGTCCAGTCCCTTAAGCAAGAGAGGTGTTTGTGAAGCTGAGCAGTCTGTCTAGGAGCTGTCTGTCACTTTGTCCCCAGTTCTTTAAAAAGCGTGGGAGAATGTGAAGCTTTTATTTTCATGTTGTAGTGAATTTACTGAATATTTATGTTCTTTAAATATTATATATATAATGTAGTTGTTTGATTAAACCATTGATTGCACTGTGACTCTTTAGTACTATAAACTATTTTATTTTCAAAATTACTTTACTCTTCCACCTTTTAAAGCCATGCTATTTTTAAAGTACGTAACGTGTTAGGTACAGGTAAGTCTAATAGCTCTGGTATCCAACTAAAGTCACACTGAAATTCTCAAATTGACAATAAAAGCAAAAATGTTAACAACCTCTTGGAAATTCCAGTGCTGTTTCCTCTTACGATTCATCAGAGAAACCTTTCAGCCAGTTTTGTTTGTTAGGCTGCTGTTTGCAGCAGCCTGGCGGGAAGGGCCAGAAGCTGCAGCTGACCACCCCAGGGGAGAGTCTGGCCCCAAGCACATTCCAGGCCCTCTGAAACCAGCTCAGGGGCAGGCAGAAGATACAGAGCAGCTCTGGCAGAGCCCTACTTGAGTGCTGCTGTGCTAACTGGGTCCTGGTGCTCCAGAAACAGGGTGAAGGTTTTCACAACACTCATGTTAAACCCAGAAACGGTGGTTGTATTTAACGGTGTATTAAGCAGCTCCAACAGAAAACAGTGTAGGGCAAGTAACGAAGCTCCTGAGGTATATTATTTAAAAAAAAAGTTACATTCCTTTCCTGCTTTTATCTCAACAATTACTACAACTTTTAACCATCAAGATGCACTTGGAATTAAGAGGGAATGCTTGTGTAGGCTAAGAGCAGGGTTTCTGGAGATGTGGTGACTGTACTCTGACTGGGGAAGGTCCCTTCGTGCCTATGCTGCTGCTTGCTGGACTGCCCCTGGTTCTCGGAGCCTTCTTTGAACAGCTTTAACTCCCTTAAAGGAGCTTTAAGCTCCTTGAATCACAGCTGAACAGGAGATCTTAACACGCAGCAGCAACCTTGCCAGCCACACCGGCATTAACTCAACTCATTTACCACTCCGTTTCCTACTGCCATAACTGGCCACAGCAATATGGATTACCCGTAACTTGGGGTGCTGCTGCTGTACACTGAGCATACCCACAGGGCTGGAGGCACAGCCAAACCCTGCTTCCCTGCACCATGAGGACAGTGGACTCCTCCTGCCTTCCCAGAGAGTCAAGGAATAAGAAGCAGCCCCCCAACAACAGCCCTGAACCAGCACCAGTTTTCTGTTAACTAATTAGTGTGGGACTGACCCTACCTGATGAACAGCTGAGACAACTCTTAAAGAGAATTCTTGTAGGCCTGAGTCACAAACGGCCCTTCTGCTGGTCCCTTACAACAGGCAAAACACTTTGGCCCAGATTATAGTCACTTCTGCCCATCAGACACAGGAAAAAAGCCTCAACTGTAGGGACAGGCCTGAACTCCACTTGCTCTGCCCCTCCTTGTGCACAGCTGCAAACACCGAAGAAGAGTTACTTTGACTTGGAAAAGCTAAACAATACTTTGTTAGTGAGGAGCTGTAAAAGTAATCAAAAATATTTCCCACAACAGGCTTCAGTTAAGCTTTCTTTTTAGCCTACTTTATTGTAATTGGAACGCTCTCATTTGCTCCAGTTAACCGACTTCGACTGATTCTATCCCACTTATATTAACACTGAAGTGAGCAGTGCCTTACCTGCAAGCAAAGCCTTCCACCAGTCTCTCCACTTAAAAAAAATACATACTTAGTTCAGAACAACTAGGGAATGCTAATTTTTCTTTCTCTTTGCATCCATCTTTCCAGTTTGATCCCAAGTTATCTTCGGAAAAGAAATATGGGCACTAAATTTTTGAAGGAAACGTTCGTTGCTTTATCACTGCTGCAGTGCAATCTGTTATCCCTTTAGTGGTGCCCTCTTTTGTTTAATTAGTACAGGTTGAAAATAACTCATCACCAAAACAGCCTTAAATTTAAGATGGTATAAGAGGCAGTAACTTAATTCTGGCCTGCTAGGAGCTGAGGAAGTTTTGCATGATCAGGAGTGTGTCAGTCACATTACTCTGGGTTGGCGTTCAGTGAGAAAGAACGAGTACTCATGTGCAATTTAAGAGATGGATAAGTAAGAATACTACTGTATTCTGCTCTTAGATAATCCCGGCTGGCCAGGCTGAACACCAAACCTGTGAAAAACTGGAACTAGTTCAGTTGTGAGAGCTGTTCCCAATTCATGTGCCCTATATGGAGGGAGGTATCTGAACAATGTTTGGGGGAAAGAAAGGACAAAGTCAAGCTTCTTTGGCTGGAATGCTGCCATGTATTTAAGGAAACCAGAACCGAGTACCAACACGCAGCATTTCTGCTTGTTCACAGAAGAGATCTTTCTAACAGCTAAGGTTGTATTATTGACAAATTCATAGCAAAACTTCACCTTGAACTTTAGCTTGTGGTAAGCTGCCTTGTCCCTGTACCTTTCTGCAGTACACAGCCAACTGTAATCTCTGAACAAACGACTACCTGGGGTGACTAACACAATTCACTAAAGGCTGGTTATAAACTGGAGTTCCAGTAATAGTCTTTCTTTCCTTTTTCTTTCCATTTCTCACTGCTGTTAGGTCCTTGCTTGTAGGCAGAACTATGAAAACAGAACCAAATGCCAAATGACACGTGCAGTCTGGAGTTAGAAGTGCACAGAGCCAGGCTTGCTTAAACTCAGATCATCATCTTAACGTGACTTCCCTCTGGCTTGTAACTAGTCAGGTTTTAGGAATGGGTCATTTCAGGAATATTCTGTTTCGTATTAACCTCCTGTTCAGAACTGCTTAAGACTTTTGGCCCCATTCACCCTTCTGGATTCTGCGAGTCGGGAGCAGCCGCAGTACCTCTGTGGGAAGGGGGGTGTGAGCATAAAAGCAAGTCTGAGACCATCTCGCAGTAACAGTACCTTGACCACACATGCTGTGATCAGGGGTAAGTTCTGCTACGTAATTCTAAAACATCTTTCCAAATTAAAGTAGCAGGCAACCCAAATTTTCAAAATCCAGTTTGGAAAGAAGTACTGGCTTACTTGAACAGGGTGTGCTTGCAAGTCTGTAATATCCTGATCTATAAGCCAAGGGCCGCTAGTTAGTTGGCTGCACAGTAAGTTGGGCAGGCTTTTGCCAATGTGGTGGCAGCGACTTCGGATTTATCGTACTCCACAGACTCAGCATCATCTTCCACCTTGCTGTCTGCAGCAGCTTCAACCTGTTCTCCTGCCTGGACGCCTTCAGCCAGGTGGAGAGGGCCTTCTGCCTGCCCCCCCGTATAGGTGGGAGCGCTGTACTTCATCAGGATAGTCTTAAATTGTGCCAAGGGTGCGTTCGTGCGAACTCCCATAGGGTCAAAGTGGGTTCTGCTTACTCTGTATCCAGCTTCGCAGAGATAGCTTAAGAACTTATTCAACCTGAAAAAAAACCCACCAAAACATTCAAGAAAGAGTTGATACTAATAAGGCTGATTCAACACAAGTTATGTATCAGTTGTCGTAACAATGCAAGACTGAAACTTAAAACAAAAACCTTACTTTGGCATGTTCATTCCTTTAATGCTGTGTCTGTGGATATTGTAGTAAAATGCAGGGTGCTCAGCACTGTTCTCAGATTTCTGTCGTTTGCCTGCATTCTGAACAACTTCTTCACTTTTTCTTTTTCCTGGACCACAAAAAAATGCCAGAACAACCAGTGAATATTCAGCAGAACTACAAAAAACCCAGTGAAGCCAAAGAGTGCTTATGAAGAAAAGCCACACAGCAACTACACCTTTGTGTCTGCTTTTGTAAGCCAGTATTTTGCAGAGTTAAACCCAAGCCTGAATTTAATTAAAATGCCATTTTCAGAAATAAAAAAGTTAACTCAGAAGACTTCGTGGAGTATTTAGCATTCCACTTTTACCAGTGACTATGACTCTGAATGAAGGTAAAGTAAAATCAGTGTTCAGTGGGAAAATAAATCCTGACTGTCAGTATTATTAAATGTAAAAAAAGATGTGAACACGAGGTTGGCTTAACCATCACTTAACTATAGTTTAATTTGAAACTTCTAAAGCTACACCAAAATTATCTACTTACCGTGTATCAAGAGAGATTCTGCAGAAGTATTTGGTGTTTTAATATACACGCCACACTCTTCTACAATACAATTGAAAGTCAAAATTAATTCTACCATAAGACAGTAAAATAGCAAAATGGCTTGGTTAAACACAAAGAAATAATACCACATTCTGGCCTAAAGAAGGAAGTGTAGTAAGAAGCATACATACGGGTAACTTTTACTTACTAACTCAGTAACTTGAATTTAGAGGGGGTACTCAAATACAATTTAATTTAATAGAACATCATTCCCATACAGAAAGCTGTTTCTTTTGGCAGAGTGATTTGCAATCCCTGTGGAGTATGCAGAGCATGACAGCTAGAGCGCTCTTCCGGACAGCACACGCACTCGGGTTGGGATCGGGATACACCACAGAACTAGCAGACATGTCATTATTCCATCTCCTTTGGGGAACGTTCTGGATTTCATGGCAGTCAACCTGCCTGTGTTAGGTTACTTGGTTTAGGACCTGGCACACTGCTGAAAGCTCTCCAAGTCTCCATTCTGCCTCTGACAGACCTCACTCTCTCTGCAGCACCCAAGACCATCTGACAAAAGCTGACAAGTCCCACATTGCAATCATAGCTACATTTTCTTGACATATACACTGCTGTTAGTTATCAAAGAGCAGAACCTCTCTCAATCACCACAAAGCTAGCCCTTCTTGTGAACAGTCATTCTTCTTACCTTGTTTGTTCTCATCATAAGAACTATAGATAGAGTAAGGTTTTAAAGTTGTGCACTCAGCTTCACAAACTAATGTCTTCAAAAGTGACTGAGCTTCATCCAAACCATAATGGGCAGCCTCAAAAAACATTCTCCTGAGGAATCCAGTGTTGAAGAGGGCTCCTGACCTATGAAATACAAGGCAAGTGAAAATTTAAGACTTCGTAATGAAAGCAAAATGTTGCTCTAGAAACCTCTCACCCAAATTAATCAGCAATTACATTACATCGAAGTGCTGAATCAGGCTGGCTGTGTTCTTAGCTCAGCGATACTGAATTGCTTTGTTTCCAGTGACAGTAACATTGCTCTCATCTAAATATCAAGATCTCAATAATGGTAATTTTATTTCCACCGCTGACTCGCCCTACTACATTGGGAAACTAATTTAACCCCCACAAGAAAGGCCCTGTCAGTTGTCAACTGTTTTTAATACTGAATAGTTAGAAGACTTAACAAAAGGCTTCATTCTTCTTTCTCACAAGAGAAAATTCTAAGTATTATCAAGCCATGTATTATTTACTACCAAGAGCACATGTAAGGATTTACTAAATCAATTCTCCACAAGTATCAAGTAATGGTCTGTCACTTAATATTTGGCAACTAGAGAAACACAGAGCCAGGTTCTTCAGTGCTGGATGTATTACACGTTGCGCTCAATGTGAAATTTAAAGCAAATTACTTATTATTTATGAACTGGTTTGAACTCTATAAACCAAAGCAAAAAGTGAATACCCTACTAAATTCAAATCAATTAAATGTTTCCTGGATTGCTCTGATTGCTATACCACCTTTTGTATCCAGCAGACTTGCATTTTTATTGTAATGCTGAACAGCTGACCTCTAGAGATCCTTCCAACCTAAACTATTTTCCAGTTCTGTATTGTGTTCTGTACGTACCAGAGAGGACCAAGAACTACTGCTGTCTTCCCAGGCATACTGCCATGACAGTCGCAGGGCAGCTGCTGATAAGGGTTTTCTACAACAGAAAAACAGAATTTCAGTTGTTTTGACATAGTCAGCAAAGCCTGCTTTACTGGGGAGAGGTGACACAGATAGGAACTACTAGTTGACTTCAGGGGAAGTATTTGAAAGGGCAAGAAACAGCAGAAGTGTGAC
Source organism: Athene noctua (assembly GCF_965140245.1). Taxonomy (NCBI): domain Eukaryota; kingdom Metazoa; phylum Chordata; class Aves; order Strigiformes; family Strigidae; genus Athene; species Athene noctua. The sequence goes on from NC_134041.1 coordinate 34,709,007, forward strand.
ACCGTTCTCACTGCTGCTGACCAGCGGTCGTGAGGATTTAGTGATTGATGACTTGATCCTTAATCATTATTCAAACTTTGAAGGAAAAAAAAGCACACCTAAAAAGCCAAATAATTCCTATGTTTCTTGGCAAATTTCAAGGAACAAGGAAATTGTTAGTCTTCCTACACCTATATAAGTAGCTGTCCAGGTTAACAGTAAATAACAAGAAAAATTTCATACATCAGCCAATTACACCTACAAAATACAGCCCACCTACAAGTTTTCTAAGCCTTAAGTCAGCTCACTTGCAAGTAAGGCATTAAGTAATCAATCCATTTACTAATTAGATCTCTACCATAACACTGTACTTAGCAGTTACTCATTTCTGTTCTTAAAACTTTAAGTTATTTAAAATCTTTTTAAACAAGCTCATTGCATGCTCCTGCACCTGACTTTGAGCAGGGCAAAGACACCTCCAGTTAGAAGTTAGATAGCCAAGAACCTGTAACTTTGAAACAAGGTTTTTTTCCCTTTATATTCATTCAAATTACCATCTGGCTAGTAGCCATCTCCTAGCTTAATTCTTGACTCCTACCTCTGCTAACTCATGTATAGAGACAGTCCACAGTCAGTCAACTTCTATCCAGGAGGCTGCCTTCATTTACCACCAAGGGTTAGCTGAACTACAAGAACGCTTTGGGCCTTTCCTACCACACCTGCTAAGATACCTCCCTCAGGCACATGCGGATTGTGCCCAAGGCTAGGCAGAACACACCCTCATCTGAGGCGGAAGAGATACTCTTTAGCCCACAACATCTTTAGGTAATGCAGTGAACAGCAGAAAAGCAATCTGTCACTGCCATCTATCAAGCTGCTGCGGTATGGAGGAACCGAGCAGTAGCAAGGACTGTCCCACTCTTCCTGCTCTTCACTGAAAGGACAGATCCAGGGGCACATCAGCAGCCTGGCAGCTTCTGCAGCTACACCTTGTTGGAACTGTCCTGTCAAGAAACATCCAGTACATTTATAGCAAAACCCATGCAGACTACAAATCAAACCCACTATCATAAAGCACAGTACATTCTCCACCTCATACAATACACTTATTGTTACATTAAAGGAATTATTACTTTACTGAAGGGATGCAAAAATAAACAAGGCCCAAAACAGAGACACAGGAATTGGACCTTCTAGAAAGTACAAAGAAAAATCAATTTACCTTCTACCATATGACCCTCTTTCTGAAAAATTCTTTCTTCACACCACTGGCAGTGGATGAGGTATCTTATTTTCTTTGCTGAATCATCCGCAGGGCTTGGTCCCCTTAAAACTCTGACCACTACTAGAACAAAATGTTCTAGAGCTACCGAGAGCAAAACGTCAATGCCTTTGTTACAGCGAGCTGCAGCTCTGTGAAAGAAAACAAACACAAAGCCTCACTGTACTGAAATCAGCAGTTTAAGATTGCCAGACGCCTGCTGGAAGATTGCTGAGCTCATCTACTTTCTAGAAAGAGATACTAAAGGTCTGAGGAAGTGATCAGGAGAAAGGGGTGTTTCCTAAGTGCCTAGCTTCCTGTAAGGCTAAGCAAACCTTGTTTTACTTCTTTTTATCATATTTAGAAATACTGGTCTGCCATCTGCATCACCTTTCTATCCAAATACCTACCTACCTATTGCCAGGATATTGTAACAAAAACTATAAAGAAACTAAATGAAAATCTGAGAAAGAAGAAATGTAGAGGGACACATATGCTGGTAAATCATTGAATGTTAACTGAATAAGGACCATGTGAAGGCAAGTCAGCAGTTCCTGAACAGGTAAGCATTGAGAAGGAAGAAGAAATCTTTAGGGAGCTGAAGCATGTAACCCAGAACACAATTAAAAATTTGTTTGAGCAGCAGGTCTGTATCCAAGAATATTCTGCAGGGAGCACCTTCACATGTGCAGGGAGAAAGGGAAGAAAAATCTAAACATATTCAGGTCAGCATTTGCGCTCCGGCATTCTGAAGACCTCCATGCACTTAACCTCCTCCCCACCGTTCCTGAGCATCCTCTTACCTCTGTCTTTTTTTTCCCCAATTAGGGACCAGGGTTTATGTATTTGCTTATTTAACAGACTGAATTTACGGACAACATCTATGTGCAAATGACTGATTTCACAAGTTAGTAATTACATATATCTTTTTAACCTCAAGCATGAGGATCTGAGGTGAACATTGGTTTCCACGGAAGCAAGTCTAACTAATGCTTAGCTAGAAGCCATTCAAGCAGCTTAATTAATATTTACAAAGTTTACTTATTTAGTGCTGTGCAGCACTAAAATGACAAAATAGAGGCATTACAGGCTGGGTATTACTTTCTGTTACCATCCTTCCCCACCACTTGAAACCCCCCACACTATTTATGCTTTTTCACCTTGCCCAGTCTTCTAGTTTAAAATTTACATTATCCCATACCAGCACACATAAAATATGAAACATTAATTTTGTATCAAGAAGTCTGGCTTTTAGAATTCGGGAGTATGGAAACTGAAAATGTACAACCTACAGCAGCAGTCCTTCGTTTTATCACTTGTGATTTTTTAGTAATTTTTTTACTATAATTTGAGCTGATTTAACAGTACCTTGTTACAGCAGCTATTACTATTCTGGCTGCCAGTTCCTTGTAGTACTCTGTTCTGACAATATTACACCCATAATGACGCAGGGCAACGTGTTGAGCCTTTGCATACAGAGAACTGATGTCTGTGGATGTCAATGACACAATTCCAAAATTTCTCACATTGCAAAAGGCAGAATCCAGATAATTCACAGAAGTTCCGAAGGGGTCCAAATGGCTGAAAAGAAAGGAAGTACCACTGAGTATCTATAAAGGCTCAAGAGTTTGACTTTAAACTGAGGAAAACACTATTTTACAATCTTCACCTATGGTCATATTTAAAACAAAAGGAGGAAATGGGACTAAAATTTACAGCACACCTCTCATGAATCCCTCTGGAATACTTAAGTGTTAAATTACAAGAGCCAGGGAAGTGTGAAAATACACATCACCACAAAGCCAGCCAAGTCCTTTTTTTTGGATCCTGACCCACTGGTTAATTCAAGTTACAACAATATTGGCCTGATGCTTATCTTCATCCTTAAAACAAAGGGAAACTTCTAAACCCAAATATACCTTCAAATGTATGCATTCTGGTTTGTGTCCTAAATAATTAGCATATTTTTCAGCCTGAATACCTGCTGCTTAAATCTGGGTATTAATCAACAAATTCAAATCATTTTGATGTCTGTATAGGTTTTGAATGTATGCGTCTATAAACCCAACTTGGAAGAATTAGCTTCATGTAATTGAAAATAAATGTGCTGCAGAATGGATTAGAAAAAGAGATGCAATAAAGTCCTACACAACAACATGCCAAGGTAGGATTTTTAAACAAATTAAATGAATTGCCCAGAAAGCCAACTGTGTCCTGGGCTGCATCCAGAGCAGTGTGGGCAGCAGGTCGAGGGAGGAGGGGATTCTGTCCCTCTGCTCCACTCTTGTGAGACTCCCCCTGCAGTGCTGGGTCCAGCTCTGGGGGCACCAACATCGGAAGGACACAGACATGCTCAAGCAGGGCCAGAGGAGGCCACGAGGATGCTCGGGAGACTGGAGCAGCTCCCCTGTGAGGACAGGCCGAGAGAGTTGGGGGTGTTCAGCTGGAGAAGAGAAGGCTCCGGGGAGACCTTAGAGCAGCCTCCCAGGGCTTAAAGGGGCTACAGGAAAGGTGAGGAGGGACTCTATCGGGGACCATAGTGACAGGATGAGGGGTAACAGTTCTAAACTGGAAGAGAGTAGATTTAGATTAGATATAAGGAAGAAATTCTTCCCTGTGAGGGTGGTGAGGCCCTGACACAGGATGCCCAGAGAAGCTGTGGCTGCCCCCTCCCTGGCAGTGTTCAAGGCCAGGCTGGACGGGGCTTTGGGCATCCTGGGCTAGTGGAAGGTGTCCCTGCCCATGGCAGGGGGTTGGAACTAGATGATCTTTAAGGTCCCTTCCAACCCAAAGGAGTCTGTGATTCTATGAAGTTTTAAGAAAAAAAAAAAAAAAAAAAAAGACTAAGTTGACATTTCTCTTTATCAAACAGATAATGAAGCTATAAAAAAAATAGCTTGGCTTAAACTTTTCATGTACATTTCAAGTCTGTTCTGGATGTCAGATTTTAGCAATTTCTAAAATTTTTAAGATTAAAGTTCTGTTCCCACCCATTTCTGGGACAACGGAATTAAATTAAAAATACCAAAATACCAAGTGACTGTTGGTCGATTCTTTTGTTCCAACCTCCCTAAATAATCACACACTGGGAGATGGGGTGGGGTGTGTCATTATCAAAGCAGAAAATTATTGACTAAAACATTTGACACTTACATAAAATCAAATGATCTCAAATGCATTATAACATTGGCATCCATTTTTGTCACCTCAATGGTGTCAGTATTTTCTTCTCCATCTCCCATAGCTTCATAGTTATCTTCTTCCCTAGCATTCAGTTTCACCTTCATTTTGTTTAAATGGCAGTTTTCCTGAATCATTGTCACAGAATTTTCATTACAATCATTAATTGTAACTTTCACAGAACTTCTGAGGTGCTTTGCCCATTGTAATCCCATTATACCTAAGGAAAGACAGAATTGTAACTCCGTGAGAGAAAAAGGAATTGTTTTCTGGTTTGCTGAACTCCCCGAGAAAAAAATTCACCCTTTCAAATACTTGTAATACAGAAGTGTGTGTGAAGCAAATTTTGTCATGTTCCTGCAAAACTGTGTTGGTGACCTTCTGCCTCAGCAGAGTGACAATGGGGTATGTAAAGGGACAGTCTATTTGTCTGATACATATATGTCTGATACCTTCTGATATGATAATTGGGGCTACAGACCAAAAGCCCCCTGATTTTTGCAGCGAAATGGGCCCACAATCTGCAGGAAAGCCCCTCGGCTTGTTTAACACTCCAGTGTAGCAGACAGACCACCGTAAAACACCAACATGAAAACAGGCCCCATGCAGATTTTCAGGCTGCCTCCAAGTATTTATTGCTGACTTCCATAGTAAAGTCTATGATTATGTTGTAGAAATGCAGGACAGGATGCATTTGGGAAGTCTGGCCTAGTTCAGAATGGCAATACATTCATTAGCAAGAATTTCTATGCAAAATGCTAAGCAATTACTGCTGTTCTCAACTATGACCTTAAGTTTACAGTAGCTAGCTGATTATGAGGCAGCAATCTTACAGTGGCTGGCTGATTATGAGGCAGCAATCCACATCTCTCCAGATTTTTGTTCCAGTTGGTTAACAGACACTAATATAACTACTTCATATTTAGTTCATGTTCAGAATTTTTGGAATCAGTGAAGACATTCTGATAACAAAGCTTGGATTCATCACTATTTTTAAACCACAGGTTGATTTTACAGCCAAATTCCACAGCCTCGGAGTCCCAAGAGATCTGTGACCTTGGGTCGAAGTTTAGGAAGATGACAATTTATGGACATTAAGGCATTTGATTTTAAGGAGACCCCTAAACTTTAATATTCTTCATAGTCTTTTTAAAGGCCTAATACTAGGCTCTTGATGGCTAGGGCTTTTTTTTAAATGGAAGCTAAGAAAATTATTAGGCTGTTCGGAAATTAATTTCCATTTTGTAATGTGATTTTCACCGTATGTTTCAGGAATAGTACCTTCTTGACTGGCGTACTGTTATATATTTTTGAAAAACTCATGTTATGAACTTTCACACTGTATAATTAAATTATAATATAAACTGCGTTTTTGACAAATTTTGGAGGTTTTAAGTTCTGATGTCAAAACAGCAATTTCGACAGATCTACGAGTTCAAACTTGGATGCAATGTCGCGCAAGCTGCTCAAAACATCAATGAGGTATATGGCCAGGGAAATGTTAACGAACGGACAGTGCGACTTTGGTTCCAAAAATTTCGACGTGGCGATTTCGACCTTGAAGATCAAGAAGGTCGCAGTCATCCTTCTGCTATTGACGATGATGAATTGAAGGCATGAAGCAGATACATGCACAACTGTTCGAGAACTTGCAAGAGAACTTGGGGTAAGCATATCAACTGTTTCTGAGCATCTGAAGAAGATTGGGAAGTCTAAGAAGCTCAACAAATGGGTGCCGCACGAATTGAATGAGAATCACAGAAATCGCTGTTTTGAAGTGTCGTTGGCGCTCCTTTTTTGCAACCAGAATGACCCGTTTCTCGACCATATTGTGACGTGCAACAAGAAATGAATGCTCTACAATAAACGGTGACGATTGGCTCAGTGGTTGGACTGCAACGAAGCTCCGCAGCACTTCCCAAAGCTGAATCTGCACCAAAAGAAGGTCATGCTGACTGTCTGGTGGTCTGCTGCTGGTTTAATCCATCACAGCTTCCTAAATCCGGGTGAAACGATCACGGCCGAGAAGTATGTCCAGCAAATCAATGAAATGCATCAGAAACTTCAACGGCTGCACCCAGCACTGGTCAACAGAAAGGGTCCAATCCTTCTTCACAATAATGCGCGGCCACACGTTGCACTTTCAACGCTGCAACGGTTGAACGAGCTGGGCTACGAAACTCTGCCTCATCCACCGTACTCACCAACACTCTCGCCCACCGGCTATCACTTCTTCAAGCATCTCAACAGCTTCCTGTGCGGGAGACGCTTCAGAAACCAAGGGGAGGCCGAAACTAACTTCGATGACTTCATCGCCTCCAGAAGTCCAGAATTTTAGGCAACCAGAATAAATATGCTTGTTTCACGTTGGCAAAAATGTGTTGATTCTAATGGTTTTTATTTCAATTAATAAATTTTATTCTGAGCTGAGATATGCCACTTCAAACATACAGGTTGAAATCGGCAATTAATTTCCGAACAGCCCAATATTGTGTACCTCACATTATTTTTGAATACATAATGTTGGTTACTACTGATTTCTACAGCTTCATACTACTGGATATTAGCCAAGAGATTAAAGAAATTGACTTTACCGGTGGCACCAAAAGCATCCAAACATTCTATCGGCTTACGTTCCTCAGCTAGAACAGCTAGCGCGCAGAATATCAATTGCCTTGAAAATAAAAAAGAAAGAATGGTCATCCTACGTAAGCTGAGAAAATACTTTTCCTTCGTCCTCCTTATTTATTTCCTTGAACATAATACTGGCATATTTAAGCTAAACTCTACATTTTACAAGTTTAATTCTACAGCAAGATATTCATAAGGTAAGATCCTGAATCAACTTACTAGTTACTCTAACACTGGTAACAGTGTCTAACATTCAAACTAGTGTTTTTCTTACTTTCCTAGCACAATCTGACACCACCCTACTAACGCCTCTGTGTTTAAAAAGATGTCAGAAATTATTGTAGAGCAAAAGAATTCCACTGTCTTGAGGAACAGGCCTTGTTCTTTTAGATGTGGCTGTAACCTTAGTTGCAGTGGCCTTCTTCAGAGCATGCCTTTGCTTTCACAGCTTTCAGGTATTAACAGCACTGAGAAATGGGGGCTCAGCACAGGCTGAAGTGCAGTCCCATGCATTCATGTCAATGCTCGCACCTTTCAGTTGTGGTGCAGACACCATTTATGACTTTTCTTAGAAAAAAAGGCAATGTTTCTTCCTTCATCTTTTAAAATGCAAATAATGAAAAGATACTTGAGAGAATGAGTCCCAGAGAAAAAAGCCTAAAATATGAAAACTAAATTCTAGGTATGCTGCTGTTCAGTTAGAGAGAACAGGGATATCCATAGTATCTCTTGGAGATTCACAGAGGAACATCTTAAGTGTATACAATGAAGTTAGTTTTCTAGTATGCTCTGTTCAAATCCTGTTCTTTTCCATAAACTACTCATTATAGAAAAATACTTTATTACTTCAGAAATTACAATATTTCCCATAGTGTTCTTGGGTTTAAATATTACTTGTCAAGAGTTTTCTGGTGGAAAACTGTTTCTCCTGCCCTCTGAACAGAAGTTTTGCAGGATTTGCTTTTCAAAGCATGTGAGTATTTTTCACTACAAACTCACCACTCCTCTGGTGCATCCCCCACCCCCTGTTCTATTACCTGTTGAGTTTCATTTTAGGATTAAAGTAGGAATCTGATTTTTGAGGTGTAGAGTAGTTGGGAAGAACCCGCACTTCTGTGGCAGACTCTTTCAGCACTTCATGAGAAGACATGGGAGCAGGAACTGTAAGAAAGAGTTAGCAAGAACTGACATGAGCACATTTGATAAATTAAATTGAAAATTTGCTGCCATATAGCAAGAAGTCTGGGTTACGCTGTAATCCAACTAGCACACAGATCAGTTAACAAGAATGCCGGGGGAAAAAGACACAGGCAACAATTTCTCTTCCAGTCCTAAGAGCGATAGGTAAAGATCAAGCTCTAGTTTTCTTCCTATAAAACATCAGATTTGTTTCTCAGTTGGGCTCCTATGTATCCACTCAAATTTAAGAAAGCAAGCCCCTGACCCTGAGGCTTAGCACATTTGTTTTCATGTTCAAACATAATACATTGCTAATTAATTAACACCCTATTAGCATAGTCCTGCATGTGTATCAATGAATGGCAAAAATCCATCAAAATCCTTGATCTGGAAGTCATCAATCAGCTAGCTTCATGAAATACATATAGACAGCACAAGCACAGAAACAGTTTCAGCACTTAAGCTTTCTATGAAATAGTCTGTGGCAAAACAAGCTTTCTGATTTGACAGCTGTAAACACGTGCTGTCACTCCTCTGAGCAATTTATCCCCAGTCTAACAGTAGCAAAATTTACCCAGGAATGACCAGGAAGAGTTTGTTAGTTATCAGCTAGGTACCTTTCAGTGCTCAGCTTGCCTAGCTCTCAGTGCTTTCAAATACACAGACTGCTCATCAGTGAACTGCTCTACTGTGTGCTCCACTTTCATAGCCCCTAAGTGCTACTTTAGTGCCTACAAAGGGAGAAATATCTGGCCTCTGAATTTCTCCTCTCCCTGTGAGGAAAAACAGGCACATGCACGTTGTTAAAAAATTACAAATGGACCATTCTTTACTTACAGCTCTGAAGGGAACCACACAGAGATTAACATATTTCACAAGACAAACTCTATTTAAGTTAAAGGCATGGAATGTGGTATGGATGATACTACCATCACTGCTTCTCAGACATGCAAACTGATGCCCGGACACTGAACTACTAATCTTAAATTACATATTGTTAACAGTAAGAAGTGTGAACCTCATAGCTCCTAGGATCACCTTTACTATAGTATATCTAGATAAAATCTATACGCGTACACAGGAGACAAAGAAATCAGACTAATTTTCAACAGTGACAGTCCAGGCTGCAGCAAAAAAACTTCATTTTTACACATCTGCTAATCAATTATGTGTTTTTTACTTGACAGCTGTAGAGAATAGAGAGCTTGCAAAAATAAAGGAAATAAAATGAATTTTCAAGATTTGGCATGCTGATTTTTAAAAATGTTTTCAGCCTAGTTTATCCAAGTTTGGAAACAAAAGTCTAATTCTGGAGAAAGTCAGGTAGGATCGTAATGTACCAAAGAAGCACTGACACCTCTATCATGACTCTCCATGACTGAAAAAACATCATCTTGGTTTTTGTGAACCCATTTGGATAAAGTGCAGTCTGGATAGGATTTTTATACTGCAGAAAGATATTATATTGCAGAAAGAAAACAAAGGATTTTTATATTGCAGAAATATTTTATATTGCAGAAATATAAAGACAAAAGATGGAGAAATAGAGAAGCATTAAATTCTCTGTACAGATTTTGTTTTATGGATGCCACGTCCCCCATTCTTTTGGAGACGCTGAAGTCTGTATTTATAACATTCAACTAATTGTGAAGGGAGTTATTATTTATCAACAAGAACAGAGTAACTGGTCAGTGCTGACACTAAATCACAACACTGCTGTACCTCTGAGGAAAAAAAAAAAGTTATGAAACATTAAGGACAGATTTCTTGTTAGTAAAGCTAAATCTGTTTCAGAATTTTTCTCACGTCTCTGTTGCGTTAAGAGTCTGCACGTGACTGAGGGAAGCCCTCCTGCCGAGTCACGAGGTTCAGAAAGGACCCCCTTGCTTTCTAGACTCCTTCTCAGAGAGGAGTCTAGGTGCAGCCTAGGTCCAGTCTTAGTCCCAGACTTGGTCAGTGGTTTATGTCTAAAGGAATATGTGTGTAACCACTTATCAGAGTCAGTGTTTGCCAGTCAGAGTCCTCTCAAGGACTTTCACTGAGACAGTTTTGCAAAGTTGAAAAGATAGGTGATTTATTATGGCGACAGATAAAACAAATTCGGAACTGCCACTGGTAAATACACTTACTACAAGAAGCAAACTCAAGTTAATGTAATAGTTCAGCAGTTTAGTTAAGAGTATTTCCCCAGGTAACATTCAACATAGCTGGAGGCGTGAATCTTATCAAAGAGGTGTCCCTGCTTGGGAAGGAGAGAGGTCCAGCACCATCCGATAGTTAGAACACCTGTCCTCAAAATGGAGGTTTCTGAATACCAGATTTATACTCTTGGCGCGGTGGGGCTAAGTCACTTATGGCGTGCTGATCGGCTCTTAACAAGGCTTGTTGCGTGGTGATCAAAAGAGAGGGAGGGAAGGCAGTGGGTGCAGAGGTGTGACTGTTCTTCTGGCGTTACTGAAGCAACATTGGGCTGTGAAGCCTCTGCTTCACCCCACACATCACCCAGTTGCTAATTACTGGGCCTTAGAGTGATAAGACTGCGAACCCTCACACCTGCCCTGTTCTTTGCCAGATAAGCAAGTTCCTCAACTCCTGTCCTTGATCAGGCCTGGTGCTTATGCATGCAAGGGAAGCACGCTGCATTCCGACACCAAGCCTGGTAATTCTCCATAGTCTGATCCACATATCATAGTTACTGCATGTGCTACATAGTATAAAAAGACTGAAGGTGTTACATAAGTAAGAACCTACCTATAATAAACCTTGATTCAGTTTCTCCTTTATTCACATGACGGTTAATATGACTTATCATGTCAGTTCTTCGTGTGATAGTTGCTGAACAGACGATACAATGGTAATGGGCTCCCATCTTTGAAAATGTCTGTAAAACGTATGTGTAGTTTCAGAATACATAAACATAATTAAAATAGAACTATACCTGAACATAGGCATATGAAGATGTTGTCTGTCTGCCACCTCTAGAACATATGAAACATTTTGCATTGATAGCCACAGAGAGGGTGAATAATCACACTCACAGAGCCAGCGCAGCACCACTATCCAGCCCCAGCAGCACAGCCAGCTAACTGCCAGGGGTCCGTGCCCTGGCCTAATGAACCCAAAGCTGCTACTTACTCCAAACTGTGACAGTGATTTACATGATCTAGGCAGCTACCCCCCAAAATAAGAGAGAGATACAACTACACTCAGTCACCCACGGGTTACATCAAATACTTATATTCTGGACCAATAAGCTTTTGGTATCCCGCGCCAGACAGCAAGATGTATTTTGCAACTAAGATCACAAAAGTTGCCCTAAATCACCCACTTCCCCCACTTAGTAGGGTAACAAATACTTCCATGATTCAGCATTTTTACCTGGTCTCCAATGAAGTTTGGTTTTACTGGACGACAAGGTAAGTGACAGATGCACATCCTGTACCCTGGAAAACAAGTTTTTGTCACATCACAGTACAGTAACTAAACAGAATGTACATGTCCTATACCACTCAGTCTCATTTAAGATTCCCAAATACTACCACAAGACAGTAATAAGAGAACATCACTAATTGTTTGGCACATTCACCCTCTGCACAGAGAAATTTATCCACTAATTATACACTTTAAATCTCAAAATGCATAAAAATTACATACAAAAATGCATAAAAATTACATACAGGAAATTAATTTTAGTAAGTCTGTTAGCATCCTACAAAGCTACGTTGAATCTTCAGGCTATACTGTATATAACTTTTTTGAAAGTACTTCTGAGTATTATACATAAGTATTGTTACCTGGCTAGAAGACTTGTGTGAAGACTATAAAATTACGTTCTACAGTTTAAAGGAAAACAAAAAAACAAGATACCTGCTAATGCATGCAAAACCAAAACTCCACTCAGATCGTTTTTTAGTTTAATCTTGTCCATCTTCCAATTAGTCATTTTATTTCCTGCAAACTATACACCTAGTTCTTTAAAAAACAGATACTGCTCATCGCCTTTTCCTTCTTAAACTTCTTTTAGTGATTTTAATGCATCTTAGAAGCAGATCACAAGAGTTTGTTAAAAAACAGACAAGGCTACTAAATAAATAACTATTTATCTGAAACCACGGAATCTTTATGATGAGCCAAAAATAACTGTACGCACGTATGTGTGTCTGATTATTAACAATATAATCAAAACTTTTATTAGAGTAGTTTTCATTATATATACATTTAAAATTTGACAGTAATTTTCATGACATGCCAAGTAATTTTTTTTTTTTTTTTTTTTAAATGAGAAAATGCACAACTATAACTATTTTGGTGTGTAGAATAATACAGAGCTATTTAACATCCCGGGTCAAAACTCATTATGTCAAAATATGGTTCCAATTCAGAGCTGGTAACAAGATACTTAAGTCAAGAGAAATTTTAAAAGATGAAACACAGAACAATGTCCTACATGTCCACAATTTCCTCTAGTATTTACTATTCAAATAAGATTGTCATTACCTTCAAATTCAACAGAAACTTTCCAGTGCAAATTCTGAAGGTGACGATGTAGTTTATGACTATAGCAAGCTTTGTATTTCTCCTCAGGACACAATGGACAAGGCTTCTTTTCATCTAAAAATATAAATAAACAAAAAGTGTGAGAAACATATGACATGCAGTTACCACTCATATTAATAGAGATGCATGCTAAGAGAAAAAAGAATGAAGGTACTACAGATTTGTTCCCCAGGGTATTTTCGATTTCAGGCATACACAAACTTCAAATTTATGGATTGCCTCTTTCTACTCCATAAAATAGAGACAAGAACCACTATTAATTTAAAGATCAACAACTTCTATATCCTTTAGTATTTTTTTACTTCAGCAGAATGAGGCTAATGCAACTTCTGAAGGGTATTGCAGAGAAGCATAATTTTACAGGTGAAGTCTAGAGACTTGGCAGTGTTTAAAAAAAAACCCAACCCAACTGAAGAGGCTAAAACAAGAATCTGTCTTTCCTCCTCCCAAATCCTTTAGATAAAACAAACACCTGGTATCTTTTTAAGCTGCAAAAAAAAGCTAATGTACTCCATGTTAAAATATTTTTTCTTCTTGGAAATCCTGCATAAAGGACAAAAAAATCAAAGACAAGATTATCTGACCCCAAAGGTGCTGAAGCACTACTAACCTAAATAAAAACTGTGAGACATATGCTGTAGTACATAGGCATTATATATCAGAGCACGCACACATCTGCTGGGTCTTAAGAATGCTGACGGGCAAACAACCTCTCATGCAGTATTTAGATAAAAGCTTCTATGTTTTAAAACAGTACAGGATGAATACTGAAACATACCATGCAACATGAGCATCTGGAATAATAATTACTTATCTTAGGCTTGCACAACAGTAAAATTTCTTTATTACTTTTTTATGAGTGATTACTATGTCCATGCAGAGTTCCACGCCACTGAAACCAACAGCAGCAACTTACAGCTCATCAAATAAATCACCAGTGTTCTCTACTATTTATCAGTCTCTTTTACTGACTTACGATTTATTGAGTATCAAATACAGGAGGTGATGATAATAAATACAAGTCAGCCCATTAATACACATGGTGAAGAATGCTCCATCCACAGCAGCAGAAAAAAAAATACCATAGAGAATAGGCAAGGGACTAATGAGTTTCTTATCACTACCACAGCTACAAGTACCAAATGTATCAGATACTTACGATCTATCTCCTCAAGAAAAATGGAACAAACTCTGTAGAAGTTTTTGGCCTATTTGTTAGTAAAATTAAACAGACATAGAGGAAGGCTATTATTTCAATCAGTGGCCATTCTGAAAGATCTAAAAGGTGCAAGAGCCAAATGATGCAGAGCCTGTGTAGACCCTGATATTTTTCTGGATCTGTAAATAAAACCTAGTTTCCATTGCAAGTGCTGCCACTACCAGCACTAAATACATGTATGTATAGAGGAAAAATGTAAGGTTGTAATAAACCCACTTTGCAGTCTTAAAGCAATCCTCCAATATACATCTGGATCAGAAATACAGTGGGGAAAAAAACCCAAAACAGAATACATTTTTACTCAAACTGATGTTTAAACACTGCAAAGCCAACAATTAGCTTCCCTCTTATCAAGGCACTCGAAGTAAAACAAAAACGAGTCTAAGCTGCTGATGTGTAGCTAGAATTAACATTTTGCTGATCCACACACACTGCTAACATTAGAAATGCTACAATGAAAAGGAAAAAGATGGAAAGGAATCATTAAGGCCTTAAATTTACTAAAGGAAATAGGACATTCAGCAAGCAAGGGAACAAATCATAAAGCTCATTTTTATGCAACCCCTAGTCTTCAAGCATTACAAATATATGTAGTGTGTTAAAAATAAAAACCAAGAAAAAATGTAAATACCTGTAACATGAAGATCTGTGTTCTGGGATACAGCCATGGTTAACTCACCTTCTTTCAGGTCAGCTAGTTTCTCAAGATCAGCAAGATGTCTTTGAATTGAAATATGTTTCTCTAGAAAGCAGAGATATTTACAAGTTAAACATTCTTAGTTAAAAAAACCTTTTAGTTTACGGCTATTTTTCTACACATCATTTCAAATCTAACATTTAGAGAATGACTATAGTACTAACTGGAACGCTTGTTTGTATCCTTTAACTTCCATGGTAGAAGAAATGACTGCAAAAATAATCCCCAGAATAGTTCCATATATTTCTAATAGTTTTTCAACGCTGACACACACCAAATTTCTCAAATTGTAAAGACCTTCATTTGAAAAAACAAGCAGAAAAGATCAAGTCACCTTCCATTTACTCCCTACTTTACTGCTTGGCATCGTTAGTGAATGCGAACTATGCACAAAGCACTATAAAAACATCCTATGAACTCTCTGGCAAAACTAAAATATCAGCTAGAAGTGGACCAATTGCAAGTAACAATTATTCACTTTATAGCCAGGATACATGAAATTCTACCACTTCCTCCCTTCCTCCGACTATCCTTCACATTGATGTCCCAATTTTTCAATTTATCAGTCAAAGGGAACAGTGGAGAATTTGCTGAAAACAAGAGAATTAGCTTATCCAATAAATTAGCTTTATTGGTTTCAGCACACAACATCCCAGTTCACAGCAATACTGATTCTGTAGTGATTTTAAATCTTTAGGATGTTTTTACAAGATTAGTGAGTTTTAAACTGGTTTTAAAGCTGGGGTTCAAAGCAATTCCTAGCTTTTAATTTCTGCACTTAGATACAAGAGACTGTCTCTGCTCTCTGTGGTGCTTTAAGCATCAGAGCCCGAGGTAGATCACACCTCATCTAACCTTGACTTCTGTCACTGTGTATGTGCAAATTTCCGCAGTGATTTCTAGAAATGTTAAGTAAGGGGAAAATGGCATCTCATTTGAAAGGTATTTCCAAGGCTTTAGGAAAATATTTTATTCAGATGCACGGGAATAAGTGTCGAGACCTATTAGATGTAGGGAAAATGTGATTTCACATATTCCCTTTACCTTTCTTTCCCACTTTTCCCTGCCTTTTCTCCTTCTTCCTTCAAGCATACAACACAAATATTCTTAAGAGTTTATTAGCAAACCTCTTGGATAATCAGATGATACATCCAAAATGCTGCTATCAGATTCCCTTGTGGATTCTTCCTCTGTTCCTTTTTCTTCGGTTTCCAATTGTGATTCAGTAACTTTCACATCCAGGTCGTTGCTTTTCACTTCTTCAGAGACAACCACACCATCTTAACAAAATCAATCAAAAAAAACAGTAAAAGTGTTGTTGATATAACTGACGTATACAAATACGTCACAAATTACACAAATACGTTCATTTGTTTCCAAGGACTTGGTGCCTCTAACAGGCACAAATGACTACAAGTGTGAAGGACAAGTAAAAATATATAAACGGCATGTTGAAAAATAATGAGATTAATTTTCACTCATCCTTGGAAACCACTGTGGAATAATGCCACCCTGGACAGATTAAACTGTTCCCCCATCTGTACCATCAGATGCTTAAAGAAAATAATATTTACATACTCATAACAATATACTAGCGGCTAAAAAAATTCTAAAACAAGTTTAGAACTGTTTGACTAGTTGAACAAGCTGAAAAAAAGGAGGGGAGTGAGAAAAGAATTTGCTATCGTCAGGAGTGGGTGATGAGGTTTAAGTGCTGGTGCCATCAGCATTTACAAATGAATGAGTTCTCTGAGGTGGCGCAGATGGGCAGACTGAAGAATGTCAGAAGGACTTAAAGAGGCTGAGTGACTGGGCCATAAAATGACAAAAAAAAGTGTCAAGCGGTGGACCCCTGGAAAAAAAGCCTTAATTTTGATTTACATATGAATGTATGGACTCTGAGCTGAGCACCACCATTCAGGACTACCACCTTGGGATTTTAAAATTCAGTTTTGACAGAAAGAGATATATATCCTCAGAAGCTGTGGGTTCCTCTCCCTAAATGACATCAAGAAGTACCAGGAAAGGCTACTGCAAGCCACGAGCAGTCTGCATACATAACTAGCAATTCAGAGCAGAAGAACTTTCTCCACACAAATGACTGCTAACGCTGCGGACCCCCCTACCATAGGCTGCTGCGGATGCTGCAAGTCTACGAGTGCCAAAGCAAGAATTTTATGGAAAAGAAATGCACTATCGGATTTTAAATATGAAAACAGGGCCTCTGGCTCAAGGAACAGGGAGTAATGAACTGTTTTGCGTTTGAAGATATTTCTGGAGGATGCAATAATGTCTGGTTCTCTGTTCTGCAAGCCTTCCCTAGCCATCTACTCCTGGCCACTACTCAAGACAGAATAAGGGCTGGAAGGATCTTAGAGCAGTTCTTACGATTCCCCCGGGGTTCTTCATTTGTTTGCTTTTAAAGATTGCAATTGGATACAAATCTTTGATATTATTAAAAAAAACCCAAACTCAAACAACAGAGGAAATGGAAGGAATACCTCAAGACAGGGGTTCGAAAAGTTGTTTAGACATAAGCACAGAGTAAAATTATTCTACCTACATTAAAATATATCAAGAGCACCACTGCTGCGCGGTGAGCATTACTGTATTTCTCACAGATCTATAAGCTGATAACTCACCTGAGTCAGACTTGTATTTCCTGCCTACTTCTCAATTAAAAAGTTGCAAGATGCCTGGTGATAGTTTCTACACATTAATAAAAGACAGAAAGAAAATGAAGACGTGAAAGGATTTTTGGTTAGAAAACCGTAATTAGAGCAATGATTATGACTACGTGTGCTGTGAGAAAAACTGGTAAAAAATGTTACCAAAAAAAGTTACAAAAAAATGCATAGCAAGAGCCCAGCAGTGACCAAAGTCCATCAGAGTTGGTCAGCACCTTCAGAGCAAGTGTATAGGTTAAAATAGTTGAAAAAGACAGTATACGTACATGCACATATAGTCTGTAGGTACATCTACATGAGGAAAGGTAAACTTTCACACTAAATTATTACAGGAAGAGTGGAAAATAGGAAAGGCAGCTACTACCGAAGCAAGATTGCAGGACTTTTAAAATGCTGGTCAGGAATCACGGATTACGCACATAAATAATAATGCTTCAAAGAGCTGAAATTATATGTATTTTTCTTCATCAGAAGGACCATTTCAACTGGAAGACTACGGTAGCAAATGACTGGCATCAATGGCACATTTGGCGCGGCCGGAAAACCGGCGCAACCAGTTTGAACGCATTTGGAGAAAAAACGGGAGGAGAAAGCACGTGGGTCGGAGCCGGCAAGGCACACACCGCATCCCCGCCCCCTCCGGCGGCCTGTAACGGGACCTCGTGGACCACGGTTCGAAAGAGTAAAAAGATCATAATCAGCAACAAAAATCTCCCCAAAGGGAGGACAGGGCGATGGTCTCGCTGTTTCAAAGCTCCTCCAGCACGGCGGGAGGCGCCGGGCCGCCGCGGGCAGCACGCGTGGCCCCGCCGCCTGCTCAATTCACAAAGTCGGTAGAACTGCGGGAAACCGCGCTGCGTTCACCTCGCAGAGGCTTCAAGGCGGCGGGAGAAAGGGCCGGCACGAAGGTGGCTGCAGGCGCCCGGCTGTAAATTCAACCCCCGCGGGGCTCGCTCGGGGCGCTTCTCCCTCGCGCGCCGCCGCATGGCCCCCACCCGCCCTCGGCCCGTCCCGGGCACACCGGGGAAGAGCAGCAGAGCTCACCTCAGCGAGGGGCCCGGCTCCCGCCACACCACATCACAGCCCACCGCGCCGCACCGCACCGCCCGCCCGCTCACGGCCCCCTCGGCCCAGCTCTCACTGAGCGCTGCGCTCTCCTCGCCGCCGCCTTCGGGGTTCTCCTCGCCGCCGCCTTCGGGGTTCTCCTCGCCGCCGCCTTCGGGGTTCTCCTCGCCGCCCTCCCGCTCCGGCTGCCTCCCCTCCGAGGGGGACAGCCGCGCCAGCGAGGCCTCCGCAGCCTCCTCCGCTGCCATCTTCTCCAGAGACAGCCCAGCGGCGGGCGAAGGGAGCCGAGGCAAGGCTGGGGGATGCGCCGCCGCAGCCGCACGCCTCTGGTCGGGGCGCGGGGGAAGCTCTAAGGGAGGCGGGCGGGGAGGCCTGGCAGCGGCGGGCGGCTCGGCACGTAGGGCGGCGGCGGAGGCGGGCCCGCACCGCCTACATCTCCCAGAGCACCTCGAGGCCCCGCGGCCGCGTCTAGCCCAGCGCGCCCCGCGGCGGGGAGGGGCCGGCGCCGCGGCCGCCCCCGGAGGCGAGTGGGGCGGTGCGCTGTGCCGGGCTCCGATGGGCTGTGCCTGACGGGGAGGTCCTGGGGCTGTTTTTCGGGGTAGCCTTAGGCCCCCTCCGCCAGAACCATCCTCTTTTGGCCGCCCGGTGCGACGGGGTGGGGGGGGCGCGGAGCCGCTACCCGTCTCTGCTTTGACTTCTCGGACGGGAGGGTACGTTGGGGCTGGGTGGCGGTGAGGCGGGGCCGCCCCCGAGCCCCGCTGCCGGGGAGGGGAGGGCTGGGCGCTGCCGGGTGCGGTGGCTGGGGGAGGCCGGCCGGCCGGCTTGTGCTCTGAAGGGCTCCGGGGCGCGCCCTGTGTTTGCTGTTTCTTCACGCGTGGGCTTGGGGGCAGGAGGCTGCCGCCTCTTCGGCCGTGGCGGAGCAACAGCAGTTCCGTCAGCCGCTTCCACCCGCCCCGTTGAGGCTCTCTTAGAGTCCTGGCGTTTACTTTGGCTTCCCTGCTTTATGGCCGGGCTACTTCTGTGGCTTATCTGTTGAGGCAGCTGACCTGTACTTTGGAAATTCAACTCTAGAGCTTCGGGGGCTTCTGGTGAAGGTTTCTTAAAGGTTGAAGAGAAAGAAGCTTGCTTTCTTAAACGTCTTGTTTGTGGCACACTCGCAGGACTAGGTTGTGTAGATGGTGGTGTAGCTCTTGCAGGATGCCACGATATTAACTCCACCCCAGGGGAAGGCGTTAGGGGCGGGCAGGGCTAAGGCCATAGTTATATAGTTGGAGCTGCTTTAAAATTTGACGGATCTCTTTACATCCAAGTTAAGGGCTTCCCATTGTGTGGCATTGCCCATACGGCACAGGAGTCGACATAGATAACCTTTGCTGTGTTTTGTCCTTCTAGAACAACTGCCCTTAATTCTACTACTCGTGCACTACCTTCACCTTCTTCTGTTACTTATTTGGCAGTGTTAATTTTTAGAAATTAACAGCAGTAGCCTTATACTGTCATTTACCATTTATTCCTTTATGCTGAGGTGCTGGGAAACCAAACGTCCTCAGTTGGTGTCAGTGAGGGGAGGTGCATCTAGAACTGGTGAAGACTTAAATGACTGTTTTAATGCTAGTGAGTCAGGCATTTGTAATTTGGAAATTGTTGTCCTTCAGTCATTTGCATTGCACCTGCTAGTCCCACCAGGTAGGCATACAATTTCCTTTTTGTGCAGTTATTTCTGGTCGAGCAGTTCATTTTGGGACTATTTCTGGCCCTCTAATCTGAACGGGTTTTTCGTGGTGTATTTTCTCAACTTGTTTAACTGCTCAGACTAAAGACAGAAGTCAAGTAGTGGTAACAACTTGCAAGTAGATACCTGAGAACATCAAATCATGACATACCAGAATAAATATTTAAACCATAGAATGGTTTGGTTTGGAAGGGACCTTGAAGTTCTTCTAGTTCCAACCCCTCCACCCCATTCTGGCAGATCTATTTCCATGCTTTTAAGTTCGTCACAAGTCTGTACTACAGACTGTGCCATCCTCTTCTGAACATGAGCAACATCCTTCTCATCAGCGTCTATCAGCAGATGATCCTGGAAATATTTGCGGAATCTACTCTTTGAAATCCTTGTGAAATCTTCCCTAAGAGGCATCCCAACTCAGAGGGAGATACTGAGAGCTCAAAGGGTCTCACTTAGGATTGCTATTTAGAGGACCTTCTGATGATTGACTTTAGTATTTTTTATTTTGGCCACAATTCTTGTCAGGTAATTCTGGCATCTTCCAAAGTGGGCTACAATCCAGGCAGCAGGAGTTTTAGATATGGTTCCCAGGCAACAGGAGTTTCAGGTATGGTTAGGTAGTACCTGATATCTCAGCTCACTGCTCTTGTATAAAGGACAAGAAAGTGCCAGATCACCCCAACTCGCTGCACTTGTATCCAAGACAAGAGAGCAGTGTGTTGGCTGGCCCTGGCATTGCAATGTGGCTTGGGGCTGGAGGGAGGTCTGTACCACCACAATGACTAAATGTTAGGAGATGTTTGTCTGTATTAGTCTGGTATGTTTGTTTGCTGGTACAAAATATGTGTCTCTGGAGCAGATGGTAAAGTAATTGCCATCTTTTTTTTCTGTGAAGTTCTCTTCATAGTGAGATGTGAATAATTAACTGTGTTGAAATCTGCTGTGGATCTGTAATGGGAAAACAAAAGACGAGTATTATTTTTTTCTTAGGATTTGAAGATGTCTAAAAAGAAACTGAAGAAATTAACTGGAAAGGAAGACTGTCTGGATGGCCATGATGACAAAGTAGGAACAGCTGTACTATTACCATTATATTAGTTCGCACCTTCAGATTCAAGAGAAGAGCATGAATTGTTTAGCAGTCTTGTGGTAGGAGGATGAATCAGGTTTAAAGGTGGGGTCATTAAGAACAGCAGGAGGCTTAAATTGTTCAGATAACTGCCAAGTTTAGCTAGATAACTCTAGTTTATGGGGTTTTTTTCCAGAGGCTATGGGTAGTGTGGGTATCAGAAAATAAGAGATTTTTTTTTTTTATGTTAGTCTGTCTTCCTGATTGAGGAAAGTTGAGCTTACAACTGTTACCAAGCCCACTACTGTTTTCCTGCATTGTGCTTCATCTTGGATTGTATATCTTAATTTTCTGATTAACCACAAATTTGCAGCATTTTAGCAAGCAACTCTCAAATACTTCCTTTTAACCATTGAGACATAAATAAATGGCCACAATTCTTGGTATACTCTGGAACATCTTTGTATCCAGTGAGTAAGCTTTCACTGAATTGCTTCTAAAATGCAGATGCTACAGGGGTGATAATCTTTCTGGTCCCACTTTTGTGTAGTTTCCCATTCTTTTTTTGTTGTTTGTATCCCCTCCTGGGAAGTTATTTCTTGCCAGTACTGTAATATATATCCAGTAAATCAGTAGTTTAATAAATCCATACTTCAGTTTGCTAGATTTTTTTTTTCCCTTGGATTTTGTAAGGTATGTATGAAATAAGAGAACTTTTATAAAATGTCTCAACAAATGTTTAGAAGTGTTTATTAATGTGATACAATGGCCTTATAAACTGATTTACACGTTAGAAGCCTTTTGCTCATGTAGAAAATGTTGTTTTTTCTCCTGAATTTCTTCTTATTATTCTTTTAACATTATTATTAGTCTTTTAACATAAATTTATCCCAAGGTGGCTTTTTTTTTAACTTCTGTAATACAAAGGCAAAAACTTGGCTTAAAACCTTGTACTATAGCTGTATTGCCATTGCTAATGCCTATACCAGTTTGAAAAATAGTTTTAACTGTTGCATGACTTCAGTCTGAGACAGTGTTAAATATGCAGACATTGAGCAGTGTGAGAAACAGTGGGAACATAAACTAATAACAGTAAATAGATAGGAAGCCTCTGAATAGTAGCAAGTATTTCTTCAATGTGATCGCAGTAGGGATAAGAAGTATCTTCAGCTCTTACAGGTGAGAGTAAGTTGTTTAAGTAGAGTCATATTTAGGCATGATTATGTAAGGGCTTTGGGTTTTTTCTTGTGTGGTGTAAGCATGACCAAATATTACAGAAGACTTTATGCCTGTTGGCTTTTAGCAGTTTGCTATATCAGTTCGTGAGTATGAGTGAAAGGACATTTGTCACAGCATAAATTAGAACAGCTTTACACAGAGATGTCTGGAGGAGTCAGCACAGCTACCTCTTGGTGACATGGCCTGGATAACACCAGGTGATACGATAGCCATGGGTTTGTAAACAGAACACCTAAAACCAGTGTTAGGTGTTGGAAGTGTGAGTAAGAAATCTGCAAAAACATACATGACACAGAGTGCCCAGAATAAACGGAGGATGGGATGAAGGTCCAGTGATCTGTGTCTCATTGGGCGCCAAGGAGGAATACGAAGCGGGGTGCAGGTTGTGTGGTCCCATTCTTTCACTTCAAGGACAGATTTATCTCCTTTTCTACTCGTTTCTCTTGAAAGATGATTTTTTGTAGCAACCTGCCAACTCTGTGCCTCATCCTCCTTTCTTCCCCACACAAGCCAGCTGCACCCCTTGCACCAAGTCGACCTTGCTTCTTGTCCTCCCTCTTTTTTTCCCCACGATACCCAGCCGTACCCCTTGGCGCCACAAAATTAATTATGTCATTACTCAAAAACTAATGACTTGACTATGGTCCCACCCACTCACCCATACCTACTAAGATAAATAGCACCCCAAGTTTGTCCCTAACTGGGAGGGATGTTAATCCAACACCAAAGCGGGGACAGATTGATGGGTCTGTGCTCTTCCCCCCCCCCCCCCCCCCCGCCCAAGAAGGGACACCTTTTGGTAAGATTTCCTCGGCTACGCTGAGTGTATCCCCAGGAACTGTGTGGGTGTGACTGCAATCCTTTTTCTTTTGTGTAGTGCTACAGGGCCAACCTGCAGTTTGTGCATTTATCGTAGGCAATCTTAAGGAATCTGTAGATGTTGCATGAAAATAAACTGTACTATTCGTGAATCTGACTGCTGTTCTTGAATGCAACCAGACTTACAGTGTATGGGCTGCTTGGGCTGGGTCAGACCTATAGTGATGGCCCCAACTGACATACCTATTAAGGGCTAAGTCCAGTTGCCCCTGGCCCCTCTAATCTCTGAGGACTGGCTAGAATGCAATGGGATTTATCTCTTACCAAATTTATTCTCACCCTAAATGCAACAACCAGTCTTCTCCAGAAGTTCATTTGCCCCAAACTGATAATGCTAAGAGGAAACTAACAGTAAGAAAGTTTGCTTAAAATAGCCAAATTAAGTGAGAATCAGGGAATTATCAAGAAACTTGATAAAAGAAGGTGTTAGATTGAAAAGAAATGCTATAAACATCCTGAGAACTTCTGGTTCTAGGAGTGTAGGCCTTGAAGAGAGAAAGCAGTAAGTGAGCAGCAGTCAAGCTAGTCTTGATACTGCCAGAATTGTCCCACAGCCTCCCCCTGCCCTGATGGAGAAGCTCCACGGCTGGAGCACGTGCATTAGCGGATTGTAGGAAGTGGCATGGGTGCACACACAGCTGGAGCACCCATGTCCTCAGCTGCATGGGTGTGGGTGCCAAAGCCTGTCATGGAGGGCTACGAGATTAAAACTTTCTGGTACCATCATTTTGTAATTGTATGTTATTATAGTTTTTTCCGTTGTACTGCTAGTCTTGATCCAGAGTGTGTAGTTCACTGATTGCCAGTTAACTGAGTTGATAATAAACCAATAAAACACTTTAGTTCCTATCTGATTATAATCGTATGAGTTGAATGGGTCT
Source organism: Athene noctua (assembly GCF_965140245.1). NCBI lineage: Eukaryota > Metazoa > Chordata > Aves > Strigiformes > Strigidae > Athene > Athene noctua. The sequence continues at coordinate 34,733,259 of NC_134041.1, forward strand.
TCCTGCAGCAGGTTGCATCGATACAATTCTCAGTGGCAGCAGCCTTTAACAGTCTTCTGAGTTACGATTTCATTGGTTTTACTGCAGTTACAACTCCACAACCAACCATGGGCAGAAGTTCTCAATTTTCTTTTAATTCTTTAGGACTCCACTGGTTTCTGCAACCCTTTTATTTTTTAAGGAAGTGCTTTCTAATGTGGAAGTAAACTAGCTTAAGGCCTCATTAAGCCCTTGCAGGCCTCTCTAGTTAGGAAAATCTAACTAGGTCACAGCAGTGACCTAATGGCCTCACAGAGTCAGCAAGACCCAATTACTGAAGGAGTAAATTATTTGTAAAAGGATGTACTGTCTGGAGCTTCCTTATTTGTTATAATTTCCTATGTCCTCCTACAGTTTTGAGAAAATTGAAGCATATAACCCAAAAGTATATAAAAATTAAGTGCTTTGTGGGACAGAGTTCATATCACCAGAGTCTGTCGCTTTGCTGCTCTCAGTTCTTTCCCATAGCTGCATTAATAAACTGCTTTCAGTTCTGACCTGATCAAAGTCACCTTCCAGTTATTCCGCAGCGTAAATACGATGCAATTTGCAATATAGGTATGCCAAGCAGTGATATAACTTGCTTTATAAACAAGGACTGTTCAGACTCTTTGTTTGGGGACTACCTTTGCTCTTAAGGAGGCCTACATAACTGCAGTTTAACACCGTTCCACCTAATTATTAAATCTGATGAGAATAACACATCTTTTCCGCACAAAAACCTCCTACAGATGTATCCTCTCTTGGGCCTTGCCTAAGGGGTAGCTGGAAGTAATCTTCAGGTAACTTCCTTTTCCTTAAGAATTTTTATAAATATACAAAAATGTGTATTTTACATACTAATATACTTGTAGAGTATTTTAAACACATGAATCGCAAATGTGTTTAATTAGTTGAGCTTTCTCTCTTTATAACCCAGAACTGTGTGTCACATTTTAATTTTTCCCCTTGTGATGTTATTAAATACAACAAAATCTAAATGCTAAATTATAGCAAGATATCTGGCTGCCTTTTCAAAATTAACTTATTCAACATCATAGTGAATCCAGTATGAAATAATAGATTGTTCTATCTTATGAAGGGTTTTTTTGTCTGCAGTTTCCTTTATAATAAGCCCTTAGATTTTTTCCTCTTTCAGGACTCTGAAGACACAAGATCTTATACCCATACTATGAAAGGAGAGACAGAATTTCAGAGGTAAATTCTTGTTCTGTCATTAAATGGAACTACTTAAAAATAAAACAATCACAGGCTTTTTTTAATACTGAATTTAAGACTTCTGTTTGACCTCTTCACGAAATAAAATAATGGTATTTTAACTGATGGCATTTCATTAATGAGGGGGAAGTTTGAGATAGTTGAGAACACAGGATTCAGAATTATTGTTTTTAACTCTAATGTATGCTACTACAGTTCAGGTAAGGTAGGAATTATATCCTTACAACACTGCTGTTATAAAAAGATCAATTTTTTTTTTTTTTCTTGAGCACTGCGTTGTTGGACTGTATTTCACTTTACATGGTTTTTTTTTAGCAAGAAAAGGCTCCAGTGAAGTCTGTAGTATAGTTCTTCATTGAACTTTGTACCTTTAATAGTTTCCTGTAGTCCTGAAATTATTGACTGTGCTTGAAGTAATTGTTTCCAAGGCAAAGAAAGCAAAAGCAATCTTTCACCTCGAGTGTAGCAAATGTAAACAATATTTGGAAACTAATTCATGTAAAGTGAGAATGTTCGCATGAATCCTGAGATGGAAAAGCTTTTGATTGTTTCTTAACCATGACAAAATCTTGTTACTATTGCTGGAGTTGTAAATTGTAGGATGTTTAGCTGCATGTATACATGCTGTTAAACACTGTTTGTTAGTACAGTATGATACAACCATAACACTATGCTTATGCCAAAACTGTCCAGTTTTTTACCTCCCTCCTGACAGTGGCCAGTAGGGCTTGCATAGGAAGGAATATGTGAAACAAGACAAGTACAAAATGATTTTGCCTGTTGTTTACACCCTTCCAGCTTCTAAGAACCAGTTAGGGGTCTCCTAAGTCAGAAGTTGGAGGCCAGTCAGAGCATTTTAATTACCTGTCCTGGTTGAGTTTGTCAGATAGCCTTTACCTCCCTATCATTACTGACAACACTGTTATAGAGTAGGATAGAAGCTTTCTTTGGATATTTTAAACCTACTGTATGATAAAATTATCGAGTACTTTCTCTGCTCTTATAAGAAAGTTTCCTATTCAGTTTTCATATCGTTCATGATTTCTGTAGGATATTACTATATTCCCATCAATCATTCCTTTTCCAAACTTTCCAGTCTGTTTATCCTGCACTGTTTGAATGCTGTGCGGTGTTTGGCACTGTGTGACCAAGCTGAGCTGCTGCACATTTGAATTTTAGGGTAATGCACCTCATGTGCCATTAAACTGCTCTTAAGACTTATCTGTGTGATAAAACGAAACAAAACTTTGTAGGGCATCTCTCAAACCAATAGCTAGTGAATGCAGAAAAAGCTTTTTCTTTATTTTGTAAGCTAAAAAGCTGTGCAGCTAGGCAAAATGTAAGTAGAAAAAATGCTGTATCAAACAATTTTAAAGGACAGATGTTGCTGCAAGTTCCTATTTAAGAACATACCAAACTAGTACACATGCTTAGCTGTAAGTGCTTAAATCAAGGGCAGATTGGGGTTTTTTTTGGTGTTTATTTTTTTGTTCTTTTACATTACCTGAGCTAGATGACAATACTTCTTTTGTTATGTTTCTATAGATTCAAAATAGAGAAAGATGGGCAAGAGAAGAAGCAAGACCAAAGTTCTACCATTTCTCATGGCACTGATGGAAGATCCCAAGGAAAATCTCCAAATAGAAGCAAATCCACAGACAATTCTTTAATCCAAGCTGAAAAGCAAAAGAGAATAGTTATCCAATTTAAAGCCAAAGAAATTAAACACAGGAAAAGTACACGCACTCCTGATGTAGTGACTACTAGCAAAGAAAGTTATAATAAAATTTTTGATGGTACAGAAGGAAAAAGACTCTGGCATAGCTTTGCAGTTCAGAGGCACAAGGCGCTGAAGAAAAAGACAGAGGAAGTTGAACTCTGCAAACTAAAGTTAAAAGCGGAACAAACTACGCTGGAAAAATTTAAGTCATATGTGTATGATTCACGTGTACCACATAAAAAGGCAGATGGATCAAAAAAACGGAGTGAAGATTTCAGAATTCCAAAAAAGTCATCTAACACCTCTACAAAGCCTTTCACCAAGAAGCCAAATACATTATCTAGGACTTGGGAAGAAGAATATGAAGAAGAATATAAGGAGTTTCGTAAGAAAGAACGGCATGGGAATAAACATACACCATCACACTATTCAACACTGCGACGATGGGACTCTTGTAAATGGAAAAAACAGGATTCTGATACCAATGAAGCTACTGGTAATTCAGGGACTGAAGAAAGGGACTTTGAAGCCACAGCATTATGTTTTAAGCAGGTAATGAGAAAACAGTTCTTTTTATTATGCAGGTAGGTGTTTCAGGCTAGTTTCTGAATGGCAGTTTCTATATACATACTGTTTTACAGATTTCAAACAGGATTGTGTTGCCAACTAGCTGGATTTTTCTGATTGCAATGTAAACCACGTTAAAATGTTTTTCTGCTCTGCTAAATGGTTAAACAAACTAGAAGAATAAAAGTCTCGCGTATTAGGGCTGTGTCTGCACGTATGCTTCCATAGCTTTGCTTGGCTGCTGGGCATGTGGAATGCTTCAATTTAGATATAAATCAACAGAAATTTTTTTGAGCTGACATGGTTGTATCATTTCTTGAATGAATAAACTGAACCAATGAAAATTTGACTGCCAAACAGGTTCTCCTTGCTGGCAAAGTGATGCCAGGAGAACGGGTAGATCTGGGACTAAATTTGTACATTTCCTGCAGAACTTCATATTTGGTTGTAATTGTTTTGTTTCTGAGTTCTAGCCTGAACTGCACCTCAACTTTATCTTGAGTGTGGTTACTTTGTTGTTGTTCTCATTTAACATGCCTAGCATTTTTGGAGATTTCAGTTCACGTTACGATAGCATGATCGTTTTGTGCATATGTGAAGATAGTAATTACATGTGGAATCGTTGAGGTTGGAAGGCACCTCTGGAAATTGTCTAGTCCAGCCCTCTTGCTCAAGTAGAGTCAGCTAGAGCAGGTTGCCCAGGTCTGTGGTCCAATCAGGTTTTTGAATATCTCATAAGGATGGAGACTCCACAACCTCTCTGGGCAGCCTGTTTGAGCACCTTCACAAGTGGGGGTTTTAATGTTCAGATGGAATTTGCTGTGCTTCAGTTTGCGCCCATTGCCTCTTGTCCTGGCTCTGGGCACTGCTAAGAGTCTGGTTCCATCTTCTTTACACCCTCCTATCAGGTGTTTATAAACCTGGATAAGACTCCCCCTTCTCTTCTCTAGGCCAAGCAATCCCAGCTGTTTCAGCCTCTTGTATGACATGCCCCAGTCCTTTAATGGTCTTAGCAACCCTTTGTACAATTCACTCCATTAAATTCATGCCTATCTTGTACTGGGAAGCCCAGAGCGAGAATAACATAGTCACAAACCTACAAGACACTGGAAAAACAGACTTACTGTGTAAACCACTATATTTATTTAAAAAGAAGTCTGTCCTTCTAAACCCTGTAGATGCTGCTTCATGGATCTCAAAAATACATTTTCTGTTACCTATTCAGTTTGCTTGGGAATACTCAGTGTTCTCTAAAAAGCACTCTAGAAGACTGATACATGTTCTATTTCTGTTCCTACTTGTTTCTAGAATGTTGAGGTACCATGCATGTCTGCCTCCTACCAAGAAGGTGAGACCATAAAGTCTGTCCAAAAGGTTAGTGATGTACTTGTTTAACACTAAAGAGCTATATTCCAAAACTCTTGACATGAGGATCACTTGTTCCTCAGTCTTCCTTGTTATTCTGTGATGTTGGTATGGGGGTTTTTTAATTCTTTCTACAGAGCCTTGAAGTCTTCCCACCCCTTCAAAACAGTCAGATCCCAGAAACAGACCAAGAGGTTAGTAATGCTTTAATTTAACCCTTCTAAGTTGTATTAAAAACTCAGGGCACTGAGGTTGTGTAGGTGGACAATTTCATGACCTTTCCTAGTATTTTACATTGTTGCCTTATGTCAACATGCTCCACATGTCAAAAAATGTGGAGCATTTTTTTCAAATACTAAACAAACTTGCTAAAGTACGGCTGATTGGGAACTTCCTGAGATGGAAGAATTGCATTTCTGTTATTCTCTGCAATGTAGGGGGCCTTCGTATTTGCTTATATACTCTAGCTATCTTGTTTTCTATCCTCTAACGTTCAAATTGGAAAAGAGATGGGTTTTTAGTAAGAAGCACCTGTCAGGAAATTTGTAGTCAGTGTAGCAAAAAACGGAACAAAGTTTTTGTGTACCAGATAGAAAGCTCATAAACAAATCTTCATTGTAGGCCATATTTTAGACATCTTTTGTGGACTACTTATAGTGGAGGATATGCAGAAGGTCCTCCTTTACATTTGCTGTACCAACTTAAAATTTCTCATGCTGGTTTTTAGTCGGTTTTAACACAACAGCATTAATGTGATGGTATCTTTTTTGGGAACAATTCAGAAGTGATTACTTGCAATTGATTTCATATATGCAAATTTTTATTCATTGTAGATGCAGATAGTTGAAGATTTGCATGTTGCTCGTGTTCAGAAGAGCATGACGCTGTCTGTAGCACAGACTTGTGGAGAACTTACAAGTATGGAAATAGATCTACCAGAACAGGATTTAAATATTTCTGCTGGTATGTCATGATATTCTTTGGTATCTACTTGCAAATAGTTATTGCAGTTGGTTAATGGTCTGAGTAGAGAGTACGCAACTGATTTTTTTTCACAACTGGCTTGGGTTTTTTCTCTTTTTTAAAATTTTTTTTTTTCCCCTCCCAGAGGCCTTCACTTCTGGTCTGAACATATTGGTCGTGATTGACACAAATATAATGATTAGTCACCTTGAGTTTGTCAGATCCCTGAAATCTGAGGATATACCAGGTATGTGAATACATGGTGATAAATAAGACATTTTAAGAAAAAACAGATGTTGTAAGAACTTAAGGCTATGTGAAGAAAAATAAACTCTGGGCTTCTTCAAAAGGCAGCAGGTTTCATATAGAGGCAGAAGGCTCACACTTAAGAGGCTGACTCTTAGGGGAAGTTCAGCTATGCATGTAGAACCCACTATGCTTATACCTACAGAGAATCAATGTTCCCAGGAATGTGCATGAGTTCTTAGAGATAAATAAGTCTTACCTATTGTAAAAACAAACTTTTAAGCATTTAATCCATTACTAACGGTAATGATAGTTTCTAATCTCTTTAGGATTTTCTTTGTAGTCTAAAAAGTCTAAAAACTTTTAAAATCTGATAAGCAGTCATTATTTCTGTCTTGGTAAAGGTCACAGAATTCATGAGATGTGTGAGCAATTTCTCAGGAATTCAGAGTGCAGACTCTGGCTTTAATGTTTGGCTTTAATATATTGTGAAGCTTTTAGTGATTTAATGTTAGCAGGATTGGGATCATGTGTGTCCGTTGTTGGTAGACATATTTGGTATCTATCAGAATACTTAGTGTGCTTTGATGCTTTCAGCTAATGAATACACTTATTCTGGCCACCTGGACGATAACTTTAATAAGGGCATGAGTAATTTTCAGGAATGTGTCAGACTATTTCTCTCTCCCATACTAGGAGTAGTGTTGCATTGGGGTGCCTTTTTTAGAATATTGCATTGGTGTTGCATTGGTATGGGATGCCTTTTTTTTTTTTTTTTTAAGAATATTGCAGGTCCCAGTTTCTTGTCCTGCACCAGACCCATTATGTACAGAAGACTGCTGATTCCTTACCTATTTATTACAAAGCAGATGGATATCAATGCATTTTTTTCAAAATTGTATTCTTATAATGTACATGAGAAAGAAAATGGTTGAAGTATTTGTCATGGGTGGATGTCACAGATGAGTGATTTAGATCACTTAACGAATCACTGTCAGAGGTATTAGTAAAAGGGATTTTAACATGAATTTGTAAAAGTACGACTTAACAAAGTTTGGTAGTAAATGTGACAGTGGTTTAACAAGATTCAAAGACAAGGTTCACTTGATATTTACTGCATAGAGGACAGAGTCAGACAAAACTGTCAGGGAGACCCTCCTGTTGAGTCATGAGGTTCAGACTTGCTTTTAAACCCTTGCTTTTAAACCCTTGCTTCCTAAACTCCTTCTTAGAGGAGTGTACGTGCAGCTGATTCCATTCCTAGTCCCAGATTTGCACAATGGTTTGCATCTAATAGAAAATTACAAATGGTAAGGAAAACCATCTGTTGAGTTACTACATCGATTAATGTTGTGGAGGCTTGCAAAATTAACTTAGGTAGGTTTTATAAGCTCTAAGGAATTGTGTTCTAATCAAAAATCATTTAATACTTCGACAATATCAGCAAACCACAGGCTCAGGATGTAAGATAGGTTAATTACTGCCTGACCAATTTAAGAATTCTCAAGTTTTAGAAACAGTGACCCAAAATGTGCAAATCACTCACCTGATTTGCTGATGAGGGCTTTCAATCTTGAGGAGTTACCTCAGGCAACATCCCAACCCAAGGAGAGAGTCCCCGACTGCAGATGTGTGCTCCAAGGAGGACTGGTGCCATTTCTCCTCCGGAGGGACTCCATTTGTATCCTAGTTGATTCTGATCTGTGATCAAAATATGGTCACATTTGTCCACGTTGGCTGAGGGTCTGAGCCTTCGACCAAAGTGTGTGTCTAACAATAGCCAGCTGTGCAACCCTGTTGTGACCAAAATCAGCAGATGTTGTGGTTATCTGAGTCTGTCCAAAGTCAGCAGATATTTGTTAGAACTAGCAGATATTTTTATATTTCGCTGGAGACCAAATTCAGCAGATGTTTTTATATTTCACCGGAGTTAGCAAATCTGGTGGCTCAACAGTCTTTCATCAGGGGTGGGTGCACCTGCCACAGTGGACCAAGAGGACAGTCATTACATTTCTGATTTACCATGTATTTCATATATAATAGTTTTAAAATTCAGACCCTACTTACATACGAATAAATCCATGGGGCAATATCCATACTTCCTGTTCCTGGCGTGGAATGCTGGTTGTCAGTTAGCGCAAACCGTTGCTCTGTTTATTTGATGACTATCATGGCATAGTGACTGTTGTGGTCATTCAGGTATTTTCAGACTGTTATTTCAGCTGCTGTTACCTTGCTTCAACATCTTACAGTGAGTGTGTGACAAGATGATAATTGCTGTAAATTTATAATATTGCTATACACTGTTGTCAAAGTATTCTGTTGATTAAAATTGTCTTCCTTTCATTCGCCTAATGTTGTCATTTTTACACAGTACCAACGTAATGCCAGTTTGAGGTTAGGTTAGAGGGAACTTGGCCTTTTCAGTTTATTTTTTAATGCTAGATACTCTTGAGCATGGAATGTGAAAACTGCTGGCAGGATAGATATGTGAACTTAACTTTTAATTCAAATATCATATTTATCTATCTGTAGTAGTTTTCATGGCTCTTCACAATGTCTTTCTTTTGTGGTTGTGTTCTTTTTTTTCTTTTCATTCCAGGTGTTGGCAAACTTGCATTAATAATTCCCTGGGTCGTTCTACAAGAGTTGGACAACTTGAAGAAGGGGAAGATGTTGCAGCATGTTCGGGACAAAGCTATCCCTGCAGTCCAGTTCATCTACATGTGTCTCAAAAAACAAGATTCAAAATTGTGGGGGCAATCCATGCAGCTTGCTTCTCAAAAAATATGTAATATGTTTGCGATTAGTTTGTTTTGGGTACTTAATCCTTGCAGTTCACCTAGTGTGAACCTTAGCACTAGATTTTTTGTTTACTACAGTCTTCACTCTAATTAAAATTAGCTAATAGTTTACAGCAGCCTTCGGAGCCTATCCAAGGATGCAAATACCTTATTCAGATTAGTGCTTTGTTCACTATTGTTTTGTCAATTGTTTCTCACTTTTAGCTACATCTGTTGCTAAGTGGGGGATTACTTAATGAAAATTCATCTAGTTACTTCTACCTATGAGCTAAGGATATGTTGTGTGCTTTTATTTTTCACTCAGTCATCACAAAATCTAATATAGTCAAATTTCTGTGTGTCTCACTTGACATTTTCTGGCAAACCATAGTGGTTTGAGTGGAGTAGTACCTAAGAATTCAAAGCTCAAATTTGTGTTTGGATTACACTTCTGTGTCATTGTTTGGGGAGTATTAAATTTAAAAACAGTTCCATGACAACACTGAGGTATTTCTTAAGTTGAGTTACTTCTGAACATGTCAGCACTGTCTTAACTAAATTTGCAGATGGCCTGAGTGACGAGAACAATGATGATCGTGTTTTACAATGTTGTCTTCAGTATCAGAACCTCTTTCCTCAAGCTGTTGTCATACTCTGCACGTGAGTTCCTGTGTGGTTTTAGGTCTCTGAATAGGTCTAAGTTAGACTCATGCTAAATACGCTATTTTCCAATCATACTGTAAAATGAGGAGCTGTGTCTGAAGTAAGCTTTTTGAAGAGCAATTACCCTCTTAAAAGCTAGAGTAGAAGGATATAATAAAACAAAGATTGTAGACTTAATCATCTTTATGTGCTTGAGGCCTGAAGTAGAATTAATGTTAATCAATATTCAATTTTAAGACTTTTTGAAGCATAGCTTTCTGAGATTTTACTTCGCTTTCTCATAAAAAGTGTTACCGGACTTAAAAATAGGAAAAAAAAAAATCATTAATGATTGAGATCCAGTTACTTTGTTTCTGCTCACCTGTTTTGTAACAGTGATAAATATTGTCAGGGGTTAATCTTAGAGGGAAGGCAGAGATAGATTTGCCTCTCTGGTTTGGGGAGGATGAGAGGCATTGAAGGTTGATCTTGGAGGGTGGAGATAGGTTTGCCTTTGTTTTGTGAGGATAACAGCTGACTTCTGAGTATTGATTCTCAATTTTATACAAGACACATGAAACTAGTTTTTTAAAGGGCTAATATTCCTTGATGAGTACTGTAAACAGCTTGCTTTGGTCTTTGCTAGAACCATTTCCTACACAGTTTCCGTAAGTGGAGTTAAGACAGCAGGCATCAGTTGGTTTGTTTAAGTTGACGTGTGGAGTGGGTTGCTGCTGAAAATACTCTTTCAATCACAATATTGGTAGGGCTGTTGATAATAATTTTGGGTTTCTCTGAGTAAAGAACAAGAGGTGACTTCAGAAGTGCTTTTCATCTGAAAATCTATTTATCTTTTATCGATATAAGCAATGGGAATTTTTGAGAAAATACTAGGAGCCAACTTTGTACTGCATCTTTATAGTAGTTCTGCTGAAGCTGTGTGTACGTCAGGGTGGCATCTGAGGCAATGATTTGGCTAGCAGAACAATAAAAAGGTGTAGAAAATGAGAATTTATTATAACAAATAAGAAACTATTGTCTTGGAATTATTTCCTTGTTTGCATTCTGAGATCATAGCAACTAGGCGTCATTGCTGTAGTATTTATAGCTGTTTTTTTCTTAAAGCAAACCTAGAACCTGAAACATTTTTCAGTATGTTTCTTTTTTTTTTTCAGAATAGATGCTTTACTTAATTTTCTGGTTTGATTTTTTGAACTGCTTCTAAATGCTTGAGAAAAAAAACTTCATATATAATGCTCAGGAAATAGGCTTACCAAAGACAGTTTTTCAGTGTGTTGCTTTTATTATGTACTATGTAGTAATACCAGTTTTATGTCAATAATTAATTCTCTTTTCCTAGGGATGATAAAAATTTATGTAATAAAGCCATTGTGAGTGAGGTCAAGGCATTCTGCAAAGCTGATCTGGTTACTGCTCTACAGAATCTGAACGTAAACAGACACCAGAACTGTGGTGAGCTACAACAGTCAAAATGCGATAAATTTGTTTAATGTGCATGTATACATCTGCTGTTTTTTGAGACCTATAGCAATCAGTGTAGGAGCGGGAGAATAGTTTCTACTATAACTTAAGCTTTCATATACTTTAAATTCTTAGGAATGCTTTTTGTTTGGATCAGATTTATTTTTTTCAAAGGTTTTCTGAAAGTTTGAGACCTTTATTAAAGCATCTGTCTCTTAGAGTTCTAGGAGATTCAAATAGGACACATTTTTGTTTTCTAGAAAGAAAAACAGAATGCATTTCCTGTGTTTATCGTAATTTAAAAGGTATCCTGAATGTTTTAGGACTGAGAAGGGGCTTTTCCAGTTGAGCCAGTTTGGGTCCTATTCTTAGTAATCGTAAAATTCAATATGCTGAGATCACTCCTTAGGTTTTATGCTAATACTTCTACTTTCATCCCAGACAGTAGAACTTGATTCTTGGCTTCCCTGTTCATATTTCCAAAGATACAAATACCGCTTACAGTATTAAGAAGTGATCTTCTTATACTTGCTAACAACCCCCCAGGCTGGTATAATCTAAGTTATTTAAGGAAAAAAGAAATGTGGAGTAAGATCACAAATTAATAATGCTCTGGAGAAATTAATCTTCTTGGTTAGTAGCTCATAATTAAAAACATCCACAGTACAAGTGGGTATAACTAGAAATACTTGACACCTAATCAGATGTAGTCCATCTGCTTTATAACATAAAGTGCAGTCTGTCTTTATTTATGGGGCAGGTTATTTGTGTACTAATACAAGTTAGGTATAGAAATAGTTACAATAAGTAACTGTTATTGTCGTTGGTTTGACAGATACAGAATTCAAGAAAACAGAAGGAGGTGATGTTGGTCCTACTGCACGATTCCCAAATATACTTCCAGACCTTGAAAAGAACTTAGGAGAAGCTTTATCTTGTATTTTGGAGACTGAAATGAAAATTGCATTTGGAAACCTATGGATGGAGGTGGTTTCTTATGTTATCTTCATATTTCAAGTATTAAGAGGTTTAAATGTCCTTGGTATTTTAATCATATTAGTACCTGTGCTGAGATAGATAGCCAAGTCATGTGGTTCATTAACAGTAAACAGTTCAGTGTTCAGTTTAACTATTTCATATTATAACCAGGTTATACTATTTGGCAGTATATAGTCTTTTAATAATTATGGTAACAGAGATGCTGGCTGCTCAGTGTGAATTTTCAGAAGTTTCTGTGTTGCCTTAAATTTCTATTTTGTCTTTTCTAGTATGGTTAAATCACTGCATTGTGAAGACATCCCTCAAGAAATTTATTCCATCGTGGTTTAGATAATGTTGAGGCACTGTTCTTGCAGGCGCTTCTTTCCCATCAGAACAGAGCCTTTTAGACACTATGTGGATAAAATCGCTCTTGGCTACACTGGTTACAATGTAGATACAGAATTACAATGATGTTATTGAGAACCTCAAACACTCAGTTTTTCAAAAGTATTGTTAGCAGAAAATAATTACTCATGTACAAGGCACTTTCAAATCATCCATTCTTTATTTTTTAGATCCTATTTTATAGCTGGTAAGGGTTAGTTTGAAGTTTAAATTTATTGCAGATAAACCTATGTGGTTTTCAAAAATTAAAAACCAGTATCATTTGTGTGGGATGACTGTAGTCCCACAAGATAGAGCTTTGATTAGCTGTTAAGGTTTAGGCACTTCTAATTAACTTAGTTGATTCCTGTTAACATCTTTCCAAACTCTGGTTTCGCATGGTAGTAATAAATTTCAATTTTATTGCAAAATGCACGTATTACTTCATTTATATATAGTCGCATCTGGGAAAACTGTTTATTTTTGCTTTTTTAACAATACTGGAAAATCAAAGGCATACTTACTGTTGTTCTGGCTTTTGTACACAAGTAATACATTAAATCATTTCAAGGGATAATTAAAGACTATTTGGAATGTTTGACGAAAGGGGAACCAAAAATCATGAAAAAGTTGAAAGATTATTATTGTACACTGAACGCTTCTACATGAGCATCTGTTTAACCCAAATGAAATATTTTTTAATAAACTTGTTAAATCTGAGTATGGCCTTATTTCTGAGGAATCATTGGAATTCTACTCCAACAAGCACAAACCATAACATTATTGAAGAATAGAGCAGTTGTGAAATGTATCGGAATATGTCTGTATGAAAGTCAGTCTTTGAATTTATAACATATTATCTTTCAGATACTGTATCTGAAGCCACCATGGACATTAGCAAACTTGCTGAAGTGTTATAAAAAACATTGGATGGCTGTTTTTGGTTATGTTGTGCCAAGGAGTTTACTTTCAGCCATTGAATGTCTCGATAAACACCTTTGTACAGGTGAGAATCTCTGAGAGTGATTAATTAACTTGTAAAAAGCCTCACTGTTCTGGTTTTACTAGTTACAGAAGTAGATAACTTTGAAAAGGCATGTACCCTGTATGTTTAAATAGTAACGTGTTCTATGCTCTTCTGATCTCTTATTTCAGTTTAAGATTATCCAAATGGAGCCATACCTTGGACAGTCTTATCTATTTTTGTATTGATCCACAATTTATTCCTCAGATGAGTGGCAGAATTCCAGCACTGTTTTTGTAGCCTTAAAGCCAAAATTGAGTTGAAATTGATGAGCTATGGATTACATTTTAAAAGGAGAAAAAGGAAGCTTGTGTCGAGATCAAGTCTGTCCAGTCTGTGGTCCCAGATAGCCTAAATATCACCTGTAAAAATAATGAAAATTATTTTGGAAATGTTTCTTTCTTTTTTTTTTTTTTTTTTTAAATTCAGGATTCTAATGTTTTTTTTCTATTTTTTTTATACAAAGACAATAAAAGCAAATGTATGGACACTGTCAGGTGTGTAGGAATCTTTCACACATCTCTATATACCTGCACAAATTGGGGAAAAACATTTTAATGAATATATATATGTTAATGGTCACCAGAGTCTCTGAACTATTTTTAAAAAGCAAGTAATCTTTCTCCCTCCTATGCCACCATGTTATGTGTAGCCAAATTATCTGCATTTGCCAAATAAATTATGGAGAAGACTGCTTAATGTGGTAGATGAGGGTAGGGAGTTTTGTTTTCAAAAAAAGCCCACAAAAAGCCCCCAAGCCCATTTAATTTATTTAAAAACGTCTTTAAGAGTATGATTTTAACACATATACCTCTTTTGGGATATTGCTGTTCTGCAGAATAATTTTAGGTATGCCAGTTGATCTTCTAGATCCTGGAATAATTGGAAGACTTGATTAAGAAATGAGAAATTTTGACCTGACATGTTTCTCCTGAGACTGTTTTATCTAATGTTTCTGAACCATTTTCAAGGCTTTGCTTCATTTAATTCAGATATTTGAATATCATATTTGCCTCCTAAGATTGATAACTCCTAGCATCTAATACTTTTTTTTTCCATATTAATGTCTAAATATCAGGTAAACCAATTGACACCTCAATGGTGTGTATTTTGCTCCAGGAATCAAAAAAAATACTCCATGCTTTCAGCTCAAGGTCAGACTATAATGGTGTACTTCCTCAGGCTTATGCTGAAGTGAATAAGCTATACCAAACATTTACAGAGGTAAGAGGAGCTCTAGTATTTGTTCACCTAACATCATCTTGAAGTTGCTCCGTGTTCATATTAAAAATTTGGCTTAGATTTATAAATTGTTCTCAATAATTTCAACAAATTATTGCTGTAAATCTTGTTGCTAGAGTGTTTTCAAAATTAATAGACCTCAAATTTAACTTTTATTTTCATGTAGCAAATTTCTGCCCTTATATATGTGCTTGGTAGACTTTTTTTTAATTCCCCTAATATGAAGGTGTTAGTATCGGGATAGTAATTGAAAAACATCATTTAGCTGCTTTCAGGAAAAATATCCTAGTTTTCTATTGCATTTGTAGCGGATTGAAAAGGGCCTTAAAGATTAAAATTGTTGTTTCTACTTCTGATATTGATCCAATACTGCTATTCCTAGGTGTGCTGTTTCAGCTTTCATTGTCTTAGTAGCTCTGGTGCTATATGTGAAGAAAGGACTCACTTGTATCATGCTTTGTGATAATTAATGGGGGGTGTCTTGACACCTTTTGTGTCTTGAGAAATATGTCTTTACTTGCAGCTTATCTCTTGAGTTGCTGTGGAAGAAATTTCAGTGTCTTGCTTTGTGGTTACTGTATGTAATGGCATAAAATGGAATAATGAGCATGGATAACTTGAAGCATTTCTATATATGGGAAAGAATACAGGTCAGAATATCTGTAAAAAGTTCTTTTCAGTTTTGGAGAAAGCTGAAGGGGGAAGGAAGAAGGTGGTCAAGGAGAAAAAAGATGATCTGGGGGGTCTTCATTGTCTACTGTGCTGTCGCTTCTGTGTGTTGTTGTCAGCCACTTGGCCCACAGTTCTGTGAACGGTGCTGCCATAAGAAGCAGACTTTCTGTCTGAAAAATTGTTTTCTCCTGCCCTTGTCCTGACAGGTGTTTGACTTCCCAGAGAACTGCCCTTATACAGCCCAGGTTGTGCCAGATCAGTTTCAGTTTAACCTGGACACGTTTTCTGAACCATTTCACTAAATGAGTAGATGAATACTTTGTGCTGTTGCAGAGGACAGTGTGCCATCCAGCCGTGGGATAGGGAGTAAGAGTAAGAAGCAGTTCTCGTTTATATCAGCTTACCATGCCTGCAAAGCTTTGGTATAGGGTTTCCCTTTGCTTCAGTTTCCCCTCTGTAAAAATACCAATATATATAGAAGAAAGACTGAGAGATGCTTTAGAGACAGAGACTAGAATAAAGGTGGCTATGACTAGAAGAGTTTGGCCTTGCTTTTTTGAGCATTGCTTTAAAAAAAATGTAGAAGTGTTCAACTTTTCTTAAGTTAGGAACCAAATACATTCATTATTTGTTTGCTAAACTGTTTTATAAGGTGAGGTCAGACAGTGAGCAGGATTTATCAGAAGACATCATGGTTCTTTCAGAAAATGCTGTGTGTGAAAAAATGGAAGCAATGACACCAAATCTGCAAAGCTCTGAAGAAAAAAAGCCACATCCAAGCTTTCATGTAGCTCAAGAAAACAGGCATCAGGAAATCTGGTCAGTCCTTGAAGGTGTATGGAATACAATAAACTTGTACAGGTACGGTGTGCTAAAGAAGTTCACACTACATAACTTTACATAATTTTCAAACAAATGCACTTTAAAAATTGCTTTTTTTCCCTATTTTAGAGAAGAAGCTATTAGTAATTAATGAAAATTGACAATAAAAAAATCATACAACTTGTCAGTCAAAGAAGTTAGGAGCATGCAAATTGTTCTGTGTATGCAGTTAGTGATCTGTCTAGTCTACTGCTCTTTTTCTGGACAGTGGCTGAAATATGTTGCTTTAGAGAATAGTGTTGAAAATGCTGTACAAGCCACAAATGTTGGACATCCATGGAAATCTCATCTTTATCCATAAAAAAGAGGCATTCAAGTTCTAAGTTTTGATATGGTTATTTTCTTTTCAAATCATGTGAAGGTATACTAGCTTATGCAATATTATTTACTTTTTTAACCTTTAATCAATCTGAAATACAATATATTTTCATGTTAAGCAAAATCATTCACTCTAAAATGCAAATGCAGAATCTAGTGATGAATTCCCTTTCTCATATAAACTCATAATTGCGGGAAATTACGCCCCCTCTCCACCTAGATGTTTTACCAGTGTTATTATTTCAGTTATTTTTGAAAAATCTGCTTGAAAGTCACTGAGACACCATTCTTTTGGATGTTATCACAAAATCTAAATAGAAGCTGTGTTTTCTTTTTGTAGTCTTAATCTAAAATCTCTTCAAAGGAGAGACTCAGTTATGTCAAGCACAAAGGAACTTCACTTTTGGTGGTCTGTTAAGGACTTGCCTAATAAACAGTTATGATGATAATGCACCAACATACTCCTTGTGTCTTATACCAGTGCAGATCAGTCTGAATTGAAGCTGGTTAGGAGTTGGCTTGGTGTGGTGTTGAGATCAGCTGAGGATATGCACCAGAGAACAGTCTCAGTGTTGGGATAGGAATCATGAACTTGAAGTTTTCGTGTAGGCCTCGAGGAAAGACTCCTTCAGGTGTACCACTTTATAATGAAAATGCAACAGAACTGTTGGCTCTTGTCACCTATAAAGGACCATGCTGTGAAAAGAGGATGAAGTTTAAGAATCAAAGGTCACTTTGAACTCTTCTTGCTCATGTCAAGAAAATACTACTTACCTTGTAGCTGTGGGGGTAATTCTTCATGAGTGCACTGCAGCTCATTGTCCCAACACAGCCATTGCAGGGGAGATGTCAAGCACAGTCCATTAAATCTGGAAAGTGAAACTGCTTGTAAAATTGATGGAAAGTATACTTTACTTTGCTTCTTTGACCTAACAATTAGCTTCTGAGAGGCTTACTCAGGGCGTGCATGAAGAGACTGTTGTGTTCACAAGTGAAGTTTAATGATAAATCTACTTATTTAAAAGGCAAAATACTTTTATAGAATATAGATGCCAAGGAAAATTTTAAATGGCAAAGTACAATTGTATGGCATGGTCTTTCTACCATTTATTCTAAGGCTATTTTACCTAACACGGTTTTTAGTATGGATTTACACTTGACCTTGTGGGGGTTTTTTAATAGTCAAGATACAGTGCATACAATAGATGCCTGGGTTTCTCTGAATTTTGAGGATTTTTATTAACTGCTCTTCAACTACTCTTCTTTGTTTCTTTTTAATATTAGTATTGAAATTTTCCAAAAGTTGGACCCCAACACAGTAACTATGACTGCAAAGTCTTCATTTGAAGAAGCTTTTTTAGGTCTGCAGAAACTGTTGGCAGCTGTGAATGATATCCATGAAGGAATTAGTAGGTAAGTGTTTAAGCTAGTCATAAAAGCTAGTGATAGTAAATCACCTAAAGGCATAAAAGTCACTGACATCTTTTGATGCCAGTCACTGACATCTTTTGATGCCAAACTACAGTTTATTATTTGTGCTTAGTTACATGATTTTCATTAAAAATCTTGGTATGAAGGCTACCTAGAACTATTTCTTCATAACAAAAGAATAAGGAACTGTTGCAGTGATTCAGATCTCTTGAGTGAATTTTCTTTTTTACGACTTGGAATTTGTTTTCTGGTGTTAGAAGATGAGCCACTCGCCTCTGCTCAAAGTGTAACCAGAGCTGTGACATGATTAACTAATACATTACCTCTGACGGCAAGAACTCTGAATAATTCAGAACATTTGTTTTTCAAATGTGAGGCCCTCTGGAATTGGGGGCAAATCCCTGATATAGTGAAGGATGCAGAGTTTTGGTACCTCAGTGTTGCCAATTCTAGAGTATTCTTTGAGTCAAAACCTGTATTGTAGCAGTAACAATGACAATCAGTCAGCTGGACTCTCAGTTTAGGAAGGGTAATATTCCCTCTGTCTTAGCTTAGTCTTTTTTTTCTAGCAATGAAGTTTATTCACCAGCAGGAACAGCCACAGAAAAATGCTTTAAATTGTCACTTTGACAGTTGGGAGTTCCTCAGTTTCCTTCTGACTTTAAAGAGTGTTTGAAGGAACTGGTTTGTGACTGTGGTTAAAGTTCTTGGTAACTGCCGTGAGCATCCTAAAGTGTTAGGGGTGTGAATCTGAATGGCTGAAGCTATTTGATTTGGGAAAACACTACCACTTTGCACACTTTTTTTGCATAGTATCGATGCAAATAGGTTAGAAGACTGTGAAATAGATGCATCCAACGATTGGGCTTGTCCTGTACAGTAACAATCTGTCTTTTAAGTGTTGAGGTCTATTACATTTCTACTGTATACTGTTACAGCTTTGTTAGATTACCTAATAGACATATAATTTTTTTCAAGAAGTACTTTTTCTATCATTATACCATAGCAGTGAGCTTTTAAACTTGCATTATCAGTACTTAGCCAGGTTCATTTCCGTCTTTTCTGAAGGCTCACAGTCCTTATGCTATAGTTACCACAACAGTCTTGCCAAATGTGGGCATATGGTTGTCCCAGTTGTAAAGCGTGAGGTCTGACCTGTCAAGGCACTTCAAAAGTTTGGAGCTCTGTCACTTGGAACTTAAGTTAGTTTTCATCTGTAACTGCTAGGGTATTTTTTTTTTTTTTAATAAAAATTATGATAGAATCATGCAAACATTTGTTTCACTTGTCACCACTTCCAAATAAGTTTTTGTTGCTTTTTTTCATTACAGTCAAAAGAATGTTTCTTTAAAGTGTTTCACTAAAATATATATTCTGTGGTCCTAAACAAGCTTCAAAGGTACATTAATATGAAAAAGTGTGTTCATGTGAGCATAAAAGGTCATCCCTGCATCAGCACTATTATAGCCTAAGTTTTAGGTCTGATTTTTTTTTTTTTTTTTTCCCTGTATAGCACACTGATAGTGGGATAAATCCTTTCAGAAAATTGTTGTCTTTTAAAGATAAATGGTCTAAGTATTATGGAAGTAGAAACAGAAAAATATGGGTAGAAATGTGAGCTAGAGCAGCTTGATGGTAATTGATTTGATTTCATTGCTGATCTTTTTTTTCCTCTAAAGAAGTTGTTTTAATAAAGCAGGTTACTGCTAAACTTGGTTCTTTTTATTCCAGTCCTAAAGTTTTTGAAAGAAATCCTGTGGTATCAGTTTATATATGTGGTGGATGACATATAATGGGAACATGGTGCTTCAGGATTGTTCTGTGTTAAAGAGGTGTTTCATTAAAACTTTGTGTGGCAATAACAAAAGACATTTAGTATTTCTTTTAGTGAAAGCTACTTATGTCCTGTATTTCCATTTATGGGAGAACTCTGTAAAAATACACAGGTCTAACAAGATGTCAGAGAAATCTGTTTTACAAAATATCTACTTTCTTGATTAGAGCCATTAGAATATCTGGAGCAAAGATAAACAGAATTCCGTCATTTGACTTTATTTGAAACGGAGAGGCTATTTTCCGTTCCACGTGATTACCATGGCACTCAATACCATTGATGAAATGGCTTTAAAAATTCTTTTCATATTTTTAATCTTTTTTTTTCCAACCACTAAACTGAAAGACACTATTTATGCATCCAGGATGACTCTCAGAGTGGAGTAATTTTCCTGCACGGTTGTGTTTGGGAAATGCCTGCTCCGAGTTTGTTCTGCAGATTTGCAGTAGGGGGCATCGTGGAGCAAGAAATTCAGAGGGACTGTAACGTGTCATCTTCTCTTTTAGTCTCGAGTCTAGGTATTTAAGTTAGTTTGAGACTTCTGAATAGGTTTTCCAAAGAGTCAGAAGCCATATTTATGAATCCTTGTAGGTTTTTGTGTTTTACAGAGTATTGAAACAAGCAGTCTGAAGTTTTCAAAAGTGAGAGGGAGGCTCATTTTGCTTAGGTCACTCAGCCTTTCTAAAACTGAACTTGGAGTATATTTATTTTTCTTCATTTAAAAAAAAAATCCTTTCAGTGACGTACAGTTAATATAATGGTGTGATTGCAGAAAAGAAGGCATGTGGAGAAAAAGTAGTGAAAAAGTTCTAGCTTGAATATATGGAGGTAATACAGCTTTTAGTGATAAAATACAAGTTTTTTCTGTGTTACCTTCTATTCCTTTCAGAACAAAGAGGAAACTGTCTTGTGCAAGTCTGGAAATTTTACAAATAAGTTATATTGAAAGTTCAACTGCATTAAAAGTTCAGTTTTTCAGATTGTTAAAAACGATTAGAAAAGCAGAATCACAGTTCTTGAGATCAATGTATGGAATGGTACCCTTCTTCATTAAAAACCAACTACACCTGTGGCATTATTACAGCTATTCAGACTTAATGACCAGAAATCTGTTTGACATACAGATATCAAAAAAAAAAAAAACCCCTGACCTGTTTCATGGAAGAGGTCTTATTAACAGCTTTCACCCTATTTTTGTAACTTTTGTCACACCGTACAGATTTTTAATTTTATCTTTGCTTCTTCCTCAAACAACATTAGTAGCACAATGGTATTTATACTGCAGAATACTGCATGCCATAAATGTTTTACAGTACTTAAGCTCTAAAATGAAGACAGTAACTAGTATGGTTAGCAACTGGGGATAACCAATGTGCTTATTTTGGCAGTAGGAATGTATTTAGACAAGTTATGTGTTAGTTTTCTCATCAAATATAGCTGATCCTTGCAGCCACTGTTTTATCAATGTGTTCCTGAGATTTACTCATTTGAAAAGTGAGTATGAAACTCATTACCTATTTTCTACTTTTCACAGCAGAGGGTATTACTTATGTTGATGTATACTGCATTGACTAGCAATGATAAAAGATTATTAAACACCTGAAACTGATGCTTTAAGTCAAACTGTAAACCCATGTGTTTTTAAATAATTTTGAATTGAATAATATTTCTGAATGTTTTCAGTGATGGTTTACTCTTTTGTTTGTGTTGGGTATTATTTGGAACCAGTTAACTAGGGGACCTAATTTTAAGTCTCTTAAATCTTTAAAATAAAATAATTATCTTCAAAAATCTTTAAAATAATTTCTTGGTTTTCAAGTAGCTCTTGAAAGTTTGATTTTTGTTTTGTTTTGTTTTTTGATTTATTTAGGTGAAACCTGAAATGTTCTTGGCCAACTGAAGGAGAACAGTTAAATTACTTCTAATGTAAATTTCAGCTTCAGAGTGCTGGGCTTTGTGTGGTTTTCCAAAGTAAACAGAATTTACTATGCATGAGGCATGGGTGTTGGAAGTACTGCACTTAAACATCATACAACACAGGGCATGGGTCCTGCTTCCTTTTCTTAGTGGCAGCTGTGGCTAATGGTGCTGCCCACCAGCTGTCTTCTGACCTCTGGAGAAGAGATGTACCCATTTGTGTAACTCACAAATTGTGAGCAAGAGGAGGATTTACCACCTCCTCCATGGAGCGCTTTGACCGCATGTAGTCAGACTGGCACAGCTGAGAGCAGGATTATGGTTGGATGAGCCACAGGGCATCTTGTGGAGAGATGGTGTAGGTAGAAATGTCCCTCCCCAGGGGTCAGCACTAGTGTGGAAACATCCCCTTGGTTACTAAGAAAATGACCACTTTATATCAGTAATAGCATTTTCAAAGCTTATCTTTCTGCAGTATTGTATCCTTTAATTATCATGTCTGATATAGTTGACAATGTGCAGTATCTGACAAAAGGTTTTCTCCTAGTTCTAGTGTTTGCTTTCCTACATTGATTCTTTGCCATCTCCTATTACATTCAAATTTACCTACAGCCTTCTCTGCTGCCAGGGTCCAAATTTGTCCTTCACCTTTCTGCCCATTTTTAATGAGAGCTGTAAGAAATTAAAAAGTTTCAAGACCTCGGCCTCTGTCAAATACAGCTGAAGTTGCCCAGTGCTTAACAAGGTGCAGGGCAGAGGTGATGCTGTGGCAGCTGCTTAAGTCTTGTTGCCTTTAAAGCAGCCTAAAAAGCAGAAAATTTTGAATAAATGAGTTAGTGTTGTAAAAGCCATGGCCCCTTCTGACCTTCTAAAGTGAGAGAATAGGCGTCTAGGCAAAGTGGCACGAGGATCTGACATCTGAAGTACTTCCGCAATAAAAGAAGGCATGAGCTTGATTTTCTTCTGGGAAAAATCCCCTTAATTTCCCAATAGGTTGATGCTGAACAAAACTCTGGCCTGTGTTGGTCATTGTAACACCAGTTTGAGGCCCTTACTGCAGTGCAGTATGATGAGGAATTGTTAATAAGCCACAGAGAAGTTTTGTTTTCCCATTTCTCATCTTTTTTGATTCCCTGAAATTCTGACAGTGAGGATAAATAGGGATTTTAATGGGTTATGTTGACTCTTACACAATTAAGTCATACACCTTTTTGATTAACTGCACAGGTTTATTGAATTGGTTAGTGCTTTATGACAGTCTTACCGCCACAGGTGATTACATAGAACTGTTAAAGAGGAATGGCTCAGTGTGACAAACACGGAGGTACAGAGGATTGGCCAGGTTGAGAGCAATTACCATGTAGTCTCATAGGACTTTTATCCATGTGATTTAGGAGTCATTGCTCAGAATTTTAGTGTTTGAGAGCAGCTAACAGGCTGACCTGCTTTCACTGCCAGATTGTCTTGTGGGTTGGTTGGGTTTTTTTCCTTCTATTTGGTAAGTTAATTTTCAGATTCTTTCTAAATAGGCTTTGTTTGTTTCCCAGGTCTCTGTGCGCAAGGGAGGAACCCCATTGTGAGCTATCTCCTATCTGTTCCCATTTTTGATTACTGTATCTCACACTCTGTGCATGCATGTGGCATCAGATGAGTGACAGGACAGTAGGTAAAGAAACATTCTAAGTGGTTTGGGAGGCCCTATTGCTTATGAGATAGAAATCACTAAAGTCTGACTCTCTCCTTTTTCCATTCTGCCCCTAGAACAATATGTAACCTTCGTTTTATAGCTGGTACCCTTAGTCCCTTTTATTGTCGTTCTATGACACACTTCTCTCTACTTTATATACCAGATTTTTTTCAGAAAACTGCGTAGAACCATACTGTAGTTGTTAGCTTGATCAACAAATTGCATTTTAGTGGCAATCCAGCACCCTTGCTGACACCTGCTCAGAGCATGTTTGAATTAATTAACAGCTGAAGTACATACATAGCGTGGAATTGTTTGTAGTTTAGTTTTGTATGGCTGTGCTGATAGGAAGGACAAAGTGATTCAGTGGATTTCCACCCTCTGCTTTTGAAGTATGTATGATGTCACATTGAGAGAGAAGAAAAAGCAGTGGTTAAGATCGCAGTGCTCACAGTACTGAGATTCAGATTGCTCGTTAGAAGAGTTTTACATAAGAGCCCATTTGCTTCATGTATTATTAATTTAGAGGGAGTTCTCTGGACATAGTTCTATAGCTGAGGCAGATTTTTTTCATTGAGAAAATTTGATGAAAATGAGATCAACTTGATTTAATAGAGTAATAGATGCAGAATTGATGTGCATACAAACATGTCCAGATTTCCCAATGTACAACTTCTCTTAGAAATTTCTGTTTTCTGTAACACAGAATGGTGGCTACAGGAGATGAACATAAGAATAAAACCAGTAGACAGCACCAGTTGTATGGAATCACTGCCCTGCAGACAGGAACATGTTAGTTTTCTACAGAAAAATATATTCCAAGACTGAAGCTTGTATCCCAGTTCCTATTTAGTTGAAAACAGCAATAAGCATGTTTTATGAATGCTGACCTGTTAAGAATTTGTGGAGGAAGTTACGGTGCAAGCTCTTCTCTCACCAACTTCTTTTCAGTACAGTACTCTGTGTGTAGCAGTGCTTCTTCCTTGAAAACAACAAATGTCTTTTATTTGGAGATACTAGAAAGCTTTGAGCCAAATGTCAGACTTCTCATTTTATGTCTCAAACCCAGAAGCAACTGTTGTCATAATCCGAGCAAATACTATAAAATAAGTTACAGGATTTAATGCGAAGTTACTTGTATGCTTAATTACACATTTTACTCTGTTTTTTTTGAAAAAACTCTTTGTACATCCACCTGGGGTCTGATAACTTATGGTGTGCGAAACTGATAAAGTTAACAGTTTGCTAGGATGCTTTGGTCAGCAGTACAAAAATAAGTATGTTTTTCAATTTTATGTCCTCATAAGAAATGAATACAGTGCAGTGAGGGGTGAGGGTTACCTTGTTGAGGGCATAGACTGCATAGTCTCGGAAACAGCAGTGGAATAATTTTGAAGTCTGCAGCATCCTAACTGATGTTGAGATTCAGAAAGTTTAATAAATAAATTGTTTACTTTCTTCAGTAATCATTGAAAAGTGCTCCATTAAGTGAGAAAAGGCCAAATTTAGTGTATATGATGCTGCTGCTGCTTTCATGGAGTTACATTTGTGAGAGGAAAGGACATGAGAGGCATGTTGGCTGCTTTCATAGGAATAGTAGAATTAAAGGTCTGGGCAAAACCAGAGGGCTAAAAATGACCTTGAAATTCTGGACTAATATTGCATGGAAAATTACTTTCAAACTGGTTTTCTTCAGATGTAGCCTCTCTAAGAACAACGAAGTGAAATTTGAAGTTTCTAGCCACTTCTGTGCCCTGGGAAGTTGGGTCAGGTAGACAGAAATAGCCACATAGAGATGCCGCACAGTCAGAGGGAAAGGCAGTACCATTTAAGCCTGCCTTCCACACTGCTCTGTCTCTTCCTTCACCTCTTTGTAGCTTGGACATACATTTTTCTTACACATAATCGAGAAGCCTGTAATTAATACAGGTTTTTCTCTCACCAGCCACCCTTTTTCCCACCCTCCGTCCTTCCTGTAGAAAGCTTGCCTGGATGAGTTTCCCTCTGGCAGCCCAGCTGTAGCATCACAGAATCATCTAGGTTGGAAAAGACCTTGAAGATCATATAGTCCAATGATTGACCTCACACTGACGGTTCCCAGCTACACCACATCCCTAAACGCTATGTCGACCTGACTCTTAAGCACCTCCAGGGATGGGGACTCTCCCCCTGCCCTGGGCAGCCCATTCCGACACCCGACAACCCCTTCTGGAAAGAAATGCTTCCTAAGAGCCAGTCTAACCCTGTCCTGGCACAGCTTGAGGCCATTCCCTCTTGTCTTTTGTTACTTGGTTCAAGAGACTCATCCCCTCATCTCTGCACCCTCCTCTTCTCCAGACTAAACCCCCCCAGTCCCCTCAGCTGCTCCTCGTAAGCCTTACCCAGCACCTTTGTATCTGTGTCCTTGGCACAGCAGGAAAAAGACAGCAATGAACCTATTTTGCCCCCCAATATACTGTGTAGCATCATGGGATGGCCTTCAGGTGAAGTTATTAATAATATCTTACCTTTTGTGTTTTGTATGGTTCTGCACTCAGTTTTAGGAAAACAGACATGCAAGCTTTCCTCCTTTTTGCATGAACTAGAAGGCAGAGTGGTACAAAAATCATCAGCAATAGAAATCGTGCTTTCCCAGGCTCGGGTGTATTCATTTATTGATATTGCAGATGACTGATACGATAGCTAAAGCTGATGTATTGTCCCACGCAGACAGGGTGGCTGGCTAATGGCTACATGGAGCTGGTCGGTGGGAATCTTAGCTGCAATGCAGTCTGAGTTGCCAAGATTTCCCAGCGTTTCCAAGGATGTTTGCCAAATAGTCTCTGCCGGGGTTTTACGCTGTCAAAGCTGATAGCTTTCTCACTGAGGAAGCAGTTGAAGGCTTCGAGGTATTTTTAGGACAACAAGACAATTGGTTCTTTTGCTGACTTTTAGTTGGCAGGTTAAGGTTTTAGTTTAAGAAAAAAATTCTGGGTACATGCCCTTATGAAGGGGGAAGGAACATGTGACTAATTTTTGTAACAGTGATAATTCCTATGTAAAATCATGATGAAAATAAGCAGCGGACTTCCTAGTTACCATAAATCCTGCGGTGTGTCACGGTCTTCCAGCCTGTTTAAAATACAGTATCATCTTTAACTGGGATTTTTCACTTATTCTGTTAGTTTTCTGGGTTTTTTTTCAGTTCCTAATTAATTCATTTATAAAGGCTTACAGCTTGCAAGGGGAAGGAGGGAAGAATTTGGGCGCTTTCCCATGGGAAAGTAAATAAAGCTTCCCCAAAAGATTTTTTTTTTTCTTTTTAATTTTTTTTTTTCCAATCCAGTCACTTTTGTAATTCATTATTTACATACTTGAAACTCGACATAAGGCAGAAGTGTTACATGGTTTTTGATGTAGTTTTTAATGTACATTTTGTAATGGTTCTGTTTTTTCTTCCTAGTGAACGCAAATGAAATTACACTGAGTTATAACTGCATTATATCTGCTTAAACAGATTAGGAGAATTAATTTTTGAGATAAGTACTTCCTCATTTGATCATTTTCGGAGCCTTGCAGAGAAGGGAGTACATCTCTCAGAACTTCACAAGACCTTACAGTGTGACCAAAGCTGATGCTTTCTTCTGCGGATCATAAATCCATTTCTAACGTGGCAAATAAGGACGAGATTTTAGGAAAGCCTGAAATGTCACTGGCTGCTGTGTGCATTTGTGGCTAAAATACGAGTATTTCACATGATACTAGGTTCTTCATAAAGACACCTCTTTTCAGCTGTCAAATCTGATTTTCACTTCTCAGTGGGAGAATTGGTTATTATTAGAAGTAGCAAATATGGTGTGTATATTATAGCATTTGAGCTGTACATCAGAATACTGGAGGGAATGAGTTAAAGCTTTAGCTCGTGTGGGAAAGTTTTGTATTACGTCTCACTTTTCTGTTGCTCCACATTAGTACAGCAGGCTTTGCTTATGTGAAACAAAAGGCTTTTAATTATGGCTGGTTTTCTTCCCATCTGTATAGAGAAATTGCTCATAAAAACATCAGTTGAATTTTGAATTAGGAAAAACCTTCACAGAAAGTCCTGACAGAAATAATAAGCTCACTTAATTTTAGAGGCGTGGAAAGGGATGGAAGGGAAAATTCTGCAAAGATTAGCATTTCCTTTTTGTTTAAAGAAGGTAATTAGATTTTTTTTTCATGAAACATTTATTACTATTTTCTTAACTCTTCCAAAGTATCCTTTTATACTTGCTTTAAAAAAAATCCCTAAACTTTTATTTTTCAGAATTTTGACCCCAACCAGTAGTTTCCAGGATATTTGGACACTCTATAACTTCCTCACAAGCAATGAGGTATGAAGTTTTCTTTAATGTTTTATCAGATTCCCCTGTTATGGTTTCTTATTTAAAATAGTTAGGAGGTTAGCTGTCTCATCACTGTGTTTCCATTAAGTTAGAATGTTGAATATTTGCTTATGTTAGGCATTAGACATAAAAATACATTTTTGGTTGGCACCTACCAAAAGTTATTCAAATCTCTACTGGTATCTGAGTGGCTTTCTTGACCTTCTGAGCACTCATTTGTTGTGAATGACTCACTGTTGAGAGTAAAAAGCCTTGAAGCTGAAGTCACCAAAGCATCCATCCCTAACCTAGTAATTTTAAGAAGAGAGAGTACATTGCATTAGGTAGATTTACAAAGAATATTGGCTGCAGTTCAGAGAAGATAAATTGAAATTACCAGTTATTCATGAAGTTTTAACTAATTTGTGCTGAAAGATTTTTAAGAAGAGAAACTGAGATGAATGTTTGCAGAAGAATAGAGGTATTTTCCATTTGGTATATGACATATTTCAGATTTGCACTCCTATACAGGAAAATATCTTTGGCTTTTGGGCCTGTACATATGACTGACTTGCACTTATAGAATTCATGCAAGTCAGAACTTCATTTGCTGTAGGGTAAATTAAGAGAGGAGGAAAAATTATTTAAGCTCTTTTAAAATTTGTTCAGAACTTGTTAGAAAATGGAGCTGAAATGATATCTATCACTCCCATTATATGCAATCAAGATTGTTAATTTGTAATATTTGATTTTATACTACCATAGCATGACTGTTCTGTGTATTGCCTCAACTTGAGGGCCTGTTAGGTAGTACATTAATGATATCTGTTATACCAGCTGTATAATTTTAACCGATATGTGATACTTTTGTAAATGACTATGTTAATTCTTTGTTCTTTGTTTTAGATAAATAACAGCGTAAAATTCACTGCTGAGGACCTTTATGACTGTGTTTCACAGGAGATATATCGGTAAGCCAATTGCTGACCACATCAGATGGGTTTTGAGACAGCATTTTAGCTATATATAATTATAATTTATATAATATTACTGTATTAACTATACCCTAAGAGAAATCCTTTGGATAAATAAGGGAGGGGCATAGGGAAGGTGAGTGGGGGTGTTTTCTTTTTTAATGACCTACTATTACAACAGAATAGGAGAGGACAAAAATAAAATTAGATCTACACAGTGATTTTCAGCTGTTTGACTTTGGGGTGAGATGTTGGTCCCTCTTTCCTCTGCCACTTTTGAATTCATGGCTTAGTGGCTGACAGGGCCAGTGTAGGTCAGCATTCATTGTAAGGCAGGCTAGAGTGTGAGGCTGCGTTTAAATGAATTTGATTCTAACTGAAATTCTGTTTTGGTGAGGTATTTCTTGTAACAGAACTCATTATTATAAGAACTTTGCTTAAATCAGCAGAGGAAAAAACCCTGTGATTCTCAAGGCTATTGAAATGATTGAACTGTACCATGAAAAGTGGGTATATCTGCAGCTGCTGTGCTACATTGTGGCCATCGTTATTAAAGTCATAAATTAAGCCATTGTTTGTTACTAAACCATCTGTAAGTGCAGTTGGAAAAAAAGAAACACATGTAAGATTCCAAGTACTTGTTTCCATTTTAGGAGGCTTTTTTACAGTTCAGTCACAGGAAAATAAATGTTCTGTTGTACAGCTGAGTTAAAGGCCTTGAAAACATTCATCTAAAAATGAGTGTCAAGCAAGTTCTTTACGGTAAAGTTTCTGGCTCATAAAAGGTTTCTTTCTGTAATTGAGGGCTTGTGAATCCAGGTTCTGTGAGGTTTTTTAAAATGCTGTAATGTTTTGTTTAATAATCTTAAGTGGACAGTAAAACACAGGTAAATATTTTCTTTGATGCTGCTGTTGTATGTATATGAATTAGCTGTAATTTGCCAGGGTAGGAAGCATGGTTCCATCAGCTGTCTAAAAGGCTTGCAGATTGTTTTAATCTGAGTAGGTGAATTACTCTAAAAAGCTTTCCTTTGCCTGTATTGATACTGATTTTTCTAAATCATCTGTGAATTTGAAAGTGCAAACTGCTGGATCGGGGGAGAAAAGTTATCCTGGGAGGGAGAGATTCAATCTATCTATCAGTAGCGCAAAGTAGTTTAGAAGCTTAACTAACTGTCTTACGTTGGTGGCCAGCACTTCTGTAGTTCTGACATTTTCAGATGTCTGTGGACATCTCCATCATTGTCTGTATAAAATCTACAGCGTACATACAGCCTTGGGCATGGCGCTATGGGTAACAAGGGAATGGCAGTTTCTTGGTATTTGAAAGATGTCCCTAGGTCCAAATTTTATCAGGAAGTCTGAAAACTCGGACCATTGTTGTGAATTCTGTGTGCCATAGTAGATTTCATGGCCAAAACAAACTTTCTCACGAGACCTTTGATTTTTCTGGATGAGCAGTACCGAGTGAGAGCAACATTTTTGTTACACATAAGTTACAGCCGTTGAAAACTTATCAGTCTAACAAAGCAAAGATTAAGATCTGTTGCTAGAAATTCAATCCATGCATTTTCACAGTGCTACTTGTGTCTAATTGTTGTTCTCATTTATTACAGCAATGAAACTATTTGGTAGTACAGAAGTGAAATAAAATATGATTCCACGCAATAAAGCAAAGGTGCTAAATGAGGCTTTAGAAGTGCTCAATTAAAAAGAGGTGTTCCGAGAGCAAAGGCACAGGAAAGAAGACTGCTTTAAGGCAGGCTGAATTACTTGTGCTTTGGCAGAAACATGCTGAACAAAGTGTTTCCCCTTGTTTCGATTGCCAGTGAATGTTTTTATTTCAACCTGGCCTCTGAATTCTTTGGGAGATAAATTCCAGTCTAGAATACTTGTACTCTGACTGTTCCTTTTTCAGGATATACCAAAGACACTTTCATCTTGAAATGCTGATCCAAAGGGTTTTTCCTTATTGGGAGAAGGAACGAAGGACTACTTAGAGCTAAATAGCCAAAGCTACATACACAGTTCTACTGCTTTTGATTCCCTAAGTGCCACTGTAGGCTTTGGTATTGCAGCAGCATTTAGAAGATGCCAGCCAAGGACTGGGGCCCAGATCTTTAGCATATAAATGGAAGACTGACCTTGCCCCAGAAATCCATTGTAACAGTTTTTTGCATCTTCCACAAACTCACAAAATAACAGTTTCTGATGGAAAAACTTACGTGACTTTTTAAATTTTTTCTGAACTTGGTTGCTGGTGACCTGGTAGATTTCAGCCTTCCTGTCATAGACATCTCCCTTTTTTTTTTTTTTTTTTTTTTTTTTTTTTGGTGGGTCACCCTGCCCCACCATTGCTTCCGCATGTCCCCCATCCTTATATTGGCAGAGACCAAGATGTGGTGAGATCAAAGCCCTGCAACAATACAAGAAAGGTCTGTCGGACCAAGTCAGCTGTGTCACAGTTACCGGCACTGCTAGGGGCAAGGCAGTGGCCTGCGAGGGGGTGGATGGGGTGGCAAACAGCAGGCCTGGCCCTGCATTTCTGCCTCTTCAGGCCTGATAAACTGGGTTTAGGAACATCCTAGCCTGGTGAATCTTTAATTGGAATTAAGTTTTTTGCTTTATGAATAGTGGGAACATACCACGATGCTGAGATGCTTCAGCAGCAGAATTAGGTAGAATGAGGGAGGTTTAGTTAAAGCCCTTGTTTCTTCCTCCCTCCCTTCCCATTCAAGCAGGTGCTATGGGCAGTGGGGTTGCTGGGTTGCAGGAAGAGTTTCAGAGAGGTCACTCTGTTTTTTATGGCAAACAGTTAATGTGAAGACTTAGAGTTACCTGTTTAGTACTTTCTAAGACTTTTGAATTTTCAGTGTTGTACAGTGAACAGTTTATGTGATTTTAATAATTGACAATTTGATGTAAAGGGTAAGTGGTAGAAAGAATTATTCAGGCTTTATTTTCCAAGCGTATGATCTTGACTGAACTAAGAAAATACACTGTTTGGAGGCCTGGGTGTCTTAAGTAGATCTCTCGAAAGCTGCATGTGACTTTCACACTGCTCCTTTTGTTCTTCCACCTGGTGCATGCCCCTCACAGCGAAATGCCAGAGGAGGTGGAGGTGTCTGTGTTAGGCAGGGCTTGGTGGGTATTTGGGGAGTGCTAACTGCATCCTTTGCAAACCTTATCCTTTCCCCTGTTTCTTGACAGTCCTTTTCGGTGCCTTGTACCCCCCTTTGCCAGCCTGGGTGTCCCACACCAGCCTCACATGTTTCAGTGGAAGTTATTTGCAATCCAGCATGTTTTGGAGGGTGCAGAAACAATCTCTTTTGAGCTATTTAACATTATTTCTACTTACTGTAGTAACTACATTTGAATTAACCTGTTACACTGTTCTTGGGTGTAAAAGAGTGTGTAGCATCATACTATTTACCATTTTTACCATTACTCAGTGGCCACCAGAATGATGTAGGGAAAATGTTAGTTGAGATAAGGGTAATGAAATATTCATGTCTCAGACAAGTTATTTTTCTGCACTAGTTTTTAAGAGCTCTGCTTGAAAACTGTCATGGCACTCACTGTTGTGGAGGGGTTGTAACGTGCGCTGCTGAGGTGTCAAGATACTCACTCTTGGCTCCCTATGCAGACTTGACTGATAGGCTGAGTAAGTACTCAGTGTGCTTACTACTGGCTGCCTGGTAGTGCCTAACTCACCAGTGTTGAAAATGAGTCACGGTGCAGTTTGTAGCTGATGGATGGAGCTCGTTCATCAGGAAGACGGATGTTCTTCTGTCAGCATAGCTGTGCCAGTGCTACAGGTTATTGCTGAAGAAATGCTGTATGTTTAGACTGCTTTTTGTGATAGAATTTATCTCCTGCTCTGCTGGGCTGATCTGCCAACCTTCTGCTGCCTGTGAGAGCAAAAAATACTGGCAGGATATGGTGTGTAACCTTTTAAAAGCATCCCTTAGTTTGAACTGCATTAAAAATACGTATGAAAAGAAGTTGATCAAGTGGAGAAAAAAACAAAGGAAACTAACAAATCTAACTGCTGGATATAAATCTGCATCGATACAGGCATAAAGAAAATAATTGGTGTGAATTTGTGCTCAGCATAGTGAAAAAAAATTGCTTCAGAGGCTGGTCTGGTAGCCCTCAGGCTGCACTTGCATAACTTACCTTGGCTTTTTTTCTTTTTTTTTTTTTTTGAGGACCTTTTAACTGGTCTTTTGAGAAAGTATCTTTTAGGAAAACTAAGTTACAAAATGTTTTCTGCGTAATCAGGTTTAGGTTCTTCTTTTCAAACAATAAATCACTGTAGGCAAGAGATTTATTTTGTGTGTAAATACATCATATATAAATATATGAAGGATCGTTTGAATTGAACCTTCCAAAATCCCCATTCTGTCAAGAAAGCTGATGTAAGTGACCCTTAAATGCTGATTATTTTTTAAAACTACCTTTACATAATGCAGTGAAAAGCAAAGAGTAAAAAGGAGCTCTGCCTTTTCCCTGAGCTGTGGTTTGGCTGTTTTAAGGTGGTTGTATAAAATCTGTGGTTTTAGCAGCTTTAGAGCAAAAGCCACTGCTACTTCTTGGGTCTTGTGTATATCAAAAAGGCAATTTCCATATCACAACTGCATAGTTTGTCTTCTGCCATATCCCTTATTAGTTCAAAATTGTGTTAAATTGTATTTTGAGTCAGGACAACTGGTTTCAAGCTCTGTAGCCACTTTCCTAGTAGGAAAGCAACAAATCACTCCCAGTAGCTGCTGCTCCTCAGAGGTTATGGTTGGCTGGAAATACCAGAGCCTGCAGAAATGAGCCAGGGGATAACGTGTACGGTGGTTGCTAGTCCCTCTGTACCTTGTGTGCCAAGGTGCTGTTGGGAGGGTGTGAGTAGGCAGGAGGGATGCACAATGCTCAGGGCAGAGTGTGGGCTCCTTTTCCCCAGGGGGATGAAGGGGAATTTTTGCATCTCTCTCACACATCATGCTTATACAAGCAAGAACATGAAAATCTGTGCTAGTTGTTTAAAATAACTTTTTTTTTTAATGTATGTGTGAGGTCATTTTTTTAAACTCTTAGAATTCAGCTACCTTATTTGTGGTTGATTTTTTTTTTTTTCCCCCTCCGTAAGTGCAATAGCTGATGTGTTTGCAAAATACTCAAGCTTAAGTCATTAAGAAATGAGGATTTTGGGTTTTTTCGTGCTGTTTACCATTTAACCAATTTTACCATCTAATTCCAAGTTCAAATAGAAAAACCACAGCAGGCATTTTGGCAGGTTTGCAGCTGGGAAAAAAGCAAACTGCATAGGAAAGACTGGTCAAACTGTGTGAGCAAATAAAAATGCAGCAGCCCTGCAATGGTTCAGTGCCTACACATGATTTTTATGCAACTAGACGTGGGGAAATGACATCCTGGATCTGGTCATTTTGCAAACCTTTATTAAAGCACTCTGAGGGACAGAAGCTTTGTTTCACTTTCTTTCAGAAGAACATTGAAATTGGGAAGGTTCTGCATTTGTTGAACCAGAATGGCTGCTATTTAAACATGCAACGCTGTTTGTCAGCCTGCCATATGTTCCAAAACAGGAATCGCTGTGGTTACTAGAAATGCATGCTTAGGGGGTTGTTTCCAAAAAAATGTTTCTCATAGTATTTTTTCCTGAGTGCAGGTGTCCCATATTGAGTATGTGATCTGAAGTCCATTTAGGAGTAGCTAATTTAAATAATATTTAACTTGTGTGAGCATAAGCTTGTAAATTGTCATCACTGGTCAGTGATACTCTGCAGATTATCAGAAAAATTACAAATGTTGGGCAAGTGCGAGAAGAACAAGTGTTGCAGCCACTTGACAAAAGATTGAAGTCAGATTGTCCCAGAAGCCTAAAATCAGTCTCTGACTGGGTTGTAACTGTGGGTAGAATTTGTTTCTATTATCTGCCACACATAGACCTGTAGGGAATGTATAGTTGATTTGCAGCTTAAACACATTCAGTAAAGACCAGCAATATTTTATATTTGGAGGTTTGAGTTTTGGGTTGAGAAGACTGAACTAAAGTCTGTCTGCTCAGTGGCACTTAGGCTGTTCCTAGTTAAAGATTTCATTGCAGGATACACCTGGGAACATGTAGTGATTAGCCAGCTCTGTAATACATGTGATCTTTTGCGATAAAGGTAAAAATATGTTTGGATTTCCAGAGGTACTGAGTATTCTCTGCCTTTGTCAGAGTTAAAGCATGGTATTAGTATCCTTTTGAATTTTGTTCTAAAGGAATATGGGGAAATGGTCCTGTCTGTAAAATGGCTCACTGGTGCCCTGATAACCTGTGTATGTTCTCCTCCCTAGGGCGAGGTTGGAAGTTGGCTGTTGCCAGCTGGCGCAGCTGGAGCAGACAATCGAGCAGTGCCAGGCATCTGTTCATGCAGTGGCCAGAAGCAGGGGCTGGCTCTGACACCTGGGCCAGGCTTCAGGGCGGCTACCTTCCCCCTGCCCTTTGCCTTCTCCAAGCGAATCCCAATTCCTCTGGAGTGCCTGAGGGAGATACTTGAGGAGCCGACATCATCTGCCACCTTTTTCCTTAATGGTGCCATTTTAGAGTTGAAGGAAAAAATCCCAACTACTTATATATGTTGGTTAAATGTCAGAATTTCTGCTGAGAATAGGAAGCCAATAGAATTTTGCCTCAGGTGAGGAGCGGTGGAGTGGGGTACAGCAGCTGGGCGGGGCTGGTGTTCTCCATTCCAGGTATTTGCCATAGGAGCTATGTCTGTTCATGGCTGTACAGGAAAATCTGTGTAAGGCTGCTGTTTTAATGATATTTTAGAAGTGACAAGGGGGGGAGAAAAGACTATATTGTGACAGCTGGAGGCTGAGAGGGCAGCAGCCCTATCAGGTGCTTGCTGCCCCAAGGCCAGAACACATGTGCAGTGTATGTATCCTGTCATGAGGATATAGAAAGGGGTAAGAAGTGGATTTTTTTTTTAAAGACCAAAACAAAAAAGCCCCCCTCATGCAGGTGTGTTTGTCCTGAACCTTTTTTCAGAGGAAAGAGGTGTTTTTTTCTTTCATTAAAATAGTTATTTAGTCCCTGCAGAGCAGAACCTGCTTGCAGTGCTCTTTTGGAAAACACCCCCTCCTCTGCCAAGGCTGGGTGTTCCCTCCCAGGCTCTCTCCTCTCGGCTCCCTCTCTCTGAATGTACTGCTGGTTGCTTTCTAAGCGTGCTTTAAGCCCACAACACTTTCTGAAAGCCACTCTCTGTGCTGCTGTGGCCTCTGAAGCTACCTCTGCCTTGTATGTATTTGTACAGAAAGGAGATGACTGGCAAAGTTCTAGAAGGGTTTATTTTGGTATTAACTTTTGGATGTATTTGTAAAGTCTTTATTGTAAAAATATGATTTATTGTTACAGTAAATGGCAGTTAATTCTATATGGCTGTTGCTTGGAGTGGCTTTACTTCACCTTGTTACTGTGGATGCAAGTTTAATGCAGGTCTTTCTCCCAGATGTGAGGAAGTCAGAGAAGGGGCCTGAAGTTACTGTCTGAGCAAAATTAATTTTAAGGGCTATTTCCCTTCCAGGTATGGGATGAGTTTGTTATACTCAAACAACTTCTGTTGGCAGTTTGTATCCTAAAGGGGGGGAAACTGGGTCAACTGAAGCAGATGTCTGTCTGTCCTTGCTCACATCTGCTTTTGTGAGGCTTTAGGGAAGAGCTACTGCAGAGTAACACAATTACCTCCTTACTCTCATCATGACTTTCCCTGCTCAGATGCTACCAGCTTGGAATAATCAACAACTGTCTTTGGGCTGGCATTTCCCTGCCCCTGTGCAGAGAGGGAGGGCTCTGCCTCAGCTGAAATAATCCCTGGCTGAGGTCTGGTACCTGTGGAGCAAACAGTAACTGAAATGAGTTAACAGTGCTGGTGTGGCTTCAGTTCCTGAACAGCTACTCCTTACTGAATGAGCACATCAAGTTCCTCACTGCAGTTGTGGGTGTTTCTTTTGACCACTTTCCTTTAAGTTGACATGGCCCCTCTCTCATCTCACCTCTTGCCACTTCAATTTGCATGGAGCTTTTAGTAAGCTGATCCTGAGAGCAGCCTGCCAGGAGGTACATCCCCCAGTGAACAGGGTGCCCCAGGAACTGTTCCAACCTTTACTCTCCTGAAAGACACAACTCCCTGGGGGCAGACAGAAAGGGGGAGAGGGCCCTGCCCCCCTCTCCATTTCTACCCAAAGAGGGGTTCAGTTCAGCATTTTACCTCCTTAGATCTCTCAGAGGATGGAGACAATTTTAAGAGCACAGACAGTCCTGGGTGTAAGCTGTCTTCACAGAATCATCTTGGTTGGAAAAGACCTTGAAGATCCTCCAGTTCAACCCTTAACTTCACACTCTACCAGATCCCTCAGCACTGGGACCCAACTCTTCAACCCCTCCAGGGCTGGGGCCTCCCCCCCTGCCCTGGGCAGCCCATTCCAATGCCCAACAACCCCTTCTGCAAAGAAATGCTTCTTAAGAGCCAGTCTGACCCTGCCCTGGCACAGCTTGAGGCCATTCCCTCTTGTCCTGTTGCTTGTTCCTTGGTTCAAGAGACTCATTCCCCCTCTTTGTACCCTCCTCTCACATAGCTGTAGAGGGCCATGTGGTCTCCCCTCAGCCTCCTCTTCTCCAGACTGAACCCCCCCACTTCCCTCAGCTGCTCCCCATCAGACCTGTGCTCCAGACCCTGCACCAGCTTTGTTAAAGTTGTTCTTGTTAAAGAAAAGGACACAAAGACATGTCACTGCCATCCTGTGGTGTGAGGATTTCCCAAAAGGTACCTTTAATGTGTTTGCAGCAGTAGCAAGCAGTCAGTGCTAGTTTTGGCACCCAGGGTTACATGTGCAGCACTACACATTAGACACCAAGTCATCCTAACAAATGTTTTATCCATAGGAATAGAGAAAGGGAACAAAAACATAGTACTATGAGCACATACGAAATAAAGTTATTTGTGTCCTATTACATTTTCAGCTTGTAACATTAGAAAAATAAACTTAAGACAGTTACTAATCAGATGAATACATTGTCACTGCCAACAGGCAAAAGTTTAAAACCCATGAGAAACATTCCCCCCCCCCCCCCCCCCCCAAGTTTTTGTTTTACAAAGGTCAGCCCACTCTTAGTAACAAAACTGCCTGTCCAGCAAGTGCCCCTCCACATTTCTGTCAAAATAGCTAGAGCCCAAATCCTTTCCCCGTCCTCAGAGTCACAGCTCCATGCTGTTGAGGAACTGGGCCCAGCTCTTAACACAGGTGGTGCACACTAAGGGACAATCATGCAGCAGATGCTCACCTACAGCAGCAAGGCAGGCATCCCCTCGGGCTCTAGGCTCTTCAAGGTTGTCTCTTTGCTTCAATTACCATTTATCTGCCAGTTTCGTTTCAACAGATAAAATACTCTGCTGAGTATATAAAAACTGTTATAAAAAGGCAATCATAAAAGATAAGGTATTGGCAGGCATGTCAGCGCTTTTTAATAAAAAAAATAGCCATTATATCTATTTAAATAAGGCTTCTTGTTACAGATTGTTCCAGTTACTGAAGGAAAACAAGGCCTGATGAAAAAAACAATCCCCCATACATCCCCCTTCCACTTCCTGCCCCAAGAACACAGCCTACAGGAAAAGTCATTTAATGTGCAAAGTGACAAAACAAACACTGGGGGAAGCTCCTGAAATGATATGCCCAGTCTCATTTCTTTTGCATTATCTTCAAAATCTTAAAAAAACCCTCCAAACAAAGTTCTAAAATACACAAAAACCCCTTCATCTCAATATTCTTTCCAAAACAAATATGTACAGCACATTAATATGCAATATGCAAAAGCTCTGTGTTGCTGTTGGCAACATCTATGCCCTCCCCAACCCTATTCACATGTGTACCTCTACTAAAACACAATTACATCACTAAGCCTGTTAGTTTGAAAAGGGAATTTAATTCACTTGTAAATTTTTACGTAGGGGCTCCATTCATTTGACTCTGGATGGTAGACTTCAACTGTGTTCAAGAATTCATTGCCATCAAATCCCCCAACTGCGTAAATAGTGTTGGCCACCGTGGTGATCCCAGCATTGCTCCTCGGAGTAGTCATGCTGCCCATCATCCTCCACTCGTTCCTGGCAGGGTCGTACACCTCCACACAGCTCACTGCATGAGAGCCGTCAAAGCCACCACCGACAAAGAGTTTTCCTACCAAAAGGAAGCAAAAAGTGAGTGCTCGGCAGCTCAGCAACAGCTGCCTCCTTTCTGGGGAGGCCAAAGCTATGGCACGTCGGGCTTCCTGTCAGAAAGCTCTGCTTCAGTCAAGGTCTGAAGTGACAGCGTTGACCTGCTTTGGCTCTCCTGATCATTAATGCTGACTGGAAATTATTTCAGAGTAAGTGCGAAGCTCAAACGCAAACTGATACGGCTGCTGGACCTGAAAGGGAAGAGGTGAGGGCTAATGCCCCAAAACAAAAATTAGTTTTTTTGGTTTCCTGATATTAAAGTTGGAAGCACAGCCAGGTTCTTACTGTATTGTTGCTGCCCTAAGAAGGAACACAGCTTTGTGTTCTACTTGTATCGCAGCTTAACGTGAAGAACTCCCCAAGCGCCAGAGGCTGCTGGGGGGGGGGGGGGCGGGGGCGGAAGCCTACCATCACGAACTGCCACTCCGGCCCCTCGCCGAGCCACGTTCATGGGCGCAATCAGGGTCCAGGTGTTGTTCTCTGGGTTGTAGCGCTCCACGCTGTTCAGGCAGTTCCACGACTCCGCTCCTCCAATGATGTACAAATATCCCCCCAGTTCACACACCGCAGACTGATGCCTCCCTGCAATCAGAACCCAGGAGTTACAGCCCAGCACGCCACTTGTGCACTAACAGCGTGCCACACAGCAGCGGAAATTTAACAGGTTTGTGGCTTGGTTTGAAACCTGCAGTTTTACAAACGCCTTTTCCCTGCTCTCATCCAAACCTCACAGCAAACTTACGGATGTTAAGGGGAGCACAGCTTGTCCAAGATTTTGTCACAGGATCAAACACATCACAGTTCTTCAGTCCCTTTTGGCCATAAGGATCCGAACCACCAACAATGTACAGTTTCCCATTCAGGGCACATACTCCTAGACATGCAGTAAAGAATAATAAGCAAGCTAATAAATGAATACATTTTAAAAAACCCCAAACAGTCAATCAACGGCAGAAGGGATACCTGCATTGCAGCGATTGGTTCTCAGTTCCGGAACAGGTGTCCAGTCATCTATTTCTGGCTCATACATTTCTCCACAGCTCAAGTCATCAGAGTGACCGTTTGACCCCCCCACAACATAGAGCTGCCCCTAAATGGGAAAAAAAGACACCAGCTTCACACCCAAATATGCCACAATTCAAATCATTTGTGTTTTAGCAACCATGTTACTGCAGTTAAGCAACTCCTGCTACCGCTTTGTGCGGTTTGCCCTGTTTGTCCCACCTCCGCTGACACGAGGTCAGGTTTTATCCGCTCTGCCCCCCACACACCATGAGCACTGCCATCTGGAACCGAGCTCGCGGCGTCCTCATCGGCGCAATGAAAGTCCAGGTGTCCTTCTGCGGGTCATAGCATTCCACCGTGCGCAAACACTCCTCTCTGTTATACCCACCTAAAAACAAAAGGCCGGATGACATCATGTTTCTAAAGTCTGACTGCTCAGGCGCTGATGAGCGCCGACTCCGACACGGCGTAGAGACTCGGGAAGCCATTGCCCCCCATACCCAGGCAGGCCCCCATCAGAAAGCTGACGCCGTTTCCCTTACCTGCGGCGATGAGCTTGCCGTTGAGCTCGGCGGTGCCCAGCCCCGAGCGAGCGTACTGCATCGGCGACATGGGCTTCTCCATGATGTCGCTGGGTTGAAGCTCGAAGCTCAGACTCTTCAGCAGGCGTGGCGTACTCGTGGGAGAGCTCTGCGGGCTGTTACGGCCATGCAGGAATATCACGCATAGCACCCCATCCAGAACAGCCAGACACAGGTAGGTGTTGCCTGTCGTCGGGAGAAAAGGAAGCCACCAATATTAATGAATTTTTAGGTGAACTTAAGTGAATGCTAGCTAGGGTCTTCTGATTACACTTCTCTCCTTGTAAGCGTGAAAATTGTTTTTTCTAGTTACTGATTCCAAGCATTAGCCTACTTACTGAAAAATACAAGTTTTAGATTATTAATAGAGTGTTCAAAGGACACAAGACAGCAATCTAAAGATGTGCTAGGAGAAAGCCTCCTCGCACACACAGAGCAAATAGCTCTGTTAAGCAAAGGCTGCCTATCTCCTGAGGACTCCCTGGGTAGGTTATACACCCCATGGGACTTGGGATGGCCCTCTCGAGGAGGCATCAAGAGGATGTCAGTGATCCCGGTTTGGCCCCAGTTGTGTTGGAAACATCCCACAAATTACTGGGCCAATTACTGGACTTGCATCATCGGTAAGAAAAAGCACTTCTGCATCCCCGATGGATGTTGAAGGAAATCCCCAGGGAGGGGGAGGTGGTAGGCACAGAACACCAGACACATCTTTTAGACAAACCCCGCCCTGGTTACTCACTTGAAGTTTTCTCTGAAGCAATGATTTTCCACTCGTGTTTAGGACTCTGAACAGTAGCATTTGGAGAAAGACTTCCAGAGGAGCTGCTACTAATCTGCTTGTGATCATTCTCACGTGGTGGCTTCTTCTGCAAAATCAAAATGCAGCTACAGAAACCTAGCCAGAGACTACACCTCCTTCTACCTTTGCTTCTCTGAGCTAACATGTAACTACTCAAGAGAACACTTCATCAACCATCTCCGCAGAGCATCATTTATAGCACACCTACATTTTCAACAGAACATCTTGCCTGCTCAGCAACAGTGGCCAAAAACCACCCTACATCTTCTTTTGGTACTCCTTTCATCCTGTGACTGCTGCTTTTTACTGCTGGTGTCTGACTAGAAATCATTTCAAATTCCTAGAAGAGAGTACGGGTTAGTAGCAGGGTTTTCAAATGTAAGGAAAAACCACTTGGAGAAAACTCATCTACAGACTAGAAGCCTCACTTGCAAGCTCTGCTTCTGGAACCTGAGTTAATTATATAATGCTATTTGTAGGTAAATTAACCATTCTCTTCATTCCCTGAAGACAAAATAATTTCACCTCAGTTCCTCTCTGTGCTCAGATTAGCCATTTCTTGGATTTTACTCCCTTGATGCTTCCCACTAACGGGACATTTCTGCTTGCTTTTCTTCTTCAATTAAATTTATACTGTAGCTTACATTAAAAAATCAACAATTTCACATTTCAGATTAGATTGCACAGTTGGCTGTTCAGGCTTTTCCTGAACCGTACAAACCAAACACAGAAAGTTACCTTTCTGTGTGTTCTGTTTAGCAGCAAGGATTACGACCACAGTATCAAGCCTGCAATGCCTGCACAGTTCCCTGGAGTCTGATCTCTGTGGAAACTGTCCTAAGACTTCTGGAATACATCACCCAACTCAGGTAACTTTACACAGAGAATTTGATTGCTATACTCAGCACGCCATGAAAATCAATTCATTTGTGGATAGTGTTTCTGTTATTGCTGGACCTTCATCCAATTAACAGCTTATTCTCTTAGCCTTCAATCACCTCGACAGTTACAGAAATTACAAACTTTTGTAAGTCAAAAATTTACAAGCTACAATTTTTCCAGGACTGTCATCTATGGGTTTTCTGGCATTATTTCTTGCAACCATTCAGAATGTCTGAAGTTGGCAATTCTTATTGTCAGGGAAGATTTTTTAAGAAGTTGAGAATTTTTGGCCTTATTTTTGAAAATGAACTTTTTGAACATTTGCCTCTCAGCTTCTGAGTACTACAGGGTGTAGTATCCAAAGGTGGTGAAGTCTGTGAAGGCTTACTAAAAACAATTCAGCAACTGGAAAATTAGCTGTCTTTTCACTTTCTCTTCACTTCTGAAATCCATCTTCTGGGATGGAGAATATTTTAGAGAAGCATTACCTAAAAATTTCAAGAAGTATACTTTTGTATCACATTCCACCGCTGCAAGTTTAAATTCACTGAGTTAGAAGCAAATATATTGTGATATTTAAGAACCTTAATTTGTATAAAGCCACTGATAAATTAGCCCTTTTTTAATCTTTATTTCTTGAACAGCCT
This sequence comes from Athene noctua, assembly GCF_965140245.1. Classification (NCBI taxonomy): domain Eukaryota; kingdom Metazoa; phylum Chordata; class Aves; order Strigiformes; family Strigidae; genus Athene; species Athene noctua. Next base: position 34,776,167 of record NC_134041.1, read on the forward strand.
CCACTGTGCTAAGCCCTGTGTTTTTCAGGAATTGCAAATAATTATATTTGCCTAGAACTAAAAAATAAAAATCTCAAAGCTCAGGACTGATTTGTATGTAGTCAAAGCACTGGCTATCTCTAGATGAGAAGTTATCTACTCCTGGTTTATTGAAATCTCTCTTGCTCATTATCAGTGCAGCTGAACAAAAGAAACAGACGCTGGCAGCTGACAGCTCAGAACTTATGTCTGGAATCTTTTTATGTGCCAAAATTTAACAGATGCATTCTCTGCTGCCAGCCAAGCACTCTGTGATTCTTTACAGTCTCTTGAATATCTCTACAAAGCCACAGCTGCCTGGCTACAGCTGACTGCTTTTCTACCTTTTCTTTCTTCTAACAGCCCAAGATTTATTTTGAAGTCAAACCTAAAGCACTCCATTTTGCAAAGGCTGAGTCAGTCTGCTGAAAAACGAGCAGCAGAGTCTAATCATCGTCTCCAGCAGTTATGATACTTTCTCGTCATGTGTTTCTCTTACAGGTGCTGCTGCTTTCTCTGTCACAGTACACAAGACCGGGTGTGCTGTAAACTGCTCCAGTCTATCTGGGGTTACCTGAGACTGTCTGCAATTTGTACCTGCACAAACTGAATGTGGTCATCATCACTGCCATACACCTCAGCCTGTCCATCTAGCAGATTTCCATCAAGCAGCTTGTGATCAGCTGAGTAGTACAGCGTTTGAACCTGCAAAAACAACAACAGAATACACATGTGGCTACTGTCTCCACTGCTACTTAGCTACAGGCAGATTACAAAAGGCAGTCGCCAGCATACTTCTCGTCATCTCATCTCAATCTAGCAGAATGACAAAACTAAAAGGAAGCAGATGTCATGGTGGCAATCTTCAAACATGGGATGAAGGTTCCTTACTTTCTGAGCTTGAGAGAAATCTTCATTTTCCAGGGACTTCTACTGTTTTTCCAGCAGAGAAACATTAGACAATCAAAAGGCACATTAATTTGCAGAATTACACAGATTCACAATCTCATGCAAGCATTTTTGCTATCCCCGCAAACAAGTTTTCTGCTCTGAAAAGTACACATCTTTATCTCGATCAAAAAAAGAGAAGCCAACAGTGGAGTCTAAAAGAAAGGTATGGGAATGAGGGAAGACAACACAAATTTAAGTTCTGGAGGAAACTCTTGACCCAACTAAACATCAGATGCAACTGTTTCAATGTCATGCATCTGAATTTCAACATGATCAAAGCTTTTAAAATGAGTTTTTCCAACAGGAAATACAGACTTGAGAATATATGACAGTATCAACATGTACTTTTGCCTATACAAGTGTTTCCGAAGATCTATCGTGCTTGTAATAACAAACTTGGAAATTTTTGATGCTTTGTGGGTTTTTGTAAAGTCCATTTTCTCTAGCCAATTAAAAATTTAGACTCCCCACTAATTCAAACACTGCCCAGGCTACATCTAGTATTAGTATTCATGAGTAAAGCCATTTAATAATACACAACTTTCAAAATAACGCATCCTGTAAAGGAGTAAGTAAACACCATTAAATCATCATCATCGTTCTCTGCCCACAGCGGATTTTCTTAGGAGAACTGGGGCAGGACTGCTGCTTCTGTACGTGTCAATACACTTGAGGTTTCTTCTTGGTTCTTCAGCCTTGGTATCCTAGTTTTGTTAATAAACCTATGGGGAGATAAATCAACGGGGAGGAACAACCATTAGAAGCTTTTACCTACTTCGCATTTACAAGCAAAACCTGCAAAGGAAAACATCAAGAATCTACGGCAAGTTTCAGTACCACCTCCCCAATTCTAAAGCAAGATACACATCACTTTGAGGTTACTATACAGCACATAGTGAGCAAAAAAGGAAAGCGGAAGACCAGACTGAACAGTTCATTCAGCTCACCTGAACACCCCCCCAGTTTCTCAGCTTAGGGGTACCTACAGTAAAATTTAAATTCTTTAGGGTCACAGTTAAAAAAAGTGAAAAAATAAAAAAATTAAAAGAAAAAGGGATCATCCTTCGTATTGACTTTTTTTTTTTTTTAAAATGATGTTTCATCCCATTTTCTTATAGACTAACCTCCTCCATTAGATCTTCCAGGCTGTCTCCATTCTCCCAGATGCTGCGCTGTACCCAGTTGATTACCTTTGTGTACAATTTGCCATTGCTGGGTAGGCCAGTATTGTCTTCCAGCATTACTTCAAGCTTGAATTAGAAGAAAAAAGGATGATTTACTCTATAGGTATTACCTTTGTATCTGTAGCAATACCGTACTTTATGTAGCGAGCATTACTCTGGCTTTACCACAGAGCTAGAAAACACCACCTATGAGGAGCTTTCAAGCCTATGCCACTGAAACTAGGAACCACACACAAGTACAGCTGCGTTACTTTTGTGCTTGGAGAGGGTGACAGTACACATTCTCTAGAGTTAAGGTTCACAGTAGCAGTAATACCGTACAGATCCAGAATTTTTACACTGTTGGTAAAAAAAGCCAGCACGCCAAGCTTTCCTACTCCCAAAAAGGACACCATAGTAGTTGTTCCTTGGGTTGTTTTTTAGAAATCACGTACCAGAAGGAAGTCTAGAAGCTTAAGCTAACCTTTAACCGTGGAAGTTTGAGAAATTCTTCCTGTTCTGAAATCTGTAAAAGATGTTCCTGAATGTACCCATCAATCCTGTTCAACAAACGCGAGTCTCCCATACAACTGGCAAAGTTTCGGTAAGAGATGCAGCTCTGAACATCCATCTTGGAGAGCAAATAGTCACCACAAACCTTTTAAGAAAAAAAGGTTGCATCTTAGTTTACAAGTAGACAAGACTTTTGTACATTTAAATTATCCATCCCAAGATACAGCAACAGCTGTTTTCTAACTGCAGAACAGTGACTGACTGTTGTCATCCCCGCCCTGTGCTAGAGCTGTAAATGAAGTGCTGCCTTCCACTGGAATATGCATGTATTAAAAGAAAAAAGTCATACATGGCTGCAAGCTGCTCACATTGACTCCATGCTTTTCTACCAAACACCTATTCAAAACAGCTCTTCTGCAGTCAAGTGAAGATGAGAATCCCAGTTCCCTTGGCAGAGGTAGTACCCCTATCTGTGGCAAGAGGAAGCATTTCTAAACTCAAGCGCTACCAAACTTATGTTCAGAATTGTATGGATTATTCTTTTTTCCATATACGACTGCCACAAATTAACAGGTTTAATTATGTCCCCCAATGCAACCAAGCACACCGCCACTTCCACGAACCTGAAGATAAGTAACCATCTGTGATTCAGAAGCCATTTTGCTTACACATGTGCACAAATACAAATCTTAGTTTCAGAGAACCCGTCAGCACAAAGGTAACACTGGTGGTGGAAGCAATACATACTGATGTCACTCAAATCAATACAATGTTAACAAACATCTAAAGAAACTTATACACTGAGCACTTTTCCCAGAGAATCATGAGATTTTGTCACAGTAACACCAAAAAGCATAATACTATCAGCCTGAGAAAGCAGAATGGACTTCTGGAAGAACTGAGAACTGTACCTGCTTAACTCTCTCCATCTTCAACTTCTTTGCTGCAGAATATACATCTTTCACCAGTTCTTTATCAGCTTTTAACCTATTAAAGAAATTTATCTTTATTATTTTTATTTTTTAAATTAAAGACTACTCTCCAGTTTCTGTGTAAACTACTTACTGAGCAGTATAGGCATAATTCAACAGAACTTCAACAGCTTCTGGATTGAGATCATCGAATTTAACATGGGAAACTCCATGAGAATCACTGTCACTATTGAAGATTTCAAACAGGTAGGGACTGCAGCAAGCTAGCACGGCTCGGTGCGCCAACATCTCATGTCCACATACCTTTATTTAAAACAAAAATAAGGAACCCACATGCTACTAAGAATTTTGGTTAAGTACGTTTGTATTATAACAATATAGATGTCTACCAAACTGAATGTCACAATTCAAATCAATTTTTCAAATCAATACAATCTCCAGTGTACATCAGCTGAAAAAATGTTAGTGTCGCTTCTCTCAAAGTAATCTGAATTTTTTAGGTCTGCATTTTCAGAAAAATCAGATTCTAAAATCTCAGGTCTCATGCTCAGTGAGGCACATCATGTTACATAGCGTTAACAAAAAACCCACCGCGTTCAACCATCATACTCAGACAGAAAAAGAGTACCTGGAGACGGACATCGCAGAACTGACCACTTTTACGTAAGGCATTTAGTTTGGCAACAGATGACTCGATGAAGTTTTCATCTTCAAACATCAAATATCCATTAGGAATCATCTTGGTGTTGGTCTGGCTGAAAACAGAACATGTAAAGTTTACAGATACAACAGTTTACTTCAGTATACAAGCAAACAAACATTCACAGGGAATTAAAAAAAAAAATCCATCTCAAAAAAAAAAAAGCCTAGAAGTGTACTACTGCTGAGTATGTGTTGACAATAAGCCTTCGGGTTGACTGGGTTAATGATTGAGGCCACAACTTTTAACTTATCCACATCACTTCAGTAAGCACCAACCCCACAACTACATGCTGAACCTGTGCTAGCTCTGGATTACACAAGAGGATTCATTCCCCTCAATAAAGATCAGATTTAGGAGATTCATCACTATTTTCTGCTCACTGTATGAAATCTGTCATACCGGTCAGCTTCATTTTTTACACAGATTCAAAAACCAGCTACACTGAAAAGTAGAACCTGAAAATTTAACCTAACAAGTAGAAGAACAGTTATAGAAATAATTTTTTATTTAATTTTATGAGTAATGGCTTAAACATTTTAGAGTAGCTGGAAGTCATGAAAGAACAGCAGCACCCACAAAACAGAATTAAACACATTCTGAACAGCGACCATGTATTTTAAGTCATCTCAAAGATCTTACCCATATACAAATGTACCACCTCAGGTAAACTGGACCAAGACTGGAAAATTAACTTCAGGAAACTAACTTCTGAATTTGGAATCTATTTTATAGCTCATTTAATTGATTCTTTTTTTTTACTTTTAGGGAAAGTCCACTTTCCAAATAGGAAGCTAATTAAGAATACTGTAATATGACCTGACCTAATGTATTTGAAATAATAATTTTTTAAAAATAATCAAATTTGTAGGTTTGAGCTGCTAACATACACAAAAGTATACTTTCCTCAAGAATTTTAGAGGAAAGAATACATGGGATGCTACCCATATTAGCAGAACAATGTTTTATTTCCATCTGAAGTTTAAGAAAATACTGAAGATCAGACTAAACAAGAAAACCCCCAAAATAGAAAAAGTGGATAGCAAAACCCGGTAATAAAAATAGCAAGCTCTACACAAAATAATTCTAGTGTTAATCCGTTTATTTTAAATTCACTTACTACTGAAAACATTTGACCCTAAACTGGCAACAATAATCTTACTTACAAAGATCACCTGGTATACACTTTCATTTGTTGTGTTTTATTAAAAAAAGGGCAGCAAGGTTTTCAAGTGGCAGAATTTCAGCAAAGTATTAATTATTGTATATGCAGCTAACAGTATCAACTTACCTAGCAAATATATTACTGTAAATTTTTAAATGACAGATCTTAAAATAATCCAATGGTATCACTGTGTTAAAACAGAGCACTTCAGTTTTGGTATCTTCTGACAGGGAAGATGTTTGTTGAAATGCAAAAAACAGACGTGTCTTTGCAGCTGCAATATGGATTCCAAAACTATCAGGCCTGAAGATGATGTAGTCAAGTCCTTAAGAGCTATAGACATGAATTTCTTCTGTGATAATCATGAATCATAATCTGCAATAAAGGAAAAGTTATCAAGTAAGGACAACAAGTAGTACTACCATAGACTTCAGCAAACCCAAACAAGTTTTTCTTCACAAAAAGAAAACAGCCTGACAAATTCCATGTTGACACCAATACATTCTTGTGCCTAATAATGGGTCAACCACATCAATTTTTATACCCACACAGACAAGACAGTGGCTAAATTAGTGTTTAGAGAAAAATTTGGAAAAGCGAAATCCCATTTTTTATACAATTCCTTACCAACTCTAACCTTCAGCACCTCCTGCATCCAGATCATTACTGCTTGTTTACACAAGTAAATAATGCTTAAGTAACACAACAAAAATGACTAAGGTTTTAAAAAGAAACTAATCCACATGCCTCCTACCTTTTGCTTTTCCTGTACTCATCTACTTATATCCTTCTTCTACTGAATGCCTAAAATGGACTGAAGATGGATTAAGGACATGTCTGAAATGACTGGGCATGTCTCCAGTCTTCGGTACTTCCAAAAAAATTATAAAGTCAAAAATCGCTATTTCAATGATAACTTTCTTTGATAGTCTCTTCACTACCCCTTGAACAGAACCTGTCAAGTTCTGCACTGGCAGCGCAGACTGGGGCAGCTTTGTTGGGACTCTGCTTGTGGGTGGGCTGTTTATGCTGGACTTTTTGGGGGGAGGGGAGGAGCAGCAGCAGGGAGGTAACAGGCATCACACACCCACTCTGGAATTTTCCATGACCCTGATGCCACCTCAGGAAAACATCGATCACTTCATCCACTTGAGCTCCCTGCTGCAGTTCCAAAGCCATATTTCTATCTACAGATTAAATGCCACGCTGGGAATCAGGTTTCCTAAAAATAGGTGCAGCTCATTTCTCCTCGTCAAAAATTTAAGAAGTAACCTTTGCTGTAGGCAGGAGAGCCTGGTGACCCCAGTGCCCAGCCAGCGCTTACAGACGGGATCATTTGGGCAGGACCTGTACCTCCCTTAGGCTCTAAGTAGACAAGCAGCTCAAGCACGACGCTGATTCTCGGGAGGGGCAGGGCGCACTATCCCACCACACATTAGCTCCCGGGAAAACTGCTCACATCCTCAACAGCTTCTTGCAACCCTGGAGACTGAATATTTCAGCCAGCAGTTAACCACAGAGAAAGAATTAATGAACATTAACTTTGGCTACTAGAACAAATCAACCCACAGATATAAAGGAGGAAACGAATGCTCCAGGGCAGCAGTGGTGTCTGTAACACCGCACCCCCACCGCAGGGAGGACTATGGGAACAGTAGCCCAGGGACTACAGCTTTCTACCATGTACTCTAATGTTACCATACTTTGAAAGGAAAAAAAAAAAATCTCAAAGATGAAATGTATGTTCCTTTTATAATCCTACAAGCAAGTTAAGAAACTGAAAGAAAGACCTATTTACCAAATATTATTTAACTACACATTTGGAAGTCAACATCTCTCTTGTCAGTATAACTGATATAACCATTTCAAGTTTCTAAAGCAATCTAAACATCTCACTTCTCAAAAACAGAAGCAGTCTGATGTCCACACTTCCCCCACAGATTCACTTCACCTGAAACATTCTGTTGTTCAAAGATGCAGAGGTATTATTTCAACACATTTGTTTCAATGAATTAGCTTGTCAAGAAAGTAATGAAGTTATGCTTCACCAAGACTATCCATGAATGTGCAAGAGAAGTATCACCAAGAGACCTCTGGCTTTACCATTTCAGATTTTAAACCTGCCATTTCTGTTGTAGGACTTCGAGACATGATGGCCAGACCTGCTCAGCCAAATGCAAACTACAGCAGGCATCTAAGAAATTAAGTCAATGGGGTCAGGCTCCAAGTCCCAGGCAGGAGCTGCACTGGGTGGTCGGTACAGCGTCACACTATTTTGGACCAACCCAGTCACCACTGGCTTGATTCTGAGCAGCAAGCAACACTTTGCATGTAAGATTATCTACCTTGCTCACACTGGTTTTAAACCAGCTTCTTCATGACTGTCAGATCTCTCAAAGAAGTTCTCTTGTTAACGGAGTAGAGCTTCGTAATTACCAAAGCAAATAAAATGTATATTGCTACCACAGTTCAGACAAACAGGCTGCTGGTCTGCTCTTGCACCACATTATGCATTCCCCCATTCAATATTCATTGGGGTTGCTGTTAATTACTGGCACTGAGGCTCTGGGGAGATGCCAAGTTACACGACAACTATTCAAACAATTTCAAATTCCAGAATCATCCTTGCTTGGTTTACTTCTCTGGGCACATTCTGCTGTAACAGAAGAACTTTCTTTCAAGTGCAGTGTTTTAAATTTGCTCAAGGTACTTGCTTATGACCTTCAAGACCTAAAAAGGACATCCAAAATAATTCTGGACTGAAATGGAAGATTTGTCTTTTAAAGTCCTCCTTTGTGCATGAGGTCAAAACCACACATTTTGCATTTATGCACCTAATAGTATTGTCCAATCTGAATATCCAGGAACACAAACATCTTAATTCTTGCCACAAAGTTTCAATACTGTTGTGTGTGAACGATGGGTAGTATTTCCACTCAAAATGGCATTAACTAGCACAAGCATATTCATTACTTTCTGCCTTCTTTTTGGTTTGGTATACTACTATTAGAACAAAAGCCAAATAATCAGCTAAAATTTAATGAAAAGCCAAAAATTATGTGTTTTCTGCATTAAAGGTTATAAAAAGGGACTGCAAACAAATGCCTTTCTTATTTTTTAAAAAATCCAAATCACTTGTCATTATCTTTTTTCCCCCTTACTTATACTCCCTTCTAGCTTACCACATCAGGAACTGTCAGAGGCTTTTTTTTATAATTTTCCAGGCTTTTGAATTATTTTCAACTAACTGTGACATTCACAGATCACTGTCAGTCAGGTAAAGCATGAAGTCTGATGCCTCTGAAATGATTACTTTTCAAGTGCCATCAAAACGCCCTTATTTGAACATGTTAAAGCTACAGAATTAGCATTCCAGAATAGGAACAACGCATTCCATTTGAGAAAATTCTTACTTGAGAGCAGGCCTATTTCCTGAACTTATTTTTAAAACAAAGCCAAAAACAAGAGCGACAGATAAACTCTGGATCTCCATTATAATTTAATATTAAAGACAGAGACAGCACCACCCCTGATCAAGAGTCAATGATGTTTGGTGTGATTCTGCAGAGGACTGAGCCAGGCCCAAAGCCACAAAGCCACGTGGTGCGTTTCGATGATAGGGCTGTACCCAAGCAGGGGAACACCAGCACTCAAATGTCTGCCCAGTTGCTCAATTTAAACATAACTGTGTTTAATAATTGTGTTTCCTAAACACTTACTGTTATGCACAGACTGAGATTTTCATTTGCTACATATACGTACCACTGGACCATGAAAGAATCACAGCTCATAATAAATTCAGAGATAAACTTGCTGCATGTAACTGACTTCCACAAGAGAAATTTCCCCCCTTTAAACTCATCTTTCCACTTCACTGTCTCTATGTTTAAAGGTGCATTTAAGAACTCACCTAAATAACAATACTAAGTCTTCTCATCCTCCACTATGCTATCCTCTTAGATGTATCTTGCGAATGCAAATACTACTGAAATATGATTAGCTCAGTTACAAGAGCAAATAGATGTCATAATTAATACACTTTAAATTGTTACCTGTGTTTAGAATTTAGGATCTGTTCATGCCAATTTTTTTTTAAACAGCTGTTCACTGCAGAAAACATTCCAACATTTAAAAACCTGCTGCCTGATGATTACTGTTGAATTCCTCTGAGATCTCAAAACCACTACTGTGTCCTAGGACTCTCCACTGCAGAGCCACTGCCAGGGGACATCCGAGTTGTGGTCTCAGGTGAGGCACCAAGGCAACAGGTCCCAGACCCACCCACTGAGGCAAAAGCCACCTTGCCCATGACCTAACACTATAGGTAGTATATACTTTAACTCTCATCCAAGAACTGTCACCTTTAGTATAGTCCATTGGTACTTGCCATGTGCAGTGCTGCATTTAAAAAGCCAACAAAGCCCCTGCTTTGTGCCAATTTTGCTCTTTTTTTTTTTTTTTGTCAGATTAAGGGACTACTTCTTCAACTCACAAGTAAAACATTAATTTGGGGGAGATAATTTCTAATCTTTTGACTAAAAGTCGATCCTTCTTGATCTAATGACAGACACTTCATTGACACTTGTTGGTATAGTGAAGCAAAAATAGGATTTAACACCACAGTTGGTGCATTTTAGTTGCTGTGGGCTTCCTGGCTTTTCACAGCCCAGGTCAGAAGAAATGCAGATCACACCTACAACTACTCATAGTCCATTACCTGTATCAGAAGATAAACCCAGACATCCTCAAAAACTTCTGTCCTTACATGAGCATTTACACGACCTTTTCATGTCTGAATTCGCATTTGGGCAAAATATCATGGGCCAAGACCTGTATCAACATACTTTACACCACTAAACAGGCTCAACTTCTTCACACCAGTGATATAAAATAAGACTCATAGAATTTGTATTAATTTTGGTTTGCATATTCACTTTTCAGTTTTTTCCATGAAAGATTTACTTCCATTGGTAACTATGATTTGTAAACAAAATTGTTGTATTTCACTGCAAATCAACCTCAGCTGTGCTCCCACCCCACCAGTGAAGAGAGAGGGAGAGAATATTTGTTATCACCAGCTAAAAATTAAACAGGAAGGAAAAAGTACTGTGGACGTTTTCCAAAATCTTTTACAAGTAGTTCAAAATACTTGGACTGTCCTCTACAGAGAGCAAGCCTAGAGAGCTCTTTCAAACACACATTTACGTACACAGACTTCAAAAATTTATCAGAGGCTTGTTTTATGCTTGAATGTTACTGCGCTTTCAACTACAACTCTCAGCTGTAAGACACCAAGACACCAGCTGCCCATTCAGTACTCACTGCCAATGCTATCCCCCCCCAAGCTTTCGATATACTCTTTCCCTGAGTCTTAGTACTGGTCATTACATGCCCCTTCTGTACTGGTTCTGTGTATCCTCTTCCATGTTATACTCTTTTTGTTGTTGTCGTCATAGTCTTTATCTACACCTCTTTTTCTACCTTCTGCCTCACATGCACTCTCTTAAAATCTGAGCTCTTTCCTTCTCCCCCCCATGTGTTCCTTTTTTCTACTAACACACATTTCCCACAGTTCTTTAAACATATCACATTACCAGCAAACTGGTGTGGTTTTTTTTTTTTTTTTTCACATGTCATTGTTGTCTCCCACCCCCCATTCTAGGCAGTTTTTGCCTTTCTTACTATCTCCTGCTCCTTAAGAACTCAAGCCGAGGAAAACAACATTAGAACTATTTACAGTAGCTAAAGTACGATTTCCTAACTGGAAAGTACTCCCTGACTGTTGCATCCTGTGCTCCAGGAGTTAGGCTTGTGGCTGCAAAATCCGCTTTCTAAAATTAAACCAATCTCACCATCAAAGCACCACATTCTGCTTGCTTTCTTATTTTGTAGATCCCTGACAGAAAAGAATACATGTGGTGTCTACACACCCACCACTGGAAACAAAAAAATCCTCCCCTTCAGAAACCACGACAAATAAGGGGAGTGACATGATTCTAAATTTCCACACTAGTCTACCAACCGCTCAGTCTCACTATCCTTAGTGAATAACTCGGACGCCCTGCCTCTCACTTCATTCTTCCACCCTGCATGAAATCATAACCAATTTAGTTTTTATGTCTATGGGAATCCTGTGTGAAGGACAAGGGACACTGTCAATGTGAAGATATTTTCTACCTTGGAGCACCTCTGAAAAAATCTAAAAAGCTACTAGAAATTTGTGCAGGCAGACAGAAAATACCGCACTTTTCTCCCCCCTCGCCGTCCCCCCCCAAAACCCCTTCTGGTCATTCATACCCATCACCTTTCTGCAGAAGCACTAACGTGGACTGACAGGCACTGTTTTGGCTGTATTATCTCCTATTTCCTAGAACTGGTATAGATGACAGAGGGAGGGTCATGACATTGGCAACCAGCTGTCAGGACACGTTCTTCAGCTCGAAAAGGCTATTTTCTTCACTCCAAGTCGAGGATTTCTGCCAGTCTCTTCCCCCCCACCCCCATTTACTAGAAAGGTGCCACTACGCGGTTGCAGCGTGGCGCTTGGGAAGGCGCGCAGGCATCGCCTGACCTTGGAACAATACCCACCCGTGCGGGAACAGATGATTTTCCGGGCCGGGGGGGCTATTTTCCGGGTATTTCCCTCAGCCGCCGGTGCCCGGCAGGGCCACCGACCCCCCCTGAAACCCCCCACGGGCCGAGGGCCAGCAGCCGTGAGGGAATCATTCTCCGGCCATTTACACAACTTCGCCTCGACGAGCACGGCAACTTCCGAGATCTGGCCAGCCTTTGAGAAACTGCCGCCAACTAAGCAGCGAAAGGCCACGGAGCCGGGCCGGTTCCTGCTGCTCCAGCCGAGGGCGCGGGGAAGACGCGGGCCAACGGGCCGGGCCGCCCCCGCCAGCAGCCCCGGGCCGCCGCCGCCGCCCCCCCGCGCCGAGCGGGGAACAAAGAGCGCCGGGGCGGCGCAGTGCCCGGCCGCCCCCAGCCTCACGGCCGCTGCCTGGCCCCCACCACCGCCCTCCCAGCCAGCGCGGGCCGCACCAGGGCCGGCCGCCCGGGCACGTCCCGGCGGGGCCCACCGCCGCCTCTCCGCCGTACCTGGTGCCTCTCAGCGCGGACGATGCCGTTCATATTGGTAGCCTCCACGCTGAGGCGGAAGCCGACGCGGAGACACAGCCCCAGCCCGCCGGGAGGAGGGAGCGGAGGACGCAGGGAGAGCGAGGTGAGGCGGGGAGGGCGGCGGGAGCAGCGCGAAAGCACGGCACCAGGGAACCGACAGAGCTGCGGCGGCGGCAGAATCCCCACGCCGCCTGCAGAATCCCCACGCCGCCTGCGCGGGCGCGGCACTGCGCCCCAGAACCCTCCGCCCCCGGCGGGGCGGGGGGCGGCGCTGCGCCCTGAAACGAGTCCGGCCGCGCCCCTCCCCCCGCCCGCGGGGCCTCGGCCTGAGGGGGCGGCGCGGGGCGGGACGCGGGTCCCCAGCGGCCGCGGGCGGAGCAGGGACTGAGCTACGCCTCTGCGAGTACGTTACCCCGCATTCCTTACTCGTAGCTCTCGGTCACAAGCCCACCTGGTTCAGTAGTTTTATTTTTCCAACCTGGCGCTGCCTTTTCTACTCAGCGATGACTTCCTCTCGTCGCTGGCATCTGTAGTGCAAGGCGTCGTGTCTGCTTAACCAAACAACTCGGGTACTTAACGCTAGAAGCTGGCCTTGGCATCCTGCCCTGCGGGTGCGGGGGCCAGCCTGCCCTCCGTCCCGCGCTCCGGCATCCTTCTGGGAAAGGCATTTGCCCGTCTGGATGAGAAATATCCCCCCACGCTTTTCACCATAAATCCTATCTTGCTAGGCAAAGTAGTTTTAAAACATCACTGCTGATAAATAGGGGGTGTTTGAAGTCTTGTCTGTTTGTTATGTGTTTGCATGCTAGATAGCGTAATGAGTTTCTGATTCATGGCTGGGGCCCTGAGTGCTGCTGCAATATCATCATAAATAAAACATGGAGCTGGATGAAGTCTGAGTTCCCTTGCTTGCTTCCTGATTTAAAACGCCAAGGTCACCTGGGAGGCAGCAATAGCTTCCCCACGCTCTTTCACTGCGCACTTTCTACTGCTGTGGGGGCCGCCCTGGTCATAAGCTAGGAAACCTATTTGAGCTTACGTTGGATGCGGCTCTAGTGTCTCTGCTGCCAAGCGCATGAGACGTGTATGATAACATTTACCCCATCTCTAATGTTCTTCAAGAATCTCAGTGGAGAAGCATACTTCAAAACACTGAAGTTGGATGATTCTGAGGTTTCAAGAAGTGCTACTGAAAAGAATGGTCTTGCCTCCCCAGAAGCAAGCAGAGGCATTAAGCTGTAGGTATATTCCTCACCCACGGAAATGCCTCCGTCTCTGGAGACGTACACGATAGAACAGTGCCTACATTGCACCTGGGCCCTCGCTTCAGCTGCTCATTTTGCCAGCAGCAAACAGGACTTCTCACCTCTCTCTGATACATTTCCACTCCCTTCAATTTTTAAATCACTAGCCACACCTCAGTGCCTACCTTCCTGCTCCCTGCTTTCTTTTTAATGAAGCGTCTTATTAGGGCTGTGCTAATCAAAGGCACTTGTGGTAAAGCTGGGAGGGAGAGGGAGGTGGAGACGAGAGACAGCACCTATGATCAAATACAACAGTGCTGGGGATGTTCCTTAATTAAGTAAATTTCAGGATTACGCAAGCTGCTGTTTCTGTATTCTTAGGAAAGGAGATATCTTTATGAATCACCATCATTTTTCATTATCAGTCACTGCAAGTGACGTCAAAGAGCAAGTGTAGCATCTTTCTGATAGCACAGAGTTAACAGACAGGTGTTTCTAGTTCTGTCCCTGTAGATCCCAGTGACGGGGGAACACATTTGGGATTTTGCAAACTGTGGCTAGGCTGGGAGCTCAGGCAGCATCTCCTTTGGTCCAGTTGCATTCTGATCACCCAAATTCACCTCTTGCTGAAAAAAACAGGGTTTTTTTTCTGCTTCTTGATTTGTAATCAACATGAAATTAGTTTACATAATTAAAACACCATTGTTCCAGCTGAGGATGTGACCATATTTCCTCTGATGATGGAAAAGACTTCCATAACATGCAAATACCTTAATTTCCATTTGCTAGATACTTTGCAATCCTTCCCAGTGAAACTTGCACTAAATCTTAATTGATTTCTGAAGAAGAACGCTTTATTGAAATGGACCAGTGGGACTGAGTGGATACCAAACAACCGAGTTACTGGGAGCTGAACTGGAAGAACTAGTTAGCACATGTGCAACCATGAGAGCAATGATGTTCATTAGGGTCTTATAACTCCTGTTTGACAACTGTCTTTCCTTGTAACAGTGTTTATAAGATGTCAAGAACACTTCTTTAGCAAAACCACTTCTCTAGCAACACCATATTTAAAAAAAAGAAGAATCAAGTTATGCTGATGGACGTTCTGGATGTTCTGCATACCTGTTGTCTCCCACCACAAAAGATACAGTCTTCCTAATTAATGGATGAAAAGCCCTCTCCTGGAAAACCCTCTTGCTTTTCTTACAAATGGTGTGTTACTCCTAAATCAGGTGGTTTGTAGGTGTCCCTGACTGCTACGGCTTGTCTGCTGGTCCCTGACTCATTATAAGGACCTCCACATGTCTCATCTTAAGATTTAATGTCTAAAGGAAAGGCTGAATTTGTTAATTCTGGATATTGCAAGGGCTTAATGTCATAACATTAAACTCTGCTTCTGCCAAAGCTTAGTCATGAAGACCACCTGAGAGGGGAAAATACTACATTTGATGAGGGCAAAATATGCAGCTTGGATTGCTGCACTAAAATTGGAGAAAATGTAGGAAAAATATGCTAGTCCCTGAAGTAAGAAAATGACCTTTTTTCATGTAAGTCACTCTACAACATGTCTAAATCTAGTGTCGCGTCACATTTATCTTTGGTCATGGTTTAATATAGCTCAGTGAAGCTCACCACCTGAGCAAGATACGCTACCAGTCAAGGATCTGGCCCATGATTTTCTGTTAAAAAGAAGATTCTTTTTAATGAACAAACAAAATGTTTTGTAAAACAGAATACAATTTAGTGAAATGTCATTTATTATGTATATATTTAAAATATATATATGCAATTGAAGGGCACTTGTGTTCTCCATAAGTATCACATATACCAATCTACTTGTTCCATAACTTTTCTTTGCTACATTTTGGAAGGATTTTCGCTAATTCGTTACGGTTGCAGAAATCCTCATGTAGAACATGTTTTGTGTGTGCCTTGGCTCTGAGAGTCCTTAGCAGCAACATTTTAATGGTGTTTGGGGTATAGAGGCTGTGTTGGAATTAATGGTCCATGTTGGACTCTTTCCTGTAAATTCTGGCATGTTGTTTGCCATTTGGCTGTCTGATAACAGCTACTCTGAGGAGGGCAGTTTGTCTCCTTTCCTTTTCCTATTCTTAGGCAAAGCAGTGATCATCTTGGATGAATTCTTTACTTGGGAGCAAAGAGTGTAGAAAATTTAGATGCGGTATCAAAGAGTATTAAAAGGCTCAGTTTTAATAGCTGTGGCCTTAAATTTTAAAGGCAGGTTATTTATCAAATCTCTGTTCATCTTTCTTAAACAATGTAAACAACTTTTCTTCTTCATTTCAGGAGACACCATTCTCCCACCACAGTGACCTTCCTTGATTTCAAATAGTTTTGTGTGGAATGGAAAACCAGAGACTCTCTTCCACACCAAGGTTGTAAATTATGTCTTGTCTCATTTCCATTAAGCAAACAGAAGTCTTTTCAATTAATTCCATTAGGTTAAGTCCATAGGAAACACACAGAGGATTTTGACAGAGCCTCTAGGTAATATCTTAAAAAACCCCCACTTCTTCTGACTACCTGTCCTTGAAGGATAAATCCTGCAATCTCAGAACCTCATGACTTAGGATGAAGTGTCATGGGATCTCCCAGCTGCAAATATATCTTGCATAGAGAACATATCTACAATTTTTGAAAAATTATAGCTTTTACAGCTCTTTCAAGACAATTCTAACCAGGCAACTGTCAGCAGATCCATTTTGTGCATGGAGATACTACCTTTATTTATGTTACAAGTTATTTTTGCTTGACCTGGGACAGTCATCACAGTATTTAACTCTGATGTAACAGCATTTTGAAAGTATGGATGTGCTTATGTCAACTACATAATAGTGTTCACAAAGCAATATCTGTCCTGTCATCATTCTCTGATCAAGGAAATCAAAATTTGATATTCCAATCTGATTCCCCAGCCAACGTGGTGGGACATATTAAGGACATATTTGTTTAAAGTCTGGTCCTTTGGACTGTGCATGTTCAAGAGCGTCTGAAGGGCTGGATCAGGAATCAGCTTTTAAAAAATCTCTAGTTTATGGCTTTCCTGTAGAACCTGGAATTCTGTTACTGATTCTTTAGGACCGGAAGTCTAGTTAAAATTAAATGATCTTTCCCATGCTTTCCAGCTGTATTAATTTATGGTAGCTGTGTGGTGATATTTGCAAATACATTCTTCTTGTTCATGATAAAAATGCTGACTTGTTCCATACATCTATGTGTCTTTCTTGCTTTCTTAAGGACATCAGTTCCTTTGGCTGAAACATCCTGTTCAGAGTGTTACAATAGAAGGCTGTAAAACAGTTTGCTTTTAAATTGTTTGCCTTCATGACCCTTAAGCTCTTTGCCAGCTTCTGACTGTGCATGTAAGTAAGCTTTGTACTATTTGTCCTTGGTGTTGCATTCACCAAATATGTTTGTTGGTTCTACTGCAGTCTGGTAGCTCCCAATTTGCTTTTCCTTCTTTTTTTGTCCCCCCTTGAAACTACATCATTACTTTCACTCATGGTCCTAATGAAAAACTAGAATGTAAAGAAAAATAATATAAAAATTTTCAATTGTAAGTAAGCTTCTTCAAATATTAAGAATGGTAGCACTGGGAAATCTCTGGAAAACCCACCAACCAACCAACCAACCAACCAACCAACAATCCAACCAGCCAACCAACACCTAATTGCCTGTACCCTAAAGAAGAGCTATGTCTGTGTGGGGCCATGCAAGCAAAAGAAAGGGAGATGTGTAGGTCCCAGCAGCTGCCTCTTGTGCCAAAGAATTGGTGACTTCTGTTATGCCACTGCAACTGAAAAGGGCTGCTTTTTGCCAGTGGTGTGTCACTTATGGTTCTGCAGACTTTTACATCCCTGATTTGGTCATTAAGTGATGACTGTAATAAGAAGCACTAGAATACAACATTGGTAGCAGGCACAGTGCCATCCTAACAGATTGGGAGATTGTGTCTGTGCTCCAGGACAGACCGTTTTCATTCCTGTGGCTGTGAGGAGTATGTTATCTGTCTGGCATCTCCATCTCCGAAACAGGTTAGCTTTTAAAATAACATAAGGGCTGTAAGGGCAGGAATAACCAGGTAGTGATTTATCTGCTTTTCTGGGAAGGTAAAAGAGAATTAAACATCCTGTTCTATCATAAGCTCAGAAAATGTTCCAGGCAATGACCAAAGATTTATACTAGTAGGTCCAAAGCTCCTGTTCCAGTGGTTTTTTTCTGAAGCAAAGCTCTTTTTACAGCTTTTGCAGAAGAACCCAGTGCCCTTCAATTTTTTTTTTTGATCAATTCTAACATCTAAAGCTAGTGAGAACAAAATTGATTTAAGAGGTGATCTGTGCATTTGTAATCTCTGCACTAGCAGAAGAGTAGCATTATTTCTAAAGTCACTTTAACTCTGCTTATATGTTTTAGCCACAATGCTATGACTAAGAAGAAAAATGTAGAAAAACCTTCATGTCGTGTGAAAGGTAAGCTATTCCTACTGTGTATCCATGCTAGCAGGAAGGCAGAATGTTAATGAGAAAGCCTCCTTTAGGGTTGTTTTTCAGATGTGCACAGAACGAGCCGAAGATAAGCTATATTGTTTCTTGATCAAGAGCAATGAATTAATCTTAAAAAACTCATAATTTATTCCAAGGAACACAGAAATTTATTATAACAGTGTCCTCATTCTGTATTATGCTGCAGCTTGACAATAACCCTCTTATATGTAGATCCTCTTTGATTTCATTGATGTCATGAGTCAACAGTGGGGGGAGTTGATTAACATTTGGGACAGGTCTCTTTTATGGGTATGATTTGTTTCCAAAAACACTGGTAAGTGCTCCAAGTGGCCTGCTGTAGATTGTAGGTTTTGATAGGGCTGAGGAATACTTCCACAGAAATGAGATCTGTTTAAACTGAAGCTAGAGTTTAGCCATCAGAGTTTGTATTGAAATGATTTCTTTCACATGACTCATGATACTTCTCAGTTCTGTAATGCTTTCTGTTTGAACACCTCAGAACTGTACGTAAATTAATTCAACATCATAGAAATGCATAGGAGGAGATAAGTATTTTATATTTATGCTTTGCTTTTCATTGTTGTTTGTTTTCACAGACAAGTGGACTGCATGAAGAGAACAGTTTGATTTGCCTGAGATCCCAAAAGTGCAAAAACTGGCATCAGTGACAGAAACTAAGTTTCCCAACTCTTGAATCTAGAGAGAATACAATAAAATGAAAGCTGGGGCAGTCTGTGCTCATCAGAATTTTTGTGAGACTTCTGCAGGTGTGGCGTATGGTGTGTCCCCAATGCATGGCATGCTATTCTAGGGGTGACCTGAAATACCTGGGAGGGTCTAGAGAGAGGGAGCTGCAGCAGAAAGCCCACAGTGGGAACGATGTTAACGAGCAGGTTAGAGAACTGCCTGTGATTTTAACATCTGGTTGTGCTGAGCTGTGCCCAACTGCTTCCAGCACAGCCCTGACTGTGGCATTGGTAATTCCAGTGTCCCAACCAAGTGCTCCCTCCTGGGATCTGCGTGGGGGTTGGATCTTCTCTGTTCTGCAGAGGCTGTAGCTAGCTGTGCCTTCAGTGGCTCTCTCCTCTCCTCTCCTCTCCTCTCTCTGGAGCCTCGAGGAGGCTAGGGCTCGATGGAGGGGATATGGGGGATAGGGGCTGTATCGGGAAGACTACAATAGCTTGGGGCTGGAAGGACTTTATTAGACTACTTATTACAGTGGGATTCACTTTAATGGCTGGGCTAAGAAGATAACTTGGAGCAGCAGAGGCCCCATTGGTTGCATGCTTCCTTTCAGAACTGAGCAGGTCACTGTTTCCAGCTTTTATTTTTTCGTATTTGGCTGGTAGCTTCTGATTGCAATGCTAATACAAGCAAATCTCTCCGACAATTTAAATAGGAGATGTTCATATTTAATATCTGTAGTGTGACCTGTTTATACTTAAGGAAATTGCTACCATTAAAATAAAAGGACACAAGTAACTGCAGGTTTCTTCTTAATGAGAATATTCAATTTAAATACAAGTAAACAGGAACAAAGCCGTCTTATTTTAGAGCTAGTCAGCCCACATATTAATCAGGAATCAGTTCATGCACAGAAGCAACCTTAGGTTGCCAATACCTTGTAATGTAGTCACAGAAAATCTACATAATCAAAATACCACGCACTTTGAAGACACAAGTGTAAACAGAATGAGCACTGAAAGGTTTATGGAAGATAGAGCAGAACAGGGGAAATCATAAAGGAGCATATCTGGAGCAAGAAACACTTTCCCTGTAGCATCAGTGTCCCTTCAAGAATCTGCATTACCGCACAGCCATGAGAGGAGGCAAAAAGGCTGCAAAGATTTAAAATTCCAGCATGACAGCTGCCAATGGAAATGAACAAAATGCAACAAGAGTATGTAACATACACTAGTGTCACGTGTATCTGCTCTCCCGAGGACTGCAAATTCCATTATAAGGTCACACATCTCACTTTTTGGCTCCATCCTTTTAGCACGGAGAATGGTAACTGCTGCAAGGTTGCCTCGTGTTACACTAGAGTATTAATAGTGTCGTTATCTGGCCAAACACTGCAGTGAAATGACCAGCTTATTTCTTTAAAAAAAAAAATATATATATATATGTATATGAGCATTACATAGTGCATTTCATATGTGTCATATATTAACATAGCAGGATATTGAGGAGAGGAATTTAAACAATAAACTCAGGTTTTATTAAGATGAAATACTGTATTTTTGCCCTTAAGTTAAGCACTCAGTTATTTTATTATCATATGTCAGATTAAGAGTTTGTAGCATGCTGATATATAAATGTTTAGGGTGCCAAGATAATTACTGGTGTGTGATAGCCGTGTGTATTTTGTTCCAGCTTCAAAACTCTGCAGTCATCCCCACCAGTCAACACCAAGTTCCTACTCCTATTATAGTTAAAAGTATGTTTACCTTTGAACTCTGTGGGAACAAGAACTGGGCCCTTGGGTAATTGTCTGAAACTACAGACTTTAGTAACATTTACTTGACTCATGCAATCAGTCCTGCGAGTTGATTTGAACCAAATTACTCAGGTAATTGCAGCATGGTTTACTTACAGTTTTACATTTTTAATTATCATGCAAGTCTCTGACATTAGAAATGATATGTATTTAGGAAAAAGAGAAAAAGGTATTAATGATTTTCTACAAGCAGTGTTCAGATAATACACACAGACCAAAAAAACCATACAGCCACTCCAAAATATATATAGTTGTATCCAGCTTTTGTGAATTCCAGTAGTTACTAGACCAAACAAAGCAGATGCTCATTTTATATCAGTCCAAAGAAATGTTTTCACTTTCTATCGCTGAGTTCTGAAAAGAAATTGAGAATGTTGTCTTGCTTTTCCCCAAAAGAAGTTAACTGATAATCTATCTTCAACTCTTAATTTTTGCCTCTTGTTCTTTTCTCTTGTTTTCTCTTGTTCATTTATTGTCTGTCTTCTGAATGTCCTTTCTTCAGTAATTTTCATTGTCTGTTTTATATTACTTGACAAAACCCAAGGTGATAAATTACAGACTCTTCATCGGAGGAACAATCACCAGTGGCTTCACTCTTGTGGTACTTTTATGGGATGTCTTTTCACTTATAAGTGAATGAGATCTGAAATGTGTTTGATGGGAAAGGGGAAGTGGCATAACCATTTATAAAGTCACAGCCACAATGTTGAGAAGGAAAACAAGTTTAATATCTGTAAGTGAAAGCTGGATCCCTTTTGGTTTTGTAGTCATTCCCTTTTTATGAGTGAATCAAGATTATGCCTTGTTGTTATTTCAAATTCTACTTTAGTTACTTTTCTTGAAGTTTTCCTCACTGTAGTATCTGATTGCATCACCAAGATTAATGATTGTAGTCTCACAACAACTCACAGAGATTTATAGACTGATTTTACAGCTTAAGAAACTGAGGCTCATAAAGGCTAAATCATTGGTTCAGATTACAAAGGAATAATGTAGCAAAATTGTGAGTTAAATTTGGATCATCCAAGTCCTCTGTCAACACTTCCACTCTAAAGCTATTGTTCTGTTGGGATGCAAAGAATTATATGTGAGTCATGCATGTATGCTTCTTAATTATATAACCATTTTGAAGAGGACCACCTTATGAATATGGATAACCCAGCATGATTTTAAGGAGGAAATATCGAGAAAGGTGTATTAGCATTTGAGCAAGATTAAATATTTGAGATTTGTTAAGTCATCAATGATGGCTGATGGCCAAAATAACTGGCTAGCTGCAGGTATTACTGTAGTCTCTTCCTATGCTTCCTAGCTACCTCTTTGAAAAATTAAATGTTAATTAATAAACTGGGAAACTGTGTATTTGGTGAAAGAATGGGTGATGGCATGATCATAGTGAAAAGTCTGGTGGAGGAAATAAAAGAAGGAAACACTTGCTAGCTTTCCAGGATTTCTGAATTTCAGAATTGAAAAACAAGCCAACCAGGCAGCGTGAAGGAGATATATTTAACACTTTTTGACATCTTTCGGCTGTAGCCCTCCCATGATTTTCCTTTACCCTTCTCTACCTACAAACTCAATTAATCTTCATCCACCAACTAACTCTTGACAAAGTCGACTTTGCTGGTCCTGACTCTTCCTTATTTTAGGACTTGCTTAGCTCATTATAATCCACAGCCATTTTTCCAGTCTCTGTTCACATTCCCAGGCACACCTCTAGTCCTCTCCCTGTAAAGCCTTCCTTTATTACCAAACCTCTCAACACCATTCACTTCTGAACTCTCTCTGCATGATCCTGAGCTCCTTGCTGCCTCCCTCCTTTACTCACAGTTTAGGACAGAGAAGCAGCTGATGAAGTCAGATGTTACTGCTTCACAAACCCATTGACAGATGCAGAAACACTTGCTCTCCTATCTCAGACCACCTGCATGCAGATGCTGCCGTATCTAGAGGAACAAGGAGATCACGTGGCAAGAAAACTGTTCCTAGATAGGGAAAACACATGTTCTGAGTGTGGCTGAAGGAAGTCAGCTCTGTGGAAAAATCCCGAATCCCTCACCTTCTGCCTTCTCCTCCTGCTGTGGGACTGGGGGTAGTGGATGTGAATCAGATGCACTGCAGGTTTCAGGGACTTGGATGGGTGCTGTGCTGCACTGGCAGAGATGTATCCTCTAAGATCCCTAGCACAGCTGTGGGTGTTGGGCAGCAGGAGGGACCATGGAAAGTGGTCAGGCTCATGGGCTCTCCCAAAAGAGCATTTCTGTTTGTCACTGCCAGAGGCAGAAACCTGGGCGAGAGGGACTATTGGCCTAAGGGCCTTTCTTATAGCCACTATATAAATAGGCCTGGGGTTGCTAAATATATATCTCAGATATTTGGATTTGCTTGAGTTTTGAGTAGTAGTGTATGTGAACAGAATACTGTAACAATAAACGTAAGATAAAACATTTTTAGGGGTCTTGGGAAACAAACTACAGCCAGGCACAGAAATAACCATTTCAAATACGTACTGAAGAAGAGGTTACTCTTTCATGGTCCAACATTATTGGTATTAAATAGAGTTTGTGCCTAAGAGAGACAACCAGCATTTCTGCTCTTGTTTCCTTGGTACTTTGGAGGTGTGGAAATGAACGGATTTGAGAATACTTCTAGAGATCTCTGGAGGCTGATGGCCAGAGGAAGGTAGCTGCTGTACAGATGCAGGTGTACCATATAGCCCTTCTTATCTCTCATGAAGGTGTCTGCAGTTAGGCTGGATGTAACTTGGAGATGTGGTATTTTTTTTATTGACCAACATATTCTTTATGTTATTAAACACTCACGATACAGCAGTGATTAACTCTGAACCTCTTCTGATCTATGCTGTTCCCAAGTGGCTCAATCTACTGCAAACACATTGCTTACCCTTTTCTCTGGACGTGACACAAAGTAAGGTATTTAGAGGGACAAAGAACACCCATTTAAAGATATAAGATGAGACAGCTTGTATTATTTTTAAAATTTGGGGTCAAATGCCTTTCTGGCTCAGTACATTTGCTGCATATTGATTTTCCTGAAGTTATGTAAGACATAAACCCATCCCTTTGTCACCAAAAGCAGTACAGCTGTTTCCAGGACTGTGAGTCATGTGTATGACTTCTCTTTTTAACTTCCCACTGGCTGTTTAAAAATATACTTTCAGTCAGTTTTGCTTTTCAAAACCAAAGAGAAACAGCAATAAATTCTCTCAAGAACTGGAGATTTGGGCAAAACATTAAGTTTTCACATGCTGAGAAGGTTGTGGTGCAAAGTTGGTTTAAACTCTGGTCTTTACACGATGTTACAGAATACTGGAGAAGTAATACATAGGATTGCATACATCTAGAATTCATGTTGGAGGTACAAAATTTGCCTTATTTAAGCAATAGTGAAACACAGCTACTGGAGGGCTGCTGGAGCTATTTTAGATAACCAGGCAGTCTAGACCTTCTCTGACCAAGTCAAGCATCAGAGTGGTTAAAATGTTTTTTGATAGAACACCTGGTAGAAACAAATTAATGTTAGCAGCAGTGGGAAAAATTGAGAAGTTTAGGCTACACTCCCACTTTTGTGGCAATGTGTTCATATATAGTTAATTAAGTATTGAAGCCTATGAAAGTGGGTAGGCTGAAAAAACAATAAACAGAGGTACAGGGTGAGACTGAAATTCTCATTGAAGTATTTTGTGTAATCCCATCTGGATTAGCAAAACAACCACTCATGATTAAGACCAGCTTTTCCTTGTCCTCTTTCTGTAGTACTTCAGACAGAGGTATAGCAGCCTGGTCTTTGTGCCACACCAACGTGAGAGCATTTGCTTTTGAACCTTGTTTGGTTTTGCTCCAACTTTTGTGCAAGGGGTCTAACCTGACCTGGATGTACCTCCAAAGGGAACTCTTTGTGCCCTTTGGAAGCAGTGTCATCCCATTTGTCTTCTGGGTTCCTGAAACTGCACACAGGGGCTTATTTGGACAAGACTGTGGCCCCAGCCTTTGTTTGATGCCCCAAACTTCTCCAGTGGTACAAAGAAGCTGCAGTCCTCTCAGCTGCTCACTTAAGTCTCTTTTTTATAAATACAGCAGGGAAAGACAGCACGGCAGAAGCTTGTTTTAAAAATTACCTTGTTCCTTGTCAGAGACTGTGGCTACATTTGAAAATGTTCAGCTCCCTGTCATTTAATTCTAGTGACTGTGATTTGCCACAAAGATGCAGACAGTGGTGGAGAGAAGAGAGAACACAGTGACCTGAAGACAGAGTTATCCAAGTGTGTATCTGTGGGTAGTCCTGCTGTGATCCCAAGACTGATTGGCCTGGCATGGGTGTGTCACCCTGTTTGTTATCACAGTGTCTCCCAGGTGCCTACAAAGCCGAGCCAGAGCACTGCATTAAACACACGAAGAAAACAAGATGTGGGTAACTATGTGATTCCTCCCAAGTCACCTGGCAATCTGCGCTGCATCCGAGGGACTTCATACATTAGTTCTATGGGTTGCAGTTCAGCCTATTTACCACAAGGCTCATGAAGTGAGGAATTTATGACACCTCTCCTCAATCTAACTCCCTCTTACAGGTTTAAAAAGCCACAGCAGTGCTTTGACTGGCTTCCCAGGTGCTGGCTTCCCAGCACCCAGATACATGACTTGTCTCTCAAGAGTAATACTGAGGATTAGGTAAAGTGTATAAGCACTCTGAAGATTAAAAGCACAGCAGTCCTAGGGACTACATGGAAATGGTGGCTTCCCAGCAGTTTAGAATGAATTTGCTGAAGTCACATCACCTGCACATCTAAAATCATATGATATCCATATTATATACATATGATAAATATATGAAATCTGTATATTTGCACTCATCTCCTCTAAGGCTTTTGGTCTGTTTTATGAGCTGAGAAGGCAGCAATGCATCCTCCTGATTGCTGTGTTCAAATGTAAAAATTCAGCAACAGATTAATGAGCAAAACCCCCAAATGTTTTTACAGTTTCATGCATCTTGCACACTTGCATACATTTCAACAAATGAATAATTTTTAATAAAAATAATGGCAAAGGCATGACAATGCAAGAAAGGCTGATATGTTATGTGATAGTTTTTGTATATACTACAAACTTCTCTGATTTGCTTCAGAGCTTTTCACTTTTATGTTTGAAGTCTGTTGAGAAACAAACCAAACCTGATGAAAGGTTTTTATGAAGTATTTTTCTAAGGCAAAAAAATCAGTAGACCAGCTTCATACCACCACTACAGTTTAGGTAATTATTAATTAATTTAAGAGGACAGATACTAGGTTTTAAGTCAATTTGTACCAATACTCACAAAAATGTATACAAGGACACAAACATAATTTCTTTTTATCTCAGCATGTACATATATGTATCTCCACACATGTACATACCTATGTGAGTTATACAGAGATGTATATTAGTGCATAGGTGGGAGGTATAAATTACCTTTCTTGGGCACAACCCTGTGAATAACCATATGTCCAAGTCAGTGCAGGATCAGGCCCTGGCTCTGCCTTTTAAAAAGCAATGCTGCTGCTTAGCAACCATTTTCTGCCTGGATGAAAGCAGAAACCTTGCAAATCATAAACAAATACATAGGTCCATTCAGACGCCAAGTTAAATAAACTGGTATCCTTTACCCTAACTCTGTCTGCTCCTCTTTTTTCATGGTTAAAGATTCCCATGAAAAAGAAGAGGGAGACAGAGCTTTAAAGGAAGGATTTAAAAAATAAACAAATAGGAAATAAATAGCATGTACAAGAACTTTTCAGCCACTATGGAAAATAAAAAAGACCTAAATTCAGTCTTTTAAAGGCAAAATTTAAAGTGGATTTAAAATTTTCCTTTCTTTCCTCCACAAGTAATAATTACAAATATATGTTATTTCTAACATAAAAATTAATGTGGAATGGAGAGGACAACGAGTTACTTTTGATATCTTTATTTACAGTTATTTTTAATCATGTCAGCCAGATGTACTCACGCACTGGAATTTCATTAACACCCAAGGCTGATTGGGTGAGCTTCAAAAAGGAGGCAGACTACAGAGCTAGTGTTCTTGAGCTTGCTTACTGACACACCACATGCTTTCTTGCAAACTGCTAAGAGTCCAGTGTTCAGAGATTTTTGCATCCGTAGAAATGCAGCTGGCCCAGACATCACATTTTCAGAAGAATATGTAATGAAAAGAAAATTAGGTGCCTAAATCTTATGGCAACTAGATGCTTAAACTATTAAGGTACTTCTGAAAGTCCCATTGAGTATCTAAATATCTTTGGAAAAATCTGGTCCTCCGAGGTTGAGCAAAATCCCCTTGAAATCTGTGGGACTCACTCCACTAACTTCAGGAGGTTTTGAGTTAGGCTGTTCTGTTGTACCCGTTGCATTGTTGTATCTGTGTATCTGTTTTGCATCTCTAAACAGCAAACAGTAACCCTATAGCTGCTGCACGGAGAAGGATGTCCACCCTCAAGTATCACCTCAACTGGAGAGCACAGCGGGGTACCTAATCAAGTAATTTCTTGATCTACGTTAGTTTACATGATATAAACGATATATACGATATTATAGAAATAATAGTCCTTGAGCACAAGTGGGTACAAGTGGCTGAGCTCTTGGTTTGTGATCTGGAGACAGTGGTATGGAGAGCCTTAAGGAAGCAGATCCTTTCTGACAGCGATGCCCGCTCTGGCACAGACCATCTCCTAATTGCACTAACAGCTGTTTTAGCACTTCCATTCATCTCCCCACTCCTGTGTCATCCCTAGATGTGCAGCATCCCTGGTTCAGATCTGCTCCGCCCTGTGAATACATACTGCCCAAGACATGGTTGGTGCTTCATTTTCTGTGTCTGCTTTGTAATGTGAAAGTTTTACCATCTGCAGAAAAAAAGTGCTTCTCTGTACAAATGCTCCCCTCACGTCTCACTTACCAGTCTGGCTGTAGAGTAAATCCCGATAGACTGATCTCTGTGTGCATCACTGTATACATCTCTGTTTTTTAACTGCAATACACCTAATCATGGCCCAATAGTTGTCTAAAGAAGCATAAATTCTCCCCAAATGATGAACAAGACAGGCAAGCCCTACTGTTTTCTTTATCTCCTGATCTAGAAACTTTGGAGCAACAAGATTGACCCCATGCATTTTCCAACAAAAATGGCTGGTTAATGTGAAAAATACAGAGACCTGCTTATATTTTCAAAAGCACCTGAAGCTTTTCCTTTCCTTTAAGGCTTAAATACTTCCAAACACCTGCTATTAAGGATTTATTATTAAAGAAAAACCTATTTGAATGTTAAAATTGTGGCTTTACTTTGAAAATCCAATCAACAGGGAATAGATTAGTTTGCTATACAATTCCAGTAACAAAAAAAAAGGGAAACTGTAATTTTTTTTCCCTTCAAAAATGCCTCAGAGCCTATTTCCCTTACAGTTTGATCACAGGTAACCTACAAAGGATGAGCTCAGTGTTGCAAGGTGCTCAGACATCTTAAGACCTGTAGCAGGAGGAACTCAGCAGAGTTGGCCTTGCAGCAACCAGTGAGCTGAAAGATGAGATCAGAGAGAATCAAATGCTCCAATTTTCTTGATGCTCGTTGACTCTGTCTGTTCCCTGGCAGGTTCATTTGTCTGATTATCTCTGCATGGTCTTGCTCATGCAAACTAAAGACAACCAGGTGGGCTCTTGCAGCTACAGCAGAAAACAGGAATATTGCCTGGTGAATGGAAGGGAAGAAGATTGGAAATTTTTGCAGAGAAGCTTTTGAAAATTGCTGAAACCTGTGAATCTTTAGTAGCACTGTGACAAGTTTCCTGTAAAACAGAAGGGAATTTAAAAGATTTTCAATTCTTAATATAATGATGATGCTTTTTAACTTACACTAAGTATAAAGTGACACACTCATATGTTTAAGACCTTTTACGGTAGAATTTCCAGCCTTACAAGTGTCAGTTTTGGCCCTGGAGGCTGCTTTTGTATAAAGCCACGTTGACATACCAATCTTTGGAGGGCTTTGAGCAAGAAAATAATATGTAAGCTGGAGGCATGTCTGCAGAAAGCATTCTGTGTACATAATGCAATCATGAACAAAGTTAAGCTTTACAAAAGTAAATTTCTATTTTCTGGTTATCTTCTTGTTTTGAAGTCTCTATCAAACGTTGTAAAAACCTTCAGGAATGTAGCAATTAGTGCTGTTATTTTTAAGCAAGTAAAGCTGGTATCATCACTAAATATTGGGTGGACTTTGATTAGAGACAGATCAGTGCTATCAATTCTGTTTAGGAGAGATGAAGTACTGCCAAACCTCATGATGGTGCTTCTGATACCATGGCTCTTAGACATCAACTAAAGCTCTAAAAAGTACCTTTCAAAATAGTACTCCTAACTGTCTCTGCTTAAAACAGAGTCAGAAATATCTGTTTTATGAAAAGCATCTTTTCAGGAGGAAGTTACACAGTTGTGTGAAAGGAAAGGTGGAAATCTTGACTGCTAACAGTGACCACAGCTTTCAATTTTATAAGCTTTTACACCACAAGATTAATCCTTGAGTATGAAAATGGCTGGCAAATGACTTCTGGACAACTGGAGGAGATTGTCACAGAAATGCCTGTGGAAAGATGTTGTGATTAACAAGGAGCCTTCCCTCTTGGGCAGAATAAGTCCTTCCCTAAGACAACTGATCCTTGGCATGTGCAAACAGAGTAAAACCAAGAGCAACTACACCGAGAATGAAAAAGGGAAATTGTGTCAATTAATTTTGGTTGCATTCTCATCAGTGTTTATCAAGGGAAATTACTTCAGGGTGAAAGAGAACATCAAGTACAGGGTGCTCAGCCAGTCACCATCAAAGTTGAACATTTATGAATATTTAATAGGACTTGTGGATTATAACTGGTGTCTTTCAAGGCTGACTACCAAGGAACACACAGAGAAGTCATGTGATGGGAAATAAAGTTTACAACCCCAGTCCATGTGAGTTGATTAAGGCCAGATAACACAATTTAATCTGTCAACTTTCTTGTGTATTATACTATAATCACAATTAATAGCTCTGTGTACATGAAGTCTCTTAGCAATTAGCTTGTTCTGCTTAAGCTTGGAGTCAGGAATATAACTCAGATATAACTGTTAATCTGGAAATTTCTAGAAGTCCAAAAGCAATCTGAGAATAAATAAACACATCTCCTTCACTGGAAACAACATGCTTGTAAAGTCTTGTGCAAATACTTTCTGAGAACGAATATAAACATAAAAAAAATCTGTTAAGCCCTAAAAATGTCACAGGTAGCAGGACTTTCACCTTCAGGGTGGTGACAGACCGAGAAAAGTCACCAGTAACAGCAAAACTCAGAAAGAGCTGCTCTGCCTCACATGTGAATTGTATTATTTAGTGCAAAAGCTTAACTTTGTGGGAGCTACTTAATCAATTTATCCTTCACAGTAGAGATTTTGATGTATAAATGCTCAGCTACATGCTGCTTATTTTACTTTAATGTCTGAGTGAATCAGTGGATCAATAGGCTAAAGCTCAACTACCCCAGCTTCAGACTGTGAAACACAAATCCTATGCTGGTCAGGAGGAAGAACAAAATCTTCCTTCACATCACAGGATCAATATCCTTCATTTAAACATTATAAAAAGCTAATAAAACTTGTCCCATCTTTGCATAAAGGAGGCAGGTATTATCAATCTCATCTTAGGGGTGCTGACATCTCAGAGAGATGTAAAGTAACTTGACCAGCTGAGCTGGATCCTTGTTTTAATCAGTAGGTAACATCCTCAACATAAGACATTAGTTTTAAATATTAACACTTCAAGATATGAAACCTGTCTCCAGCTAAAAAATAGGTTGTTTAATGAGGGAATAAATAGAATGGTTCCTTTTGAAATGCAAAACTGGCTTTGGTTGTTAGCAGAGTAAATATTAAAAGTACTTCTTATTAATAAACCTCAGACATTCATTGCCCAAAACTGGATTCACAGTTGATGGGCTCAACACAACACAGACAAAATATAATATATAATAATAATACATGCAGATGTCCCCAGAAAGGTACTATAGACTCTACTGCAAATCTGTTTAACCTCTGTACAAATGTCTTCTTATTTCTTTGTAGTCCATCGATAATAGAAGACAAGCTGGTTTTTGGTGGTGAGTTAACTTTGTTTGACATTGACGTCTTTCCCCAAGGTAGTGAGGAACAACTCTGTTCTGTAACAACTGAAATCTGAAATTTGTATTTTGATGTGGCAATAGTATTTAACATACAATGTGGCGTTAAAATAAGGACTGAAAATGTCAGTTATTATGAGTAGTGTTTTGTGGAAAGGCATTATGCTCGTTTGCTTCATTCCAATATTTACAGTTTTAAATGCCACCACTGTGGGGTTCAACCACCTCTCTCATAATTTAGATAATTTTACTTTTTTCAGGATGTGCTTTTATTTCACAGTGATAATGAATACTGCCACTTTTATAAACAACTATTATGTCTTTCCCTTCACAAACCATTTTCATTGAGCAAAATATATGGAGAATTTTCAAATAGGAGAATATGTTTTCAAATGTTGCATGTTAACTCATAACGTCCATCTTTATGCTTTAACAGTTCATTTGGGGGTTGAGTTTCAGTCAGCTGGCAGCACGCCTTTGCTGAGGAGGGATGGCAGATGCTTGGAGCTGCACTGTGTCTGGCTAGCCACCCTTCTCCCCTCTGTTTTGCTGATTAAGGATGTCAACTAAACTCAGACAGCAGAGTGAAAACAGTAGGTTTATCTTACTGTTAATAATTAAAGGATACAAGCAAGTACTACAGAAAATAAGCAATAAGAAAAATACAGAATGGTACACTTAATTATTACTATATACAGTTTATTATAGAAAATAAGAATGAGCATGGCAATGCACCTAATCATTACTACACGAGGGGGACAATAGTGATTAAGAAGGATCCCTCACCACTTGCATACGTTACCATCATCCAGACCTGCAGTCGCTGGGAGCCCCAGTTACAGCGAGGATTTGGAGAGCCTGTCCCAGCAAGTGGGAAGTCCTGTGCGGTGCCTCCACCTGTAGGTGAGGCTTCCAAAGTCACTGCAAGAGGGTCCAGATTTATATACCAAAATCATCAGGCCACAATAACTGTCACCTTTGTCTTGGGTGGAAAACACCCGGTTTCATCCTCCTGTTGGATTCCACCCAAAGCCTGGCCAGGGCTCGGGGGGCAGAACCAAGGGAGTTTCTAACAAGGCCGAACACTTGGGTTCTCAGCCTTAAACAAGGCTAAACAAGGAAAGTTGGATACATTCTCTCAGCATTTCATTCTCACTACTGATTATATTCTAAGCTGCACCTTTCACTAGCGAGCATACATATTTCGTTAAAGATCAGATAGTAATTAATAAACACTAATGGTAATACAGGTTTTACTAATTAGCAGATACTAATGATGGATAACGTTTGGTTGTGAGGTTCATCCAGAGGTCAGCGTTGTTTCAGGGCCTGTTTTCAGGCCGTAGCACTACACCCTTGAAGGGGGAAATGACACAGCATGGCTGGGAAGCACTGGTGGGGTCCCTGGCTCCACCACGCACAACATCCATGGGCATAAAATTCGTTACTGGCCTTATGCAAGTGGGGTAATTCAGAGGAATTGGCCTTTGCTTCAGGTTTTGCTGAGATTGGGCTGCTGAGGTCTGGGCAGCAGAAGATCTTCCCTGGTCACTGCTGCTCTCCACAAGCTCCCAGCAATACAGAACCATAAAACCTGGTAGACAGCTTGAGTCATGATTTTGGTACTCACTTTCTCACCTACAGAAAAGTGGTAAATACGCTGTTTCAGTGGATGGCAGACAGACCTGAGAGCAATTACGCTCCCCAGTACAAAATGTCTCACATTAATAAGGTTCAGTTTAGTGCTGGGGATCCAGTCGGACACTGCATCTGACTCCAATCTGCTGTAGACCCTAAACACAAACCATTCCATTACCTTAATCTGGCTTTTTAAAATAGACTGCTGATATCAAGAATTGTATAAAAAATACATAATTTTAGTGTTCAACATAGTGGATATCTGCCCTGTGGTAAACATGTATGTCTGTATTAGAGAAGTAGAATGAAATTAAGGTTACTTAATGCTGGGAAACTTAACGTTACTTGGGTTATATTGTTATTCCTAATATATGAATCAAATCTATCTCAGCTGTTTCCTTATTCACTGTCTTTACTAGTAGTGCCTCATTTGCCTCTCTTCTAAAATTAATATTTACATTCCATGTTTAATGTATAGCCTTTTTAATGAAGCACCTCAATGCTGAAATGAACATGTGATTTTTTTCTGTCTTTGTAGTTCCCAGTTATGTGAACTGTCCCACCAAAGAACAGCTGAGCTGAATATCTGATACACTTTTTCACTTGTAAAACCAGATCAATTGACTAGAAAAAATGTATAATCTGACTGTAGGCTCAGCAACTTTATTTTCTAGTGGTGGCTACTAGTCAAAAGTTTCTATCTTTAAGCAGGATTTTCCAAAAATTCAGATTCTGGCAAAGTGTCCCGCTCTGTCTTTTGCAAGTATAAAAGTATTTGAAGCTTTGATACATTCTGCTTCCACATTTCATTGGTGATGATTATTCACATGCTAAGGACAAGCTTTGTTACAGGGTGGATCTTGATACACAGTTAATATCGTATTTGAGATTAATGTTGCAGAGAGTTTTAGTTGAGGGGGAAACAAATGGGTGCCACTTCATTTCATACTTACCAAGTGGTAACGGCTTCAGTCTGGTCCATGCAATGCGGAAGCTTTCAGAAAGGGTTTCATAGCTAATTACAGGTGGATCCGAATGCCCAGTCACACACAGTCCTAACAGCACAGAATTATTCAATTTTTTCAGCTGTTATACTTCCCTCTGGAAGAACCAAGGGAGCGAGAACAGCATTCCAGAAACTTCAGGAAGGCTTTTGTCCAACACACTGTGTACAGAGCATGAGAAGGCCTCTGGACCTCTAGTGAGGTGGCCAAGGTTGATTTTAGGGAACTCTTTATCCCTACATGAAGTACTGTTTGAAAAGTATGAAAGCTGTAGTGTATCAGTTAAACAAAAAGCCAGTTTATAGCACTGGTGCAGTGTTCCATCAGGATTGAAACGTACACTGTCCAAGCAGAATCCGTAATAGCTCACAAAGTCCCTAAGAACAGAGTACAGCAGGTTTACGACTGCTAAGAAAACAAGGGTAGGAAACCTAGATGAGATCATAAATGCAAATATAAAATTAAAAAGATGAAAATGCTGAGCTAAATATATGTTCTTATGTTCATAAATGCAGTCGAGTCTCTATCATGCAAAACATTTTTATTTTGTGTCTTGATTTTAACCCGAGGCTGTAACAACTACTATGGTTTTGCATCATTTGTCAGAATAGTGTGATTCATCTGAAAGCCTTTATATCAGTTTATCTCTGCTGACTTCACTGGTATAATGTCTTTATCTCTCTCCTCTCTAATAAAAGATTCCTGAATTTTCATTGTCACTTTAAGTACTGAAAGAAATACCATACTTCTTTCTGTTCATATAACGGAGTCCTGCCCTTTTAGAGTTGAATACATTTTTTATTAAGCCAACACAATGTGGTTTTTGTTTTTTTTTTTTCTATGGGAACTGGATCATACTTTCATAGCATAAATTAAATTAGGTATCACCTCATAGTATATATACATTGTAAATTATCAGGAGACTTCATGCATTCAGTTTGAAAGGTGAAGCTAACACAAACCACATTCAGTAGATGGAGTAAGATCTTCTTACTCAAAATCCATTAAAATAATTTCATGTGAAAACAGCCTGGCTCCAAATTATATCCAGGACATTTCAAAAAGTTGGTGATACACAGTCGGATCTCATATGACACCATGGGAGAAGGTGGGAAAAAAGGAAAGATAAAGAAAAATTGTAAATATTTCTAAGACTGTAATTGTTCAAGATACAAGAAATATTAGCTGTTAACATAGTCAGTGGGAAGCATTATCTGTAGTGAGCAAATGTTATTTTCTAGATGCGCTTTTCTAAAAAGAGTTCTGACTCTATGTCTCTTCAGGAAATACTGGATAGCTTATGAATCTACTAAGCAACAGTAATTAATTTGAGACAGTTAAAACCAAGAAATCCCTGGTGTGAGATAAGTTTATTCAATTAAAAAAAAAAACAAACCACAACTTGGTAGGCTTTACATCCCTCTTGGGTGATGACAGTTATTCATGACACTACATTTAGAAAACTAAGAGCTTATATGAATATGTAAAATACCACTAATCTCCTGAGACCAAACTTGTAAGTATAAATTGAAAAATAAACTATTATAGTGTCTAAAGAATGAGTGATAAAGCATTACTAAATATGCAGAAATATTTTCTCATCATTGACTACCATAAAAATAATTACTCGAGTCACTATAGTTCCACTGAACCCACTGAAATACAGATATTTAAGGGTTCTGGTGATTTGTGGAAAAAAAAAGACTCTACAACTCTAATAGATTTATAAAGCAGGTATGTTTACTCTGGTGCTGGGGTGCAGGGGGATTTCTCCACAAAGCTTGCACACCCACTGCACATTTTACCAAAAACTCATAGAGTGTGGATATCCATATTCATTGGATTACATAACACAAACATACATATGCATGAGTAAGGCTGGGTTAGTTAGAAAGAATGGTGTCAGCAGTTTATGTTCTCTTTGCACCTGCGCATTGCCTCCTGGTGGTCGTCTTCGGGGGTCTTTGGGAGGAAGGCTTGTAGTCTTTCTCACCCTGTTTTTTCCACGGAGCATGCGCAGATTCTCTTGGCCAATTTCTTGAATAACAAGAGTGTTTTTCAGCTGGTTTATTTTTCTATCTTATCTAAGAGAACCAATAGAACTTCTACCATTCGTCTATGACTATCTCTACTCATTAGCAAAATTCCAACTAGTTAGTGTCAGCCACCTGTTTCTCAAGGACAGAGCATAATATTTTGCTGAACATTGTAGCCCCTGGTAGATTTTCACAGTGAACTGTTTTGTTTTGATGAATACTGTAGTCCTGTGTAGAATTTCACAGAACAGTCTGAGCAAGCAGGATTCTCAACAATATTAAAAAACACTATAAATAAGTAAATAAGTTGCTAAACAGTTTTGTATAAGTAAATATGTAAATAAATCTTAAAACAAGTAATCATTTCTCTGTACCAATTCCCCCCCTTTTCCTCTCCCTAAGGAAATTCTTTTGCAGTCAAAAGGGATTTATTATATTTCATTACTGTCTGTAAGGTCCACGCTTTATAACTCCGTTCAAGTTGTAGAGTCTTTTTTTTTCCGCAAATGACTGGTTATGTCTTGGGGCATCATTTCTGGAAGGTCTTTTTATTTTTACATGACCCATTTTCAGCTACATATCCATTTTTATAATGACAGTGATGAAAAGCTAACTAACACAGAGTTGAAGAGCTTAGATTTTTGAAGCAAGCCGGATGATTTGTGATTCATATAATTTAGTTCTCATGGTCAGCAAACAGAGGTATCTAACTATTGATAGAATTATACATTTAAAAAACAGATCTGTGATAGGCTGAAGGGTCCAGATTCCAGGACAATCAAAAAAACATGAACATAGCTCGGGTTACAAAATTTTTATTTTAGTAGAAGCTGTCTCATACTGATGAATCAATATAAGCTTGCTGGGTCTTTATATCAGAAAAAAAATCTGCCTTATTACCACAACCTTTTCATTCCTCAAATGCAGAGGGCTTTGACAAACTTACATTACAAAACAGTCTCTGCATGCGGCAAACTCAGAGTAAACTTGAGTCTTCCCTGTTTTATACACAAGAGCATAAAGTGGCTTCCTACAAAGGAGGTAAGTGGCTTCACCTGAAGATGAACAGCAGGGAAATAAAAATACTTTATCTCAATGTCTGCTTCCTGCATAGATCTCTGCACTGACCTCTGGCAGAGCATATATTCTTTAGGCAAGCTATATGGGGTACTTGAATTAAGATAGTCTATGATTAGCTTTGTCTCTTTATGGTTATAAGATTGTAAGCTTGTAAGTACAATATTTTTCTTGTTTCTTACAACAGGCACATTAGCTGGGATGGGAGACCTTGTGACTGTTATGACAGCAGAGTTTAGGTGAGGTATTTTTTATTTGGAAAGGCATGATAAATCCCTATCCTGTGAACTTCCTCTACAGAATGTTTAAGAATAATGAAGCAGAACAAAACCAATTCCAAAAGATGTTTAATAGAAAAATACTGTCCAGTAGGATGTGATGAAATATAACTGAATACAAGAGTTTAAAATTAAACATTTAGTTTAAGATACTTACCTGTGACAGAGTTTTCAGAATGTTTTCACTCCAAGGACAATTAATCTGTAATGTAAATACTATCCATGTATTTGGGAAATAGCAGATCTAATTGAAAAGTGTGTATCCAATAGTAAGCATAGTGTATTAATCTTGACTCTAGTTACTCTACTTTATTTCAGCAGTAGCTGTCAAGTAAGTAATTTTTTTTTTCTCTGAAGTTACATAATATTTTTTTTTATCTACAAGGTACATAGTTTTTAGTTGGTTTGGAAATTCTTGCACCATATCATGGAAGATTTCTGTCATTTTGTCTTGTAAAACAGTAGTCACAGATCAGCATGAAGTACAACCTGAAATGGCTATGGGCAGACATGTGCAAAACACATTCTATTGACTAGTTGAAAATGTAATGTTCGATGGTAAAGAATAATTGGTTTGAAGGATAAGATTTTATTACTTTCATCTATAAAGTTTTCAGTTCACACTCAGGTTGGCATCGGCTAAAAAAGATGAGATTTGTGCTGGCCAGGTAGAAATGTGATTACTGTCTATTCCAGAAGGACAAGTATTTCTACTACCCAGAGTTTCAGTAATAAGGACAAGGATTGAAGGGGTTTGAAGACTGAACTCTTCCTTTCTCTCCATGGCCCCTCAATCAGCTATCTACATCAAGGTTGTGGTTGTAAGTAGCAAGTAAGTACTTCTCTGTTCTACCCCGGGTGGCCTCTCTTTTGAGGTTAGAGAAATGCCAACGTGAATGGTACTGCAACGGATGCCTGTGAAAAAAATAAAAGGGCAATGAAGACTGTGTTTTGAAGAAGGAGTCTGTAGTAGGAGGTTATTTAAGAAAACAAAGCATAAATTGTAACACCTACTTGCATGTTAAGGGAGAAATGTACTCAGTCATGCTATCATGGATAAACAAAGCAAGGAGGTGAAAATAGTAGGAGTGTCTGAATAATGCGAGGTTTGGATATACGGACAAACTAGACTATTCAGGAGCAATGAAAAGAGATTTCAGAGCAGACTTATTTCTCTTGCCACCTCCAGCATGCAGACAGTGCAAATAATAATGGCAAATGCAAACTGTACTGCCAGATCTGTTCTTCATTTTTATTCTGCTTGATGTTTTTAGGGAAGGGAACATCTTGCACTTTCCTGAATGGCTCAGTTTCAGTTTCTGTGACAGTTTTTAAACTGCCCTTCTTAAAAAACAATATCATCTCGGTAAATGGAGGTGAGCAAGATACAGGATCATTAAAAGCAAAATATCAGAGCTGAACAGCAGTATAATTATCTGAATTAAAAGTGATTTCTAGGTAGTCAGTGCATGAGTAACCAAGGAAAATGCAAGTGTCAGTATGCCAGATCTGACATGCAAACATCCACCCCACCTCCTCCTTAAATTACAATCTGCTTCACATGTCTGGCTAGCCAAGGTTTTTCTGTGCAAACTTACATCTGGTGTAAGCATGTAAAGGTGATGGCCAGCACAACTGCCTGTGAATGTGTTCTCATTGTACAATCTTCTGTATTTAGGGAGAATTAAGTAATTAAAAAAAACACCCACAAGCCCTAAAACCCACATGCAAGTTGCAAAAGAAAGAAGCACCATAAACAAGTTGTTGAGCTAGAAAACAAGACACAGTACCCCTCCCCTCTGGCTTTATCTAAGGCTTCTTTTGCCTGCGTTCTGCTCTAGTTCTGGCATATCTAGGCCAGCATTTACTAATTACCAGGAAGTGGAAAACGGTTGCTGAATAGTGTTAAAGGAAGATTCTCACATTTAAAGCCTATGTTGATCTAATGGACTTCAAAAAAAAAGCTTTAAGAAAACAAAAATTATTACATTAGTAGACAATTGAAGCTCAAGCTGAGTACATTATTATGTAATAGCATTTACCATTCCAGCTGCATTTTACCTATTTACCCATCCCTCCAAGCACAAGACACAGTAATTGTTACCACACCTTAGAAACTTTCCACTGGAAGGTGTGGTCTATTGTTGTCAGAATTACATCAGATCTCGAAATTGCATCCACAGTGAGGAAGTAGTTAGAACCTGCCAGTCACTAGAGCAGAAAGAAGAAATGTGGAGGAAGAAAGTAGAAGAAAGACTGCTGAAAGCTTACCATAAATAAACCTTTTTTTTTTTTTTTTTTTGGTGATAGAATAATTTAGATTGGAAAAGACCCTTAAGATAATTTTCAGGTTACTAAAAAAGTTTTGCATAAAGGATTGTTTGCAGAACTGGAAATAGGTGAGGAGAAGGGTGCTAGCATACCATCAGCTATTCACAGTATGCAGAATATATGTCCAAAGGGAGGATTTATTAATGCTTCAGGCAAAACCATAAAGGACAGGAAGGTGTTTGGGAGCTGGCATAGCTCATGTGACTGGCAGTGGTATGCAGTCTTCTGAAAGCTGCTCACCAGGTTAAATCCTGGCCAGGTAGGGTTAGACATTACCACAGCTAGCAAAGCTGGCAACTGATTTGGGTATGATATTATTAGGTGGACATTTGATAAACTGAGACATATGTATAACTTTAATTTCACTTCTCTAGCTGACACATTCAGCCCAAATATGTGAATTAGCATGGTTAGGTTCATGTCAGTTTTTTGAGATGCTTGTCAAATTACGAAATGTCAGAGTACAGTAAAAAAAAGTTGTCTTTGTAAAGCAACTTTTGAAAATATTTAAAATCAGAAGTTCTAGTAGTATATTCAAATTTTCTAAAGGAAAAGAAACCACCAAGTAGACTGCAGAAGTTATGGTAGTGCTAGTAGATTTGCAGAAAATCCATGGGCTTATATATAGAAACAGAACTGTGTTAGCATTCTGTGAGAAAAAGGCTATTTTAGTCTGTTCATCCACTAAGGAGATAAAGCAGAATGTTATGTCAGCCTTGTCAGCAACTCTGAGTTTTCCTGGATATGCCTAAGAAAAGGGTTTTATAACTCACCATATGGAGGCGTAACATGTGATGCAGGCAAAAGCCATTTCCTTTGAAAGCAGAGCTCTAGATTCCTGTAATAAAGCCGTTGATGTAAAAGCCTGTTGTTAACTTGACAAAACAAGGTATCTGACATGATTCAAATTTGCAATTTGAAATTACCTATTAGTACTTGCAGTGAGGTATAGAATAACAATACCATTTTATTTATCTGTTATATTTTTGGCTACAGACCTAAAAAGGGCTTTAGGTAGCTCTGGTCCTGTGGGTAGCTGGTTAGTCCAGAGCCATGTGGGATTTACCAGTCCAAACAGACACTGAGGTTGTAAGACTGTTTCAAGCCTTAGCGGGTGAGACGGGACAGAGGTCTGGGAAAGTGTTTAAATCAAACAATATTTGTGAGTCCACTGGATTTTTTTGAACAGAGGAGTATGATGTGCTGTGCTGCCCTGGAGCTCTGCCAGCTACTCCAGGCACAGTGATTTTTCAGACAGAGGGGTTATGATAGAGAATGCAGAATTTCTGTTTATGCTAGTGTCCATTAAATCACTATGTAAAGATCAGGTTGGTGGTTTAAATGGAGAAGACACCTGCTGTTTCTTACCTTCTCCAAAACTTTCCCATATGAGGGATAGTTGGGAGGAACAGGCTTCAACTCTAATCAGTGCAGAAATAGCTCCACTGCTTCTTTTTGTTTTACCTTTGACCCTCCTGCAGGGAAGCAAACTGCTCTGTGAAGTCTTCTGCTTTCTGTCAGAGGGGAGGCTGCAGCATGAGGGCATATCTTTTTCCATTTGTGTGTGTTTTTTTCTTTTCTGTACAATGCTGCACATGTGTTTCTTTGTCCCCTTTCTTACCTCTTGCAGTAGAAGATGAGGTACTGTGTAGAGCAACATGCACCCACTAGTATGGGTGAACTCTATTTTAAATAGTGAGCAGTAGAGAAAATATTCATGAAAGCAAACATTGAAACAGACTGTTGGAAAGTTACAGGTTACAACAAGACCAAGAATCTTAGTTACTACATGTTCTAGCCAGATCTCCCTGTTTGGTTAAAATAATACATATTTATACTTACTCTGAATAAAAGACCATAACTGTAGTGGTGTTTAACATGAGCAGGTGTACATGTCAGGGCTTAAATTCAGGGAAGAATGTGAGTAAAATAATTGTTGGCTCTCTTTTTTGACCAGGAGTTAATATCTTATTAATGGTGGGACTCAGGTTTACACAAGATGTCATCCTGAGTAATAGCAGAGGTAATCATTGACATCATGCAAAATAATGCTGCAATGTTAATGAGTAGATTTTTTTAATTAACAGTCTTCAGGGGATAAG
The DNA here is from genome assembly GCF_965140245.1 of Athene noctua. Classification (NCBI taxonomy): domain Eukaryota; kingdom Metazoa; phylum Chordata; class Aves; order Strigiformes; family Strigidae; genus Athene; species Athene noctua. The sequence goes on from NC_134041.1 coordinate 34,817,665, forward strand.
AATCATGGCCATAACTCTGAAAGCATTTGCAAATAAATGTACTGTACATAACCAAAGTAAATCTGTTCAACTTCTGAAGCACAGCAGAGAGAAACAAGTGTTAGGAGCTCAGTCTAAGGAGATGGGGCATCACCAGAAAAACGTAATCCTCCTAGAAGGGAATTCTATTACCATTGCTGCCTCAGAGAAATCATGAATGTTAGATTGCTATACATCAATCAGTGGGTCACCATTTTACCAGACAAAGCTATCGCCATTAAGAGTTGAGCTGTTTGGCCCGGGCTTTCTGCAGTGCTGGATGAAATAACTGATGGAGTGCCAATTCTTGTGTTTATTTGCAATGTGAATATTTGCTACTGTTAGGCTTATAGTACTTAATGGACATGGGGAATTCAGTGGCAGGAGGTACAGTGAATATCTGCATAAGCATATTCACACGACAGTGATTGACGTTATGGATGTTTAAACTAGAGATAGTAGGTTACTAATCATACCTGTTGAATAACTGTTTAAGAACTGGAAATGCTTTTACTTATAGGTTAAGTAGAACTGTCCCTACAGTTGACATTGAGTGAGTCCTGTCATCTACTCTATCATTCATTGGAGTAACGGGGAAATGCACTCGTTTTAGGAGAGGTTGGTACTGACACCCAGCAGCCAGCAGCAGGCCCACTGCCTGCATATAGAGACATGCACATGGTGGGGGGTTGGGAGCATGGCACAGAGATGGAGGGGAGCAGAGTAGCCTTTGCCATCCGCTGCTCCGCTAGGTCTGTCTGGAGGCTGAGCAGGGACTTTCCTCCCAGGAGCTGCCACAGCAGCACTCGGTCAGCACATCGCTCACATGGAAATGGGGAAGGGACACATCACTGATTCAAACTTTATACCAACGTGTTTTCACCTGCTTGATCTTTGGACAGATGTCCTGCATGACCTGTTGTTGCTTGAAGACTAATGTTAGAAAATCTGAGCAAAAATTTCTTTGCTGATTCTTGAAAGCATTGCAGGAAAGTAGAATAAATATACATGTCTCCTATTGTAAAAACACTTTGGTTATGCTCCTTAAAATGCTAATGCAAAAAGTAAAAAAACAACTGACAGAAAAGATAAAATTGGAAATGTGAATGACTCTTTCAGGATCCCAGCCATAACCAGAGAAGGCTTATATTTTCTTTTGAAATTGCTCATTCAGTACCTAGAAATGTTTATTTAAAAACTTCATCCTGCAAACATCTAAAAGTATTAATTTAATACTTGTGAATGGTTATTAAATTCAGTGGGTGTGAGATCACAATCTGAATTCTGCTCAATTACTTCATGTTTAGTTTACTAAAGCTGGCATGTCTAGGGTTGTCTGGTTGCTGTTCAGACAGTTTACCTAGTGAAGGCTATAAACCTATCAACGAAAGCATTTGCAAAAAATTTAAATACCACCGCTTTCAAATCTGGGGGTGGCAGATTGCCCATTTTTGCTGAAAAGATTTTGTCACAATTCAAGAGATCTGATGCTGTGTGCTTTAAAATCACTCCTCCAGAAAACAGTTTCCAATATAAACATAGTAGTCCAAATAATTTCTCTGTTATGCGTAGCTTTTCTTCAAGGATAACAGGAGCATTGCCCCTCAGTAATCATCCTGCTTATATATAGATGCTTCCAAGATTGTTGGCTGTAGCTCCGCTGTGCTCTGCGGAAGGAGCTAAAATGTTCTCTGGAGGCAAGGTTTGCCATAGAGGGGGTCCATCAGTAGAAAAGAGGCTTCTTCAAATCTAATTTGTCTTTTTTCCTGTATAACAGCGTCTCTTGATAAGCAAGTGACAAATGTTACGATCTCTTACAGAATGTTAAATGCTCACCAGGAGATACCTGAAGTTCCTGGAAACACCCACTAATCCTGCCTTCCCCGAGGGACAGTGGGAAGGGAAAAGAGCCTGTCAGTTGTTTAGTTGGATTCTATTGCTAAGGCACGTGGTGAAAAGGTCAGTGTAAACTGGACATGCGCTTTATAATTAGTTTCCAGAGATTAGTGATATGCTAATGACACAAATTCCAAGGGTTGTTCTTAATGCACACAGAGGGCATGCAGGTGTATCAGATGCATAATCTCAGCAGTACAATAGGAAATAGGGACTCTAGAAGGAAAGAAAGCAGAGTTAAAGCTATTTTAAAATATATTCTAGTTTTGGAAGTTGAAAAGGAAATATATTAAAAGAGGAAAATAAAAATATTGGACAGTGTGAAAGAAACAAAATAGCCTGAGTAAACTAAAAAGTGACAAACCAAATTTTACATGTGTATTGGCTTCTGATTCACGTATCCTCACTTAACTTATTGAGCTTTCCTATGATAAGAAAAGCCCTTTCCCAGTCATTTGTATCTAGCATATGAATGTACCTGGGCACATTATCCAGGCAGTGCCTGGTGGATACCCGTCCCCTTGTTGCTGAAATGGAGCACAGGGTTGTGTTGTTCTCTGTCAGCTCAACGCCACAAGCGTTCCCCTCCCTCCCTTTCCAAAAGGCATGGCAGGGGCAGAGAGGAAAGAAATCCTAAAGGATTAGATCAGTGTCAGAGCATTAACACTTAGTTGATGACAACTGTAAGGATTAATTCAAGCTGGTTAAATCCTTCTTAGCTAGAATAGGAACCAGCAAACCATCTGGTGGAAAGAGCAGTATGACAGGGCTAAAAGGAAATACTGTCTGAGTAGTCAAAGGAAAAACAAACCTTTCTGCAGACTTTTGAGAACTGCTGTTTTTTAAGTGTCTGGCCACAACAAGTGACATTTTTGATTACAGTAGTTTAAATAGTGTGGCAAAATATTGTGTTTGCAGCTGAGAAAAAAAATCTGATTTTAAGCTTTTATATTTGCTATAGTAACGCACAACACTTGAATAAAAAAACTACATAAAAAATCATTCATTCTGTGAAAAAACATTATACTGTACAATCTATTTTCCTGCTAGCATGTATTTTGTTGCCATACTGCATTATTCTATTGCTTTATTAGTTAATGATCTTTACAGGTAAATCTCTCTTTTCCCCTCCCACTGTTTCCAGCAGCCCCTTCCTACTTCTCTCCTTTGAGAGAGGTGCTGTTGGTCTCCCTATACACTTTGCTTTTCTGTGAAGAGGAATAAATGAACTAATAAACAAAGATAAAATACAAGTGACACAAATTTACAGACAAGGTTAGTATCACAACTCTTGGGGCTAGTAAAGATGGGCTGGCCTACAATGACAAGGTGATCAGCCTTGTAAACTGCTTTGAGATTACCTCTCCAGGAATTAATAGTGTTTGTCTCTGGAGAAGATCAGACAATGTGAGCTGAATTTGCAGTGAAGTCTCTCCTCTGCGATGTCACTCACTGGTGTTTATACCAGAAATAAGGTCTTGCTTCTGATGGGTTTAAGCTTGGCTCACTTGTTTTAGTCTCCTTATAAATAAAGGAATTTGAAGGAACCTTGTAAGAATTTAAATTATAGCCTCTATGAGGTGCATGCTGCTACCATTTACTTGTATATAAGGGCAGTTGGCTCACTGTGAATGATTGGTGGTCACTCTGCATGCAGTCTCACCAGAAGTTTCCAAAGGACATTCAGTAAATACGTTTTTCATTCACCTTGTCAGTTATTCCTTTTTTAAATCTAGAAATTATCTTGTTTGTTTATGACAGTCTTGAAATGCAAAAGTGTTTATGCAGCTTATGTTGTTCCATGGCAAGGTTTTACTAACTTCCTGATTATAGAGAACTTGTCTATGGAAAGTTTTCATCCTGCTGCTCCTCAAATATTGCCATGCAAAGAAATTTATAAATGCAGCAGACTGACATGTAGTCTAATGTAGCAAATGGCAAGAACTGAGCAAAAATGTTTGATTTCCTGATAGAAAATCAATCAAGCATTGGTTCACACTCCTCTTCTGAATGTGGAAATTCTTGATGTGAAAAGGGCAGAGTAAATCTGAACAGGAGAGTCCTAAGATCTGTAAGGCTTGTCTGGTACTTGCAATGAACCTGTTTATTGCTAGAGTCAGTAAGTCAACATGCTTTGAGCCTATATTGCAAAAAGGGGGGGGGTACATTTTCCTTTAAAATGCTGGCACGGACAGCAGTCCTGTTCTTGAGCTCAACCTTGCCCTCTGAATGCTGCTGGGTTTGAAAAAAGTTTTCAGAATGTATAATTTAATCACTGCTCAGAAGTCTCATGGATCTTAAAAGATTGTTTTCTGTCAGCAGAGCCTAAATTAAAGATAAATTGGGAATTTTTGGATCCAGATTTGAAATAAGAGGATCAAAGGAATCAAAATATCATCAAAGATAAAAGAGTTTGTTTGACAATGTCAGGTCTTACTGCTAATACTGAGGGCTCTTTCGATCCTTGGCAATATCAAGCAGGAAGCATCTGTGTGTGCTTATCAGCTTTTTTACAACACAAAATCACACATTTCTGGCCTTTGCCTTATCAACGATAGGGAGTAAGATGTCACTTAACAAAGTCTGTCTGTCAGAATGTTGGACATACCCCAAAATCTGGAGTGACTTGGTTTGTGTCTTTTAGATTAGTTTATGGGCAGTGTGTCTAATAACATTAAAACTGTGTGAAAGGTTGAAGCTGTCCATCCCCTTCTGCTTTGATCTTGATGATAATCCATCAGTCTGGTTAACTGTTGGCACACAACAGCTGTGCCCTTAGCATGAAGGATAAATAAGAAGAATGAGTTGTCACAGCGAAGTTACAGGAGTCCTGAAGGAAAAAATTCTCCTGGAAAACTGAGTCATGAGAATGCATCTTCTCAAAACATCTTGATAAATCATAAACTGTACAGCAAGATTCCCAATGTTATCGATAATTGTTTACCAATTGCTAATTATTGGTTACTAGCTAGCACTAAGCATGGTGCTCCAAGCATATCAGCTCAAGACAGAACAGTAAATGCTATATAGTTTTTTTGGGTAAAAGTACGTTAAATTATTATTTTTTGAAATTTCACTCTGATTTTATGCATCATGAGAACAGACATGCTGATTCAGACCAAGGTATTGCATGGCACAATACTTTGACTCCAATATTGGACAAAAGTGGATGGATGACAAGAAAAAAAAAAAAAAAGGTAAGTGTATATATCAGTTTTTCCTCTCCCTCTTCCTCCTGCCTATCCCCATGTACTCTCCTCCCCCCAGCCTTTTTCAGGCAAGGCTGATAAGAATTTTCAGTTTTGTTATCCTGATTGGAGCTCTTTCCTAAGCTTTTGTCCAGTTGCCTTGCAATCTCATGTAAACTTTTTGCCTATTAAAACAGGAAAAGGCAACAAATGCAAAGGGCAACAAAGGTACAGAAGAATGTCCATGTGAGGTTTGATTGATCAGAACTCCACAGCCAAAACACAAAAGGAGACAGTTCGTTACACAATTTGTGGTAGACCTGTACAACACTTCACCAAAGGATGCTGTGTGTGCACAACATTTGCATTAGTTTGGAAGACGCTTGAACAAGTGCTCTGGAAAGAGCCTACAACCATGGTTTGTTCTAAGCTTGACTTGCATGAGCTTCACTTTTTCTTCCAGCACAAGAACCAGTGCATGAGATGAATAGTTGATTCTTATCCACCTCCTCCAGGCTGTTCAAGAGTACATAAACATCTAAAATATCCCCTTTAAGTCAAATCTTTTCTGTGCTGTAGAGTTTCCACTCACTCATTCCTCATATGGAAGTTGTTTCATACATGTGACCATCCTCATTGCTCTCTTATGAAGCTTTTCCACTTTTAATGTTTTATGTTTGTCACGGATGCGAGTATTGACACGGTAATGATTTAATAAAAATAATCTAGATTTATTAATAACTAACAACAATTTGTCAATACAAAATAACTCAGAAAGAAAAGCGACTTATTCAGATTCTAAAATGCCAAGATTCACTCTAACTTACTTAATGGTACCTTAATTTATACATATATATACATGCGCATACACAAACCAGACATATACATACAGAAACAGAGGTATTTGGATTCAGTACATAAAAGGGACAAACACACACAGGAACAAGGGCAAGTGTACCCACACACACCAATAAACAGGTGAAATAGAAGCTAGCTCAAAGAAAATTTCCCTCTCGAGTTTAGAGCAAATACTCACAATGCCTTGGCATTCCTCAACGGGCGATAATTGAGACTCGAGCGGGGGGACTTCGCCCTGGCCTTCCGTCTGGAGCAGACGACACCTTAAGGGTTTTGGTACCTGAGAGGCTCCCAGCTCAGGGGAGATGCTGGTCACAGGCAGCTGCGATCCAGGAGAGCTCAAAGGGCCTCTCTGGTGGTTGCAGTTTATAGGGTCCAAGATAATTGACTTTTGTCAAATACTATCTGGTGCCTTCTGGCAGTTGCACAAGAATTTGATGAACATGCAACCCTGTTACTGTTCCATCTGATCACATCCCAGGCACAGGTATGCCAGGCCATCAGGAGATGATGGGCCACTATAACCCTTTCTGAGCAATCAGAGGGGTGCAGGAGCCAGGCTCGTTAATGTTTCAGTCCTTATCTCCACAGACTGGTGTATGGCTTGGGGGAATGTGGATGGAATCACCCCTAGCACCAAGCAGCCCAACAAGGATGGCAGGGAGGGATAAGAATTGCACCACCACAATGTTTCACCAGAGCCTCACAGAGTACTTGGTGTGAAAGAACCATATATGTATGTAATGGCATAATGTTATTTTCTGTTTCATGCTCTATTGTTATTGTAATAACCCCTGAGACTCAGCTGTCCTTTTTGACAGCTGCCAACCACTGAGTTGATGATTTTTATGAAAGTCTTAATCTAAACCTTACTTCTTCGTGTGTCCATTTTCCTGTAGTTGTTCAAAATGTTGATTTAATAATTCCAAAACTAATGAATAATATTTTTCATTACAGCTATTTACAAGATCATACTTGTATATGCATGCTGAATTTAATTAGCTTTGAGTGATTTCAATCTGCATCTTTAAGCATCTTAATATCTTTTTTACTTTTGGCCTGAAATGAGTGTTAAATATCTTGTAGCAGTTTGAGGTCACCATAATCATCGTTGTGTAACATAGAATATACGAAACAGAGCTGTGCCATCTGCAATTACATATGCTTTGTAATGGATAATTAATAAGATACCTCAAAGTTATTGAAAATATGTTCATACACTTCTAATTAATCATAGAAATCTGAAACTGAAAAGCAGTATTAGTGTTTTTCTTTGTCATTCTGTCACTACAGGATTGATCTAACTTCCTTTTCCTTCAGTCTAACTCCCAAGGTCTGTGTCTCTTTTTCCCATAGCAAAAACTTGCTTAGGGGTCTCAGGAAAGTATCTTTTGACTTTGGCAAGACCTTAAGTCAGGAGAGATGTTCAGTTTTCCATGTCTGAAGTATACATTTCAGGAATCAGGTGGACCAGTGCAAACAGTCCAGAGGTGAGTGATGAAAGTTATCAGGGATATGGAAAATAAGGTGTATGAGGCAATCTGAAAGCCTGAAGATTGTGTTGCTTAAGGAAAAGGAGACCAAAGAAGAATGTAAGTTTCCAAGGACTAAGACGCTGCTGTAAAGACAAAGGCGCTACTCTGTTTTCCATGTCCATGAAAACTATAATACATAACATCAAGAAAAAAAATATTTTGCAGCTGATTTTCTGGGAAACTGCTATGTCTCCACCACAGAGGTCTTGAAACAAAGGTCTGTTATTCCTGTTATGAGGCCAGTCAGCAGCTGAAGAGCCAGGAATGTAGTTACAACCTCAGCAGCACCTGGGAGTCAAGTGTACGTGCCTCCTCCCAGAAATAAGACCAAGTAAGACCCTGTTGATCCTTACACTCAGCAGAAACACGTGCAGTCCTGCAGTCCTGACCACTTAAGGGAAGAGAAGTCCCTTGCCGCTACTGATCCACTGTGTCTTCCTTATGTGAAAGGCAGGAGATGAGCTAATGGAGAGGAGGTTCTTGCAGCTTGGAGAACTGGGTGTATATACGTAGCTCCTGAAGGAACTCAGTGGAAATCATGGCTCCAGGACTGCTGCTGCTCCAGGTGAAGCTCTCACTGTAAAAGAGCTCTGGTTTGCTCTTAGTGAGAAAGGGACAATATTTAAATGTATTTGATATTACAGCATGCTTCTGCAGACTTTCAGTATCAAATGCTAGATGAAGCTGATCTGATATCAAGTATGAGAGTGTACCTTCTTAGATTCTTTCCAGCCCTACCTAGAGCTGGCAAAAGTAGTTGAATAATAGTTTACATTTTCTAGAGAAAAACCACAATGACATATCTGGACTGTCTGGTAAGAACATCACTATTTTTGATGTTTTTTTTTCACTTTATTCTTTGCATTATAATTCCCTTATTTCAAATGGATCTAATGCCCTGAACTTTTATTCTGTATGTGATTTACGGATTGTTCTGCAGATCTTCTGGTACTTTGTTCTTTAACAGCTTGATACTGTTAAGCTCAGTAACCAAATCTCTTGAGAAGATGGAAAAAAATTTAGGGCAAGACAGCTCAAATTAATTTCACTGTCTGGAGCACAGTGTTCTTAAGGATGTAAATAATCTAATGCTTAGAATATCTTTGAAATCTTCACAGTTTGTCAGCCTCTATTAAAATGCTCTCATGAGCAAGTTCTCAAGAATTTATTAAGGATGAAACAATTGCTACTTCTGTGATAATCAAAGCACTTAGAGTTTAATGGAAAGTGATGTGCTTTTAAATGGACTCTTTAATGAATCTGTTTTATTCTGTAGCAGATGCATACACCAGAAAACGTATGGCAGCAAGTATCACTTTCTGTTAGGCTGCAATAATACAAAGACTTATGCACATGTTAATTTTGTTTCTTGCTGCAATGAATGTAAAAATATATGCATAAATCTTAAGAAAATCTTCTCTGAAAGGCATACTAAAAAAAGGAAAATATTCTAAGAATCTGTGTAAGTTCCACGAAGTTCTTCCATGAGTTGTTCAGATGAGATCTTTCTGAAAGTTGTGCAGGTGGGGTAGCCAGGAAGACTTTTCAAAAAATGTAAGTGGATGCACAATGACAATATACAGCCTAATGACAAACAACAGTACCTTTGAGAAACTGATTTTTTTTATATACTTAATTTTAGGACCATGTTAGTTTGAATTTTTAGCATATTCATTTTTACATCTTTGCTCAAGACCAGAAAAGTAACGAAGTTTTGGACTTGTGGAGTTGGGTTCTAATTACTTCCATCATTTGTAGCCACAGGCACCCCATAAAATTCGTTGGGACTGCAGAAGAAAATTAAAGGAAAATTATACAACAGCTTCTGTTTTTATATTGTCTGTTGGCCAGTGTACCTGCCTGAGTTATACTCTGAATGCTGGCATAGGATTGCCACAGGGCATAGGATTTAAGGTCCTTTCTTGAGTAGACTTTTTCATTCCAGAAACCGAATTAAAGAAAATACAAAAAAAATCTAAAATTTGAAGGACAAGAATTTTGATGCATCTGAGGAATTAGTAGGATGAATTATTACAAAAGGAGAATGCCACAGCTTGACAGAAGATTATAATGCTGATCTTGTGACTCACAGCAAACACAAGCAGGGGCTTTTGGTCAATTTGTAAGACATCAAAGCAGCAGTAGATACTCATGTCTGCTACAGATAAGGAAGCCTTCAAAAAATTTGGAGAAAGTCCCTATAGAAGGGGTCAGTGCAGAGTTATTTGAAGTGTATGGAGGAGATACAACTGCAGGAACATACTGGGCCAGTGAGAAGGTGCCATAAAATAAATCTAATCTGAGGGAAAGGCTCACAGTGGCAAAAGCTGTGAGCAGTGATGGCAGCTGGTGCAGGGAGTGTTGCAAGTTGGAGGAATGATGCTTCTCAGGCATTTCAGCAAAGGTGGAAGTTGTGGGGGAATTTGTCTCGAGTTCTGAAAGGTGCAGCAACACAGAAACAGAAGCTATGCTGGTGGGCCAGGCATGATCCTAAGATATGAATTCTGATGGCCTTTATACCTTACAGCTGCTTGCTGCAAGAAAAACAAGAGGGTATAGCAAGCAAAGAACCTCATGCTTCTTATTATGTTGGCTACTTGAGCTTGCATTCAAAGAGCTTGCTCCTGTTAGCAGAGGTGAGGAATTAGTTGGTTTTGGTCTGTTGAAAAGTTGTATAGCAAGCTTGTTAGGCAAGAAGCTTTCTAATTTCACCATTCTGTTTCTGAATCTTTAGTTTCTTTAATTACCCTTATGTGGAAGAGCTGTGTCTTCCAATATTAAATGATCACAAATATCAAATTCCCTTTTCTCTTGCCATTTTTGCTTTTTGAGGTCTTACCTTTCTGTACAAGAATCAGCACCAGAGATTCAGTGGCAGTAATTATATCGTTTAGTGACCTGAGAATAGGACCAAAACCAGGAAATCTGGTGAGTTTTCATCCCACTGCTGGCCTAAACTTGTATGAAATTGTCAGCTGAGGGCATAGTCAAAATGGTTTGTCGAGGATGGGACTGAACAATGGCTTGTCTGTGGTGCTTCAGTGTGGGTAAACTTTAGTTCTTACTGCTGCTTTGTTTTCCACATTTGTAATATATGATAAATAATGCTCCTTACCCCTCACAGGATTATTGCGTGTGTTATCTAACATGTATGTCGAGCACTTTGAAGAGGTGAAACATTGCCTACCTGATAGATACAAGTGATATTCTAACAGCTGGTCATGACTTTGATTTAAATTTCTGATTTTGATCTTGTGCTTCGTGTGAGTCATTTACATTTCTCCAGCAGTCAGTAGCATTAAAGAGCTATTACCAGGGTAATTTTTATTAGTACAATATCAGAGTTGGGCTCAAGGATTGCTTTCTAGATAGTGTGATTGTACATTTGATTTCCAAATAATTGTTACTCTAATTTCTTGAGAATGCTAATATTGTCAAGAAATTGGTGCTTTATGCTTGAAGTATCTCAGTAAGATGATTAAGGAAACAGAACTTGTCAGCTTTTGTTTGAGGCAAAGTTCTGACAGTGGCTGCAGATGCGATAGCTCCGAAGAAAGCCAAGTTAGCATGTTTAACACACCTCAGGACAGTAGAAGAGATAAACAGAAAAACAGCTGGAGTAAAAAGATGAATTGCAGCATGAAGACAACTTCATTTCTTAGCAGTAAAATACTGTGTTGTTTTTTTAACCATCTTGCATCAGAGAAAATATTTTATAGCTTTCTTTTCCTTTCTTTCCAAGATTACTGCAGTGTGGTTAAATACTATCTTTATTTTCTGTAGCCATGTGGCTAAAATCTGTCTCTGAAAGTTTCCTTTAAAACTCATCTTCAGATAATGGTAGTGGTCCTTGCAAGGCTGGAAAGTAGGTGCCCTTTAATATATGCATTAGAAATGCTTCATTTCATGCTGTTTCTTTGTGATGAAAGGCTGTAGGACACTTGATGTATCATACCTTAAGCTCTGTGTGTGATGTGAAACATGGCCAGTGCTGTAGGACTCATGGGTGGATGAGTCAGTGTGGGAGTCAGTTGAAATGCACCTCCCACCTGCAGGGCAAAACCACTGGGAAATATGAAGGAAAGTCATGAAAATAATGGTTTGTTTTTGTTTTTGTTTTTGTTTTTTTAAAAAAGGCAATATTCAGCTTCCCCAAAGAATTCCTGGACAAGGTGAAAAGCACAGCTCTCTCCAGACATAGGACAGAAAATCACTTCTCTTGTCCAAGACCTTTTGTGTCTCTAGCAAATGAAGACAGCATATACCCAAGTCCACAGAAACCAGGAGTAATTTATGCGTCAGGTTCAGCAAGTCCACTGCAGTTCAAATTTCTGCTTAGACTAAAAACTGTGTGGCTCTCTGGAAGAGCAAACCCGAGCCTTTGTGCTCCCCGCTCCCTTGCTTCTGCTGCCTGGTGAGCATCTCTTCCATGTTTACATTTGGTGTAAACTAGTTTGCCTGCATGGTTGATCAAATAAATTGTATGGCAACTGCTGTGTTCCTGCTAATTTCCTTACCAGCAGGGGATAATGCACAGCACCGGTACATGTAACTCTTTCAGTGCCTGTTTCCAAACATCTCACTTTCAGTCCCATGCTGGCTACAGCTAGCCAGCACTTGTTCCCCATACTCTGTAAGGCAGTGGCAGCATCACTTCCAAAGTCCACTTGATGACCTGCATGTTAAGATTTTTTAAAAAATATCTATTACAGACACTATCTAGAACAGTAAATATCACCACTTCTGCTCTTGACTTTTCAGTGATACCTCCCATATGAGTGCCTTAATGACAGTTTTGCATGATTTTTGACCAATGAGCATTTTCTCCATAAACAAAATAGATTGATAGTGTCTCTGCACTGGTTATAAAACTTGTTCCTCTGATAATGATGAGTCCAGCATCTTAATCTGTGTCTGCATCTCCTGTTGTGCCATTTTTAATTAGGAATTTTAACATCTTCTTATCCAAACACCCATTCGTAAACTCAGTACTTCTTTCAAGCTTTTTTTGCTAGTCTCCCCTTGAAGGAAATACCTCTTATACCACACAGAACTGCCTAGAAATGCCATTTTTATTGAAACGAAATTGGTGATGGACTCTATCTTTGGTAAATGTAATAAGGGAACACATGGCAAAAATAGTTTGCATTTGAAAATGTCGTGGAAGCTGATGAAAGCTCTTCTCCTGAGGTTAATTTCTGAGAATGTATTTGTTATTTTTTCCTCAGAAGTTGCTCAACCCTGTGCCCAGACTATTATTCAGCTACTCGCTAGGCTTGTTCTATGTTCTAAGCGTGCTTAGGTTGGCTCTGTGCTGTGCTGCACATTTAGCTAGGATGTAATATTCATGGTACCTCTGCTCCCTTGGACATTTTGAAAAACCAGCAGAGGAAAAATGCATCTAGAGCTCTACTCTAATGTTACTATCTGATCTGTTTATGCAACAGGGTCAATAAAAGCTAATTGAGATTGGCTTTTTGTTGCTCCACTTCTCTTATTTTTCCAGCGTGTGCCTTGCCAGATGTAGATGACATTCACCTCCAGCTGTCAGTGCTGGTTTGCCACTGTTGTCTTTAAAAAATCAATAAAAATGCACTGGTATGTTCTGTGTCTGTATTCCTGGGACGTTGTAGGGCTCTGAGATATCATCTTGTCAGTACCTATATTGGGAGATGGTCGAAGAGTGAGGCATGTACACTGATGTGCTGTGTTCAGTGTATGAACATCATCCTGTATTAAGACTGTTTCACAAAGCACCTAATACCATTCATAAAAAAACATGTTTGGATGATTGAAGTCCTATTTGCCTGAAATGCAGCACTTTTACCCTGTGTCCCATTACAGTTAAACACCAGTTACAGTTAAATGGATATCACACTAATATAGGGATTTTATATATGTTTTAAAAATCACAGAATCATTTGATTCCATTTAATAACCTCGTGTTAGTTTTCAATTATTTATTTATTTTTAAATCTAGAGTACAATATTTCTTAGTGACAAGTTGAGCAACTTCCCTGTTGCCTTGCTTCACTTGGAGTCTCTGCTTAAATGCTCTTATAAGACTGAAGTGTAAGAAGAGAACACCTAGGTATCTACATTACTGTTATTTCCCACTGAATTATCATTTCTTACATTGGAAGTGGGCAACAAGGATAAGCTCTTACTTGAAATAATGTTTCTTACTACTTAATGTTAAATGGTTCAAAATAATTAACTGACTTTGAACTTTTTTGAGCTCTGCTGCTGTGCTTAAAGCCTGCATTTCACAAGGCTATAGGACTAGATTTGCATCAGTGCTTGTGTTTGCTGTGCTTCTTGTAGTTCTTCCAGGTGTCCCTCATCAGACACAGGTTACATACACTTTATCTATACACTACTTTCCCTAAATCAATAGCAAAGCGTTTGTTTCTGATTCCCTATAGCAGCTAAATCTCAGTGATTTTACTTTTGCCTCTTTTTCCTTTTTAGTCCTCAGTTTTTAAATTCGACATATAATAAATGGATTTGGTGATTCATCACCTGAATAGCAGCCATGAAACTAAAGATGTGATCTTTGGGACAAATTCAGCTTCAGTGCAAATTTTTGGTTAACTCTGACTTAAGTGGTGGCATTGGGCATGCTAGGGCTGATGAGGTACAAATTCAGATCTTGTTTGTGCTGGTTTTTGGGGATCTGATGTCACCATTCATTCACAGAGTTTTTCCTCTGTAGCCTTCTGCACCTGCAAATCATTTTTAGGCAAATTAACAATAAATTTCATGGTTTCTGAAATGCGGCATTTGGGAAGGAGTCTTAAGCTGTTGCTCAGTCGTGGTTACTAAACTAGTAATACAGAAAAAGCTTTTGTTTGCAGCTACTTGAAAAACTAGAAATATTGGCATTTTCCAGGTCTTTCACTCTTTCTGCTCAAACAGAAATACAATCAACATCATCTACAATTGCTTTCATGTGCCGGGTCAGATTCAGTGTCCAGTTCAGAGTCAACCCAATGTGAAAATCTGTGGAGTTTAAGATGAAATGTTGGGGTTTCCGATTATCCATGTTCATAAGGTTACTAATGGGAAGGAAAGCTCAGTGCAAAAGGCAAGTAAAAGAGCAAATGAAAAAAGTGCTTGCTGGATCAAACATTTGAAAATTGCCAACTGCATTCTTTCCACAAAATTTCTGAAGATTTGGATGTGTATCTTGATCTTTTTTCTGTGCCAGTATTTCAAGCATGGATGAAGCATAGGAATGGAAGAATCGTATCAGTAGCACCTACTGATATCAACTGCTTTGATGACATTAAAGTGAGCTTTCAGTTTCATTGGAGCGTAACTCTTGCAGCTGTAATATAGTATAAAAGGGAGAGGAAATCAACGGCCTGGTTAAGAAAATTAATCTTTGCCTGTGTTTCCAAGGCAACAGAGATAAGGAAAGTAGCAACTACTGTGCTTAGAGAATGGGTTCATCACATTCAAGGGGAAAACTGCTCTAACAAAATAAAAAAAATTCTCTAGCAAAGAAAGATATCTCTAGCAAAAGAGATACCAATTGCCTTTTTAAGCTCCACTGAAACTACCCACACAAAGAGTAAACATAGTGAAACCTAGGACTTGCCCAGGTGGGAAAGTTACTCTAAAGTAAGTCAAATAATTTACCATGTGGACACTCTTAATCATGTGTGGAGCATTTCTAGCACAGAGGAAGGTGTCTTGTATTTACCATGAACACACACTGTATCCTCATAGGAATTTACATGCGCTTACCAGAATATCAGTTTTTTTTGTTTGAGTATATTCTTAACTACTAAAATGTCTACTAAAAATACTTGTCTTTTGAGAGTTTCACAGTATTGTAGGACCTAACTGAAATAATGCAAAAAAGCTGGTGAAGAAGTTCTTTCTGTTGTAGCTTAATCCTCAGTAATAAGGGTCCTGCTAATAATACTTATTTAGGTTTTATATCTACATTTGGAAGCTTTCAAGAAAAAAGTTTGAACTTTTCTTGTGTCTGATAGAGTAAGATGAGAGGATATAACAGGGTTTATTATATGTACTCTCTTCTTGGGCATTGCATTTTGTGGCTAAGCGTCCCTGGAAAATCAATTTTATTCTGCAGAAGTGAGAATCAAGAATTCTTGGTGGAAACTTTTACTCTCCTGTGTGAATTTTTATGATAAAACAGCTGTTTAAAAGTGAATTGGGTGTTCTTACATTCATAAATTCAATTTTTAAAAATTATTTTTGTTGCATTATTGCATTCTTCCTTTCCTTCCCTCTATTTTTTTTTTTTTTTGGATGATGATGATTTTTTTGGATGACTTGCAAGATGATGTTTAGATCTCTTACATGTTTTCCTTTGCATGTTTTCCTTTTGACATCATTACTTTAACAGATTTGAAATGACAGCTGGAAAAGGTTTTTTTGGGAGGAGAGAGAGCTGAAGAAGTGTCAAACTGACATTTTCATTATATTTGAGGGCAAGAAAAGATTTAAATAGAAAACTGAAGATCTTTCAATTTCTGCTAAAATCTTATTTGATTCAGAACTTGGTGTATCTTGAAATATCTGGAAACCTGCCTTTCTGTTGGAAAGCTTTCAGCTGAAGAACCTTCAGAAGTTCTTTCTGTGGTTTACATTGTGTATTTTTTTCTCCACTTTGGCAACTGAATAGAGTTCAAATTCATGTGGATGCTTTAGCATGATTTTCCATCTCCTAAGTCATTAGTGACTTAGCGAGACTTAGAGATGTCAGTCCAGTGGAGCTCAACGGTGGATTACTAGAAGGCTGACCTTAATCCAGTCTTCTCTCTTCTGCACTACTAGCACTCCCTTTAGTGATCTCACTGACAAATTACTAGTCACCTCAAGCTGACAGCAGTTGAATTGCTCTTTCACCTGTAAAAGGTGAGACCATAACAACAGGGCAATGTGGAAATGCTTATGTTTATATACAACCCCCCTTCTATAGATAAGTATAAGATTGGAGTCTTGGGTGGTCACATTTGCAAAGTGTCTTTAATAATATATATAGATTTTAAGCAGGAATAGTGGTAGGTGACAGCGTGGCTTGGGGGGTAGGGGTGGGTGTGTTCTTCTATTTTGTGTGTTTGATTATTTCTAATTGAATAGAAATCCCATCTGTAATGGGATTATAGTATTTGTCAGGAATGCCTGTGGGCTTTTAAAGCATTGACTTTCTGACATCACTGAAAATGGGAAATGAGATGCTTGCTTGCTGTGGCTCATGGAACATGCCTGAATAATTGAGTCTTTAATGTACTGGGCTTATTATTATCAGCTATAGCTGGTAAGATATGTGGTGGGTATGGGGAGGATCTGTGCATGTATAGGAAGGGAGAGAGAGAGAGGAAGGAAGAGAAAAAGGAGAAGAGAGACTGAAAGAGAAGACTAGAGAGAAAAAAAAAAAAAAAGGGAATGGCAGTCCAGGAAAGGAAGACAAAGGGGGGAAAAACATCTTGTGTATTCCCTTGCATGCTTAAGGCCTGGGCAAAGGGAGGAAATCTCTCAGCCAGTGCAGTGTAATGCCTAACAAGGAGCCTCCCAAACAATGCTCTTTGAAACAACAGCAAGGTAATAGATCTAAAGATTCAGATTACCTTACTTGACCCGGGTGATATAGCTGTTTTGCCAAAGCTGGGAGTTTAGGGATCAAAGGAGACACTTGCTGTACAAAGGTCTTCCTGAAAGACCTCAGGGGAGAGGTTGTTGACAGCAGTCAGATGACATGTACTGATTGAATCAAGTTCCCTGGTAAGCATGGTGTCAGTTTGATTCAAAAAAGATCAGGATTAGTCAGGTTTATGCAGGTGCTTGAAGGAAATGTCACACACGAGGAAGGTGCTAGGAGTGTGTATCTTGTGGATTTGCACTGTCTTTATTTTAGCAAAGAGCCTCCATGTTGCAGTGATGAATCCACCTGTGTAAAACACCAAACTCCTCCTGCCTACTGGTACCCAAAAAGCAACAGTATTTGCCAGTCCTGTAACTAACTATACCACCAACCAGGCTTATAACTACCTGTGTCATTTGGCCTTCTCCTGGAAGAATGGAGATGTGTACATCTGACTTCAGAGCCCTCAACTTTTAGTGTGATTACAAGAGATTGTTTAGTTTGACCACATGCACTGAGGAAACTTCTGCAGAGAAGGAATTGAGGCTGGTAGAGGGAACTGCAAACCGAGTGCTCATCAACAATGCTCTACTGTGGGTGTGGAGGTAGACATTATAGGAGAGTGTGAAATAAAGAGCATTACCTGAAAAAGTGTAGTAATGTATCTGCTTGACTTGGCATTAGTAAGACCTTGACTGGAGAGCTGATTCTGGCGTTGGATGCTACATTTCAGGAGAGACATAAGTTTATTGCAGAGCGTTGGAGGGATGCAGTGAGAGTAGTCAGAGATCTGAGAAATACACTTCTTAGGGAAAGATTAGAACAATCCCAATTCTTTCAGTTTAAAAACAACTGAAGGAAGGAGACTGTTACATAAATATGTAAGACTTAAAAAAGCTCCTGCAAAAAGAAAAGAAAACAGTATGTCCTCTATGTCCACAGTGGACAAGACAAAAAATGACCCTAATTACATTGAGGGAGATTTGGGTTGTTTTTGGAAAAGCTCTTCTATCAGTAAACGTGATTAAGCCTTGGGGAGAAAAAAACCCAAACATATAGAGAGCATGTGGAATCATTTTGCCACTAGAGGATTTTAAGAGTAAGTAATAAAAAACTGGAAGCAATTGTATTGACAGAACTGATCCTGTGGGTCAGAGGGTAGGTAAGATAGTCTCTTTTAGGTCCTGTTTCTTTGCTTTTTGACTTACTTTTCAATTTGTCAAGACAAGTTTGAGTTCTGATCCTGTCCTCCAAAGCATCTGCAATTGCTTTGCAAATTTTGTACTCAAACTTTCTCTATTCTCATCCCAGTCATTGCATTAAGATATGACTTCTAGATACCCTGGACAATATGATCCCACTTGCAATGCCCTTCAGGTTTGATAATAAATCTTCTGCTGATGGCTATGTTTGGAGAGGAATTTTTTTCAGTGAGCTGCACATCCATGATTTGGTAGCTACACTCTGGGCAATAGTTCCTTATGAGAATGTCCTGTGGGAATGTGCCTTGCCAAGTGAGGGGAAAAATCCTCTGTGGCTTCCCCTTCTGCCACTGGTCCACTTGCCCCATCCAGGAAAATAAGTGCATTACTTTGACATATCTTGCTGCTTTTTTAAAATTAATCTGTCTTGTTTCATATTTGTTTGTGCATGAGTTTTCATGGGATTAAAGTTTGGCTGACTGATTACCTCAGATTTCCTTTTACCCTTTTTTTAAAGACAGTGGTATATTTGCTCAACACACTGCAGATCAAATCCTGTTTTAGCAGGCTTAGGTAAACAGTCCATATCTCTGCGAGGACACAACATGTATTGTACTTTATTGGAGAGGCCTCATCTAGTGATCTGTGTAAAATAAGGGAATGGTTTAGCCCAGCTCTGTAGAAAGCACTGCACAGAGCTATGTCCTGGATAAGAGGGAGGCAAGTCCAAGACTGCATGAATGTTGTAACTGCATGGTGGTTGTACACACTTTTGGGGCAAAGTAACCAAAACTTGTGCTGTTTTCTGTTCCACTGTAAATATTTAAAAGGAAATATGAGTGTTTACAAGTTCTGGGAGGGATCTGGCCCTTTCAAGAGTGCAATCTTGATTCAAACCGAAAACAAAACACGAAACGGAGGGGCAGTTTTTAGCTGTCCTTCTGACTTTGGAAAAAATGACCTTTCTGGACAACAGGTCTCTGCATGCCTTGCTTGTTTCCCCAGGCAGGTAGCCCACTTGATAGCAGACTTTCAAATGCCTATGGCAGAAGGGGTTGTCTGCTCAGCTTTCTGTAAGCAAGATGCAACCATTGCTCCCTGGATGCCTGCCAGCATGGCCTTAAACCAGGCAAAACACGAATTCCTGTCTTTGAACTTGTACCTTCTATTTCCCAGCATTTTTTTTAATGAACTTGCTTATTTTGTGGCCAGGTTGACATCAGGATATGGGTCATTAAAACAAATATATTTCAGGTAATTAAAAACATCAACACAATGTTAGCACAAGGAGTAGGTTAAGTGTGAAGCTGAGGGAACACTCTGTGCAGCCTTGAGAAGGGCAACAGAAACAGACTATTCCCATAGTAGTAACTCCACAAAACCATTTGTACTATTTTGCTGTTGTATACAGAACAAGTAGTGGTAGGTAGCACAGTTCAATTAGCATTGAAGTAGATGAAATTTTATTTAGTATTCTGGATTTTTGCCATTCATCAGATATTCAGGATACTTTGAAAGGAGCTAACTGCAAGTTGGCTAAAGACATGGAAATGCAAGGTTTCCATCCACCTGTCTATCTAACTGTACAGAGTAGCCTTGTATAAATTTCTGTGAAATAAAATAAACCTACTAGTGGTTTGAGGAAATTCTTCCAGTAAAGAGAAAAAAACATATTTCTGCTTAGTCTGCATTCAAGACAGAAATATTACAACAGTGTCCAGAAACAGCTATGGGATCATCTATGATAGCTGCAGAAAGAACAAACTTCTGATTTATTTTGAGAAGTCTGTGCTCATATTTTCCCTTGCCTTTGTGTGGATCTATTTATGCTTGTGTCACTTGTTTTAATAACACTTCTTGCTACAATATATGGGTGTGTTTGTGGGGCTTACGATACATTTTTTATATGCCTGGCTGCTTCTCCATTTGTCCCCAGAGTACATCCACCTAAGGACAAACAAGGCAGCCGTTCTGCCTGGCATGTCCTCTGCCTTGCTTCCTTTCCTTTAGTGCTACAGGCTCACTGCCTTTCCGTAGGATTTCCTCCATCTCAGGGTGTTAGGAAGCAAGGCTGACTCTCCACCAACAGTTTTACATGTATCACGTGTACAAAAGTTGATTGTCTACTATGATAGACAAAGTGGTTACCACTGTATCAAAGACACCATCTGCTGCCAGGTGCCTGAAGAAGTAGCCTTTTTGTGTGTGTAACTCTATACTGTAAGTGTTTGAGTACCTGTTTTTGGGGAACTGAAGTTGACTATAGGTACTTAGGTCTATAGAAAGCTCCTGGACAAGAGATCTGTGTTCAGGCATGCCTGAAAGACCTCTGAGGAGAAACAGTGACTGGATTCAGTCTCAATCCAGAGAAAATCACGTGAGGCACAGCTAGATCTACCTGCAACAGAGCAATGACTGTCTGGAGGGGTCCAGACCAGGCTCAGCTAGGAAGAGTAGTTACCATGCATGCTCAGGATGTTTTTCAATATGATAAAATGTTGGCAGCATATGTTATTGGCTCTGTTTCATATGGAAACACTTCCATGGCTCACTGATCTTGTTTTGGAGTGACCTATCAATATGTAAACCAAGCCTGGATTGTACTTTGAACGCTCCAAAGGAGGTCACTAAGACTGCAGTTGATTAAAAATTTACTTTTATAAAAGGCATGACACATTATATAGGCCACGTGTACAAGTCAGATAAGGCAGAAAGACAAAATACATGAGGCTTTCAGTTTTAGGAAATACATAAATATTTCTTGTGTTAAAGAAAAATAACTCAGCAAACTTTTTTTCATGAGGGGAAGTGAACTGATGAAAAATGTAAATTTAATTAGTTATATAAAGATATTCCTTTTACCACATAAGTATGTATCTGAAACAAACTGAGGACTACAGAGGAAATACTTTAATTTGCAGATGGAGCCTCTAACATGCTGCTTCTTTTAACTGTTATGCAAATACATCCCATAGTAAATCGTCACCTCTTCAGAGGTATTCTTCACTGTTTCCACTTTTCAAAGTTTGGCATAAGAGTTCGAAACCATGGCAGTGGGGACTTTCTGATAGCCAATGGCTCTACAAAAGAAAAAGTAATCTTGGTGTCCGTTTCTTCAGTGTTTGTAAGGTAGGATGTACTGAATGGCTTGTGTCTGGTTGTCAAAACTCCTGTTCATTCTCTGTACCTACTATTTCCTATTTGCTGGCTCTAAGCCTATAGAGATGGTGATAATGAATATTAGCTTGGTGGCTGGAGTGTGGATCAGGCACAGACAGCTCATGGGAGCTCAGTTTCTGTCAAGTCACTGATAATCCCAAACTGGCTTCTCTTTCAGACTGAGTACTCGGGGTGGAAGTGGCCATGCTGGTAGTGTATTTCTCACAAAACACAAATGAAGTGTTATGGAGACCACTCTGACTTGCATTCCTTGAGCCTGAAAATTAAGTCTAAGCCTGAAGTGGTCCTACTTTGCGCATTTGTTCATCTCCTTTGAGCAGAGACAGTTGAAAATCTCATTTAAAAGTCTGTGCTTATGTTAAAAGGGAGAGAGAGACTTGAATGCATATCTGAACTCAGTATCAAAACTATCGCTGATTTAAATCCTGTTTGGAGTCTTATCTTAACTTTTTAGCATTTTTGTCTGTCCCTAAAGAGCTTGGTAAAGTGAGGAGGGCCATCACTGAAAGCCCTGCAAAAGGATTCCTGGTGAGACCCTTTTCTATTTTTAAAAGATAAGTAGAAAAAAAACAGAGGCATGTTGGGAGTTTTAGGTCTTACCTCAGAGAAAGAACAAGTAGTTAGAGATCAGACAAATTAAATGTTTGCAGATTTATTTTAGTGGCCCAAATGAAACTACAATTCCAAACAACTGGCCCTAATTTATTGTGTTCATAACACAGTGAAGTTTTTTTTCTCACAGCAAATGTTTTCTGTGTTATATTGATATAAACGACTGTGTTGGTCCCAGAACGAAAATATTTCAGATTCCAATGCTTTCTTTTAGAATGCACTGAAATCTCACATGGGGTTACTCTGCTGATAAGCCATGCTGTCTTTGGGAAGAAATTACTAGTTCAGATGAAGCACAAGTCCAGAAAAACACTCTATAAACAGTTTATTTGAACTAATAGTAGCTGAATTTAAAATTTATTATTGATGGAGGAAGGGAAAGAACATTGTAATCAGTTTTCCATCAATTACATCCAGTGAAAGGATACAAACATCACGGACTTGGGGAGATTTGTTGTCCTGCTTTTCTCCCCTCTTCCTGCAGTAGGGCTGTTTGCAATTTTCAGAGAAACTCAAGCTTGCGAAGATGTGAGCTAGAGGGTGGACTACTGATGATCTTTCTGGGAAAGGTTTTTATTTGAGATCACATTTTCCTAACTAGAAATACAAGCAACTCAAATTAGAAAGAAATAACTCAGTGTTTAATGCTTGGGTTTTTATTAAATGGTTGTTTTTGTCCTGGTAAGACCTTTCTGTTTTGCTGTTGATGATTTATGTTGTTATGGATCGCAATGTTAATAATTTGTGAGATTACCTGGCGAATGGAATAGATGTTTCAATTTAACATTTTGGGAAGAAAACAAATCAAATCAACATTAGAGACTTTGATACACAGGGTCATTGATTCATCTGCTAAAGCTGACAATAAACAAATGACTCATGCAAAAATGCAATAGCTTACTTGAAACATTTGGCCAACTGCTTAAGCAGTACTACTGAGTGTATGTGAGTATCCCTAAGCCTATGGTGGACCTGCTGCATGGCTTCCTGAGTCAACGGTATTGTTTTAAACCATAACAACTCAGTATTGCTCATAACCTGGATTTTGGTGAGAAAGATGGCACGTTGCCACTAGTGCTATGAAATACTTTTCCACGTTTAGCTTTTGTGGGTTTTTTTTCCCTCTCTCATTTACATGTAGGGTATTACCATTTGGGGCAGAATTACAGCTTTAACACTTAAAAAAAAACCCCAAACCATAAACCCAGCATAAAAAATGAAATCAAATGCCACATAGATTGGAAGTGAAACTCCTGAATTTTATTCTTTTGCAGGCTTATTTTGTGACACTGATCAAATTGCCTAAAGGACTGTGTTCATTTTAGGGTTCACAGTCGTTTGTGTAAGTATTAGCTATGACTTATGGTCTCATCACTAAAATCCACCTTTGGAGAAGATGGGAGTAACAGGAAGCCAAGAGAAAATAGCATTTCCTGGCAAGTAGGCACATCTGGGATGCTCTGCTAGAAGGACTCCAGCTCTTACTTTTAACCTGTTTCTGTAGTGAAAAGCATCAGGAGAAGATGGCAATACTAGTGTTTTACCATTCTCAGGAGAAATACATCATAAAGCATGCAGTGACTCTGAGGCACAGCAGAGGTGCTTGCTTTGCAGGAGTTCTGCATCTATTGCCCATTATCTGTTCATGAGGTGTTTTATGATTCTTGAAGATGAAAGTTCTTTTCCCCCCTCCAAACCCACTGAAGAGTTCTGCATTTTCAAGTATGTCTTCCTTACACTGACACATATATGCCAACTACTAACCCCAATGTTTCACTGTCCACCAGTCTTAAATGGGTAGGTTGTGGGTACATGAAATTCTGATCTAGAGCCTAATCTGTGTTTAGCAAGTGACTCTTTTTAAAAAAAAATCGAAATCAGGATCTGAGCATCACTGAACACAATGGCAACTATCTTTTGCATCTAGCTATGGATTGATTTTACAGTTAGACCCTCTTTCTTGAGCTGTTATAATGGAAAACCCCTGTATCTGGTTAAGGTTAGAGAGCCTTATTATCACATGAAGTATGTTAAGTGTTACCTGGCACAGAAGACTGTGTGCTGAATACTTCACTCTGCACATCTATGTTTTTAACAGAGAAATCGGTGTGTTTGGTTGCAGGTGCGAGGATGAAGTTGCTACATTTTACTCCTATGACATTAGCCAACATTTCCATTGTTTACCCTTACATGCCAATGGTATACCAGAAGTCACTCCTGCAGGTCAAAAGATTATATGCTTCTGGTTTAAGGACAAGTAAACCCGGAACTGCACAGGGAATCCAGCTGATATGAAAATGGACTCTTAATTGAAAATAGTTTTCCTCCTGCTTGTGCTGAGGCTAGGATCCATTGTTACAATCATGAAAACTTAAAATTTAGAAGGTCATTTTAGTAGCGGTGAGGATTTTGTACCAGCTTCTAGATATAAATTCCTCCAAAAATGATGTTAAATGCCTTGTTACTCATCCCTTCTTGGCCTTGGTTAGGACTGTGTAGCATCTACTGCTTTTTCAATTGCTGTGGAAATGATTGATGGGTCATTAACCAAAACTGCAGAATAAACTCTATCCTTTCAAAATAGACACTACAAAAATCTGGAGTCTCAGTCTTCTTCAGTGTAATATTCCCACAACAGTAGAATTTTCCTGAAGCTAAGTGTGTGCATACATGTTAAATCTAGAAATCGTGTTAGGTATGGCAAAATAACTGAGATTATTTCTAATTGAAAATCTGGGGTTCAAATCTATTCTATAGTTTGATCTGAGTGTCTCTGTTGCAAGCCTAAATTTTGTCAGTCCTGTAGTCAGTGCTATTCTGGAAAGCAATGAGAGTTGTGTCTATCCTGAACTTGACTAACCGTTTTTTCTGTGGTCATGGGGGACAATGGACATCAGATGATGACTTAATTGGTAAGAGATGCCAGTGTAGGCTTTTCTTTTGTATCGAGATTAAAACGAAATTGCCTTTATGAGTTGATCTGTTGCTGCCTTCTCTGTTTTGAGGCCATGTAAGGTGTATTCTGCAAGATCCATCAGATCAGAAATTCTTGTTTCCATGTTTTAAAACTGGCTCTGGGAACACTACTACTCTCACAGTAGCATGAGCTCTTGTTTTCTCTCCATCATCTTAAACCTGGCAGTGGGGAAATGAGTGCTGGGAGTACAATAGGAGACAGAAGAACTAAAAAAAGCCTTGTTTCTGGGAAAACTTGTGCACTTGAGCATGCAGAACAGAGACACATAAACAACATAAACATGTGCACATCCACGGGTCCCATGTCCAGGTCCAGATGGGAACACAAGGACATGCCCAGCTCCCTTTTATTGCTTAAGAGGGAGGGTTCCAGGTGCCACAGTGTAAACAATATAATTCACTCTGTTATACTATTCTGGTAGATGAATAATTTAATACACTCAGTTTTAAGGGCCAACACTATTTCAACAAGTGTCAAAGAAGGTAGATTCTAAACTAAAAACCCTGTTGTCTCTTTTCCATTATGCATAATAAAAATCATATACACTATTGAGCTAAGATTGTGGTAGTGATCTTCTAAACATACTGCTATATAATTCATAATAAAATAGTGTAAGGTTGGAGCAAGGCTAAAAAAAGAGTAGAAAAAGGATGAATATGATATGTGACTATTATGATACATTACTTATATGTATTAAGTGCAGTTACAATACAGACCATCTTTTTTACTATAGAGGCTTACTACAACTGAAATTATATGAGAAAAGGAGGATTTATTTTTTGTCATTTATATACGAAAAGATTTAAAGCTTTCTGTAAACTGGATTTCTGCGTTTATGATGTAATTGACACTGGAATCTCATATCAAGCAGTTCAAGGGAAATAGTGATATACTGGCACTGATCTATCTCAGTGAGAAACAGTATGTAAAGTCTGATCCTTCATAAAGATGAACTAAAACCAGATTTATATCAGGAGTTTAGTGTAAGATGTTCTTGCAACAGTGTTACCTTATGCTGCCCAAATAAACCTTAGGTCACTGTTCCATTCACTATCATTGCAAGAAAATAACTATAAAACAATAGAAAGGTAATAGAAATTATCAGAGGGAATTTCAGATGAACAAGTACTTTTCAAAGGGCAAAATAATTAAGATAATCTTGGAGACCTATGAGGACTCTTTCTGGAATAATGTTTGGACCTAATCCTGCAAGCCCTTGGTCATATAAATAATCCTGCCTCACACAAGGAGCATCACCTGACGTCAATAAAATGATTTGCAGGGGAAAGGATTACTCACATGACTAAGGGTTTGTATGTTTACTTTAATTGCTTGCTCTCCCTTTTTTTTTTTTTTTTTTAAAGTCAGGAGTAACTTCCCCAGTATTTTTCTTTCCACACCTATTTTGTTCAAAATAGCATATGAAATATATACAGTCATATACAAATTTATAGTGCATTTTAATTCTGTGTAATTATAACAGCTATTAAAACCATTTACACACAGTCACAGGGATGACTATAAAAGGACCCAGGTGCTCTCATCATCCTGGATGTAGCAAGACCGATCTTTTGTTGAACAAGTTTATACTTTTCTTATAATTTGTGAGGGACAGACTCCAACCAGAATAAATTGAATATGAAATATATTGGTTCTTTAAGTGTATTTAATTGCTCTATATGTAAAACAACATGAAAAACTAGTTCTAAATAATGTTTTGAGACTGAATGAATGTGTCAATACTGAACAAATCAAACCCACAAACATACATATTCAAAAGTAACTGGAGAAACACGAATCTTCTGAATGCCTCTGGTATGTGGTCACCTTGAAGCTACCAAAATCAAACATTAAAACCAGTGCCTGCAACACTGTCAGGATAAGTCAAAAGAGAACAAGAAATTATTCTTTATTTCAGAGACCAGTAAGCTAGTCATAGTAATTTATGCCTTTGTCACTTCAAGACTGTACTACTGTTAGACTGTTGCAGGTAGGGGTTAGCTTTGAAAAATACACAAAATCTGTCTGTTCTAACCCATAGTCATCACATTTGAGGAGAAGCACGCAAGAGCAGTATGACCACAGGATCCTTGTACACAAGTTTTATCAGACTTCAGATCCGCTAGAAGATCTTAGTCTTGAAATCAAAAGTTTTTGAAAGCCTGATTCAGATGTCAGATATCCTACTCTGTAGTTTTCCAGACCTCTATCAATACCCATGTTAAAAGTTGGTGTGTTACTTGCCAAGTTTCAGTTTCAAGGGAGATGTTAGGTGTCATAGTTAGTACTCCATGAATCACAATCCTTCAGAATCAGGATCAGCTCATGTTTATTTTTCTCTTTGTTCAATAACCTCTTCTTTGCCTTTTACAAATTGTTCCTCAAAAAAATTGTTTTGGCCTGCCTTAATGTTTGGGGTTTTTTTGTGTACGTTTTACGTTTAACCTGCCAGAGTTTGCAGTGCTTCCTGTTGTCCTAATTTGTACTTAACTTCAGCTCTTTGAAGGATGCCTGCTTAATAACTTCCCTTATTCTGTTTGGCCATGCCTTTTTCTCTTATCTCTTTCTCAAACCTTTTTGATAAACATTTGCTTTGTACATCCAGTACAGTACTCAAGTTGTCACAAAACCTGTGAGTATTTCTCCGTTAGCTGCCCTTTCTTTCTATTTTTAACAAGTTTACCCACTTACATGTAGCCTCCTCACTTAAAGCTGTGATGGTTACCTTGGCTTTCACTCCTGGAAGAATGCTGATTCTGTACAGGCTACTGCCATTGCAGCAGAGAGGCTCTTAGCTGACATACACTCAACTGGGTTTATACATTACTGGGGGAAAAAGAAATTATATCTCCTTCTTATTAACTTCCTATGCTGCTGTTACATAGATGTGTTAGTATTGCTAAACTGGTAGTTCGAGTAGATTTCCAGTGAGAGAAGACTTTCTGTGAAGTCAAAGATCTACTGCAGAATTGGAATAATTAGATTTCTTGGAGAACTGAGATGCTAGTTGTTGCATTTTATTGCTCTGGTGCCTAAGCTTTGCAGATAAGGCACAGATTTGCTTCAATGAGTGTTTTGTGTTATTCTAGCAAATTAACAAATTGTCTATTAAAAAAAATTAAAAAGTCCCTCCAGAAAAATATAAATCCAAAGAACAGCGGTGTGTGTGGGATTAATTTTTGTTGTTATTGTTGGTTTGGGGATATTTTGTGAACTCCTTGCTGGCAGCTGGTAAGGCTTAAGGGCTCCTAAAATAACCTAAACCAAACCAAACCAAAAAAACCCAAGACCCCCAAACCCTCTCCAAGAACACTGGCACATCTGTTGTTTGTGGTCTTTCCAAAAATGTGAGATGGGAATTGTGCAAAAAACTGTACGATGGGAATTTATGTTGATTTTCTTTCTTCCTTATCTCAGTTTAACCTTTCTATGTACTCTTTGTTTGGAGACTATAAAGGGAAAGAAAGGTACATTGAAGTCTTCATAGTTCTTCTTTCAAACAACCTGTAAGACCTCCAATATACTATTAATCTCTCTGGAAGTGTTAAGTTTACTTAACAATTTTGAAAACAAAAGGTAAAATACAGACTGTCAGTGTTAGTATCTTCTTGCTGGTTAAAATCAAGGGCCCAGGACTTATGAATACTTAATTATTTTTGATGGCTCCTCAGCCAGCATCATGTATTCATATTTAAAAAATAAATAAAATCCTGCTCTAGCAGGAAATGAATTTTCTTATCAATCAGACAGGTAAATAGATTGTCCTGCTTTTAACATGAGTATGCAAATCCCTGCAAACACTCAAGGAGTAGAGAAACTGAAGGAGGTCAAAACTACAAGGTATTCCAAAGAACTATTTTATAAGTATTTGTGGAAGATATTGTCATAACATATGAATCAAGAAACGCTTTGGGCTCACTAGAAGGAGAAAGGTCTCTAAATTAGATGTTTTGAGTAGCTCAGAAGACTGTAATGACCATACAGAGAGCTTCAGCTTCTAAATTAAGCTAAGAATAGCTGGTTTGTGCAACAAGGTGATCAGTAGCTTTTTGTTCTTCCAGTACTTCAGTCCAGAAATTTGGTCAACAAGTAGGGATTGGTTTTCTCCTCGTGGGAAACTCCTGTAGAAAAGCTTGCACTGGATTCCACCATGGTGTAGATTTTATGTTTGTTTTTGTCCCAGATGTACCTTAGCTCAAACACTAAGTAAAATAAAAAGAACAACTGTTTCAGCTGAAGCTTAGCTTGACCACTAAGTAAAATATAAAGAACTGTTTCTTTTTGGAAACAGGTTCAGCTTCTAGAAAATTAGCAAATCAGTCTTTGGAGCAGGTAGTAAAAGGAACATCATACACTCATCTTTTGAAGAAATCAGTCTGGTTGAGGGTAATTCATTGATCTATACAAGGATTCCAGCACTCTGTGACATGGGATTCCAGTGTTGTCATCATTTTCCACTTTCTATGATTGTTCTTATTAATACTCATTATTCAATTAGTGCCACTTACTGCCATCCCTTCTTTTGTTTGAATAACTGATACATACAAACAGAGGAGGACTATTTTTTTTCAGCCTTGTTAGCAGCAAGCCTTTGAACTTCCACCCTCTCATAGCAACCACAGCAAAGGGTTGAGTCAGCTGACAAAACTGATGTGCTGAGTGCTATTGTAGATGACTACTCTATGTTCGAATCCAAGTAATTAAGTGATTTGTTGGTCCTTTGGAATCCACTAAACAAAAACTAGTATCTTTGCCAATCATTGTGGTGCAAGTGGCTGTGTGCGCCCAGTCATCCTTATGCTGGAAAAACCTCAGGAGTTTCATGGAACCAAGTCAGAATGACTTTGTCTATATCAGCAAGCAAAATCTACTGCTGTGTCTCCCCTAAAAGCACCTTGGAAGGTCTCTTCTTTCAATGCTGGTGACTTAGCCTGTTAAAAGTGAAAAGAAACGTGCGCAGTGGCATGTATCTGCTGCTCTCCAGATGTCCATAGGTACTCTGCTCATTCTTGCACTGAACAGAGGAGCCTGGGCTGTTAAACCTCTGTTGCCTGGTGCCTTGTCCCTTATTGTTTAGGGCTCACCCTTGTGCATACCTGGCAGGATCATAGCCCTGCGCAGCCTCTGAGAGCCAGAAGACCTTCAGATTCCTGGCTGGCAGGGAGCCCTCTGACAGGATCCAGGAGTCGCAGAGCAGGCCTGCTGATGTGTACAGTGAGCAAATGGCCCAGTGCACTGGGGCTAAGTGAAAGGAGAAGCTATTCCTGCCTCTTCCCCCAGTCTCCTAAAGAAATAAATTCCTTCTGCAATGAGAACCATCATAAGAGATGCCTCTGCTTTGCTGCTACCTGGCACATCAGTCTGTGCCTTCCTTGGGCTCCTTCTGCTCCTCATGGAGTCAGACATCTGGAGAATCTGGTCTGGACCTGGACCTTAAACTTTTCAGTGCTTGATAACAGAGATGAAACAATGTGAATAAATTGCAAGTTAATACTGATTACTTCCTCAGTTATTTATCTTGCTGATGATAAGCAGGAGTTGTTACCTTAGCTTGCTATTTTGGTTCTTCTGTAGAAAGAGGGTGCAAGTTGAGCAAGGTAAAGCAGTATATTGTACTGATAATTTAAATTACAGCAGTGACTTTCTTTTTAACCCACTTGTATAGGATTGCTTAATAATCTAGCACAGGCAGAAAGTCTCTTTCAATTCTCTTCTTTTCCAAATCTTACCCACTGTGCTGCAATGGAAGTTATTTCTTCTCAAAACATGTATTTATCACATAAATAACAACATGTATTTATCAGTTGTAGCTACAATGACCTTGAACCTCTTTTTTAATGAATAATAAAAGTCAACACAATAATAGCTCTTGATAATCAGTAAAAGACATC
The DNA here is from genome assembly GCF_965140245.1 of Athene noctua. Classification (NCBI taxonomy): domain Eukaryota; kingdom Metazoa; phylum Chordata; class Aves; order Strigiformes; family Strigidae; genus Athene; species Athene noctua. The sequence continues at coordinate 34,848,641 of NC_134041.1, forward strand.
AAAAAAAAAAAAAAAGAGAGAAAGGTTAGGTAAGTAAGGCATATAAACCCAGATAATAATCATTTAAAGAATCCTGTTATTACTATTTATACTATTACTGGGAGCTAAACAAAGTTAATATAACATTTCAATCCTTCTTTCAAAATTAAATCTTGTGGGTTTTTTTTCTTAACTAGAGAGAAGGACGAAGATAAGGAAACTGGAAAAAAGTCAAACCAAGGTCAGAGATTTAGTCCAATAGAAAAAGAACATGATTCAGTAGGATATTGAACAATGTATGTTGTGGGGGTGGGGTGATTAGAGGACATGTCTCAGTGTAGAAATTAAGAAAAACACGAAACGACTATCAGAATTGTTTTCTTTATAAACTTGCTGTAATATGCCTGACCATTTCTTTCTTCCTTTTAATAATCTAACTCTAACTCGTTAATTGCTGTACATGATGGTTGCCTGTGGCTTTGTTCTTGTGGTCGACTGCATTTTTAATTGTCAAGGGCACCTACAACACTGTCTAGGTACCGTTTTGGTCTGTAGTTACAAAACCAGATAAATATAAATAGAAGTTCTACTTGGAAAAACTCCGCTGTTCACAGGAGGGGAATTTATAAACTTCACTCCTGCATAAGTCTGAGCAATTAACTCTGAATTTGCATTCTGCAATATTTCTTCCAAGTTACTTATCAAATCAGGGAGCAAGAACAATTTTAAGGGACTTGGAGTTAAACTTACTTAAATTGTAACTTCAGAAAATAGTTTTGACTACCAAGCTAATATGTAAAGCAAGCTTATCAAAAAGCAAAAATAAGCATTTTTAAAATTTAAAAACATCGAAGAAAAATCTCAAACAGACACACAGCAAAGAGGAGTGATATATTGCTGAATGAACTGTGCAGCAGGTATTTCACTGAGCTGTGTGCAGCACTGAGCATGTGGCAGAGTCTAAAATCAGTCTGGACATAGCGCAGTAAAATACAGCTTTACACGTATGTATGCTATGCACTCCCTCTTCTGGATAATCTTGTAGTGGCTGGCTGGTGGAATTTCCTGCCTACTCACCTGAGCCTAAAATCTCATCGGGGATGAAATTATTACTACATACGTGCTGTTACTGGACTGTGCTTACTCAAAATAGGAGCAAGCACAGGAGGAGCAAGCAAGCACAGCAAGCAATCAAAGGCCTGTGACCTAGGAAGTCTTATGACCAGATCACAAGCGTTGGGTTGTTATCATATGTTTGGAGGACTTGTATCTCTCGAAGGTAAATGTGGCACAAAGGGGACCTGACCAACTTTGGGCAGGTGCTGTCAGAACCAGCACCTATTTTAGTACCAACCACTTCAAAACTGAGAATCTGGATCCGAGTGTGGTGGCTGACCTCTTCCTTTGTAATGAATCATGCTGAAATAATGTTTTGAATGCCCTAGATGCCAGGCTTCCAAAGCTTTGATCACAATTTGGGCACTGCAGCTCAGGCTAATCCCTATGAAAATACGATTTTCATTTAGGAAAGCAGCTGTGATCTTGCAGTTATGTCATCTAAAAAAGATAGGGCTCTGACCCTTTCCCACCTCTGCCACAGACTGCCCAGATGACTTTGGGCATGTCATCTGGTCTCTTTTTGCCATAATTCCATGTCTGTAAAGCAAGGCGGACAATATTTCTGATTTCTGGTGAAGAAAATGAAGCCACATATTGATGTAATTTGATATATGGCATTATTAGCTGTGAACAGTCTTGTCAGGCAGCAAAACAAAAATGTTTATATGAAATATTTTTATCCATTCATTCCTTTTTTAGCCTGACTGTTCACTTCAGTTAGGAAGGGACTTTACAGTATCTCTTCTTGTAATCTTTGTGTTGCTTCCTCCACCTCCCTCCAAGTTCCACAACAAAGCAAAAAGCCCCGATTCACCATCACTTTCACCACTTCTCCACCTGAAGCACACTGATAAGGATTGCCTAATTAATTCCATAGGGCTGGAGAACATACCAACAAGTTCTCCTGCATCCAGATATCTTGTACGTCCCCCACCCCCCCAACACCTTTAGCTTACTCCACTCTCAGACATCCAGAAATTTTTTGTCTTAAACGGAAAAAAACAGAGTTTTGGGGTAATCTGTTGTTTGATCTTTCCTTCCCACACCCCTTATGGGGTTACAGATGTATTAAAGCTCTTGTATGTCACATGCCCCCTCCCCCTCCCCACAACAAAATCACTAATGACAATCTGTTTTTAAAGTATAATTAAGGCCTCAAAGTCCTATTTGGGCCATGGAATTTCATTGCTAAGCATTATGCTGCTGACAGAAGGGAATTCTTCAATTTGAAGCCCCTGAGATTTACAGGAATAAAGTAAAGCTTTGCTTTAGGTTTTCAAAAGCCCAAACTATGCCTGTGCATCTATTATACATGACAAAATGATTATAATACCAAAAAAAATTACATATCCAATCTTTTGTATTTTGGCTGCAGGCAGTTGAGCTCTGTATGGTTGAGTGCATGTTGTGTGTTCTTTCTTTTGATACACAAACCACTCTAGGTTAGCAGTGAAAGGGGCAGGGGTCTGAAATCACATTAGACTCTTTCCTCACTGTGTTTAGACAATGTAAGAACATGCACTGCATAAAGAGGAATCTCTGTGGATCATCAGTTGCTGTAGGCAAACTCAGTCTCCTGTTGTTCTGATGCAAAATTAGAAGTATTAGTTCATAATATGTTGAAAGATTTCTTTGCATCTTGAAAAAACGACCAAGTCATCTAACACATGGACTTGCTTTTTATTGAGGCATATATCCATCTTCTGCAGTTGTGTATCAGACCCAGCTAAACTCATACATTTTCTAAGATAAAGAGCTCAATAATTCAGTGAGGGTTATATTTATTAAATCAAATTGTTACTTAGCTTCCTACTGCATTTATTTACCTGGAATAATTGTTTATATAGAAGGAGGTGAATTTCTCAATATTTTTAGCATGATACAACCTTCCACAAGCAATTAAAACACAACAGTCTGAAGAACCAGGCACCTCTTTCTACCCATTTCAGTGAAACTATGCTGGTGTTTGAAATGCTTCATGTCCTACAGATATAACCGATACAGATGAGTACTTGTTAAACCTTTGGTGTGAGTAGACAGAGTTTGGGGTCTTGTAGAGTATCTAATGTGAAAGGAGAAATTTGTGATCAAGTCAGGTGCATCCTTATGAACTAGCAAGGCTGCATCTAGATATATCTAAGTCCCATTTTTCAGAGTGCTGGTATTTTTCTTGCTTTTTCTTTCAGCTGGTCTCACTGTTGAGCTACTCATTCAAGGTCACACTGAAGGCGATTCTGTTGCTGTGTAAGGCTTCAGCTCCTCATTCTTCTCAAACTTTTTCCTCATTCAGCCCCTTACCTCTGCCACACATGTACCACCAGTCTTTCACACAAATGTGTATAAGGTGACATGCTCTATACACACACTTCTGAGTCCCCAACAAATCCCCTCACCTGCAAGCTTCAGATTCCCAAATGGACTCACATGGCCTGTAGGATTTTTTTTTTTGTTGTTTATTTCAAGCAGCTGCTTCCATAAAAGCATTTACTGAGCACCTATAGCAAATGAGGAACAAGTGCTAAACATGCTAGCCTTGATAGGGCTTGAAATCTTTTCCAGCAGAGAATTAGTTTTGTTCCAGATTTACTAACATCTCTTGCTTATGTTGTTGCCCGTTATCAAAGTGTTTTGAAATACTCTAGCAATCTTGTTATTTTATTTTTTTTCTCCTGAGCTGGATTTACTGTATGCAGAGCTAACAAAATAAAGGAGTAACTACAACTCCTGTTAGTCAAATGTGGGACATATGCTACAAGTCACACATGATGTGGTCACTGCTGCACAGATCACAGAATCACAGAATCATTCAGGTTGGAAATCATCAAGTCCAACCATCAGCCCTGCTCTACAAGTTCTCCCAGATGATGCACTGGACTCCTTTCTCTTTGCCTATTTTGTTACCTGAAATACTGTTTTTCCTTTCTTCTTCCCCTTTCTGCTCTTCCCCCCATACCCCAAAGGATTTCTGTTTTCTTCTCTCTCCTCTGCCCATGGGGTCTGCCCCATTTTCTGCTGAGGAACGGGATGCGTTGGCTGAGCTGAACCATTCTTCATGGGAGGAGAAGCTGGTGTCAATATGAAACTGTATTTGGAATCCAGCCTTTCTCCAGTGAAATCATTTGTCTACGGACACCGATAGGACCATATCCAGACCTCTTCAGGCTCTCAGAATCTGACTTTTTGCAGTTCATGAAACTCAACTTGGAAAAAAAAGGGTGTTTACTGCTTCTTAATGCAGAGCTGTGCAACGAGTTACTTCACCTTCAGCTGTCTGAGAACTTAGGTGATTAATAGCTGACTTTCTGACCTCTCACAACATCTAAACAGTTGTGAGGGGAAAAAACAAAGCCCCATGCTAAGGAAGGAGAAGGAAGTTCAGACTGTTTATGTGTGGTTATGGTTTCCTTTGTTTCTTCCTATTTTGTGCTATGCCTGATTCTTTTTTTTTTTAAAAAAGTTGCAGAAAGCAGACTTCACAGTGTTGGCAATAATATTATTTTCTAGGGATACAGGGCTGTGCTTGCATTTTTCTGAAATAGGGGTTTCTATGAGAAGTCCTAAGACATGCTATAGAGTACAAATAGAATAAAATTGTACAGAATCGAAAATATGTTTTGGTTGCTTGAGTGAGTGGATGATTTCAGTCCATGACATGTAAAGGCCAGCTTCAAACTGAATTAGCTGTTCTCAAGCAGCGCATAAATCAATTGGGCTGTATGGGAGGGGTGGTACACCATTACACGGACAGTACTTTTCTAGCCACTGTGTTCTATATTTGCTGCATGCAGTTTCAGATGTTTTTCTCTCCTGGCATTTGTGTTTATAGCTCTTTTGTGCCTATGGTTGAAGGCCTCTCCTCCCACTTCACTGTCTAGTTCATGTCACATTTAGTTTCTCATGTCCGCATACTCCCTGGCTCTCTATCTCCAAACGACATGTAGAATATCTCTAACATTAGTGCTGGTCTTCAGTAATAAATGAACTTTTTTTCTGGATTCTTCTTTAGGGGAGGGAGACTAAGGGTTTCTTTCTGGACTCTTCAAGCAAAGCTTGAGAAAAATGAGTCACCTTCTGGGATGCACTAAACACGCATTGTTACAATTGTCTTAATATAGCTGAAATTTGCTCTCTGTAAAACTGCTAGTCATGCCTCTCCTTAAGTCAGCAACACTAACTGCTATGTGACTTCATTGCCAGCCAGATGAGAGAGTTGATCTGACTAGAAAGCAATTTATATAATTTTTTCTCTGTTAATTAGCAGATGGATCTACTGACTTGGGCCAGCTCTGAGGGCAGGAATTGGGAATGGTGGGTACATGCCTTTTGTGCAGCACAGAATTTAAACTGGCTTAAGCCATTTATAAATAACACACCTATTCACAACCATAACTTTCCCCTTTTTTAAAAAAACAGTGACTGTAGGAAAATGTCTTCTTGCAGGTGTAATCACAATGCTAACTCAGAAATTAGCTTGTGTTTATTCCCTGCATGGAGGAGAAGGACTTCTGCAGCCTGTTGCTGATGGTAAACAAGTTATGACTGCTAAGTCAACAATCATGTAAGTTCTCTATCTTTTTATGTTGTTATTGTGAAGCTCATGTCTTCAACATTGAGGCCACAATAATTTATTTTCAATGAAAATTGAGATTCCGTGTTCAAGCAGCTGGGAGCAGGTGAAAAGCAAGAAAGGCTTCAGAAGCTAGAAGGTATTTTAACACTAGGATGTTGTAACACTAGGGTGTCGTAATGCTGTTTGTAGCGTGTGAGGAGGAGGGTGTTGACACACAAGTGGAAGAGACAGACTTGATCTTGCTGAAAGTGAGAGAGACAGGCCTGGTGTGTAGTAGAGCCAGTGCTTCAGAGCAACCCTTGTCAAGGTGACAAAAGGCTGCCTCTCAAACTCTTGTAACTGGACGTTCTTTGTATTCCTCTGTAGTCTGGTTGTAGAAAGGAGTCATAAAAGCTTGGGAGATGCACTTGGATCCTTCTACCTCCCTCAGTATTGTCTTGACAAATTCACTCTGTTCTGTCACTGTTTTCTGAGGTTTTGTGAGACGAGGACTGAGTATTGATGACTTAAGGCATGACTTGGAGCCCTTGCATGTTGGCATGATGTCAGTGGGGAGGAGTGAAGGATGTAGGTTTGCAATGGTCTCAAAAGAACTACTTCTCCTTGCAGTGCTTTTGGCTTTCTGATGACCTAAAGACATTCTCCACCCACCTATGAAGTAATCTGCCTCTGAGTCGTTTGCTTGGATGTCAGTTACAGTAAGTAATATCCTGGTGGTCTAATTCTCTCCTATTAGTGACCTAATAACAAATTAGAGATTTGTTCAGATAACTCAAAAGGATTTTATTAGCATAGTGCTTATAATAAAGCATTTTAACAGGAATGGAAGGAGGTAGCCTAAGTAAGCTGTACCAGGATCACCTACCTAGCTCAGTTTCTCTTGAGGTTACCACGTACAGTGTTAATGAACATGTATGCTTTCTGCCTAGGGGAAATTAGTCCCATTTTTTATGTTTTAGGATATGATTTTCTTGAGGTATAGAGACATACCTGGATATGTATTTTTGGTGGATCTAGGCTATTTAGTGCATCTTCTAATAATAATACATATCACTTTGTTTTAGGAGAAACCTTAAAGTGTCGTTCACCGCCTTTTTTCTTTGTGTTTGAGTAACTTCCTAGGGAGTGTTGGTTAGGTAGTTGCCACAGATTGTGCAATTAAAACGCAGTACATTTTTGTATATAACATCAAGGACCTAGAGCACTACTGAGGATTACTCTGCTCTTTAAAATGAACCTACAGGCTCTGAAGATTGTTTTTATAGCACTAAATGTCCTCCTTGCAGTAAATGTACATGCTCTAAAACAGCGTCTGCCTTTGGTCTTGGAGCTACAAAGCAATCTCTGATCATTTTGAGGTGGTGAACTGCACCTTGAGGGTTGCGGAATTGTGCTGCCATTAGTGTAAGTCATGGATGAAAGTGCTGGCAGAAGTAAGGCTGTAACTCTTAAAACTGTGGAATGGCCAGACTGTTATTTTTCCCTGAGGATAATTTGAAAGAAAAATGTTTATGCTGGCTTTGAAATGTTTCAGTCCGGTCCCAGACTACTGACCTCCTGAAAGCAAAATGGAAATATGCCAACACCTCACTGAAAAAAGGCCATTCCCCAAGTGTGTGCTAATAAGTCATTTTGCCTGAATATTCACAAATAATACATAAAAAGAGACACACGTCTGCTTGAATCACAGAGCAATTAGGAACCTTGAATGAAGATTTGCAGATACTGGTCTTGCAATTTATGGTTTGCACATTCCTGTTCCTATACTCTTTAAAGACTAAATGAGAGTATTAGATAAATGAAAGCTGTCAGTGTATCCTAGCTGCCCTAAGATCCTTACTTTTATATCTTAATATTTCTATTTTGAGTGTTTAAATAGAGAAAGAGATTAATTTCATGCCTTCTTGCTGAATCAGCAAAGCCTTGAAATCTCCCGTTGCTTTTCTTTTCAGTTATTTATAGCTAGGGTTGTCTTCTCCCCAATGCTTTGCTCTTGGATTCTGTAAATCCAGCCAAGAGTCATGTAAGACAAGAGTAGTCATGATGATATGAATTACAAAAGACCCTGAAATTCTAGTTTTAGACTTCTATTGCCTTTATTACTTTGTTACCTTTTCCTCTTGCTTCTGTTGCTTCAGTTCTCTCTCTGACCTGACCTAAAATGTGCCCATGAACATTTTGCACATGCAAATCCAGCCCAGCTGAAGAGGTGACTTTTAATCTCCAGTAGCAGAACTCTTGTGCAATGCACATGTCTACATCCCTCTGTTCTGAAGGTCGCCAGAGAGCAGATATGCTCCTGCTGATCAGTCCTGTTTTCAAATGCTGCAGCTCATGGCAACTTTTCTTCTAAGTCTACTTGCTGTAAGTAACAAAGAGCCATGAATCTCTGTTCTGCCCTAACAGACTGGGGTAAACAGTGGGCAGAGGAAATGTTAAATGGAGTATTGACACCTTTAGCTTATTAGAAGGGAATAAAGTGCAAATGGAGAAGTGTTCTCTGAACTGTGCTTTCTCTTAACACTGGTTCAAGGGAACTGAGGATGTCTGTTGTCTACAGCATGTAATGTCTGCCAGTCTGTTGAGGAAGGACCTTGCATAAAGGACTTTGAATTGAGCTTTCAATGGGATGCCTTCCTGCTGTAGACCGAAGGAGATGTCAAACCAAAGAACAAGAAATATAACACAATCCTGAGAAATACATGGATTTGTCTCCCTACAGAAAGCTGTATTACTGGAAAAGTGTTTTATCATTTAGGGCAGCAGTTAGCATGCTTCCATAAATAAGAAGCATGATTGCTGTGGCCTTGCTGGTTTACTTTCCAGGATGTTTACTGAACAGTAAGGAAGGGAGTAGGGTGTGTAGGGCAGGATCTGCCTCCACTTTTATATCTATTCCTGGCAGCAGGATCAGCATTACAACTCTAAGTCTTTCCTAAGACTTTCCATACCACTTCCTTCTCCCCATCTTATGATGGAAACAGAACCATTCCTCAGACTTTGAGTACCAAAATCCAATTTGTCCTATGATTCTGGGGTGGCAATAATGCTTCCAGCAAAGAGCCCAAAGGCCAAAGAACCACTGTCAGGAACTGAGGCAAATCTGGACATGTGACTCCAAGACCCAGTGGGATGTAGACATGTGCATTGCACAAGAGTTGTGCTACTAGAGATCAAAAGTCAGCTCTTCAACTGGGCTGGATTTGCATGTGCAAAATGTTCACGAGCACTTTTTTTGCATACTCTCATGTCTACTCCTAACAAAACAGATAAGTTCACTTGTGGGTGTATCCCTGAATCTCTCTGTACCTTTGAATCAAGGTTTAGTTTCAGATTTAGTGTTTGATTAGTTACTCACAGGGTTGTTCCCCAACCCAGTGTTTAACATATTTTCAGGGTGATCCAGTAACAGGCAAATATTTTCCCTTAATCCACTAAACTACTAATTTAAAAGTAGAAAAGCACCAGCCTTTGGGGTTTAGTCACTACAGTTTTCCATCCATTGTCAATTGTAATTGCAGGGCACATAAGGCATGATTGTCAGGGGCAAAAAAGTTGTTCATTCAATTTCTTGTGTACCAGAAATTAAAAGCCAACTTGCGTTTGTGTATCAAGTTTGTGGTCACACAACTATGGGGCAGTGTCAAGCTCTGAGTCCCTCTGGATGGGGGGGGGACACTGGGGGCTCTATATAATGTAGCTGCCTCTGTACTAGACACAATCTTCCTCTTGCAATAGTTATGCACATAACCAGGTGTGTCCCCTAGCTATACAGGAAGCTGATAAAATACTCTTAACAGATTTTTTTTTTTTCCTCTGGCAATGAGAGTGTATTTGTAACTGTACTTATCATTAAGGGGTTGTGTACAGATCCTGGTAAAAATATTACTTGAAACCAGGTAGATGAAAGGAGAAACACTTATCAAGTATGGGCACACTGTCTGGCATATGAAAAATCCTCCACTGAGGTAAAACTCATCTGACATTGAAAATCCTTCCAAAATAGATGTCAGCACATAAAATTATTTTTAAACTTGTCTGCTGTATTTGCAATTGCAGCAAAATGAGATAAGACTTAATGAGTTGTTTTGAAATGCAAATACATCTACATTTAAACAAAACAGAGCCAAAGTATCACCCTAGCAAAGTCCAGGTAACCTCATTTACTCGTTAAGAAGGCTTCAGATTTAAGTACGAGATGACTTGTACCTAACTTTAGATGTCTAAAAATTGTTTAAGGAAAGTAAGTAGCTTTTCAAATAGTGCGCCATGAATGTGCACAACACCCCATTCTGCTCCTTTGGAAGTGAGGTGCTTCCGTGCAATGTGGTGTCTGTATTTGTTACAGTATTATAGCAGATGTACTGGAGAAAGTCCTGTTGTGTTTGTCTAATAAAATGTATTAGTAAGTAAGCAAGGGAAAGGGGCATTTTCCTTTCCACACTACATCACCACAGTCTGCTACCTGACTGGATAAGACAAACAGTCTGGTTTTACAAGTTTGATATTGTGATGAAAATAAACAGCCTTGGGGGAAATGGCTGATGGAACATTTTCTACTCTTTTCCTTCACAATTTAGCATATCTGAGAGACTGGTTATAAACCAAATTATGTAGATATATGGCAGTCCTGACACAGACTTTCCCACAACCTTTCCCATTAGGTTTCCCCCAATGCTAGCACTGCTTGCTTTATTTACAGCTGTTCCTAAAAAAACCCCAAATCAATCAAACAAGAAAACCACCAAAACCTAGTTATGAATTATTTTATCAAGCAAATGATTTTTTTGTCATAGTGTCTTGAACATTTCCACATCATCACAGTGATAAAATCAGCTGCATTGATTGTATTAAATTCTCTGTTGAAATCAGTACCGAGATTTTTGACTTCACTGAATGGGCATACTGAGGACATTTGCACACCTGAATGATTCCAATGTCCTTTGACCAGCATCTTCCAGAATACACTGAGAAATGAAATGAAAACCTTTTTATGTTACGTGAAAGAGTAAATTATTCATTGAAACACAGAGTAGCAGTTACAGTCCATCTGGTTGTCCAGCCATCTGAAAAACTAGTTAGGCGATCAAGCACACAGGGACATGGTTAATAAATGATTGTCTATCTGGAGGCTGATAAAAAATGGAGTAGCACAGATACCTGTCCTCTTTGAGATCTTTATCAGTGTCCTGGAGGAAGCTATGGAGAGCAGTCTCATCAAGTTTGCAAATGGCATCAAACTGGGGGTACCAGGTGACAGCCTGAGAGCAGTGTTGCCATTCAGAGTGAGCTGGACAGCCTGAAGGGGTGGGCTGAGATGAAGCTCAGGAAATTCAGTTCAGTGCAAAGTGCTGCCCTGGGGAAGCAGTCTTTTTCAGTGGTCCAGCCTGAGCCTGCCTGGCTGGGGGCAGCTCTGCAGGAAAGATACTGGGGCCTGTGGGCACAAAGAGGGGGGCCCCTAGCATCACTGAGGGCAGTGGCATCCTCAGGAGCATGGAGAAGCATGACCAGCAGATCAAGGTGGGGGTTATCCCCCCACTGCTCAGCACTCAGTGGATCACATCCAGATCCTGTGTCCAGTTTTGGGTTCCTAGTACAGGAAAGACTGTAAACTGAAGTTGGTTCAGTGGAAGACCACCAAGATGCTCAGGGCTAGAGCACTTGCTATGTGAGGAGAAGCTGAGGAAATGGAGGTTGTGCAGTCTGGACAAGAGACAGCTTGTGGCGGGATGCCACAGCAGCCTCCAGTACTATGAGGGGGTTATTGAGAAGTTGGAGTTCTTCACTGCAGTGCAGGGTGGGAGGAGCATAACTTAAACGTGAGAGGTTCAGACTGGATATAAGGAGGAACTTTTCCGCCATGAGGATAACCAAACTTTGGAGGTTGTGCAGTCTCCATCCTTTGACTTTTCAAAGACCCTACTGGATGAAGCCCTGAGCAGGCTGGTCTGACCTCAAAGCTGACCCTGCTTTGAATAGGACCTTGGACCAGAGACTTTCTAAGGTCCCTTCCAACCTGAATGGTCCTATGAAAATTAGAGACTGAAAAGATCCCTGGAGGTCATCTGGTCAAAGGAAGGTGAGCTTAGATAAGGCTCAGTTGAGTTCTTAATATCTCCAAGCATGAAGACTCCACAACCTCTCCAGGTGACTTGTGCCACTGTTTGACTACTCTCAAGCATGACAAGACTCTTGAAGTAGTTGGGATTTGATACATACTACATGTCTTTATATAAAAGTCTTGGTAACATAGGTTAAGGTGGGGTCAATGTGGGTAGGTAGAGTAGGTAGTATCAATATAGATAATGTGGCAAAAAACTTCAAGATACTCTTATAAACTGAAATGAGATAGGAAATTTGCATATTGTTGACATCATAATTGCTGATCTGATAAGTTACATTGTCTTTCTTTCCTGTGTTTAGATGCATTATCATAATACTCTTATCTTGTTTTCTCTCTGTTCATTTCCTACTATCTCCATGGTTCTATAAAGCCACTAACGTAGTGATTCATGGTGGATATGCATCTCAGAGAGGGGCCAGAAGTGAGTAAAGTCTGCAAGCAAATGTTTTCCTCAACTAGTGCAGATGCAGTGCTATCAGTTGTGCTTTATGGTGGAGTTGATATATATTGGGTATGGGGAAAGGCTGGGGGAGCCTATAGTGCCTCAGTTGGTGCCTCACCGGTCCAGGACAGTGGATCTGAGTGCCAAGGGTGTTTAACTGGTGCTTCAAAAGAGTTTTTACATTGAAAGCAGTAAATACATCTGGAAGATTGTATTTCCTACTCTGCACAGCCCTGAAGATTTCTATCATACAGCTAACATGTAGTTTAACAAATCATTATGTGGTGTCTGGGGGAAAAACAGATCAGTGGAAATGCAGAGATTGAGGATAATTTCCATAATCTTCATTAATGCTTTCCTTTGAAGTAAAAATATTCCAAATGGCAATAAATGTCCTTACAGCATTTTGGCACTAGCAGCCAGCCTCTGGTGTCCTGAAATTCATTGCTGCATATGAATAGATATAAGTCGATAATCTAGAGCAGGGGGTTATAGTTCCACAGGGGCAACACATGAGAAAGCAAAACAATGACTTTGCGTGAGAGCCTGTTAAAACCCTGTAAGAGTTTTTCTATAAATAGTGTGTTGTTTCTCTCAATCATCTTTGAGAAAATATTAAATCCAGCAGGGCTGGCATATAAAATCCTGATTTAAGAGAACTATAAATGCTGTTTCTTTCTAAAGAGATGCTAGAAAGGTGCATAATCAGTAATTAGGGTTATTTAAGGGTGGTGACTGATCTGAGAGATATGAGAGGTAACATGCTGTGATGGACAGTTTGCATGTTTTGGATGACATTAGGAGAGCCCAGCATGGGTAAGAAATCACAGCAGGAGGAAAGAAGAGTACCAGCCTTTCTGCAACACTGACTGCGTTCATGATTTAGTAGCAGTGCTGTCACACCTGCAAGGAAAAGCAAGCAAGGTGTGAAGGTAGAGTCAATATCACCTAGGAGACCAGTTACTGTAATTGGGGAAAAACAGACAAAGGTTTGGTCAGACATGCAGTTCCTGAGGTTTGATGCGGCAGCGCTGCTGATTGCTTTTACTTCATTAAAAGCATTAGCTGCAAGAGGTGCTCCAGAGTCAAGCAATTTTGATTCAGGTTTGACAGTTTGGGCCTGTAAACAGTACCTAGCAAATGCAAAAGGCCTTGCTTGCATTAGCAAATGCAAAAGGCCAATGAAATAAGTGGGAATAAAATAAGTGGGAATAAATACATCAGTTGGAGTAGCTATGGTTCGGTGGTGGTACATGAGGTCTATGAGTGCTGCTGCTGGTAAGCTAGAAGAGAAGAGAACAGCAGGCTCTCAGAGAAAATGTGGGAATCCCTTGCTAACAGAGTTATCCTGAGGAAGACTTGAGTTTGTATGTGTCTAGACTTTTGCCCTCTAAAGATAAAAAACTAAATCTGTGTAAATTGATTGATAAGACAGATTGGAAATTCAGGCTTGCTTTTTTTTTTTTTTTTTTTTTTTTTCATTAAGAAGCTGCGCAAGGAGCTGGAGATTGAATTTTCTTTCATCCTCTTACTACAGATCATAATTAGTCCATTTGTATGTACCCCCAACTCACCAACCTCCCTTGAATCCGCAGGCTGTCTGCAGAGATCCTTCAACCAGATGTGTTTACCAACCAGATCTGAAAATACCTTCCCTTTTTATTATTTTGAGTAATTTTACCAAACACAACAGTTTTTTGACCATTGCAGTCTGAAGGGCTTCTCTGATGCTTTAATGTACTATGCTGGACAGATTTCAAAGTTAAGATGTTTTGAAACAGATGGAAGAAGACCACTTCAATGCAAGGCCCCCTTTCTTTTGGCCAATTAATATTGGTGAGATTTAGTACTCGCCTTTGCAGGAACACTGAAGGAATAATCTAAATTATCTAGAAATGTGATTTTAACATGCTTTAGTCAAACTGCATTAAGTCTCTGGGTGGTTAATCACAGTCAGAATTAAACTGGCCTTAATTTGATAAAGCTGGCTTCACTTACAATGTCAAATTAAAGTTATTTGACTTCTGAATAGAGATTTTGTTAATCTTCTTTAAAAGTTAATTTCTTCTTTACACAAGCTCTTGATAAATTCAGCAGCTTTAAAAAGAGTTGCTCTTGTCCTAGATTGGTTGAATCACTAGCAGTGGTTATTCCCACGTTCAGGGGTGTGCTTGTTTGTTCTCCTGCTGTGGCCACCTCCTTTGGGGGGGGAGGCGAGTGGATTTCTACAGGTAAATTTTCCCCTTTTCCTAAGAAATTTTTACAAGCAGGTGCTCAAAATGTTTTCTTTCTTGTCTTAAAGATCCCGTATTTTCTAGACAGTGAATAATTACCGGTATTCTTACTCTGAAGATATTTATAAATTCTGATATATTTCTCCTGAGCCACTTGGCAATCTCTACAGCATCACTTGTATCATAGCTTCCTACCAACGTGATGTAATTAATGCTTTTGCATTTGGCTTCTGAAAAGTGCAGCCTTATCACTACTGTCTTCAAGGTGCAAGCTGCTTCCAGGATGTACTCAAGGTAGTGCTGATGAGTGAACCTCAAACCTTCCAGATTCTCAAAGAGTTTGGATAATCATCAGAAAGTCTGAATGTTTATCTGAACCATATTTAAGCCATCCCAGCCCCTTGAGTCTGCAAATTTAGGTTAGAAATCTTTTACGTAAGACTCCTGGTATTTCCTGTTTCTGACAAGGCCAGATATGCTCAAGTGTTTCTTTGAGGTGCTATTTGTCTCCTGTTTTTACTACCATTACAAGGTTATCAGGTCACCAGTTCTTGGATTCTGGTTCAGGAAAAGCCTTAAATATGTTCTTGGTCTTAAGTGTAAAGCAAAACAACAAAGACTAGAAAATGTGCTTTAAAGGAATGAGATAGACAATAGGAAAATATATCAGAGACAGAAAGAAGTTATGACAGCTGGACTGCACGTGACTGATTTGAGACAGCAGACATCTGTAGATGATAAAACTTTGATTAGTTAGTGGGAGAAGAGGAAAGTTGCTTATAAAAGACAGATAAGTTAAATGCAAAGACGAATTAAGAATGTAAATGAACATGAGAAAGTGCTTTTATATTCAATTTATGGTTTACATTAAGCTTTACCAAGAAAGAAGGAATACAAATATTGTATACAAAAGTATGAAAACTGATTAAAAAAAACCCATTCACCTTTGTTGAAGATCAGAAAGGTATAAATCTAAATTTACAATACAAAAATGCGTGAGCTCTAAGGGCTACATTTTACACCCTTTTTCCTCTTGAATGAGATTGTCATCTTAATCAGGCCTCAGATTTCAGGATTGTGGGTTCTGGATATATGTGTTTTCTGGGATTTCGAAAATTACAAGCCTACAGTTTAGGACATGATTTATGTAGGACTCAATTTAGGATTGAACTGCTTAAGAGCCAGAATAGCAAGCATGTCTAATCATTCCCCAAGATACTCAGATTTTAGCAAGTGCCTTGAGCATGGACACTGCACTTGAACTCTTAATGCAACCACCCTGGTTGAGACATTGTGGAAGAAAGATGCGGTTGTAGAGAAAAATATTAATCTCAGCCAAACTGGGAACAACAAGAAAAAAAGTTTTCTTTGTAAATCTAATAAAATGTTAAAACAAGCTAACTATTGAAGAAGTATCTGAAATTTGCCTTTGAACAAGAACAACTTTCATGTAAACTCAACTGAAGTCTTCTGTGTGATAAAGTAAATAACTTTTTACCAAATACGTATTATTTTAATCTTTGTCCTTGAAGTTAACAAATTAACTTTCTCTGTGATTTCCCCATTTGTGACAGCCTCTGGCTGTGTTTTTACTGTCGTAACAGCTTCTGGCAGACTGTGTGTCTCTCACATTCACTACAAAGTAAACAGGATTTTTTTCCAAGGGTAACTGGACGTGGTCCAGTGGAAGAATGCAAGTTATTCATAAGTTCTGGTAGGCTCATTTCTGCTTAATATGGTCTGGTTTTATTGTGGATTTTATGAAGAAAAAAAGTTGTGAAATTTTTTCAATCCCCTGGGATTATTTTCATATGGGAAATTACCTCTCCCTCTCACCCCCCCAACACATAGTACATTGCTATTTGTCCTGACTATGTTAATCTTTTTTCCACTTTAGTTACAAGATGCTGCCAGAAAGTTACCAAGATGCGGCTAGGACAGGTCATACTATTTTGAGGACATAATTGATGTTGCAGACAGCAATCCATTACAGTTGTGGTGAAGGTCTGCTGGAGTGCCAACAGTACTGTCTGCCCTGCAGATTCCACTTCCCAAGCACAGGCAGCAGAGCAGCAGCAGCAGGAAGGGGGTTCTTTATGCCTGTATAACCCTGGCAGAAAAGACAGAAAAGTACTTTAGGGTTTCAAGCAGATTCAATATTAATGAGACAGACCAGGGCCAGGTGAATCTTGCTCAGTGCCTGTGTCTTTCATGGCCTGTGGCACCAGCAGGTCCCAGATACCCATGCAGCAAAACTCAGTTACTGTGCTTTTCCTGCCATTGTTGGTTTTGGTCTCTGCAGCTGCTCAGTTTACTTTGTGGTTCTTTCTGTCTGAACAAGCTGAGCAGGCCTTTGGTGCTTTCCCAGGGACTTGTGGGAGTATGTGGGATCATTCCTGCCTACAGATAGAGCTGGGGAGGATACGTACCAGTGGGGGGAAAGCTATAAAGCTGAAGGCAGATGTCAACATAAGTTCAAAAGGATATGAAATGTCCAAGCATAAGCTGGAAATTGGATGGAGGCTTCTCAGAAGTTTTCTTAGTAGGACAAGTGAGGGAACTTGATTCATTAAGACAGGGATTATATAATAATAATACAGAAATACTGTTTGTGACAAAGAGAGACTGAATTTGATGAACAGGGAGGTGAGCTTCAAACCTAATTTCATCTTTTTTTCCTGGGTATACAATAATGACTGTAGAACTAGACTATAATTGAGGACTATCCACACTTTATTGACTTTCCAAAATGGTTGGATTGTTAAGCCAAGTGAAAGTCTTATCATGACTCTAACCTACATAATGGATAAATCAGCTGCTTGTAATTGGAAACAACACTACACTCAAGTCAAAGGGGTTTGCATGTTAATGGGTGTGGAATTCAGGACAACATTTCATGAAAAGCAATAAGTGAGTATTTCATTTTAATATTGGTAATGTTTCTATAATACCTTTTAGTTTGAAATTTCAGGCTGCTTTTATCTGGTTTTGTGTATGGGGAATGCAGAAAAAAGGTGATTTTTCTGAGGTCACTCCAGGAGAGCTATATAAGGGCAAGACACGGAACCTTTTAACACTGGATTTTCAGGTGGAAGACATCCTACAGAAACTGCATGCAATGGAAGATGAGCATCAAATTTAGCATGTGATTGGTCAGGGCCTGCTGGTAAACCTCACGGGATATTTTGTGGCTGACACGATAGCAGCTGAGCAGAAAATGTTTTTCTTCATTTGCCTTTTGGTTAGAGTTGAGCAGACAGGTTAACTTGGTCCAATTTGTTCCAATCACCTCTCTTCCCATTTTCTGTTTTTCCTTTGACTGTTCGAGTGCCTGTCTTTTGTTTCCACTAATGCTCAAAGAGGAGATTTTAATTTCACATGAAGGAACATATTGATGTGGGATGCCAGGGATTTACACCAGCATTGCTGGCATACTCAACTCTGTATTTTGGCTGCCCGTATGTATTTGGAAATTAGGGTATTACAAAGAAAGGGGAGACTATTCATCATAATGCTTAGCATTGTGTGGCTCTTCTAAATGTTCAAAGCACTGTCCAGACATCATCTAAATACTCTCATGATCTTTCCAGGGAATGAGAATGTAAACAGAGTTTATCTTTTTCTCTGACACTGAAGTAAACTGCTCAAGGCCAGCAGTGGGAGGGGCTCCCTTTCTCTTATCACTGCCTTACTCCTAAAATCATTGGTACAAATACCTCTCCTCAGGTTTGGTATGGACAGCAGGATGAACGACGAAGGGAATCTGGGAGAGAAGGCAAGGCACAATCAATGCAGAGATGAGTTCCTTGTGGGTGCATGGGTGATAGATTAAACATTTTAATACATATAAACCACTGCTAATTCATGCTAAGCAAGCCTTCTTTTTGATGCCTTTCTTAATTAGGAGCCGAGCTGAAAGGAAATAAGTAGACCTGTATCTTCCTTTCACTGAATGAAGTATGACCAATCATGTAAAATGTTTATGACACACAGTTGGAGAAAACAAGAAGAGGAGACCAAAAGAGGAGATGTACTCAACCCATTGTCCTAAATGGAGGGCAATATTTCATTGCTTTTCAAAAAGAAAAACAGAGAAGCCAACTTTATAGCACTGATGCATTATTATTAGATATGCAACTGCTGCATCCCACAAAACTGATAGGATTCCTTCTGACAGCAAACTTTGAGAAGTATGTCTTTTTTTAAATTTATTTGCTTTTTAAGATTGAAGAACATGTATGCCACTCAGTTTAAAATTACCGCATGAAAATTGCGAAAAGAATGTACCTTGACTGCAGAATTTGTTCCTGAATAGGGTCCTGAGTCTGCCTTGGAAGTAATGTTATATTGTTTCTGCTCTTAAAGCACTAACTCATCAGCTCCTGCACCAGAGAACAGTGAAGACCATGCCTTTAGGCACTGTGATTTTTGTGCCAGAAAGCTTTATCCAAAGGTGGTCACAGGTCAGGCAGGTTTTTTATTCCTCTTCTTCACTTTTCAAAGAACAGCAAATAGGGGGATCTATCCCTACATGGAAGATGTTCTTATTGTAAAATTTTTGGGAACAAAGGTATTTTTAAGGCAGACTATACCAAAGGTGTATTTAATTAAGAATGAAACTAATCTTATTTTCTTCTTGTTAAAATGGAGATTTATGACATTGTATCTGGATGAAGAACATTTCTAATAGTTTCAGTAAAAAATGGGGACACAAGGTGGTAAGTGTGTACCATCTGATGAGATTACAGCTTGAAGTATCTTGGCTAGTAGAAATGTATTATTTTTTCAACCTGCATTTGAGATAGAACCAACCTGCTGAATTCTGAAGTTCACTTAGGCTTGAGTTTTCAGATGAATTTGGATTGAAGGTCTAGTTGGCTGGGAAACTTGCCAAGACTTCCAGATCAACTCCACTTTGTCATCGGGCTATTTTTGACTTGTCTCACTTCTGTGTACCTCAAACAGTGCTGTTTGCTGATCCTGTTTTGTGTATAAGTCTTGGGAGATGATGGTGTTGGTTCAGTGCTGTGACTCGTCTATGGTGTTCTCTGAAAGGCTTGTGTGGGTTTTTCTTCATTTTCTCTTGAATTATTTGTCTTTTCCTCTCGCATCGAGGTTCACTTTTTTCTGTCCTACTAGAGATGAGCTAGTAGTCAAATATAGGGCAGATTTAAGCCTTCCTGCTGCTTGGATAGAGCCCAACTCATTTTTCTTTGAGAAACATTAAAAATTAATTTTAATTCTCACAGAAGGAATAAAAATGACACTGGATTGCCTCTCTTTAAAACTGCCTCACTCTCCCTCTCTCTGCTTCTCTTCCTCCCCACATTACTTTCATTTCAAAGCATAATAAATTCCTTTCCTCGTTCTGTGTGTTTTCATCCACTTGTAAAATTCACTAATGAATCCTTTGTATAAGTATTAGCCTGATCTTTCAAGCAATAAAGGGAAATAGAAAAAATGCCAAAGCCAGAGTTCAGGTTTCTGTATTTCATAAAAAACAGTTAATAACATAATATTTAAAGCACAGCATTTTCCTGCATCTGCTTTGTTTTCTACTTTAGGTGTTGCCTATCAACTTTTTGAAACCACAGCTTTGTATTAAGCTGTTGGCAGACATGGGTCTCTCCAGCAGGAGGTTCAGACAGGAGGGAGGTGTAATTTAACAAAAGATGAAGCAATGGCTCATTTTTAACCATCTCAAAACCTTAGTGTATGTTGATGGTCTGTCCATTTGGGCGAGGAATTTTCTGCTGTCTTGTGTCTTTCCCTTCAAGTCACATGGGATAATCACATTTCCCACTCGCATGGATGTTAAACTGTAAGATTTGATGAAGTAATAATCCTTTACTTACCAGATGGATACTATAACAGGATCCTGTTATACAGATGGTACAGTGCTGTCATAGTTAAAAAATTTCTAGTCACAGCAAGAATTAAAGAAAAATTTTTAAAAGGTTGTTTCTTCCAGAAACCTCAGAAAGGGTCTTACATTCAGCGAGTTGGCCATTCCCTCAAAATCAGTGCCTCAGCACTTAATCATTTTGATTGTCCTCTTAGAAATAAAACAATGACCACAAACCCCACTTCCCCTTTAGGAAGTTTTTTTATAAATTACTTCTTTTAATCCCTAGAAGGCACATTTTTCCTGTCTGAGGTATGGGAAATAGAGTCCCTTCTAAATAATAACATCATCTGTGTGCTTAATGTTCTGGTGTAAAGGCAAGAATTGTATGTTTGAGAAAGGACTGAATGCCCAAAACAGACCTGGACATTCAGGGCTAATACATGTGCTCCTGTGGTTTCTCGGATGTTAGTACAAATGGCTGCCTAAATACAGATCAGATAGTCTATGCATGCAACAGTTGCACAACTATTTGTAGCACACATACAGGCCAGAGGTGGGAAACAGAAGTAAAAGATGTAACAGCAAAGGGGAGGAGGTTGGCAAAATTGGTCTATGTAGTGTGTAAAATCCAGTCACTTTGGAGCTTCAACAATTATCCAATGCAAATTATAAAAAAATTCATGTGGCCTTAAGATGGCCATCACACAGCAAAACAAATACAGTCTCATTGCACAACAGAAGAAATAATTTTCCCCTGTATATATTGCCTGTTGATAATAAAGTTGCTTCTTCTTAAGAAAATAAAGAGAAGACTACGTTTCTTCTGCAATACAAAAGACTTATAGAGTTACTTTGTAAAATGTTTCATAAATATTTGCTGAAAGAGCCTAAATTGTACCAGTGAATTTCCTTGGTACTGAAAGGCAAATTTCCTTTACAAGTTCCTTAAGAAGAATATCTTTTGGATTGTTCTTGTTATTTAAATCAAGTTAGAGTTCAAAGCAAAACAAGAAACCCAAAACAACAACAAGAAACCCCACTTGAGAGCAGCATAAACACACTTGCTTAGTTTCTAAGAGTTATTTTATACAAAAGATAGGCACAATAGAAAACAGTGGTGTTTGATTTTCAGCAGTATTTGCACAGTCACTGAATGTTTCATTCCCTGCTTCCCTGGGTATGCCATGAAGGATCAGTTCCCAGAGATAGTTCAGTTCCTGTTTGGCCCCTATTTCATTAATATTTATGTACACAAACATACTGACATGTAAAACAATCGATTTTCGTAAAGTGCATTAACACACATAGGCATATGTGCCACTGGCATATTGTTTTCTATGTGGCAGGAAACAATTCCTAAGTTTACTTTGCAGTTAGCTGGGAAGAAATGAAGAGTTATGTTTTCTTCTGCTTCAAACCTCATCCGTAGATGGAGTCCAGAAGATATTTCTTACTTGTTTAATTGAACAAGTTCATCACTGGGCATGGGGATTGTGGGGGGAACGGTGGGACTTTGCTACTTCTAGGACTGGCTACTAAAAGAAATAGACTTTCTAATAGGATTGAGGGCTGACCTATTTCCATGTTTTGACAGCCTACATTTCCTCCTGTTAACAACTTCTCACTTGGAGAACTGGAGTTGCAGCAGCCAGATTCCCCTCTGGTTTTGTCCCAGTGGTATAAGTGTAGTTTTTCATAAGACAGTATTCTCTTTTTTAATAGAAAAGTTAAATTCAGAATTGTGACAACTGTCATTCTGTCTTTGAGCCATTAAAGGTTGAAGTTTCACAAATGAAGTGATCAGGTCAACTTCTGTTAGGACTCATGTAGCTGCCTTCCCTCTGTAAACAGCACAAGCTTATTCAGAAACTTTGGAACATAGATAAGTTTTTGTGGAGTCATGGTGTCTCTGTTGACTTTCCACTAATCTGCCTGTGCAATGGGAACATACTGGCTTCTTTGAGAGCTTCCATACCACATACCTTCTGCTTAGAGGACAGATCCCCACTGCTAGATGAGAAAAATAATAAAGTAAGATAAAAGATTGGATAATCCCCTACAGTTTCTGGCAGGTCTTGGAAAAGTTTCTTGAAGGTCTTATAAGTGGTGAAGAGTGAAATCTTTTTATCATCATCCAGGTGTCTTCCTACAAGTGGAAAAGCTCTTATAGCCCCACAACACATGTAGCTTTTCCTGAGTTCCTAGGAGCTGGATCTCGGGTTCAACTCAGTGCTGATGTTACCTTCCAACAAGCAGGTGAAAGGCTTCATTTTTCTGTCCTTCATAACAGAGTTTAGGCCTCATTCCTTTCTATCTCTATTTGTTCACTGTTCAAGATTTTAAAATCCTCATGGAACTTTCCTGTAAGTGTGGGCAGGGGAGGAAAGAAAGGAATTTGTTGACCCCCCATGTCTCTGCTAACAAGACAGTGGTCAGTCAGGTTTGAAAGCAAGCTGGTGCTTGGCTTATAAGAGCAGTTCTGCTGTCTGTTGTATGTGGCTACTGCACTGTGGGAGATTGTGTTTGAGAAATGCAACAGAAAAAGAAATTTTGAGGGCTTTGAAAGAACAACAAGGTTAGTTAAGTCCATGAATGGAGTGGGAAGAGGCCCCTCCCAAGATGTAGGTGGGAGGTTATTAGAAAGCGACTCTCCATCATTACATTAGACTGTCAGCAGTGCCTAAGGACCAGCAACCCTGTGGAGAGGTTTCTCATGGTGACTCTGCCTCACCAGTTACCAACATTTGGAATCTTTGTCAGTATTCACAGCACATGGGGTATGTGGTGAGCCATTTCAACTTGAATCCTTCCACTTTGGTGAAAGAGTGTCTAGAGCAAGATACAGACCCATTTTAAATGGGGAGAGTTAGGGGTCATGTGTGTCGTGTGATGGAGAAGTTCACACTATGCTTTGGTATGGCTCAAGTTTTCCTCTCTTGAAGCTTCCTGATTAGAAGTGTGGGTGTCTCCTGCATATGCTGGAGATACTGCATTTGCTCAGGAGAACCACTGTGCTGTGCACCATGACCATTCGTTTGGGACTTCCAGAAAAAAATGCTGGATAGAGAAAGATGGCAGAGACCTCTTGGTGCTGAGAAGGCCAGTTGTACTAGAAGGCCTCTTTTTTACCTCCCCTCTCCCTCTATTTCTCATTCTTGTTCATTAAACCCATGCCTGGTTGGTTCATTCATCTCAGAGTGGATGTGCAGTAGCATTAGTGTGGAGAAAGTCTGCGTTTCAGTTTGACCTGCTGTGTCAATGGGACAACTTTATCATGGGACTATCAAGCTAGTACCTTTTAACAGGAGCTCTGAAGTAATTTAAGGGGGAAAAAAAGAAACAAAACTATGTCACTGAATTGTGAGCCCATCTTCCTATAAAACTAAGCTAAATCATTCAAGTATCATCTAATCTCGGACAAAATAACTCTAACAGCAGAGTGATCTTGAAAGAATGGAGAAGCACAAACAGAAACTGGAGAGAGGGAATGTCTCTGTTAAGCCCCCACATGTTTGCCCTCAATGTTTCTTGTCTCACATTTTAATGAATTGGCATAAATGGGAAGAAAAACTTTGCTAGGCATGCTGTTGATCATGGAAAGCAGAGTTGTGTCCTTTCTGTATACAGAGCTCATGATGTAGATATGCATGCAAAATGTATCTAATTTTCAGTGAAAAGGATTTAGTGAACTTTTGGGAACATTCCTGGTTCTTTCTCTTCCTTAATACTCATATTGCTGCTTTGAATATAGAAGTGTAATGCTGCTGAATATAGAAGTGCAGATAATCTGTCTTTATTAGCTGCTGGTGATGGGCTCTTTCTTTCATTTGAATTTCACTGAGTTTCTCTTCCATTTATTTAAGCAAGAAGTATTTGATACTTTACAATATTTCTAGATGTGCAGCGTGTTTCAGTGTACAGCACACTTTGCTGTTGTGAAGAGATACAAACCAAATTTTGACCTTAGCAGTTAGACTGGTGTAGTCAGGCTGTGAAAGGATATGTCCCCTGGGATAGTTTTGGAAAACATTCTGCCTACAGATGAGAAGGGATGGCAAGAACACTTCTAGAGGAGAACAGTAGGAGGAAAGCTGCTCCGCTGATGGGATAACATTTTCTGAGACTGCAGTATGGAAAGCTGCATGACCCCTTGGTGACTGAGAAGATTTGCTTGTACTCCACTTGGGTTCCACACCAACAGCCATCCAAAAGTTTTCCCCTACTGTTGAGGCAGGTACTTGTATAAGAGGAAGAGTGGGCTGATTAGCAGTGAATTGAATGTACTGAGTTCTGTTTTAACAACGAACTGCAAATTATGACTCTGGGAAGTTCTTTGACTGCTACCTTGTTCAGTATCTTCATGAATAAAATGTGCTTTGAGATCTCTAAATGAAACAAGTTACATAATAGGCAAAAGTTCTAGAAAGAGAGACACAATGGAGACTATTTTAATGTAAATCTATCATCTGAAAGCAGTGAAACTGTTAGGAAAGGAAAGGAACAGTGCACCTTAATCCAAACAAATGAATAAGCCTGTCTTCTGTTTAATGAGGTGGGTCTTTTGATTTAATTATTATAATAGTTATTGTTTAACCAGGTTTGAAAGCTATTTAAACGACCTCTACTAGTAAATAAAACCCAAAACACATACAGTAAAAATAGGTGAGTTGGGAGTTCTTGCCAGAAACTATCATAATTCCAATGTAAAAACACAAAATGGCCTAGCTCACAAAATTTAGTACTGAATTTGGAGATCATCAGATTGAGTATCCTTAGGCCTATGGCTTTCATTTGGGCTGTTTGCAGAAAGTCTGGATTCCCACTTAACTTTGTGTTCAGAGTACTACCTGATGACATGAATTGGGAAAACAAACTATGGCATTCAACAGGTAATGAATTAATCACTGTTAGAGTAGAAAAGTTGAAGTTACCTTGGAGGTGTTCCAGGAGAACTTTGACACTTGGCAAAAATATAGGAAAAAGGCCTGGGGACAGGCAAGAGGCGGTATGTTGGCACAAACTACCTTTTCCTGATCTTTTGGTTCCTGGAATATTCATCTAAGAATAAAGAAATAATTGTCATTGAATCACAGAATAATTTAGACTGGAAGGGACCTCTAGAAGCCATCTAAATCTAACCTCCTGCTCAAAGAAGATCCAATTAGATCTGCTTACTCATCCAGTTTAGGTCTGATTATCTCCAGTAACAGGGATTTCACATACTCTGGACATTTTTGACAACCTTCATTGTGAAAAAGACTTTGTTTGCACGTAACTGCAATTCCTCATGTTCCAACTTGTGTCCATTGCCATATTGTTGTGCACTTCCAAGAAAGTCTGGCTTTATCACCTCTACACTTTCCCATGAGGTGTTTGTAGACATCTTCCCTTACTCTTCTCCTTGCAAGGCTGAACAAACCCAACAGATTCAACCTCTCCTCATGTGTTAGCAGTTCTATTCATGGGAATGTGGTATTTGGAAACTCATTGCTGAATTACTTCATTGGCATTTGCTTGGAGATGTAAGACAGTAGTCTTTGTTTTTGAGGTACCTTAAAAATGCTAATTAAAATTTCAAGCTGTTTTCACCATCTTCAGCAGAGCAACCTAGGTCACAAAGGAGTTAAGTATCTTTCCCAAGGACCAAGGCTGAGACCAGTATGCAGAAATCTTGAATTTCAGCTGTTGTCCTGTCCTAGGAAATACTTCACAAACTAAGATTTTAATAGAGGTGGCCACTTGTTTTTACAGTGCTGGATCAGTTTTTAGGTCTGTCCTTACCAAAAGATGGCCATGTGGATTGATAAGATTAACATGCTAATGCTTTGCAAAGAGAGTCTTCCTTAAACAATCAAAGTTGCAAAAGTGAATGATACACAGAGGCTAGCCATAGTGTAACACCTATGTACCAGCTGTGGCCAGTGAACACATACCTTGTTAACTTGAACATATCTTTTGGTTAGAGCAGCTTGATGCTCCTGCTTTGACAAAGCAGCAATGTTCTTGATGAGTGTGTACCATGAAAAGAACTGCTATGTTGTGTAATAAGCTTTTGTAACAAGATGAGCCATGCAAAAATCAGAAGCTTTATAGATTTAACAGCCTCTATGGGTATTAAAGTGGGCTGACTGACAAAGCAGAGGAACAAAAGATAGCTCTGAATGGAATTATTAAAATTTGAACAATGGGGTTACATACCATTGGGTTTAGTGCACAGTAGATGGCTATGAGTCACTGTTTTCAGATTTATTTAGATTTGTGTTGCATAAGGGAGATATCTGGTTAATGAAGAGGAAAGTTGTATGGTTGTAATTATTCATACTTAATATCTAACCCTGGTGATGCTTAAGTTATATGGCAGGTCATTGCTCTTGCCAGGTTATTTTACTCTTACAGTGGAATTTTTTAAGGTAGTTCCTGAAGAAAAAAAAAGTATATGGAAATGTCTTTGAGAATAAAAGATAGTCTTTCTGAAAATGCCTGAAATGTTCTAACTGGCAGAACCTAGAAATGGAGAACTGAGAACAAAAAATTCAAATATTTTTTGGTGAATTTTTTTTGTTGTTGTTTGTTCTGTTACAGTGTCTAGGCAAAGAAAACTCACCTGAATGTTGTCTCCTGACACTGATTCTGAGTGAGTGGGGGATATCTCCTCCTGGTCTCTCATGTGTACTGGGTAAAACCTATGCTATAGAAATTATCTTTTTGCTGAAATGGTTGAAGTCTACAGGTTTCAGTTGTGTGTTCATGACTTCCAGTCCAGATTTCCACAATACGTGACACTTGTCAGGCTATATAGATTTGTTTTGAAAGTAACTTCAAGAGGGATGAATCTGAAGCTTGGATATTGTGCTAATATTCATAACCAGTGAGTCAGAAAGAAATCAAATGTCCCTTTTTGTTTTAGGCACAAACATATCCATATCCATATTCATGCCAAGGCTCTTTTCTAAATGCATCTTTTTTTGACTCCATTACCTGTCAATATTTTTAATACCCTAAAGAAGGATTTTTCTCCTTCAGTCCAGTAGTTCTACATCTGGCAATACACAAGAGCAATCTGTGGATTTTTTGCTGTTCAGATTTATTTGTTTCTTAAAGGTTTGGGCATAAACATTAAAAAAAAAAAATTCCAGGAATTACCTGCAGAGCTAAAAAGTCCATCTGTCTACTGAATGACCAGCTCAGAGTCGAGTTAATACCCGTTCATACTTAACTGGGATTGGCTTCCTGCATATTTTGTTTGGTTTTGTGGTGTTTTGTTTTGTTTTGTTTTTTTTTAAATACTATTCTTTCCAATGTAAATAAACTGACTCCTTTTGTGATCTTTCTTGAATACTTCCCCTGTACTTGCTTTCACTTGGAATATTTTTTGTAAGTTAATATGATCAAAATTATATACAAATGAAGTCTCACAATGTCAGCAAAATGGTACTAGTTCTTCCATGGTTTTAATGGAAAGCTGCTTCTAAGATGCCAGTGTTTGGATTTGTTTTTCTTCTTTTCTTTCTTTGCACCACATTAGGAATTTATAGACTTTTTTTTTTCAGATTAATACATCCAAATAATTTTTTCTTTCTTTCTTTTTTATTTCCAGCTGTAAATTTAAAACCGGAAGTTTTGTAACTGCTCCTCAAGTGTGTGTGCATGACTTTGTATTGTGAAATGTCATTTCATTTCTACCATAATATCCTGAGCCATCCAGTTCTTTTTGAGGATACAGTGATCCTCCCCAATCCTAGAAATTACTGCACCTTTTCTTCATCTACATCATCACTCTCTTTATTGTTAATGGAGGCAAAATGTTCAGTTACTTCAGGGGGCTATATCTATATCACATTTAACCTCAATTCCATCCTTGCTGCACAGTAGAAAGAGATTCTCAATCTTTTAAAAGGAGCTACTTATTATTTATTTTTTTTTAAATGTGATATGAATACAGTAAATACTGTATTTTTGCATTTACAACCAGTTAAAATTAGGCTGAATGGTTCCATTTGTTCTTCTGTTTTACTTGTTTGTTTGCTTACAAGTGTGGGAAAGTATATGTGAGTTTGTTTTCCTGTGTAGTGGTTTTGAGACTACTTGCTAATATCCTGGGGACCACTAATGGACCACAGGTTGAGCAACAGTGAAAGAACAGGTCTGTATTTCCTTTAACCAGTATTTTCATGTTTATTTTTATGGATTTTTATTTTAAAACTTTTATTTTAAATATTTCACTTTCATTTAATTTGCAAGGTCTAACTCAACCTCACATAAACAATTTGTAATTTATCATACATCTGGCCTCCAAGACACATTTATAATCCCTGCTCATTTATTTTATGTTTCCATTTAAAACTATGCAGTCTTTTGCTCCTTTGATTACAATAAACCATAAGCCTTGTCATTAAAGATCCTGACCTTATCAGTTTCTGATTTCAATGTGTGGTGTGTATATGAAACCAGTTATTGAGAAAGATCCACTGTGTGTTTAGAACACAAAAGTGTGTTGTACATAAAACTAATTGTACAGGGAGGTTAATTAGTTGTGTGGAAACATATCCTTTGATGCTATGGCAAGACAGGCTCTTGTGGAGTAAGGTTTGCCTTTGGTTTATTAACTGTATACACCTGGCTTTCAAGAAAATAATACTTTATCTAGTGCAGAAGACCACCTGCTTAATGACACAAGGAGCTTTGTATATGTCCACCCATTATCTCCTTATTAACCATTTTCCTATCCATTTTTGTTAATATTTATGTAATAAACGCAGATATTGTACATGGTGAAAGCTCAAGAATCCAAAAACTATACAGCATCCAACACATGTCATCTTATTTTGTAAAATGTCGAAAGGTAGTACTAGAAACTGAAAGCCTTTCTCTGTGGGATGTTTGGTCTAGGCAACATCTACACAAGCAGACAACAAGCACGTTGGGTCACTCTATCTTAGATAGCTTTAGTGTCTTTCAAACTGATCCTGGTAGAGACAGAGTTGAGATATTCCAGATCAACAAGTCATTGAATACTTTATGAAGGCTGTTTGGTTTTTGATGTAAAACATGTGCCTCTGGAGCTAGGCTGAATTCATGGACTCCTCTGCTGCTAGTGGGAAACAGTCAGGAAATAGTCCTTGCTTTCCCTAGCAAGTAGGTGAGGACTTGTGCATTCACAAATATAGATTAATGTAACTTCTGTTAAGAGTCTGATATTTTGCATTTATTATAGTGATCATATAGCAATATAGATTGCAACGGCTGGTCAAACAGCTAAGAATTACCATGTCTCATTCTGTTTTATAACTAGTCCCAGATCTCAGATTTAGCTGATCACATAAGAATCAAAACATTCATAAATAAAAAAGGAACCAATACTATAAAGACCACCCACCCTGGGAGCATCTATATGGTTCAAAAAAAGCCGGTCCTGCAGAAATGCGCTCCCCAGCCAGCTAAGGAAAAAGTGAAAAAAAGCAATCACAAATTTTAAAACAATTTAAATATTTGTGTCCCTTACTTGTTTCTTGTGTACTTAAAATTGGTAAGTCATGGGACACAAATGCAACTACTCCCTCTCCAAGGCACAGTCTTTCCAGGTCATTCTGAAGGCACCTGCAGCAGAAAGCAATAGAGAATGTTCCATTTCAATTCATTGTCATAGCTGATAAATCAAAGGCTGTAATGTCTATTTTTTAACCAAGCCTAATGTGCTCATAAACAGTAGTGTTGAGATTATATTTTAAAGTTTAAAATCTTACCCTACAACTATAGTAATTACACACTCAATTGATGGAAAAATCTTATGTCATTTAACGGCACAAACCTTTCTCTAATGCTGAGTATTATGATAAGAACTGTAAGAAACAGCTACTCAACTCCTTACAGAAACTATTTTGGATTTATGTCTTGGGTTTACTTAAGTGTTTTTCAACACAAAATATTCATTCTTATAAATCATTCACTAACCTCCAATAAAGCGCATCTACGGACCTAGACAGGGATATAAAAGTAATATTTTCACTTTAAAGACCATGTAAAAATATGTCCATAGGAAAAGCATATCATAGCCTGGTACTTCCTATATATAGACTATTTATAATCCCAGTTAGTGAAATTACAGTCGCTTGAATGTCAAAGCAAAAAGTCAAACACAAGTGTATTAAATCTAATTTTCTGCTCTTCATGTAAAGCTCTTCTGCTAAGACAAAAATACAGTGTAATTCAAAATACAAGCAAAAATGTAGGGGAAGTTGAAACAATTCAGTCTAGCTCAGCTGTTTTTAATTTAACCAATTAAAATTCTTCAGAACTGTTAGTGTTAACTTTTAACAAAGCCTGAAGAAAAATACTAATAGTTTGAAGGTTTGCTATATACTTTCAATATTTAAAAAGGCTAAAAAGGTGACCTAGAAAGTAATGGGACTGTTTGCTTGGTGTCAGTTCTGGTAGAAGTCATGGAACAGTTAATTCAAGACTGGATGAGCAAAGAATTAGAGGCTAAAAATGCAGTTACTGCCAATCAGTGGGTTTTGTGGAAGGTGAATTTTGTTGAAGAAGGGTAATGCCTTTGTTTGGTAGAACAATGGGACCAGTTGACTTAATGTCATATGGCATTGTGAGTGAGAAAACCTGCACTGGGCAGAATAAAGAGTATTAGATGAACTAAAAGCCGCCTTAGTGCGAGTGTTTGATTATTATCAAGGGGGCGGGCAAGGCAGAATCCCTTGGGACCACATTTCTTCCCTGCATTCTGCACTCTCCTGCTGACATCATCAAAATCAAAAAGCATCTCTACAGTCCCTACCCTGAGCAAAGAACTGGGTAGGGTTTCCTCAAATTCTGGTGATGCCCTCAGTGATGACAACCACTCAAAACCAGAAGCCTGATGCCTAGCTGGTCATTTAGCTCTTCCTCCAAACCCAAGCAGTCGGGCATCGCTGACTGGAACTGCTGGTACTTGTTCAGACCTGAAGGGTCTCTGTTAATGCCAGCTGTAGGATGAACAGGGGCATGCCAGCTTGGCATCTTCCATGAGCATTAAATTTATATTTTTCCATACAATATTGCTAATATTGTTTTCACATTTGGTTATGTCAGTGTACCTTTTATGTTTATCTATACAAGATAATTAAGAATTTGACTAACCTTGTTGTTATATTGAGTATTTTTGCCAATCTTGGGTTAGGAACAATATCAACCTCATACCTTCCACAAAACTTGTTCCTTGGCTTATTTCTGCCTATCTACCTTAGAGAGTTCAAGGGGGGCAGAAGAAAGAAGTTTGGACAGAGTTGACATATTGTAGTTTGTCCTATTGTTCCTATTTAAGAGTAGGTGAAGTAAATAGCAATATTAATCATTATAATTTCTAAGCCTTAAAGAAAAAATGAAACACCTTCAAAATAATCTGTAAAGTAGCAAAGTGTAATATCATATGTATTTTAATGTTGGAGAAACACAGGTTTAAGTATTTTTTTCAAAGCCACAAAATGAACCTATTTTAGAAGCAGGAGTTTCTAGCTAATGATTCTGTTTTCTATTCATTTGTTCCCTCCCTCACCCTTTTTTATTAATTAAGAGAAAAGAATAGGAATAGGAACATATAAAATAGCATAAATGGATATTTTCAAAAGCAAATCTTTCACCCCCAAGACGCCAATCTCTAAGAATCTCTGTCAAAAAATATAAATGGATTCCAGAAACATATGAGTTTCTGAACACAAATTAAAGTCTCCTCTATCAGTCAGGTTAGTCTTTGTGGCACTGAATGTCCCTTTCAAGCCAGCAATTACTTGGCAGGAAAGTACTGTTCTCATACGCTTCATGTACTGTGTGTGACCCTTGATTGGAGAGAGCAGCACCTGATAGAGCATTTACCGCTAACACCAGTATTACAGGAGAAATAGTTTGTAGGTACAGGTGGTAGCAACCCCAGCCTCTGATCTGCAGGTTGACATGTTCACAGGAGCCATTACTTTTGGACTAATACGTTGTAAAGATCTCCACCTTGTGGCTGTTACTGTAAAATGTGTAGCCTTTTGAACTGTAACCACCATTAAAATCCTTTAAAAACTTAAAGTCAAGCTGTATGCTTTGAATTGGATTCTTACTTGGCTAAATAGCCTTTTGTGGAATCCTTAAACACACACAGTAATGTGAACGATAACTTTAAAGTGGTGGTCTCCTGGGCTCTCTATGACTCAGTCCTAAAATTTATCTGAGTAACAAAATTATGATGTCCAGATGGGACATGCTAGAGACGTGTATCAAAAACAAATTTTCAGACTGTGCTCCATTTGCAAGGCAAATTAGTTTCACTGAACTTTAGTTTCACTGCTGATTACCCTAAACCAGTAGAGACTACTTGAGATGTAATGAGACCTCCAAGCCCTTAATTCTGGGATGATTTGCAAAAAGTAAAGAACCTGTGTTTAAGTTTTAGACTGACAAGTAAAAAACTTGTCTGTGAACATATTTGGGATCCAGTTAGGGACAATACCCAAGCTGTGTATAATGCTATTGATACAGTTACTTTTCTGATTGGATCCTGAGTGACAAATTATGCACAAAAGGAGCACCCACCTGCACAGAAATTGTCACTGAAATAGTTAATTTTATTTCACATTAATACTTTGTTGGTATAGAGCAAGCCTGTATTTGGTTGCTATTGGTGGGTACTGCGATGCAGACTCATACCAAGAGGATGCTGAAACAGAATTATTTCCAGGATGGTGTGTGTAGAGCTGCACTTAGAGGACACTTTAATCCAGACAGCCTGGTGCTGGTGATCAAATCTGCTGTCATGTGCTTGTTCTTCACAGGTTAGGACAGGAGTGAGTTCAGTTAAGAGAAATACTAACATACTTGATGGCAAGCCAGGTCACTGCACAAACCATGCAGACAGGTCATGCACCCTCATTAGTAAGAAATTAAAATATCCACCATCTAACATGAGGCAATCTCCTTTTGACTTTCTAATTGGCTGCATGTCACTCACCATCAGTAGGTTTTAGAAGCCATTATTATAATGCTTCCTTTTTATTTTGCCAATAAATGCTGATGGTGGATGCTGTAAAAGACTACAGTTTCAGACAGACCTAAGCTTTTGTCTCCCATTATTGTGTGTCATATGGAATGCTTTACTCATGGTGATAGGTTTTTGTTAGAGATAACCTCGTAAAAATTTTTGCCAGCCTTGATAAAGGGAAAAAAGTCAGTGGCTTTAAGAGAGAGCAACTGTATTCAAAGGTAGCACATCATTTCATACCAGCCTTTTCAGTGGTATTCCTACTGAGAGCTAAAAGATGTACCACAATGTTGATTGCTCACTTGAGAGCAGAAAGAAGCTATTGTGTTGCTGTTCAATGGAAAACGCAATGCTGTTTATAAGCAGAGGATGGTCAAAGCACTTGTTCTGCAATGAAATGCCGCAGACTGGAAGCTCCACTGAACATTTTGCTGAAAAATAATGTCACTGTGATATTTTGACATATGGAGTCTCCAGACACAACGTGCACATCTGCCATTGACTCAGTTCTCTGTCATGTTTCTAAAGGAGATTGAAAAGAGGAGAATGCTGTTTTCATTCCTTTCATTGTTGTGCACGCTTTGCTTAACCTTTAGCAGAGCTATGGAGACGTCTGGACTGGCCATGCTGATGTGCTGTGTGATCCTGTATTTACACCCAATTAGGCATCCTATAAGTGCAGATCAGGACTGCAAATCACCAGCTGCGGAAAAGAAGAATTCATGGTGGGGCAAAAAAGAAAAGCAGCTGAGGAGTACTACAGAAAAATACCTCAGATGGCAGAAGAGAGCTAAGATACAGGACAGATTTTCTATATGGATCTTGGCTAAAAGATGACACTGGAAACTGTTTGTAGAAACCTTTTGACTAGATATAGTTGATCAAGTTTAGAAGAATAGAATAGAATAGAACAGAACAAAACAAATTTCAGTTGAAAGGGACCTACAACGATCATCTAGTTCGACTGCCTGACCACTTCAGGGATGACCAAAAGTTACGGCACATTGTTAAGGGCATTGTCCAAATGCCTCTCAAACACTGACAGCCTTGGGGCATTGACCACCTCTCTGGGGAGCCTGATCCAGGGTCTGACCACTCAGTAAAGAAATGCTTCCTAATGCCCAGCCTGAACCTCCCCTGGCACAGCCCTGAACCATTCCCATGCGTCCTGTCCCTGGATCCCAGGGAGAAGAGCTCAGCACCTCCCTCTCCACGTCCCCTCCTCAGGAAGCTGCAGAGAGCCATGAGGTCGCCCCTCAGCCTCCTTTTCTCCAAACCAGACAAGCCCAAGGTCCTCAGCCGCTCCTCACAGGACATGCCTCCAGCCCTGACACCACCTTGGTTTCCCTCCTCTGGATGCATTCAAGGACCTTCCCATCCTTCTCAAATGGTTGTTCCCAGAACTGCACACAGGGCTCCAGGTGAGGCTGCACCAACGCTGATCACAGCGGGACAATCCCCTCTCTTGACCAGGTGGCCACGCTGGGTTTGATGCTCCCCAGGATGTGGTTTGCCATCTTGGCTGCCAGGGCACGGTGCTGGCTCCTGTTGAGGTGATGCTGACCAGCACCCCAGATCCCTTTCTGCAGGGCTGCTCTCCAGCCATTCCTCTCACAGTTTATACTTGTGCCTGGTTATAATACCTGATGGAAGGACAGTAGAAACTCCGGTAGCATTAGAGAATTATTTTCAAGTTGTCATATAATATAATTATTGGTGTAATATATAAGATGAAGAAAAGTTATAAATGTAACTAAAGTTCTAGGTGCCTTCATAATATATATACTATTTTTTGACTTTGGAGCAGTCTTCTCTCCAGTATTTTTGGCAGGATTATGGCCATCTCATGTGACAAAGAGAGCAGCCTGAGCCAGAGGATGATTGAATCTCTGTTTTCTCTCCCAACCCTGACTCGCCTGACCTTCTGAAGCAGCTATGTTGTGTCCCAAACATGCTGTTTCCAAGAGAGAGACAAACAAAACTGCAGTGCATTAGGCCAACCCTTTTAAGCAGAACCTGTTCTTTCATTCTCACCTCCTCCATCTCTGGCCCCTGTCCTCAAGGAAATACGAAGTGATTCTCAGTATAGGACTGTACAAGGCTGTGTTTTAAACAGTTGTGTTTGATCACATAAATTGGTATTCTGCTGCTGTGTTTGATCATGAGAGCTGGTATTCTGCTGAGATTTGCACTAATTCTAGCTCCCCACTTAATAAGGTCTTTGAATATATTCTGAAAATAGAGCTTTGTTTAAACAAATTGAATAAAATTGATTTTTGGAAGTCCCAAGGTACTCTAATCACATGAATATTCTCAACTTGTAGGCATTTTCTTGCTCTCTAAAAGAAAAAAAACCAAACTTCATCAACGACTCTAACTAGATTTAGCTACATCAAAACCAAATAGATCCTCCTTCTTTGCCAAGTCAATTTTAAAAGAATGTGACAAATCTAAATTCTATAATTATTGATATCAATTAAAAATAAACAGTGGGTAACTTTTTGTTTTCATCTATCTAAACTTTTTTTTTTTTTCAATATTATCTTTCTGCAGAAATCCATTGAGAATGTAACAACTCTAAGTTTCATTTTTGTAGAGATAACCCCCTTTTTCTTCCCAGACCTGAATTCTCTGGCAAAATTGCCCTGGATTGAAGATGGTCACACCACATTCTTTACGTACTGTTTCCATTTCAATGCTCAGAGGATGTCCCAGTATCTTGATAATTGAGTTGTTATTGTCCATTCAATATATAGAGAAACCAGCCCTAATCACTAAAACAAAAGTTTTTAGTGGTACTAGTGCACAGTTTATATCTGATGGCTTGCCCTGAAAGCAAGATCTTGTTTTCTGAATATTTCTGGATATTTCTGAAAGCGGTTTTGTTAGTTAAATAGTTAAAAATGCTGCAGAACAAACTCAGAATCAGTGATATGAAATGCCTGTGTTTAAAACCAGTTGCTGAAACCTTTGAATATTTTATTTTGCAAGAAATGGTAAACTTGTTTCCAGATGGACTTTTAAATTGAAGACATGTAAGAATAGTCTATTGGTGAGGTCATCTACAGTAGAGCTTATTCTAAAATATGTTTTAGATATTACATACTAGTATTTATTAATCCAGAAAGAAGATCCCTTCCCAGGTCCTGGAGTTACTGAGCCTGTGCTGGAGAAGTTACATTATGCACACTGTAGTGTGGCAAATAACAGAAAAAGTTATCTGCATGCTGAATGTTGCAGTTTAGTTCTATGATCTCTGTTATACTTGAAAATAAGCTGTCATCAAGGTAGACTGCCTTCCCAAAGACAGGTGTGTGTCCCTGCTCAGGTGTCCTGCTGACATCTGAATGTGTGGACAGCAGGGACTTGGCCTTGGACCTCAGCCTAAAAGAGTCCACACGCCCTGGCCTCTGTCACTGCCTAGGTGCTTCATGAGATGGCTCCACTCTCCCCATCCCACCCTCATGGCCGCTCTGCGGGAGGGAAACTAAAGTTTGATTCCCCCTTAGATCTCTGGGGGCAAAGACAACACTTTTTTATACAGGGGTGTAGGGAAAAATTGAAGTTCTTAATCAAGTACTATGCCTGTGGTCTACACATTTCTTGGGACTGTGGTCTCTGCTTGTGCCAAGGAGGTTACAGTTATGTGAGAAAGATTTCACGACTTTATTACTGTTGTCACTACTGGATGGGTGTAGGACATGGAAAACAGCAGTGTGGCCTTTTGCCTGTGTTTGTAAGCATGTATGACCTTCTTCACCATCCTGTGTACGTTTGTCCTGGACATAACACATATTTTCATCTTCTCCCATTTATACGGATCCTTAAAAAAAATATCTAGTGGTTTAAACAGCACATGAAAAGGGAAAGTGTCTTTCAAGAAATAACAGCTGAAAATCAAATATTATTAGTGTAGTTACAGTGAAAGAAACATTAAGAAACACAAGATAACAGGGTATATTTTTGCCCCTCTTTTGTGTCAAGATCCTTCTCTGAATGGAGAGATCCTCCATTAGATGGAGATCTTTCTTGAAGGGTACACATGCAATCAGAAGACAACTCCTGAAGGTAGTATTTCTCTGCAGTCATGCATTTACTGTGTTTTTGACAGGTGGATTTAGAAACACTTTAGCAAGAACAAAAGATGCAGCAGTAAAAACTTAGTAACTGCAAGAAACAGTAACTTCAATGACTGAAATAAGCACCCCAAAAAGCCTGCAGAGATACTCTGAGCACAAGGAAATTCACAACCCCTGCATTATTACTATTAAGTAGCAATAAATCTACTGCATTAAATTCCCATGAATAATTTTACTGTACACACATAAGTTTATATTTGAAGTTATTAAATTGTAAAGATCTTAAAAATCTTTACAACAGCTGAGGAAGGCTGGGCAAATAGGATATGTGTTTTACAGACACTTGAAATATACTGGAGGCAGCAATTAAACCATGTTCCCTAGATTAAAAAAAATATAATTAGCAGCAATAGTGACATTTTTAAAAGTAAAAACCTTTTTGAAACTGTTAAAATTCACTTTCATTTAGACAAAAGGTAGCTGACAGACATGTGAAGGACATTTTCCTTCAGCTTCTGCTAGTCTTCAGGACTTGCAAGGGAGAGGTTTCTCTATATTTTACTGACGGATTCTAGAAGTCATTAAAATTATCATGCTTGTTAGTGGGCACAGAGAGAGGTTGAAAGAAGTAATGCAGAACTTTGCCAGTGTACCTACAGACATAAGCAGCTGCCCTGCTAGTCTAGTCCCTACATTTTTTGAATGACATGCCATGACAATATACATGTCATCCTAATCAATGAATTCAGAAACCCTCATAATGGAAATTAAGTGCACAAATAGGAGAAATGTGGAAGTTGAATCAGACTACTTCTAGGCTGCAGTGTAGCCTCTCATGCTGTCTCTTGTACCAAAGTAGCAGCTTATTCTGGATACGATCACATTGCCTGTATAAAAAGCAATGGTCTGATCCAAAGATGGCTGAAAATGAAGTGAAGAAGCTCATTAATCTCAGTGAGCTTCAGTTCTGGCCAGTAATGAGATATTGTATATATTTAACAGCAATCAACATTATTTCTGACACCTTTCTACACAACAGACAACCTTTTGCTTTTAGACTCTTAGACCCAGGAACTTGAAGACAGGAGGTAAAGCTAACACAGCAAGAATGGAGCACTTAAATAGGAATTTGTGTTTTTAAGCATTGTCATGATCGTTTTCTTACAGAAACTCAGAAACTTGTTTTGTGTATAAGCCAGCAACTGTAGTTGCAGGAACAATTAGTTTTCCCAGCTCAGCTAATATTAGTTATTCAGGATGTAAACTTACAAAGATCTGCTGGGGTTCTTCAGAAAGGGCTTGTCATCAAGTTATACAAAGTAAGGAAAATATGCAGCTAAGTCTTTTGGACCAGAGACAAACCACAGGCAATGACCAAAGCGTCACTTGATGCTCTACTGAGTTACAGTAGAATGGGCTTGTTTGTCTCACAGGCCACTGTGGTTTGGCTCCAAACCAAGTTTCTCTCTTGCAAGTTAGACTTTATAAGAGAATTTTAGCCTGTGACATGGCACTGGCAAATCTCATTTAAACTGAGGTCTTGAACTAGTGACAGCAACCACTGCTGTGCTGTGACAGAAGCCAAGGGATTCAGTGGCCACGGAAAAATTGCTGCTGCTGCTTATAACTGGGTTTAACCACTACACTGCTAGCACATGGGGACTTTTGCCTGCTGCATCAACCTCGTGAGGTCCATATGGGACCTCAATTTACACCCACTATAGCTGCAGACAGGCTT
Organism: Athene noctua; assembly: GCF_965140245.1. Classification (NCBI taxonomy): domain Eukaryota; kingdom Metazoa; phylum Chordata; class Aves; order Strigiformes; family Strigidae; genus Athene; species Athene noctua. The sequence continues at coordinate 34,887,786 of NC_134041.1, forward strand.
GTTGGCTTCAGTATGTAGTTTGTAAAGTAAAGCTTAAAGGCCTGCAAGGGCTGTGAAGATCAGCTGCAGCTGTGGGTATTTATGCAAACAATTAGATTTTCTCAAGTCTCAGAAAATGAGCTTGAAATCTTGCCAACATAAATTGATTTATAACTTCTCAGATAACTCCTGCTTTTAGTTAGTGTGGAAAGATTATATGAACAGAGCTTTTTAAAGGTACCAGGGTTAGAGTTCAGTTCTGCTCAGTTGCAGGAGCTGGCAAAGCATGCAGAGAGCAGGAGAAATGGAGGGAAGAGCTGCCTGACAGCTCTGAGCTGCTCGGAGTAGTCTGATTTCTGCATGTCACAGCATGCTAGTGAGTGGGTATGGGTTCAAACCAAATGTAGAGTTTGACATTCAATTAATTTTCATTCATCCAGAGTTTTATGTGGCAAACCAGGTCCATTGTTTTAGTTTTTACTTGGGAAATATCATATCCTTTCCCCTGAGTCCTTTCTATAGTCTCTCTGAGGGACTGACAGACTCACAGTCTGAGCATCCTTATCTCTGGAGTGGTAAAAAGAAAACAAACTATAAACCCCCTTTCTCATACCAACAGCTTTTGCAATTACATATTTAGTCACTAAACACAATACATGATACCATTCCTTCTTTTCTATCCTTGCCTGTTTAAACAGCTGTGTATCATGAAAAGAAAACTGTATTCTTCTACAGGAGGAATATGGGGGAAAAAGTTTCTCTACAGAGTGGTAGACTACTGGGTGACTACAAAATAATATAATCTGATCCTTAATGCATCAGAGTATGTGCTTTAAAGGACACTTGCACACTGAAATAGCACAGATCTGATAAGGTTAGTTGTGTATATGCATTGTAGCACCCCAATAAAGATGCTGAGTGGTATTTGTCACACATGAATAATCAAGAGTATGAAATGATTTGTGACAGAAAGTCTGTCGTATGCAGGGAGACCTGTGGCTCATGGTCGCCAGCTTTTATAGCTGGAGGGCTGTATGTCACTGGCTTTTTTTGGTCAATCAGACATTTCTCCTGCTTCTCACAGTGCCTCAATAAGAGAAAATCTGAGTCATAGTTCTGAGAGGCAAGACATATTTGTAGTGGGACAGACTGGACTGCCTGACTGGTGGCAAATCCAGAACCTTATAGGACATACTAAATTTAAAGATTTTAGTCTGACTAAAGCAATTTAGTTTTCAACAAAATAAAATAATGCAGCTCCTAATAACAGGGACCTGATTGCTAAGACTGCTCAGCCGACTGAAAGAGGTCAGGATGAAGGGCTGTGTGCTTGGACATACCGCTGCAGCCTGCATGATGCTGTCAGCACCAGGCTAAGCACCTCACCCAACTCCCATCTCCAATCCCGCTCTGCAGAGCATGGGTTGGGTTCTTCACTGGGTCTATCCCGTGGCCAAACAGCAGCCATCATCAGAGTGGTATCGGTCCACCTGTGCTGACTCCCTGCAGAGATTTTAATCTTTCCTTCTTGGATGCAGAGCTCCTGATACTGGTGCTTCCAACTTGGGGCACCATTTCGCTCCCTGTGTTGTGCTCTGCACTTTTAAACATCCACTCTTTTAAAATCCATTCAGGAAAGGATAAACATGGTCTTATCTGGGGCAATGACTGCTCTTGGAAACACCTGACTTCTTTTGGTCAACAACAAATTTACCTCAAAGCAGACATTTTATCTGGAAAATTTCAGACCAGACCATGAGTCTAACAAAACAGAGGCCTGAAAACAGGGTTGTAATGGAAAGTGCCAGGTAACTTGATGAAAAATGATGAATGAGCCTAGCCATTTGTGTATGTAATGTATGCATGCATATAACAACTATATGTTGAAGCCTTTTTTATCACTGTTCCTTACAAAAGGCTTTTTATTCTTATTATGAATAAAAGCTCAAGTTCATTCTTATTTAACTCATCCCTTTCTAATCCTAGAAAATTCTATGCCTGACAGAAGTCTCCCATTTCCCAGTAGAAGGAGTATCAGAGTATCAGACTATAATGAAAAAAATAATGTGAAAAACATTTCAAGTTTTAAGAACATCTCCATTATGCCAGGAAGAGTTGATTGTGGAGAATATAGCCCATTCTGGTAGTAAAACTAGCTCTCCACTACTTAGAGGTCTTGGAAAGATATACTTGGTAACTACTGGTGAGGTGCTAACTTACAGTCTGGCAGGATTTTAAAGGATGCTTTTGTCTTTATTGGCTTACATGTAAAAACTGAAACTGCACACAAAAAAATCACTCAAAAATTATTAACTTATAAATCGGGTGACCTTGGTTTCTTCAAATGCCAGGAAAACACACTTTATATGCCTGAAGATATCTGGTACAGTCTTGCTGAAGAAATTTAAAGCAAGATATTTAATAACGTGAGAAATATTTAAATCAGCCAAGTCTACACGAAATAAAAAAAAAATTGGATCAGAACTGTGAGCTAATTCTTGTAACATTTTCATGGGGATGAGGATAGGCAGTGGGATAAGTGCCATGTAGTTTTCATCATAGTCTTAGCCTGTATAGACAGATGCCTGGAATTTGGACTTAAGGTTTTTTTTAAACAAAATAAATTTCTGACAGACTTAAAAGGAACGAAGCATATAACTCTGGAGAATTAAACATTTATTTTCTTATTTTCTTCTCTGTTATGCGAAAGGCACAAACACCCAAACTCATCTGTTGTTTAAGGCAGTAGTTTTACTTCATGGTTTATGATTGAGGAAGTCTAGATCTCTTTTACTACAGCTTCGTTAGAATCCACCTGTAGGGCAGCTCTGTTAATGGGAAGGCCTTTCTGTCATGAAGTGTTAATATGCTGTACCCTAACTAGCTCCTCCTGAGAAATTAAAAATAGAAGAGTTCATTCCAAGGCATGAGGTGCAGTAATTAAGCTCGTGGGCTTTAATCTGCCAACTGCATTCCAGCGGATAGCTCCTGGTATGAGAGGAATGGGATGCTTTTTGATGTTATCTATTATTTGAGTATCTATCATTGATTCCAAAACAAGCTTGAGTCTGTGAACCAAAGTGGCAATGGGGCTGCCCTTTGTAACAGAGGATTATGATACCTGAAGTAATGTCCTCTTCTTTCAGGAACTTATTCTGGTTGTCAGCCAGGAAATATTGCTGCTTGCCTGCAAGATAAGAGATTGAAGAGCTATATTGCTAGACTCATTCTGTTAGAACTACATCAAATATTTAATTTAAGATTCTTCTTCAATGTATAGGACTTGCTTAAAATATTAAGATGATCAAGAATAGTTCTTCATACTGAAAGTTGCTGTTCGCATGTTGTAGACTATAAAGTGAGGGAGTTTGGTAGATTTTCAGCCATTGTAAATAATTCAAAAGCATTAATGAGACAACATAAAACTACTCACAAATGCTAGATTTTTCCTGGTAAAATTAATTAAACACACATATCATTGGGCCAGTTTTGAAAAAAATATGCTTTAAATAAATTTTCTCTTTTTTCTAAAATGTAAAAAATAGACTTGCCTTTTGAATTCTCATATCACTAGAATCTCTCTGTGCAATTAAGCTTACTTTCCAGAAAAACTTTCCTGTAGAAAAGACTTGTGTAGATGTTGTGTACAAAACATTTGGATACAGGGATGGTGTCTGTGTGTTTCTGTGAAATTCTGCTGACATTTTAAGGTTGTTTTCAACCTTAACTGTGAAAACATAATGTCATATTATATTCTCTAACTTTATTAAAAATAAGAGTAAAAATCGGTACTTTTTATAATCCATTTTCAAAACATTTCATTCAGATTTACCAGTAGAGGGAGATAGTGTTCTTGAAGCTCAACCTTAATCTTGCTAGCTATTTTCATAATAACAGTGTGGTTGCCTAATTGTTTGTAAAATCTAGTAAACATCCTGACTGGGCCAAGAGAATATCTTGAAATTCTTGAGAATACAATCATTGTCAATGACAAAATTTTAAGAATGCCTTTATAATAGTGCTGCAGGAGTTTTGCAAAAATTCCTGTATACAACAGGTAATTACTCAAGCAGCGAAAGCAGTAACTCTGTTGTAGCATTATCTTATCTCTTGTTACATCTCTACATCTAAATGTAATTTGACGAAAAGTTCATGAGTACAATTCAATGTACATACATGGGCATTTCTTGGAGAAATCAAATGGGTGACTTGTTGATTCTCCTTGTTGATGCAGGAGATCTCTTCTGCATTCTGTTACATACCTCTGTTCTGTCAGTCTCTGCTTTCTCTTACAGTTGCAGTGAAACAGTCTAGTACTGCTTTATGGAAACATAACTTCGAAGAGTCTTGGAAAAGTTATTTTAAAAAAGACTTCCAGGCAACAATACTGAAATTCTGTATAAAATCCTGCCTTGAAAGTTTAGATTAAACCTCAGAAGTGAAGAGATCTGAGGTAAAACAGTAGGGACACACACACAGTTGCATAGAACTGTTACTGTATAGGTGGCATTCATCCATCACCTGTAGGCTGGATGTAGGTATCTGCTGTGTAATGTCTCTATCTGAACTGGTCACCTCTGGCTCTATTAAGAATTAATTAAGGCCTATCTGCCATTCACTGTATTGATCTGATCTCCACAAGAAAAGGAACTTAAGATGTTTAGGCTGGATGTGGACATCTCTGGACAGTGGAAATACTTCCATTTTAGTGTGACAAAGCCCACACTGCCTCATGCACCTTATTTAATATACATCCACAAGTAAGGTTTGCATGATGACATGACTGTGGGTAAAACCAGTTTGGAATTGTGGATAATTGTCATGTGCTTCCCATGTGCAGTAATTTAAAAATTGAAGTATAGGATTTATTGATCTTCATGGAGCTGATCTTGAAAAAGAACCTTTATGGCATGGTGGTTCTTTTGCTTTCAGTGTATAATCCCATTGTTTTTATAAAGGAATGCATTAGCCTTCTCATTAGATATTTAATACCCTGAAATAGCACTCTAGTATAGATTAAAAAGAAGTATATTAGTAGCTGTTCGGACATGGCATAGATATTTCTAAAACTGGCAACATTTGGACTGCAATTAAAAACCAGAAGTGATTGTGAGTACAGGTTCTTTTTAGTCAAGAGAATGCCAACAAATAATACAGAAAAATGTAGCTGGTGGTAGAAACCAAGCTATAAAACCTGTTGAAAGAGACTAGCAAAACTTATGAAACTTTGCAGTGGAAAAAAATTACTGAACTACAAAATATTTTCACTTTCAAGGCTATCTCTACAGCAGATAACAGGTGGTTTGTATTTTGCTGGTGTTTCCCTCCCTACAACATTAAAGGGAGAAAGAGATGCATAATCCCTTTTAGTGCCAAAGAATCCTGAGGTACAGAGAAAGGAGGATAATGATCTTAAGTGAGGTGAGATTTAGGTCTGTGTTCCTCATTATTTCTGCTACAGATTTCCTGTGTGACTTTCAGCAAGTCATTTAGTCCCTTCTCTGCTTTCATTCCTCATTTGTATGATGGGAACTATAGAGCTCAAAGTTATGGAGTCTACAGATTTTGTAAGGACATGTTGATTAGAAATGTTTTGTGCGAGTAAGTGCTTACGCTATAATGCAGAGAATAAAGATCAATAAAGAGATCAAGACTGCTTTGTCCAGTAGGTACAGGCCCCATGACTTTTGATTATTTTGCTTCTCCATTCATAATTTTATCTAATTTTTTTTTCTTTTTTTTTTTTTTTTTTCTTTCACGTAAGCAAGGATGTAGCAGAGCAAGTCCTAACTTGGTCCCGGTCTTGATACATAATTGTATTTATAAAGGCAGCAAGTCTGTTTCTAAGCCAGAAACAAAACTTTTGGCCCCTGACTTTTACTTCTATGTCCTGATCACAGGGTGACCTGTTTTATAAAGCAAATGTTTTATAACCAAAATGAAGTGATTTCATCTTGCAGATGAGAGATGATTCAGTGCTATAGCAGGGTGAAATGGTCTCTTGGCTCAGGCACATGGTTTATTAAACAAACTGCTCTAGTTGCTACAGCTATTTACTGCTTGTGTCTAGCTCTTTTTCACTATTATGTGGTATTTTGAAATGTGTTGATCTGTGAATCAAACTGACATTTATATTTAGGCAAACCTCTGTGAAGCAGAGAAGGAAGATTGAAAATGGCAAAAGATTATCTCCGTGGGACTTTGAGATCCTTTACAATGTAAAACACACAGCATCTTAAAAATGTCTCATTTTTACAACTTTTACATTAAAAGCTGTCTGTCATCTAGAAATGTTTGCAGAATACACAGAATTGCTAGCATTCACCTGTCTGCTCTTATTTTGCTGTAAAGAATTAATTGTCAATGCCAAGAAAAATTCCAGCACTGCTGGGCTCATGATGCAGAGTGAGTTTAAAAAGAAAGCAGTAACCATAAAATGCAGGATGGTCAGCATTTAGCCAGACATTAGACGTGTGAACAGTTCAAAATACAATTCTGTCTCCAGTTTATCTCTTTACACTGATACCTGAAGGGTAGGAGTAGGGAATATAGTCTGTAGTTTGATTTCAGATTCAAACAAACCCTTTGGAAAAGTGGAGATCAGAAACTTGCAGTTCTTCAGAATCTGTATTATCTAATAAAAGCATCCATTCTACAGAGAGGTGATCATGCTAGAATCCCAGGGTTTGCTTTCCTAACAAAAGCAGGTGGTTTCTAGTCATTTGGATTTGGGAGAAAAATTACAATATATTGAAGATTCGGGAGCCAGAAGTCAAACAAAAGTTACATACATGCCATTTTTATATTAAATCATAGTTTTTGTATTGCTGGCAAAGATAATGTATCTCACAGAAAGATGTGAATCTACTGTGGCTAAAACACTAAGGCACTGAAATTATTGGGTATAAAGGCTATTGTTCTCTGCAGAAGAGCTTTTAACTGTATTGGGCAGAACGCTTTGGTCACAGAGAGGAAAGACAAGTACTACAAGCATACTGTCAAAATGTGAGACCAGCTGCACAGGTAAAAACTGGAAGTCACTGGCTAGAAAAAGGTCAGCGTTTACTTGATGACTTTGGTGTTTGAACTCTCATCTAATGACATTCATGTGACAAAAATCTCCCCCCAAAAGTACTGCTGGCCTTTTCATGGTCTTTGTAGATGAATGTGAAGATTTTGCCACATATAACCAAAGATTAATCAATCAATCAGTTCTTTCTCTTTTCTGCTCCTTGTTTATCTTTCCTTGCAGATCTGTTAGTAGCAGCTCTAAGAGCTGCCTTACCTGGTTTCAGGCTCCTCAGCATACCTGCTAATTCCTGTTGTAGCATTCCTCTCCTAGGATGGCGTTTTAACCCTATCCTTCCCAAAACCAGCATAAGTTCTGCCTGCACTCTACTTCAAAGCACAGAATTTGAGACCCAAAACATTATTTTCACTTTTAGAGTAGTGAATGGCTTTGATAAATACAAAGTTGTACCTCTCATGTGCAGGACTACGGTGTCTATATACATAAAGTACAAAGATGGGACTAAAGACTCGCTAAGAAAACTGTCTGTGAAGTGGAGGGATCTTATTATACAATACATACTCTTCTCTCAGAGAGAGCTAAAGCCAGATACCCAAAACAAACAGTAATGATTCCCTCTGTTTCCACAACAGTTAATCAAGTTCAAACAAAGTAAAGAAAAAAAGGATGAGACTTTGAGGAGTGGGAATAAAAGCTTTAAATGTGTATGGAGTTCCAGAAGAAAAAAATACTGTCAAATGTCTGTGACAAAGCAGTTCAGAGTATCTGGTATACGTGCAGAACTCGCTGACCAGAAAAGAGGTGTCGTGAGAAAGAGCTCTGGTAGATGCAGCCTGCTGAGAGTGGTCCATGAGATCCCAGGAGGAGAATCTGTTTTGGTATCAGCAGTTTGCTCTGTAATTAGAGAGTAGCATCAGTTTTAAAAACAATCATTTTGATATTCTCCTTCAGATGGAAACTTCAGTTTTTGAAGTGGATGCTTGTTTACTATGAACAAGAATGAAACCATCATTCTTCATTAGCAGCCATTGGATAGTAACAATTTTTAGCTGCAAATTACAAAATGAAGCAGATTCAGACACAAACCCAAAGGGCAAAAAGTACTGTAGCTCTTTCTCAATCTTCTAAACTAGTGTATTTTCCGCACAGCATACAAATTTTATGCTTTTTATATTTGACACAGGCTAGGAAGAGAGGTGAAGTTAAATGACTTAACTCTTTACCTCATCTAATAATTTACAGCTATCCAGGATAAATATATAGTCATAGAATCATAGAAACATTTGGATTGGAAGGGACCTTTGAAGGTCATCTAGTCTGGATGGGTAACACTTTGCTCACACTGAAAGCAGCAGTATGAGGCTGGTGGGAAGGAATTAGATAAGTCCACATCTGTTGAATTCTTCTATGCTACCGAACCGCATAAACAAAATGTCAAATTCCAGCCCCAAAACAGGCATGAAAAGAATATCAAGATTAAGTTAGAAACACTCAAAATTAGGAAGTAAGACTCAAGAACAACTATAATATCTGTGCATACAAAAGAACTGCTGAAACTCTATTGGAAATTGTGAAGGTGGTAGCCTGCTGCAGCAAGGCTAGGCCTTCGGGGAGGTGGGGGACCTCTCCCCCTGGGTGTACCCCGACCTGGCTCCCCTCCCTCTCCCTGCCCCCTGTCCTGATAATCTCCAGGTGTTTCTGCTGCAGCATGCTTTGACAGTGGCATGGGCCTGACCTCTGAGTGTTTGTGCTTAGTTATTATTCTGGCACGCTGTCAAAACTTTACTGTAGAGCATGTCAGAAGGAACACAGCAATTTTTTGGTTTTTTTTTTTTTTTTTTCAATAGATGATTCTTCGGCAAACTATGAAAATAATTTCATTGGAGAAGAAGAAAAATCATTCCTCTTGCTACAGGGCTTTCCTCCTGCAAATTTCAAAGGCCTGCTGTGAATAATAGTGTTAGAGCTTCCAAGCTTCAAGGATATTTTACAGTGGAAAGTATTAGGCAACCAAAATAAATATCAATTTCCACTGTTATGAAAAAAAGATTTGTCTTTATGTTGTACTTTAAAACTCATGCTAAATGACACTTTTTTAGAGATGAAGCAGTATCTGTCCAAAGGGGTTTTTTCATAGAGACACTAGGTTTGTTCTAGCTTGTTTACATCTAAATGAGAAATAATTTAAGACAGAAAGAACGCAATGGCTTTCTTTGTGAGGAAAAATGTAACAGGAATTAATCTTCATAAAGGAGTGAAGGAAATCCTTAAATCCCAGTGCTGCCAGTCTTTAGGGTGTTGAAAATACATATTCCTATTTTATGGCTTGAATGCATCTCTGCTTACAAGATTTGTGAGTATTTTTGACAAACCTGGTCCGAGTTTTCTGCTCACAGAGTTACAGATGAGGCAAGTTTTCCATGGTTTGGGGTTTTATTGCGAATGCTTTGCACAGCTCTGGTTATGTGCTTCCTTCTCATGATATCAGTGCTGAAGGGGAGAAAGAATGTAAACATCTGTTTTTTATAATTCAATTCCAGGCTTATAACTTGATTAGGATAAGCAATGTTTCTACATTATTAATTTTCCAGTCACAATAATGCACAGTTTTAGTACCAATTTTAAGATTAGCAAAATAAGGAGGGAAACTAATGAGGTAAATTCTGCTTCCTGGTCTACCTTTTGGAGCTGCACCAAATGCTGTGTGTCTCATCCACCTCACTCATCCCACTGAAAACAAAGGACACGATTTTCCTCTCTCTTGGTGTTTAAAATGATGCCGCACTGCTCCCTGCAGCACATGAGGCAGCCGATGGGAAGGGAGGCTTGTGATGGCAGAACCTAGGTGGGCTGGAGCAACGTGGATTCGGCTCCTGGTTCTCCTCCAAGTCCTTCCGTGTGGCGCTGTGTCAGCCACCTAGGATCGGGTTTTCAAAAGGTGCCTGCTGGGACATAGCTGCATCCTTGAACAACCCAGTAGCTCTGAAATATATGGTCTTTAATCTCTTCCATCACCCAAGCAGGGTTAAAACCCCACTCTGGCCACTTTCTTTTCTTCACTGTTCAGTCTTTTTCTTGCACCAGAGACTGCCAGTGCCTGGAGCCATGGTCTTGATCACATTTTGGGGTCTTGACTACCCACTTCCACAGTCACTGTAAAAGTATGTTCACAGGAGCTGAAGAAAACTGAGGCTGGAAGGGGCCTCAGGAGGTCTGGCCTCTGGTTTTCAGGCAGTCATTGTGGAAGTGTAACGGAAGTTAGAGGAGAGCCAGGGTAGCAGTGTTTATAGTCGTGCTGTATGCACCAGTGTTTATATTGTGCATAGATAGCAATGAAACAATAACTACACAGATCTATGCTGCTTGGGAAGAGCTCAAGCCAGCACGGCCCTCCTCACATCTGAGGCAGGTCTGTGGGGGGAAGAATCACAGGATCATCTTGGTTGAAAAAGACCTTGAAGATCCTCCAGTCCAACCCTTAACCTCACACTGACAGTTCCCAACTCCACCAGATCCCTCAGCGCTGGGTCAGCCCAACTCTTCAACCCCTCCAGGGATGGGGACTCCCCCCCTGCCCTGGACAGCCCATTCCAACGCCCAATAACCCCTTCTGGAAAGAAATGCTTCCTAAGAGCCAGTCTGACCCTGCCCTGGCGCAGCTTGAGGCCATTCCCTCTTGTCCTGTTGCTTGTTCCTTGGTTCAAGAGACTCATCCCCATCTCTCTGCACCCTCCTTTCAGGCAGCTGTAGAGGGCCATGAGGTCTCCCCTCAGCCTCCTCTTCTCCAGACTAAACACCCCCAGTTCCCTCAGCCGCTCCCCATCAGACCTGTGCTCCAGACCCTGCACCAGCTCCGTTGCCCTTCTCTGGACACGTTCGAGTCATTCAATGTCTTTTTTGTAGTGAGGGGCCCAAAACAGAACACAGTCATCGAGGTGCGGCCTCAAACCGAGGTGCCTCAGGGCAGGCCTGTACCTCCCCGTCCAGCGCCCTGTTCCCTCCAGGGAGGCTCCCCCGCGGGGGCGGCGGCAGCAGGCGGCCAGGTGCGAGGGGCGGTCCCGCCCCGGGCGGGGGCCCTGAGGTGAGGGCGGGGGCCGCGGGAGGCGGGGCCGGGGCGGGCACCGCCTCAGCCGGCAGCTGGGGCTCCTGAGGCGGCCGGCGCAGCCCTCCCGGCCGTGGCGGCAGCAGCTCCCGCGGTATGGCCGGGGCTCAGTCCTCTTCCTCGGGGCGGCGCTGCCCCAGCCCTGCCCGGTAAGAAAGGCGGAGCGGGGCCGCATCCGCGCGCAGACAAAAGCCGCGGCGCTTCCTGCCCTCCGCGCTGAGGGGAGCGGGCAGGCGGCGGTCTTGGGGCGGTGAGTGGCCTCACTCAGCCGCCGCAAGGAGCCGCGCGGGCTGCGGGGGGACATGGCTCTCCACGGGCCGTGGGGAGCGGGCCTGGGCGCGCTGCTGCTGCTCGCCTTGTGCCGCCGCGCTGCGCCCGAGCCCGGCGGCGAGGTGGTGCCGGAGGGAGCCTCCACCCTGGCGTTCGTGTTTGATGTGACCGGCTCCATGTACGACGACCTGGTGCAAGTTATCGAGGGGGCATCCAAGATCTTGGAGACGTCGCTGAAAAGACCCAAGAGGCCGCTTTACAACTTCGCCTTGGTACCGTTCCACGATCCAGGTAGGGGCTTCTCGCCGGGGGCCAGGGCGGGGGCGCCGAGGCACGGCACGGGGCGAACCAGGGAGCGCAGAGCAGGTCCCGCTCAGGGCTGGCTTTTCTAAGCGCTTCCAGGGGGCTGGAGCCTGAGCGGTTCTGTCCCGTCCCAGCTGGGCTTGCCGCGGGGGCTCGCTGCTGCGGTAACTCGCCCGGAGCGAGTAACGCTTTCGGAACTCCCTCCGTGCAGGCAAGTACCAGGAGACAGACCTTCAGGACAAGCTGGAGCGGGCTCGAAGTGCATGCACTGTATGCACTGAAGAGTAGTTCAGGGGATCAAATACCTCTCTTAATAATTCTGTTAGGAGGTGAAGTGGCTTCAGTGACCTCTCCAAGTAGAGAACACGCATACTAGTAACGAAGCTACCGAGTTTTTTTAAGTGCCCTCTGTTGGGAATACACATATGAACATACATAATACAGACACACTTTTCTTTCAGTCGTCTTGTTCCCTGTTTAACTTCAGAAACTTGGGCTGAAATGATCTAGAAGCTTCACATGATGTGGGTTTTGGTTTGGGTTCTTATTTCTTTCCCTCACTTTACTTTTTTTTTCCTTTCTGCTGTACATCATGAGTTCCTCTCTTTCAGCATCTGTTTTCTATTCCCTTTCTATCCCTTTTCTCTGACGTCCTCTTTCCTTGTCATATATCTTCTGGTGACTTGAAGAGGAAGTAGCACCAGGATGCCCCAGGCTGGTGATATGTGCTGTACTATGCAGTGAAAACTTCTTTTAAGAAACTAAGAAAAAATATCAAAGAGTGGGAAAAAGCCCTTGAGAATTATCTTTCTGGTTCTAGTTTCCATGGAGTAAGTCAGAATACAATATTCCAGGTCAACTCCTAAGAGTTCAATTTTTGCAGGAATGTCATCAAGTGAAAACAGACAGCCCTTCTATTTCCCCCCAGTCATAGACACCTCTGTTAAAGGATATGTTTGCTGTTCTTATAAATACCTTAAACCAAATGCTTGGAAAATTATAGAAAAACTGGTCTTTGCAAATTTTGCTGTTTTGTTATCTATAAGCTTGTATAGGTTTTTTTATTTTTAATAAGTCTATTGTTGTGGTATCAGAGTGTCCTATCACAAAAGAGTGTGTTTATGTAACTTAGTGGTTTCACTTTGGTGTCGCTTATTTTTCACCCCTCTTTACCTTTCTGTTATTTTATGGGACAAACACATATATGTGACTGAAAGCATCATAACCAAAATATTTACCTTCTTGCTTACTTCTATGTCAAGTGTAGAGCCTAGAACTCTTCTATCCTTTTGGAAAATCAAGCTGATAGTTCTCCTTGGAGCTCTTTTTTCCTTCGATGAGGCAAAAAATCAACATGATGGTTTGCAAGTGTTTTGGTTTTATCTTCTTTCCATAATTACACCATATATATCTTACCTTTCTGCTCACTGAAGTGATTCACTATAAGAATTGATAGTTCTTTTTTTCAGGGGGCTTGGGTATCTATACCAACCGTGAGAGCAAGAAGATGATCTTGCATGGTGCACTTTCAGTTTGCAGGTCTGTGCAGATGGTCCTTTTTTCTTGTGTGTTCCTGGTAGAAAGAAGTTCCAGCTTTTATATCACGGGTAGTTCCAATGCTTAGCTTTCATTGCAGGCCACTTTCAGATACTTTGTTTGAATAGCTACTTTCTTCTTTTCGTCCCACATGTTTTTTCTTCCTCATTTGGTTTTTCTTCTGTACGTTTTCTCCTTTTTATTCCTTTTCTCCCATCTCCCTGATCCTCTTCCTTCTACTGGCTCTTCAGGATCTCTGCATCTGTTACAGACCAATTCTTTTAATTATGCCTTGCAGTGCCACCACCTTCTTGCTCTGTACATACCTCACTAGCAAAAAATCCACTGCCACATTCCTCTCCTTGATTCATGTTTTTTCCCCTCACAGACTTGTTTCCTTGCCTCTTCCCCCATTACCTCTCTTTCCACAAGAGATCCCTTTCTTTGGTAAAAGTTAGATTTCATTCAGTAGAGTAACTGAAACTTAAACTTGCAGAGAGCTGACCTATACAACAAAGAACTGATGGCAAACATATATTGGTGTATCCTGTTACATGTCTCTATATAAGTCTGACTTCCCTGCACAGCCGGAGGGGGCCTTACTTTTTAGCGTGATGGATAACTTGTGAGGTTGTAAAGCTGTTTGAAAGTGGAGAATGTATAATTTTGTCTCAGTTTCTGAAGACTGTTTCTCTCTGTATTTCTTCGAACACACCACAGTCCAGTGTCTTGAATTTTATGGATGTATCAGTTCAGACTGCTGGTAATCTGGTATTTTACGTATGATGATGACCAAGCCTAGGCACTTGCAAAGCAAATGCAAGAAATACTGTTGTGACCAGTTCTTCAACATCTTTTTTGAATCTGTAGAGAAGTAACTTTTCTCAGAAATCTAATGAAAATATTGTTTGGATTGTATTTCACAGTGTCCCATAGACAAGTGGTGTTCTTTCTGAAGACGACTCAACTAAATTGATGAGCATGAGATTATTTCTTTTTTTTTTTCCCCAAGTTGTCTTGTTATTTGCTCAACTGATAATTTTTCTTCAAAAAGAACTGCTCCACAGACAAATTTCCTTGATATTTTTGTGAGATACTGTGGTCCATGAGGCAAATGGGACTCTATAAGGGTGCAGCATGTAGCTGGACCTTAAATCCAAGGAACTTCTCCTTGTATAAAGCTGTCCTGATCCAGATACACTCTTTACTGATAGGTAATTACAGTTTAAAGTTGGTGTAGATTTGACTTAACTCCACTCTTTTGCTAATTTATTTTGCACAGTGTACGCTGAACAGTGCCCCAGTCACTGACTTTGCAGTACTGCTTGATTCCTACTGATTAGTGAAACAGCTAGAGTGCTTTCTAAGCACCATAGAGTTGACAAGGAGAGTGTATTCAGCAGAACTGTACATGAATCTAGCTTGGAAGGGTACTTGACATCACACAAGGTACAACTGAAGGATAAATAATTTGAGTTATTTAAAAATCCTCCTATATTCTACTGGACTACACTGTTGCCGAAGTGCTTCCTACTAATGCTGCATTGTGATATGTCAACACATTGTGGTCTTCGATGGTAGATTTAAATGTAGTGTTACTAGTATTGCAATGGTATTTTGCTCAGGCTATGGTATTTGGTAAAACAGTAATAATGAACAAGTATATTTTTTAGTATGAGACCTTAGGTTTTTGGCATAGAATTATGGCCTACAGAAAAAATTTGTAATGTGTTTTACATTCTGATACCACTGTAACCATCTGGTGGTATGCTGAGATCTTCATTTTGAAAAAGCCTTTTTGTTTGGATTCTGTTTCATGCATAAGCATGTGCAATGCTTTAACAGATTACAGGACTCTTTCTACTGTGGTTTTTCAGTGCCTAAACATGATCACGGAAGTTTTGTAGATAGTGAAAAGGGCTGTTGACATAGAAATCTCTTGCCAGACTTGTGTTCAATGGAAACATGGAAGGGGGGGGGGGAAAAGTCCCAAATTAAGAAGAGTTGGCACAGGAGAATTTTGAATTGGAGCTAAAGTTCAAGATCAGCAGATGCTTTTATAGTTGCATGTTGTGGGTCCTGGTCTCCTACTAACTCCCATTGTATCCTGTGGAAATGGGATTGGACTCAGAATGTCTTTACTTAACATCTGTGGCCAGTTCTGTTTTTTATGCCATTAAGGAATTTTGGAATGGAAAATAAGCCTAAGAGGACAAATTCATCCGTAGTATTTTTATGTAAAGCTGATGGAATTATACCAGTAATAACTCTGACTCGGTGTGATTTAATCAAGTATTCCTTTAGTGTGAATGACTGTTTTATAGACCAAATTCTAGTAATTACTTTTAATTGCAAGACAAATGAAGGGAATATATAACTGGACTTCTAGTGCACAGGATGTTATTTACCTGTTGATAATCTGCATGTCTCTGGTATGACCATCTCCTAACCCTTTTTCTTACAAATCAGGCAACATATTACCTATGTGAGAAAAGGGCAAACATTAATACTGCTTTGTTCAGATGTGAAAATATTATTGAACTTAAGTCATCCACCTAGGGTCACATAGTAAATGTGTAGGAGAACTAGAAATAATTCCCCCCTCCCCCAGGATCCCACTCATCTTTTTTTTTTTTTTTTAAATAAAGCTCTAATTATATCATGGCATAAAGGTACATAATTATATTTAACTATATAACCTGGGGTCTCCTTTATTTAACAGACTTGCAGTGCTATATCCATAACAACGGTTAGACTGCTGAGCCACATACTAGCTTGGAACAAGTTCAGAGGGTCATATGAAGGGTCTGAGAACTTTGGTTTTTGCAGGTTTGATAGTTTTTTTGGGGGTTTTTAAGAGGTTTTAAAGAAGAAATAATGTATTTTCCAGAGGAGGAACATAAGAAATTAAAATTAAGCCTATTAATGGAATAAAAATTTTTCATACTTCCTGATATAATATTGTGGTTTTACAAATGGATAATAAAGGGAGATGGAAAACTGTGCTGAAATGAGAAGTATAAGCTTTCTTTTACATGTTAACTTTTGCCTTGAAAAATACACTTGTGAGTGAAGAATTAATTGTCCTCTGAGTGTAGCAATAAAACTTCCACCTTGCTCAGCTTAAATTCTTCCTGTTTTTAACTTAATTGCAGTGGCTGTGTGGCCAGCCTTCATGCTATGAGCCACCACTTTGTTTCTGCATCTCCAGGTACAGTATCTCTGCCAATTTGCTGCCCAGCGGGTTTCTTGCATCTGACTCTATTGCTAGCTTTTCTCCAGTGTGTGGTCCTGCACTTAGCCTTTTGCATTCTTCTGTCACTTGAGGTTTTTGACCTCAGGCTTTACTCTCAGATTTATGGGTGTCACTATGTAACTTTTTAGGCAAAGGCTGAATGTATATAAATCAGTTCTCTGAAACCTTTTCCCACTTGGGAGAAGTTAAATGGTCCTTCTGGTGTAGCCTGAAGAAAGTGGACATTGTCTTTGGGATTCCTTCTGCTTCCTTTGGCTGGGGCAAGAGATGTTCCAGACTTGGTATGGTTTTCACTAAAGAACAGGAACACAGCTGTGGAAAAACTGTATGGCAGTGGTTTTCAAAGCAGAGAGGACAAGTTTAAGGGAAATGTGGTATTTTATACTGGTATGTGAGTTTACCAGCACCACAGAAGTGGCATTTGTACAAGGCATAGGGGCAGCATGAAGAAAGTCCGGGAGCTCCTGTGGTGTGCTCTTCCCTTGCAGTTCTCCTTCTGGGGGTCATGTAGACCTGTTGGTGTCATTGTGTTTGTGGGTAAGGAATAGCACTTATTTGAGGTTGGTCTGCTATAAGCCATGCTGTGGTGTGGTATAAACATCTGTAGTACTTCAGCGGGTGACATTCAGCACTGTGTGGGTGTAATACAGTGGTTATTAATTGTTTTGAGTACACTAACATAACTAGAGGGGTTAGAGAAGAGGTGGAGAAGGGATATTGCTGATGTTTTATGGTATATCTTTTGCTTAAAGAGAAAGATTCAGTGGGTTGTTGCTGTGTATCAATCTGTTGTATTCTGCAAACCACACAGTGAGTTGGAAATGGGAATCTCTGCTGCTCAGCAACTGAGGACTTGCTGGGTTCTGGTAGGTCTGCTTGGGCAGGGGCTCTTCCTGGCTACATTCAGTGGGTCTCCTTACCTTCCTCAGTAGGTAAAAGTGTTTGAAAGCTGTCTAGTATTTGAACTAGAGAAATTATTATGTTGTTAAGGAGGAATAAACAGCTTGCCATTGAAGTTCCTGGGGGCAGATGTTTTGCAAAAACTGCATACTTATCAAAATCCTGTAGTTTTTATAGGAAGGAAAGAGAAAAGTTACTCCACTCTGGTAAGAGTAAGGTCAGAGGCAAAGAAAATTATTTTCTGCACTTAATTCAAATAGTCATCTTATTTTTAGAGTTGAGTGGGTTTTATATCATTACCAAAATCCAAAGTTGGGGAAAAAGGTGTGCTGATTTAACAAATCCAGTCTCCCTGTTCTGATGCTGCAGCTCTACTGATGATCAGAGTATCACATTAAAGTTGTCATGCTTGTATTTCAGAGCAGTGTTCTTTGGTAGCCTCAAATTTCTGAACATCCTATCTGCAAAACTCAAGGTTATGTAAGGTTTGGGCTTTTTTTGGAGTTGGTTTATTTTGGACTTTCTTAGATATGTAGTGACAGCAATAATGAGTGCATGTCCAAGTTTTGAGTTTTTCTTTCACGTTTTAGGAGACACAATGTAAATTTACAACTGTTCAGTGCTGTCTTGGCAGGTCTGAAGACAAACAGTAGCCAGAATTGGGCATAATAACTGTTAAATCTGCCCTTTTTTACTATAAATGTTGAAGTGTTACTATGACTTATTATTTCACCATTGACAATTTCAGCAGGAAATACTGTTTTCTTAAAGCTCAGATACTGCTTCTATATTGTTGTCACTACTACTCAGTTTTATCGTTACTGTTGTCAGTTGAATGAGTCTGCAATACTGTGTAATAGTGAACAACTTGGAGCTGATAGTCTAAAGCACCTACTGGTATTTTCCATCTCTGTTGAGACTTCTATGGTAACCGTACTGACTGTATGTGAAATAAGTGTTTTGAAGACATTGTTACCCTTAACAGAGACACTGTAATATAAAATCAATTCTGTGTGATTATATGGCTGCTTTCTTGATCTTCTGGAAGGATTTATCTGGGACCCCTCTAAAAGTGGATTACAGAAGACAGTATTGCCAGTGCCAGGAGCTCCAAAATCTGTAAAACAGCCAAAATGTTGTGACATAATCCAAAAGCCTGCTAGAGTGTTACTTAACACCTTATTTTTCTACTGTCTTAAGTCTGGCTGTCCAGCCCTGAAGGTATGCACAATGGTGAATTTTGACTTCTTGAATCTTTTTTTGAAGGGAAAGGATTTTTATCCCTGTTCTTACTTGAAGATACATTGGAGAATGTCTTTTCCTTAGGAAAAAAGGGATAATGCCTCAACTATGTCATTCTCTTCTGCTTTGCATTATGAATTATTTGTCATGTTACACTTGAAATTGTAGCCTACTGAACTTACACAGAAGCTACTTGTATTTTGCTTTGCTATCCCCAGCTCCAAGTGATGACAATTACATGAAAAGCTCTGTAGCTCATTAGTAAGGCATTCCAATATTATTCTGTCCCAGTAATCGTTACTGATGTAGTATAGCAAATGAAGCTTGCTGCTCAGAACTGTATGCTTGTTCTCTATAGTTTTAAGAGTTCACGTGGAGGATACTTTCTCCAGATCACATCCTTCAAGGTGTTGCTGTTTCTCAAACAGCAGTAACTATTGCCATTGCAAACTCAGCTGTTGGGTATGCAACAATGCAGCAAATAATTGCACAGAGTTTTAAATTCACTCCCAAATACAGTGGTTTTTAACGCGAGAACTTTCCATCACTTGTCTTAGAATCTTTACATTACTGTTATCCCTAAATGAACCTAAAAAACCTCTTTCAATTCCTAGTATAGTGGGTTTTCCTTCATATCACTTACTACTTGTATTTTCTGAAGACTAGTAGATAGCAAAAAGTAGACTTTGCTGGAGGGTCACATGCCTTGCTGAGTGATCACACACCACTGCTGGTGATGTGTAGGTTTTGTAACTTCCACTCCAGACACGATTGTGTCTCTAGATCATCTGCAGTGAACTGAATTGCTGGCACATATTGTGCTAGAACTTTTCTTAACCAACGGTGAGCAAAATGAGTTTATATTGAGTCAGTGTTTTGTTACGTGTTTGATGTTTCTTCATCCTGCTGTACCAACTTGTTAGGAACCTCAGAGGTATTTCCATTATGCTGTGTGCGCTTGAGGTCTAGCCTTTTTCTGATGTGTGCTTTATACTTCTTGTGTATTTTGTGTTTATTGGAGGCTGCTTGGAATTTATACTAGAGTGGCTTCAATTCAGTTAGTTGAGGATGAGCTGGATTAAGGAGTATGGAAAAGGAGCAGGTACACTTAATTTAGTTAATGGGCTTTGAATGTAGCCTAAAGAATGACAGGAGGAACCTGGTAGACAGAGAAGGCCCTCAGATGCCAGTTGGTATATATTTTCCAATCAATTATTTGATTTTTGGCATATGCTGTGGACTTTGCTTTTGAAGGAGATGCATACATCAGAGAAAATATTGAGAACATATGTTTTTCAGCTTGCAAATGGCAAAACAATTTCTCTGTTGAAAGAGACATGGTGTTGCTTGATTGGCTCACCATGCCTTGATAATCAACAGCGTTGTTAAGAAATAGGATGGACTTAATGAAATGTGCTCTGGGCTGGCTGCTTCACAGGCTTTCTTTACTACTGCCAGGGAGAATGTGTTTTACCCCTCAATTACATTGAGTATAACTTTTTATAACTATTGCCAGTGTTTAGGATTTCCTGGTTTAGTGTGTTGCGCTGAGATCTGATTTATGGGACCCTTCAGTTATGCCTGTTGTGAATTCATGCTATGCAGTTGTTGGGTGAACTCTGGGTCCAAGATTAGCATTTTGTATAGGGATAGTTTACAGTGTTATATTTTTAAGTGGGATGAGAATGATTTAGGTCATGCATATCCCCTTGTTGTCAATGGTTAAATTTCTCTTGTTGCCTTTTGAAGAACATGTGCAACCTGTTCTTTGGTAGATGCGAGCTGAGCTTTTCTGTGTTTTTGCCAGAGAAGAAGCACAATGACTTCATGTTCTTGAGGGACTGGAATGGGATCATATTATGTCAAGATACATGAAGCTGTGACACTGAAGACAGGATTAATCCCACTTCACTTTAGCCACTTAACTGAAGAATCTCAGCTGAGAGACTAGCTACCCAAAGGCTCTTTCTGTAATTCACAAAAAGAAACTGGCACCTTTATGGAGCAGTTCATTGCTTGTGAATTTTTAAATACTTTGGAGGTCTCATTTGCTGTCATTGGCTGCAAAGAGGGAGCAAATGTTAATTCAGTTGAAGCCCTGAATTTAGAAGGTATGAAGTCAGGTGAGAAATTTTCTGCTTTCTAGCTTTTTCCAGCTCTGGAGCTGAATGTTTGAGTAATTGTCCCTGAGATTTGTTTCATACTGTTTTTCAACCTACCATATGGATACTGGGTGCTCAGATGAGCCTAGCTCACACAGGGGAATAGGTTGTGCCCATACAGTGATGTGCTCCCTGGTTCTGATCTTACCCCAGGCCTTCAGCCCTGCTGAAGACCTTTCCCCGGCAGGGCATTTTGAGCTAAAACTGAGTAAATGCTCAGAGGCAAACTGCAGGCAGCTCCAGCATAAACTGAAGGACTTACTTCTGTGAGTCTGCTTTGCAGAGGGTGTTGGTGGATGCCTACTGATGTGGCTAATCAGAATGTCTTGTATCTCATTTTCCCTTACCACAGGTTGTCAGCAGGGTTTGAACCTTGGGGGTTCAGCAGAGATGGTTCTGTTTAAGCTAAAGGAGTAATACTGGCAGCTGCAAGGCTGATAATCTCTGTGGGTATAAGCCACAAATGGGGGCTGTGATGCACATTGTTAATGTGTATTGCAAATGTAAACAGGCTGTGTGTATTTATGAAGATATGTTACCTTATTGTTCTGTATCCCATGTACTCTTCCATCTTGATTTTCTTTGGCATCCGTAGTACTACTCCTCACAGAGGAGCTCCAGTTGTAGCCCTTTTCCTAAAATATCCTTAGCTGCAGATTTCAGTCTGTAAAACATTACTGGTAAAATATATACATATTTGGAAACGACATGTTCCCAGACACCAAGCCAACAAGCTGCATACATCACATGCAACAAAAGATAACTGGAAGTGTTGAATTTATTTTCCGTAATGTATCCCTATTAGCAGTCTCATCTGTTCACTCTGGAATAGTGGATTCCTTACCATATGCTCTTGGTAATGCAACAGTGTGTGATATTAGGTACAATCAATCAACCACATAAGAGTTCAGAGTCTTTGTATACCATAATGGAACTCCCAAAATAAACTTGAATGTGCGAGTGTTGTGCAGAGAGGATTTGAAATTATTCTTTTGAGGTGCCTGCGTGAGCCAGCTCCTAAAGAAATCAGCTTGCATCCTCACGGCACAGAGCCTGTTGCTGATTGGCAATTGAGAGGGAGTGGGCTTTATCACTATATTTCAGTGCTTCACTGTTGTCAGGGCATCTGTAATGCCTCCTTTCTCTGCTGTTTTTTCCCAGCCATAGGACTACAAAATATAAAGAGAGCTTTAAAAGATAATTTCATGTAGCCTGACATATAGTTGAGCCAAATTCCCAATATCAACCTTATAACTATGGGATAAATTACCACTGGTGGAGCTGTTCTGCATTGAGATGTTACCAAAAGCAGAATAGGCCTTCAGGTTTTCAGACTGGAAAAACCCTGCTGAAGTGGAGTGAGTGGGGGTGGGTTTGCATAATTAAATGAAAATGAAGGAATGTCTTCTGTTGCTATAGTCCCAGCTAAATGTCTGGTCTGTTTGCTCAGGATAGCAGCTCTAATCTATGACTATAGGTTACTGCTGGATTCCTGCCATCTTGTTTAAATTAGATTCATAGCCTGGGGGGGGGTGGGGGGTGGGGGGTGTAAGCAGGAAGCCCTTGCAATTTTCATGCTTTGGTCACCAGTGTATTTTCATGAGCTGAAGTTAAGTGTCTCTGGGGATGCTGAATATCACTGAAACATTTCCTGAGTTCTCTTAAGTGTGCAATGGTATGTCCAAGTCTGTTTTCCAAAGGACAGAGCTTTTTGTTTAGTTAGTGAGGTCTTAGTTCACCGAACTAGTATGCTTTTGCACGTATAATTTATTGAACAGAAGAGGAGGAAAGCTGTGCAGGCAAAATGAAGCCCTCTGCCTTAAAAGAGCTAGAAATACTGTGGTTTCATTTAGGCCTCCATATTAATTTATATTTCTATTTACTAAAAATCCTCAAGAGATGGTGACTTCACAGCTACTGTGTCAGAGCTATTTTTTTAGGCTGTAAATAGGTGACAGGGTTAGGCAAGCACATGGTCTTAGGTAAAAGAGTAATAATAGTTGGAGAACCCACAGACAGACTGATTGCTGCCAATCTTTGGACAAATCGCTTTGCATTGTGGTGCTTCTTTTTCATTTTATGTTGCTTAGCTTGTACAGTACCAACACAATAGTAGTGTGGTTTAATGAGAGATCTTTGGCATCACTGCACACATGCTAACTACAGTCTTTTACCAGAGTTTGAGTACCAGGAAGTACTGGTAGTCCCCAGCGAGTGGCACAGGCAAAACCAAGCCCCAATGTCAGCTCTGGTAGGCTGCTGAAGCAAGACGTGTGCACTGGTTGGGATAACATTTGGACTGCTTTCCTACAGCATTTGGAGATCAGAACACGGTGCTTAGGCAGTAGTGTGTGTCCGGGAGTGTTGCCTCCTCATTTAGCAAGATATATTACTTAAAAGCCTACTTCTTGGTGTCTTACAGCTTTTTAGATGTGGGAGTTTTTTCTGGTGTTTTGGGTTTGTTTCTTTGTTTTGGTCATGTCTTCCTCTTTTGTGTGTGTGTTTTTTTTTTTTTAAATTTTACATAGGCTGAATCAAAGCACAGGGAATTCATGTGACTTACTCCTGAGTCAGTCCTCTGTGTTAACCACAAATGCACAAATCACTTATTTGTCCCTGAAATGTTTATTCCTCGTTTTCCTTTCTTTCCTAATCTGTCAGACTCCCACATCTTTTTATCTTCGTTGTCTCTGCCTTCAGCCCATCCTTTCCTCAAAATTTCCATTGACCCTTTTCAGAGGTTCAGTGTCCCTTCTCAGCACTCCCCTCCTTTATCTCAAGATTTCTTGGCTGTCTGGAATTATTTTGCATACACAGACTGGATTCTGGTGATGAAATGTGTTACTGCTGAAGGCAAAATATTCTTGCTCTGAAATAAGTGCTGTGTTAGTTCGTGCAGGAGATGATGGAGAAATCTTTTCCTCATTGCTTTCAGTGTGTCTGGTGGCTGATGTTTGCCTTAGCGTGAATGAGGGTGGTAGCAAGGAGAGGTATTGTTCTCACTTTGCACACTGGCCATGTGAATGTTTCTAGAGTTTGTTCTGGGTCTGAATTGGACCAGCTGACTCTGATACTTTTCTGTAATTCTGGTTTTCTGTAATTCTGACTGAATCTGTGGATTTACATTTTCTTAAAGGTGTAGCTGTGTTGCCTGAAAAAATTACTGCTCTGCGCTGCTATCTGGTTTCTTCTTTGATCCGTTTTCTGATCCCCAGCCACGAGGATTCCAGGTTTGGGATTCCAGGTTCACTCCAAAGTGATCCAGATTAGCAGAAACTGCTGAAACACTTTGTGTTTGCTAGCTTGGTTAGAGTGTTCATGACCCACTTTGGTGCTGAGCAGAGGTGGTGAGACTTGTGTTAAGGCAGATCTGGAGAGCATGGCTGACTGTTGGTTGAGCTGGCATAGCTGCAGTGGGGAGGGAATGAACTGAATTGAACTGGAAAGACTGAGCTACCCAGGAGCCATGTGTGTGCAAATCTAGGTGGACTCTGTGAATGCTGACAATGGGAGGAAAAAAATGTGGCTGCTTTGTGTATCAAGCTTTGTTCTAAATATCCTGTTGTTGCTCATGCTTAGGGTGTGAAAAGTGGAGATCATGTCACTATTGTAAAAACCCAGCGCTTTCCCCACCCCTGAAAGTGTAATTGAATATCGTTCAGTTATCTACAGTGAGTCATGTATATGAAGATAAAATCATGTGTGTGGCTAAATTGCATTTTAAAGAATTCGGCAATGTTATCACTTCAAGCAAATCTTTTAAGCTCCTGGTGGTTCAGCATAGCCACTATACTGCTACATACCTGTGTTTTTTCTTTTAGGGGGAAGACACAGAAATACTCTACAGTGTAGAGTTGTGTGGTAGCTTATGGAGATGGAGCTCTAGCTTAGAAAGTGGTATGGGAAGATGAATTTGTTTCTGTAAAGGGCATGAGGGAAGTAGCTTAAGAGATGCTGTTGCATGCCTACTTCATAGGGATGAGTCCTGTTTTGTAAAGAGATGAAACAAGCAAACAAGAAAAGCCCTAAATAAGTGAATCATGTTTTGAAGTAACTCTTTAATTTGCATAAAGCTTGTTTAGAGGCAGATTTGAGGTGCATAAAACCTTTCAAACTTTAGAAATTTTGGCTGTGGATATTTGTGTGATGGCTCAAGCCCATCTCACCTTTTGTGTTGTAGCTGCATAGCCTTAAACAGTTTCTTAGTTACTTGCAATGAAATGTCCCATTGTGTGGATATAAAAGACACTTTTTCCACTTTGATATTCTGTCTGATTGAATGCGTTTTGATCTCAGTTAACATGCAGTAAATCCAGAGTAATTCCATTACAGCCAGTGATGTTTGTTTGGATTTACACCAGCATAACTGAAGTCGGAGTCTAGCTTTGGTTGTCTGCTTTCTTAATTTGCTGAATATTACATATTTCCCAAATACCCTTTCACATCTCCTCTTCAGACCTTGCTTAGTCCTCTTACTTTCCCAGATTCCAAGAGTAACAATGTAGGTGAAATTTACTTGATCAAAGATTGTTTAAGCAGGGTCTGTTTTTTATTAGCTCAGCTGTTTTTCATTTTTTCAGCACTGTTTGAAGTTTCATTGTACTCAGGATAGGGTCTGAATTCATCATGCCTTTCCTACTTGACTCAATTTTGTCAATTAGAAGTGAGGTGTTTTAAATTATAGGTTGCTCTCTGACGTTATCAGTAAGGATTGTATGCCTTGGTGATATTTCAAAGCAGTTTTTAATTCTGAAGATCAGAAGAAGGAAAAGGTTGTGCTTTAGGGCACTACTGTTAATCAGCAACACAATGTGTTTGAAAGAGGTTAGTAAATGTGAGATGTGACTTTGGAGAACGGGGTGAATTAATTTTTTCCTGGTTTTGTTTATATTTCCTGACATTATACTAGCTTTGTAAAAGTGTACTCTGAACTTCATTGCAGAGTATTTTAATTTATCATATGTGAGAGACATCTGGAATTTCATCGGAGTTATTTTGTCAGTTAAATTGGGTTTATTATTAAGGTTAGATGTTTGGACAATTTTATCTGTGTTTATATAGTTTAGCTGGTATGCTGGGGTCTTGGTCCAGATAATCATATCAGAAATGAATCCATAACATTTGTATTAACATCTTTACAGTTGGACCTCTACTGTTACAGTATCTCTGCCTTCATATGATGATAAATAATTCTGCCTGGAATATTCAGGTCTTAGTGTAGGGATAAAGAAAGGATGGGATATGGGGAAACCACCACCACCTTCACAGTTTGGAGACTTTGAGTACGAACTCTGACCAATTAAACAAAACACTTAAGAATGTTTTTGTATACATTCTGTTGTTTTTGATATGATTTTTCACTATGCTTAAGTGTTTTCCTGAGTGAGGCCCTGAAGATTTGCCTTGGGCAACAAAGGGAATCTTTGACAGAACTAGTGATTTAAAGCTGAATGATACAGTCTTAATAATTTAGATGCCCTTTTTGTACTGCAGACACCTGAACAAGAGCTTCACAGAAAGACTGAATCACTGTTCATGTCTGTACCTGAATCTCTCCTAAACGCCATGTAGTGACAGTCTTCACCGTGACTATACCAGTGGACAGTTTGTAAAAACAGATGGTTCCTTGATCCTGCAGAATGGACTGTTTAAAGAGTTCGTCATGCACTTCTGGTCTTTGTTCCTTGGCATTAGTGTTCAAGAAAGGTAGCCTGGCTATTAACATATGTAGGAATTTCACAGTGGTTTGTGAATGCCATTAAGAACTGCATATTTTTCTTGTGGTTTCAGCTGCGTTTTGGATGCAAGCAATAAGGCATAAACGAGAAGCTCTGAGCAGCTGTAGCACAGCCATCAGTTCATATACCTGTGCTTCCTTCTTAGAAAAGATTGTGCTATGGGCTGGACAGCTGCTCTGGTTTCTCGGGCAGTGCGTGGTGGAAGCCTCATGGCTGGAGTGAGAAAGTTCTTGAGAGGATCTTCAGAAGCAGAAAGGAAGTTGGCAGAGGCCACCTTTTGAAGAGGCTGCTCTTTGAGGAAGAGAAGCTATTAGATTATCATGTGCTGTCCTGAGGCCTGAGACTTGCAGGAGGCAGTGACAACCCCCTGAAGGGGGTGGCATTCCAAAGTATGTTTTCTTCAGATCTGAACTGCTTATGCTGTTTAGAAGTGTCTGGTTAAGACATTCCTTTTCTAGGACTGCACTTCCTCGCTTTACGACAAGGTTATGCCTGGACAGCATAACTAGCAAACCAGAGCTCTCATCACTACCAGACCTTTTGTTGGAAAAGTGTGTAAGCGGAGGTGAAGTGGGCCATTGGAGATTCAGTGTTGAGTGGCTAGATGGCTGGGCTATAGTCTTGTTGACTGTGGAGGACATCAGGCATGATTTGGTACTGGAGGTCATGCCAGAGAGACCTTGCAGCAGGAGCACTAAGCAACCCACACCAGAATGAAGACAAAATCCAATCTATGAGGGCAAGATCAATCTATTTTAAGGCTAATTTCAGCTAGAAGAATATATTCTGTCTGAGATGTATAACTAGTGCTCATGTTCTTTAAAGAAGGATGAGTGACATGCACTGTGTGACTGTTTGGGCCACTTAAGTTATTAATTTATAGTCTATTGAAAATTATTCTTTTTCCTTTCTACCTCTAATGGTGTAGAGTTTTTAGATGAGTTGTTTTTTAGCACTGATGGAATCTTACCAAGCTCTCATAATGTAAAAAAAGTTTCCATATTATATGCTAAAGCACTTTGCTCTGAAGAGGCTGAGGTGTGCTCACTTGCCAACTCTGATATGATGATAATGGTGAACTACTTGAGGGTGGACATTGCTATAGTAACAGCTAGAACAACTGCCGCTGTTTAAGTCTTAAGTCTTGATGATGTTAAAAGACTAGATGTATTGTGTCAGTCTGACAAAAAGAATGAGACATGAGAAGCCCATGGAAAATGTAAAATAAACACTGAAAGCATGCCCTTATCCATTCAGTTCTTTGCTGGCACGGATAGGGTGGGAAACTGATAACAGGGCAGCTGAAAAGGCCATCAGTTGAGAGCAAACTGCAGCTGATGAGATCAGCTTGTGAGCCCCTTTATTTCTACTCAACAGTGGTGAGTGACAAAAAAATCTTGGATTGCACACTTCTAATGTTCATGGGTGGCATCCTCGGTTGATGTACTTGACTGCCAGCTGCAGCAACTAAGAAATTAGCCACACACCTTTCACTTGTGTTGACTCACAAGGGAAGTGGTTACCACTTAAAATATCCCAGCATGAATTCTCAATGTATTTGAAAGCACCTGCATATTCAGAGAGTGTCTACATTGTGTCTGGAAGAAAATACGCTTTTGATTGACCTACATAAACAGTACAAGTCAGGTTGTAGCATTGATTTTTGGAGCTTGATGGATTCGTGGCCACAGATCCAAATTGTCCAAAGAAAGCTTTGTGCTCTGTTTTTCTAGTAGTCAGCTGAGTGCATCTTCTTGGACCAGGCCAGGCAGAAGGTGAAATTGGGAAATACAGGGATCAAGGCAAATGGGTTAATCTAAGCTAATTTCTGTCTAAACACAAATAATGGCTTTATTGTGAAAATTTTTAAAAGATGAACAAACAGGAAACACGATTTCTGCATAATGTATTCCTGTTTAACCTATTCAACTCATCCTCATGTGAGAAGAAAAAGATTGGTTTAGTTAGGGTAAAAAAGTTAATGTCCTCATCTTTTCCTCCTCACATCTGCTTTTTGAATTAGTTTGGAGTATGCTTGCATTTTTACACTAGTAAAACACGGTGGAATTTTATAATCCACAGATAATATTTAATGTTTCCCTCTATTCCACAGCTTCCTAAAAACTACCGAACACTCAAACCTGCATCAAGAGCAGAAATATTCTCATCATTTTCCTTTTTCTTCTTCCAAAGTAATGAAACAGCTTTCCTATAGCCATTAACCTCCTGGTCTGTTGAGGCATCCCACCACACATTTGGATACACAATGTCATGTTCTCTGTGTTCAGTGCCAGGGCAACGAGCCCTCGCACAGGGGCGATAGAAATCTGCACAGAATGTGCTTCTGCTCCTGCCAATGCTGCTAACTGCAGCCAATTGTGCTGAACTGTGGTGTGCAGATAAGTGTGGGTAAATCTGGATGGATTAGTAGCTACTCAGTTAAGCTGTCATGAATCTTGCTGCCTAGAGTTATTGCTTGTGTAGAAGAGTTGGCAAAAAGGCAATGTATTTGTAAGTAAGCTGCCAGTGAAAAGGAAACAAATGCTGCTTCTGGGACTTGTAGATGGCATCTCAGCACTACTGTAGGCCAAGTGGCAGTAACCTAGATGTATCTGTTATTTCTGTGAGCTGTGCTTTGTGGCTTTAAAATTAGTTTCTTGTAAAACACTGCTGGTGGCTTAATTTTTGGCTGCCTTCTCACATGGGTAGCTGCTTACAGAGGGAGTGAAGACACTGCTCTGGAGTGCTAGTGGTTAGCAAAGACCTGCTTTACCTGCTCAGAGGGTGGCAAGGGGTGATGGGTAAAGCTGAGGGTGTTTATTTTCTTGCTGTGGAGTCCAAAACATCAATAGTCTATTCAGCTTTAATCCATACAATTTATGAAAGCCTTGTATCTTGTCTGTGGAGACACTAGCAATGTCCTTCAGCTTAGTAGGGCAGCATTGTCTACTTTGAATACTTCTCATGCTCAAGAGATTTTAGGCAGAGTCTGAAGGATGATGATGACTGATCAGTGACTTCTAGGATGCTGGCTCCTGATGGAGCTACCTCATGCCGAGATGGTGACATACTCTGTGTGCATGGTTGAGCTATTGGTGATGAAACCCCAGAGCTGCTGTTTCACAGCTGGAGAAGCAAGCTGAAATAGGGGCTTTCTGAACAAGTGCACAACTCTTTCTGCCTTGGTTCTCTTCTAGTCTTTTCTCAGGTGATTTTTAAAATTATGTTGTTGTATTATGTGTTTTGCTAGCTGAGATCTCAATTTTATATACCAAGTAACTGTTAGCAGAAATGATGCTTAGACATGTATTGGGGGATTGTTTATGTACCATGGAGCTTACATGAGGTCAGTGAATTTGGAGATTTTCTTTAAAGTGGTAAGTAAACATGTCTGGCTTGCAACCAAATTCATAGCAACAGAGTCAGAATCAGACTTCTGTGCAACAGGATTTATTAGCAAATATTCTTGGAGATTAATGTGTGCCTACTGTGGGGACAAGTTCTGGATTTTGATTGTTCCACCAGATTGAAAGGATGAAGTAGGTACAATGCTGCCGCAGGGGGAGAAGAATGTTTTCTTACTTCCATGTGGTTGTTAAATGGCTCTCAGCAGCTAAACCTTTGGACTGCAGTGTGCCAGTTGGGAGAGTTGGCTATGTGGCTGATCCTCCTCTGTACAGCCTGCGCTGCTGTTCCAGGGTGAGAGCTGGGAAGAAGCAGGAGCCACACCACGAGGCATTTTCACTGGTTTGGCCCACAGAAAGGAAGGAGACACGTAAGACTGTCACCATCAAGCTATTCTGGCAGATGTTCCTCAGCCTGGCCATGTGACTACTCTCCCCTCTCCTGGGGGTTGTGGTGGTTGTTTGAGTCTGGTTCCCTATAGTTCTGCAGTAAGTTTATCCCTTACTGGATGATTTCTGCTGCTTAAAAATGTTTTTTTGGTGCCTTTTAGAAAATTACACAATACAAATGATACAGGCAAAAGTTAAGGGATGGGAGAGCTGCTTCTAAATGACTTGAGAGTTACCAAAGTACACAGTGTTCTCTAATGAAGGTTTTGAGAGGTTTATCTGGCCATAAAAAAACTTGCTATAACTTTCCTTTTAATTTGGCATTTAAATCCAAACCATATTTTTTAAAAATAGAACTAAAATGTTTCTGTATCCTCTTCTGCCCGTATTGGCTCTGTCAGATAAGCAATTCTGCATTTCTGCAGTTTTTCCCCATTGTTTTCTTGTGCAATACTTCAAGAGGCCAGGTTGGAAGGGGACCTCAAAATCATCTTGTCCAATGCTGTCAAACAGCTTCACCAGGAGTAGGAAATGTGTCTAAGTGGAAGTAGAAAATGAATGATTTGTGGAGTCTTCACTGTTAAAATGAATAACTTTTTTTAAAGAACAAAAAAGTTCACTTTAACCTGGGTACACCAGTAACTGATCTTCTTCTAGTATCTTTTAAATAAATGCTTTAACTGATGCTTCTTTATTCACAGCACTATTTGGGGCACTGTTGAACAACTGTTGGAGCTCTGGGGGTAATATTCCAAACAATATTGTCAGAGTGAATAATCAGTGTACACAGACAGTGTTAGAAGCTGTAAAATTCCACGTTCTGTCAGCTGCATATGGATTTGTTTTGTGAAGTGGACATTTATTTAGAATGATGCATGGAGATGTGAATTTGCAGTTATAATGGCTAAAAGGAAACTGGGTTGTTAATGGTTTTACTGTGGTAATCCTTTAGCAATTCATTTTATAGGGTGAGACTTGGAGGAGAGCTGGGGCCTGTTCTAACTGAAATCAATAAAAACTGTCATTGGTTTTAAAAGAAAGCAGATGCCTTTGTAATAGTAAAACAAAAGAATTTTTGGTGCAGAATAGTGGGAATTTTGTACCGAATGTGACACAACTTCCTTCTATTAACAGCTGGTCTCATATTGCTTTGTTTTTGTTATGCTTGGAAATATCCATTCTCAAAGGATGGCAACTGGATACATCATAGTATTTTATAGTATTGAAATGATGTTCGTGTATGTGTATACATGTGTGCACGCACACACAAGATGTCATCTCATAGAAGCCTGATTTTATTCTCTTAGAATCTCCTAGAAGAAATCTCTTTGGTTATTTCTTTGTCTTCTTTTGAGAGACAGGTGGCTTGGCATGAAAACTGAGGAAAAATTATTTAGTTGTGTTTTAATTATGCAAGTGTAGGTACGTCTGTGGTTAGAATGCTATCTCTCTTTGTTTAGGGCTAATTGATCAATTATGTGGTCTGCTGATAATTTTCAGAGCAAAACTTATTTAAATAACATTTCAAGGATTGTGTCTGGCATTTGAAGGAATTTTGGGTCAATCTTTTACTTTTCTGTGTTTCTTCTGTCCTCTATGGAGGAAAAAACCCTAAAACTTACCATACTGTATGAGCTTTGTATCTAACAGTTGTGCTGTTCTGCTTTGTCCTAGGTTGGGTAACTTCCTCTTGTCAAAGAAACCCTAACAGACCCATTTAAATATGATACACAATATCCCATCCATGATTAAAAAAAAAAAAAAATCTTTCACCATGTGAGGGTATTACTGGAACATAAGCCCATTAAAGAATGGCATAGGATTAATATGGTAACTTATTCTGGAAAGTCCTTGTTTCCAGGTCTCTTGAGAGTTTTAAGCACCAGTTGATTAGAGCTGTGGTCTCCATAAAGCTTGCTAGGAGAATGGCTCTTTCAAGAAAACATTGACTTCTGGTTTATTAATAACTGGGCAGTAATGGCACACATTAAGTACTGCTCCTGACTTGGGATTTTGCTGTATGATACATAGCGTGAATGTAGAGTATTTCTTGTCATCAGGGACTGAGCAGTGCTGGATTGTCCTGCTCTCAGGATGCTCAAGTAACTATTGGTAACTTTATTTACTTACACAGTCTGTTTTTATGTAGATGTGGGTGCTGAGTGCATTAGTAATTCCATACCCTTCATGAAAGCAATGTGGCTGCAGTTTCGGCAGGACAGACCCAGTTGCTTTTTTGATAGTTTTGATTATGTCTCATGATCAAAAAGCTGACTTGGCTTGAGTAAGGTAGCCCTCTCCAAGGATCTTCCAAGTCTCTTTGAAGGAAGTGGTCTGTGAATATAATCTTCCAAGCAGCAGACGATTTTAATTAGACTTTGTAATTGGATTCTTCTATTCTGGAAAAATAAAAAGCTGTGATTATTTACCTTTTTTCCCCTGTGATGAGTTATACTTGGGGACACGGTGGGAACCAGAGTCCAGTGAAGAAAGAGAAGGAGCCTTACGGGTGAGCTTGTGGTAACCTGCAGTGCTAAGAGGCTCCTGATGGTTAAGCTCAGCTATTCCCAGCCTGCAGCAGTGCAGCAGCAGTGTGGGCAGCAGCTCAAACTGCATCTTTCCTAGATGCTGCAGTAAATAAGTTCATTTTGTAATGCAATACTAAGTATAAATTGGTTTTAAATAGTGTTTGATTCAACTTCAATGTGTTAAGGTTATTAATCACAAAACAGCACTGTGAAATTTGTAGTTGCATTCATTCCTGCACTATTCTTTAGTGTAAGTTGTGTCCAGCCCTGTTACAAATGTTGAAGGAGTATTGCCAAAATACACAGAGCAAGAGATGAGACAGAAATAGACCTGGACTGAACTGGAGTTCAGTCTGGAGAAAGAATTTAAAGAGCATTGTGCACTGAATTTTACTCAGTTCAGATTGTTGTTAACAAGGAGAAATAAACAAAACCAGAAAGTAATCTGATGACCTTTTCAGGTGTTCGGTGTGAGTTAAGAGTGTGGGCCAGCTTCAGTAACTGCCTGCTGCTCCCATGCTGTACAGTAAGGAAGCCATGGCTGTAGTCCTTATCAGCTGTTTAGTCTTTACTCTAGACTAAGGAAGTGAATTAGTCAAAGCTTGTATGATGTATAGCATCAACATATGCTGATTTTTTTTTTTTTTTTTTTTTCCTTTCCTTTCTCATGTCTGCTGGTGCTTTGTCTTCTTAGAAAAGGAGCATTGTGAACTTCTGTGCTCTTGGCAGTACTGGAGTGACAAGCATAAAACCAAAACCCACTGGGTGCAGAAGAGATGAGTAAGAGCATGGGCAGCAGTTCTGTATGTACTCATTTTACCAGGATGGCTCAAGGCTTGAATGTAGGGGACCACCTGGTTATAAGACTTGTGTAATCTCCATGACTCTTCCAGTCCTTTGGTCTCCCTTAGGGACTCTCAGCTGAGTTGCCAGCTGTGGCTGTTTTTTTTTTTGATTTGCGTAGTCATCCATTGAGAGCTTGCTAGACTAGCCAAAGTCATTTCAGAAATGATGGCTGCTGGCCCCCTGCTGAGAACAGACCTCCAGGGCTGGTCAGAGAACCAAAGGGAGGGAGGAAGAAGGTGGGTCTCTTGCGGATGCCAGGATTTCAGGATGTTTGCTTGTCCCCAGGAAGAGGAAAAAAAACCCCAGAAAACAAAAACCACCAAACTTGTTTTGTGTCAATCTTATTAAATTTGGGACATTTAATGGCCACTGGCATTACTTTACATTTTAACCACATGGAGTCAAGTTTTCTTGTCTCTTTGCCTCTTATTTGTGCACCAGCAATAAACAAAATCTTCTGATGTAACAGTGGAACCAGAGTGGATGTACAAGTGAATTATTTTTTCAGGACAAAAATCAACCTGCTTTTTTCTTATTTCCAGCCCGAGGCAGTAGACTTTCTATCAGTGGTTCCATGGCATATGTGATGTAGTGCCACCCATGCTAGGGGCTTCAGAAGCTCTGAGTCTGTTTTGTGCATCACCCATTTAAGAGAGAATTTGTAGCAAATCTAGGTTTATTCTAGTGGTCTCTGGGTAGAAGAGGTTACTCTGCATGTCCTGTGGCTTATGACTGTAGCTCTTAGAAGAGTTAACAGTGTGCTCGTTGTTACTGTGCTGGACAAATCAGCACATTTTTATTATTATTGCATTTGGTGAATAACTTTTAGACAATTGCACTTGAGGTCCACAAGCTAAACTTAGTGCTGGTTGCAGTAGACAAAAGATGATAATATTAGATTTTATCCACTGTGGGTCTCCAAGCTAGCTTTTCTTTTCCAAAAAATGTAAATTTATGTAATGCCCTCTTTTTACCACTGTTATTTTCCTTTTTTAAAAAAAGACAGAGGCTCATAAATATTATAACAATGGGAATTAACAATACAAACATGCCACTTATTAAGGCACATTTTTAGTAAAACTTCTGTTAAATCTTTGATCTCTGAGTTGCATCCAGGCTTCAGCTGCTGCCGTGGGGTGACTGGTGAAGAATTTGATGTACAGGGGTGATGGCCATTGCCACCTGTGAGGACAGAGCTTCAGTAGGTTAGGCACTGAGCAGTGCTTTGCAGTTTGCATAGACTGTCTATCTGTTTATTTGAATAGCCAACTAAAGGAAGGCTGTTTGCAGTCTGACTCCTTCCAGTCAGTTGTTGTGTTAAGCTAAAGTTTGCATATTAAAGTTAGTAGTCATAAGTCATGTGGCTGAAAAGCTATTTAAAACAAAGAAAAAAAGTGACTGCATTAAGGAAATGTGAACTTGCTGGGTTAGTTTGGCTCTTTTTCTGTCTGGTTAAGAATCTGGTAAAAGTTGTTTACTGCAGTTCTTAAGCTCTTTAAAAAAATTAATTATACCCAGGTTAGAGTCTGAAAGCTAAAAGTCACAAGGGGATATCATTTGGGAAGAAACTTTAAATAGCTTATTACATCTTCTAGTGCTAAGCACCTTGGCTTACTCCACTGCTTCCTGAGTGTGGTGGGAGGGTCTTCCTAGTGGAGTGTGTGTTGGCCTTGGGGGACTCATTGTGATTGTAGGCAGCATCTCCAGTGATACTTGCACTTCTGGAAAAATTCACACAGCTCCCATCACCTTTAATACAAGCTGAGGGTGTCCTTCAGAGCATAAAGCAGAAGGCTTAAAGTTTGTTGTTTTTTTTTTTTTTTGTAGGTGGTGGCAAGTAATACTTACCTAGCTTATATTTTCAGACTCAGCTAATTGGGTTTAGTAGTCTACTACAGAAATTTGCAATCAGTTAAAAGTGGAGCAGCATTTTAATTGCATTAATGGTTAATCATGAAAACCTTCTGTTTCTATGTATGTTTGTCAGCTGTTTGAGGAATAAAAACATTCACTATAACTTGGGATGACAAAAGTATTTTCACTTGGTTGGTTGTTGGAAGGGACAAGGGAGAACTGTGACATAGTTCTAATGGCAGCTCATGAATGATATGTAGTGGGATGAAGCCCAGATGTGTAGGACGCTATTTGCTGTTGGGAAATGAAAGGTTTCTGCTTATGTGCCCTTAGCACAGAAATCTGTCTGGAGGCTGGTTAAGAGTAACTCTGTCATTATTCTTATTTTCCTAATCCTTGGCAGGTAGCTATTCCTAAAGGTCTTCAGGAAGAATTCTAGGCAGAGCTTTACAATTAATTGGATACAAAAAAGGAAGCTTGAGAAGAGAGCATTAAATCAGATAAAGCTCAATGCTCAGCACTGTTAGTAAACAGTTCTTATGGAATAATTGTATACCAGGTTTTTTTGGCAGCAATCCTGGCTTAGGCATTTTAGCTGTCCCAGCTGATCATTCCCAATCTTTTATCATCTCTTCACTTGCAGTGGTAGAAGTACTTGAGAGCGTGTGCAGGAAACAGGGCTAGAAGACAGATCTGATAAGAAAAACTATTTTTATATATATAAGTAAAATATGGGCAGGCAGGGGTGTGTATATATAGATGAAACCTACATTAGTCTTCTGATCTCAAAAATTGTCAAAATTGCCATAGCTAGGAAGTAGCACTCCGATGGAAATGCAAGATGGGAGCTGCTTAAACTGGCACTACTCATGAAGTGAATGTATGTAACCATACCCAGTGTGCGATTTTCTTAAAATTTCTTCTTCACCATCAAGAAGTAAGTCTTGACATAGGTTAGAAATGTATGCTAGGTTGCATCCACTGGGTTACCTAATTCCCATTTGAATTACAGAAAAATCTTTCCTTCCCCTACCACACCCTCAGCTTTTTGCCATATGTGTATTTTCAATGATCCCAGTAAATCAGAATCTGCCAAAATTGTGTGAGAAGACATTTATTTGACAGCTTGAAGATACAAATAACTCATTTGCATAGTCTAACCTATGCATTCTTCTACTATTTCACTTGAATCATGATACTTACAGTGGATAGTGAAAATTTTCTGATGCCTAGTGCTAAACTTGTGAATCCACTCTATAAATCAAAAAGAAACGTGGAAGATAATTGCCACTCAGGTATTCTTTGTGTTATACAGTGGGGAAGCTATATATTCCCTGCGCTGTAGACTACATAATGAAGAAATAACTAAATATGCTTTGATCTGTTCAGTTCCAGGCCAGAGGGCTACACTTTCACTCCATTGCAAAGACGTGGCACTGGTAAAAATCTACACAACTCTGACATTATACCAATAAAGTAGTAGAGTTGGGATGACACATAATTTTGTGTGGTGAAACAAGAATTTTGTAAAAAGCTGTTGTAATGACCTTTTCTATTAAAATATCTTTTTTTGTTGTTACTGTTAAGTGTGGGGGTTTTTAAATTTGTAGTGTATTGGTTCTCATGTTTGTCTTTGGAAGTATCCAAAGGTGTGGGAGCTTTTTGGGGGGATATTTTGTTTTTAATGTTGGTTATAGTTTTGCATCAGGGAAACATCCTTGTTCTGAATTAGGACTTGTACTTAGTGACAAGAGAGTTTAGCTGCTCCCTAGCAAGGCACACTGTCTTGTTGTGTCTGTGTTGGGTTTTTCACCTTTTGCACAATCACCTCTAGAGGTCTGGACAGCTTTGGACTAATGAGCAATAGGGAGGCAGACCTCCACAGCAATCTAGTCCCAAATACTCCAATATTGGTGCCTAAAAATGGGTTCATATTTTGGCATCAGAACAGACATGCTCTGTTAAAGTATCTCATGTGTCAGTCCTTGCCTAAAGAACTAAGGAAGTTTAAAAAAACAAATATTTTTTTTCTTCTTCACCTGGTATTTTTGCAGGACCTGGTTTCTGAGTAAATATTCTGTAGTTCGAATGATACATTTTTAACTATGCTCGATTTGAGGAATGTCTGACTTGTGTGCTTGACTTCTGACTGCAGTTAGTGAGAGTTCAGGCAATTTGGGATGTGGCTAAATGTGCAGTTAGACCTGTAAGTTGACTGGCTATATGCATACCATTAAAGATGAGCAAAAGAACAAAGTTGTGCCTTCACTGCTTTTCTTGGACTGCAGAAACTATTCTGAGTACTGACACACTGATATTTCTCTTTTTGCAATGTCTACTATTTTCTGTTGACTGTATGCTTTTTTGATGTCTTACCTTAATTTAATGCCACAAAGCTTTTCAGCATTGTTTAGATGAACACTCTTACACAAGATTAACTTATACATTGTGGTACTGTAAAACTGTTAAACCCTTTAAGTTCCTCAGAAACTCTGCCTGAACTGATGGTTCATGGTTAGTATCTTCAAAGTGCTAAGAACAATTCTTCATCACACTCTTTAGAAGTACTGTAGTTTAGCGTTGCACAGGCCTTTGTCTCAACTGCGCTGAGTCTCAGACCTGCTTCTGTGCATTCATTCTACAGAGCTGTGTCCACGTCGATGACTGCAACTTGATTTAGACTTTACAGTTTTGAGGTTCTTACTCTATGGGTAAACTAACCTTCTACAGGAACTTCCTGTGATGCTTTGAGAGAACTTGCCATTCTTTCTCAAAATCGTTTTTGGAAATGGTTCTGAGCTGGCAAGTAAAGTGCTTCTGCTAATGTCTTTTCACTTTTATCTATTCTGAATGCTTTGAAGGCCTGTGTTTACCTACACTGATGAAAGAGCCTTGCAGTTTGAGGTAGCACTATGAGGATAAAAGAAAATGTACTTGAAGGTTATTACAGTGTTTTTGCAAACAGATCACATAAGCTGGTGGCACAACAGCATGTGAAAGACAGTAGATACTGTTTTTTTGGTACAAGTTGGTGAGTGCTCAGATGGTGAGAATCAGTCATGTCACTATTTCGTCCTAGAACGATGGGTTAGTAAGTGACATGAGATACTGAATAACCTTTATACAAGTGAGAGGAGATCAGATCATGCAGATGGGGGAAGTGATGCCAGCCCAGAGCTGCATGGTTATTGCCATTCCAGGCGCCTTCTATATCAGTAATTGATTTGATTAGTGTTGGCAAATGGGCTGTAGCTGTAGGCTTACATGAAATACTAACATCACTGCTTGCAACTGGAAGTATTCCCAATGTCCCTCAAATGAAAACTCTGGGAGTGCTGATGTCCTTCATGTTGCCACTGTTTGTCCCTGAGAGGAGAACATTATTACTGAAGATGTGAGTGATCCTATTCACTCCTTTCTGGGGCCTTGCTTGACCTCTGGGGAGGTTGGTGAACTCTGACCCTGGTTGCAGAATTGTTTGGGAAGATCTGCCCTCTGTATGGCTCCTGCGAAGTTCTTAGTTCTGTCCTGACAACAGATAACTCTACTTGATGCTGACTAGGCCATACTACCTCTCTAGCTTCTAATCTAGATGCCGTTCAAAGATCTGCTCTTTACCGAGCTCACACCAGAGGGCAGCCAGAGCTTCGGTGTGATTCTGTGGCACACTGGCCAGGGCTGGGGCTTGGCATCCACGGGCGCTGCTGGAGTGAGCCCTTGCTGCCTGCGGAGAAACAAGGCAAAATTCTCATTTGATCTCAACTGCATGTGCTGTTTTAGCTTAGCTGGAGTAATATTGCTTTTCAGATCTTTATTTTATATGGAAAGAAAGCCTTTCCAAAGGATTTAATGTTCTAGAATTGATAAATGTAATCCATCAACTGACAGGGAATAGAGCTAGTGGTTTTACTATATGTTTAAAACCCATTCTATTATTTCCTTTAGAACAATGGTTGGCAGGGGATAGATTTGAAGCAAACCAATTTGCAGATAGCTTTATTACAGGCATTTGCTTTAAAGAATTCCCAAAGGAGGATGATACCAGGTAGAGTGGTAGGAGTGGGAGCATGGCAGGATGAAATATATGGATGAATAGTGAGTCCTTATAATGGCTCTTTTGATGATAGTGTAGCATTTTAGTAAATAAACTTCACAGATAAATGACTCAAAGCCATACACCCCCCCCCACCCCCCCCTTAAGACTGTTTAATATTCTAGGAAAGGTTTTGTGTAATCTCTTGGGTGACTTTCAAACAAAGTAAAACCTACACTTAGCAAAAGGTACTCATAAATAGAGGCCCCCAAGCAAACGTGTGTGATATAGTAGACGTTAGTGATGGCTGTTGTTGAAACTCCAATGAAATAAAACTTTGGACAATTTAAAAAAGAAAAATGTCTAGATTATATGGAAGATAAGTACATCTTAACTTTAATGGAGCTTGGGAAGTACTATATGGTCTGCTGAGGCAGCAGTTCCATGTAAGCTACAGTTGTATTAAATTGGCACCACTCCAGTTCCATGCTTTTCTTTTGCCCTGACAGCATAATTGTATGCCATTTTGTATGATAGTACTCAGCTGATCTCTTTGAATTGTTTAGGGCACTAAACTAGCAGAAATCTATGCACTTTTTTATTTTTCTATTTATTTATTTTTGGCTTGGGACCCTGACTCAGCTGGCTGAGCTA
This sequence comes from Athene noctua, assembly GCF_965140245.1. Taxonomy (NCBI): domain Eukaryota; kingdom Metazoa; phylum Chordata; class Aves; order Strigiformes; family Strigidae; genus Athene; species Athene noctua. Next base: position 34,928,013 of record NC_134041.1, read on the forward strand.
AATGAATGCCATTACTGGCACAAGGACAGGGCAGGAATGCCTGCCCAGGACTGGGAAAGAATGAAGTGCATGAGTGCCAAGATAGCTTAAGGTGAACTATCAGGAAATCACAGCTATAGGAAAACAGCTGGTTAGAATCACATTTGATACCAATTAGGAAAGCAATTGTTGAAGGGGCAGAGAGAAGCCTGTGGTACAGCTAGTGTGGTTGGGAAGTGTTCAAATATGTGCTGCCATTGCTCACACACCCCAGTCCACAGCCCAGTTGACTTCAATTTGATGTCCTGCTGTTTCTCAGTATACAAAGACATGGCAAAACCCACGAATAAAGTTGATTCTGTTTCAGTTCTTTCTGGTAACTGCTGCTAGATACTCTGAGGTTGAGCGTGCTCACATCGGGCTTTTCCAGCTAGAGTGTATATATTATGTCAGGCAAGAGACTTTTTTTTATCAGTTAGTGAAGCTAGTGTCTGTTCAGAGGCACCTTTCCTTCACACTTACTTACAGCTGTTTCCAGAAAAATACATTATTTTTTGCAGCCATGTTTGTTTTGGGGATGTTTGTTCCCTTCTGTTTACTAAGAGCAGTTAATGATCGGTCAAAATCAAATGTGGGAGAAAGAAACCACAGAATACTCTGTGTGCCTATAAGTGTTTAAGACATGCAGAAGTTGGTAGTACCAGAATGGTGAGTTACTAGATTTAGAATCACAGGTTTCAGTGCTGGGTATATCATTCTCAAATATTCCTTTTTGTTAAATGCTTTTAGCTTTGTTTTTACCATTTTTACTACTTTTATGAATCTGGAAAGTTAGCTCTTCACTTGAAGTTGTCTTTTGATAATTTTGCGTTTTCCTCATGTTCTCCAATTTTTTTTCATCCTAGAAATTGGTCCAGTGACAATAACAACAGATCCCACGAAATTTCAATTCGAACTCAGGGAACTTTATGTTCAGGTGAGTAACTTGTTTGTTGTCTGTGTGGTTCTGGCAAAAGCCCTGTTCACTCCCTCTGATCTTTTCTCTCATGTTGATGTTTCTGTTACAGTGCTTCATCAGGATGTAGCCTGTTTATCTCCATTTTCTCTGCACAAACTGTCATCTTCTTGTCCTCTGGTTGTTTTAATTTATGATTAATTACCTTGTCTTAGTTTACGTAATTGTATGGGGAGTCAGTTCAGCAACATAAGAAAGAATAGTTAGATAATGCTAACATTTATTTTGCATTTTAATTAGTCCTGCCACTTGTTCACAGACACTTTTATGAACTGTTTTACTGTGTTTTTCATTAACTAGGTACGAAAGGACTGTAAGACCCTTTAAGTATTACTTAAATATTGTCTTTGCTGCCATGTGTTACTTAGCACTGACTGATTCAAAGGCATCAGGTAGTCTCAGGTACAAAGAGTATGTGCAAACCCTGTGAGTTGTTTCTGGAGCTGTGCTCAAGAGAGAAGTGGAAGTTTTTGAACTCGCACACCAGTATGTCTCCCTTGGTGATCTTCCTCTGGGTGAGAATGAACCACAAATGAGATCTGGATTGGGTGATGGAAAGAAAGCCAAGTATTGGAATGGAGTTACCCTTACTGAAAGAAAATATGATCCTATTGTCTTGTCTTTTAATCAAGCAAAATGGTTTTGATTGGTTAAGAACCTTGCTGGAGAGTCAATAGTACCAGACACACCAGACACTCCCTTATAAAACTGGCACATGGTGTAATCCCTGTAATAGAAGATTGTTTGGAAGCCAATAGTGCTAGTTTGGGAAGAATAAATAGCTTAAAAGTTGGCAGAAAGATCAAAATTCAGAGAAAACAACAGTAAATTTTCAAGGAGGCAGAAAATGCCAGTTGTTATGCTTTTCTCCATCATAGGGAAACTTAAACTTTAATAATCCTTTTAGTCTTCAGTTTTTGTTTTCCAAATAGATATACTGGAAAATAATTGCAGATATATCTAAAAGGTATATGATGAAGCTTTTAGGAATTTAAAACTCTTAATTTACAAGTTGTTTAAAAGTTACTGTCTAATGAATTTAAGATTTCTTTAATCCCGATTGATTGCATATTTCGTAATTACTTTTGAGATGTGCTCATTCAGCTTAAATAAGACTTCCACTGATTTACATTCATTCATTATGTAGGTGAAGGGCCAAAATATAAATTAAAGTGATTAGAACAGGACTGATAGGGCATCTTGTAGCTTATTTTTTTTAAAGAGTTAAGCAGATTTTTTTGTGTATTCTCATATTAAATATAGTTTTCACAACTGACACTTATTTGAATAAGCAATATGCTTAAATCTTGTCTATATAAAAATCTTTTAAAGTGTATTCCCGTAGTTTGAGTGTTATATGATCCTATAATACAGATGCCAATACACTTGCATCAACTGTTATGAAAAGGCCTTATTTGAGTATTTCTCAGTGTAAAAATTACAACTTAAAGTAGTGTTGTGTAAGAGTTGATAACACAAGCAGATAAAATTTAGTATTTGATTTAAAAAGTAAGTGGATGCAAGCGATTTCAGTAAATAGTATATAGATTTTAAATTTAGACCTAAGAAATACCGTATGATCTGAGCTAACAGCCTAAACTTGTATGTCCTGTCCAAACTGAATGGAAAATGAGATTTGAGCTTTACTTACCTATACCTTCCCAGAAAATTTCACAAGGTAATTGTAACCATATTTAATTGCAGTTTGGAGAGAAAGGCAGGAAACATTTAAAGGAAAATTTTCTTTATTTTTTAAATAAAGCTAATACATTTGTTTCATAGTTCTACTTAGATGCCTTTTGAGACTACATCTCTTCTGCATTATGAGAATAATAAAGTTCATGCTTGTTCTCAGAATAACCATTTAGCTCATCAGTGCTTTTCCTATTATATGTAGAAAATAGATACTGCCATGTAGAATATTACATGAGACATTCTAGTAGAGATTATCCTGTTTCAAATAGGTGTCTGTAGAAAGTAGCTGTTATCTTGATGTTGCCTATAAATTAAAGCTTTACGTGGAAGAATCATTCCTGCTCTTGCAAAGTGAATATCATGGTCAGCAAACGAAATAACTGGCCTATGCAGATCTGTCCCATAGGATTGTATAAGCACTGTCAAGATGACATTCTGATGTGTGTCAAAAACATTTCAAGAATGATATCTTGAATTTTAGGCTGTCTGGAGTCTACCACTTGCTTTTCCCACAAAAGTAAGACTATGTTTAGAAAGGACTGACTTATGAAAAGAACAGTGGTGATGTACCTATTCTTTAATGTAGAGGAGTTTATTGATATTCTTGCTTTGAAATTGGTTTAAAGATAGCAATAGATTAAAAGTTATTACTGACATGAAGATTTCATTGGGGGTAGCTGAAACTCTTAAGGGGTGGGGGACTGTGGGAGGCAAGGCTTTTTTCTGGTTATTTTGAATGTTTAACCTCAAAACAATTATTGATGGCATCTTGAGAATTAAAAGTAGATGCAACAATTGCATTTTTTTTTTTCCTTCCCAGTGTGTGGAGATTTGTGTCTAAGTATGTATGAAGGCATGTCAGTTATGGAAATAAAAGATATAACTTTTATATTTAATCTTGAAAGTGCAGAGATCTGTTGCTGTTTACAGGGGCAGGTTTTACAGTTTGTATGCAGCTCTTGGGAAAGTTCTGCTTCAATATGCCAAGTTAAATGTTATGTATGTTAAAATGAACTTTTATTTAAACAGTATCTTCCTCTAATCTTTAGAAGAGAAATGGATCCTTTTATATAAAGTTAAAGTCATACTTGGAACCATTTTGACTGAATGAACATACGGTGTGAAAAACCTCCAGCTGCACAGCTGTCTCCTTAGCAGTACAGGTCACTGGCAGCACTTCACCTGTGCCCCCTCTGCTCAGCTCCCTGCACTGGCTGCCCTGCAGTGTGAGGTCTAGGTCAAGTTCTTGCTGTTCTGGTATTTAAAGGTCCTCCTGGAGCTCAGCACTGCTTGGCTGAGATCATTTCCCATCTGCATTGATGACCATGACCTCACATGACTGCTGCATACTGCCAGAGCAATTAAATTCTCAGACAGTAAGGGAGCGTGTGAGTATAGGAAATGGAGCTGTCACAAGAGCTGGAGCTAAACAAAACATGGTGCTCCCAGAAAAGATAAGAGTGACTGTGACACCAAAAATTTTCAGGGCTAACCACAGCCCTTCCTTTGACTTTATTTTCCCTAAGGAATTGTTGCAGTTGCTGCTTGTGAGTGTGTCTGACAGCACTCTATAGCAACCCTATGATGATTAGGATAAAAAATTTATTAGAAGCTGAGACAGTATGTCTTTGAATGTAAAAGTAACTTATTTGGTATGTTATTTTTTCTTACAAAAATGCTTTGTTTTTCTTGATTGTGAACAGGGTGGTGGAGATTGTCCAGAGATGAGCATTGGAGCAATAAAGATTGCTCTAGAGATTTCTCTTCCTGGTTCTTTCATCTATGTATTTACTGATGCACGATCCAAAGATTATAGACTTACCCATGAAGTACTTCAACTCATCCAACAGAAACAATCACAGGTACAGGAGGGGTTTACATTCGGAGCTAGTTTATATATTTAATGCCCTGTTTTCTCAATATTGAAGGGTAAAATTATTCTCTGAGAGTCAGTGAAATATTTTTACAGAAGGGATCATAATACTGCCGTTTTAGGGAACTTCTAAAAATAGTTAACTGATCTGGTTAGAAAAAACTTAAAGGAATATCCCTTTTAATATTGTGAATTAAATAGTACAACTGAACCTTCTACCAGTACATGTATTCTTGATCAGCTTACCACTTATGTGGATGTTTTTATATTGCTTTGAAATAAGTATTCTGTAAAGTACAAGTGCTGATAGATGGATAATATTTCTAAAGTGATTCTTGTCTGTTCCTTTTCCTCTTCATTATTTTTACCATCAGTAGTAAGTTCAGTATGGCTGTCCTTCATGCAAAGTAATATAAACCCATGCCAACTGAAACAATTCTTTTGTTGTCATGCATTATGTCTTAATGCTGTCTTTACAGTGCTTTCCTGAAAGTTGCACCATGTGCCAAGTGATTTTTTTTTTTGTTTGTTTGTTTTGTGGTGGTGTTTTTTTTAATGCAGGTAGTATTTGTGCTGACTGGAGACTGTGATGACAGGGATCACATTGGTTACAAGGTCTATGAAGAAATTGCCTCAACGAGTTCTGGTCAAGTTTTTCACTTAGACAAAAAACAAGTTAATGAGGTAACTTTGCTTGAATTTGGCAATATATAGAGAAAACAAGGCAGGGGCTTATAATTTAAAATTTAAATGGTCTGCTTGTGGGTTATGGAGCATAAGGGGAAATTCTAAATGTTCTACTGTTGGTATGTGGATTCTGCTCTACCTTTCCCTTCCTTCTTTTTCCATCTGCTATATCAGAATGCAGTTCTGCAACTTTTATTTGTTAGGGAAGTGTGAACTGTCATATCTAAACAGAACCTCACCAACTTCTGTCTACCTGTGCCAGAAGGCTTCTAGGAGGGGAGCCTTTAAAATAAGGAGCAGATCTGTATTCTGAGTAGCCCAGTGGCTTTCTACTTTGAGAGTAAAGTCTCATTCAATTTGTTAACAAGAAAAGGATTGCTGATAAGCCTGGACAAAAATGTTTCTTACATTATGGACAGATAAGTGTGAGTTAGCAGGTTTCCGTTGTTCACAAAGTAACTGTGGTAACTTTTAAAATGAGGCTATTATTTCAATACTTTTGACAGCTCTGCTGACCTACTGGTAAATGTGATTGCTGACCCACAGCCTTGAATGACTATTTTATTTGAAAACTCCAGTGAGTCTTAGGCAGAAATGAAATTTCAATAGTGAATGAGAAAATAATTTGGAGAGAGATGAAACCACGTGTTCGTTATCTGGGGAGCTGGAATTGTTTATAAATGTTGTAAACACTTCCCTTTGACTTCCTGTTACAGGCAATAACTAGATGATTTTTTTAAAATAAAAATTTACTTAGGTTTGTTCCTTTTTCTTTCTTGCTTAGAACTTGGACAATGAAAGCTGTTGGAAATAAATTGGTCTTCTACTGTTGCTGCCTAGAAAAATTAGAGTTCTTATTGGGATGCTATAAGTAAGGTATTGGCAGTGATGTGAAGGTGATTAAAAGGAGGAACTTCCCAGAGGATTTATCCTCCAAAAGTTAGATAGGTTAAAAGTAACCAGAAAATAAATTAGCTGTTCTGACCTACATGTGCAGTTCCTGACCTACATTTTGCTATTATTTGCATACAAAGGGTAAAATTTGTCTCTGTGAGTCTCCATGCAATCCCTTTATACAGAAGAGACTGTGGTACTCCTGATGGGAAATGCTTTTTGCCATGACTGAAGTTTTAGGATAGAGTTTTTATTTGATTGTATTGGGTTTGTTTTCTTCTGCCTGTAGGAGGTAGAAGTGAGCAGAAAAAGCCTCTTGTAGGTTCTGAGCAACACCATGTTCTTAAGTGGAGCTGGCATGCACTGTTTTGTCAGCTGCCTGCCTCTGCTTTCTGAACTTGTTGGCATGTTCCTTCTTTATAAGAAAGCCAGCTTCTGCTTGGATTGTTAGTCTTTCTTTGAGTTTTGAGTAAGTCTTGAAGCAGGGGGTTTCAGTAGCTACTTTTGCCTCCTTCCTGCTTCATCTCATTTTCTTTGAGCAAAAAATGGGGTCTTCATCTGTGGGCTAGGCAGCCCATGGCCTGCACAAGAGCAAGAGATTTAGATCAACAAGTGATGATATCAGTAGGTTCTATTCTTGCAGGTTTTTTTTGAGGGGGAGGGAAGAGTATGGTGCTCTATGTAACTGTGCCTCCTTTCAGTGGCCACAGGCTGTAAGTCATTGCCTAGGTAAAAAAAACCACCTCTAAACCACTTTCAGAAGTCTTCCATTATAATTGCTGAACAATTTGCATTAAAACCAAAAGACTGAAATAATTTTAGTGCAAATGAACAGGAGATGTAGTAATCTGCATTAGCTGTTTTACCGTATATACTTCAGGCAAGATTCAACAGAAATAAAACCTGCCCTCCTTTTTGAGTAGTCAATGGTGTGTGAAGAACAAAGTTTATAAATACTAAAACATATTCACTGTTTTGGGCCTAAGATAGCTAATGCTGAATTGTAGATTAGGAAAGAGCTATAAAGTCACTGACACTGAATACCCTGCCAAACCAATGTCTTGTTTTGTTAAAACACTTTTGATTGTTCTACCCCCAAAAAACCCAAACAAAGCTATTTTTAGTGTATAAAGTTTCAAACCATTACTCTTATGCTTGTTCTTTGTGTATTAAGTGCAGAATGAAGCAATATTATAAGATAGCTACAAGGAAACAAAACAAAACAATACTTGATACTTACCCAGTGCTTGTGTTATCAAGAAGACTAGGAAAACCTAGTGCCTTTTTTCACTTCTGAAAAAGATGTTATGATCTCAAATACTACATTAGCTTCATCAATCAACAATAAATTTGACTAAGTTGTAGTGGGTTCAGTCCAGCAAAGTGTGAAATGTGTAAGTAACTCCACTTACTTGTTGAACGAAGCTCTTCTAACAGTATGAGAGGAAGGCTGTATTTTGACAAACTTGTCATGGTTTCTATGCATTAGATTAACAAGCATAATCTTAAAGTCCAAAGCATAAGTTTTAGTTTTATTATCTAAAACTCTTCTAGATTTTTTGATTATTTTTTTTTTTCCCCTTTATTTGGGGTATCAGCTCTACCATCATCTCCAGAGGTAACTCTGTACTCAAAAAACATGACAGGTTTCTAATAGTGAGAGGTCAAATACATTTTCATCATATTCGGTGAGATTTGATTAATTACCTGATTCCAGGTCTATAAGGGATGAAAAGTATTTTGTGATCAGGGTCCTTAAAAGGGAAAGGCTTATTGTTCAAATCTTGATTTTTTTGAAGTTCTACTTCCATTAACAACTTGTGAATACTACTGTACTTAACTACAAATTGAAGTCTTCATCTTCAGTTTGAAATTTTTCAAACTACTCTGTAGTTTTGAGATTTTTTTTTTTTTAATCCTGTTGTATCAATTCGAAAATGAATGTCCTTCTGTCCAAAGGAATGGTAGCATTCTCATTTTGTCTCTAGTGTCTCGGAAAGGTTATTGTGCTTGTTTTGTCGAAGGATTTCACTCCTAATCTTGAAAGGTGTTTCTCTAGGGTGAGATTTCTTTGGCTGCAGTGAGGTTACATGCTGCTTCTGTAGGCTCAGGGCTTAATTTGCAGTAATTGCTCAAAATTAAAATGCATTGAGAATACTCCTCAAACGTGGGGTAAACTCTCCTGTTATGAACAGGTTCTATGTTTTCATAAATGTATCCAATTTTATTTGTGCCTTTCCAGAAGGTACTAATTGTGACTTGAACTGAGGTTATATTACACCACACTTACTTAGTCCCCTCATAATGGAGTACTGCAAGGAAAATCCTGTAAATGATTCTGATGCCCAAAAGTTTGTACTGATGCCAGAACTGGTGGTAAGATGAACAGTGATGATCATCAGAGTATGAATATGGTACATCTTAAAAATAGTGGAGATTAGTTAGTCATTGGTTGTTTAGATCACATCTCCAGGTTATTTTGATTCTTTGTAGTAAAAATGAGTCATTACTGTGTCAGAATTGGACTGATTGGTATGACTAAAGCAGGGAGTTCACAAGACCTGAGCTAGTGAATAGTAGTTTTCAATTTCTTTTATTATCGAAACACTTGTTTTTTTTTTTTTCTCTTATTCTAACATTCCTGTAAGAAGGGAAAACTTTCCCTAGGCTGCTTAAAAATACAGCTTTCTTACTGGTTTTTAGAATAAGTAGGATGTTCCATATACACAACATTGATGGGAGGAGAACTGAGAGTGACATGGCATTAACTTTGGTGGAAAAAGGGAGTGGTGTTCAGTGACTTGAAAGGTGGATGAGACTAGATGGGGGAAAAAAAAAGGTTGAATTTTGGGTGAGAAGCCTTCCTAACTTTGAAGAGCTTGAGTTTCAACACAGAGGAACGTTTCAGTCGTGTGTTTTTATATGTGTAATAATTGTTATATGTATAATTATTTTCATAGTATAATCTTCACATGTACTGTCTCAGTCATAATTTTAGATGTCCATTTAACAGCATTATTAAGATATTTTTCTCTTTGGGTGGAAGTATGAACCTACATTTACTTAAGGGATGAAAGAGTTAACTTCAAATCCTATTGCTTTGACTGTTTGAGAAATAGTCTCGAGACCCAGAATAAACAAATGGGAATAGAGACCATGCTCTACAGATATTCCAGGTTTCAATATGCATTCCAAGAAATGACCTGCCAGCAGGGCAGGCTGCAAGAGCAAATTCTCTGGAGAAGTGTTATAAATTATTTCTGTATTTGCCCTTCCCCCTCTTATAATATTCATCAAGTCACATTTTGGCAGAACAACAAAAGCTGCTGTTGTTTTGGGGGCTTTTTGTAAGTGTCCCAAAGGAAAAAAGTAATCTACTTCCAAACCAGTGTTACAGCAGTATTGCAAACCTCTTTGGAATGACAGAGTTGGGAAATGGATCTCCAGAATTGCCTATTGAACTTTGGGGAAAAATTTAACTATACAAGCAAGTTACTGCCAGACTTAAGACAGCTGGGTCATTCTGTTGCCTTCCATCTTCATTTTTGAACTTGAAAAACTCTCAAAAACGACGGTCGGATTCCACTCTGAATTTAAGACCCTTACTCTTTCTCAATAAGTTTTACTTCTGATACATGATTGGATTGAAAACAAAAGTGTTCTTGCTTTCTTTTTTCTGAAATGGCAGTTGCACAACATAATTATTCCCTGGCATGATGCATTTTATTTTTAAGGGCAATTTCTGCTATAAGAGAACTCCTGAGTAACCTCGGAGGCATCAGCCAGAGTGCGTACATTAATAAACTGGAATTTTAGCTGAGGTTTACAGAGTTGCTGTAGTATCTATGTCATTGCTGTATCTATTCACATAACACTGAGATAGAAATGTAGTGTTGTTCAAGGAGTGTGAATAGATTAAGGTGATGTGGCTAATGTAACAATTTGGCAGTTATACAAAGTAATTGCACAACTGAAAATACAAGAATGAGGACAGAACCCTTGTCAGTTTAGTCAATGTACAGTTATAGGAACCAAAGGTTCTAAACCTCATACTTTATATAACTAGATCAATACTTATTAAATAAGGAATACATTTCCATATGCCTAAGGTCAGGCATACTTGGCATAATGTGTGCTTGAGAGCCTGTGCCTAATATTTAGTGTTGATTGAACTTCCCTGAAGATCTTGAGCCAGCCCCACTTTACTTTGTAGTCATGGTAGGGTAAAATATAAAATGTGTTTGCTTGCTCTTCAGAAATATTACCCGGTTTTATAGACCTACTTACTTTTGCTTCATAGATTTTAAAAGTGAAAGAAGATGCAAACTCTTAAGATTCCCCCCCCGCCCCAATGTAAGAAATGATGGGAACTACAGAAGTAGGAGGCACTTCTTTAGAATCTTAGCAGTGATTTGTATTCATGCCCTCATCTGACTAGCTACCTGTTGGAATGAAAGAAGAAAGACCAAACTTTCATTAAAGGTATATGGGGTGGAAGAGTTCAGTCTCTAACCACTAGCTCTTTAGGAAAAATCCATGCTGACTGGTCTGTCACCTTTTGCTTCATGTGCCCAGAAAGATAACAAATAATTGTGTGTCATTAATACTAAAAGATAATCAGAACCAGAAGAACCTTATGGTGTGCTTCAAGAGCGGATAAACATTCTAATTCCATCAGATACACAGGTGGAAACCTAGTGTCCTTGAAATTTGTTACACATCTGAGATAAAACTATGGCAATCCTTGTCTTTTACATCTATTCCATTATCTAAATTATCAAAGTATAGCAAATGAGTAAAAGTGTTTAGAAAGCTCTTGCATAGTGGAAAACTGTTTTCATTAAGAACAAAAAACCAACTTGGTGAAGATTTAAAGGTTTCAGCTTAGTCTTTGTTCTGGATTTAGATTGGATCTTGGTAAATGGTAAAATGTTTTTACATCCCCAGAATTTGTTTTCATTGCCTGCAAATTATCTAGTTCCAGTAGGGACCACAAAACTTAGTGTGTACTCAGCCATCCAGTTGAAAATTCCCTTAATTCGAACTCAGCTGGTTTAAATTGATCTAAAAATCCGAGACTGAGTTGTTTTTTTTTCCGTTGAAGCTGACATTTTAAAACCTTCTGAAAGCAAAGGGATGTTTATATGCTAACTCAAACCTTAAACTAGTCTAGTGGATTTGGATAGTTTTCGAATGAACATTCTTATTTGTCAGATAAGAGTCAAAGATGGGAGCAGAGGGAGGAGGGTGGAGATAGGGGAAAATCTTTCCTTTTCTTGGAAAGAGAACATAGCTAATTCTCTATGTTGAGATTTTTTTAAGGAGTCTAGTGATAACAATTTTGGCGGTCTTCAGTATGTGAATGCCTTTTTGTGTACTAGTAGCTGTATGTTCAAAGTGTTATGTCTCAGATATGTCATCTCTCTGACTTTCTTAAGAAGTAGTTTTATTGACAGACTTTCCCAGCTACACTGGGAAATGCCGTAAGGAATCACATTCAACATGTAATGCTGGAAATCAATCAAATCACATCCCTGATTTACAACTTCTGAAATGTCATTTGTGAATTCATACAGACTTATTTCTGGTTTTATGCAGACGTCTGGATCACGTAGTGGTAGTTCAAGCTGCACTTTGACAAAGTGGTATAGAAGCTAACCTCTTGGACCTGTGTTTTCCATTAGTAATGGATTTGGTGAGACAGCTAAATATGTGCCCTTCAGGTTAGATTTTTGACCCAATTTGATTGTGTTCCAATTAACTATTTACTGGCTTTTATCAGGGATGCTTAACTCCCTTTTCTGCCAAGATGTATCCCCACCATGATGACAACCAGCCTGGTGACATGCAGTGAACTCTGTGCTAGATTGTCTCAACAAAGAAACCAAAAAACTTAGTTTGTTTCCTTCTACGCCCAAAAGTGGTGGTTGCCTCATCTCTGCAGAACATGCCCAAGAGGTGCTGACAGTCTGATTTGAAGAAAGGTGGCCCAGCAGAGGTCGAACCAGTCTTTTTATGCCATATGTTTTTTTCTGTCCAAAGACCAGCAATTTCCCTTAAAGTGAGAGTAGCATCACAGTTGCAAGTACACTGTTTCAGCAACAGACCTGTGAGGAGTTGAGGTGTGAGGCAGGCTCCTTTCTTACAGCTATTTGAATTGGTGTTGATATTTTTGTGGCAGGGTTGTTTGAATTGACTTTATGGTTAACAGAAACTACTTTTTTTTTTGTCATTGACAGGCTAAAAGAGAAAAAGAAGATTGGATTTACTTCAATTTCTCTACTGAAAATTCCTTTTCTAATTTGAAAGTGTTCTTTATTCTTCTCTTGAAGCACACTAGGCTGCTGTACATCATTAACTATTGCTTGTGTTTCCAGTGATAGGCTACAAGGCCTCATATAATTACCTTAGAAATAAAGTAAGCTTTTGGAACAATTTCCACGGCTCAGCCTGTCTGCCAAAAAGGATATCTGGGGCTCACAAAAGTATTTCTTTTGATTAGATTTTTGTTTTGAAATAAATGGTTGCATGCTGATAAACTTTCCACTGGAGAGCCTTCCTGCTTGCCTCCCCCAAGTTTGTTGCAGTAACATGTTCCAGCGGTGGCTTGAAGTGAACTATGCTGTGTGAAAGTCAGATTTTTTTGTAAAGGAAAGTAATATGTAGTAAACTGAGATGCAGTTAGGAAAAAAGCCCCACAACAAACACAAGTTTTAAAGCTGGAAGGACCTGTCAAATTCTTTTGCTGAATTTGTGTGCTATGGAGTATTGGTGACTGTGGTTTAAGACATTTTGCTCCACTTTGGGTTGTTTTCAATCCAGATCCTTTTAATTATGATTCTAATGATTGGCTTGCAGCCTGACCCCAGAAACAAAATAAGTAGGGGCAGTGAACCTTAAGAAGGAGAATGAGCAATTGCAAGGAGGGAAGAATTATTTATGCTGGTTTCACGCAGAAACAATTCCTTCATGTGCCTGTACATATGAACTACAACATATAAAACCTGAGCACCCCAAGGAAGTAAGCAATGGCAAGATGATAATTTGGCTCCAGGTACATTTTATAATCAGCATGCCTGATGTTAGGCATTGTTTTATAACTACTGGTAAGAGCTGCTGGAATAGTATTGCCAGTACTCTGATTTTAAGATGCATTTTTCTTGTTGTAGTTGCTGTCAAAGGTCAGCAAAGTGCTTTGGGATCACTGAGATCATGTATGCTCTCAATTAGTAATTTTATCATTAGAATTCTAACAAACTCCGTTGTCATTCAGTGCACGAGCAGCTTAGAGTAATGCTGAACCAGTACCTTGTGTTGGTTTTATAATGCGGAGAGATGGTTTGTAAGCTTTAGTAGTTCCGAGAGATTGACCTGGATAGAATTGCGTGTTCTTCCCATCTGTATTTTCTATTCCAGGTTATTTTTACTGTGAAATAATGGCTTTAATAGAAAACTGGACAAATGAATCTTCTCTCATGAGGCTAGAGTATGAGAGTGAGCCAAGTTGCTGAAGGCTTGGATCTTCTCTTTCCAACTGTGAGAACTCTTTCCAGTGCACAGAACTGGTCTAGGAGTGCTGGATGGGTGGGCTTCTGTCTCCACCCTGCTGGTTGCTGTGGTTGCTGCTCAGGAAGAGGCATGTCAGGTTGATGGTCATGAGTTGGGAACGAGGTAGTGATGACTAGAAGACCCCAAAAATATTTAAAATGTTACATAATTTCGTTGTTGTTGTGTTTTTTCAAAAAAAAAGTAATTTGGGAATAAAAGACTTTTTCTCCCATTCATAACTATATTATGTCATTCTACCAAACTTTCAGCTATGTAATGTTAACCCTTCTGAGCTTATGAAAGAATTTTGTGTATAAATACTAATGTGATTCTAATTCTTATATATATTGGCAAAGCTTCTGCAATGATGCCTTACCTTGTAACTTGATTTATTTTGCTTAAGTCTCTTGAAATCAGTTTAAACTAGACAGGAAAATTCCTTCCTACTGAAAATTCACATAAGTTCATTAAGTTTTACTGTTTGTTTAAAAATTTACCTGCGGAGTTGAGATCCTGTAACTAAATGGAAACTTTTCTATATACCTAGTACAAAAAAAGTGTCATCTCAATATATGTAAGTAGAACAGATCTGAAATTTCTTTTGGAGCAGTTCTGGATCCAAATGTATAATTTCTAAAGGCAAAACTTAAAATTAGCTGGATCTTTTTGAAGCCTTGTGATTTTTGTTTCAGACTTATCTAAACAGAGCTGCTAAATAGCTGGTGTCACTAGCTGTTGCAGAAACTGTATTTCTCTCTTGGGTCATGTTACTTCAGGGATTTTGAGTAGTACATTTAATTTTACTGTGATGTCTGTATGCTTCTTTGAAAGTCTGGCTAAGTACCTTGCTTATGCAGACCCTTGTGGAGAGGGCACGTGGCACTGTTACCTGGTCGATGCTGTTTCACTTCACACTGTGTTGGGAGCATTCGTCATGTCTCAGGTGAGGCATTACTAGTAGTGCAGGGAGAAGAATTTGTGAAAATGTGTCCTCACCATTTTGAATGCCTTTTGGAATGATGTCTCCATTTGTTTAAACTTCTTTCACATTTGTACAAAGGTTGCTCGGTGTTCACAGTATAAGAACAAGTACGTTTGCATTTAAAACAGGTTGGAATTTAGTTTCTATCACAAAGTTATCTTGAACAGAAACCTATGGTATAAGCCATTTTTTAAATGGGGGGAAAATACGTAAATTATGCCTAACAAGCCAAGGAAGCGAGGTGCTTTTGGGTTAGTGTGTTGAATTGGGTCCTAGAGCTAAGGACTTACTCTTGGGTCCTCCATTGCTGACGGATGACATGTCCAGGTTATTGTTGGTTTCCAGGTCTTGTATACCAACCAGTTGTACTGGCATAATTGAAAACTCCTTTAAAAGATGTTTCTGAATGCAGCCATGGTTAACTGTGATGTAAAATCATGGTTCAATGTAACTGTGAATCACATTCACAATGTTAGAAAAACCCATATTGCTTCAGTGGGATTAATGTACAGAGACGATGTAGTATATTCCTCTTTCCTCTCCCCAGTGCCACAGGGCTTGTGGTCAGTACACAGGGGTTTCTCTCTGCTGCTCTTTCCTCCTCACACTCTCCTTCACTGTGATCTCTCCCATGGGCTGCAGTCCTGTCAGGAAAAAGCTTATGTGGGGTCCTCCACATGCTGCAGGGAAATACCCTCAGGCTGCAGGGAGATCTCTGCTCCTGCACCTGCAGGACCACCTCCCCTCCTTCTCTCACCTGAGTACTCTAGGAGTGTATTTCACACTTTTTTTTCCCCTCACCCTTCACTGCCTAAGCAGCACTTTGCCCTTTCTTCAGTGCATTTACACAGTGGTGCCACCAGCATGGCTGAAGGGCTCAGCTGTGGCTGTGGCAGGGCTGTTGCAGAACTGACTGGGGCAGCCTCTGATCTCCTCACAGAGGCCACCCTGATGTCAACACCTTGCCACTGAGACCAAGTATGTGGATAAATCAGGTTCTATAAACAAATTTTGTAGTAGTGTCATCTGTCTGTATTATTCTAATTTTATACTTAAGCAAAATATCATCTCATCTTCTGCCTGCCTGCCACAAACTTGAGGTGTAAACCCTATATGATGTGCTCTGGGAAATCTGGCATCACTGGTACTGACCTAATTTCTGTCAGTCTGGGTCATATTACTGGTACTGGGTGATCTGATAGTGCTTAACTCCAGAGTTAATAGCTGAAGGTGTATAGGAGAACCCTTAGACTCTGCCTGGGTTTTGGCTATCTTTGGTTTTTTGTTACTTTCACTTGAAATAGGTGATAATGTAGACCTCTGCTTTCCTCTTTTTTAAAAATATTTTTTTAATTTGATAATTATTGCTTAAAAATGTTTAAGGGCTATAATTCTGTAAGGCACAGATTTGGTATTGGTCACAAGAATTTATCTTCTAAAGCATTGTTCCCCTCTGACCTGTATGCTCTGCCTAACAGCATTTTGTATTAGGTACTCTAGGGGAAAAAAAAAATTGAAAAAGTTCATGGATGGCAATTATTCAGTACATCTGGATGAGGGAGTTTTCCTTCTTTCTTCAGGCAACTAATAGTTAGCTGATGACGAGAAATATGCATAGATTTGTATCCCTAATTCCTTTTTAAAGGTGTATTTGTGGATGTTGTGTATCCAGGTCTCTTTCTGACTCCTCCTCATACGGATCATGGCTTCAGTAATATCTTCTATTAAAATTGCATATTTTTAGGTATTGTTTTAAATATATTTGCCATAATGTGGCAAATAAGCCTATTTACTTCAGAACTGATAACTGCGCTGGTAAGACAACATGGTTTTAGTCTTTGTTTTTCCAGGCTATCTGTTTTGTCTTACTATGTATATTGATTCTTAAATTGCATAGTAGAAGTTGAAGTATACCTTTGCTTTGATGTTGGTGCATTGTTTCCTGTATATTCCTGGCATGCTGTTTTCCTTCTATATTCCTGTACTCTTGGGTGTTCCTGATACAAGTTGAAATTAAGTTTGTGCTGTCTCCAGAGCATCTTTGAAATGGATGCAGTGGGTGATTGTATTAGTCAAGTCCTTTACCCTGCTGTGTTTGTTCAGGGTGATGTGGTAGCTGCATGTCATCAGACAATAGTCATAGGTGCAAGTACTCCTATTATAATAGAAGTTAACACGGAATCTCTACATGAAAGTAGAGGAAGTATTTCAACAGAAAATATTTCAACAGCAGATACTGTTGACAGTATAATAACAACTGTTATTTTCTCTTCTAGGTGTTAAAATGGGTTGAAGAAGCAGTTCAAGCCTCCAAAGTACATCTCTTGTCTACAGACCATTTGACCATGGCTGCAAATACTTGGCAGATCCCTTTTGATCCAAGTCTGAAAGAGGTTACAGTGTCCTTGAGTGGTCCTTCACCAGGAATTGAAATTCATGATCCATTAGGTGAAGTTATTCCTTCTTTTGTGACAGCAATGAAAAGTGAATGAAAAAGACAAATAGTCTCTACTGTCCCTGATAGGGGAGGCTGTATTTGTGATTCATAAATGTCTTTCACATTTTGAAAACCAGTATTAGATTTTCAAGATACTTCAAAATTTTACTTTATTTTAAAAATACAAAATCTTTGGATATACGTACTGCTGATATTGAAATTGTTCTAGCTGTTCCATTTTTTTTTGACTGAGAGGAAACTGGAAATCCTCCCTATTCTGACCACTTCATCTCACCTCTATCTACCTTCTTACTGTTTGTCCTTACATTGAAAATTTCTGGATGTTTTTGTTTTCCATGTATTTATGTAGTTACTGAATCATCATTTAGGGGTTATAGATGGTGGTTGTTTCTGTGGTGAAAGGTAAGCCAAGGTCTGGATTCTTTGAACTGTGAGAGCATACAGAATCAAACCCAGTCCCATGTGCCCATCTCTAGTTGAACAGTGTGTGATGGGGAAGGCAGTGACAGATTTGGTTGCTAATTTGTAATTGAAGATATTTTGAACAAATCTGTTGTTCATGGTTATGTTGATGCCTTAGGAACCTGGAACAACAGCACTCCATAAATATATTCAGATCGTACTTTGTATTCTCTGAATGACTTTTGGCTAAGGATATAGCTTAAGTTTTAGTATCTTGGAAATACTTGGAAATACCCTGCAATATAATCTGGTCTGTCCTCTACTTAGGCATTCTTCTTTATGTAGAGGAAAGAAATTTGCTCAGTGTCTCTCTTCGAACCATGTTAACACACAAACCTGGGTGCAACCATCAGGCTTAGCTGGAGCTTTGACCCCATTTATGTGTTTTCCTTTCTTATAGGTCAGCTCTGTGCATCTAAATCCACATAATTTCAGTGGTGTTAGTTGAGACATGTCCAGTAAGTTCTTAAAAATTGACACTGAGACATGCCATTCCCAACTTCACCTTTCCCTTTAGTGTTCTAAAAGAGCAAGATGGGTTTTAGTGCTGATGGTGCTTCATAGTCAGCCCTGAGGGAGCAAAATGCCTCTATAGAGAACTAGTTCTTGTGTACAACCATCCATATGTTTGCATGTATAGGTATACATATCAAGTGCGGTATGGTGCAGTGGAAACTGGCTCTCTTTTATTGATGTCTAGAATGGCTAACAGCCTAAATTCCCTGTGAGGATCTTGCATGTGTTACCCCACTTAATCACATGCTAATGCCTATCTGCCGGAAGAACCTGGCTTATCAGTATTTTTACTTGTGCAGTTTATCCTGCTTGAAATAAGTCTAGAGGATGGAAGAGTGAGTGGGCTGGCAGGTAGGTCATGCTCTAAAGATCTCCTTCGAGGGAGTTTGCTTCCATGCTGCCTCCTTTCACTGAGAGCAAAGTATTTTCTGTGAAGAAGAGAATTGGTTTTACTTAGAGTTTCTGGGTTTCCCACAGCTCTGTATGGTTGTAGGCTGTATTAAGTTTCCCAAGTGAATGAAAAGAGGGAAAATAAATGAGCATTTTTAATATTCTAGCAAAGAATTACAGGGAATTTTGACTTTTCTAAATGTCATTGACCACTAAGTAGCCAGTAAGTCAAGTATCAAAAATACATCAGTACAGAAGAACAATATTGTATTTACTCTGCGTTCTTTTAAGCACTACTGTGTTTACTGGGGTTTTCTTTACAGGCAAGCAGATAAGTAAAGGATCCGGACTGAATGAATTGCTAAATATCCACAACTCTGCAAAGGTAGTAAATGTCAAAGATCCAGAGCCTGGAACATGGACAATTAAGGTAATGTTACTGCAGAAATCCATGTATTACTTGTCCTATAGCTTACAAGGGGGTTGTATAATGATTTACTGTATTATTTATCATAGATATTCATAGAAGAGATTGTGTTATAATAAATGAACTTTCTGAAATTCTTATTAAGATGACAACATATATTAGACATGATTATCTTAAGTCAAATCCTTAGGTCATCCTTTTCCTTTGGATGGAAAAAGGTTGAAGTGAGCACCAAATTTTTTGGAGTGTAGTGAGCAGATACTCCGTAGTGAGCATGGACACAGAGGGGCTGTGCTGTGGAGATGATGTGCACTTTGCAGGCCAGAGATTTCATTAGCAGGTTCATAATGTTGATAAATACACATTTAATTCAAACTCCTTATCAGCAAATTATTTAAATACTACAGTATGTAAATACATTTGTTCATGTGAGTGCTACAGTTGCAAAATGAACCCTGTCACGTCCCTCTCAGACGAGGGAGACAAGTGACTCAGATTTGCAAATCCCCAATGGAGCGGACAAGTCTCCAAGTCCAAACATTTATTAACTACCCACAATGTACTAATTGAACACACAATAACTGGCTAAGGATATAGCAAGTTGCGGCAAGCAATACAACATGCCTTGCATTTCTTAATGGGAAGGGGAGAAGAGGGAGATGGGGGGAATGGGGAAATACAGATCACTGGTCTGGGTTCCTGCGCTGATCCTGCCAGCAAGGGTTCCAGGAGGCAGCTGTCTTTTTCACTTCCATCCATATTCTTCACTTCACGGCTCTTTCCAGCCGCCCCTCTTTCTTCCCTTCCCCCCCCCCCCCCCCCCTTGATTTATACCCACTTTCCTTGGGTCCGTCCCCTAGGTTGACCCACACACCTACGTATCCCATGTACAGGGAGGGGTAAGGTGTTTCATGGGATGATCTAATTGTCATATTAGCCTTCGTTAGCATAGTGAGGGGTGTTAACTTTAATATGCATTTCGTGAATAATGAAGCAAAGTTCATTCACTAGACAGATGGCCCTTGAAATTTGCCCAGGTGCACCAGAGCAGGGCTGTCCTGTCTCCATAGAGCTCCCCCCTGAAGCTGCATCTTGTGTTATTGGGGTAGCCTTATCAGCTTTGACCTCCACAGAATGCACCCTGTGACTCATAGTTTTGTCTTGTGAGTTGAGGCATTTCTTCAATCAGCCTCAACTTTTGCTTTTTCTTAGTTTCTCCCAGGCCTGGTTTCTTGTCTCTCTCAAACCCTAAAGGATTTGGAAATGCTAAGAAGTTAAGATCAACATGATTATCAGTAGTAACCAAACAAAAGGATCATTAAGACTCTGCTAAAATGGTCATCTTGGAACTGACTGCAGCAACTTTGTGACCCCTTGATCAACCTCCCTAGGCCAAAGGTTGCTGTTCCCTCAGCAGTCTGTAGGAATGCTCCCTAAGTGTTTGGCTGAAGGCTCCTTCTGCTGAGCACGATCAGTGTGCACTGCAACAGATGGAGAGCAATCCTACCTGCTGGTTCTGAGAGTTGTAGCAAGTAGCCAGCTCCCGAGTAAAGATACATTAATGTATTTTGCTCTGAAATGAAAGAACAAAATGCCCTAGTGGTGAAAGAACCACTTAGAACTATGGTTTTACGGGATTTTCTCTGGGTGACAGTGCTAGCTTCAGTGTTTGCCGTTGGTCACATGTTCCTGTGCTGCCACATCATAATTGAGGCACGTGGTGAACAAGGTGTGTAAATGCAATAATCTCCAAGAGCACTTACGACCCATTGCTGCACAAAGAGTTTGGAGCTGTGAATTGAAGCCAGTGTAGCTGAAATCTTCACTGTTTATAGATCGATAAATGTATGTATAAAATTTAAATTAGAAACAGAAAATAGATTGCTTTGATTAGCCTTAACCCCTAATTTAGCAGAGATTCCAGTTAACACAGTGTAGCAGGCCAAAAATTGCTTACCTACAACCATAATAAGGAAAGAGGGTGACCAAGAGCACTCTTAGAATAATCCAGTAAACTGGAAGATGAATCTTGTGATTTGGCTAGACTTAGGTAGTCTAATGTATGTATTAATAATTTTGGTTTATAAAGTATCCTTTATGTCACTTTAATCAACTGTTCAAAATCTAATTGTACCAAATGTGAATGAAATGTTTGCCCTATGGATAACACAGTATTTACATGAACTTAAGAACTAGCACCAACATTGTTTTTATGGCTAGATGCTCATGTTTCAAAACACTGGAAATGTATTGGCTAACAAATGATGTCCCACTACCACACCTCAAAATCTGTGCAAGACCTAGCTGTGTTTATGTAGAAATCACACTATTTAGCTATGTTTTGTGGACAGATTATCTCCAAACTATTTAAATGAAGTTGAAACTGTACCTTGAGCTGGTTGGTAGGGGGCAGCATGCTGTGTCACATGTGCTTAGAGTGGGGGAGAGGAAGGGAGGTATAATGAACTGTAAGTTTTACATCATCTCCTCACATCTGTGGTGTAATTGTAGCCTAAACTGACTCATGCTTTGTCTTGCTGTTGTATACTTCTTTACGTAGATAAAGCAGCATGATCCCAGCTATCCTCAATTGATGTGGAAACAATCATACTGGTATAGGTCCCTTCCAGCTGAACTATTCTATTCTAGAAGTGTAAATACTATATTGTCATTTTTGGAGGGGAAGTCACCCGTGTAAGATACCTTCATAGCCAATTTCACAATGAGGTGTGCTGAATGGATGCATGCTGTGTATTGTCTGTGCTATATGCACAGATGTAGTTTCTAAAGGATCACTAATTCACATACAGCACTGTAGGAAACTATTGATGCTGCTGCAGAACTGGAACTAGAAAAGCATGTTGACATCAGCAGCTTTATAGAGAATTGTTTGAATGTCTGTCTATGCTTTCAGGACCAGAAATGCTGAAAAACTTGTTACAGAGACACCCTGGTGGTCTGTTAAAAAAGTAAATAAATGGTTTGGGTCCTGCTGGACTTAGTAACTGGACATACTGAGAGAACTCTTCCTACAGTCAGTGCCTTAGTATTCAATTCTGTAGCTTGTTGGAAACTTAGGTTAATCGTGCATTCTAGTAAACATTCAGTGCCCTACAGCACAGAAACAGTGCAGAAAAAACAAAAGCGCTGTGTGCTCTCTCCCTGGCCCTGCATGGCAGTTGCTAAGCCTTTTTGGAGCTGAGCCATGTGGAACCACTTGTGTATGCCTGCACTGCCTTGCCCAAACTTCTGGATTCCAGAAATTGCTGAGAGCGGAGCTTGCCACTCTTACAGGCTCAGTGTGTAGCACCCATCAGAGCTAATAAGCTCTTCTAAAGCTGAGGCTGGCACTTGGCATGGTGCAAACTGCCAAATGGTTCCACTGGAACCAGGCCACCATGCTCAGCAAGATGCAAACCAGTCCCAGCCAAAGCATCAGGCTGCTTCTGCAGTGAGGGTTTTTAAGGTTTTTGTTTTTTGAAGCTCAGCATAACGATGTCTCCAATTCCAGGAGAATAAAGCACATATTTTGGTTTTAAAAAAAAATTGTCTTGAATATAGCTGAAATATTTTAATTAACTTTTATGAGCAAACCAGGTCACGATTAGGCTTGTGCGAACAGCTTATATAGGTGCTTGTCATGTGGAAGTGCAAAAAATTGTCGTTTTAGTATGGTAACAAATCATGGTGAGCTAAACAGTATTAGCTGCTATTAAATCAACTGGAGAATAATCAGTCCAAGAAGATTCCACCTTAATCCGTGGACAAGTGTTAGTGAAGTTTCAGTGCTCTGTGAAGTCTTTTCAATTACAGGTTTGGGTAATATAAAATGCACAGAATGCAATCCAGTTGCCTCCGGTGCTGCAGGAGGCCTCCAGTTCGCTTCAGGTACTTCAGGACATCAGATCTGTGCATGCATGTGTATTTTGTATAAATAATTAATTTATTTTTTAATTTTAATAATTTTTCCTTTCAAGGGATTTTTATTCAAGGATTTTATATTCAAGGAATTTAATTCAAGGAATTAAATTTAATAATTTTTCCTTTCAAGGTCTGCTATAGTAACCTTGTTTTACAAGGTGACAGGAGCCCTTTCAAAGAGTAATGATGTGAGGTGAGCATGTGGATTTTCTCTCCACAGTCTATCAGTGAACAGTACAGGTTTTGTGCAGAAGGAAGCATATTTCTTCAGAAAGATGGTCCTACTGTTGCATGTGTTTTCTGTGCCTCAGAGCTAGCTGTGAGATTAAATTTACCTGCTGGTCCTAGTGCTGAGATACCTACCAAGAGGTGGGCCTCAACAGGAACATCCTGACTCCTTTAGTAGGTGAAGAAGCATCAGTTTGCTTTTGCTAAATCCCTCCTACAAAGACCTGTCCTATGGACTTCTCTTCAGAGATTTCTCTGGAGCAGTTTAGGAGGTGTCCAACATGTTGCAAGTAAGTTACCTGCAAGCTCCAGGACAGCAGCATTAGAAAGCAGTTGTATTTAATTACTCCTTAAAGGCCTTGCCTGCCCTGTGTTTCCAGCTGAAAAAGCTGGTGAGTGATGGAGGTGTGTCCGTGGGGAGAGGCAGGGGTGAGAAGCCATCAATCAGCTGCTGGTTTGTTCTGGGGTTACTCAATAGGCTGTCGCTTTTCCAGCTCGGCAAAGCCACAAAAACTTCCCTGCTGCACAGAGTTAAATGATGATCTGTGTGACTGAGGAAAGGAGAGGAAGAGCAATGAGAAATCAGCAGGAAGACATGGCTATTCTTGTGATCAAAGACATGTTTTTAATGACTGCTGGTTATTATTCCCTTACACATGTGTAGTGAAATGCAGCTGGTTCCATGGAGTGTAATGACAAACCAGTCCAGAGTAATTTCCAGTGCATAAGAATGTGACAAAGCCTAATTCAGTTATGTATCTCCATCACTGTAAATATATATAGCTGTAAATATATATATACACATATAAATAAATTAAAATCATTCCGTTATTGTGGCTGGGTTTTTCTGCTGTGTGAAAATTAAGAGTTTTGTTTTACAAAACCCCATGCATTTTGTCATACAGTCGTTTATAGATACATGCATTTTGGACAAATTTTTGTGGTGTTTGTAAGACAGGAAAGCATTTTTTTCTAACATCTGTGACAAATATGCATTTGCTCTTTTTGTTATGTTTGTCCAGTCTGGGAGGAAAACCACTAATGTACAATATCAGTGATCCATGTTAAACTACAAATAATGAAGAGGGTCTTGAGAAAGATACTAATTAGAAGGCAATCCTTTGGGATGAAATTTATTCTTTGGTGTTTGTGTAAGACTGCCAGCTCATAGGCATGGCAACAATAGCTGCATTTATTGTTACTAGTAAATGGTAAAATTTTATAAGGCTTATTCTAGCCTTAAAAATTCACAAGTATCCAAAGGTCTGAATAATTCATGAAGAGAAATAACTTCCCAATCTATTTTTCTGTGGATTGCTTACTTGGCTTTAGTTGCTGGCTTGTTTTGTTTGCATTAAGATTTTAAAGATTTTAATTGTGACTGAACACTTAAAAAAATTTTCGAAAAGTTTATTCACACGATAAATTCCTTATACAGATGCACAAGCTATAAAAAGAAAAAACTGTCACTGAGTTTGTATAATGAAATTTTAACTGCCAGTTAACTCTTGATAATATGAGTTGTTTGGCACACTTAAATATTTCTTTGTATTGTTAACAGCTGGCTTATATAAAGGCTTTAGCAGTGATTTTTGAGGTGAAAGGCTAAATAGAAACAAATAGAGGTTGTTTTAATCAGATAGTCATCAATTTGTCAGGGTATGTAAGTGGCTGTCCCTAGGCAGTTAGTTATAAGAAACAACTGTTTAACATTCATAGGCAGCTGTATTAAAGGTGGTTACTAAACTGAAGGAATTATGTATTTGGGAATGGATCAGATAATGCTCTGTAGATAGATAAAGATCAGTGAAAAGATTTTATTTTAACGTTGCAAGTCTTGTGTGCTGCATTGTCTCCCTGAACAAAAATTCATAGTCAGTTCTACTAACTGCCGTTTTGATCTTGGCGTAATAGAGTTTAGATACCACTCTTTACAGCCTTCTGAATCTTTTTTTTTTTTTTCCCCCTGCTGTTCTGGTTGAAATTGTCCATGGGTTTATCATTAAGTCTGTCGAAATCCAGGCTCAGTGTGGTGCAGCTGTGTTTTGCCTTGGGGTTTTTTGTTTTTCCAGCACATGAAGGGTTTGGAAGTAGGTGAGGACAAAAAGCCTTGGATTCCTGTGTGCTCTTGGCAAGTAGCAGTTATCCTTTTCTTTCTCAGCATAGAATGATAGAAATAACTTAAAGAAGATAAAGTAATTATAAGACTGAGGACTTGCATATAAGCTCCTCTCTACACTCAAACAACATAAAGGGTTTTCAATAGTGGGTGGACAGGTGGAGGTTTTTTGTGATTTATTTTTTGCTGATTCAACCAGACTGACAAGGTGGAGGGCTGGCAGCGGAGGTGAGAGGTACTTCTGCTTCCTCTGCT
The DNA here is from genome assembly GCF_965140245.1 of Athene noctua. Classification (NCBI taxonomy): domain Eukaryota; kingdom Metazoa; phylum Chordata; class Aves; order Strigiformes; family Strigidae; genus Athene; species Athene noctua. The sequence goes on from NC_134041.1 coordinate 34,953,462, forward strand.
TTTCCACTGAGATTTTGGCTGGAAGAGAGAGGAACCCCTAATATACTGTATTGACTGAGGTTGGTCTGTACTTGCCACTTGTTTCATGATATGCAGTGCCTATGATGTTTGCATGTGCCTCATGGGTAAAATAAGTTTTGTGTATATTTAAAAATAATTTTATATCTAAAAAATAAGAAGGTAAGATAAATTATTTTCGAACTGGAAGTAAATTGTTTTTACATATCTTAACAGAAACATCAGCATAAAATTTTTGTTGATGACTTCTGTTTCATTTAGTATTTTGTAGTATACTTTATAATGGTGAAAATCCCAACTTTCAGACAGTTGCCCATTACAGTCACTGGCATGTGACAAGTAGATGTTGATAGTGTATGTGGTGTGATTTACCTCCAAGACAAATTGTCTCTCTTTGTTGACCCCACACTTGTAGGGTCTGGTATCTAAAAGTAAAACTTTGTTAAAGGTGTTTTTACTTACAGCTTTGGCCATAGCCCCCCTTTCTGTCTTGGTTTTAATGAAAGCTGAAGTCTATCTACTGATCTAAAATGGGTAGATCAGAAACTCTGCAATTCCTGAAATGTTAATTATGCACATGGTCTTTCACTCTTGTTTTTTCAGACCTCGAGCAGTGGCAGGCACTCCGTTCGCATCACAGGTCTCAGCACTATTGACTTTCGAACTGGGTTTTCTCGGAAGCCAACATTAGACTTTAAAAAAACATCCAGCAGACCAGTGCAAGGTTTGTCTCCATTTTAGTCCATACTGAAGCATAACTGGTTTTGGCTACCCAGAATCGAGTAGAACTATATGATGATGTGTTTGGTGAAATCTGGAGCTGTTGTTGGTTGGTTCTTGGGCTTGAAAATGTGGCAGCAGCCAAGGTTCCTGTTTTATCATACTATGATATTATTTTGTATTAGCTTGGGGTTTTTGTGTCACAAATGCAGGTATTTTTAGCTATGAAATGGCTCAAAATTGCAACACTTTCTGTTACTTTTGGAGCTTCAGAGAAAGCCTTTGGCTCTGGGGCATGGTGAGGAGTTAATAAAGAGGCTGCTATTTTAGAAACACCTGTTGGACATCAGTACTTTAAACCTGAATCAGTGCTGTGTCTTCTGACAGCTAGTAAGCAGAGCACAGCTTAGTACAACTTAGTTTTTTGCTGCTTGGAGTTGAAACTGAATGGTGCATTCATGGGGTAATGAGCCATACATATGGAATCTAACCTTTCTTTTATTTTTAATTTATTATTTTTAGCACTTAAAATAGCATGTTTTTGTTTTTCTAGGGATTCCTACCTTTGTGCTGCTAAATACCACAGGGATCTTTCTTCCAGCTAGAGTAGACCGACTGGAACTTCTGAGTACTACAGGGGAACTTCTTAAGACCTTGCCTGTGAAATACTATCCTGACAGAAAGCCCTATGGACTATGGAATATTTCTGACTTCATTCCACCAGATGAAGCTTTTTTTGTTAAAATAATGGGCTATGACAAGGACGATTATATTTTTCAGAGAGTTTCAAGTGTTTCATTTTCTAGTATTACTCCTGGTAAGAGATTTTAACTTGAATGTACATTTGTCATGTCTGAATCAGTTAAAAGTGATACTTACTATCTTTTTAAATCTTAAACAAGTACTTTCTGTGCTATTGCCTGCTAGAGTTCTATCTCTAGATTGTGATGGACCAGTTAATGTTATTATATACTAAGTATAACTTGATCAGAAATTTAATTTCCTTTTAATAAAAGGAAAAGATGGGATATATGTTAATAGCTGTTAATAATCTTTTGGGGAATATTTGCTTTCTTCAGATGCTCCAAAAGTTACAATGCCCACCAAGACTCCAGGGTATTATTTACAGCCAGGGTCTGTTCCTTGCCACGTAGAAAGTCTTATACCTTTTACTCAGCGTTTTACTAAAAATGGAGTAAAACTAGGAGTGGATCAGTTCTTCAAGTAAGTAGTGACCTTTTTTCCCAATACTGTTTCATTTCCTAGTTACATCCTGTGATTTCCATTTATTATTTACTATTATATACGGCTTCTATCCCATTACTTCCATTCTGTTATTTTAAGTGATATTCATTAGGGAGTCTGTATTCTATGGTGAGATTTATATGCACATTTGAGCAGGGTGTGCACTCTGTATAGATAATGAGATTATATGGTTCTGGCCAAAATCTTCCTGAAATATGTATTCTTAAATTATGATAAACTGGGTCTTAAAGTCTAGAAGGCTTTTAATTTAATTTTTTAAAAGTTATGTAAAGTAGATCAGTAACTAGCTTTTCTGGAACACACCCCTTGCACCCTCTCTGCCCCTCTTCTCTCCATGACACATAGATGATTACATAAATGATTGTAACATACATTAATTGCTTTATTTCTAATGGCCTTCCATGGATACCCTAGAAGTCCGTCCTATGACCTCCCCTAGAAAATGATGTTCTTTAGGGAATCTCTCAAAATAAGAAAACTTAGACTGAATATACTGGAAGGCTCTTCAGACTTCTGTATAGAAAATGGATTGCATGCTTGTACTCTGCAGAATGAGATAAGAATAAAATAAAGAAAAGAAAGAATTAAAATACTTATAAAGTCCATCTTGTAATTCTGGTAGTTGAAAACAAAAAGGAAGTATGTATTAGAAAAGTGTTGGCAGCCTCTTGTAAAGACTGAAGCACTTAAGGAAAAGACTGAAGGCTAAGTTTAACGTTCAACAGCAGGTACATGACTACCAAAATAAATATATTCTGAAGCTCCCTTGTACACTGGAAGTGTGAAGTGCTGCAACTTTTTTTTTTTTCTAATGAGGTGCTCTTTACATTTAGTCAACCCTGGCACATAGTTTAGCAGCTGTGTAATTTTTTTCTGTTCTTTAGTTACCAAACCACACACTTCTATTCCTTGCTTTTCACATATCCAGCACCTTTTATGATTTTCCATTTTCATATTACAGATGGGGTGAATGAACAGATTATCCAAGTTATTTTAGCAAAATATATCTCAAACCAAATATTATTGTTCACAGTTAAATAGGATCTAATTTGGCTTGGCTTGTCTGCATTTTATTAGTAGTGAAGTTCCATACAGGATTTGTCCAGTTTACTAGTTCAATGCAGATTTAAGCTGCGTTATTGCTCTGTATTGAAGGAGTTTCGGTTTTGTTTTGGTGACAAGGTGTCATCTTTACTCATTCTTTTTTAAATACTTATTTCAAAAAGTAAATGATTTATAAGCTGAACATTACAGTTCTGTCATGACAGTTGTCTATGTGAAAATACCATTAGGATGAATCTAGGTTAAGGGTTCTTGAAGTGAACATACTTTAAAGATTTTTTTCTACTTTGATTCCAGAGGTACTATCAGAGGTGGTAATAATTCCTAATTTTAAATAAGTAACGTGTAGGAAAAGTTCTCTAAAATTGCAATGCTTTGTTTTTCTAGATTTTGGCATCCTGTGGTGGTCTAGTAAGAAAATTTGCAATTTGATTAATATCTCAGTGCATTTCTGAAAAGTCTGATTTAGGAGACCAAGAACAGTAGTTAAGCATCTCATTCCAGTGGGAAATCAGTGGGAACTGAGAATAATGTGTCTTTAAAATCCATTCTGTATTGTAAATGGCAGATCCAACCAACACTGCAAAGCTCGGCATCAACAAAAATAACATGTGAAATTCTGACAAGAAACGCAATCCGTTTAGTTAATTAAAACAATTTTTAAAAAATTACTTTGAATCAACTGATATTTGTAGTTGTCAGTCAAGTCTAGTATCTGATCTGCTAAACTGTGCAGATACATATCCCTTCAAACTAGGTGTTAACTAGTGTGGCATGAGTGAATCTTAGGTTTTGGCTCACTCATGTGAGACACAGCCTGCTGCTGGGAAGTCCCCAGGTGAAAATGTGATATGGAGTGTGGTGACTTGTGGCAACCAAGAGGGGAGGTTAGATGCAACATGGATATCACTGTGCTCTCTGCCAGTGTTTCTGCAGTAACTAGTAATAAGGATGTAATTTGGACTTTGGCTTTTGCAGCTTGTCTAAGGGAGCACTTTTGTATTTTCCAAACTGACTGGATAAAGCAGCTTGAACAGCAAATCACATATGTTGTGAAGTGATTTGGGTAAATAAATGACTTGATGCTAAAAGGTGCTGAGTTATCCCAATAACATATTGCAGAGTTGTGTGCAGTTACTACTTTTTAGAGTCAGTGCCAACGTGTGCAGCAGATATCTTTAGGCGTGTGTTTTTCATTGTTGCCATTGTATTTAATTTTTAATAGACCACTGCAGGTCTGTTTGCAACATTTTACACTCTATAGATGCGTTTCCTTTTATGCTTCCATTCTCAAGACTTACATGTTCCACATCTGGGGTATAGCAAAAGTCAGGAGTGAAGAAGAATGGGATTGCATAACTTTACTTTTGACATATTTTCCATGGAAAAATCTTTCTCACTTTTTACTTGGAAGAAATATGACCCTATTCTTTAGTGTTGGCAGTTATTGCCATGCCCACTTGCCAGCATTGCACTGTAAAATGTCGTAGATTGGATATATGATATATTAGGTTATCTAGAGTAAGTATGAAGTAAAAGAGAATAAGTAGGAAGCCATTTAAGGTCACTATATACTGTTTTCATTTGTGGTGTAGTTGGATTGTCTGTCTCATGGTGCTCCAGCTTTGAACTTTCTTGCATATTCCAAGTCTCTTTTCTTTCCCTTATACCCTTTAAGAGTTGATAAATCAATCTATTCAGACAAACAAGAGACAGAGGATTCACTTATTTAGTGTTTTCCCATAACATGACAGTTACTTGCCAAAGCTATCATGGATATTTTAGCACTCATCAGTTTTGTTTATATGCCATAGCAACAGGCCACAGGGAGCACTGGGACACTGCATAAGAACCACTGTTTTGGTCATTTATGTCATCATCTGTGTGTCTGTTGCACCACTGTATAAAATGTGGTTTTGAATGCTTGAGAAGCTGTAAGAGCGTTCAGTTTTTAAGCACATGTAACCACCAGTCAGTGTAGTTAGACTTTTATTCTCTTCTTGGCTGTAACATTGTATGTGATAGATACATGGTATTATTGCCGATCAGCTTTGCCCTTGCTGTAATTTATAGAAAAAATGCAAGTATTTCTCTGGATTCCTATTATATTATCTTGCATCTCGTCTGTACCCACCCTCCATTTTTGGTCCTGAATCTGTTAATTCTGTCTTTATATGCGTTGCACTGTTTGTTTTTGTATGGCTAGGCAACCAATGTGCACAATATTGGGTTATCATACTTAACTGCTGGTCATAAGTTCAGAGGTGCAGCCAGCAGAGCAGAAGTCAGAGTCATCATCTCACTGATACTTCACATTTTTTTGGATTGTAAACATTTGGGATGGACTACCTGTCCCTGCAGTTTAAAAAGTACAGAGAGCTGCCTGGATGTAGTCATCTTGTAGTAGGGTAGATGCTGCCCTCCACACTGTATGAACCTAATAGTGGATTTGCATATCGAGGGGGGGGAAGTAAATTGTATCTGGTAAAGGATGGTGTCTCCTTTATGTGTTGCTCCATCTGTACCTGTGAGCTTGAGAGGCTCACACTGGGAGGTCGAGCCCTTGTTGCTCTTGCTGGTAAGACCCCCACAGGTTTGGTACCAGGTACTGGCTCTACGTAGAAACCTGTGGGTATTAAGGAAAGGTATCTTCTTGAGTAGTAAAGATGATGATAAAGTATGAACATCTGAGTGAATTACTGCAAATACAGTGGTTTTAGTTATTATGTGTCAACTGTTGATATATGCTGAAAGCATATTTGTAGATGTGCAAATGAGACATTCTGCAAGAACTTAGATATCTGATGTAGCAAAAACTAAGAAGCCTGACAATGTGCATATAGTTTTAGATAAAAATCCATAAACCTAGATCCAATTTGATTCATCAAAGGGTCTGTTTTTCCTCTTAATTATTGTGAAAATCTCCTATATCTGCAGTCAGGAAACCAAATTCCTGTACCTCTTGATTTCTTCAGGAATTTAGATAGTATATGCACTTTTCTTCCTCCAGAGAATCATCTAGTATGAGCTGGGAAATTGCCCAGGTCTCCTTGCCTGATGAAGGCTTTTATGAATGTATGGCAACTAGCAGTGCAGGAACCGGACGTGCACAGACGTTCCTGGATGTATCAGGTGAGTAGCAGTCTATCCTTCGCCACTGAGATGAGGTGACATATTGTGATAGAATGCTTAACAGAGGGCAATGCCACTTGGGACCAATAAAATACATTTCCAGTTCTAAGTGTATTGTGTTTTTTCTCACCCATATACACAAGTGTGGTGATGTTGTTTTAAATATTAACATTGAATTTGTTCTAATTAGTTCTTAATATCAGTTGGGCTTGCAGAATAGATGTGGCCTGTAGAAGCGGAAATTGAAATCTGAGATGTCATTTGTTCTCATTTTTATTTCAAGCTGTAGCAATTTTATGTTCACTTGATTGTATGTATACACGAGGAATTACAAAAGTTGCATTCAAATGTGTTCTGCTTTTTTTTAAACAGTATTCAGTAAATTGTTGGAAATCTCATCTATTACCTTGAATTTTTAAAAAGTGAGTAACTAGGATGAAGGAAGTAAATATGAGGACTATATTGGGCTAATCACAAAGATAACTTTGAATAAACAGTAGTATTTGGTTACTAGTCTCAAATTGGCTAGCAATCTATCCAACAGGTAATTTTAATCACTGTTTTTTAAATGAAATCTAAAATGTTTCTAACTTCATAACTAGTTGTCCTTTAAATTGGGATTTTTATAAATCGGGTCATCCATTTAGTACGAATTGGTGTGCCTTATGTGTTAAAGCAGTTTCAAAGCATAAAGTGCAGATATTCCACTTGCTGAGGAAGAAGGAATTTTCCTTATGTAAGTTAATGACCTGTTGAGACTTGGGGCACTAAGTTATGCCCCATTAATTATCACTGAAAGCTATTTGTGGTAAGAAAATCCTTCTGAAACGTGAATAGTGTCATCCTGGTTAAGCTTTAGACATAGAAATTTGGAGTAGGATAAAGGGAGAAAGTAAAGTTGGCCTTCTGATGGGGAAATACAAGGCTGCGCTGCTTGTGTCCCTGTCAGTCTGGCTGCTGAACTATGGGGATGTTGGTTGTTGCCTGTGGATTATGATGTTGAGAGTTTCAATTGCAGACCAGTTAGAAATGTTTCCAAAGTGAAACAACAGGCTTTACTTCAAAAAGTTAATCCTTTTACTTTGTCAGAAGAATTTAGTTTAACTGTAAACCAAGATACACCCCAAACACAAATGGGGAAAACATAAAACCAGGCATGATCTTGAACTGCTTCAGCAGACAGTGGAGGTCTTCTGCAGGACGATGACTGGCAGGAAAAATTAAAAGTTTATATGTGTGGGTGAGTAGATGAAAATCCTGTCCATACTATAGCAAATTTTGTCACTTAATTTGCAGTTGCAATACAGTTTGAGGGAAAAGGAAAAATCACTTCTATTTAGAAACAAAAATCCATTGTATATTACCTTCTGTTTGTGTTGCTCAGATACCTGTAATGCAGAAGTGTAAGCTGTTGCTCTTGACTAGGGAAGGCACTGGAACTGAGTCAGTTAACTTAGTGAGAGTTGAGGATAGAGCTCTGAACAGTAGTTTGGATTCAGCCTTGGGGTTTCGTGTAACTGCTTGAAATTGAAGTGGTCTTTTATCTCCTGTAGTAGCTAATTCAGGTTAGTTAACTTGGTTTACAAATCATGGAATCACAAAACAATTTAAGCTGGAGGGACCTTTCAAAATTACCTAGTCCAGTTGACAGCTCAAGCAGAATTAACTTCCAAGCTTGTTTGCATTTATCAGGAGCTTGTCCAATCAAACTTTGAATGTCTCCAAGGATAGAGATTTCACAAGTTTCATGGGCAGCCTTTAGTGTTTCACTACCCCACTAGGAAAATATTTTGCATGTCTAGTCAGAATTTCCCCTGCTGCATATTATGACCACAGACTCTCATCCTTTTTTTTTTTTCTTTTGTCCTCTGAGAAAACTCTACCTCTGTATTCTCTAAAACAACCTACTCACTAGTTGAAGATGGTGACTATATATCCCTTCATCTTATCTTCTGCAAGCAAAGATGTTCCTCTCGCTGCAGTATGAGCAAATCCAAAGAAACCAGTGTAATATCATTGATTCCATGCAAGGCAAAGTTTGTAGAGAAACAGCCTTCTTATACCAAGTGGTAAATTTGAGGACAGAAACATCTTTTTGGTCAAAGTACTTGAGTAGAATAGAACAGTAACATCAATTCTTTTCAAGCATTATTTTATATTTTGGTAACAACCAGGTGAATAGGGTATTCCCATATACTTGTTTCAAACCATGTTTTGGAGGACAAGAAGCTCTTGTATTCTGCCCCAGAAATCATGGGCATAAAGATTCTTGGTTGGTAAGTTGCAACCATCCTCCTCACAGAGAAAAGTGGAAGAGAATCCTAACTTTGTACTTGTGATATTGGTAGCACTTGGAAGTCAAGAGTGATGAGGAGAAAAATTCCAGTATCCTCTTATTTACAGAGCACTGAGGGATGGACTGAGACTGACTTACTATGTAAACATGAGTGATTAGCTCTGGTTTGAGCCATGCAGAGGATTAATGTGAAGGAGATGCTTTAAAATCCTTGTGTACAAATATTTGGAAGAAAATTACTTGAAATGTCTTCTTTAAGCAATGTAAACAATCTTTTCAAGTATTCTTAGTTTGCCCAGCTGACAGATGGTATATTACAGATAGTCCATTTTGTCAACTGCTGTGTGAAAGGTATTGGAACTGTGTCAACATTTTCTAGTTTCAGAAAAAGTAAACACTTGAGTTTGACTTTGTCTTACTAGTATTAAAACTTTAAAATGTCAAATGGCTTGTTAGCTTGTGCAGGCACCTTTACTGGCACTTCAATTAAGAAATACTCTGAATCCAGCTTACAGTTTGGCTGGGGCATTGCTCTGTGTGTGCACTGTTGTGGTAATAGGCTGGTGTAGTCCAGAAGATGTCATGCCCCACCAGACTGGCATTCAAAAGGTGTGAATTCTAGTCCTGTACTGGCCTTCATCTCTTTTTCTAAGCTTCTTCAAGTCACACACCAGGGAAAGCATTAGAAGATTCCTCCCAAAAACCTCAAAACCTGGAGTGCAGAGGAGAAACTTGATTCTCAGTAAGCAAGTCTAGCTTTTCTTGGCTCCTCTACATGTGTTAAAATACAGAGTTTTGGTAATAAGGGCGATTGCTGTTAGGGCCTGTGTGTGTGTAGGGAAGCAGAGCTGTACAGCCAACATGCAGTGTATGAGAGATTTGTTGCTATGTGGAGATCTAACAAAGTTTGTGATCCTCATCTGAGACCCCACATGAGATTTAAATGAGGAGGAGTTATGGCTGGCTCTGATCTTAGGAGTAACTTTCACCCTTGATAAATAAAGACTTTTTTTTATTCCCTGTTATGCTTGCTTTTCTTAGGATAATTGTTTTTTAGTGTGTACTGATAAAGATTTGGCCTTGCTCTTACAGCTGTCTTATTTCTGCTAAAGCATCCTACTCAGAATATTATTTATTGCAGATCTTTCTGTTTTCAAGAACCAGTCTGGGGAAAACCAGGTGGAATGTGTATACATGCTTTTAATGGGAATGCATAAAGTGATATATAGTGTATTTTCTTTCTTGAACACTTAAATGTTGCCTCCTTTCAGTGATATCTCAAGAAGGATCAGGATGGCTGCTCCTATTTTAAGCATCTGTGGTTTCAATGGTTAGTTCCAGTATAAAATTATTACAGCTGCTTTCTTCCAGGAGTGTCATAGAAGTGTACAGATGAGTAGAGTGCAAAGCAAGTAATAACAAATAATGGAAGTTACAAAAGATGTGTACAGATAGGTAATTTCATTATCTTTTCCTTCCTAAGATTTGAGTAGAAACTGCTAAGGAAATGTTCTAAGTGGCTGCTGCTTTGAGCAGCTCCAGCCTAGGAATTCTTCCTGTCTGGCTGCTGGAGCTCAGCCCTGTGTGCCCAGGGACCTGAGGGTGTTTCTCCCAGACCCACAGACACTGCTGCCGCTTTCCTGTTTGCACATTTGTCAGTAGTGAAGCTGAGCAGTTGTCACAGACACACAGAGGACACTGGCACAGCTCCACAGACTGCCACAGAGAAGGTGCTACCTTCCACAGCAGCTACCTGCAGGACTTGCATAAAGCTTGGGAGAGCCAACTCCCCTCCTCCTCCCCACCTAGTAAGGACTGAAGGTCACTAGTGAGAGCATGTACGCACCACCCTCTAGAGCCATATGCACATCTGCAGATCCCTTGAGTGCTGCCATGGCCCCTCTGTCTCCCTGATACCCCTGCACACATCCTGGGCACTTTTACCTGCTCCTTGCCAGCTGTTCCAGCTTGAAGTTTGCTAACAAACTGCACCTTCCCCTGCCATGCATGCCTAGTTTGGAGAAGGTACAGAATTGCCTGAGATCCTTGCCTGCTCCAGTAGCTGGTACTCAGACCCCAGTCCCTCTAGTAGCTGATGCCACTGGCCTGGGCTGCTTACATGCCCTGATCTGACTCCAGTAGCTGGTGCCTAGTCCACTCATGCCAGTCGTCCCAGTAGCTGGGCACTTAGTCCTTGCAGGACACACGCAGAAGGGATAAGGAGTGTGATTACACAGAGAGAGAGTTAGAAAAAGATTTAATAAGAAGACAGGCCAGACTGGTGATCAGGCACAGGGTTCAGTCAGGCAAAAGTACTGTCTGGCGGTGTTTTACATGCACCTTGTATGCCCCTTTCTGCCACCTCCCTTTTTTGCTCCTCTCTGATTCACTTCCCCTGCATATTCCTTTTGCATTTTTAATGGTTGCAAAGTCGAGGTTGCCCCCTCTTTGAAATGATGCTTGTAGCTTCTTGATAGCCCATCAGTTAGCATGGCCAAATTTGTATCTTGTTGTCTCGGCTGTTGTTTGTCTGTCAGGTCTATGTCTCTGTATACTGTATTTATTGCCTCCTCTTTTCCTTATCCCATTTGATAAGGTCCTTGATCAGATAAAACTTAAGGGAACAGATGCTCTCTCCTTCCATATTCCCTTACAGAAGTGATCATGAAAAGAGCTTAATAATGATGCTTGGAGCAGCTCTTGGCTTGGTTTCATTGTTGCTGTAAGAGCCGCTTGCTAGTAATACATCTTCTTTTCATACAAAGCCTGTAAAACTAGTGCATAGACCATACTCCAGCATGTGTGGTGACACCTTGGAAGCCAGACTGAGACCTGGTGGTGGTCCTGTCTCTTTCTTCTGTTGCTGTGGTGCTCTGAGCTCGTGCTGCCTTTCCCCAGTGTGAGATGAGCTCAAACAGCAGAGTGCTGCATCCTCTCTCATACATTATGTTGTCTTTCATCCTATGTGATACAATAGCTTTTGACCTAATCAGGTGTGTTCCTGTGATGTAAGCTCCTGTCAGATAGCTTAGCATCAGGGGATGAGGATGCTGCCTTGCATCCTGTTTCCTGGCTTCAGCAATGTTAAATTAAACTAAATATGAAACCAATATTTTTTTTAACTCTATAGTATACTTGAAATTGTTTGTCAGGATCCACAAGTGGAGCAAAGATTCCCACATCTTTCTCATTTTGTTGTTCTGCTCTTTCTACACAGAGCCACCACCCATGATTCAGGTTCCTAATAATGTCACGGTCGTCCCTGGTGAAGGAGCCATCTTGACCTGCTTAACTTTAAGCACAGTGCATTACAATCTCACCTGGCAGAGAAATGGCAGAGATGTGAGGCTTAAGGAGCCCCTGCGGATAAGGATGATGAGCAACCTGTCTTTAGAGGTGAAGACTGTAAAGCTCACCGATGCCGGCAAGTACAACTGCATCGCTTCTAATGAGGGTGGATCTACCACAGCATCAGTCTTCCTTACAGTGCAAGGTAACAAGGAAACAGGATGTTAATGGCTTATAACTCCTTTATCATGTTTCTCTTAGTAACTTTTGTATTTTATTTATGTCAAGTGATAAAACTGCTTGGAGACTGACAGAATGTTATGTAATTCTTGACTGTTCTAAAATGGCAGCGGGAGTCACCAAACAACATTAGTGCTCCTTTTGTGAGACTGCCTTGTGCTCTGTGTCTGAGTTGTGGTTTGATCCTCCCCCTATAACTGCCAGTTTAACTGCTGTATGAGTGAATGGAGCCTGAGGTAGATTTGTTGTTAGTGTCTCCTGAAGAGTAGAGCACAGAAATAGCTACACACACATATGCACACCACTCCTCAGTATTTGCAGCCAGCCTCTACTTTGAGAAAACTTGCAGGCTGGCTACATGGATTATTTTAATTTCTTTTTGCAGTGAAACTATAACTATATATAAAACTAAATTGGTAAAAGTTTCTATGTTCATCTGGATTATTTTTATATCTCTTTATGACAGAATATTACTTCTAAGTTTTTCTGTGTACTATGTTATTGAATCTTTTATAGTGCCAATCAATACAAGCTAAGAACTAATCACAATTTTTTGATTTTATGAAGATGAGAACTTGGAAAATATGTCAGAACTGGAAAAGACAGCATGGGTGAGACCAAACAAGGTCTAGATCTGTGCTGTTGCTGCATACCAGAAACAAATTAAAAAAAAAAAGTATAAATGCAGTAATTTGTCTTGGATCAAATACTTTTAAAATTTTAAAGTACTGCAGGTTTCTCTCTGCCTTGGTCATGTGGACGTTTTGAACCTTTGGTTCCTAGCTGCCTGTCTGTGGGTAAGAAGAGCCAGAACTCAAAATGTTTTAGTAAGAAAACTATTCTGTCTGCTTGTAGGGGACTTCTACAGGATTTTTGTCTGCTGATGGTACTGAGACACATTCTGTGTGGAGTGGGTAGCTTCATTAACTTTGCTGATGTAATTCTAGTACTTGGTTAACTGATGGAAAACTTAGTTATGGAAAAAAGAAAAATTCAGTGGAACTGCCTGCCCTAAGGTACTCCAAAACAAAGGAGGGTCAAAAATGGAGTGGTAGCACTTACTGATGGGATGTAGTTTTTCTTACAGGAGAGCATATTGGTTTGCCAAGTTGTGGAATAAGTAGGTATGCAAACTATTATGTTAGACCTATTACAAAATACAGCAGAATGGAGTGTTTCTTCATTGATCTGTTTGAATTTCCCGTAGATGGCTACAGCAGAGTTATAACCATTAGTTTTTTAGCAAGGCTGAAAGAAAGCAAGCCATGAAAAAAACCTCAACCGTCATACATTTGGAAAACTTAGTTTTAAATTCTACAAGATTTTTCCATCAAAACACTCATTCAAGCATATCAAAGGCAACAAGAGAAGTGCCCTCCCTCCCTCATTCATCTCTTCCTGGGATTTAGATTTTTCCTCCGTAATGTCTGTAGATCAGCTGGGAGCTTTAACATAATGATCAGATTACTTCTGGCAGTTTTTTATAGTAAAGCTAAAGAAGTTTTCTGCTGCCACAGCAGCATATTATGTTTCAAATCACTTATATATGTAGAATGGTTATATCAAATAGTTGGAAATTATGTTTTGGCTGGTACTGATATTGCTAATAGGTTTAAAACATGTCTGTGAGAACCTTCTTAAACAGTTTGGACAGGCTTAGTTGAGAGTCTGAATTTGTGTTTTCTATAATTTCTGATGAAGGATGCTTAGAACAGAATAAATACATAGAAAATGCTAAGCTGCAGCTGAATTCAGATTTCTGCAGTAGTGTCTGTCTCTGGAAAAAGTAATCTACTGCCAACGTTTCAAATGGCTATATGCAGAACAGTATCAAGATGATTATATATGCTATTATGTGTGACTATTTTATTTTACTTGGACAAATTGATTTCTGTCAAGTTTCTGGAGGTACTCTAGTGTGTGATTGTCATGTACAACCCAGATTGCTTGATAGGGTCTAGAACAGTATTAAAAAGAACAGTTTGTTTGGCAGTGAAAGAGTAAAGGGTGGCTCTATGTAAAGAGGCAAAAGCTTTATTGAGTTGCCATTATTAACATTCTGAAGAAGGAAATTTGAAGTCTTGTTAATAGATTAAGATGGTTCATGCTTTTGGGTAGTTGCAAGTAACTGAGAATGTCTAATTAAATTCATATTGAAGACCTTTATTATTGTTGGGACAGTTCCATATAGATCTCTGCCTTTATCCCCATTTTCTTTCTGGAGTGGGAGTTAAGGCAGAGAACAAATGTTGGTAGCTCTAAAAATAACCCAGCATCTGCTTTACATGCTTAAGTGGATTGTAGTAAACCCTTGTTTTGAAAGCTTTCAGTTTGATGCTGCTGTTTCTGAAAGAGAACATTCATCAGATTTTTGTGCCAGCAGCTGCACAAATACAGACTGAAATCTTTAATGAGAGTTGACTTTTTCCCCCAGTTGTGTGTTCTGTGTGAAGAACATCATACTATACTAAGTTAATTGTCCCACACTAATGCTGAGCACAGCAAGGTGAAGATCCTGTTTAAAACTTGTTCCTCTATGTGAAGTGGCAGTGTACTGCTCAGAGTAGTCTGAAAAGGCACTGAATGCAGTTTTATACATTGCAAGGAGTATAAGATCTTGAGCCTTCTAGGACTGTATTGGTGCTTCTTGAGTGCTATGACTAATTTTTAAAGTACATGCTCATCTTTGGAACTCATTAAATGGTGGCTGTGTAATGTGAATTGCTTAAGTCCTCCCAACAGATTGGTGTTATATGGAAACATAAATGAATTTCTAAGGGCACTTATTACTTTTTCAGATACTTATTCTTATTTATCAGAAGCCTGGAGGGAGCATACTGCAGTTGTGTGAGGCTAGAGATTGGGCAGGAGTGTGAAACGTTGATGATCCTATAAATTTTTCAATGAAACTTTCAATTTCAATGAAAAAATGAAAATGAAAATTTCCTCATTGAGGGAAATTCCATGAGCACGTAAACTTTTTCTTTCCAGTTTGTTGCAGTCTTGTAGGCAAAATCTGAGTTTGCTATGTGCGTGTTTATCAGGTGGCATGAATATCACATGTTTTGGTAGCTTAATATTTTGTTCTTGTTGTTTTCATACACATAAGTGGTATTGAGTTGGGGCAGATTTTGAGGAACTTGCGCTTTTTTTTTTTTTAAATTGAAACAGTGTGTATGCTGAAGAGATTGATTTGTGGTGTGTTTTTTTTTTTTTCTGTCCCCCTCCAAGAATTTCAGATACACTATTAAAACTCAGATTCCTGAAATTCAGGTGATGCTAAATGTGATTTTTATGTTAGTCTTAGTTTTGCATATTTTCTGGTGTAAGTAAGAGTGGAAAACGAAGCATTCTTCTAATGACTGCAACTGCCTTTTGCCTCTACAACACAGCTGTATAGTATGTAGAAACTTTTATGGCTTTTGCTTGTGTTTATGTTGGCAATTAGTAGAGATGTTTGTGTTTAATAATCACAGTGTATGATGAATTCCAGCAGTAGATTAAAAAGAAGTGAGGCAATACTGAACTGTTGTCTTTTTGGGAGCCATCTAAGGTAATCCATTGCCAGCTGTTGTGCGTTGAGCTCATTGAGGAACAGCATGCAGGTCAGCATAGTATTAGGGGGTATTTCTTGATCGGAATGTCCAGGTAAAATAAAATTGTATGTGCTGTAGTTACTGTTCTGACCATAGCATGGTGGGTTTCCTTTACCTGCTTATTTGCTGAACACTTAAAAATGTTTAAACACTCGTCTAGGATCACCATCATGACTGACGCATTTTTAGCATCTGCTTACACTTAGCACTGTTAATTCAGAGTGACCTGTGCTAGAAGCACCTAAGCTGCCCCTGCAAGAAATAAGCTTGCATATTATGCATTCCATCTGCCCACATAAGAAATAAAGTGTATGTTTAACTTTGGGCACTGAAGAATTGTCATTGATGTGATAAGTCTAAGTGATCTTTTTGTCAAGCCAACACATGCCAAGAGTGCTGTCCTGTTGCATGAACGGAGTCAACTACATTTCATGTGCGATGTGGGAAAGTGAGACCTATGAGCCGGACCAGACGCAACCTCTCTGTCTGCTGTAGGGAACTGATGTGGGCACTTAACAACTAAGAGCTTGAAATCCAGGTTGAAAAAAAAATTGCTCAGGAGATGGTGTATGTGACTTGGCTCAACCAAAGCGATGGTAATACTCGGGTACATCCCGGACAAGGATCAGAAACCAGAACTGAATGAACACAACAGGACTTTCAGCATGAATGTACTTATCTGGAATAATACCAGGAGACTGTCTAGATGGACAAAAGGTAAATTACCTCCTTGGCATAACCCAGTGCTTTGTTCCCTGAATTTCCTCTGCTCTTTTCTTTGAAAAGAGATGATACAGAAATAAACATCATAGTCTTTGAGATCTCTCACTGATCATGTGAATATCATTCACTTAGATGCATGGATATACACACTGAATAATGGCCAAGGAGAAGTTTGTTAGACTGTACCAAAGTATTTAAACACAGATAAAACAAGAAAGGAAATAAAATTGAAGTATTACTGCTTTATTTGTGGTTTCAAACTGAATTAAATGCAAGGTGTCTGTCCTAAAGAATGAAGAGCAGTTTAGTGCCTTCTGTGTGTCTTATCTAAGCTGTTATTTGGAACTGTCTGAGAAGATAAGTTGGTATATTTTTGGGGCTCTGTATTTTAAAGTTACTATATGAAATCGGTTATCACTGTGGCACTTTGACCCCTGTTAGAGTGAGAAATAAAACGGTTCAACTCTCAGCAACATTCTTTGATGCAGAAGTCAGTATGCTTTGTAAGAAAGAGATGAATCTGTATGTATCCTAGGTGCTAATTATCATTCACAGCAGGCTCAATGATTAGTCATTAAGCTGTTTTTCAGAAACTAGCCTCTTGCACAGGAGATGCAGGTTAGCAGAAGGGGCAGGAACTGCCCGAGCAGCCTCTGGAGTTCTTTGCTGCTCAAGAAAATTAAAGAACAGCCCCAAGTTAATTTGTCTTCTCCACATAGTCACTGTTTGTAAGAAGTTATTTTCTATATTCAGCGGAAGGGAACTGATGGGGAAAAAAATTGTTTGTGTTATTAGACCAATCACTCTTACAGCCTGATTTCATGAGTTGGCCTGAATGTATTGTTTGGGAGTTTTCTTTTAAAAATATTCCCTGAGTGACATTCTCTACAGATCAGTACAAAAGCAGGATAAACAAAGCTCTTTCAGCTAGAAATATCTTTACATTTTCTTTGTCATTAAATTTTCTTTGTCACAAATTCAACTTCAGTGATTAAGCGTTTGTAATTTTTTTTATAGTATTCAGGTTATGCATCGTAGGAAGAGTTCTTACTCCAAAGAATTTAAGTGCGTACTTGATGAAAGATAAAAAATTAGGGCATTAAAGAAAACAAAGTTAGTGTCATGCATCTTAATTTCTGTCATTTGATTCCATGCTTATTACTTGCTTGCTATTTCTCACAGAAAATTTAGGCTTTTAGAAGGATTTCTAAGAGGACGCTTGGGGGAGCAGAACCGTAACATGTCTAGAAGCACTGATTTCTAAACGTCTTCTGACCTGTGCAAATCTCTGGTTCAAGGCAGATATAGCATGTAGATCTCTTGGAAACTAGCTTCTTGCAGGGTATTCGATCTCTGCAACAAAAAGCACAAGGAAATCATTAATTAGATTATGAGGTATTGTGTTTGTAGCTGTAAGCAAGGTGTTTGACTGGCAACCCTTCCAGGAGGGCTGTGTGCCTGCCTCGGTGATACACAGGAGCATAATCAAGTTGAATTTACATTTCAATAAAGTGAAGCGCCTCTCTTGTCTTGTGAAGTTGGGAACACATCTCCTGAGAAGGACCCACTAAGTTCCAGAGGTAGAATTTCCCCATTTCACTTTCTGTGAAGTACTGGTTTTCCAAGATGATGTTTCTTTATCTGCAACATGTCAACATTGCTCTGCTGGAGCGGGAAGCCTGATGTTTTAATTTTCTTTTTCTGAAGGTGTTGACCACGTGGTTTTTCCTGAGTCTAGGAACTTCTAGGGCTGAGTAGAAACTTGGGACAGGGAGACAGCAAGGAACCCATTTCCTTTCCTTCTGCAGGTCTGTCCCCTGCTGGGAGGTCATTGTAAAGGCCAGTTATGTGGTATGTATAGTGTCAGATGCTTTCTTTATGGCCTCTTGTTCACAGCTGGTGAATACTTACCATGTGCTTTATTTTTTTCTGGTAGAGTCAGCATATGGTCAGTGAATGCCAAGTTACAGGGAAGTGCAGGGAGGTTATGGAAAACAATTCTGGTGAGAAGACTGTGTAGTGCGTATCTGCATGTCTCTTGGGAAGCAGCAATTTTGCCTATAGAGAGGTGGTCCTTCCTCTGTTGTTTTTCACAGCACGCTTCCTTAGTGCTGGGGTGGGTGCTATGTGGTATATCACAGCAGAATAACTTGTTCTATCCTGTGGTAGCCAAGGTTGCTTGTTGGCACCAGTGAAACTGCAGCTTGTGCATACTTCCCAGCTGAACATCAAGAAGATCCCAATAACACTCACCCTTCACCCTACAAAAGTTTTTATGCTTGGAAACTTTGTGGAGAGTCTCACAAAAGCAACCATGAATGCTCCTGCCGTGTGTCTTTTACCTGAGCTAATGGTTCAGCAGTTATGGAAACAGATGTTTCCATGGCGTTGCCTCTGCAGAGCAGCCGACACACCCTGCGCTGCGGCGGGGCTGGGGGTGCACTGAGAGGTGCACTGGGAACTTGGCAGCTAAGTGAGACGTTTGGCAATGGAATGAAGCAAGATGATAATGTCCAAATACAATATTCTTTTTAATTAGGTTCACTTGGTTGATGCCAAAAGTACAGATGAATGTGACTGGCTGATTAATGCTGAAGGCTACTTTTTGTTTATCCCTATTGAATGTTTTAATCTTTATTTATACTGCAAGAAATCTGTTCTCAGCTTTCTATTCAAACAGGAGCCTTTGTCAATTTTTCTGTTTATGTGCAAGTTTTCTTCACTTCTTTCATTTGGCTTGTTAACAAAAGTATAAAATTCAATATTAATTCCAATACATGTTGCTAAAACATGATTTCAACTTAATAGAAATCAGCTAGATGGAGAGGATTCCTTTTGTGAATGTAGTGAAAGGTTATGTGTATTTCTGTTATTATTTCATAACATAGATGTAATGAGAATTCTGTTCTTGGTCTGACATCAAAGTAGAAATCTATTCTCTGGGAGGAATGCTTCATAAGCAGTCTCCTGTCTCACTGACATACATTAATAGCTATCAAAATAGTAGAGTTGGATATTTTTCTCCACACACACACACACACACCCCCCTGATACACACTCTTGACACTAACATAATGTAAGTTTTTATATAGTTTGAGATCAAAGCCATTCAATTTCATTTATAAGTTTCCCCATGGAAAAACTAAGCCATATCCATAAAACGCACAGTAACAGAAGAATTCATAGACATCACTGTGGTTACACAGGACTTTGGTCTGAAGACAATGTTTCATGCCAACTCAACAGTTACTGTATTGCTGAAAGCAAGGCTTTGTGATAAGCATCTGCTCTTGCAGTGTCTTGGCAGTTAGAAGCCCAAGTAGGTCAATTCAGACCCATTTAATTGATGTTAACAAGAGTGGATTGTAACTATAGAGAACTGCTAATGAACAGACTGGATGCAGGGATTGGGGTTTCATATGTTCTCTGCCAGTATCTGTGTATATGTAAGAGGGTCTGTATAATTACTGTATGGTCTTGAAGTGAAATTTTATGAAAATCAAACCCTTGTAAAAATTTAATACAAACATGCAAACTGCTGCATTCTTACATGGTGTTTCTTTTGATATAGATACATTTAAATACCTGTTCTTATTTAGCCTTGTTAATGCATTACTTGTCAGGGGAGTAGGTTAAACCATCGAGTTTTCAAAAAAATGCTCTTAGTGTAAAAAGCAAGGAAGAATTTTGAGTGCTGCACAAAAATATTGATAATTTACAGGTAATAGTTCAGTCAAATACCATCTGCAGGGTGGCCTTTGGGGCTAAGTTTTTATTTTTAAAAATAAGAGGTAAGCAAAGTAGTGAAAAAAGGCAATAAATCTGTTTTTTACTAATAAAGGGTGAAAAGAGGGTTTTTCTATTGTATTAAATAAAAATTTCTACCATATAAAAATTTGGTATTTGCTGTCCCTTTTTCATGCTAAGTTTAACTGCTTCAAATGGTTTCAATGAATACTAGGGCAAAGATAGTTACAAGTGTGAATGCTTCAGACCCTTAAATCTTCACACCAAATGTTTTCTTAAGAAGCTTTATACATAAACAACATAGATCAAAAGGCTTATTCTACAGCCTTGAATGGGATTGGCACTGTAAGGAGCTTGTGCTTCTCCTGCCCATGTACAATTCTTCTCCCCTATGATACAAAGAACACAGCTAAAGAAATCATATTGACCTGTCACATAACAAAGCCTATTCTGTGTGCCTGCCTGGTTGCTGGTCTTTGAGCAAGAAAAGATGGTTAGTGGCAAATGTAATGTTGCTGATACTCAAGCTACCACCTGGAATTACATCTGTGTATATTGACTTTTTTCAATTAATTTCATTGATTATATGTTAAATACAGATATTTTTCCGCCTTCTTTTGCTCACCTGATAATATAATTGTGTGAAAATAACTGTAGAGGTTAATGGTGTGTTGCTGAAGTATGATGTGTGATTGCCATCTGAGACAAACAGTTTCCTAGTATCAACATGAGAAGTCCTTCCTGAAGACCAGAACATGCAGAATATCTCCTAGGGTCTCTTGAAAGGATTTAAACCAAAATAAAAATAGCTGAGAAGCACATCATGAATCACGTGAGGACAGCTTTTTAACTTGCATCCATTTCTTGCCTCTTCCTGCCCCTTTGTATCTGGATTTAATCCTAGTACTTCTGGAACTATGGCTCTGCCTTTCTCTGGTATCTTTCTTCTGAGAGCTCACAGGTTTCAGAGCTGTTATTAGACACAGGAGTGACTTTTTCAGGACTCTGCAGCTTTATTAAACAGTCTACCACTGAAAGGCTAATGAACTGAAGGAAGGTTAATGGACATAAATTTAAGAAGGGAAAGGGTAAGGCATTATATGCATGTGTGTTTACAATTTTGCAACTGTGCAAATTAGTTTCTGTTTATTATTTAATTATTTCTCTTTGGTAGTGTAGTTGTGTGATTTTTTTTTTTTTTTTTGCACACACTTTTACTTAAAGATCTCAGAATCCTCAGTTATTAACTTCTAGTTAATGGCTGAAAAGAGTCATCAAATCCTGGCAATATAGTTCTGTTCCCCAGAGCCTTCCTCAAAACAACAATTAGTTCTCTTTGAAAGAGATGTTTTCTGTTAGTAGGGGCATGCAGATAAGTTTGCATGAAACACTAACAGATGTGACATTCATGAAACTCAAACAAAACATAGTTCAAATATTTTAAGTATACTAAAATGGTTAAAACAAAGTTATGTCTGTGACTTGCTTACTGATGTTACAACTAACTGCATTTCAAAGTTACTCTTTAGGAACCTTGGTCTCCTATTCAGTAAGATGTATTACAGGACAAATCATTCTATAGTAACTGTGGACTATAGTAACAGATAATATACAGGACAAAACATTCTGTAGTAACAGACAATAAAAGGTCTCATATCCATTGGACAGTTGTATCCACTTACCAATTACCTTTGGACCTGCAGAGGCACAGACACCTTGTTAAAGTCAGCAGAGTGTGACTCAGTGGTTAATATCTAGGCTTGCCAATGTGTATTTCCCAAACCACTGCTACTCTTGATAAACTTTTCCCATATAAAGAGTAAAGAGGTCTCCTGCTGTTCTTATCTGTGCTCTTAATTTCATGTTTGAGCATTTGAAAACCATTTAATTTCTCTATCATATTCTCTATCCATCATTAATCCCTTCTCATCAAGTGTGCTGAGACTGGGGGGAGGAAGATTGCTTTTTAAGTTGTATGTTTTAATGCCATTTAGTTAAAAACTTGCTGACTAAAACCCAGAGAGTTTCTGGCCAGCCAGGAAGCAGAACCTGCCTCATCTCTGTCCTAGAAGCAGCACAGTCTTCTGGAGGGAGAATCCTTCCAGCCCTGTGGATTTTAGTTAACTTTTTAAGCAAATGGTATTACAACACAGAATTTAGACAATAATCTTTTTCCCCACAATGATAATGAAAAGGGCAGGGTATTAATTCTTCCAGAAAGGCATTTGTAGTAGCACTCTGAATTGTTTCTGTTTGCATTAGGACAGACTGAACTAGAAAGATTTATGCTGTTCATTTGGAAGTTGTACAGCATCACACCTTTGTCTTGTCCTTGATGGATTATGCCACACACACACATATATTGTGTATACTTGCTCTTACACACATTTTTCCTTAGCAGCCATGAAAACTTGTCAGACATCACTTGGGTCTATAGGATGGTGTAATTCCTACTGAAGCAAATAAAAAAGAGCTATGCAGAGCAGCCCTACATTCAAGATACCTCTGTGTCACATGTATTTAGCCTCTTTTACTCTCCCAGAAGGGAAAGTTGGGCTTTTTATTCTGTGGTTGATAGTAAAAAGAGCAGCTGCGGAGGAATGCATGTTAATACAGTGTGTGATTAGCAAGAGGCAAAGCTCTTTAGATTAAGATCGATACTACTAATCTAATAGTAGCCAGTGTCATGCCATAACTAAGGTGAAGTAGCAGCAGTTAGTGCTACAAGTTGCTACTTCCATTGTGGTGTGGTGGTTCTTGCCACAGTGAGGAAGACAAAATTGTATGTACGACAGAAGAAAGTGGCAGTTGCCACAGTGAATTGTTTTGGTGGTCATCTTTATTGAAAAAAATCTGTCTAAGGATATAAGTGAATTAATTCTGTGAAGTTCACCTAATCACCTTTCCAGTGAAAATGCAGCTGAAATCCATAACATCCACTGCAGATTCAATTGTCTTCAATGTGATTTTGCTGTTAACTCCCTTCTCTGTGTGTACTGTCACTGTATTGTGACTTCTGTTTTTATCACTCAGGTTATATTCTTACTCTTGGCCTGCCTGAAGATTTGTGGTCATTTACTTTAGTTTTCAGGAGTCTGCACGAATTTGTCTTATATTTGTCAAAAATAGCTCTGTTGCTGCTTTGAGTTTGAAGCATGCATTAAAATTACATAATATACAAATACAACATGAACTTAATTATTACATAATTACTACATTCAACTTGAATTGTGTGAAACCACTAATTTTCTTATAGTTTCTATTCAGAATGATGACCCTGCACAACTTACACCCATTTCAGCCTGGCTGCGTCACCTTGGTGGGTCATGTTGATGAACTTTGCTTGGTTCTGGCAGCTTTTTGCCAGAATTGGTGCCACCATTTGGGGGCTTTAAATTCAGTGTCTCAGAGAGAAGTAAACTGTGTAGGCGTGTGAATCAATTTGGTCTCTGTATCTTGAATTCTGACTTACTAACTTTTATAAAGATATGCATGTTTTATGTTGGCAGACGGTGCTAGAGGAAGTGAGGAAACAAGTGGATTTTGACCTTTACTAGGATTGTTTTCTTACTATAGAGCTGTTTGAAAATTGGAATAAAGTTGTTATTATAATCTGTTTTCTAAACAGATATTTTTAATTGCCATTTTTAATTTCTTTCACTAGAACCACCTAGGGTTGTCATTTCACCTAAGAATCAGACTTTTACAGAAGGCTCTGAAGTGTCTATCAGGTGTTCTGCAACAGGTTATCCAAAGCCGACAGTAGTATGGACACACAACGATATGTTTATTATTGGTTCAAGCAGGTAGGGATTATAGCTTGCTTTATTTATTTTTAATTTTGCCTACGTGAGAGAGAAGTTTTGAAGGATGCCAGAATACTCTGACTGCTTTTTCTACAGGAGTCTGAGTTTTGAAAATAATACCTTAGCCTTCACTTTTATAACTTTTAATTTCAGTTTCCTCATTTTAAAATAGAAATACTTTAGTTTTCTTTTTCAGAAGGCTTTTTGCAAGATTAATTTAAACGCTTTTCACTAAATGCACAGATAACTCTGATAGTCATAATAATACTAATATTGTGTTTATCTGGAGAAAAAAACAGCAAGGATGTTTATAAACCATCTGCTCATGATGCTGCTATTGCTGCTTGGAGTGTGGATGTAGCTGTTACTCTCTTTTCTTTAAGTAATCATTTTGGTTGGTCTCCCCTGTGTTTCCAGGTATAGATTGACCCCAGAAGGCACCTTAATCATAAGAAAGGCAATTCCAAAAGATGCAGGAACTTATGGTTGCTTGGCAAGTAACTCTGCTGGGACAGAGAAACAGACATCCACCCTTACATACATCAGTAAGTAAAAGAAGCAGTGTAGTGAAATTAAAAAAGCAAGCTAATACATCATCAGGGAGTAACTGTTAAAAATAGTAGAACCATGCAGAACATACTGGTAGAAATTTCAAAAAAACTCATGAAAGATGTTGAGCAGATCACGAATGTCCCTTTTGTTTTTGATATTTGGGGCTTAATGTTTCTTTTTGTACTGTTTTTAAGAAAACAAACAACCTAAAATTGGGTATTAATGTGTGGTAAGCTTGCAAACCTGACTAAGCCTTTGGAAAGGAATAATTTCTGTAAATTCTGTCAGTGTGCTTAGCACTCTGGAGTCCTAATGCAAATTGTGTCCTCTAAACACTATGTTACTTTATTAATAGCAGAGTACTAAAATTTCTGATGACCAACATCAAGCTGGAGAGGGAGAGTGACTGTTAATCTTCTGACTCTTCCTATTCTATCCGTAAATTCTCTGTGTATTCTATGTATGATCTAGATGTTCTGGACCAGACTTTACTTTTTCATGTTTCCCAGTGTTTATCTGTCACCTTGCATGATTTTTTAAGTCTGTTTGGCATTTAATGCAAATAGTCTTTCATATAACAAGAGAAGATTAGTCTTTCATGGTGTATGCCTTAAAAATGGTATATGCTTTGGATGGGGAACTAATTTTTTTTTTTATATATATTGTTTCTTTTTAGAGGGCCCAACATTGACTGTAATTCAAAGTGAAATTCTGGTTGCTCTTGGAGACACAACTATTATGGAGTGTAAAACAACTGGAATCCCACATCCCCAGGTTAAATGGTTTAAAGGTGCACTTACTGCTTTGTGTTGCTTCATTTACTTCAGTATGAATATTTAGAACAGTGGTCTTGAAGTGACTTCATTTTCTCAAAAGCTTTATGTAGTATTCAACTAATGACTGACTTGTGAAATTCTCTAAATCTAGAAGATATGGCAGTTGACCTCTAGGGCATAAATTCTTGCTCCTGTTTAAATACAGTGAATGTATATGCTGTAGCATAATTAATAAGTTAAAAAAAGCTAGCTCTCTTGCTTATTTAAACAATGTTCATTCTGTAGAAACTGTTTAGCTATATGGTACAAAAATCACAAATAACTTTTCTGTTTTTCCCATCAGATGTTTGCCTAAATTCCTTTGTAACACCTAGGGAATTTTATATTCCTCCTGAATCTCAGGGGTGTCTCTGACAGTTTTTTTCATAGTGAGGCAGTATATTGGGTTTCAGAACTGCAAGAGCTTTTCTGGAGTTAAGTGCAAGTCAGAGAATCCCATGTCTCAACATTTGTCCTCAGAAGAAGCGGCTGACTCCTGTATGTGGTTGTATAAACCACCTGCCTGCTGATTTTCTTGAAAAACAATAATCTTGTTAGGTAGATATTGCCAACAGATAGCTTATCCAGTCCAACATTTCATCTCTGACAGTGACTGGGGGAAAGCACCAAATTCTATTGTGTGTTTGCAGATAATCTTCCCTCAAAGAAAGCATGTTCTGAACTCACTGCAGTTAGTGAATGGTTTGTATTTTAAAGCAGGAGTCAACAGGCTTTTTGACATCATCCCAAAGAGTACATGTGGGCCAGTTCTGAATGTTACACATCAGTATTGTGGCTCCGGCTGAGCTTGAGAGGTGGCAGAGCTGTTTTCTAGGTTTTCTGGAGTTCTCAGCTTGGTACAGAGCTGTCAGACAAGTGGCCACCACATGTAGCCTCTCAAGTGGGAAGGAGAAATAGAGCCTAGCACACTGTCCTAATGCTGGTCTCTGTCCAAAGCTACTTGGGTTTGCCTTCCCCTAGTGAAACAACTAAATAAAAAAGATTGTATCTAATGAAGTAATGAATTTTTCCACTCAGTTGAGTAGAAGTCAGAGTACTCATTTGCTAAATAAATACAGCCATGTTGTGAACTAATCTCAAAACCGGACATTGTTTTGTTGGAATAACTTTGATAAATGCCCTGTTATATTTCAGGTTTTGTTTTTTTTTTTTTTTCTGTTTGAACTTAGGTGACTTAGAGTTGAGGGCATCAGCATTTCTCATTATTGATACTCATCGGGGTCTTCTGAAGATCCTGGAAACACAAGACCTGGATGCTGGTGACTATACCTGTGTGGCTACCAATGATGCAGGCAGAGCTTCTGGAAAGATAACTCTAGATGTTGGCTGTAAGTAGTTTTCAATCTAGACAGTAAATACTCTTAATTTCAGTGTTTATGTATCTGATCAACGGTGCCTTGGTTGTCTGAATCTTTCTCACAAAAACGTGTAAGCCTGTGTGTGTGCTGGGAACACCTTTTTGACGGTGTTCACTAAGCTGTTTCCTTGTCTTATCTGGGCTCCAACTTTACGTTACACTTCTTTTGCAAAGCATAAAAGTCATGAGGAGGAAGAGAGAGATAGAGGAGAAGGAAACTGAAATCTCAACAAAGTTCTCAAGTAGAGAATATATTATACTAACTTACTAAGTAAAATTATTGTAACTTAGTCCTTCCTCTTTTTCCCTAATTCTTTCTAACTGCTTGTGGTGTGACACGTCATGTCTTCTTAAATGTGTGTTCCTGTCAGGCACACATGCTTTTGGAAGCAATGAGCAGTGCTCTTTGAAGGAGATGGGGAACTTAACAATGTTAACACTTGAGTATGCACGTTTGTCTGATTGGAGTGGCTGTATCTTAATTTTTTTAGAGATGTTTAGCCCATTTCTGAGCTCCCTATTGTAAGTACAGAGCATGCAAGGCTGCTTTTGTAAGGTGTTGCTAGTTGGGAATATGTTGTTAGAAGATTAATTGTACATAAAGAGACATAAATTTAGGTTGTCAATAGTGCAAGCAGAATGCTAATGTTATGTTGCAATCCCAGTTCACTTTCTGTGTACTCTTTAGTTTGTTTGGTTTTTTTCTCTTTCCAGCTCCTCCGGTTTTCACGCAGGAACCCAATGATGAATCTGTGGATATTGGCTCAAACATCACACTGCCGTGCTATGTTCAGGGTTACCCAGAACCAAAGGTTAAATGGAGGCGGCTAAATGGTGCTTCCCTTTTCTCAAGACCATTTGCAGTTAGTTCTATCAGTCAACTCAGAACGGGAGCTCTATCTATTAATAGTAGGTAGACTGAACTTACTTTCAATAAAGATTCCAGAAGGAAATATGACATATGCAATGTATTTAAGTTACTATACCACTTTATAAAATTGATAACTTTGTAAAAAGACTAGATTTTTATCAGAGAATGTGTTTCTGATAGTGACTTCATTGCTTTTGACATGCAGTTCATTTTCCCATGTGTTTGTGAATTCGGTTGTGTTTGGGCATTGGCTTCATTCTTCACAGAATCACAGAATCATCTAGGTTGGAAAGGATCTTGAAGATCATCTAGTCCAACTGTACATCTAACACTGGCGGTTCCCACCTACAGCATATCCTTAAGCACTGAATCAACCCTAATCTTAAACACCTCCAGGGATGGGGACTCCACCACCTCCCTGGGCAGCCCATTCCAACACCTAACAATCTGTTCTGTAAAGAAATACTTCCTGCCATCTGGTCTAAACTTTCCCTGGTGCAACTTGAGGGCATTACCTCTTGTCCTATCACTTATTACATGCTTAAAGAGACTCATCCCCAGCTCTCTGCACCCTCCTTTCAGGTAGTTGTGGAGGGCCATGAGGTCTCCCCTCAGCCTCCTCTTCTCCAGACTAAACCCCCCCAGTTCCCTCAGCCACTCCCCATCAGACCTGTGCTCCAGACCCTGCACCAGCTTCGTTGCCCTTCTCTGGACATGCTTGAGTCATTCAATGTCCTTTTTGTAGTGAGGGGCCTCAAACTGAACACAGTTATCGAGGTGCAGCCTCACCAGGGCTGAGTACAGGGGTGAGATCCCTTTCCTGTCCCTGCTGGCCACGCTATTGCTGACACAAGCCAGGATGCTATTGGCCTTCTTGGCCCCCTGGGCACACTGCTGGCTCATATTCAGCTGGCTGTCGATCAGCCCCCCCAGGTCCCTCTCTGACTGGCAGCTCTCCAGCCACTCCTCCCCAAGCCTGTAGCGCTGCTGGGGGTTGTTGTGGACCAAGGGCAGCCCCCGGCATTTGGCCTTATTGAAACTCCTCCAGTTGGCCTCAGCCCATGGCTCCAGCCTGTCCAGGTCTCTCTGCAGAGCCTCCCTACCCTCGAGCAGATCAACACTCCCGCCAAACTTGGTGTCCTCTGCAAACTGACTAAGGGTGCACTTGATCCCCTCGTCTAGATCATCAATAAAGATGTTAAACAGGAGTGGCCCCAAAACCGAGCCCTGGGGGACACCACTCGTGACTGGTCACCAACTGGATTTAACTCTGTTTACCACAACTCTCTGGGCCCGGTTGTCCAGCCAGTTTTTTACCCAGTGAAGTGTGCAATTGTCCAAACCTTGAGCAGCCATTTTTGCCAGGAGAATGCTGTGGGAAACGGTGTCAAAAGCCTTGCTAAAGTCAAGGTAGACAACATCCACAGCCTTTCCCTCATCCAATAAGCAGGTTGTTCTGTCATAGAAGGAGATCAGGTTTGTCAAGCAGGACCTGCCTTTCATAAACCCATGCTGACTGGGCCTGAGCACCTGGTTATCCCTCATGTGTTGCATGATGGTGTTTAGGATGAGCTGCTCCATCAGCTTCCTGAGCCCTGAAGTCAAGCTGACAGGCCTGTAATTTCCAGGATCATCCTTCTGACCTTTCTTATAGATGGGTGTCACATTGGCCAATTTCCAATCTGTTGGGACCTCCCCAGTCAGCCAGGACTGCTGGTAAATGATGGAAAGGGGCTGGGCGAGCACCCCAGCCAGCTCCTTCAGCACCCTCGGGTGTATCCCATCTGGTCCTGGAGACTTGTGTATGTCTGTGTGATGCACTAGGTCACTGACTGTCTCCTGGATTGCAGGGTGGTCGTTCTCCCAGTCTCTGTATTCTGGCTGAGGAGGCTGGATTCCCTCAGTACAACTGGTCTTGTTATTAAAGACTGAGGCAAAGAAGGCATTAAGCACCTCAGCCTTTTTCTCATCACTTGTTGCCATATTTCCTCCTGCATCTAGCAGGGGACGGAGACTCTCCCTGGACTTTCTTTTGCTACTGACATACTTATAGAAACATTTCTTGTCATCCTTGATTGCTGAGGCCAAATTAATTTCCAGCTGGGCTTTAGCCCTTCTGATTTCCACCCTGCATAGCCTCACAGCCTCTTTGTAATCACTGTGTGTGGCCAGCACCTTCTTCCAAAGGCTGTGAAGTCTCCTTTTCTCTGTGAGTTGCAGCCAAAGCTCCCTGTTCAGCCAGGGTGGTCTTCTCTGGCATTGGCTTCTCTTAGAGCACCTGGGGACCGCCTGCTCCTGAGCCATTAACACTTCTTTCTTAAAGTGCACCCAGCCTTCCTGGGCCCCTATACCCTTCAGGAGAGTCTCCCAGGGGATCCTTTCAAGCAGGTGCCTAAACAAGTCTAAGTCAGCCCTTTTGAAGTCCAGGATGTCAGTTCTGCTTCCCCCTCTCCTGACCTCTCTAAGAATAGAGAACTGTATTATTTCATGATCGCTGTGCCCTAGTCGACCTCCAACCTCCACGTCGTCCGCCAGCCCTTCTCTGTTCACAAAGAGGAGATCCAGCAGGGCACCTTCTCTGGTCGGTTTACTCACCAGCTGCGTCAGGAAGTTGTCTCCCACACATTCCTGGAATCTCTGGGACTGGTCCCGCTCTGCTGTGTTGTATTTCTAGCTGATTCGCAGAAAAAAAGACTCGACAACTCAAATAGAGTTATAAAGCAGGTATGTTTACTCCAGCGCCGGGGTGCAAGGGGATTTATCCACAAAGCTTGCACACCCAATGCACATTTTACCAAAAACTTATGGAGTGTGGATATCCATATTCATTGGATTACATAACACAAACATACGTATGCATGAGTAAGGCTGGGTTAGTTACAAAGGCTGATCTTCGCACCTGCTTATTGCCTCCTGGTGGGAGTCTTTGGGAGGAAGGCTTGTAGTCTTTCTCACCCTGTTTTTTCCACGGAACAGGCGCAGATTCTCTTGGCCAATTTCTTGAATAACAAAAGTGTTTTTCAGCCGGTTTATTTTTCTATCTTAGATAAGAGAACCAATAGAACTTCTACCATTTGTGTATAGCTATCTTTACTCGTTAGCAAAATTCCAGCTAGTTAGAGCCATCTAACTCAAGGCCAAAAGTATAATATTTTGCTGAACATTGTAATCCTTGGTAGATTTTCACAGTGAACTGCTTTGTTTTGATGAACACAGTAGTCTTTGGTAAAATTCCACAGAACAGTCTGGGCAAGCAGGATTCTTAGCAATATTAAAAAAGTACTGTAACTTGCTATAAGTAAATAATTTGCTAAGCAGTTTTCGATAAATAAGTAAATTAATCTCAAAATAAGTAATAATTTCTCTGTATCACAGCAAATATCTGGGAAGTTTAAGTCATCCACAAGAACAAGGGCAAACGATTGAGATTTTGCCTAAATGCCTATAAAATATCTCATCTACCTCTCTGTCCTGGTTGGGTGGCCTGTAGTAGACTCCCACTACAACATCTGCCCTGTAGGCCTTCCCCCTGTTTCTAACACAAAGACACTTCACCCTGTCTTCACTACACTTGTATTCAAAGCAATCATAACAGTCCCTAACATACAGAGCCACCCCACCACCTCTCCTTCCCTGTCTGTCCCTCCTAAAGAGCTTGTACCCATCAATTGGCACACTCCAGTCATGGGAGGCATCCCACCATGTTTCTGTAATAGCAACAATATCGTAATTTTCCTGTTTCATCACGGCTACAAGCTCCTCCTGTTTGTTATCCATGCTGTGTATATTGGTATACATGCACTTCAGATTGGCTAATGTTTTACCCCCTTTCCCCTTCAAATCTAGTTTAAAGCTCTGTCAATGAGACCAGCTAACTCCTGCCCCAAAATCCCCTTCCCTCTCTGGGACAGGTGCATCCCGTCTAATGTCAAAAGATCAGGTGCCCTGTATACCAACCCATGACTGAAGAATCCAAAGCCGTTTTGGTAACACCAGTCTTGGAGCCACCCATTCATCTGATGAATTCTCCTGTAATCTTCCTCATCCATCCCCCAAACCATAGGGATGGAGGAGAACACAATTTGTGCCCCCGACTCCTTAAGCAGTTTTTCCAAGGACCAGAAGTCTCTCTTCATTGCTTTAGGCCTTCTCCTGGTGATGTCATCACTACCTACCTGAAAAAACAGGAGAGGGTAGTAATCCTTCGGTCTCACTAGGGTAGGGAGTGTTGCTCTGAGGTCCTTGACGCGGGCCCCAGGGAGGCAGCAGACTTCCCTATGAAGCGGGTCTGGTCTGCATATGGGGCCTTTGACACCCCTTAGAGTGGAGTCACCCACTACAATGACTCTTCTGGGGTTCCTTTCAGAGCTGGTTTTAATATCTGGTCTAGAATGACCTGGCCTTGGTCGACCTTGGTCTTCCTCGTTTCTTTCTCCTTCTCTTTGTCATTCAAAAGTTCCAGGGCTCTGAATCTATTGTAAGGGGACACCATGGAGGATGAGGGAGGTGGGAAGAGGATTTTCTTGCCTGCCTGAGCAGGGACCTGTTTCCAGCCTCCCTTGTCTGTTAGGGCCCTTCCTTCTGCCTGATAGCAAGAGGACGAGGGATTACCTGTCTTGTTGCTTTAGGGGTGCCAAGGTGCTACTCCACCAATCAATTTCCCTTTCACACTCCCTCGTACTTCTTAATCTCTCGACCTCTTCTCTGAGTTCTGCCACCAGGCTCAGCAGGTCACCCAGCTGATGGCAGCGCACACAGGTGCTGTCCCTGCTGCCCTCCGGCAGGACCGACAGGCTCAGGCACTCCCTGCAGCCTGGGACCTGAACCTCTGCATGTTTGCGTGGCAGCTCCGTCTGGGTCGCCACGTTCTTTCTGGCGGTGGTTTTGATGTGAGTGGAGACCATGGTTCAATCTACTCATGGAGGACGGTTAAAAGGGGCTAGCTCAGATAAGTTCTAGAACCCGGAGAGCGTCTGTGCCCTGTCTGCTCGCTGTGACCGCTTACCCTTTATTTAAATATACGTGGGTTATGGTCTCTGCTACTGAGGAGCTAGGGATTTTCTTATTTTCTTGTGAGAATTGTTTCTAAACTCACTGTTTTAGAGAAGTCCTAATTCAGGTAATAACCAAAAATTCTGTAGGTGGCTTTGCAACTTCATTTACCTGGAACATTTCAGTCACCCTTGCGCTAACTGAAGTTATTCTGTTTTCTTAATTAGGTTTTTTTGATTCCTTTCTAGACATAAGCAAGTTGGGTGAAGTAATTTCTCTACTGTACATGCAGTGCAGAACTCATGTCTTATGTACTGTTTTATGGGTGTCTGTTCACATACAGCCACACATTGCTGTATGCAGTAAGCACTATTCCATAGTCAAGGCAATATGTGATAGCCTATGTAGATTTATAGTATACTACTGTATATTATTTATGCACATTAGTATATACTGTATTAAAGTATATGCAATACGTAAAGTGATGAAAAGTATCATATATATGTGAATAATGCTTTTTTTACTCAAGTAAAATAGTCATTGCTTCGTACTTGGTGACCTGGCCAAAACCAAATATTTGAAACTGAAAGACAAAAGCATAGGGTGTCTGTCTATGTACTGCAGACCTTTCTGTATCATTCCAAATGCTGCAATTGGATCTCTTTTTTCCTCCCTTCTAGATTTGTGGGTTAGTGATGAAGGAACTTATATCTGTGAAGCTGAGAATCAGTTTGGAAGGATTCAGTCACAGCCAGCCACAATCACAGTAACTGGACTGGGTAAGACTGGTTAATGTCAGTGATGGCAGTGCAAGGAAAGACTGGCAGCATTTCAGTGCCTGGAGTACACTGGAGGAGGTGTTAGCTGGTGGTGTTTGTACAAGTAGGATGTCTGTGGGTTATGTACATACATGGTGACGTACCTATATATGCTATATTTACACATGTAGTCATCCACACAGAATCAGAAGGCATTTGTATGGAATATTGTAATTAATTTCAGTGAATTTCACATGTTAGAACATTTGTTTCTTGACTGACTACGTTAATTTGAATCAATTTCATCTACACTTCATAACATGGACCTTAAAGAAGTGATTTATCCTGACTTCGGTTTCTTAATCTGAAGTAAATTTATTAAGGAATGAAAAATCACCTTAATGATGAATGCTAATGATGGGGTTTCTGCCATTTAATTCATCTTGGAAAAAAAAAATAAAAAGCAAAGCAGCAATGAACGTGCTTAGGTTAGTGTGTTGATATAACTGGAAAGGAATCTTAGTGATCCAAGAAGACAGTAAGTGTCTAGCTTTGGCGATAGCTGTGCTATTAAGGAGTTATTTATTATCTCAGTTGGACAATTGGCAGTAAAAGGAAAAATAATGCTATGGAATATATACATTTGTGAGAGGATAAGAATGGAGTCCATCTGACATCAAAGAAACCATTTGCTAACTTAAAACATTTAGTGGGAATCTGTAATGTTGGTAGTATTTGATAGACATGTTTTTACCTATTTAAAACTTATTTAATCCCCATTACTTAAAATTAGTTTACCAAGCATGTGCACAGGGAGCACTTTCTGTTGTCTCTTTACAGAGTATGAAGAATTTTCTGCTGGGCTCTTGACCTCTATTCTAATCTTTTAAAATTTTATGCCCAAAGGAAGTCACCACTTATACTTTTGTCCTCTCCAAACCTGCTACTTTTGTTCTTCAGTATTTTGCCCAAGTAAGGAAAAATAATATATCAACTTGGTATGAAGGGAACATACGTTTTCAGGGAGAAACTAGATTGGATCCAATTTCAGCTGGACAACATCTTCCATTTGCTGCCATTCCTTAGTCTTAAGATCATTGTATATGTATTCCTCTAGCTTCCTTTCTCTCCTTTGTTACCCCACCCCTTCATTTGTTTCATTCTTTTTTTTCCTGCCTGCACTGTTGACATTTCAGATACCAGAGTTCCATCTGGTATTTTTTGTTATAAAATTTAAGTATGTTGGAAATCCTGTGCTGTTTGTTGATGGCAATGTGTTTTTCTTCCTCCCCTTTCCTTCTTTCAACTTAAATAGTATAGTTTCCATTGTAGTAAATGTTTCTTGTTCTATATTTGTATAGTACTATGCAGAAGGACACCTTGTCTGATGGAGCTGCAAGTAGCATTAGTGACAGGACTAATAATAAAAATTGAAATGTAATGTTTTGCATGAATATATAAAAAATGCTAATAACTACTTCTAATTCTTTCTTTTGTTCAAGTTACACCTCTGCTTGGAGTAAGTCCAGCCACAGCCAATGTAATTGAAGGCCAGCAGCTCACTTTGCCATGTGTGCTGCTCGCTGGAAACCCCATTCCAGACCGGAAGTGGATTAAAAACAGTATGGTGGTAAGACAGTTTTGTTTCCTGTAAGATTTATTGGCAGAGAAAATCTGCAACTGACACTTGAAGCTGTGACAACAATGTGATTTTATGTAAAAAAGTTGATGGACAAATAGATTTTATGCTTACAAATAAAGATGCTTCATGAGATTGGACCAGCTCACTGGAAACAAGGATCCGGTGTCTTCAAGGTGAATTACAGCCGACAGCCACCACTCAGCAGGAGCTGCTGCTTCTTCAGGAGAAGACGGTTGGCTTTATCTGTAAGGCAGTAGATGCTTCTGAGTTTCTGCAGGTGCTGTCATTCATAGTACAGACATTTATTACTGTTCAAAATACGAAAACCTCACTGATCATGACCCACATTAGGAAATTTTTAACTCTGAAGCATAATGAAGGAATAGGAGATGGTAGTGGGGAATGTGAAGGTCTAGAAAAGAACTTGAAACCAATGTATTTGATAATTATCCTTCTATCTTGTTTTACTTACTTTCAAAACAGTTTTATGCATTCGCGTTAGCTCTTTAATTTCAGACTTGGGCTCTGAATATAGAAGCTAGCGGAATATACCTGCCAGAACGACAAATGTACTGGAATTTAAACCTTGGTAACTGAAAGGCATTTCTTTTCCCCTGCTTTTTAAAAATAAAAACTTCAGAAAATTTCTGTAGATTAACTTTTATTTTTAATGTCCTGACTCTTACCATTGTTGATGGGATGAGATAAATGTCAGTATCCCTGTACCATATCCTGCTTTCCTAGTGGTGCCCTGCTCAGAGCATGAGTGAATGTGTTTTCTTTCCCTCTGGGAGCATACTGTTGCCAGTTTATAACTCCTGCAGACAGAGTGGTGGTGTAGACACAGTGCCTGGGCTAGTTGTCTGAGTGAAATTTAATTTATTTGGTAGAAGCTGAATTACTGACTTTAAGATCCCTATGAAGCTCTGATTTTTATCTTGCTTCTTAATTTCTCCCCAAAGCCCTTTCTCCGCAGCTGTAATTAAAAAAATTATAGCTAAATTTTCTATTTATTATCACTAAGCAGAACCCTGGCACTACCTGACCCTTCACTTGCTAGAGTTTTCAGCTCAATATTTTTATCACTGGGAGTCATTGACCTTTTCTTTAGACTGCGTAGGTGCAAGCAGCACGGGTTGAAACTTCTGTGTGAAATACTGGCAGAATCTTCCTTGTTGAGTTGCTAATTCCTCTGTACAGTAATGCTAGTTTCCTGTAATTGTAAGCTTGCAGCAAAAACTGTGCTCCAAGGAAAGTGTTGGAGTAAGTTATATTTAGGGAAGAACGCAGCTTTTTCTGAGCAGGCCATGACTGGAAGAATTTTGCATTCTAACAGCCTTTCTGTAAGGCAAGTCTGTGTTCCTGAGATTGTGGATTTTTTTGATGTTGCTATAGGGTATATAACTTCTAAAAAAACCTACTCTTTGGTGAAAGTTGTAACTTTTCTTTCACAATGGTATGCTTCAGAGCTGACCTCTTCTACTTCATGCATGTGGCAAGTTAAAAGTTTTTGATAACTGTAAAAAAAAACCCAAACAAAAAAAAACAAAACCAGGAAAGGATCTGTTTGTGGGAGAACAAGTCATTGCACTTGTCGAGAGCTGGCCTATGATCAAATTGGGTTACTGGAATAACCAGTAAAAATGCAATAAAGTAATTCAGCTAAATTTGTTTTTGCTTTGCTGCATGATTATAAGCATGAGTGGCAGTTCTATATGTGCTGTGGCAGAGCAGAGTTGCTGATGCAGATCTTAATTTCACTCCAGCAGTAAATAAGAGGTGCTACCAAAAGCCTTATTTAAAATTAGCTCTTTATGAAAGATGGAAAGTAGGAGAAGCTCTAGTAAAATTCTCCAGGAACATAGAATTTTTATTGTATGTGAAGTAGTCAAGTAAAGCCAAGATGCATCCCAAATTAAATGTTATCAACAAGTATTTTCTTCAGTAAAGCATTGCATCCCTCTTTTGGCAGGTGGTTCCCAATCCCTACATTAATGTTCGCAGCGATGGGAGCCTGCACCTGGAAAGAGTTCGGCTGCAGGATGGCGGCGATTATACTTGCATGGCGAGTAATGTTGCTGGGACAAGCAACAAAACTACTACTGTTAATGTGTATGGTAAGGAACACTGTCTTGTTGCTTTTGCACTGAATGTAAGATGAGAGTGTGTTTCTTACAGCAGACTTCGCTACAGCTTTTTTGTTAGTTATACTAGTTTCTCAGATTTCCTTTTCTGTAATGATGCTACTTCATAAAATAACATGGTGAGAAATTGGATCCACTGCACAGGAAATAACTGAGTGATTGAGACTTTTAAAAATAAAACAAAGATAACACCATTCAGGGATCGTAAAAGATACTTATTTTAAAACATCTGCAAAGGTTGGGCTGTGCAGTCTTCATCTCTAGCTTTATTAACAAAACAGATGTGAGTGGAGGTTAGTGGAAAACCATGAAAAATGCTGTCTGTGCGTTTTGTAACTGATGCAAGGAAGCGCAACTCATGGGAGGATGAGAATTAAAATGAATTAGTTTGGCAAAATATGTTTGGGTTTTTTCCTGCCTTTTTTTTTTTTTCTCTTTAATTGAAACATAATAAAAATTACAGTGACAGCAAGACATAGTGTTAGCATTGTGGTAACCCATGCATATTTCAGCTGAAGATACTTTTATTAACTCTGTGTGGGGTCACGAGCACTTTAAATTTTACAGCCTGAAATTTTCTCATGTGTTAAACTAATCATGGGAGATGTATTTTAAGCTTCGCTGAAGATGCTGGGACATCCTATTGTGTTAAGAATAGCTATTACTTTTTAATGCAGGCAAGTACTCAGTGTCTGATAAGGTCTTCCATGTCAGCACTAGCTTTTGGTATATTTTGGAACTTGAGAACAGAAAGGAATATATTTGTATATTTTTAGAAAGATCTAGTTCTTGATATTAATAGCCTTAAATCTGATCTTTTTGCTGTTGTAAATTCAAAACCAGATCAGTTAAGTCAGGGAACTGGGGTTCTTGTTATCTCTTGTTATTGATTTTGTGAAGTGATCTTGTATATTTATTCAAGTTCATCTAACAGTCAGTCCCTGCAGAAACCATCACTGCAGTTAGCACAACTTTGTAGTATTTATAACAAAGACTAAATGAGCTTGGAGTGTGATCAGTTCTTTACTCTCACAATGGCTCTGTTCAAAATGTTGTCCATCAATGGAAATTGATTCAGCACCAAAAATGCTGAATCCATTCTCATGAAAGGTGCTGTATAGGTCGAATCATGTACAGTATCTTTTCAGGAAGCCTAAAATGTCATCAGAAGATACTGCGACAAAGACTTTCTGAAATGATTGCTGTCAGCTATGTGAAGTACTGACAATTTAAAACTGTATGTACCTAATCCACTGATCAACCTGTGGCTGGCATGCTTTGTTATGAACAGGTATTTATTCTGTCATGAAGGACTGGAGAGTGGAGGGGAAAGTGGCTGGTCATTGTCAGTGTTAGGGTTCAGAGAAGAGGCTGAAAATTCCCAAATCCTGCTGTCTGTATGAAGTAGTTATTGAATATTTTGTTAAGAATTTTATTGTAAGAGTTATGCCATGGTTTGAAATGTCTTCTACATGAGTTTTATATTTGCATTTATTATTAGTTCTGCCTGTTATTCAGCATGGACAGCAGATCTTTAGTACCATTGAAGGAATCCCAGTAACATTACCATGCAAAGCAAGTGGAGTTCCTAAGCCGTCTATTGTCTGGTCCAAGGTAATTTATCATCTTTGTGCTGTTCATAGTGAAAGATGAATTGAACACATCATTTAGTTGTCATAAAAACTATTTGCAAGAAATTTGGCCAAAAGCGTCAGTTGTGATGGAAATCTCCATTTATTTGTACCTGCTTTTGTTTCTTAGAACAGTGCTTTCTGGCCATGGTCCAGCCATAGATCAGTGTTCTGTTCTTTGGAGGGGCTTTGGTTATTGCTCTATCTTTGTTTTTAACACTGTAGAAATTGTTTATATTCCTTTGCATGTTGATAATTTGAGATTAGGCAACCTGCCACAGATTGAAAGTTCATTTTTGTTTTGGAGCCTTACTTTAAGATGACTTTTTCCTCTGAGGGCAGTGTCTAATACAATGGCATTTTGCAGTTAACTTGTCACTTTTCAATCATGTCCTTGACAAGAGGACCTCAACATTTTTTGGAATTTGTCTGAAAGTCAGGCTTTGGTTTTTTCCCTACTTGAACAGCATGATTTCTGGTAATAACAGTTATTTGGGGTATGATACAGCTTGTATGATATTGCTGTGGAGGCACTGCTGTGCCTCAGAAGTTGTTCAGATATAACTGATTGGGACCTTGTGAACAGCTTTGTTTAAAAGAAGGAATAGAACAGAGTTAACTGTGTTGGTTTGGTATGGGAGGAAAACATGGGAGGAGTGGTTTTTTTAATTATCACTTACAATATTCAATACAGTCCAGGAAGTGTCTGATGGGTAAGAAACATTTTGTATAATATATACAAGATCTATTTTGACAGCAGAAATCAATGTCAAAATTAACTCAGTTGAAATATTTTTTTTTTTTTTTTGTTAATTTTCTTGTAAGAATTGGGGCCTGTAAAATGTAACAAGTTTTCTGCTTCTGCTCGTGTTACTGCTTAGATAGTGACACTCAAGGAGTTTGAAAAGTTGGTTGGTTAGTTAATTTGTATGGATGGAATTTTGGGGCCAGACTTCTTAGTTAATATAAAATATTTTGTCCATCTCAGCCATAAACAACAGAAGCAGTACTGTAATGTAAATTAAAATTTTGCTCAACTCAATCAGACTGACTGTAAGTTGTTTTGTCTGCAGAACTGTTTTAAAGAGCATGTAACATATTGCAGAGTAAAATATCAGACTGAGTGTTATATTAGTAATACAGTGCTCTTCGTATGAAAAATCAGTCTCAGCAATGGGGTTAAGTAGGGGAAATTCTACAGGCACTAACAATTTTTATATTATTTTAATTTTAATATTTTCATTAGATTTTATTTTACTGCTGTAAACTTTAGCTTTTATTGAAAATTATTGTAATTTGGTTTATTTCAGAAAATCCAGATGCTGTGGACATTATTTTCTTTTTCTTTCCACAGAAAGGAGAAGTAATTCTTGCCAGCAATGTGAAATTTTCTGCAGGATCTGATGGAAGTCTGTATGTAACTTCACCAGGGGGTGAAGAGACTGGGGAATATGTGTGCACTGCAACAAATGCTGCTGGATATGCTACACGGAAAGTCCAGCTGACTGTCTATGGTATGTATGAGCTAAAATAAAATATAGTGTTGTCTCTTTCCCCTCTTGCATTCTACTTTAGACTGTAAAACCCACTCAGGTGAACTGTGAACTAGGATACCCACAGTGCCAGCAACGTTTAAACTAATCTCTAGTGCTTTTGACTTTGTCCTGGATCACTAGATCTACATATTAGGCAATTTTACAGATGGCTGATACTGAAAGGCCTATCCTTCAGCCATTATGATTCTCTTGAAATTTCCTGATACCTGTTACCTTGAGTTCATGACCTAGTGTCTTGGGCTGTCATCGTTTCATCTTTTATGGGAGTGGGTAGAAGGTATCTGTGCAGGAATAGAAATTCCTGCTGATAGAAGAATGAAGATCCATTAACCCCAAGGGTCCCAAAGCTTCCTACCATCTCCCAGTATTATTAAAAAAAAATTAAAAAATTAGGTGTAGGCTTGCTTTGCAAGGCTTTTATGGCTTGTAGGCATCGGTGCTGTAGTGTAAAATAGTTCAAGGTATTGGTTGCAAGCTACCTAGGCAATATGGAACTCAGAATATGTATGAACTAGATATATCTGTTGATACCCATCTTTTTGGGTAGGTAGTGTGATCTTGCTGGTATTTGTGGTATTGCATGTAGGCATCAGTCAGTGCCTGAGCTACAGGCACTGTACATCAGCTTTACAGTGACTTATGTCTATTGCAGACATGTCATTAAAAGTAGGATTCTAATGTTACATGCCTGATAAAAAAAATAGATGTTTAAACTGAAGTAAAACTGTATGGTGTTGCATTTGTACAAATACATGTATTCATTGCAGCTTCTTAACGTGTTCCATGTTATAGTGAAACCTAGAGTATCCAGGCCTGGAGACCAGCAAGGAAATGCATATGATAAACCCATAGAGATCTCAGTAATTGCAGGGGAAGATGTCACACTTCCATGTGAAGTAAAGAGCTTGCCACCTCCCATAATTACCTGGGCCAAAGAAATGCAGCTCATATCTCCATTCTCTCCAAGGTAACAATGTTTGAAAACAAAAGAAAAGTGAAATTGCATCTAAGCTTTCAAGATTTTGGAAGGGTATATAATTTCTAATTGCCACAGGATCAATTAGAAGGTATTAAGTTGCCCTGCATGAGGACCCTGTTTTACAAGACCCTGATACTCTCTTTCCCAAACCAAGCATATGTCTCTTTCTGAAGGATACCGAGACCATGCATCACTGTACAGCTTCTGTTCCAGTGTGTGTTTATGCGCAATCTCAGGAGGCCAACACGAAAGAGATCCTGTTATATTGGTACTGTGGTGGTGCCCAGAGACCCACATAATCTGTGCCTGATTATAAGTGTTTAAAAACTGTTTTTCTTAAGCACTTCATATTTATGCTTAGGAGATCATTGTATGAAGTCTGGGCTGCCAGTAGAATACAGATGATGATAAATGTTTGTGAGTGCTTACAGAGCTCATTGCTTGCTGTGTTTTGGATCCAAAAACTCTCCGAATATTCTTGAACGTGTGAAAACATAGCTAAACACTCATAAAAATGTTGAGTTGACAACCTTAGAGAATGAAGACTTGGGGACTGTCTTGTATATATCATAGGCCACAATGTTGGAGTTCTTCCTTATTATTTTAGTATGATACGAAATAAGAGAGGAGAGGAATAGGTGGTTATTCCCTGTGTGTTCCCAGTTGAAGTGCTAGATACTGTCACAAGGTGTACTAGTGCTTTCTTATCTTCAAGATACCTCAGAAGGGATAAAGCCTACAACTGTGTTCATAAACCAGGAAATGGTAACCCTGGCTAAATGCACCCCATAGCGATTGCTGTGCCCGACATCCAGTGTCTCTCTGTGATTCAAGTGGAAGGAACTGTCCAGTGTCAGAGCTGAGTTAAGGAATTGTGCAGACCTGAAGGCGAGCCTCTTTCCCTTGTGGCCAAGTCTGCCCCTTGGAGCCACCCATTCCTGCGAGTTTGCAACAGCCTCAGCTGCTAACACTACTGGGCCAGCATATTTGGTGAAGGAGGCTTGTGCACAGAGAGTTGATTTGTTGTTAGTAATCTTTGTGGAATTTTCTGCTGTGTTCTGTGAGCAGATTGCACGCACTAATGAATCCACATTCTTGGTCCCTTAATTGTCCTTGTTTTACTTCAGGAGATGTTGATAAATTAAGCTACTTGCTCATGGCTGTTGTGGAGAGATCCAAGTTGTCCAGAGTAATAGAAATCCAGCTCAGCCCATTCCATAAAATTGTTTACGGATGTCAGCAAAAGTTAAAGAATTAGTCCAAACAGAATTGTTTGAAACCACCCAAAGATGATGTTAGAAATGTCACCAGTAAACAAAAGGAGACTGAAGTCAGAATGAAGGACCTTTTATCAGAAAACAAATGTAATTAGTGGACAAAATAATGGAAGATAACTTGCCCCAACAATCTATCTCTTGGTGTTACTAAAAAAAAAAAAGGTTTGAGAAGATATGGACAGCAGAGGAAGAATCATAATATTTGACAGATTTGGGTGTCCTGGAGGAAATATGCTTCACTTTCTTTCCATTCATTTCTCTGGGCCATTGCAATCCTAAAATTCACTACTTATGCCCATATGATGACACTATCGTAGTTAGACAGTACAGAGAAAGGAGGACAGATGGTACCACTGATTTCCACTGACTTTGCCTAAATTCTGTATATAACCTTGAGTGCTAGACTTGAATTTCTTCTTGTCAGTTCTTAGCTGTCATTTTTTTCTTCCCTCCTCATTTATTTTCCCTCTCTCTCTTACTTTTGACTTCTACATAAGATGACTTTGGATTAGCTGGCCAATATATCTTGTATTGTTACAGGCCTGTGACCAGAACTGGAGTAAAAATTAATGCTGTGTAGTTAACTGTTCACTGATGAATAATGACAATTTCTGCGAACACCAGAACTGGCAGTTGTGAATCTGAATAGTCTTCAGAATCCTCTCTTCCATCTTGAATCAACATTAACATCTTTTTTTGTCCAGATGAAGTATTATCAAAAATTGTTTAACTTTCTGACCCCGCTGACCTGGGCTAAGCAGAAAGCTTTGACAGAAGGTTGAAGAGCTCCATTTCTCTACTTGTTGGGTTTTGGTGGGTTTTTTGTTTGGTTGGTTTTGATGTTTTTTTTTCCCAGTTCTGGAAACAAGACAATTTTTTTTTAATATATCCTATAAGTAGCTAGAACCAAATTTTGTA
Source organism: Athene noctua (assembly GCF_965140245.1). Taxonomy (NCBI): domain Eukaryota; kingdom Metazoa; phylum Chordata; class Aves; order Strigiformes; family Strigidae; genus Athene; species Athene noctua. The sequence goes on from NC_134041.1 coordinate 34,996,869, forward strand.
ATTTGGATCTTCTATTTCAGATGTTTGCTGTGTATTCTGAATGTAGTAGCTCAGTAAAGAATTACAAAAATGCGTAAATGTAAGTTATAGTTTAGTAGTATGGCACAGCTCAGTGTTCCCTGTAGAATGTCCCCATTTTAGCTCATGGCAATCATTAGCAGTGTGTAAGTAGAGGCCATTCACCTTTCAATAGATGTTTATACAACATATCTGCTTCTTATTTTTCCAGACACATTTTCCTACCCTCAGGGTCAATGAAGATCAGTGAGACACAAATTTCAGACAGTGGAATGTATATCTGTGTGGCCACAAATATTGCTGGGAACGTGACTCAGTCAGTGAAGCTAAGTGTACATGGTAAGTTTTAACCTAAGGGATAATCATCTGCAACTTTTCACATGGAATTTAGCATCATGCAGAGCTTTTCAAACATTTTTCCTTTTGTACATTAAATACTATTGACCTATATTCTTTCAGGCCGTATTATCTTCATATGCAAGCTTCTGTTACTGGTTATGTGGAAAGGAAATATTGTATACATATATACACACACACTCTCTTTCAATGTTTCATAGACTTGTAGAAGAATTATAGCACAGTATGACATTTGACTTTTTTCAAGTCAGCCAGAGGGCTTCTAAGAACTGAAAACTTTTGTTCTAATGCACTTGGATGTTTTCTCTGCAGTTTCTTAGCAGTAAGTTTGCAATCAGTGGCTGAGAATAGCAAAGTTGGCTGAGGCTTACAGGTGTCAAGTTTCCACCAACTTGATGGGAATTACATATCCAAACTCTTCCGGTACGAATGCCAAAGTTTGCTTGCACACCTGCGCACGTGATGGTGAAACCAGTGCGCAACTCTGTCACGTGTGGGTAGGCAGCTCCTCCTGTCTTTGTGCACAGCTGTATGCATATACATTCTGCTGTACCCGTCTTTGCATACTGCTACCTTAACCTGTTTTACTGTGCTTGTGCCCACCTTCCTCTCCCCCTCAGTAAAGGTATCTAGTTGCTCTTGCTCAAGCCAGGACCCACATCTGCTTTCCTCTCCCTTTTACCATCGATCATCACATTCTTTCTCCTACTCGTCCCATACTGGGGCCCCAACGACTTACACAATGTCACGTCTTGTTAGCTCCATGCTCTCTCATTTATTCCTCCTCACCCATGTCAGCCAGGAACACAGGTTGTGCTACATGTACCTCCTGTCAGTGCTAAAATGCATAATAGAGTGGGTACAGGAGCCATGGACGAAGCTAATCAATAATAATTGTGAGTGTATAGAAGTTCTTCTGTGGTTCATGTACAGTTTGGAAGTGTTGCTGCCAGTGCCTGTTGCCAGCCCACACCTTTGAAGTGGATCATATACCATGAATTGACCAGATTGAAACTCCTGCCTCCAGCTGCTCTGAAACCTTCAGACTACGCTAATTCAGTTACAGTGGCTATAATAGACTACTGTCTGGTTCTGTGTGTAGAGAAGTCTGTTATCAGTGCACATCTTTGTTTATCTGTAATTGTACATTAACAGAGAGTCTGGAAAAATGGCACTTGTTATTGTTTCAGGCATTCTTTATAACTCTTTTTATTGTCAGTGATCCTTAGAAAGAAAAACATTGTGGCAAAAGAGTTATGTTGGATTTATATTATTTTGGGGGACCAGCAAAATCTTTTCCAGTTATAATTTATCTCCTTGTCCGAACTTGTGTTTGGAAGCATACAAAGATCAGGGAATAGGGGAAGGAAATTAAAATGTCAAAAGGAAAATTAACTTTTATCATAAAAGCTTTTGAGTTATTTTCTGTTGTCAAGAGCTGTGGCGGGTGGAGGAAGCAAGCAGTCGATTCAATGTGAATGATAGAGCAAGCTTCAACTTTATTGAAAGAAATCACACCTTATATAAGCACTCTACAATAATCATGCATACTACTCACAAATCTATTGGATACATGTAAAAAGCTACATTATCATATCCCAGCCCCCTGTGGCATCTCAGACATGTCACAACATCTTCCCTCTTCTGAACCTGTTTTTTCTCCCAGGGCCGTTCCTTTACCATATACAAGGTCATAATGTACCTCAGTTTCTCTCTTTGTTAACATAACAGTCTGTTGTTAGCATAACTGTACCCTGGGTTCTTTTCCTTTGTTTACCTCAGATGGCTGCAATCAGCTTCTGCAGAGACCCATGGCCTTGCTCTCTGCAAGCTGTTCTCCAACAAAGAGCCAGTACCAATAGCTCTTCAAATGTGCTCAGTGTAATACTATTGCACTACTCGTATGGAAGTCATGCGGTGGAGTTTGAAATGTAGCTTCTTCAAATAAGTTAAGCAATAGGGTATCGTACATCCTATCCTATGTAAAGAACATGCAGGTCTGCTTCCTTAGTCACCTGAGGGAATTTTGTTTCAGTGAATGAGGAAGGGCATTTTCTAAAATGACTAAAATGAGAAATAACTTTCTTCAAGAATGATCTTGTACATCATTTTCTTCACCTTACTATGGACTAAACTTGTCTTTCTTAGTTCCTCCAAAGATACAGCGTGGGCCTCGAGTTTTGAAAGTCCAAGCTGGTCACCGAGTTGACATACCCTGCAGCACCCAGGGGATCCCTCCCCCAGCAGTCACTTGGTTCAAAGGCAGAAGTTCTGTGCCGATAGATGGTGGGCAGTTTATCCACAGCCCTGATGGAGCTCTAGGCATCAGCAACGTTCAGCGTCCCGATGCTGGAACCTACAAGTGTGTCGCTAGTAACGTAGCGGGCAGTGACGTATCAGAGATAACAGTACAAGTTCAAGGTATTTATATTAGGGCTGTAGTCCTGCCTCCTGCCCTGGCTAGGTATGACTTCATGCCAGTGCTGTTTGGTTTATGTTTTGGAGGCAATGGTCTTTGTTGACTGTTGCATGATGCAAAATCCAAATCTGTTTTAGATATTATGTCCTGATGTTAATTAAGGAAAATTAGAATTGTCAAGTAGTCTTTGGAGAGTTTGCAGAAATAAGAAAAAGAAACTCAGTATATTAATTTTTTAATGAAAAAATCTTCAAACTACTTATGATTTGATTTTGTCGTAGGTAATTAAAATCAGATTCCAGTATGGGGAACCTCTCTCAAATATTATCTCCATGTGTTCAGATATCTCACATTTTCAGAGACTGTTTCTGAACCTCAGGCCCTGGTGTCACAGCTTTAAATAGAATTGGAATTTATCATGAGCTGAAATTAAGCTCTTCAGTCAGTTAGTATGCTTCTGAAATGGTGACTGGGCAGCAGTGGTCAATGTGCCAATTTAAATATGTAGTATAACTCCTCACTTGATGGACTGACGTACATCAACATAGCATGACTGACTTAAGCTAAGCAGTATTTGTTTCTTCTTTGTAATAGTCTAAAAGTAACATTTCCATCCCTTTGAACAGAGGTGCTGAGAACCACTTGTTACAGACAACAAAAAAATACCTGCCAGTAGCTTTACTTAATTATAAATAACATTCTTTGTATAGATGCAGTCCGCGTACAAGATTAAAATGGGATGCAAGAACAAAGGATGGAAGTAGCACTAATACGTGGTGTGAGAAAAAACAGTTTAAATAGTATTTTTCAGATTTTGCAGAAGCACTTTGTCGCTGCCTGCAAAACAAATATAGTGGGTTTTAGAGAGAACCAGTTTCAGTCAGATTTGAAAGCCTCTTTGTACTGCTTACTTCCTAAATATTCCCACTGAAATCAAGACTGCTTGTATAGTGCACTTCATCAATGTAAAGAGGGTTATTGTCATCTGACCTTGCATGAATGAGGGAGAAGTATTATGTATTGCCAGACTATATTTTCACATTTGGGAGCAGAGGGCAAGAATTTAGGGCTCTAATTTTCTTTCAGAGTCTCCTACTATCGAGGTTCTGGAGCCTCCATACAATAGTCCCTTTCAAGAAAGAGTGGCAAATCAGCGCATTGCATTCCCATGCCCAGCAAAAGGTGTGTATCGTTGTTGCCATCTTTAGTGGCAAAAGTATATTTTTCCGTTGACTGTTGAAAATTACTAAGTTTCTCTATACTCCTTGTCATGGTAAAAATGTACAGTCTGCACAGTATTTTCCATATACACTTTATGTGGAAAAATTCAAACTAATGATGATGTAAATAACCACCATGTGCGGAAGTTCTGTGAAAAGTCATTGCTAGCCAACAAGGATATTATAATGTTTAGGACTAGGATTTTAAATGTTAAAACAGTCAGGCTTCCTCTAAGTTTGAAGGCTCGTGGCCATCCTGTGCATTGTACTTGCCAGTAAGACTTCCAGAGCAGTAGGAATTGTTTGAATCTTCCTTATTCTGAGCTAAGCGAACTGTTTCTTGAAGTTTCACCTTTTTCTTGCTAGGTATTCCAAAGCCTGTCATCAAATGGCTACGTAACGGAAGAGAGCTGACAGGCAGTGAACCAGGGATTTCAATTCTCGAGTATGGGATGTTGCTGATCATAACTTCTGTTACACCTTCTGATAATGGAGAGTATGTCTGTGTGGCAATCAATGAAGCTGGAAGTACAGAAAGGAAATACAACCTGAAAGTTAATGGTAAATAATACATTAATATTGGGGAACTGTTTTTGAAGAATATATCTTTTATTGTTGGAAATTGCATGCCCCAAATCTTCCCCTGTGCAGTTAAATTATAAAAACCTAACCCGAGTACTTGCATTTCTATTATTCTGATACTCTCTGTATTTCTTCTGTTGTTTCTGTTCTCTGTGACTATGCATGAACCATCTTTGTTTTGCTCAGAGCCAGGTGTGTCTCATTTGTAGAGGGCTCTAGTTATACTTGAAAATTATAGTGCAAATAACATATGAAGACTTCTATACTGTAGAAATTAAAGATTGGTGATAGATCTGCATAAGCATGAGAAAAGTTATTTATCAGAATGAACATAGAATAGGAGAGTCCTTGCTCCTGATCTTCTTTTTCCAGAATCCCAGTTGGAAAATAGAAACTCTACAGGTGGCATTAAGATATGTTTCAATATTTTGCTTCTTAGAGTACTTTTATTCCAGCGTTGTTCACTTCCTATGATAGTTCTGATGCCTGAGAAGGATTATATCCTCATCTTTATTCTGAGAAAAGCAGGAATTCCATCTTGTGCCAGCAGGACTGTTTGAACTTTGAACAGCAGTGGGGTTTGAACTTTCTAATCTACCACATAAGGCCATTCTCTTTGGACTCATAGTGGGACAAATGATAGGCAGATGTTCTTGGGGATGACTGAACCAGTGAAGAGGAAGGATGACTCTCTAGAAGCTGCTCCCTTTATGTGCTAAGCAAATATCATGGGATTTTAAGATTAACTAAAATGAAATTTAAAATGAAATTTTATGATTATTCTCTTAAAATGTTGATGGTGATTGTACTTGAGTGTATTTCCCTGGGAGTCTGTTGTTAGGCAAGAGAAGACTGTTGCTAAAGAGAAGAAAGGACACGGAGGGGCGGGGGGGTGTCCAGATCCAAAAGGCAAATTGGAAACATTGGGGAGGGAATTAAAAGGGTCTGAGAAATTTAGGTTATGGAGGTCCTTGACTTGGAGGGGAAGGAGGAAGTAGGAAATCACTGGAATAGATGGCTTAGTGCATGACTTTGAACTTCCTTGTAGTTCCTCCTGAAATTAGAGATCAAGAAAAGGTGACAAATACATCTATAGTTGTTCATCACCCTGCAAGTCTCTTCTGTGAAGTATCTGGTAACCCCTTCCCAATCATCTCCTGGTATAAAGAAGATATCCAGGTATGTCTGATTAACCTAACTGAAGTAACATAGTCATCATCAGTCAGTTCCGTGTTGAATTTTGAGTGCTCGGTGTGAGAGCTCATTCAAAGTAAAAACATGCACATGCCTTTATGTATATTTACACTGCACTGAGAAAACCCACACAGAAAGCCAGCTAAATACAGCTAATCCATTAGTTCAGCTGTTCAATAAGTCAAAAGTAAACTTTTAAGTTTCAGGATTCCCCTAGGAATTAGCCTCAGCGGTCTCCCAGTGTTGTAGATGCCAGAGTCCTTGCAGAGGGGACCAATAATGGTATTTTCTTTATTCTATAGATGGAGAAATAAGAACTCTTGGGAGGTGATTTGAATTCCTTAGGTATATCCTTGAGTGCTATGCTTCTACTTGTAGCTGATAAGTGATAGTTTAAGATGAGGAGAGACCCCTTATGCACCTTTGTGACTGACCATTACTGATGGACAAAGAATTTCTTTGGTTTTCCCACTCTCCATTGTATTTTGAGCTACAAGTCATATTAAATAGATTACAGAATTTGAGGAGATTAGTGCTGTAACTGAAAGGGGAAACGCATTATCCTTAGACTAAAACTACCATTTTCTTATAAAAATCCAGCTGTGATATTTGGCTGATCTAACTTGGATCACATAAGAATAATGTTTCTGTTTCTTTTAAGGTTGTGGAAAGCAGTACTCTCCAGATTTTGCACAATGGGAAGATATTGAAGCTCCTTAAAGCTGCTACTGATGATGCTGGACAATATTCATGCAAAGCCATAAATGTAGCAGGGAGTTCTGAGAAGCTGTTCAACCTAGATATACTAGGTTAGTTCTAAAATTTTGGTTTTTGTTTGGTGGTTTTGTGTTGTTGTGGTTGTTTTTTGTTTTTTGTTTTTTTTTTAAAAACAGTTGATATTTAAGAAGCCAATAAATTTCAACTCATAAATAGATTCTTCCTCTCACTGCCCATTAGATAGTGGCTGCCAGAGCACTCCTCGTGATGGCTTTTGAATACTTAAAATTTGCCATTCTTGTAGTAACACAGACAAAATGATGCTTTGCTTTACTGGATTTTAGTCTTTGATACTTTGCTTTGTATTTGGGGTGCACAACAGTTTAATGTAGGAGTTGTTTTATGTACAGTTCACCAGCACAAGTGTGGAAGTGTTTGTCGTAGTAAAAATGATGTTGTGATATAGCAGAAATCACTTTGCAGTGAAAAATAAAGTTGTTGCAAGGGAATCTTACGATCCACTACTGCATTTCTTCCAGTTTCAGAGCATACCTTCTCTGGTTAAATACCAGTTCTTCCTGTAATGTTTGTCTTTTTAAAGTTCCACCCAGTATAATAGGTGCTGACACCCCTGGTGAAATTGCAGTCGTCCTCAACCAGGAAATCAGCCTGGAATGTAGAGCCAAAGGCTTCCCTTTTCCTGACATACACTGGTTCAAAGATGGCAAGTAAGTATATTACAGCTTTTCTGATTTGTGTCTAGATTATTCCTCCCTTAAAATATAGAAGGTGCACTGTACCAGCAAGCTCTGCTTCTGACTATTTAGTACTAAATTATTGTTATTGGATATAATTTGTGGGGGTGGTAAGTTCTTTAATCAAAAGTTAGCATCCTGCTTTTCTTTGTGAACCATCCTATTACTGACACTGGTACTTGCAGAACAAATCTGCAGTCTTTGAAGCCAGACAGTGCTTGAACCAAGATAAACGTAACCAGTTCTGTGTGTTTATTCTATGTATTTATTCTGTCTGGATTATTTTAAACGTGTCATTGGATAAAATACAGTTATTTTGCTGACATGATTTTTTCATTGGTAGATGGTACCCGTGTCAAACGTTTTTCTAGCTAGTGCCTTGTGCAGTTCTGCATATATACATTAAAGGTTTTAAAACGTAAGTAACCTGCATGTTTCAGTTCAACTCATCTTCCAGGAAAGCATACCAAGAGAAGAATTCTTGGCAGCTTAAATATTAGCTGAAACCCAAAATGGTCTGTAAATGTTTTTAAATAGTGCTCGTGTTTAACAATGTAGTTCCATATAGACATTGGCTAGTACTCACAGATATTCTGATGTGACGATTCCTTACTCTGGTATTGATATGCTGACACTTTCATCTGGTAAATACAGACATTGTGTTACCAGCAAAGGACTGTCATGACCTGAGTAATTAAAAAAAGGAACTGAGATCAGGAGTAGGACTCTGGCTCTGATGCTGGCATCCTGGATGACCTGAGTAAAGTACTTCTGTGTTTTGGTTTCTCCTAAAAACTAGGAATAGTTAATTATAATAGTTTGTCACTTTATGATGGTTCTTTGGGTTAATGCTGTTGCTCTAGTGCTAAATGGTACTCTTTAATGGTACAATTCTGTCATTAAAGGACTACTTCTTATTACTGTCAGTTTAATTTAATGTTGAAAGGATGGGGTCAGAGTTGTGAAGCAAAGTAATCTCTATTCCAGGCCCTTGTTTTTGGGTGATCCCAATGTTGAGCTTCTGGACAAAGATCAAGTTCTGCACATAAAGAATGCTCGAAGGGTTGACAAAGGCCGTTATCAGTGCAGTGCCACCAACACTGCTGGCAAACAAGTTAAGGAGGTCAAGCTGATCATCCATGGTAAGTTTATAGAATGCCTTTAATTTTACATCTAAGATTTCTTTTCTGAATGGAGATACTTGGACAAATATAAATTTAGGCTCTGATTCTGCAAATTTTGTGTGTAAACATAACTTTTTGAGCATTTGTATATATCAAGTTAAGTATGGATGTAGTCTTTGCAAGCTTGGCCCTTAAGTGTCTTTTATTAGTTTCTAGTTGGTGAAAGCCAAATACCTTGAAGGGCCTCCTTAAATTTTGCTATTAATAATTTTCAACTGAACTATATTAGTATCACATTGACTTCATTATTTTGATCTCCCTTATGAAGGAGAAAATGAATTAGAATATTTTTATTTTAATACACTTATGGCTTTATTTTTTTTAACCTAGTGCTGGGAGTAAATTCAGATGGGAATAAGTTAAAGTTAGTGAAAAAGTATAAAGTAAAGTGCAAAAGCAGTAAGAATCAGACCCAAATAGTCTTTGAAAAATAATGCTCCAGATGATCTTCAGGTAGTGTAGTATGTCATCTTGCTTAAATTGGTGTAAACTGAGGTAATTTATAGCAAGAGAAGTAGCGCTAGCATGAGATAATAATGTTGCATTATTATTTTTGTGAAGTTTATAGCACACTGAGTATACTTATTGTACTTTCACAAGCAATGGAGTCTTAGTAAAGACATGGAGAACAGACAATTCCTATGATGAGTGTAAATAAGTTTAGTGTAAACGAGGAGATTCAGTTGGGAGAAAAGGAGAGGAAAGATTCATGGAAGAAAGAAGTAGCAGCTTTTGAAGGAAGACCTCTAAAGACACAAGAAGAGTTTTTCAATTTGAAAAACAAAGAACATGTGAAAGCCCAGTCGTACCTGAAAACAGAGAGCAGAGTGCTAGCAGAAATTAGGGGGAAGCAAGTGCAGAAATCTATAGATGGCATTACACTCTTCTACCCTTTGCACTCTGGGCACGAATTGGAATCTGTGAGCCTTTAAGCTGATGAGTCCTCATTTGCTGTGGATTTGCTTCTGAAGATTGTCTTTCGTTCTGATACCTGTGAAATTATATGTTATTTCCCCTATCTGGGACTCTTCTGAAGCACAGAGCACCCACATGCACAGAAATATGTCTGTACACCAGTCATAGTGAAGTCTTTTTTTCATCAGGAACAAAGAAAATGCTGTGATGACTTGCAGATGATTGTGGCTGTTGTGAGATAGAGGAATTTAAAAACCCACACAAATTAAATCCTCACAGATGAGTAGACCTTACTTCGGGTTCTTCAAAAGAGAGAGCTGAATTTGTAATAGTAGAATGGAATACTACTTTACTTTTAAATTTCTCATTAACCCTGGCTGAACAAACAGGAGTCCATGGAGTGAGGAACAAAGATACTAATTCTTGATAGTTCTTACTTTGTTTTAGCTGTTTGGCTCTACTTTAATCTTTGATATTTTCCCAAAACATGATGTTAAAGCCATTCCCAATCTCTGTGGATGAAAGCATTTGCTGATAGAGAAGTGCATTTGCCTTTGAACTGTGTGTGTTTGGGCATATTTTATAGGTTTGCGGTATTTTGCACACAAATTGTTTAATTAGGAAAATATATCATCATGGTTTGATAATCTACAAGACCCATCTCATAAGTGTAGGTCCATTCACTGGCACTTTGCTTTACATTTCTCCAGTGGCATTTTAAATGAACATTCCATGGAAGTTAGTGGAAGTCTAGGATATACTGAACATGTTTGGCAGCAGAGGAGTTAATGTGTCTGCCAGATGTGTCTGGTACTTTCAGCAGTTGTAAATTTAGTTGTTGCCAATTGCACTGTGTTTTTATTACTTCTACAGAGATTTACGAACTCTTTATATTGGCTGATTTACATGAGAGCTTGTTTGCTAGAAAAATCTGAGTATTGCTGCCTAGCAAGCAAGGGAAATGACTATAGGCCAAAAGTTTCAAAAATAGGGGCATAAAGCTAGACTGTTAAGCTCATATTTAGTCTCAAAGTAAGTGACTTCATCTTCAGAAGTTTTGAGTACTGAGCAGTTCCCACTCCAGTCGTAGAGGGTCTTGGATGTATTTGGTATTTCAAACAGCAGATTGCTGTTCTTTGTTGGGAGGGTGCACCTCCCAAGGTATACAGGGATTGCTCTTTACCCCTCAGAGACAGGGAATGCCAGAGCCTTGCCCAGATACATTGCAGGATTCAGGAGGAGGCACAGTTCCTAAATTGGAGCATAGAAGGTAAAATGTTTCCAGGTACCTCTAGTGGGGCAGCAATGCTTTACAGTACCCCTTGCTGTGGCACTTGTTTTTTAGGTATATGGTGGCCCTTTGATGTCAGATTCCATTTCTGTTGTCTTCTCTTCATGCTTTCAATTCTGTGTGCTCCAGAGAATTGTACAAGCAATGTATAACTGCTGTGGAAAATCAAAGACAAAAAACACCAGGAAAGTTGGAAGTCTGATTAAGCTAAAACCTTTTATTCTTACAGCATTCTAATATTTAATCTATTTAAACCTGCACAGACTTAGTATACTAAGGTTTTAATACTCTTGTTTTGTTTTTGAAATAGTCCCTCCTAGTATTAAAGGAGGAAATACTACCACAGAGGTGTTGGTGCTTCTTAATAATCTGATAAATTTGGAATGTGAAACCAAGGGAATCCCTGTTCCTACCATTACATGGTACAAAGATGGACGACCAATTATTTCTAGCCCCCAAGCTCAGTATATGGATAGAGGGCAATTCCTGCAGATACCTCGGGCCAAAGTATCAGATTCTGCAAAGTATACTTGCCATGTGACCAGTGCTGCTGGAACTGCTGAGAAAATATATGATGTGGATGTCTATGGTAAGCAAGAGTTTACTGCACTTGGTTATTTGCTATGTTACAGGAAGTACATTTTGAAAGTTTTTCTGCCTTCATAATGTCAACAGCCTTTGCGGGCCTGGCAAGGGTGAGCAGGAGTCAATAGTTGTGTTTCAAGGCTGGCCTGTGTTAGCAAGACTATGTGGAGTGAGCTTTACACCCCGTGTTTTATGTGACTTAAAAAGCTCTTGACTTCAGGGGCCTTGGTACCATACTTCAGTGAAGTATCACAACTATTTCTTCTCCATGTATCCTTTCTCTTTCTCACACGTGCATGCTGAACACCACTTACTTGAAATACCAACTATGTGTGGGATCTTTAGTGTACTGGTTTGAGACCTTCAGATTTAGTTCTTCCATCTCAAAGCCCTGCAGAGCCTCTATATTATACAACCAGTCAATATTGAAGTACATCATTTTACTTCTCTGTTTCCCCTTTGTCTTGGCTTGCCTCAGCAGCAGATTTTCACATGAAATTTTGCCTGACATAATGGCATATAGAGCCAAAGTGGGTGGGGAGGAACTAACCCATTTGCTCTTAATACATTTTCTGGCTATGGAATTAATCACTCAAATATATTTTTTCCTCTCTACAGTTCCCCCAGTAATTGAGGGCGATGCTGACACAGCCCAGAACAGGCAGGTGGTTGCTGGCAATTCGCTGATGTTAGAGTGTAAAGCTGCTGGCAACCCTCCGCCTCTCCTTACCTGGTTAAAAGATGGTGTGCCTGTGAAAGTCAGTGACAACCTCCGGGTTCTGTCTGGTGGGAAGAAGCTGGAGATTCTGAACACTGTTGAGGCTGACCAGGGCCAGTATTTGTGTGTGGCCACAAGCATAGCTGGAGAACAAGAAATCAAATATGAAGTTGAAATCTTAGGTGTGTGACCAACAGCTACTGATTTACCAGATTTCCATAAACTTAACAAAGCTTGTTTTTATTTTTGTTGGTACTGTTATATGAAAAATGACTCAGTCAAGTTGCATACTTAGTTAAGTGTGGTCGCTGCATGCTGCTTCTGTCTAGGGTTATGCAACAGCTTGAAGACTCTTACTTTCAGGTTAGTTCTTGAAGAGTTTTTGTACATGTGGTAGGTAAAGACTATTCTCAGGAAGCTTTACATTTTTTCTAACTTGTCTTTCTGTAAGAAAATCATAGATATTAAAGAAATCATTGATAAGTATCACTGAGTAGTTGCCTCTGGGATAAGAATACCTTTCTCTGAATTTGAGCTGTATTGTGCAAATATTGAACCTTATACGAAGAAGATTTTTTTTTTTTTCCCCATTGAATCCTTTACCATGGTCTGGATTTCATCAGTCTTTTCTGAATGTCTCTAGGTAAATGAATTATACAAATGTTAATCAGAATTTCCTGACACAGAAGGGTTTATTTAAGAACTTTAAAGGCTTAATTTTTAGGCTTTGAACTGCCTTCTTGAACATTGTATACTGTTGTGTGCAGATGTAGAGTATATGTTCTATTGCTCCAGGTACATCTCACTGGTCTTTGTTAGTCAGTGAAGGAGCTGGGAGGAACTGTATGGTGGTGCTTCCTCCCCAGCTCACCCACTCCTGCAAGAGAACGAGACAAGGTGAAGATGACCTGGAAGAGGGTCCTCTGCACTATTGTTTTCTCCTTCTGCTGGCAGAAGATGCTAAAAGTCCCCATCCCCCGTTGTCCCCTGCCTCATTCACAAGGTTTTTCAGACAGAATCTGGAAAAAATAAGAAATAATAAAAAAAGAATGAGAAGAGTTATTTGAAGCCACAAAATAGAATTGGGTAGATGTTTCTCTTCAAAAAGGAACAGTGGTTCATAATGAACTACAAATCGGTGTGTGTCCCAAAGTGAGATGTATGTCAAGATTGTTTTTTTAACGTTACTATTTGAGATAGACTTTTAGGCTATTTCTGTTGCTTAAATGTTTCTGTTGATGGATTTTTCTCTCTTACAGTCCCACCATTTGTGGAAGGTGGGGATGAGCTCTTGGACTACATTGTAATTCTCCATAGCCCTTTGGAGTTGGATTGTTCAGCAACAGGGACACCATCACCAGCTATCATGTAAGGGGATTCGTATGACAGTAGAAAGAAAAATAATAATCTTCTGGTTGATTAGGTGAGCTTGGAGGTAGCCTTTATGAACTGCCCATGTTATTTAGTGATGGTTAATGTGTGGAGGACAAACTCCTGGCTCCACTGAAGACAGTGTCAGGCACACACATGACAGGATCAGGATTGTACTTTAAAGTAGTTTTTGTGTGTTGTCCCAATATCCATGTCCTGGAAATTAGGATAGATAACAAGAGCTGACAAAACTCTCATTCCCTTACTAATGCAGCTGTGCACTTTTCATCTGCCACCTTTGACTGCTTTTGCTTTGGAGTTTTCTGTGTGCTTCTGTTGGTGGCATTGGCTTTCACTATTGCTTCCCAGCTGTCAACCTTTCTGACTTCTTTAGTGTCTGTTCCCCTATACTGCCTTATCCAGATTAATTTTTTTGGTATGTGGCACTCCGAAAAACAGAATAGTACCTTGCCTCGCCAAACCTTCCTAGAAATTCTGTTTAATTAATTTTAATTTAATTTAGGAGTGGTTTTGCCTCTTAATTTCACAGAGATCTGAGATTGTATTTTCTTTTTGGTAGGTGGTTGAAAGATGGTCAACCAATTGAAGAGGGGCCTGGACATAAGATCTTATTAAATGGACAAAAGCTTCTCATCTCTCGAGCTCAAGTGTCAGACACTGGCCGGTATAAATGTGTGGCTGCAAATAAGGCAGGAGAACATGAAAGGGAATTTGATGTTACTGTGCATGGTAGGTTACTCCAAGGGGTGTTGGGGGGAAGCAGCAGACTGTCTTTATTTTAAATTACTGGCAAGAAGGTACTCAAATTTTCTGTAACTATTTATTTGTATTAGTGGGTTGAAAAATTGGAAATGAGAGTAGATGAAATAAAAGTAAAGCTGCTCTTACCTGTGGGGTATTGCTTCTATATATTTAAATGTATATGTTCAAATGATGCTTTGTTTTTGTTTCTGGTGCTTCCTGCAGTTCCTCCAACCATCAAATCAGCTGGGACTTCTGAGCGAGCTGTTGTGATACATAAGCCTGTGACACTGCAGTGCATAGCCAGTGGCATTCCTAGCCCTTCCATAACTTGGTTAAAAGATGGTCAACCAGTAAATACAGCCAGAGGAAATATAAGAGTAAGCACTACTGTCTTATGGGATCCAAACCATGAAAGATAGTTACAGTAAATTATACATGTTAGTGCTTCTTTTCCTTTTGCTTCACTCATGCTGTGATATAAAGATGCTGAAGATCCATCCTGAGGAGCGATAGGCTTTTTACTTGAATAGGGCAGTATCTCAGCAGTGTTTAGTAGACTGCATCCTAATAGACATCTTCATATCAGAAAAGTCCATGACTGTAAATTCAGCCTCTGGCTCCTTTCAGTTCTACTTTAGCCTTCAAGGTATGGTTGTGTGCCAGCTGAGGTGGCAGAGGTGACTTTCCCACTTGTCACTGTGAGGTGGGATTAGATGAGATTTTCTTTAAGCACTGCCATTGCCGCACCTACCTATATGTTCCCTTCTCACTGTGAGATTCTGACTTTTAAGGAGCAGCCCTTCCCAGTTGCTTGCATGCTCCCAGGGGTTGAGTGCTTGTCATGGCTTTGATTTACTATAGGCTGGAGCAGTTTTTGACATCTTGCCAGCGGCAGCTCTCTCTGCCTGCAGCCTCCTCTTCACTTTGCTTGCCTGCCCCTCTGTCATCTAGGTCTCCTCACAGCTGTCCAGCTAATAATCCTGATGTCCCAGGAACACTGAAGTCTCTGAACTACCAAGACACTTCTTGCATGAATATTAGCCCCAGGTTAGAAGAAAGATGAGACTGGCTGTATTCAGCATAAATATCTGCTTTGCCATTACGCTTAGCAGCTCTGCCTGGGATAGTTGTGTAAAGTGGTTCCCTGCTCTCTGTTTTGGTACAGCTGGAGTCCTCAGGCCGTATTCTGCAAGTTGTCAAGGCCCTGCTGGAAGATGCTGGCCGATACACTTGTGTGGCAACAAATGCTGCAGGAGAAGCCCAACAGCACGTTCGGCTTCATGTGCATGGTAATGTTTCTGTCTCTAGTCAGAAGCTAAACATGGCTGTTTCAAGGCAGCTTTTTTTACATCTGTATTCCTTTCTCTTTTAAGCTCTGGAATTTTTGTGGTCTCTGCACATCCATCTTTTTTTTCTTTCTTTGTCCCACTCCTTTAGTAAGAAGTCAGGGTAAAAGCTGTCTGTCTTGGGATTTAGCCTTTCTCCTGTGGTACCAAGGGGCACAGAAATGAATGCCTTTCCAGTTGACTCTTCTGTTCAGAGGTGTCCCAAGAAGTCAAACACATCTCTACTAACCCACCACTCAGAAGGGTACTTCATGCTTCTGAATCAAGATGTGGTGTACCACTGTCAATATTTTAAATTTGATCTAAGTCTTCTGGGGATAACAGCATTCCCTGTGACCTTGCAATGGGGAAATTTTACAGGAGTGAATTTCCTGGTAAAGAAACATTCTCTTATGAGGGGATTTTTCAGACTTTGAAAAGGAATTTTATTTTGCAGCTAAAAAGAGTATAAAAGGAATCAGAAAATTTTGAGAAGCTGTTGATTGCATGTGAATTTAATAAATACTCTCATCATGATTCATGTTTCTTTGCCTCAGAAGTGGTCGCAAGGTATCTTCAAAAGATACAAGATGTGCAGGAATGGACTGTGGCAAAATGCTCAGAATGAGTATGGTTATGTTGGCGTTCATTGTCCAGCCAAGTCAGTAACTGGAAAATGTTAAACTGAAATGAAGAGAGATTGCAGTATCTCCATGGATGAGAGTTAGAGCAACCACACTCATCTTATACTGTAATAATTGTATCGTAGTTAATTATAGCGTCAGTCCCATGCTCATAAACACCTCTTTTGTGCTCAGTGTTCATGTTCAAAATGTCATTATCTGATCTTTCTGTCATGTTGTAGATTTATAAACTTTAGTAAGGTAAAGAGTCATGCTTTGTTAGTCATGTACAACATTCAGTTTAGTAATACCAGTTCAAGTGAGATGAGCTTGCCACATTAGAAGAACTGCTGTTCTGTGTTATGCACCCATTTTCTGTAAGTCCATTTTAAGTATCATTTTACCTGAAAAAAAAAGAGTAGTAAAAATAATGTTTTGTTCTTCTTCACACTAATGAGGTTATACAAGTAGAAGAGTATTCCCATTTCAAAGACAAGCTTTCTTGAGAAATTCCTCTGTCATCCAGCAGTTAATTGAAGCTTATGCAGTTCATTGCCCAGAGTTTCGCAGAGGGCAGATTACTTTGTGATTGGATGTTTTCCTAGCTGGGTGGCTGAATTAATGAAAACCTGATGCCTTTGTCTTTTCCCAGAACCACCCAGTCTGGAAAATGCAGGGAAAATGTTAAATGAAACAGTGGTGGTGAATAATCCAATCCATCTTGAATGCAGGGTGTCTGGAAACCCTCTGCCAGGTATGCACATACACCTTTGAGAACATAAAACCTTTTATCAGGTCTGCTTTCACTTCTACATGTCTTTTGAAAGTAATGGCCATTTTGAATGTGAAGTGAATTCTGTTGGGTTTTAAACTAACTAGAAACTATTAAATACTATGTATAATGGGAAATAATATATCAGCTGATATGGAATATTGAGGAACTTGGTAATCCCCACCATATTTAATTAAATGAATGAAAACCAGAAGGATAATCTACTCCTTGGCATGTACAGCAATGCCCTGTCCATAGACAAGAATACTGTTAGTCTTCTGCTAAATCAGCTTTAAACACATCTACTCTTTTCCCCTGTCAGACCAGTATTTTATAATGTAGGGCAGACTTAAAACAGTACCTTGTGTACTGAGTGTGCCTGTCAAGTGTGGCCACGCCTAGGATCTTATCTAAAGTCTACTGAAATTGATAGGAGGTTCTTTGTTTGGTCTGGGCCCTTTCTCTGTGAAAATGAGTAGTTTTTCTGTGTGTGTACAGTGCTTTCTGTGGCTTGCTCCAGTGATAAATTATACTAATGAATTTGTGGGTTCTCCTTATATTCTAAGCTTTGAAAAGTAGGCTGTGTATATCTGTGTTTTATTTTCCTCACATTTTGTGGATTTTTTTTTTTTTTCGTTTGAGGCAAGTTTCCCATAGAAGTCATAGGCATTTACCCAAGTGAGAGATGAAGGAATTTGGCTCCTGTTTAGACTGATGGATCTTGTGAATTGTTTCTGAGCTGAAAAAATTCTAAAGCAAGCTGGATTTTAGCTAATTCATTGCTGTGATTCTTTCAGTTGCTAGGATTTTTGCATTAGGTCTTTGTTTTGTTGTTGAGATGTTCACATAAAAATATTTCCTTCTTTTTTCTGATGTGTATGTTTTGTTCCCACCTTATTTGGATGGGATATAAAAATAGCATGTTAATATGAAAATAATTCTTCTTATTATTGTACAGCAAAACTTGGTGAACAGTGTATAACTAACGTCTTATTTGCACTATAGCAATTTATTTTTGTGTTGATGATAGTCCCATTTTCAGAAAAAAGGTGTCACTAAGTTTCAGATGAGCATCCAGGATCACCTTCACTACATTACTAAGAATAATAACAAGATATTATTTTCCACACTAATTTATACCTGCATAAAACAAAATTTGAAATTATTGGGGCATATGTAAAATTTTATAAAAATGTAAGGATTTTATATCCATTTTGCACTCTTTTTCCCTCATCAAATTGTCAGTTATTTTAGAACAAACAATTAAAATGATGGCGTTCATATAATTTACACAATAAAACCAGTTTGCTCACCTCTTCTATGTATGGTGTGATGCTACATACTAATGTCAAGATATGACATTAGCTAAGAAAAGTGATAGTACAACATCATGCTGAACAAGAAAGAACCTTTCATGCAGTCTTGTTCATTGGTCAGGTCAGATTATTTCTTGAATGTGTGTCTTTCCCAGAAAACCTGTGTGCTACAGAAAATGATTCAGTAAGTAGCAGTTTCATCTGAGTAGTGAAGTCATGCCAGTAGAGCATTAAGTTACACGTTCTGCTGACGGAGGGTGCCATCTTTTGGCTGAGATGCAAAAAAGTCCACAGATTTTGTTAATAGAATTTTTTTTTTGGTGTAATGGCAGTTTCTGTGCTTTATTTTCAGTTTTTCAGTCTGTCAGTTGAACATTGATTTGATTGCTTGCATTTTGGTTCTGTTAACTTTCCCAGGTTGTTCAGTTTAATGTAGCAATACTTTAGGTTAAAAGGTGAACAAGTCATATTATTGCATATTTTTAAACAGCTGCTGTTGACCTTGGTATGAGATAAGTAAATTCTCTATGTTTTGTGTCATAATTTTTTGACTTCAGAACACTTTTTTCATGAATATGTGGTGCACATGGATGACTGTGTCACGTTCGCTATTGAATTCTGTAGACCTAGTCAGTATTTTGCACAAAAGTTACCATTTTCCTCATTTTCTAGTTACTTTTTATTGTTATTAATTATGACTAATACTGATATTAATTTGTAAATGTTGTTGTTATGTACCTGAAAACTTAGATGGAAGTGTGAAGGCTATTTTGTCCCACTGTTTGTAATGGGGCTATTTTTGGCAACTTTTCCATCTTTCATTATGCAGCTATCGCATGGTACAAAGACAATCGTCCACTTCCCAGCACTGCAAGTTCCACTTTCCTGAACAGAGGGCAGGTTCTGCAGATTGAGGGTGCTCAGATCTCTGACACTGGTGTTTACAAGTGTGTGGCTGTCAATACAGCAGGCACGGCTGAGTTGTTTTACAGTCTCCAGGTTCATAGTAAGTAGTATAAAACTTGTGGAAAACATGCACATACAGTTTTCAAGTTTCAGGTCTGTTTAGGAGCCTTACCATCGCTCATCACACCCTTGTACTGGAAGAGATATCGCAGGGGTCAGAGAGAAGAAAATTCCCTCTTATGTTTTTCTGTGACATTAGAAGACATGTTTTGAATTAGGAAAATGCGGTTAAGGGAAGTCAGTTCTAGGAAGACTGAGCAGAGACACCAGACTTGTGGAAGAGGTATTTATACTGTCACTTCATCAATTTGGAAGGCCTTGCAATTGCTGGGTTTTGCTGTAGATGACTTTAAAACTCACAGTAGATAAAGAAGGGACAGAGATCAAATGTGCTTTCATAATCCAAGAGTTTTAAAGAAAAATGCACTGTGTCTAATAAAATGAAGTGGACGTGTGGGTGTTTGCAAACATGAGACACCTGATAAAAGCCAAACTGGAGCTTTTCCACTGATTTCAGTCGCTTTTGGATGGGGCCGTAATCCAAATTCTTATCTTTGATACATGCATATGCTTGTAGCTGGCTTTCTGTGGGAGTCTTCCATGCTAAACTATGGCCCAAATTTGGCACAGTGTCCCCAGCTGAGATGCACACAAAGTATGTAGTTCTTAGTAATGTTAATTAGCAAATAATGACTTGGGCAATACATTTCCATGGAATTAATGACCATCATGGGGAAAAACTGATGGCTCAAGACATGGTCAAAGGCAATTAACCCCACCCAGTGATTAATTCCTAAGAAATATTTAGAGCTAAGGTCATTATTCTGGTTAAACCAAAAAATGAAAAATAACTCTGAAGTATATGTGTGTCCTTATGGGTGGTGGAGTTTCATCGGATATGTCTGGAGTTTTCTAGGGAACTAATACTTTCTGATTTAGACACATACAATTGTTTCCCCTTTGAAAACAGATTATATGCAGTTGCAGCCAGAACTAATTGCATCAAAGGACGCTGAAACACTTAATCCATGAACCTACTTAATTCAGTTTGTGTCATGCCAGGCTTACAACAGAGTGCTTTTTGAATTTACCATGAACATTTTATCATCCAGTTTACTTAAGAGTTTATGAGATTGCTCTTCTCAAACTTGTGGCTTTTTCCCCTCTTAATAGTGAAAGGAAGAATGACTACTTAATGGAGAACAGACTCTGAAGTGTCAAGTACAGAAAGTTCTGCTGCATTTACTGAAAGCCGGCTCTAGGTTTAGGTTTCTGCATGGCAGTTGACATTGTGAATGAACACCTGTGGTGGCTGATTGTGGGTCATACTCAACAACAACTCTTGTTACTAGTGTTGTGGATGCAGTAGCTATGGTAGAAATTATCAGATATTTTTTGCATTAAAAACAATGCTCGATACTGCAGGCTTAACATTAAATGTTAGGCAGGCTTACTGAAGGAAGCATTTGAATTCCAGTTTAGTGTATTTGTATGATTTCATTGTTATTAATTTTTTCCACTTCTTGCTCACCACATTCTTAAACATTTGAGAACAATGGATGCTATTGTAGTGAAATAAGGGAACTGTGTGCATATGTGTGTGGGGAAAAAAGATTATATAAAATCACACTTGCATTTTTTTTGCCATTTCTGCTATTACGGAAATTTTAGGTATCTAAAAGTAGGTAGCCTGAGTTACAGGCTGTTACAGGTTGCTGAATTTATTAATGAATTTTATTTTCAGTACAGAATTTTATACAGTTTTTTTCTAGGATAAGTATGAGTAGATCACATTGTTCTCATTTCTTTCTGAGAGTGACTTCAAGTATTTTTATACCGGTACTGACTGTAAAGCTTTAATACTAAAGTAGTAGTAGTAGAAGCAAATAAAATGGTTTTGATTCTCCTGAAAAATGAAGCATCTCCCTTTTTTAATACTTCGTGTCTCCCTTTTTAACATAGATCTACAAAATTTGCTGGACTGTATCTCTATAGTAAGTGTTTTGAGATGTTCCATTAAGCTGTTTTTTATCATCAGACAGCAGATGTTATACAGTCTAATCTGGTAAATGTTCACATATGTTCTGCACAGCCAGTTTATTACTCTGAATATGTATTTTCTTTATGTAATTTTTATTATAAACTTCTTTCTTTAATGCCCACCACTCTTAATGCCTTTTGATAGGTCTAAATGGAGTATTACAAAGGTTTGAGGGAATATTTTTCTGGTTTTCTGTTGCGGTTCCTGGATTTTGCTGCTGTCCTTTGGGCTGTAGGACTGGTCCCGCTTACCTTGCTCACAGTAGTTTCATTGAAGTTATCTGACTGCTTATGCAAGGAAAGAGGGGGATTTGGCACAGAGCGAACAAATGACAAGAGTCAGTAGGAGCAACATGAGAAATCTTTCCAACAATGTAGTGCCTTGCAGAAAGAGAAATAATGTCCAAAAGTAAGCAGCACATTTAATTTCCTTGTGATTAATACTGTTATGTAGCTGTTTCAGCTTTGTTTTTGCTTTCAGTCCCACCATCAATCTCTGGTAGCAGTGACATGGTGACAGTGGTGGTTAATAATCTCGTGCGACTGGAATGTGAAGCAAGAGGCATCCCTGCTCCTATTCTGACATGGCTAAAGGATGGTAGTCCTGTTTCCAGCTTCAGTGATGGACTGCAGGTACTGCCATCTAATCCTGCTATCTGTGCTGTTTCTTGTTGTGGTAGGGGACTTTTAAACCGGAACAGTTGAATGGGGATGAGGATATGGAATGAAGGTATAAGTCCTATTGCTCTAGGTTATTGGTGCAAGTTTAGCTCTAGTAGTCACTGTGTGAAGTGAGAGATATGGATATATTGAAATAAGGTGGTCCTTTCAGCTGATTTCATACTGAGTAAGAGTTTGCATCAAGAAATTTTTCACTTAACTGGCCAGAAGAGAAAATTGGAGCATGTTCCTATGCTAAAGAGATCCATAGAGCTCAAGATCATGTAATATCTCATTACATAAAATAGTAATTTGGAAAAAAAGAAAGACCCCTGATGTAAGGAGATATTTCAGGGTTAAAAGGAGGGGGCATGGTTGGTTTTTGAAAGCTAATTCTATTATCTGAAAGGAGGGTGTGGAGATTTGTATACTCTGTGGGCACAGAGCACAGACACAAGGTGTGATGGAATGTTTGAAACTGGTAAGAGGGAGGAATGTCTGGATCCTGCAAAGATGTGTGAATGCCAGGAGTTCCCTATAGACTTGCATTGAGTTAGACTTCTACAGTCAAAAGAGAACAACAGAGTGTGGGAAGCAGTGGCAAAACAAGCATTTAATTTTGAAATGAAACCTAATAGTTCTCTCTGCTTGTGTTTCACATTGAGGCCTGTATTTGCAGTGTGTCCTCTTTGTATTCCAGGTTCTGTCTGGGGGCCGAGTCTTGGCATTGACTAGTGCTCATATCAGTGACACAGGAAAATACACTTGTGTTGCAGTGAATGCTGCGGGTGAGAGCCAGAGAGATATTGATCTCAGAGTTTATGGTGAGATTTTCTGACAAATCCCTCTATTTTTTTTGGTTATGAAAACTGTTCATGGAGCTTTAATTAAACACACTCTGGCCCAGACTCTTAGCAACATTGAAGAAAAATTGTTCCAATTCATAATGAAAGGCAAAGTGACAAGGTGTGTGTGCGTGTATAAGTAAAAATATGTATATATATGTACACATATATTAAAGTATGTGTGTATGTTCTTCTGTGTATCCTTGAAGAAATATAGCTACAACAGTGAATTTATAAGTTTAATACTTAAAGGCTCTTTTATAAATGATATGAGAAAATGTGTGTTTGCGTAAAAAACCAATCAACCAAACAACCAAACAAAAAAGCACCAACAAAAAAACCCCAACCAAAAATGTGTAGAACCCACAGGCAAAAGATATTACTGGAGCCAGAACTCAGTTGTCTTTATTGAACTAGAATGAGTCAATGAGAGTTTGCCATAGAGCTCTCCAGTTTCTGCTGCATTTTAAATACCTTACTATGCTTGCCTAAATGGTGGTGACCTTTTTAGTGCTAATAATGACATTGTATTGAGCCCAACCAGTCAACCTTGTCTCCTTCAAGAAGCAGGGAATGTATCTTTAGCTTTTGTACTTTACCAGTTTTCCAAATTATGTCAGTAAGTTAATTCTGAAGTCTTATGAACTGAACTCATGTGAATTCATCCTTCCTGCTCATTTCTTGTAACTTTTATGAGCTTCATCCTGATTTCTTGTGACTTGTATAAAATGCCTTTTCATATTCCTTTCTTAGAGATCATTGGTGATCTACAGATATCAAAGGGCCAGGAGGAATGCCAGGGACTTTGTAGCAAGTTTTATGCTTCCCTGGACAGCTCAGTGGTTCTTGTACACCAGTGAAATGAGGATGAACAATGATCTGCCATTTGTTTTAGAAATCTTTATGGTACCAGATGTGGAGAGAGGGTTTTGGAATTGAAGAACCTTTGTGGTTTTGCTTCTGCTTTCAGTAGGTCAGTGGAGAGAGGACGGGTTTGGGTCTGCCAATCTTTGCTTGATGGCAACCATAAGCAGAAGTCTGGAAAAACTTTCAAGAGAAGTTAGAAGTTTGGATGTTTTCTAAGGTGAATAGGGACAGCTGGCCAAGTTATTTGGTTTTGAGTTTGGATTTCAGAATTGACTTCCTTGTAAATACACTGTGGTTAGAATACTCGTGACTTGGTTCATGGCTACTCTTGCATCTGCAAGGGGCAGTTCAGAAAGTCAGGTCTCTGGCATGACAAGCAAACTCAAGGTTAACGTAGGCTGGAAGGTTTTATGTCTACAGCAAAGCATATGAAAGTCCCTTGTGGAGTTTGACGACAGGTGTTTACATGTACGTAACCATGAAAGTGGCATCAATATATTTATTGTTTCTCTCATTTTCTGGATGCTCTGTCCATTTTAGTTAGTTGAAATCAGAAGAGTTAGTTTTGTATGTTTAAAATTACTCTTGTATTAGGAGCTAGCCGGGGTTGAGCTCAGCTGCGGGGCCATCTTGAGTGAGGCTGTCACCAAAAAGTAATATTACTGTAATAATAATATTAGACTTGCCTCATATGGGTAATCTAATTAAGAAGTCACAGGAAGAAAATAGTTTGAAGTTCAGTTGGAGCCGATATGGTTAGAAATGTGTGGTGTGCTGAGCCAGCCTAGGAGTTGGAACAGTCTGGGTAACATATAGTTACCATGAGCATCATTATATTAATTTTCAAACCTATTCCTTCAGAAACAAATGCTTTAGTGTCTGTCTCTGTTTCATAAACTCACTTTACTTTTGAACACATTTCAATTCATTTAGCTGAGAGGAAAAGTAATTAGTGGAAAAGTATTTGGAAATAAATTTGCCTTCTGCAGTAATGAATCAGCTTCCAATTTTCAGTTCCACAACACTTGTAAAAAATCTGGGCCTTTGTGAGTTCTACAAGGAAAGTAAGATAGACAGATTATTTTTTTAGTTACTATATTTCTTATCCACAGAGACCAGACTTTTCCCTAAATTATTTCCAAACTGTGAAATCAGCTGTTCTGCTTAGTACTTCCTGTGCAAGTAAAACAAAGCTTCATTATTAATGTTATTTTTTCAGGACTTTTGAGATTTGTATTGCTGGTTTACTGAGTTCCACTTTGGGGAATTTTATAATCTCATGTGTACTAATTAATTCAGTATCTTTTTGTTCAGAGTGAAGCCCAGACAGTTTCTCATTCTGGACATTTCTCACAGACAGTCCCCCTGCTTCCCTTCTTCTTACCCCAATATTTTGTGCAATCAGACAGCCAGTCTCTGGAGTAATGGGCTGCAAAACTATGAAGTGAAGGAAATGGGACAATAAAGGTTCTTGTAATTGGCCCTGGTCAGCTTTTTTGGGGCAAAGTGAACAGTCTTAGTGCATAGCAGGCAAAAAGATCCCGATGAATACATATAACCAGGCAAAGTAATTCTTGCTAGGAGAGTTTTGATTTTGTAAATCCTTTAATTGCAGATCTAATGTGACATTAATATCAAGAGTTTACAATGAACGTGCATTATGTTTTTAAATTAGAAGAAAGGAAAGGGAAACCCTATGGGTTGTTTTGAGGATTTAAGAACATTAAGGCCACAAACAAATTATTTTCTAGATCATGCTTGAGCAGCTCAGTAAAAGCACTTCTGCTCTCCCCAGTTTGCTGTAGTTACCTGTGCTGGTGATGCAGACAGAGGAAGCTGCCCTGCTGCAGCCTGCATGACAAGCATTTCTGCATTCTGTCCCACAGGCTCTGATCTAGCAGAGGGAACTCTGGTAGAGAGCTGGTGGTGAGCAGAAGCGGTGGAGGGCGGGATAGCCTACACCACTGCCAGCATGTGTCCGACACTGGAATACTTTAACACTCTTGATGCGGCAGTGTTCTGTCAGCAACTCAAAGCTGCCTGAGAAGTCTCAGACAATTTCCTCTGACCAATGGTACAGCATGCCGTTACCAAAGGACCTTCAGTTCAGCCATGAATACTGATACAAAGGCATAGATGGCAGGTTTTGGTCTTTAACCTTTTAATTTAAGCTCATCTTGTGAGCCTAATATTTCCTCCCTTTTTTTATTAGACTCCAGCCATAAACACTTTCCCATGGAAAACTGCTGACTTGCTGTGTTCCGAGGTTTAGTTCTCAGTTGCTTTCTCAGTTGCTTTGTTTTTCTGACTGTGGAAACACAAATGCTTCAAAAAACGGGGGGAGGGGGGGGGGAACGGATGAATGTGTTTTCTTAAATCTGTTCAAGAGCAGCTAATTTCTTCTACACAGAGAACTTTAATTCCAAAAGCTGATTTTTCTATACTATAATTTGGAAACAATAGTGTAATAATGAGGTTTTTACTGAAATGGTAGTACAAATCTAAATACAGTGCTCAGTGCCAATAATTGCAACAATTAGCTAGCAGATACCACACAAACCAGAGAGTCAATAAAGTAATTGTAGATTATGACTCGATGATTAAGTCATTAACCCATTCACTTGGCTGCAACCGTGTAAGGTCTTATTCTGTCCTCTGTATTTGGCCATCTCTGGAGAAAATTCTTTTTAAAGTCAAAGTTCTCCTTAAAGCCAGGTATCCATCTTAGCACTGTCTGGAACAGCTTAAGACATATTCAGCTTCTAGGTCTGATCATTATCTTGTGAGTGAGTCTTTTCACTCATCATCTCTTTTTGTTTTAGCAGGACTGTACTTCCGCATTCTTTATATACTAGTGATTTTCCTTTCTAGCTATATTTCAAATACTTTTTTCCTAGTCTTGGATTATCGACATGGTTTCTCTTTAGCTGGTATCTCACTAGCATGTAGCTCATGTAGAGGGTAGTAACTGTAAGTAACAAAAATTGTTCCGGTGCTTTTTGTGATATAAAGGAGGCTGAAGTTGTGTGTCAGACAGGTAGTAACTGTCATTTTGTTATACGAAGACTGTTAGCTCCACAGCATGTTTGCTCTGGGAAGTCTGCAATGCCCAAAGGTCCTTTGTTTTGATTTATTACTGTAGTTCCACCAAACATCATGGGAGAGGAACAGAACGTCTCAGTGCTCATCAGCCAAGCAGTGGAGCTGCTCTGCCAGAGCAATGCTATACCCCCACCTGTGCTGACATGGCTTAAAGATGGACGATCCTTGCTGAAGAAGCCAGGGCTTAGCATCTCAGAAGATGGAAGTGTGCTGAAGGTAAACTAGGCAGTCAGGCGATTGTGGCAAGTGCTTTCTGGGGAGTTGTAGCCGCCATGAAGGCACTAGATACCCATTAGGGATTGGACAGCATAAGGCCTTCTGGTGCAACAGGCAGTAGTGGGTGATGAGTGAGGGAGGTCACAGATACCTGCATGTTTGTGTACAGATTTTGCAGGAATTATGCTATATTATTAATATTTAGGGAGACGTATGTGAAAATAAAAATTGAAACCTGAGCAACCTCTCCCTGCAAGTTTCATGTATAACAGTGTAAGAAGAAGAAATCCAGGTTTTCATTTTCTTCCTAGATTGAAGGAGCT
This sequence comes from Athene noctua, assembly GCF_965140245.1. Classification (NCBI taxonomy): domain Eukaryota; kingdom Metazoa; phylum Chordata; class Aves; order Strigiformes; family Strigidae; genus Athene; species Athene noctua. Next base: position 35,024,015 of record NC_134041.1, read on the forward strand.
CAAGTAGAAGACACTGGCCGTTACACTTGTGAAGCGACAAATGTTGCTGGGAAAACTGAAAAGAACTATAATGTCAATATTTGGGGTAAGATTTATTAAGCTTATTCCAGGAGTGGGAATGGAGCTCAGAGTGAAATTATAATATGAGAGACTAAAATTCTCCATAGTTCATAAACACTTAATTGCTGAGGTTCATGCAGGGAGATGTTATTATATTTGCTGTAGTTTAACAGTCCCAAGAAAATGCACACATTTTTCAAATTGCTTTGGTTTGGTTCTAAATTAATACCAGCTACTCTGCAGGCCTCTGTCAGGCTGGGTTTGCATGCATGATAGTAGTTTACTATGTTTACAAACTGCTTTTGTACCCATAGCTCCTATTTGTGCAATCTAATGCCATTTAAAGTAACCTACCAACTTCCCACCTTAAGTGTGGAAATACACATAAATAAAAGCTGGTTTACCTACCTTTATTTGCTCAGCAATGTCATAAAAATAGCTGTAATGAAACTTTTCTATGGCTAGATGAATATGACTTAGGGCATTTATTTTATTAAAATTTATTTTGATTGGGTTTTTTGCACCATCATTTTCTCCCCATATGCAAATCAAAGTATACCTTTTTTTGCTATTACAAATTAATTTCTTGCTCTGAAGTCACAAGACTAGAATTGTCTAACAGGGTTTGTAACAATAAAACTAGAGTTTTGAGTACAGAATTCTGCCATTATTTTTTAATAAACAACATTTCTGGTGTTTAAATTAGAGGTGGATATTGTTGGTACCATGCAAGACGATGCAATTTTCCCCATGCTAAAGCATATACCCATTTACTGTGCATGTCATCTTCAGCTCTCATCTCTGCCTTCCCAGGTTTGTAAGTTCTGCAGTGTTGCAGAGGACCTTTGCTACTGGAGGGATAGGGATTTGTTCTTTTGTGCAGTGAGACCATTTCAGTAGGATTTTGAGAGGAGGGATAATTCTTTGCTAGTTAGCAGTTTTAATGGAATAAGCCTAATAGAAACCAAAAGTTGCCTGTGAAAGTCATCTGAGGATAGCTGTTTAGAATGGTAGTCTGTTTACACCCAGGGACCAGAAGTCCTTCTTGCCGTATTTTCAAGTTTTAAATCCAGGAAATTTATCATTCTGAGGATTGGTGAGACCTTGAGAGCTAACACCAGTTCCAGGAACCAGCCCATGTGTTAAATGTAAGGTGTACCTCCATAGAGAATGGCATAAACTTTTTGGCTTAGAAGCAGGACAAATGAAAGGTTGAAGCCCATACAGTACAATAAAGCTCTTTGCAGTCAGTTGTTCCAAAACCCATACATCTGGTTGCTGCTAAATATAAGGTATGAAGTGTAAGAAGCAGCTGTCTACTGTCATGTGCATTAAAAATATGCTGGATAATTATTCACTAGTGAGGTTTCATTCACCAGTTTCAGCCTATATTCTCCTCTGCTTTTTTTTTTTTTTTTTTTTGGTGTCTATATACACTATTTTCATCTGATGAAAATGGTTCCCTGATTTCAAGTGGGCAATTATCCTTTTTCTAGTCATGGAACCAAAGTTCTTTAAGACTTTGAGAATCAGAGAGGAAAACAGTGTTCCCTTTTGTCTGCATCTGGTTTACAGTCACAGAGCTGTGGAGCAAAGCTGGTGCTCTGCCATAGTAGGACAAAGGGGTGGGGTCCTTAGTGTTGGATGTGGCAGCTAGTGTGTTGATAAAGGAAAAGTTCAAAGGGAAAACTTAGGCTGAATTTTAAAAATCACTTTCCATCTACTGATGATATCTGTAGGTTTATTAGCTAAGGACATGAATGAGACAGGCTCTTAGAGTTGGAGTCCACTTACGTAATTCACAGAAGCAGCTTTGTTCTTTCAAGCCCATTCAGAAGTCAGCCAGACATAGAGCCTGTGGGTGCACCAGACATCAGGGTCTGGAAGGGTAGATGCAGTCATTCACAAGTGTATTATTCCCTACCCAGGGTCTGGCTTGCATTGTCAGCAAGAGAATACGATCCTTGTCATTGATTCAGAGCATAATGGGACAAATTTGTATGAGGGTTGTTTGGATCTTGTTGGCTGATAATGTTTTGTTTCAAATGCTGCAGTTATTTGGCATTTCTTTTCAGTGTCACCAAGTATTTATGGCTCAGAGGACATCTCTCAGATGACAGTAACTGAAGGGAGCTTGATAAGCCTGATATGCGAGTCTAGTGGCATCCCTCCACCCAGTCTTACCTGGAAAAAGAATGGTGAGTAACTCTTCATTGTCTGTTTTATAAAACAAATGTGATAATTCTGACCTGCCAGTTTTTCTTTTTTGCTGTGAACATTTTAGGTGGTGTGTTTTGAGGAATTCAAGCTTGCAGATATCTGAACAGCCCTGATACTGAACAAAATTAACTACGGTAGTAGATTATTCCCTTCTCTTTACCTCATCTCTTCTTGGATTAGGTGTCCTTATTCCTAAAGGGGGGCAAGAGAAGCACAGTGAAGAGATTCTTGAACTGTCTTACAAATGGTCTGTGAAGCACTTAACCACTCTCACTGTGCTTATTTACCACAGTGTAGCAAGGCAGTATCAAGACTTATTTGTGGGTCGCAGCCAGCAGGGCTGTGAGTCACTGTGAAGTCCTGTAGTGCTGAGTGGAGGGTCTCTGCCCTGTGATCCACTGCATAACATAGATGTGTTCACTGAGTTATTTTAAAATTTGCAGTCGTAGCATACTGCCAAGTGATGAAAATGTATTGAGTTGTAGTAATTGCTTTTGGGATTTACTTGAACCTTTCTCTCATCCCATTTTAATATTTAAGAGTAGTCTGCACACCTTTTTGCTTTAGGGGTTAATGGAAGATTGACACAAATACCTTCTTATGACAGAAGCAGGTATTTTTAGCACCTTCTTTTAAGCATGGACACTGTTGCAGACAGAAATTAGACAAAATAAGGTGTTGAACTCTTCCAGTGTGGTATTTCTTGTGTTATTAATCAATCTTAACTATTCATCTGTGTTTTTCTAGATGGCACAATTTGGTGTGGTGTGTGCCTTTCTTAATTTTGTCTTGTGGAAAGAGATTTTAATTACGAAACACATTTTGTGATGCATAAAATTTTCAGAGAAAATGAAGTTTATCAAGTTTTTTTTAAGCCCTGCCTACGGGGAAGCCAAAAAGGCGTTGTATGACATGTTCTAATAATATACTGCAAAGCTAAAGTCCATACACTTAAATGGCACAGAGGAAACTTAAACCTGTTGGAGAGTCTAGAAAGGCAGTTAGAAAGTAGTACAGTTTGGAAAGTTACTCAAGAGCCAGATTTTTCATCTGGTGCATTTGGTGCACTTGTTCGTAGAGAGGATTTTAGATGCACAAGTGGAAAATTCAGCTTGTAAAAATTATCAGCGTCAAGTGTATTCCTTCTGCCATGAAGTCTCCCTGCAGTTTGTAAAGATGAAGGTGGCTGCCTAATCTGAGGTCTCCCAAGACTGAAAATTCTGCTCAGAGAATGCAATATTATTTTGCTGTCATGTTTCTGCTGAGGATTTCCTGGGCAGAAGTCTAAGCACATGTGCTGTGTGACACATAATACACAGATGGTCCAGCTGTGAAAACTAAATTATGTGTTTCTAAGCACTGACTGTGCTGAGTGAGACAGTTATACTGGACAATGAGTCAGATTTTATGGAAAGTGTTGTATTTTCTGCACAGTGGAAGTGTCCAAAACTTTCTGGATGGATATGAGTGTGGTAAGAGTTCCTGTGCTTTAGCTCAGTTTGCTGTATGTTACGAAGTCATCAATTAATGTAAGAACTCTTCAGAATCTGCTTGTGTGAAGTTTCTGATGTCTGGGAAAACTGTGATAGAGCAGTTCTAAAATGGACAATTATGCAGCTCAGTAATTTTTAAATGAGCCAGTGGACTTTATACCACATGAGCAAGCTCATTACCATTTTCTGTGTTTTTATCTGAAAGAATGTCTCTTGCAGGATCTCCACTGGTGGCTGACCTTTCAGGAAGGATGCGGATATTATCTGGAGGCAGACAGCTACAAATTTCAATTGCCGAGAAGTCTGATGCTGCATCTTACACTTGTATTGCTTCAAATGTAGCTGGAAGTGCAAAGAAAGAGTACAGTTTGCAAGTATACAGTAAGTTACCATGAAAAATTCTGTTCATTACCAGTTCTGCTATAGAGTTATGAAAGTGTTATCAGTACAGTGATGTTAAGCTGCCAGATTTTCGGAGAGTGACATCTAAATAGGACAATTTAAGGGTACGCTGAGGAGAATGTTAACTAATTAAATTTTTGACTATTTGCACTTGGAGCTTGACCAAGACATTGCATATACCTGTTGAAAGTGCATTTGACCATTGATGATTACAGGGATATAACCTCTTTAGGTAGTGTAATGTTTCTTTTCACCAAGCTGTAGTAGGGATGACAACTAATTGAACTTAGATTTCCCTTAGATTTTATTGCTCCTTCTTTATTTCAGTCAGGAATAAAAGGAGGTCTTTTAAAACAATCCTATGAAAGAGAAAATCTTCAAAAATCTGTAGGGATTGACAGCGTTTGGAGCAGTCTAATTTAATTCTTTCTTCTGTTTGCCATTTTAAAACTGCCTGTAAGGTCATGTATGTATGTATGTTTGGTTTTTTTAAAAAAAGTACTTTATGGGATGGAGGGGGTGGGGGAACTTTGTCCTATGTAAAATGCTATGAATTGCAGAGTGTCCCTAACTTATTTGCCAGCAGTAACCTGCCATAACTGGTCTTTATTAAAATGTTGATCTGGCAAACTTGATTGTTACTCTGTTCAGAAACAGGTGTGGAGAACCTGAAATGTAGCTTCCAGTTGACTTTCTATACTGTATTTCTTTTTCTTTCATAGTTCGACCAACCATATTAAATAGTGGTAGTCACCCATCAGAAGTTGTCATCACCCAAGGAAATGAAATTTCCTTAGAGTGCAAGGTACAGGGCATTCCAGAACCAGCAATAACGTGGATGAAGGATGGCCGTGCGCTGGCCAGTGGCAGGGATGTAGCGATACTGCATGACGGTCGCTTTCTGCAGCTGAAGAAGGCCCAGGTGTCAGACACTGGCCGCTATGTCTGTGTTGCTGCCAATGCAGCAGGACTGTCTGACAGAAAATACGATTTGAATGTTCATGGTGAGTATGTGCAAAATGGGGCAGGCATAACAGAAGCGAATTAGACCTTAGATTCACCCAAGGACATCTGAGAAGTAGTTGTGTAGCTAAATGCACCACTATATCTATTACAGGCTTTACATGTGATGCAGTTTCAGTTGCAGATGAGTGATGCAGTTTCAACTGCAGTGTTACAAAAATCCAAATTCAATTTTATAACTCCTGAATATTTTAGAATCTTACCTCTGTCCTGTTAATATCAATCCACCCTCAGTTGCTCCATCTCCCAAGAGGAGAAAACCAAGATATGGTAGAATTTTATACAGTATTGGGGTGAGTGTCATGGTGGGAAATATTCTGTTATGGGAGACAGAAATCAAGGTTTAATCAAGAACACCCTGCTAGTGGCTGCTAGCAAAGGACCGTTACCTGAGGATAGCCAGTATCTCAAGTATCTAATTATCAGCTTCTCTCATTTTGCTCAATCAAAATAATTTAAAGATGGTACTTCCAACTATAATTCATCTCCATAATTTGACTTAATGGCATTGATCAGAACATCATGTTATCTTACAGCCTCTCATGCTTTTGCATATGACTTTTTAGTCTTCATCAAACACTGAATATTTATATTCTACTGTGAAGGTAAACACAGGAGTTTCATTATTGAAAACGAGAGGCTGAAATTATTTACCAGTTTTATATTTTATTTGGAATATTTGCTGTATTGTATTATCAAACTTCTGGGTAGTATAGAGAAAATTCAAACCTCTTCAAGCTACTCAGATTGCTGGAGGATGTTGGTCAATTCTTGACCACAGGCTTTATGTTCTGAAGTATGAATTGTAGAACTGCAGCACTGCTACCAAAGTGGAAATACTCTTATTCATAGCAAAGAAAAGCTAAAAATAAATTTGTGATAGGTTTTTAATAGGGGGTTGTTCTTTCCATTAGACAAAGCGTATGATTCTGTCAGTGTTAGAATTTTCCCTAGTGTTTCATTAAATACTAGAAATTATAATTGGTGTAGAATGGATAGAACTACTGTACGCTCTTATTTGCTACAGATTTTAAACCATAAAATAAAGGTAATAGAACTGAGATAATTTAATATTTTCTATGTCATTACACAGTAGGAAACTGTCAATATCGTATTAGGTGTCTGCATTTTGTAGCTGTTCACTTGCCAAGCTTATCATAGCTTCAGTGAATTATTATTTGTATGACAGAATGTTTTGAGAGCAGAAATAATTTTTATTTGTTCCGAAGTATGGCTTTTATCTACTCTTTTCTGTAGTGCCCCCAAGTATTGCTGGTTACCTGCAGATGCCTGAAAACATCAGCATTGTGGAGAAGAATCCCATCTCTCTGGTTTGTGAAGCTTCAGGAATTCCCTTGCCATCAATAACATGGCTCAAGAATGGGTGGCCTGTCACTTTGAACAACTCGGTGCAAATCCTCTCAGGTACAAAAGCTGTAATTATTTAAACATAATAAAAATGGGGGAAAGAGGTGAAGGGCCCTCTGTATCTACAGTGTAGGTATTTCACATGAAAGAAGGTTTGGTTTAATAATCTGTAGAGACAAGGAAAGAAGAGAAACTCTTATTCAATACCAAGCTTTTCAGTAAATGTGATCAGATTGGCTGGAGTGCCTGGTGAATAGCTAATGTAAGCTTTTAAAGTTGTTACCAAACTTAATGTGTGTGGGCCAAAGGCATGGTAATTGTTTGGTCTGTTACATGGAATAAGCCATAATTCTGGATGTTAGTCTGTCATAGCCCAATGTTTATTTCCAGAAATATGTCAGGTGGTACCATCTTGCTTTGTCAGTGCCAGCATGTATACTCCATTAGCTGTCTCAGAGGATTGGTTTTCTCTACCTCTTCCTCTTGGCAGTTATTTTACCTTTTAAAGAGGAAAAATATTTGAGAAATTAATACAAATGAAGATAAGCAAAACACATCTTTAATTTCTGTGGGTATGTATATAAAAACAAAGGGAAGCCTGTTAATGAGCCTCAGAAATTAATGCATGTAAATACTTCCTGGCCTTAGAGCTAACTGAATCTGATCTTCAGAATGTCATGTAAGAAAAGCTGGAGTTAGGTGATCTGCATTAGCAAGAAGGCTAACCCAAGGGATCTGGAGAAACTCAGGATAGACAAGCAGAGAAATGGATCCAATTCATCAGGGATCTCGATTTTTAAGCTGCAATAACCCACAAAGAACTAGTTTAGATGCCTTTTATGACAGTAGTAGTTGACAGAGGTGTCCTGAATAGGTGGAGCTTGGTGCCTATTCCTGTAAACCATCTTCCTGCTCCACCACAGGGAAGTGAGAGTACTTGCCTGGCAGCTTCATGATGTTAAAACTTTGTGTTTACAATAGGAAACTAAAGTTAGCAGCCCTTGAGATTCCAAACAGAAAGTGCATACAAAGCAGGCAATACATTTTGCATTGACTTGGTATGTCTGGGAATCAGCTTTGTGGAGTGTGTAGAAGTAATTAGTTATCTGTTTGCAACTGAGATGCATAGATGACAACAGGGATATTTCTTTGATCTTGGGTTTGCCATTCACAGCTAGAAATCTCATGAAAATAAGTTTTAATGAAGCTTCTAGTACTCTTGATATAGTCACCATGCAAAGCCAAGCCATCCTACAACATGAACAGAAGAAAACTATCAGACAAGGACTATCCTTTACAAAGATAGTAAAGGAACTGGAAGGTGTTTAGAGCTCAGTTAAGACTGTATTTGAAGCTGAAATTTTTCAGGATTTTTTTCATCAGCGTAGCTTTTAACATGGCAGGTAGTTTTGTCTTTTGCTTTCACATTTTTATGTGTGACACATGGAAAAAGGAGTGGGTGTCTTCTTGTTATCTGGTATAAATCTGACTGTCTTGAGTTGGTGTGCATTCCTTCTTGTGCAAAGTTGCCATCAACAAAAATAATGTCTTCTGGGCTTGATTGTTTCTGTTCTGTCTGTTGATTTCTACACCCACACTAATATCACCACCCATATTGCAGAGTCAGGAAGGGTGAGAGACAAAAAGATGTTTATTGTCTCTGAATGTTAGCTGCAGTGGGAGTGGGGAAACAGGCCAGAACTCAGTGCTTTGTTTTCCAGCAAACTTTGTGCTTTTGAGCAGTTCTTCAGAAAAATACACATTGTGGTACTGAACTGTAACCAACATGGCATTTGGAACTTTATTTGTGCTTTTATAGCTGTAAAAATAACAACAACAATATTCCCCTCTGACTAATTTAAGAGGTTAAATACTTTGCCAAAGCAAGATTTTTTGTTCTGTTGATTGAAAACAATACTTGACGTTGCAGATGATTTAAATGTGTGGACACACTACTGGCAACTTTGAATCTGTTAATTCAGATACTATGCTGGTGTTTCCTTTTGATGATGCTTCCTACGCATCCTTTAGAGGGAAAAAAAAAAAAAGAAGAAAATTCTACCATACCACATCTGCTTTCCTTGCAGACTATGCGCTAAGCCACATACTAGCTTTAGGAAGAAGAAAACTTCTAAGCTTTAGCTAAATGTAGCAAATAATATCCTGTCTCAGCACTGGAACCCTGGATGTGCTATGGTATGTGATGCCAGGGAAAGTTACAGTCTCCTGCAGGCAGATACCTGCTTCGTTTTGCTTCTTATATGGCTTTGTTCAGGGTGTGCGTGGGAGAAGGGATCATGGTGACATGAGGTTGCAAGAACTGAGCCTTCCTCAGTCTCACGGTACTTTCTCCAGCAGGTAGAATTTCTTGGGCACATTCATTAACCAGGTCAGCAGTTTATTCCTTCAAAGTATTTGACCAGGAACATAAATTTCTGGCATATATCCTGATAGTGAGACCCTGTGGATATCTGCAGGCAGGAGATGCACAGTTCAGATATGATGTACTGTGTGGTAATGATTGCTAATGGGAGAGCTGTTAGTGAGAAACTGGAAGAAGCTGAAGGATGGCTACCACATTTGTTTTCACACTTAAATGCTCACTGATGTTTGTCTTGCTGATCCTCTGCCAAAAAGGAAGCAAAGAGAATTATTCTGCTATGGCAGAGGGGATATTCTTGGTCCTTTGGTCAAGCATACTTGCTTTCTTTCTTCTAAACTAGCATGCCTGTGCAGATGTGTTCTGAGAACTGCTTTGCTATAGTGTGAAGAGAAATCTTGTTTTAAAACATTACATGTAAGCCAGTATTGTTGTCACCTGTTAATTATTGATGGCACAATTAATACAAATGCTGGAAGAAAGGAGTGGAGTTTTATTCCTATGTGTAACACACACTCCCTCCCCACCCCCCACCCCCCTTCTGATGAGGCTTTATAATTATTATTCCTGTATATTCATCTAGATTCTCAGTATAGCACAGTACTCATGTGAATGAAAATCCTGCACATTGCAAACATCCAGAGTGCCTGCGCTGACCAATGAGTTACGTGTGCACTGTACCCCTGCATGTAGTTTGAGTGACCTGTGTGGAGCAGGTTCAGTTTTCTCTGCAGAAACTCTACAGATGTGTCGCAAAGTTTTCAGTGATTGTTCTGGTTGCTCTCTGGCTTTGTCCAGAAATTCTCAGAAAATATAGGAATGCCTCAAAGTTCATTTGAATGTGATTTCTGGAGGGGAGAAAAAAAGGGATATGTCCAGGTAGATTGGAAGTTACTGACTAGAAAGAATAATATGATCAATATCAAGCACAGATCTAAAAGTATTGAGGAACTGAGAGCCTGAGCAGACATACAGAAATGATGGAAGTAGGAGTAAGGTCAGTCACTTTCTCTTACTGTTTGTTCAACAAAACAAAGCACATTAAGTGATAGACCACATTAAAAAATTTACAGCTGTAAATTTAATGAAAACATAAAAAAATTAAGAGTGCAGACAGTTTGGGAGCATGTTGGTTGGAGCAGGACTTCGATGATTGTACGTTTTTTGGCATTCTTCTCAGGGGGCAGAACACTTCGTTTGACACACACAAGTGTAGCAGATGAAGGTCAATATACTTGTGTAGTGACCAATGCTGCAGGAGAAGTGAGAAAGGATTTTGACCTTTCTGTTCTAGGTAAGTACGTGATAATTTTTGTTACAGTAGAAGATTGTAAGGGGGTCTATTATATACTTTGCTGGTATTTTAAAAATTATTATGTCAAAACATGTGTCCTTAGGAGGAAAAAAGTGAATTTGATAACATGGTTGGAAAATGAGGTTTTAAAGAGGTCACTTCTAAATGTGAATTTGCTGTTTGCTTAATTTTTAAAATGAAGGTGGTTCAGGCATAATTTGGAATAACTAGCTGTTACTTCTGTTTTGTGGTTTGTTCGTTTCTCCTCTGAAAAGAAACTCTGTCAATGTAATTGGCTTCAGTTAGGTTGTTATTTCTGTCAGATAGAAGTCTGGGAGATACCCACAGCTGCACTCCCATCCTCTCTTCTGTTCCTTCTTGCTCACAGCCTCACTCTCCCTTGGGCATGATGAACAAGCTGAATCAGTTTATACGTGATCTGGGAAGGTGGGTTTTTTGTGTTTTCCTGGTCAGGTTAATTTTCAGCCACACCAGTTCCCTGCTGGTTCACGACACAGCCTGTAAATGCCAGTAGTGGTGAAAGGAAGATGACAAGAGCGAGTGGTCAGGGGAACAGGGCTGTTGCTTTTGGCAACGGCCTGAATTTAAGCTGGTTTAAGTCAAAAGAAAACTACAGCCCCAGGAAACCATATGAAATTCATATGAATTTAGTGCATCTAATGCTCAACTACAGAAGGTTGCAACCCCATATGATAATACTCATGAATTAAAACCAGCATTACTGTACAGCGCTGAGCATAATATGTATAGCTGAGTGGCATAATGGTAGTAATCTGTTCCAACAAAGATGTGAAGGCAAAGCCAAAACCATCAGGGAAATTAAACATGAGCTGGAACTGGTTTTGCAAAATCTCTGATCCAGTGGCAACCTTCAGTCAGTGGAGCCTTTGGTATTGTAAAGGTTATAAACCAAGCGTGGTAGTGGGTGATCCCGTATTTAGACAAGGACTGGTACAGCTGGCTCTTTAGATGGCTTTTTGGAACCATTAATGTGCAATTTTGTCACATTAATTATTTTTTAAAAGCACTATTTTTCCCAGAAAATGCTTTACTTTTTTGTTTAGTAATTGTTATTTTTATTAATAACTACCAGACCTGATGCAGGTTGTTTTACAGCACTACTGCATATTATTTTCCTGTAAATTTCTTTTCTCTAAGGTGCTGAGCACTATCAGCTTCCCTTGCCTTCAGTTGACTTATGCATATTCAGCCTGTAAATGATAACTCGCATTCATGTCAGTTCATGTTTATTTGATGAGCTCATGGAAGTGTAAGTCTGGTAGAATGGAAGAGATGGATAAACACTGAAAAGCATTCATTGTTTTACTGTTTTCTTTGGAGGGTTTTAGTAGCAGGGTGTTCTTGAGGGTTCTGGGAATCTCTATTGCATAGGCTTTGTTTGCCTTGAAGGAAAATGCTCAGTGAAGCTGATTTCAAGTGGGTTGAGTGGAAAATTCCATTTTACAGTCTTCTATTCCCTCCACCCAGTAATTTCTTTGTCTTTCTAGAGGAAAGTTACTGGAATGTGGCCTGATAGCGACACAGAATATTCACCAGCTTACTGTAAATAGAAACCGTACCGAGACATACCAGTGTTTCTCTAAATTGTCGTAGGAGGTGCAAGAGGCGAGCCGGTTTGCATGGAGATCTTGGTGTAATAAGCATAACATTTAAATAAATATTGGTGTGGCTTTGTCATATTTCTGAAATTAATATGTTTTTGACACCTTACTCTTATTATTTTGGGGCCTGAGTGATGAGTTGCTGTTTGTTTCTGAATTGTAACTTTTAGCCTGACTTAAAAGTCCTGACCGTTACGATTTTAGGTTATATTTTTCCCCATCTAATTCCTCCACTAGTTCATACATCTTTGTCTTGCTGCATTTGGACACTAAAACCCATATAAAAGTCTGTTTTGCATTGCTTGTACAATCACAGAAGGGAATTTGATCATAACTGCATCACAGGTTGGTGAGAGTGCCAGTATTGGCCACATCCTTTTGCATACTGAATTCTACTAACCCATATCTCACCATGTGTCCTGTTCAGAGGCCAACTTTTAGCCATGCTAAAGTAGTGTCTTTGCCATTCCAGTCAAGTGAAATGCAAACCTCTTTCAGTCATTTTTTTCTTCTTCACTCTAGTTTGTACCCTTCATTAGTATCAAATACCTGGTATAACATTTTTTTTGGTTGACAGTGAATTCTGGATATTACCACGATTCTTATTTTTAGAAAACTTTTGCTTCCAATTTAGTGGTAGATCACAAATAAGCTGCTGAATATATGTTAATTCCTCTTTCTTTAGGTTTTCTATCTAGGCTAAAAGTTTACATTTTTTAGGATTATTAAAGTGTAGTATCTGGCTCCCTAGTCCAGCATTTTTTTTAAACTTTCTAAAATCTCTTGGAGACTGGGCTGGCTTTCTTCTAACTCTAGGCCTCCTTTTCAACCTATTATACTCCATGTCTACTTTGATTTGTAGTGCCATTTTCTTTTGGCGTGAATCTACTTTGAAAGAAATAGTTGATCAGAGCTCTTAACCACCACAGCTATTCACCAGCACATTTGTCCTCTCTCATCCAAAAGCACAGGAGTCTGTGTAGTCCAGTTGACCAAGATTATTTGGAAACGTGTCATCAAGTGGTCAGTCATACAGTCTGTATAAGAGTTTCCTTGTATTGAGTTAGCTATCTGGGAGGTGGATAGGCATTTTAAGGGTATAGTTTTGTCTTCTATTTCCCTAGAGAAACATAGTTTGTACCTCAGCAAGATGCCTTTAGACCTATGTAGTTTGTTCATCTGCCTGTATGGAATTAGCTGTATTTGCATAAAACACATGTATGCCTTTACACAGCATCCACTTGTTGGTAATCTATTGTATTGCTTTAAGCATTCTGGTAAGGAAAAAAAACCCCACATGGTATGTGAGTAGACAAGCTGACTCTTTTTCTATAAATCAGTTATTTCCCTAGAGTTCTAGATAGATGCTTTCAGTTACTGTTGGAAAACAAACAACTCTTAAGCACATGGTTTTGAACAACTTGCTGCTTAATGAAAAACTTGGAAAACATGCTGGTGCATAATATCAAACCTGGTCCCACTAACAAGTGCTCATCTCTGTTGCCCTACTGACCATACACAGAAATATTGCCCTACAGACCATACTGTTCAGCACTCTGAGGATCTCTGTAGCTGTGAAGACAAAGTGAGGTGAGCCCCCTATGGGTCTGTGGGCCTCTCTTGCCCTTTGCATGGACTTGTATGGTTAAGGGGTGTTAACAGAGTGCCCATCTGCTGTCCAGGCAGGTTAGCTCCACAGTGTCTCACACCTGGACCTGTTTCTGGTAGATCTGAGCTATTTGTTAATTGACGTGATTAAAGGAAGCATATGCTGGGATGTAGCCTGAGTGTGTCTTTGTTGTGTTTAGATTGGTTGCAAGTAATACCTGCTGATGTTGTTGTCTTGTCTGTTTGCAGTGCCTCCAGGGATTGTGGGTGAAAATAAATTGGAAGATGTGAAAGTGAAAAAGAAGCACACAGTTACCCTAACATGTGAAGTGATAGGTAGAAGTATACAATATTACTTATCTTTGGTGACCAAACCTGTGGTATTGACCATCATTGGTTCTGAACAGCATGTTTTTAATGGCATTTTCTGTTCAGTGGAATTTTTAAATGACAGATTTAACCATGGTGCTTATTGTAGGACTAAGCACTCTTTCTTATAAAGGTTGTATAATACGTAATCAAGAGGATAATTGCTGTCATATTTCTTCCCTAAAGGCTTGTGGAATTTAAGAGGAGGTATTACTTCAGGAGGTTTGAAGATTTTAGAATACATACTCCAAAACATCTCCCTAAAGGATGTATTTTAAAAGGGCATGATATTTTCCCATTTTTCAGAAATCTTGGCATATCCTAGAGGCTATGCAACAAATAATATCGGCAATATTCTTTACTCCTTTCAGGGAACCCTGTACCACAAATCACCTGGATAAAGGATGGGCAATCACTAACTGAGGATGAAGATCACAAGTTTCTGTCCAGTGGGCGTTTCCTGCAAATCACCAATGCTCAAGTCACTGACACAGGGAGATACACATGTATTGCATCCAATACAGCTGGAGATAAGAGCAAAAGTTACAGTCTTAATGTACTTGGTAAGACAGCTGGGCTGACTCTTGCAGAGAAAATATTCATCTCAGGGGGAAAAAACATAATCACATTGGAATTTTGTAGCACTTATAATTATAGCAATGCCTAAATTGCCTGTCTACAATTAAAATTTCATAGCCTAGTAATTTATAAATAATAGTAGTTCAGTAGCAACAGCAGTTCTGTGCTTTAGATAGAGCAAGAAAATGGGAAGCTATAACAGGACACTGTGTGGAATGAGCAGGACAGTGCACTGGCTTATTGTGATTAAAGGAAGGAGTATCTGAAGAGCAGTTCAGATTGTGATCTTTTCAGCAAAGCTGAAACAATCTGTGGTTTGCTTTTTTCATGATGGTTATTGCATAACTAAATGCAAACAATGGCAAGTTTGTTTTCCACATCCTCATTTCGTAGGCTCATGCCTCCTACCAGTCTGCTGCTCCCAGAAGCATCAAGCAGTGGGTCTCCAGCTGCTGCACAAGAAGTGGTAGCTGGCTTACTGCTGACCTGTGTTTGGCAAAGGCTAAGGGTGGATGGATTCTACCAATGCAGGCTGACCATTGTCTTTAGGACAAGACATAAAACCACATGAATGTTGTTGGGTTCTGGGCTTCAGTGCACCTCACAGGAATGCCTCCCAGCTAGTTAAGGCTGCAACCAGATTCCTAGACTGACCAGGGAACAGAAAATTGTCTTTTCATAGAGGTCTTTGCTCTAGTTAAAGACTTTGTTGTTCCTAGTGTCTCCAACCATTGTGGGTGCAGACAGCCACAGAAATGCAGAAGATGTCACTGTTATCCTCAACAGCCCAACATCACTGATTTGCGAGGCTTATTCGTATCCTCCAGCTACAATCACCTGGCTGAAAGATGGTAATCCTTTAGAATCAAACAGAAATATCCGCATTTTGCCAGGTAAATGTTTTGTTGTTATTGAGAAATAACATTTTATTCTTTTATTGGTTAGTTTCCTCTTTACAGATTTAAAAAAACCCCAAAAAACCCCAAAGGATATATTTCTCTTAAGGGCAATGTTTGTACTTTTGTAGCACTTCATTCCAATATTTAAGTGCTTCACAATTAACTATTTGCTTGTATTTTATTGTATTCAGGTATTTATTCTTTTTTTCCATAAAGCTAAATGATGGCAAACAATTTTATTGGAGTTAATGGATGGAAATAACTTGAAATTAAGTGTGGAAATTAGATGGAGAGTGATATAAACAACATTAGTAAGAGGAATGAGGTGGCATTCTTCTAGGCTATTAGTAGTTTGCCATGTTTAATTTCTGGAGTAACTCTTACCTAACACATCTGTGGAGGTGGAAAACAGGAACAAGCTTTACTGGTAACACTGAAGTAATGTAAATAAGCAAGTATGTTAACATTGTTAACTGCGAATGTTCAGAGGAAGAATGAGTTGGTACTGATAGCAAGGAATTGAATTGCTACATGGGGGGACAATTTCTAGGAATGCAGTCTGGAGAGAACTGCAGCCTGATTAAATAAGATTAATCTCATCAATAGTGAGTCTGTTGAGGGACACTGAGGTGGCCATCTGCCATCCTGAAAAGGAATCGAGAGATATGCTGCCTTCCGGGAGCTAAGGTCCAGAGTGTTGCCTAGAGGGTGCCACAGCTTGTCAAGAGCACAAACTGGTATCTATTGCTACTCTTCCATATGAGAACAAATGACACTGCAAGCGGGAACCTGGCCAGAATCAAGGAAGACTACAAAGCTCTGGGGGTGCAAGCAGAAAGTATTGATGCCCAAGTTATCTTTTCTTCCATTTTACCAGTTAGAGGAAAGGCTACAGTCAGAAATAGACATGAATGAAAATCAATTTCTGGCTTTGTGCCTGGTGCCACCATGAGGTCTTTGGGTTTTATGACAATGGGCCATTTTTTGATGACCATACCCTGCTAGGGAGGGATGGGATCCACCTGTCTAGAAGAGGCAAAAGAATCTTTGGCAGTAGGTTGGCCAACTTGGTGAGGCAGGCTTTAAACTTGACAGAGTCCAAAGTGGGGACACTCACACCATTGTAGCCAGCTGAGGAATAAGGTCAACCAGAGCAGTGACAAATGTTCCTCAGATGCCTCCCAAGATGTGAACCAGAAGACCAACCACCCCAAGTGTATGTATACCAATGCATGTAGCCTGGGGAACAAACAGGAGGAACTAGAGCTCTGTGCCCAGTCAGAAAGTTATGATATCCTAGGAATAACTGAAACATGGTGGGACAATTCGTATGACTTGAGGATTGTGATGGGTGGCTATAGGCTGTTTCATAAAGACAGGCAAAGGAGAAGAGGTGGAGGAGTCATGCTCTATGTTAAGGAGAACCTTGAATGTGTAGAATCCAACTATGACCGTTGTGGAAATCCTATTGAATGCTTCAGGGTCAAGATCAGAGGGGTTGTCTCCAAGGGGAATCTTACAGTAGGCATCTGCTACTGACCTACAAACCAAGAAAATAAGGCCTACAAAGAAACATTTGGGTCACTTAAGCAAGCTTCAAGTCAACAGAACTGGGCTCTTATGGGTGACTTCAACTACCTAGACATTTGTTGAAAGAACAATACAGTAGCTCACATGTCATCCATGAAGTTCCTGGAAACGTGTAGAGGACTGCTTCCTCATACAAATGTTAGATGTGCCAACCAGGAATGAGACACTGCTGGACTTGCTGCTTACAAACCAAGAAGACCCACTTTTTAATATCTGAATTAGTGATAGCCTTGACTGCAGTGATCACAATATTGTGGAGTTCAGGATCCTGCTGAAGGTTTTAGATTTTATAATAGCAAACTTCAGCTTGCTCAGAGCTCCGTTGGGAGGGAATGCGTCAGAAGCTTCTGTGGAGGATAAAGGAGCCAGCGAATGCTCTTGAGTTTTTCAAGACTGCTCTCCTGGAAGCAGAGAAACAGTTCATCCACTTTAAAGGTAAGGGAAACAGGCAGAGAAAGAGACCTCCCTGACAACTGCAAGCTTCTGAGTCTGCTCAAAACCAAAAGAGAAGGGCACCAGAGATGGAAAAGTGGACAAATACCTGTTGAGAACTACAAGGACATTGCCAGGGTGTGCGGAAATGCAGTTAGAAAAGCAAAAGCTCAGCTCAAATTGAAATTGGCCAGAGATGTCAAAAATTACAAGGAAGGGCTCTTTGGATATGTAAACAACAAGCAGAAACAGAAGGAAAGTATTAGCCCACTGTTAAACAGGGGAAGTGAATCAGTTACCAACAATGCTGAAAAGGCAGAGGTTCTTAACACTTTATTCATCTCCGTCTTTGCTGGCACTGTTTTCCGCAGGCCTTGGGAGGAAAAATCCAGGTCGATACAAACACAGACTCACCATCAGTGAAGGAAGAGTTGGTGTGTGAACTGTTAAAGGAGCTTGAGCCCTACAAATGTATGGGCCCTGACATTATCCACCCAAGGGTGTTATGAGAGCTGGCTGATGTTGTGAGGCCATCCTCCACAATTCTTGAGAAGTCATGGAGATTGGGGGACATCCCAGAAGACTGGATGAAGGTTAATGTCACCCCCATCTCCAAGAAGGGCTTAGAGGAGGATCCAGGAAATTATAGGCCCATCAGTCTTACTTCAATCCCTGGGAAAGTTATGGAATGAATCCTCCTGGGGGCTATCACAAGTCACATGAAACATGTGATTGGGAAAAGCCAGCATGGATTCACCAAGGACAAATCATTCTTGACAAACCTGATCACCTTCTACAACAAAGTAACCTGCTTGGTTGATGTGGGGTGTGTGGTGGGCATTGTCTACCTGCATTTCTCCAAAGCTTTTGATGTGGTTCCCCACTGCCTCTTCCTACAGAAACTGGTGTACTACAGACTAGACAAGTGGTCTGTGCAGTAGGTGGGGAACTGGCTCACAGACTGCACCCAGAGGGTGGGGGTAAAGAGCTCTTTTTCAGACTGGCAACCTGTCACAAATGGGTGCCCTAGGGATTGATACTGGACCCAACGCTGTTCCATATCTTCATAAGTGATTGGGATGATGGAATCAAGTGTACCCTGATGAATTTTGCTGACAATACCAAACTGAGTGGAGACGTGGATACTCTGGAAGGGAGAGCCACCCTGCAGGAAGACCTGGATAGGCTGGAAGAGTGGGATAACAAGAGCCTTACAGAGTTCAACAAGGATAAGGTCTTGCACCTGGGAAACATGATCCAGGAGTGCAGCACAGGCTGGGATCTATGTGGCTGGGGAGCAGCTCTGCGGAAGAGGACCTGGGAGTCCTGGTGGAAAACAAGCTCAGTATGAGTGAAGAGTGTGCTGCTGCGGCAAAGAGCCCACAGGGTTCTGGGTTGCATCAACAAGGTCATCACTAGCAGAGATGATGAAGTCATTATCCCACTCTACTCAGCGCTTGTCAGGCCACACCTGGAATACTGTGTTCAGCTTTGGTCCCCGCTATACAAAAAAGATGTGGCCAGGCTGGAGAGGGTCCAGAGCAGGGACACAAAGATGATGAAGGGACTGGGCAGCCTGTCATGTGAGGAAAGTCTGAGAGAATTGGGTTTGTTCAGCCTTCACAGAATCACAGAATTGTCTAGGTTGGAAAAGACCTTGAAGATCATCCAGTCCAACCATCAACCCAACACCGACAGTTCCCAACTACACCAGATCCCTCAGCGCTAAGTTAACCCTCCTCTTAAACACCTCCAGGGATCCACAAGAGATCTCCAGCCTTGAGATGAGAAGGCTTAGGGGTGACCTTATCACCATGTTCCAGTATTTAAAGGGGGGCTACAAAGAAGATGGTGACTCCCTTTTTACAAGGAGTCCCATGGAAAAGATGAGGGCTAATGGGGACAAGTTACTCCTGGGGAGGTTCTGATTGAACACAAGAGGAAAATTCTTCACAGTGCAAACAATCAGTCACTGGAATAATCTTCCCAGGGAGGTGGTGGGTTCCCCAGCACTGGACAGTTTTAAGATTCAGCTGGACAGGGTGCTGGGCCATCTTGTCTAGAGTGTGCTTTTGTCAAGAAAGGTTAGACCAGATGATCACTGAGGTCCCTTCCAACCTGGTATTCTATGATTCTGTGATCTATGAGAGTGCAGACTATAAATTATATATAAACAATATACTACAGAGAGGAAATTCATGGATGTCACAGTTGTAGAGGCCACTTGAAGTCCTAAATTCTACCAATTGTTTTATGTTTACAGTTCTCACATTGCAGTTGGTGCTTCTGTCTGTTCTCTGGAGGGAGTTAAGGGCCTCTTTCTTATGAAGTACTGCACTGAAAGAGAGAGGCAGTTTGGAGGCTCGCATCTACTGCTGGCATGTTGACTAGGCTGCTTTTGCTTAGTCCTACTTATTATGCCTCCTTTTTTTTTTTTCTGTGAATGAAGTGCAGAACCCTAAATTGCTTTTTCCTATTGAAATTTCTTGTATAGTTCTATATTAAATTTTCAGAGAGTCTGTAAGGAACAGGAGTTGTGATCCAAAGCATTCCTGTGAATTCTGCACGTTTATTACACAGTATACGTAGTGGTAAGCAGTCAGTTTTTCATGCTCTTCTAAGGTCAGAATTTAGACCAAAGGGTTGAAAATATGCTGCAGACACTGTTTAAATATTTGGGAAGCAAGAGCATAACATCGATGCTATTAAAGAATGATATCTTTTGGCAGGTGGTCGAACCCTGCAGATTATAAATGCGCAGGAGGACAACGCTGGAAGATATACCTGTATAGCAACAAATGAGGCTGGAGAAACTTTGAAACACTATGAAGTGAAAGTCTACAGTAAGGAAATACTTCCAGTGTGTGTGTTTGGTTTGTTGGGGTTTTTTTTAATTCTTCTGTTTTTTGCCTTTGTAGTGTTACCTATCCAGGTAAACAGAAGGATTTCTGTTAGTGGTTTTGTTCACCAAACATCTGCATGAGCTCATGGCATTGCTTGAAAAAAGATACTGGAAAAGTTTGCTGTTGCATCCCTTATCAATGTTGCTGTTGTGCTAAAAGTCTTTGTAACACTCAGGGGAAGACATTTAAGAAACATTGAACTCCAGTTTCTTCTGAAATGCTTTTCTGGGAATGATTTTAAAATCAGATGAGTGCAGCACAGTGGGAGATGTGAGCAGAGAATCTCATGAGCAAAGAAACTATTTTAGAAGAAAAGGGGGGGGGGGAAGGGACCCATCATCTAATGGGAAACTTTCTTGAGTAAGGTAAAACAGGAGGATACTATTTTTATATCCTTCCATAAAATACCGCATGCACAAAAGCTTTCTCATTCAAGGCTTCCTGTCAGCACATTGTCCCTTGAGCATCTGTGCCCAATACTCTATTTTAGTGCTCAATCTCTTCATTATGTGCTCATTCAAGCATGATTTTTCATCTTTTTTTTCATTTTTATTTCCTAGTCTGAACTGGAGTTTGGTTTGCTCCCTCACAGTTATTTTAATTACACTAAGTCCCTAATGAGGCCCCACTGGATTCAGAATAACAAGAAGATGACAAAAGAGTTCATTATTGAAGTATGGCTATGTAGCAACATTAAGCCCCCCACCCTCAAATGTCATTTCAACTCTCAGTTATTATGGTACTGTAAGCGTTAGGGAGAATTTAAAATGTCTCATTGGAAAAAAGAATGGAAAAGGCTTTGAAAGCATTTAAAATAATTTAAAATATATTAGGAGACTGAGGTGGGGGGTAGCTTAAAAATTTTTAAATGTTCTGTTTTCATTCTGATTCAGAAGGAAACAGGATTTTGCAACACTGGGATTTCAATGGAATGGAAACATTGAGTTTTGACCAGCTAATCTGAGTGTGGACTTCAGTTCAAACACATGTTTCTGAGAATATTAGTTTCCGTTAAAATGCTTTTTAATGACTGCAGTACACTAAATTTTATAGAATTCAAGCCAAACACATAATGAAGTGCTAGAGCTAGGTAAGGCTGTGGTTAGGTTTGCATGTCTAAAACTGTTGAACACAGTTTTATATGTTTTTATACATAATACATATACAAAAAAGTGTAAAATACACACATGTATATGTATTATATATATAAAAATAAAAATTCAGCTAAGGGAAAGAGACAGATTATAGGGGGGAAATGCACTTGCTTTCCCTGAAGTTATCATCAAAGTTTTCTCTTTGTCTATTTAATTTTGAAATGCTGCATAAGACAAAATCATGAAAGTGTCTCTCTCTCCCTTTGTTTTTGTGCAGTTCCACCCACCATTAACAAAGGGGATATCTCAGGGATAGGTGTCTCTGCTAAAGAAGTGAAGATCAAAGTAAACCACAGCCTTACCCTGGGGTGTGAAGCTCATGCCATTCCTGCTGCTGCCATCAGCTGGTACAAGGATGGACAGGCCAGTCACAAACTGAATTCCTTCTAATGAGTGGATTTCATAGAGAAACAGCCATGTATTTTTGTTATCACTGTTAATGAACATTTGTGCAGTGTAACAGGCTCAATTGCAGTGCTGAAGTCAACAGGCAGTCATCTTCCCACTGTCCTGCTGGACATCCCACAGTCTTAGGATGTTTGCTGTTGGCCAGACCTCTGCAAATTGACATGTTTGCTTTTTTGCGGGTGCTTGGCAGTGCCACTGAGACACTGAGCATTTCCAGGGCCTGCCACTGGCCTGTGCTTTAAAGGGGAAGAGCCCAGCCTAGTGGTAGCATCCCATGGTATGACCATGTGTCCCTTAGCCATTGTGTAAAGTCCCCAAAGGCCCTGTTACAGAAGGGCCCCCTGCTTGGTTCCTCTAAGTGCTGCCCCTGCAGAAGTTGCAGAAAGCCTCCCGCTTCGTTCTGGCAGAGCTCACAAAGCCACAAAAGCATCTGGATTCTCTGCCAGGGGGAACGAGGTGTGGTTCCTGCCACACACAATCTTCACAGCAGCATCGGTCTGGAGAGGAAGCAGTTTGGAAGGGCAGTGCCATGGAATTGTACTGATGTGCAGTCTACTGGGGACTGGCTATTAATAAAAAAGAGACAATGCAACTCTGGTATGAAGGAGGAATATAAACTCTTGTTTTAGCTGTTCTTGGTAGGGCACTTAAGTAACAGACTGCTGCACCTCTGCAGCTGGGCCAGCCCTTGCTGAATTTCCTGAGCATGCAGAAACAGCCTGGAGTCACAGGAGAGATTCTGTGTACACCCTCCATTTGTTTCAAGCATATACTGTAATTCTAGGATCTCCTGGGTGTACTGATTACACTGCCAATGAAAAATTATGTTGGGGGGAGCAGAGACATCACCAAAGACAGTAGCTGTAAGCAGTTTTCTACCACTGTCAGAACAGCAGCTTTTTCTTCAGTTGCCCCTGGGTAAATGGTTTTCATCCACATCCATGAACTAAATTAATTGTACCCTGCAGGCCAGGAGTTCAGTGCTGACTCCCTAATGTGTTCTGTTTTCATTACTGAAAGATACAAGTTGTATTAGTGCAGTCCCTACTGTCAGGTGTGATGTAAATTTTGAGGACAGTAGCATCTAATCCTTTGTATCTGCATTGCTGCTGCATCCATTTCACACCGTGTCTTTGCTGGGCAGCAGATCCTAGTGGTTGTGTGGCTGGAGGCCGAGTTAGAGCTGTTCACCTTGTAGAAAACTGATAGGTATAGGTTTTCTGTCAGCTCATGGACTTGGCCAGTGAGTTCAGGGACTGAATCAGCCTGATTTTAATCAGATGTCACAAGAGCCCTTGCCTAATGGGGATGGCATTATCCCTTCACCAGCAACTTCCACCTGGGGTTAGGAGTGATGTTAAACCACATCTTCTTAGGGGACCAGCTACCCAGATCAGAAAGGTGAAGATGCAGAGTTTCTGACAACCATCAAAAGAAAACTGTCTCCAGCTTGATCAAGTTTACTCAGGGAGGAAAAGCTTTTGGTCTGAGGGAAAGGAGGAGCAGGTGAGATGAGAGCTGGGCTGCACCACCTGTGGCCAAGGCTGCCATCCCAGGAGCACCTGGTTTAGGACTGTGTCCCAAGCAGTGACCCTCAGTAATATGGTGTCCTAAACAACTGCTTTCTTTGCTTAGATTGGAAGCAGGCCTTGCTAGAAGCATTAAGAAAAATCAAAGGATCTTCTGTTGGTAGTGGTATCAAAGTAGAGGAAATACTGAACCCAAAATATGCTCTTACTCCCACTCTTACTCCCAGTGTACAAAGGATTTTGAAACAACCTGAATTTGACCAAAAGAGAGATGATAACATATTGCTTTCACAAATATGGCTATTTCTAGTGTACATTTTGCCAAGTATTAATTTCCATTTAAAATTACATTACAGCCACTTAAACCAGATGATCATGTCATCATCCAAGTTAGTGGCCGTACTCTGCAGATTAAGGAGGCTCAGGTGTCAGACACTGGTCGTTACACTTGTCTGGCATCCAACATTGCTGGAGAGGATGAAGTGGAATTTGATGTAAATATACAAGGTAAACAGAGTGCCAATAATAAAATTCTTCTGGTAGCCTCCTTTTCTAATGTTCTGAGATGATGGAATTCTTTATAAATTTTTATCCTTTACACCTGCTTGGTCTAATCCAATGCTTCTGTGTTTTGTTTGATTTTCATGTCATGTATATTTTGCTTATCTTTAAGAAATTAAATGTTCAATTATTCTTTCATATTTGGTAACATGCAGGGTTTCTGAAGTTAGTGAACTGACACGTAACTCTGATCTTCCTATAAATGACATGAAAAAGTTTTAATTTAGCTTAAACTAAGACATCATAGTTTATTTATCTGCTTTGATTAGTACTTAGAGACCCCAGACATAAGCATCCTGTTGGCCTACACACTGTGTGTAAATTAAAAAAAAAAAAATATCATCAGTAATTTCTGAAAATTTAGACAAAAATAGAACTTGAGTGAAACCAGATAGCTTACTGTTTAAGTATTATTGCTGGTTAATACCCTCTCTGTGTTTTGTTATCAGGTCTTCTTATATGGTTATTTACTAGTCTTAAGAAAATATTCAGTAGATTGAAAAGAATTAGAGTTTTCCTGCGTAATTCAAATTGAGGGAGGTGGTGCTAATTTAATACACTTAATTTTTACTGCTGTTTTTAAAGAATTACAGTATTTTTTTATTTCTTGACTTTAAAACTATCTTTTTCTGCTGTAAAATTAAAACGTTTTCCCCCTCCTTGGTTATAGTTCCTCCTAGTTTCCAAAAGCATTATAAGGAAAGGGAAGCTGGTAACATGGTAGATGCGGGAAGAGGTGGAAAAAGTAGAGATGTGATTGTTAACAATCCCCTTTCACTGTACTGCGAGACCAATGCTGTTCCTCCTCCAGTTCTTACGTGGTATAAAGATGGCTATCCTCTGAGCTCTAGTGATAAAGTACTGATATTACCAGGTGAGTGTTAAAATGTCACTCTGACCTTAAAAATGGTATAAGTTTTAGTATTTGTATAGTAATAACAAAGTTTTCCCTTTCAGAACACTGCTTTAATGTTATTTTCAGACTTCCTTGACTAGAAATGGTTCTCTCTAGTCCTTGGACTGAAGTTGTTTTCTTCTTTCTTTTAAAAAGTAGTCTCTAAAATGGTGTGAATGTGACCATTCAACTTTCATATGATACATTGAAAAATAAAATGCAATGATGATACCTTCTCTTGGATGTGTTCCTGATTTATTTCCTTATTAAGTTGTGATTTGGCAAAATCATAATTGGAGTAGAAAAGCATCTTAACCAGGGAGTGAGGCATGGAAATAATGTTTCCAGCAGAAAAATGGCCATGAGCCCCTACTTAACCTCATATAGGAAAGAGGTGCTTGTAATGCTGAGAGTACCAAATGGGAACTTTTCTGAGCAGAGGATGGCTTGGGATGGTGTGTGTAAAGAAGGGCAGTGGTGGGGATAATGTCTTTTTGTCTACCCATTGCTCAGCTGTTGAGACACCCCAATGACAGCAGCTCCTCAAATGTATTCCTAATATGCTCTCTCTTTCTGAGACTATTTCTGTGCTTAAAATGAGGAATAGGGTCAAAAGTACCTATAAGCTTCAGCAGTTAATTTTTTCGATTTGGAACAGAATATTCTGTGCTTATGTATTTCCTTTTGCCTATTAGTTCTCTGTCCCCTTGCTGAGAAATATTTCTGGTTTTGGTTGAAGAATAATGTCTGGCTGCATACTGCTGAAGAATGTTATTACTTTATGTGGAATTAATTACTCTTTTCTAACATTTTGGTATGAGCATTGCTGAATTCCAAGTATCTGCCAGTAGAAAAAGTAGCTAGGAAATAGAAGTCTTTAGTTACTTATAATTCAGAGCAAATGCTGACCATTCATAAATTTGCTTGCTCAGGTCTCTAGTGAAATGTGGTGTGGAAATGATGGATGTTGCATTTGAATCTTGTATGCATTTTCCTTCCAGGAGGCCGTGTGTTGCAGATTCCACGGGCACAAGCTGAAGATGCCGGGAGATACATGTGTGAGGCAGTAAACGAAGCTGGAGAGGATTCCATTCATTACGATGTCCGAGTGCTCTGTGAGCTTTCCTGCTCTGTTTTTTCCTTTTAATAGCAATAATAAGAAATAATTTTCTTTTTAATAACAAGAAAAGAGTTCTGTGGAAACTAATGAAGTGTTATAGTTCAAGTTTAGTTATTTTTTAAAGTTTGTAAATTCTGTATATTTGTAAACTATGAAATTAACGTGTTTATGTAAGGTACTAGAGTTTTGTAGACGTATAGAGCAGTGCATAAAAATAGCATTAATATTGTTAGTTCAGTATGTTTTTAGGTTATTGTTACAGGAAATAAATTGCATTGCCCCTATCACACTTCACCAGAAAGTAAAGTATATGTAGAAATCCAGGTTTTACTTTGGTATCTCTTATTCCCTATCCAGTTTCCAGTTCAAAATTCTGTCCTACTAGACTTTTCTCTCTCCTTACGTTGGTCATTGTTTTCTAAAATACCTGCAAAACTCCCGAAGGCTTAAGGGAATTCATGATTTAGATCAACGGTTGAATGCCTGCAGAATCCATTTTGTATGATCTGTTTATGAACATTGCACAGAAGGCTTTTCTATGCTGCTTGCATGGTGTGTTGATGTACTCGGGGTTTTTACCTTGGGAAACGCTTATTTTTTTACCTCTATTTCTGCATCTATCACTTGAAAGCACTGATTTTTTGTTAGGAAGGGGTCCTGCCTTGGAAATCTTCTTTTGTTCCGACAGCAAAGAACATGATGGACTAGCTAGAAAATGAGTTTTCACCTCTTCTTTATGGGCACTGTGACTAAGCGTAAACAACAGAAACCCCCGGGAGGTACTGGGTCACAGTGTTCTTACCATGCTTTGCTCTTTTGTAGTACCACCATCCATCAGTGGAGCTGATGGTGATCTGCCTGAAGAAGTGACTGTGCTTGTAAACAAGGTTGCAGTGATGGACTGTGTTGCAAGTGGCAGCCCTTCTCCAAGTATTACCTGGCAAAAGGATGGCCACCTCCTAGCAGAAAATGACAAACACACATTTTTGTCCAATGGAAAGAGGTTACAGGTAGTTCTTAGTGAAAAACTGATTTTTAGCATCACAAGCACAAGCTTCCCATAAAGACAAAACTGTTTAGATTTACTGAGTGCACAATTCTGAATTTATTTTTTTTTTTTCTACAACGTGTTGCACACCTAAGGATGAGTTGTCCCTTGTCCCTCAGCTGCTGCTTCTCACTCCTATATAATTCCCTCAGTTGTGCTGACCCAGCTGTCTGCGGGGTCATGCTGTGAACAGCATCAGTGAGATCACTTGGCTTAAATTAATGTTGACTTTTGTGGAGTCAACCTGTTGCTGCAAATTTTGTCTAAGTTTCCATAACAGAATTTAATTATTGCAATATATATGACTTTATTTTTAAAGAAAATAGCATATTCTGAAGAACTCGCCCTTCCTATCAATGAATGAGATTGGATGAACCTATTAAAACAATCAGAGAGCTTAGCTTAATTCTCTTCATATTCTTTGATAGTAAGTTGTCTTATGTACTAGCTCAACAACCATCTTTTTCTTTTTCTTTTTTTTTTTTCCTCTTAGATTTTGAATTCCCGAGTAACAGATACTGGCAGGTACATCTGCATTGTGGAAAACATAGCTGGCAGCACCAAGAAGTATTTTAACCTAAATGTTCATGGTAAGTACAATAATCAATAATTTTCTGATTGTCATCTTTCAAAAGTTAGTTTAGCTTGAACATGTTAATTTTAGCAGAGTGCTTGGGCACATACTTAGCTTTATGCATGTAAGTTCTCTTACATTTATTTGAAATGGAAATTCTGACATATCAGAAATCAAATGTACGTTTAAAGTACGTTGACAAGACATGGCTTTTGATACCGCATAGCTTTAGCTCCTGATTTCTATTCCACATAGGTGGAAATTATTACTGAGGGAGCCTTGTGTGGTGGCTGTGTGTGTACACTGAAGGGGTTGCTAAACCCTAAAATCATGAATAACAAATAGGTTGGATTATAGTCTGTTTTGATATGTTCATAAAATGCTTTTTTCAAGAAAAATAATGATTAGAAAGCATTCAACAAAGACATATGGCATTGTAAAAGCTTACTTTTTAAAAACTTGCTCTTTAAGATTCCTTTCTGTTGTCTATTTTTTATTTTGTTATGGAGTTAGAATAGGGTTAAAATAAATTTTGGCTTAATAAAAATGCAATCTAATAGAAAATACAGATTTTGGCCTAATAGAATTACAATCTAATAGAAATACAGTACAATAGTCTAATAGAAATACAATCAAGAAACTAAGACATTTTCAGTTATTTTAAACATTCTCTCCACCACCTTCCCTTATCTCTTCTGATAGCTTCCAAAAATCAGGGTATCTCTAATTTACATTTCAGCCTAACTTCCCCTTTTATTTCTGCCCACTCTTCGTCCTACCACTTCCAGCTTTCCGTTCTGAATTGAAGATCAAATGAGCGTTATTTCTACAAATTCATCTGTACCATTACATTTGAAAACCTACCAAGGAGTACTGACAGCTACATCTTTATCTGTTTTCACAGTACAATTTGGAGACTTGTATCACAGCCTTCTATAATGATCAATATCCTTTTTCACATCCTTGTTAGCTAGCTAATCTTCTGTATTACATACTAGATAGAAAACAATGCTCTCTTCTCTCTCTTGCTTAAATACAGTACCAGCATCCCAGGAATCTGACGATTCAGTTTATTACAGAAGAAATAATTTTTTTTCTCATTCACATATGCAGCAAATTTACTTACTAAATTAAACAAATTTATCATGATTTTTTCTACTCAGTAACACAATTAGCCAAAAATTGTGTTGTCATGGGAAGAATTTGCCCTGGAATAATTTTCTGAGAAGTTATTTTCTTTCAGTGGAGTCTATCTAGATTTCCTGATGTTTGAGTTTTGTTTTTAAATCAAAGTATTTTGCTTTTCTTGACATTTGTGTTCTAAGTTAAACTTCATGTCTTTAAAATATTTGTTTATAGTGTTTTTAGTCTAATATTATTGTTTTAGAATAAATATTTGCATGAAGCTTCAATTCTACCTTACCAGCATTACCAGTTTAGGTCTATTATTCTCTAGAAATGCAATTTCATGTGAAAAATTGGACTATAGCTGTTCAGGAAAGGACCACACAGGGTGAAGCACTGATGAAAATGCATTATCACTAAGCAGCTTGATCTTTTTCTTGCTGGTGTCAAAAAAAAGTTATTTTCCAGCATTTTTGTATGTTTCTAATGGAACTGCTTTCATAAATTTAAGAAAAATGTTAAAGATTATGCTCTTTATTAAGTTAAAAAATTCACTACTTGTCGCAAAGGTGAGTAGTAAAACTAAAATAAAGCCTTCTAAAACACTGAAAATAAGCATCCAGTTTTAAAATCTCAACATCTAATATAAACAGGTAATTTTCACACTGAATACTAGAGTCGAGCCCATTACTGCATCTGTATGCACATACAAGTATATTTGCTTATGCAGATTACCTGTAGTGTGTTTGTGAGTGCTTTGCACAAGCAGTGGAGTTGCTGAATTTCAAATCTACCACGTGCACAGTTTAAGCAAAATTCATTAAAAGTTAGCTCAGAATTGGCCCTGTATATTTAATTGGCCATTGTCTTGCACTGTCAATAATCACATCTGTGGGAAAGTAACTGTAAAAAATAAATATAAATAACTATAAAATGTCAGATCAGAATTCATTTATTCTAGTGAACCATTTTATGCTTATTACCAGGGAAATAATCTTCATTAATTCCAAGCTGAAAAATATGGATGGAATTCACCCATTTACATTGACTGCTCTTGTTTCTGCAGTGCCACTGAGGAGCAATAAACTTGGCTTAATGACTGTTTTGTGTCATTCAAGTGACAGAAAGCATCTGGAGTATTTCTGGTGGATATGGTCCAAAATACTTAAACATTTCTGTCTTTGAAGAAGAGGATTCCATGTGTTCTTTGGAATGATTTTTCCACCCAATAGAGCCAAGAACATGCTTTTGCTTTCCTCTTAAGTGATTTATATATCCACACTGCAAAAACATGGAAACTAAAATTTGGGATTTATTAAAAGGAAGAGATTTACAGTTGTTTCATTTTAAATAGTTCTTGTAGAAAGGTCAAATAGCAAAATATTCTTGTATTTAGAAATACTGGGACTTGTAAGGTTAATAGTGCACCCCTTTGAGCAATGCTTGTGTGTCAGAATTTTAAACTGCTTAGCTCATTATTTACCAACAGGTTTGTCTGGTTAACAAAAGAACTGTGTCAGAAAGAATAATTTTTTGTTCTCTGTAATGAGAAAATGGACTCTTTTGGAAAGAATAGGAGCAATAAAATATCAGGAAGAAATGATACTTAGTCATCCTACATATCCTGACAAGGTAAATTTAATCTGTCCTGCCCTACATAGCAAATGTCCTATGAGTACAACATTTTAAAATTGATAGCGCATTAGTGAAGAACTGCAAGATCTCTTATAAGTTAATTAGTCTTCCCAAATCTCAAGCACGGAAGGACTGCAAATTAAATCCTAGAGATTTTTGTGAATTACAGGAACAGGAATTGACCATTAGATTGGCTTCAGTCACATTTCCAGATACATCCAAAAGGCAGCAGGTCCATTCATAGGATGTGAAAGATTTTTGCAACTTGGCCCTTTTGCAAAACTCAGCAGTTTAGCTTTATTTTAGTAAATCAGGATCTTGTGGAATATTGTTTCCTGATGCTTGTGATAGATACTGCTAATGTATGTCTCTCTGCAGTTCCTCCAAGCGTTGTTGGTACTAATCCTGAGAATTTGACTGTGGTGGTGAATAATTTCATCTCTCTGACATGTGAAGTCACTGGCTTTCCACCTCCTGATCTCAGCTGGCTCAAGAATGGAAAACCTATCAGTTCAAATACCAACATTTTCATTGTGCCTGGTGAGGAATCTCAGCTATTTCTACAGCCTTGGGCCTCAACTTTTGTCTGTTTTCTCTTGATAAGGGCCATGGCCACTATTTATGGAGCCAGTATGTTCTTAGTATTGCTCTGGTGAGTAGGCAGGACACTTGGCCTACTGTATTTAATAATTTCCTGGTTGTTGTGTGGGCTCAGTTTTAAAGAAAACTGACTCAGACTGAAAGTGGTGAAATAAACTGTGTGGAAAAGACTGGAGGGCAAGTCACTTAACAGAGGTGCTCTGATATAGGAATTGATTGAAGTTGAGTCACTTTGACTCACCTTTCAAAGAAATTATCAGAAATTGTGATGGAGGCTAAGATAATTTCTGCTGGCTTAGATGACAAAAAGTAAAAACCTTTTCATGGACGTCAGTGGGAAACTGGATTAACCCTGCTGAACTCTCAGGAAGAAATCCTTGTATTCTGAGCTCTCCTTAACCAGTTAAAGCTCCTCACTTAATAAGATCCATGAGAATCTGTGTCATTTCTGCTCCTGCCACTTATCTTCAGCCCAGCATATTAAGCGAAGATCCCTTGCTGTGTTGCACAGTCCTGTCTTGCTGGTATAATGCGACTGAGAGCTGTGGTACAGCACAGACCAAGGCATAGACATGGAAATAGCTTAATGGCAATGGAGGTATCTGTGCAGGTTAGTAATGTGGGCACAGACAGTAAGTAGCTTCATGAATGGAGACAGGTGAGGCGGGGGAGTAAGAATGTAATAGTGACGGAATTAAGTGGAAAAGGCAGAGTTAGGTTAGGAGACAGCAGTTAGCAGCTACAAAATAAATGGATCTATAAAGAGCATTTGTGATCCAAACTTATAATTAAGAGCATTAATGAAATTTACCCTAAAATTTTCGTTCCCTTGACTGGATTTTTTTTTTTTTTGAGGCTTAGTGAACCTTAAAAGGCAATGGCAATGCAGTGCCTTTTTTAATCTGAGGTTAATTTAGTGCCTGTGCTCAGTCTGTTGTGCCTACAGTTTTAAAATGGCATTTGAGATTGATACAATAATCACAGAATAAATTTCAAGGCTTCTCTCTTTACTTCAGGTGCTCGGACTCTGCAGATTCCCCGAGCCAAACTACCAGATGATGGTGAATATACTTGTGTTGCCAGAAACCAAGCTGGGGAAAGTCAGAAGAAGAGTTTCCTAACTGTCCTTGGTTTGTTTTTTACTATTTTCTGAAATACTGCATTTTCAAAAGAATATATATTATTTTGTATTTATTTTTATTAGGTTGTCTCATACCTTCTCACAAAGTCAGAAATAACTCTGAGCTGCTTCTACAGTGCCCCCAAGCATCAAAGACCATAGTGGAACCTCACTGACAGTGCTGAACGTGAGAGTGGGCGCCCCAGTGATATTAGAGTGTGAATCCAACGCAATTCCACCACCAGTCATCACCTGGTACAAGAACAGGCGCATAATTTCAGAGTCTGAAAATGTGGAGATCTTAGCAGATGGGCAAACGTTACAAATCAAGGGTGCAGAGGTAGGCCAGGCTTGTGGGGTGCTCCATCTGCCACTACTCTGCTACTGTTAAGCAATTATTTTGCTCTTTATTGGTGTATTCTACTAGCTGTCTGTAGGAGATGTATTTGCTGGAGGCAAACCTTGAATTGGTAGAGGCAAAGGCTGTTAATATCTCTAAACTGTAGCATTATAATAAGACTTCATAATAAGGGTTTTTTAATTTATTTTTATTTTAGGTTTCTGACACAGGCCAGTATGTGTGCAAAGCCATAAATATTGCAGGGCAAGATGATAAAAATTTCCATCTTAATGTTTATGGTGAGCATACTCTTCATTTTCCACAGTAGTTGTTATAATACCACAGACATTGTAGACTAGATGATTCAAAATCAGTTTACAATAATATTTGGTAATCGTATCATTCTTATTACTTCCATTCAATTTATAGTGCCACCAAATATAGAAGGCCGGGAACAAGAGTTGATTAATGAAACTGTTGGTAATCCTGTTACCTTTGTCTGTGATGCTACTGGAATTCCTCCACCAACATTACTGTGGCTTAAGAATGAAAAACCAATAGGTAACATTCTCTAATTCTCTTTTCTGGTCTTCCCCCCCAGCCCTGCCCCCCACTTTGTGGCACCACTGTGCTATTTGCTGTCTATTTTTTGTTTCTTCCTCTGTGTATAGACAGACTCTTATGTTAACTGATTGGAATCTTTGTTTTGTTTTGAAATTTTGATGAAAAAGTTTCTCGAGATGTGTTTGCTCTCTGTGGCCTGGTTTGGAATGACTACCTGTTTACGTATTTTCAGAAAACTCCGATTCTCTTGAAGTTCATATTTTATCTGGTGGAAGCAAGCTTCAGATTGCTCGCTCTCAGCTTCTGGACAGTGGAACCTACACATGTGTTGCCTCAAATGTAGAGGGAAAAGCTCAGAAAAGTTATGTGCTCTCTATCCAAGGTAAGTCATGAGAGTGAAGTGAGCAGAACTGGTTGAGAACTGGTTGAGTATGACACTGTGTCTGTACTAGAGACACTGAATTAATGTCAACTAAACATGTAGTGCCATGTTTAGTTTGAAACCATTTGGACCATTATTTCTGTCATTTGTGACCAGTGGGGAAAAATGGTCAGAGGATTATACTGTTAGTCAGAAATCTGTGTGAAAAAGAATATTATTAACTTCTGTTTGTAGGAGAGCTTGAAAGCAATTGGGAAGGCTGTGTGTGTTTGCTGCTGATCACATCCTTCCTCCTGCTGGATACTGAAGCTGACTTGGTTGATTGAGTGTGGAGCACCACACGTACATGGTTTCAGAAGCAGTGATACCCGTTGCCTTTTTTGCCACAGCAAGTAGGAGACAGCAAAGAAATACTGACAGAATTTCCTAGATGAATCTTTTTTCCCCCACTCAAATGAAGAGAAACCCTTATTTGTTGTGGAATAGTCTTCTGCCTTGCTGCACATCACCCTTACACCACAACTATCTTGTTTTTCTCTGTTTCTAGTGACTCAGCCCCATTAATTGTGCCAGTTCCCTCCCATGTCCAATAAGACACCTATTGTATAGCATCTCCAGCTTTCTTCCATAGTCCCTTCCCATACTGGCAGCTGCTGGTTGAGGAAGAGGCAGCATCATCTATGTATGAGCTGGCACACCCATGTGCGATAGCTGGCCATCAGCAGGCCAAACACAACTGGTAACTGTTCAGCATAGTGATTGTTCTTTGGGAGTGCTGTTTTTCGTGTGTGCCCCTGCCTGTTGTTTTTTTTCCTGAGCTTAGGAACTGAATATCAAGCTGCTTGTTAGATCAAATATCAATGAAATTGCTTGAAATGTTCAAAACTTCCTAGTGGGACTGACAGTCTTGACTTGATGGATGGCATGACTGTAATCCTTGTTCTTTACAAGAACTGGCTAAAAATGGCTGCTGGTTGGGATGGAGTAAGTGTGTGGCTGGTAATGGGAATACGATGGTCTTGATGCAGTAGAGTATTTGACTGTGCAGTAAGCACATGCTGAAGAGTTAAACAGGGATGTGATTGTTACAGTGTACTGTGATGTTTAATGAAAGGGGATTTTGTTATATTATTGTACGTGTTAGCATTGTTTGCAGATAACTGTAGATATTAAATATAATGGCAAAGATGCATGTGTGTTATAATTTTGTAAATTAGCTGTTTTAAGGAATGATTAAAGTGGCTTTGAATTTGTCTTGTCAGAATCGCCTCTAGAAACAATGTAATTATATAATTTCTAAATGAGATTTGACTGAAGGTAGTGCAATAAATGCTAGTACTCATAAGCTACTGCAGTGTAAGTTTTTAAAGTTTAGATTGTTTCTTGCTGATGAATCTTCTCTTCCTGCCTTCACACATTTCCAGTGCCTCCTAATATTGCTGGCTCTGAAATGCCTAGTGAAGTCAGCGTCCTCCTGGGAGAAAGCATCCAGCTCGTCTGCAATGCCAATGGAGTGCCCACGCCTGTTATGCAATGGCTTAAAGATGGAAAAACAGTTGCCAGTGATGATTTACGAAGAATAAGGCAAGCAAAAATTAGCAGACACTGCATTATCTTCTTGTAAAATTTTAAACCTCAGAGGGTCCTAAGGGAGGGAGTATAATGACAGCTGAAGTCTTAGCTCGGCTGGGTTAAGAACATCATCTCCCTCTTTAGCTTCTATAAATCTAGTATACTTTGTTACTACTTTGATTTTTTTTTTTTTTTAACAGTGATAAGTATATAATAGCTATTTCTTTCTCAGTTAATAAATTGCATTAAAGTTCATCAGGTTCATTAAAATTTGTTAAGGTCACTAGGTGCCATTAATTTCGTTTGGAGGGGAAAGATCTAGACACAGAAATATTTTACTCTTGATGCTTTTCATTATGGGTTCTTCAGAATCCTGATTGGAATTGAATCATAATAGAAGGGTGAACTGGACATCTGTAGGAAAAACTTCCTAGCGTATCTCTTAATAATATTTTGCAAAAAACAATGGTTCTCTCACCAAACTCCTAAGAGGATAGAGGCAGTTGATTTAAATGTACAAAACTGTTTATTTGCCAGGTCATAGGAATACGTAAACAAACTCACTGTTTTTTATGACCTTCCCTGTAGAGTAACTCCAGATGGCAGCACCTTAAACATTT
Organism: Athene noctua; assembly: GCF_965140245.1. Taxonomy (NCBI): domain Eukaryota; kingdom Metazoa; phylum Chordata; class Aves; order Strigiformes; family Strigidae; genus Athene; species Athene noctua. The sequence continues at coordinate 35,059,525 of NC_134041.1, forward strand.
TCAGAGCTCTCAGTTCTGATACAGGAAAGTACACTTGTGTGGCTACCAATCCTGCCGGAGAGGAAGACCGAATTTTCAACTTGAATGTATATGGTGAGTTTTTACAGATGGGAAGCTGAAATCTGGCCCATAATCTTGGCACTCCCAAGAGAGAGCCAAGAAATGAATGCCTGTTTTCAGCGTAATACTACATGCATGTGTTTCCAATTTCATGTACTGTAGATATCATAGTATTTTACACAGGATGTTCTGTCAATGACAAAGCGATTGAAATCACTGGTAAATGTGTTTTGGTATAAACGGAAATTAATTCCTTTGGTGTATTTCATAATAAAGAAATTTTGCTTGTGGTGATTTTTTTTTTTTACTTTCTTGTAGAGAAAGATACACTTAGGGCTGATGTACTGCTTTTTTGTTTTATTAGTTTATCTTCACTAATTCTAATCAAAGTACATCATCTAAAACCATACTAGTATAGTAGGGAACTAATATTTAAAGATCCCTAGAGTTTAAAAGAAAAATTATAGGGTTTTGGATGAAATTCTTCTCTTTCACAGTTTGACATGCAGAAGATAGTGAGTGTAACTCTTCTTTAGCAGTGTAGAGTGGACATTTTAATTTGTGAAAAATGTGTACAATCGCAAGTGTGAAAGAGTGAAGAGTTCTGCATAGGCAATGTTTCACAACGGTGTGTCTGTCCCAGTTATACAGAGACTCAGAATCAATTGGAATACGAGCATGAGCAGAGTAGTAAGAGATAACCTTTGACATAACTGAATAACCACATCATATCTTCTTGGGACAGAATGGCACTACACAACAATGGAGACTTTTTGGTCAGTTTGTACTGGTTGAGGTTCAAGCAATTAACCAACTTAAATGATCTTACCTATTCAAGTGCCATGGTGTGTGATGGAATCTTAAGTCAGTCAGAGCTTGGAGCTGAATGTGGCTGGCCTTCTTTATATAGCAAGTCCCCCCTTGCCCCCAAGACCAAGACTTTCAAACTACCATATAAAACCAAAAAAACCCAAAACCCAGTTCTGTTAGAATAGTCAGCCAGAGTATTTAACCAGGCATTTTGAATTTTTCTGTATTTAAAAATAAAGTCAGCATATATTTCTAGAAGTTAATAAACTAACATTCCTCCTGCATGATTCTAACATTCATTTTAATTAAGATTTAAGTAGGTAAGTTTGAGTGGCATCAATCTGTGGCCCTTAAGTGGTTCAGCCCATCCCCTCTAAGGGTTGACCTCTTGCTTCTTCCTGCCTTGTCATTCTCTCCTCGTGAGCTTCAGGCTCTGAGCTCCCTTTTGTTTGCCACAGCCTGACAAATCAAAGAGATAATTCTGCTATCATTCTAAAGTGCATCTGATTTTGAATATGTAAGTGGATAATTTATTAGTGCTCAATATTATTATTATTATAGGATTTTCTCTTTTAAAAAAATAGGGATGTTCTTATGGAATTTCCTGTGGGGCATTAGGTGCAGGATTTCCTGCAAAATAACACATGTGGAATGATTTTAAGAGCAAGTTTTAATATCTTCCTTTTCAACATTTACAAAATGTAGTTCCTCCAACAATAACCAATAATAAAGATGAACCAGACGACCTCACTGCCCTTTTGGACACATCCCTAAATATTGAATGTAGTGCTATTGGAACCCCACCACCACAGATAAACTGGCTGAAGAATGGCCTTCCTCTGTCTGTCTCCTCCCAAATCAGGTTGCTGTCAGCTGGGCAAATTCTCAGGTTGGTTTTCATCTATTTTAACTAGCTGAGTTTTCTGCTCTCTTTTGCTATATCAGCATAATTCTGCTGGTATTTTTGGAAGCAAGAGCAAAATTTGATCCAAACTATACCATAATAAAGATAACTTACTCCATTTACATCTTGCTTAAAATTATTTTCTCTTTAGACTTGCCCGAGTACAGATAACTGATACTGGTGTGTACACTTGTGTAGCATCTAACAGGGCTGGAGTGGACAACAAACACTACAACCTTCAAGTTTTTGGTGAGTTTCTCTGAAACGCTTCATGTAAAGAGTCTTATTTCGTGATTTCTTAAACCTAATATTCAGTTTTCTTTCTCACCAATCCGAAGTTGCAGACAACCACAAGTATATCTTACATAGGTAATCATCAGGGAAACGTTAACTTTTCAATTGTTTTTGTAATAAGAGGATGTTTGAACCCTAAAAGAGTCCTTACTTGAATTGGCACCCATAATGTGTCACAGGTTTTTTAGGAAGAATAAAAAAGTATCATTTCAAAGTGTATAACTTTTTAACACGTGCTAAACATGAATGTAAGTGGGGAAATGCAAAAAGGTAGCTGAGTTCCAACTTTTTTATATTCAGAATTAACACCTGGCTTGTACTCTGTGTGAATCAGATCTTTGTTTCTCGGCAGTACCACCAAGCTTGGATAACGCAGGAGGGACAGAAGATGTGACTGTAGTCAAAGACAGTTCAGCTTCAATGAAGTGTCTTGCTGATGGCACTCCTGTCCCCACTCTGTCCTGGTTTAAAAACGGACATCCTTTAAGCCTCAGAGCTCACCTGACGTCAAGTAACCAAGGAATGGTCCTTCATTTAGTAAAAGCAGAGATTGGTGACACAGGCAAATACACTTGTGTAGCATCCAGTGAAGCTGGAGATATCAGCAAGCACTTCTCCCTAACAGTGCTGGGTAAGTGGCAGCCTGTGAGAGTAACAAAATGCGAGCTATAAATGAGTATCTACTCAGGACAGCAATTGGAAAAATCTCTATGGATAGGGAGTATTTTTAAGAAATATTTACTGTGATAAACAAGAGAAATAAGGAAATGGAAGATACCTGAAGATGTGTGAATGTGTAATCTAGCATATACTTTTACCAACATTTCACAGGTACTGAAATATGCTATAATTAATAGTAAACTAATTTACAATGTAATTTGGTTTAAATGAATAACTTTGGTTAGTAGAAATTGAGCTTGCCAGTATGATAGCACAGCTGAGGGCGTAGCTGGAGGTACAACAGCTAAAGGGCTAGTAAATATATTTATTGTTATTATATGTTGTACTTGGAATTATGAAAACATTTTCTAACTAATAATTCCAACTCATAAAACATGCAAATTAATAGACAGAGGCAGGTGGCAATAATGTGAGATATTCAGTGAGTTCATGACACATGCAGAGATAATTCTAATGTAGACTAATTCTACAAACTAACTCCAAGGCTGTGTATCATGTTTTATATGCTTTTTGAGTCAATAAAAACTTGAATGTTTTTCCTCCCACAGAGCCGCCTCACATCAGTGGTTCAGGTGAACCAGAAGAGCTCTCTGTCATAGTTAACAACCCTCTTGAACTTCTCTGCATCTCTTCGGGCATTCCAGTCCCCAAAATCTCATGGATGAAGGATGGGCGCCCACTTCTGCAGAATGATAATGTTCATATCTTAAGAGAAGTCCTTCGAATAACCAGTGCTCAGGTAGAGTATTTGTTTCAAAACAGGCTCAGTTTTGCAAACCCTGGAGGAGTGCACAGAACTGCCTGCTATTAGGACCATCTGAAGAGATGTCCTAAAAAGTCTCTATAAAATCATCCACCTGCATTTGCAGTCAGATAACATGTTTTTCAAGCTTTGCCTTGGAGTTTCCCATACAAAACAAGCAGTAGTATTACGGGTTGAGAGTGCCCAAGTGCTTCTGCCTCTTCTGAGCATTATTACTTCAAGTTCATTTCAGGGTTCCGTAATTATTTTTTTTTTTATTGGTGCTTCTTCTTACAAAGCAGAACAATCAGTGCTAGGGACTCACTTTTTCTGGGGTTATTTCTGGTTTTAGTCTGTGTCCAATCAGTTCTTGTTCATTTCCTACCTCTTTGACTCTTGTTATCTCTTGCTTTTCTTTTGTGTTTTACAGTTCCTCCTCAGCCTTTCTTCTCTTTCCATTAACTCGGCTTTTTCCTAATATCCATTTCCTTCTCACATGTGTAAGTTAGATTACAGACAAAAGCTGCACTTGCAGTCATCTCTGTGCAAGTTAAGAACAATTAAATAAAGACAATGGAAAGACTTTCAGATTAATTCAGACAACAAAAGAATCCAGGGAAGAATAACCTTTAACTGCACCAATAAAGTGGGGCTGTATTCATCTGTGGACAGCCAGACTGAAGTTCACCAAACAGAAGTGGTACAGGGCTCAGTACTGGTTGCTTCTCTGTTTGTAAATCAAACACTTCTATCTTTGCAATGAAGAGTTTACAGGAAAAAGAAAGCATGGAAGTATTGATGAGTATGCGTGCACAAAAAAATTTCCTTAGTACCCAAAACTGACCTTTGCTTAGATGGATACCTATAGCGAGTTTCATCTTTATTGGTTACCTGTTGCAAAAAACATCACAAAGAGAAGGGTTCTTGCTGGAGACACGTTATCCAGAGAGATTTTCTGGGGTCCTGCAACTCCTAAGCCATGTCCGTGCAATCCCACCATGGTAAAACAAAGAAGTTTTCAAGAACTTCATTAATTTCAGGTGTTCTTTATCTATGGTGTTTGTGTTCAGGTGCTGCCTGTTATATGTTGTTGCCCATGTTTGTATTTCACAGTTTTTCTGAATTGTTCCCATATTCTGAGGTTTCTGCTGAAGTTGTTCATGTGTTACTAGGTGGAGGACACAGGAAGATACACGTGTTTGGCATCTAGCCCAGCTGGAGATGATGATAAGGAATATTTAGTAAGAGTGCATGGTAAGTTCAGGAAAAAAAATCATTTCTTCAAAGCATAAACTAAGGTATGTATCAGTATCTCATTTGACAAGTTGCATATTACTAAAGAAGAAATATTATATGTTTTGATAAAGTAATATTACACCATATGATCATCTTTAACTGAATAACCTGAATAAGGGTAACTTTTCTGACGTGATACACGATTAAAAGGAAAGTTCCACTGATAGAACTGATCTGTTATAATTCCAGGTCTATGTTTTGAATACCTAGGAAGTTTATAGATATCAGTATTCAGTTGGATTGACTTTGTGCTGACTGAATATCTATAATCATCTTAGTTTTTCAGTAGAAGGTAAGAAATGTATTTAGAAATTAATACATAAAATATAATGACAGTGAAGGAAGTATAAATGGGACTTCTGCAGTTCTACAATATGCCTTAAGTTTCTTCTTGAATATTAGAGCTCCCATGTTTATTGATTAATAGTTTATGGAATTTTGGTGATGTCTGCTCCATTTTGCTTAAATGCTCATACTCTCACTGAGAATGGACTTTAATTTCTGTCACAGTAGTTTCCAGTGTGTGACTTAAGAAACAGATTCCCGAGTTAAATGTGATCTATTTAACACAGGTATTGAAAAGTAGAACTAATTAATGATACTGTAGCTTTGCATTTATTTAAACTTAAGAAATAAATCGGAAATTTTCAATGAATAATTTTAATGGTAGCTCATATGTGTGGTGGGTTCTTTTTCTTTATTTTTTGTAACAGTTCCTCCTAACATTGCTGGTACCAGTGGTCCACAGGACCTCACCGTGTTGCAGAACGGACAAGTCATACTGGAATGCAAGTCAGATGCTGTGCCACCGGCAACAATCTCATGGCTTAAAAATGGAGAACTTCTAGAGGTATAGTGGTTACATTATTAGTCTTTTGCTCCCTTTATTTTTTAAACACAGTGCTTGAGGTTTCTTATTCTGCTCACTTGCCCCTTCAGTGCAGAACAAATTATGGTGCCTTGTATTCAAGAGAAGCTGAGTAGCCCCAGTACAAATACAGTTAGTCCTAAATGAGTGCCTGAAGCTAGCAAGCATGTGAAGTGGCCATCCCACTGTTACTTGTTCTTTTTTCCTTTAGGGGGATCCCTTGCTCCTCCTGGATCCTCTGAACAATGCTAGAAGCCTTCGGTATACTCCTGAATGGCTTCCCAGGAAAGGTAGCTGAGAAAAGACTACACTATATGTTTCCTTTGGGTATATTATGCATCCTCATATTTTAGTAGCATTTAGAAAGGAATTTAAATTCTTTACGTTGGAAAACTGTTTGCTAATCACCATAGTTTTGTATCAAATGCATCTTTTTCACTCAGAATTCCATACAGAAAGGATTTTTTACTTCCCATCCTCTTCCTTGGGTTCACTGAGAAACCAGGTACTTTCCGATTGAACTATTTAAGTTCAGTTGATAATTGAACTTAATTAATTGGTCACTTTCCCTCAATTATCTTTATTCATTAATAAAAAGGAAATTAATTCAGCTTACGAATTGTGTCTTCCTTAACTGTAGTCCATCAGTAGTCTTCACCCAAAGTTCTGTTTATTTGCATTCACACTGACATGCTGTCCTGGTTCAGCTAGGATAGGGTTAAGTTTCCCCAGCAGAGAGAGAGGGGGAAGGGATCTCCAGCCGGGTTATTTATACCATGCTGAGGTCAGGTCCAGGTGGGAACTTTTTTTAACTTTCTCTTTGGTGGTCTTCGTGGCAGGGAGCTGTTCCGTGACCATTTGTGGTATTTCTCTGTGTATCTTTTGTCTTGTTCACTGTTATTGCTGTTTATTGTTGTCATCATTGCTACTGTTGTTGTTCAGATTGTTTATCACACTGCTGTATTAAATTTCTTCTTATTTTAACCCGGGGTTTGTGCCTCACTTCCAGCCCGACCGGCTGAGGGTGGGGGAGGGGCAACAGCAACGTGCTCTCCGGTCCTGGCAGGGCTTAAACCAGCACAGCCTTAATTGGCACACCAACATGGGGCACAAGAGGGCTGAAATAAGAATAAAAAGGGACAGATCCTGACTGGAGTGTGATAGAGCAATCTGTTTTTTTCTGTTTGTACTTGTATTTGTTTGATAAGAAAATGTTTGCAATGCTGGCCCACTTGTTTACGTGGTGGGGCTGGATTAATCCTTATATCCAGTGTATGATCCCTGTGATGGCGTTTGTTATCGGTGGAAAATGTATAAAGGGTCTTATGTTGTTATACGGGCTATTGAAGGCTTATGCTGCCTTTGTATCGCTGGGGTGGGCCGGTACCTGTTTGCCATTTGGGCTTTTGTTAGGGGTCTCACCCCCTCTATGGGTGAGCCAGGGGAAGAGATCGTCTTGGGTTTTGGGAGTTTCAATTATCCTTGGAGCCTGCAGGCCAGAGTGATTGTGGCACAATGTTTTCTGAATGTCTGCCTGATTTTGGTTTTGGCCAGGCGGCATTTCTCTAACAATAGCAGTGCCCGGAAACCTGCTCCGAGGTCAGATAATAGTGATTGGCAAGGGGTGTGGGAAAAGATGGGCAAAGGCCTGAGTCGGTGAGCACCTCCAATGCTTTGGAATTTCACTCCTGAACAAATGCAGAGCCCTGAAAAGCTGATGGAGTGCTTAGAAAGGGTGTGTTACCAAACGGGCAAAACCCAGGAGACACAAATCGCTGCGTTGTGTTGGGGACTTGCCCATGCCTACCGTGTCCTCTTTAATACCACCCACTGCCCTCAAGGGGAAGAAAAGGCTACAGAACCTGAAACAATATCTGAACCGGGGGCACAGGCAGAGCCAGTCTCAGTCACCTCCACCAGCACAGCGACTGATCCAGAGAGCCAGCCAGTGCCAGTGTCAGTTGCCCCGATACAGAAAACAAAATATACCAGAAAGTCAGTTCGCAGAGTGAGGGATGAGGATGAGCCAGGCACATCACGGGAACAGGAGGAAGGACCAGAGGTGATCGTCCGATCTCTATCTCTGACTGAGCTGCAAGATATGCGGAGAGATTTCACCCGCCTGGGAGGCGAGCAGATTTGCACCTGGCTGCTCCGATGCTGGGACAATGGAGCCAGTGCTTTTGAGATGGCGGGGAGAGAGGCCAAGCAGCTGGGATCTTTGGCCAAGGATGCTGGCATTGACAGGGCAATAGGGAAACAGACTCAAACCCTCAGCCTTTGGAAGCGACTCCTGCTCAGTGTAAGGGAGAGGCACCCCTACAAGGATGATATCTTATGTCAGCTAGACAAATGGACCAACATTGAGAAAGGCATCCAGAATCTCAGGGAACGGGCTGTGTTTGAGATGATCTATGGTGATCTGAATAATGAGCAGTCACCCATGGACCCAGATCAGGCCCCTTGCACACACCTGATGTGGCGAAAGTTCCTAAAGAGTGCACCAGAAGCACACTCGAAAGCATTGGCAATAGTGTCCTGGTGGACAGACACCCACACTCTAACAGTGGATGGAGTGGTTGGCAAGCTCCGGCAATATGAGGGAAATCTCCCTTCATCTCACCATTCCTGGGTCTCAGCTGTGGAGGAACTGTCTCAGAGGGTCCAAAAAATGGAAGATAACATGTCCTACGTTCCACCTGCACGGGCTAATGTCTCAGCCATTAGAAGTAAACGTTTCCCCACCCAAGAGAAAGGCATCAGAAGGTACACATCACGAGTCACCCTGTGGTTTTTCCTACGCGACCATGGAGAAAACATGAGGAGGTGGGATGGACAGCCCACTGCTGCCCTAGCTGCACGAGTAGAGCAGCTGAAAGGGAAGACCATCACAAAAGGGGAGTCCTCCACGAAAAGTGCAGCTCCAGTGTCCAGTCGGAAATCCCCCAGACAGACTAGAATGGCCAACGTTATGTCTGACCCTCTTGAGGGGACCAGTGAATCATTCTTGCAATAAGTGAGTGATGATGAGCAGGATTAGAGGGGCCCTGCCTCCAGCCCGGTGGAGGAAAGGGATAATCGGATTTACTGGACAGTATGGATCCGATGGCCTGGCATGTCAGACCCACAAGAATATAAGGCTTTGGTGGACACTGGCGCACAGTGCACCCTGATGCCATCGAGCTATAGTGGGGTTGAATCCATTTGTATCTCCGGAGTGACAGGGGGATCCTGACAGCTGACCCTACTGGAAGCTGAAGTGAGCCTGACTGGGAAGGACTGGCATAAGCACCCCACTGTGACTGGCCCAGATGCCCCGTGCATCCTGGGCATAGACTACCTCAGGAGAGGGTACTTCAAAGACCCAAAAGGGTACCGGAGGCTTTTGGTGTAGCTGCCCTGGAGGAGGTTGGACTGTTGTCCACCTTGCCCGGCCTCTCAGAGGATCCCTCAGTGGTGGGGCGGCTTAAGGTTGAGGAGCAGTGAGTGCCGATTGCTACCAGGACGGTGCACCAGCGGCAGTACTGCACCAACCGAGATTCCCTGGTCCCCATCCATCAGCTGATCCATCAACTAGAAAGCCAGAAGGTGATCAGCAAAACTCACTCACCCTTCAACAGCCCTATAAGGCCAGTGAGAAAGTCTAATGGCAAATGGAGGCTAACTGTGGACTACCGTGGCCTGAATGAAGTTACGCCAGCAATGAGTGCTGCAGTGCCAGACATGCTAGAGCTCCAGTATGAACTGGAGTCGAAGGCAGCCAAGTGGTACGCCACGATTGACATTGCTAACGCGTTCTTCTCCATTCCGATAGCGCCAGAGTGCAGGCCACAGTTTGCGTTCACTTGGAGAGGCATCCAGTACACCTGGAATCGATGGCCCCAGGGGTGGAACCAGAGCTCCACCATTTGCCATGGACTGGTCCATACTGCACTGGGGAAAGGTGGGGCCCCAGAACACCTGCAGTACATTGATGACATCATTGTATGGGGGAACACAGCCGAGGAGGTCTTTGAGAAAGGGAAGAAGATAATTGAAATTTTCCTGAAGGCCGGCTTTGCCATTAAGCAAAAGGAAGTTAAGGGGCCTGCAAGGGAAATTCAGTTCCTAAGGATAAAATGGCAAGATGGGTGTTGCCACATCCCAGTGGAGGCGATAAACAAGATAACAGCCATGGCCCCACCAACCTCTCAAAAGGAGACTCAGTCTTCCCTGGGCGCTGTGGGGTTCTGGAGGATGCACATCCTGAACTACAGCCTGACTGTAAGTCCTCTCTACCATGTAACCTATAAGAAGAAAGATTTTGAATGGGGCCCTGAGCAACAACAATCCTTTGAACAAATTAAGCGGGAGATTGCCCAAGCAGTAGCCCTTGGGCCAGTCCGGGAAGAGCAGGAGGTTAAGAATATGCCCTACACCGCAGCCGGGGAGAATGGCCCTACCTGGAGCCTCTGGCAGAGAGCACCTGGGGAAACCCGAGGCCGACCTCTAGGCTTTTGGAGCTGGGGATACAAAGGCTCTGAAGCTCTCTGAAGCTAATTATACACCAACTGAGAAGGAGATACTGGCAGCGTACGAAGGAGTTCAGGCTGCCTCAGAAGTGGTCGGCACTGAAACACAGCTCCTCCTGGCACCCCGACTGCCGGTGCTGGGGTGGATGTTCAAAGGAAAGGCCTCCTCCACGCATCATGCAGCCGATGCCACGTGGAGGGAATGGGTTGTGTTGATAACACAATGGGCTCGAATAGGGAACCCCAGCCACCCGGGGATACTAGAGGTGATTACGAACTGGCCAGAGAGCAAAGATTCCGGGATGTCACCAGAACAGGAGGTGACACGTGCTAAGGAGGCCCCACCATATAACGAGCTGCTGGTGAGGAGAAGCGATATGCCCTGTTCACTGATGGGTCTTGTCGCATTGTGGGAAAACGACGACGAAAGAAGGCTGCTGTGTGGAGTCCCACACAACGGGTCACTGAAGCTGCTGAGGGACAGGGTGAATCGAGCCAGCTCGCAGAGGTGAAAGCTTTTCAGCTTGCTTTGGATATTGCTGAGTGGAAAAAGTGGCCGAGGCTCTACCTCTACACCGACTCGTGGGCAGTGGTGAATACCCTGTGGAAATGGTTGCAGCAATGGAAGCAGAACAACTGGCAATGTAAGGGTAAAACCGTCTGGGCTGCTGAAGTTTGGCAGGACATTGCAGCCCGTGTGGAAAACCTCGTTGGGAAGGTGTGCCATGTGGATGCCCATGTACCCAAGAGTCGGGCCACTGATGAACATGGACACAACCAGCAGGCAGACCAAGCTGCTAAGATTAGAGTGGCTCAGGTGGACTTGGACTGGCAGCGCAAAGGTGAACTATTCATAGCCCGGTGGGCCCACGAGACCTCGGGCCACCAAGGTAGAGATGCAACATACAGGTGGGCTCGAGATCGAGGGGTGGACCTCACTATTGACACCATTGCAGAGATCATCCATGGATGTGAGACGTGTGCTGCAGTCAAACATGCCAAGCGGGTGAAGCCCCAGCGAAATGGAGAGCGATGGCTGAAATATAGATATGGAGAGGCCTGGCAGATCCACTACATCACATTGCCGCAGACCCGCCACAGGAAGCGCCACGTGCTCACAATGGAGGAAGTAACCACTGAATGGCTGGAAGCTTACCCAGCGCCCCACGCCACCGCCCGGAACACCATCCTGGGCCTTGAAACCCAAGTCCTGTGGCAACACGGCACCCCAGAGAGAATTGAGTCAGACAACAGGACTCACTTCCAAAACAACCTCATAAATGCCTGGGCAGAAGAACACGGCATCGAGTGGGTCTACCATATCCCCTACCACGCACCAGCCTCTGGGAAGATCAAGCGCTACAATGGACTGTTAAAAAACACATTGAAAGCACCGGGAGGTGGGACCTTCAAAGAGTGGGACATGCATCTAGCAAAGGCCCCCTGGCTAGTCAACACAAGAGGGTCTGCCAGTGGAGCTGGCCCGGCTCAATCAAAACCTCCACGTGCTGTAGATGGGGATAAAGTCCCTGTGGTGTGCATGAGGAATATATTGGGAAAAATGGTCTGGTTTAGTCCTGCGCCAGGCAAAGGTAAAGGCAAACCCATCCACGGGATTGCTTTTGCCCAAGGACCTGGGTGCACCTGGTGGGTGATGCAGGACAATGGAGAGGTCCAATGTGTACCACAGGGGGACTTGATTCTGGGTGAGAACATGCCATGAATTATGCTGTGCCTTTGTAAATTGTTGTTTTGTTATTGTTAACTGCTATGGCAGCTGGACATGACGCAGATGGTGTAGAATAAAGGCGTGGATTATGTCCTGGTTCAGCTAGGATAGGGTTAAGTTTCCCCAGCAAAGAGAGAGGGGGAAGGGATCTCCAGCTGGGTTATTCATACCATGCTGAGGTCAGGTCCAGGCGGGAACTTTTTTTTTACTTTCTCTTTGGTGGTCTTGGTGGCGGGGAGCTGTTCCGTGACCATTTGTGGTATTTCTCTGTGTATCTTTTGTCTTGTTCACTGTTATTGCTGTTTATTGTTGTCATCATTGCTACTGTTGTTGTTCAGATTGTTTATCACACTGCTGTATTAAATTTCTTCTTATTTTAACCCGGGGTTTGTGCCTCACTTCCAGCCCGACCGGCTGAGGGTGGGGGAGGGGCAACAGCAACGTGCTCTCCGGTCCTGGCAGGGCTTAAACCACCACACATGCCATTCCTCAGACTCTTTCTCGATAGTAATTTTGAAAGAATTAAATATTAGAGGAAGAAGTGAGAATATGGTTGGTGATTATGCCTTACTGAGTGTTGCTAGGGAATGTTACGTTGAATATAGCACAAGAACTAGCTGGAAACAAGTTTACAGAAACACTCTTCTTCTGAATGGTTAATTCTTTAATTGGGTAGTGATTTTTATTTTATTTTTTTTTTATGAAGGCAAGGTTGAACAAGGCTTGGAAGTTAAGTATGTGAATACTTTTTGCCTCAGTCTTCCTTGGAAAGCTTGTGTTTTAAAAGCAGTACTTAACCAAAATAAGCCATGAAAAGAAGCCACTGTTAATGAATATTCACCAGGAAACAAGGCAGTAAAGGAACACTGTGATAGACATAGCTACCCAGCTGATAACCTGTGAATTAACTTCTGTAATATTAGTTCTCTTGCCTCATGACTTCATGTCAGTATGTGAGGGCTGAGGCATCTTGTTTGTGCAATATGATCAATCTCCTGCCTTTGATTTATAGTAGAGTAGGGAATTTCAATCTCTAGAGTTAACTCTCCTCCAGCACTAAATTTAGGTTATGAATTTAGTTCAGACATGGCACTTAATGTGTCACATGTACTTTAGTGGCAGGCTTAGGTTTGTTCTGTTCCCTACTGTCCTTTTCATTCTTCAGGTTAGCTTATATAAATATATACTCCAGATATCAGGAAAACATTAGTTCCCCCTGAATGCCTGGTTCCTTTCTCAACCTCAAAGAAATGTAATAGCCTACTAATATCTAAGCAGCTGGAAAAGAGCTCTCCTTGGGTGTGGAAAGAAGGGTGCACTGTGGTGTGTCATCCTCCTTACCTTGGATAAATTGAGGGTTCACAGTGACAAGAGAGGATTAGAGAAAGTCAGATTCTCAGTTTGCGGTGTTGTATCGATTTAAATCATCACTGCTTTTTGCGAAACAGCCTTGCAGTGGAGGGTGTCATTCCTTCTGGTTTTGTTGTCTTCCACTGCGCAGATTTTGAGGCCTACTCTAGACCTCTGTACGCTTAATGGTGTAACTGTGCAGCTCCACTGGTTTTGGTAGCAGAACTATAGAAAGAGCTAGCTTCTAGAACCTTTGGAGTCTTTGCACTCTTCACTGATTTGGAAATGTATGTTGAGTGTTAAGAAAAGAATTAGGAACGTTTTGATGTAATATGGTTTTACTTAAACATTAAAAGAATCGCTGAATTTATATTTTTTTTAAGATGGGTTTCCTGACATACCTTGAGTAGAGCATAAGGATTAAATGATAGCTTCATTGCCTGTCCTTTGTCATTTACATGCTTCTGTGTTTAGAAACTATAGCATAGGGTGTGTAGTTATACCGGTATCAGCAATACCAGTTATTACACAAAATCTGACTGTAATCCACTCTGGTGATGAATCATTTCACCCATGAGGCTCCAGCACTATGGTTTATTCTGCATCGGTAGGCTTTCTGAGTTGGTGTAGTAGTATGAGATCAGTGTACCCAGGGTACTAGTGCAGGGGGGTGCATAGCCAGAGCAGTTTCAGCTATCTGTTGTAGTTGCAATTCTCAGATCTTCTAACCAAAAGAGTAGATTGGAGTGCCAGCTTTATATTTCATTCAAAATGTGGGTAGCACATACTGGAAGAGTTTGAGTTTGTGTTCTTTTTCTACTGGTTTTTATCCAGTCAGATTTTTGAACACTTGTAGTGGGTATTACTCTCAGTCATTCATGCAGATATGACCCAGAATATTTGTGGTAAAAAAGCTTTGACTTCAAATGTCTACCTAACAGGTGCTGTAGAGTCATTGTATTGCTGAGAAGAGTGGTGTTCTCACATTCAGAAATGTTGGCTGGTGAACTTAGTGTAAGGCTAAGTTTATGCTGGCTCCCACCTGATCAAGACTTTGATGTTTGAATAATAGTGTAGAGAAACATGTATTTCTTCTGCCTGTAGTGTGCATGGATTTTAAAAAATTGAAATTCATCATGTGCTATTAGCTACGCCTTTCCATAAGAACTTAAAAATCCCTTTGGCTATATAATCCAAAAAAAGCTGTCTTGGGCACAAGCCCCAGTGGGGATTTCAAGGGGGAACCATCAAGCAATGATAATTTTTTTAACTTTGTTTACCCTGTTATCTTTCTTCATGGATGTTAATAAAGTTAAGCCAGCAATTAATTCAGTCCCTGGTTTATCTTTGGCCTTCTTTTCATGGCTTTTATTACTCTGCAACAAAAGAATGTTCTATCTTCATAAAGAGAACAATGGTAAGGTTAAATTTGTCAAACTCTCTTTTTTTCTTTAGGGAACTCCTCGAGTTCGAATCCTCTCTAATGGGCGATACCTGCAGATCAATAATGCTGACCTCAGCGATACAGCAAGCTATACATGTGTGGCAAGTAATATTGCAGGAAAAATGACCAGGGAGTTCATGCTGACAGTACACGGTAAAATCATGGATCCAGTCTTGTGTATTTTGATCTTTGCATGGTATTTCTGCAGGTGTTGCAAATGACAAAAAATTGGTAGTCTCTTTCAAGCCCCTCAGGCTGTGTCTAAACTGTGAGGCCATGTGTATTACTTTGTGTGCCACCGTCTGAGACCACAGTTGTCCCCACATGGAAAGACCTGTGGGGGGCTCACCATGGTTCACTCTCCATCTGTCTGTGTTTCCTGCTGATGGAGGGTGCTGTGCATCTGGCCATCATCCTGATACGGAGTCAGGATAGAGCCAGAATCAACACCCAGATCCAGGACTGAGAAATGCTTTTGGACAAATTCAGATAAATTCTTAAAAGCACTCGACTGGCACCTTGGGGAACTAGGTTTCATAGCTGGCTTGGCCACCAGTTTTGCAGGTGACTTGAAAACTGAGGCTGTTCCTCTGTACCTGTAAGCAGGAGGTAGCAGGAAGATGGGGCTTGAAGGGCCCTATGCATCTTGATACTTGTCCCGTACTACCATAGGCTTGAGTTTCATTTTAAACATTTTTTTTTTCTCACCTCCAGTGTGATGAGAAACTCTTCTATTTTCATACTTGGGTGATAAGAATCTTTTTTCCAATTTCTGTTCTGTTCACAACCTAGTCATATGCACTGTGCTCCCCCAATGTCTGTCCTCACTGGTCCAATTAAAATTCTTTTTTTCTCCTTAATTTATAATTAGGAAGAAGGGATATCACCACAGCCTTATTTTGCCAAATTAAATATGCTGAACTCTTTTACTGTTTTAGCTATATGATAACCTTCACAGTTACTTGCAAAGATGATCTTTACAGTGCATTTCAGACAAGCTTTCTTTTTCATTCCCTACTGCATCGTGGCAATTATCATGCACTACACAAAATGGTAAGAAAGTTGTTTCTGTCTTTGCAGTGATCCCTGTACTGTTACTGCGTCATTTTCAGGTATTTAGTTTTAATCATTGCAAAATAAAGGGTATTTTTCTTCATTTCATCAGCAATTTTCCCCTCCACAGTGGCTCCTACAATCCAGAGCAGTCCCCAGACTGCTGTGGTGCATATAAATGCTTCTGCTGTTCTGGAGTGTGTTGCAGAAGGAGTACCAACCCCAAGAATTACATGGAGGAAAGATGGGGCTATTTTTACTGGAAACAATACAAGGTATTGTCTGGAAGTCAGCATAAATATTCTTCATTGTTTTTTAAGAATGTTTTAATTACAGAAAGCTTAATTAGACCTCTGTGCAAAAGGTTTCATCCTTTTATTGTTAAGAAGGACAAAGAACTTTTTTAACAACCAAATGTAATAGTAATTTTCTGATATTAAAGATTTTAATCAGTAAATGTGGAAGATTTTTATATTTTGTATATATGGAATTTTGGGATGAAGCCAAGCAATTTCATTCAGACTTGAGTATACTGCGTAGTTTCTAATATATAAAACTTTCTATATGTGTTCTAGTATCAACTTTTATTATAGGGAGTGATTTCTGTCTTCGAATTGTTGTAAGGGGATGTAGTTTGGCATTTTCTAGAACTGAATAAATGCTAAAGAATTAAGTTATATTTCAGACAGAAAATAAAATGTACAAGCATTAATTAGGGTTTTTTTAAGGTTAAATGACAAACCATAAAAAAGACCTTTTGGATATTTCCTCGAATCCGTCATCGTTTATGTGGAATCAATGTCAGCCATATTTCCTAATTTCTCTGGATGTGGTGGGAAATAGTGAAGTCAGAATAACTGCAATAAATGAGAAAACTCTCTGTGCCCAAAGACACCATAATTTTAGGCTATTTGTTTTATACCCTGAGTCATGTTTTCCTTATGCACTACCAGGATAGCCTATGGTTCTGTTGATTAGATAGTAGAAGAAAAATATATGGCTTTCTTTCAGATATTCCATGTTAGAGGATGGATCTTTACACATCCACTCAGCACATGTTACTGACACAGGAAGATACGTGTGTATGGCAATCAATACCGCTGGCACTGAACGCAAACGAATTGATCTGCAAGTTTTTGGTAAAATTTTGGGTTTTAGATAAATATATATGTTTTTACAAGTCTGAAGTCCAGTTACAACATTTTTCTTATTCTGTCACATCCAGTTTTAAATTTAGCCCCTTTTTAGCTGCTCAGGGTTTTTTATTTGGCTTTTTTTTTAAAAAAAAAAAAAAAAAAAGGAAGAAATTTATGGCCTTAGAAATACAAATAAAATGTTCATGAAAAAAATATTCCTTCCTGCACTGGAACTAGAAAGACTTGATGTATCCCATGCTACATGTTTAGTAAGTTTACTATTGTCAAGTTAATCTTTATAAAAGTCAAGTAAATGTGTTCAGGCAGTTCAGCTCTATATATACAGGTATGAGAGGGTTGTGTGGGCATATGTGTACAATTATTCTGACTAATTCAGTTTTGTTGTCCTTAGTTCCTCCAGCTATTGCTCCTGGACATACGAATATTACGGTTACTGTAAATGTGCAGACCACTTTGCCTTGTGAAACCTCTGGAATTCCCAAACCAGCAATTAGCTGGAAAAAGAATGGGCGTCTGCTTAATGTTGACCAGAACCAAAATACATACAGGTGAAAGATGTTTTCTTTCCAGCATGGGTTTAAAGTTTTCAGGGGTGATTTTGGCACATTAAAAATCCAGCCATGCTTAAATGTAATCTTGTATAGCCAGCAAATGCAGTGGTCTGATTACCTGAGAAGTATTTCAATGGCTTTTACTTTCTTCTCTTTTCTTTGTTCAGACTTCTGTCTTCAGGATCCTTAGTAATCATTTCTCCCACTGTGGATGACACTGCTGTCTATGAGTGCTCTGTGTCAAATGATGCAGGAGAAGATCAAAGAGCAGTTGAGCTCACTGTTCAAGGTAGAGGGGATATTGCTATTACATGTGCATGGCACCCAGAATTTCTTTGGGGCATTCCAATGTTGAGATGTTTATATCATTCTTTTATGATACTGATATACATAACTCTCTGGTATTCACAAGAAAGATAACTTATTTCCAATAATTCATAAAAATTAAAATGGGCAAGTAACCTTTATACTGATCTTCATTTTTAGTGCCCCCATCCATTGCAGATGAAGCCACAGACCTTTTGGTAACAAAGCTGTCTCCAGTAGTAATTTCCTGCACTGTGTCAGGGGTTCCTGTCCCCTCAGTTCACTGGACCAAAAATGGCATAAAGTTGCTTCCCAGAGGAGATGGCTACAGAATTCTCTCTTCAGGTACTATGTGTGACTGGAGCTCAGCTGCAGAAAATCAGTGAAAGGGTGCAGTTGTGCACATTTAGAAGTAATTAATTAAATAAATGCAAATAATCCCTCAAACAACCCCTCTCCAATTTCTTAGAATAGAAGTATAGACCTCTTAAGAGAGTTTTACTGCGAATACAGGTACTGCTGCATGTTGTAATGCACTTTCTCTGCTGCAGGTGCTGTTGAAATACCTGCTGCTCAGCTAGCCCATGCGGGACGGTACACCTGTGTGGCCCGGAATGCAGCTGGCTCAGCTCACAGACACGCCACTCTTCACGTTCAGGGTAGGATGGGAAGCAGAAGAGAAACTGCATTCTGTCAGTAAACGTTGCCCATTCAATACAGACATATGGTTCAGAGTAGCAGTGAGGCCAGAATGGACCATCACATGCTCAGCTGAATTATCTTGTGGGTGCACTGATTATTCACAAAGTCACTACTCTGCATGTTCCAACTCTGTACCTTGCATAGAGGCCCCCAGTCCATGCTGCTCTATTTTATTTTTGTAAGATTTTTGTTTCTTTGCTTTCAGTAAGTTAAAATGTATCTATGATGGCAAATTGCAGAAAGTAAGGCCATATTCTATATCCATACTTGTGCTGAGCATGTCTTATATTTAAGTGCACTTCCACTGAGCTCTTCATAAGGATGGTGGAATACAGCCATTGCTAATTCAGCCTTCTTGGACTCTCACATTATGCAATTTTAGTATCTTCTGTATTCTCCAGACTTGAAGGTTAAACCTATTACTTTTTATTTTGTTCAACAGAACCACCAGTTATCCAAACTCAGCCAGGGGTGCTGGACGTCATTGTGAACAATCCCATTTTACTACCGTGTGAAGCGACAGGTACACCTCGACCCATAATAACATGGCAAAAGGAGGGCATCAATATAGTCACAACAGGTATCCTCTTAAACCTTGTAACTCCAGCCTAGTTGCTATAACTCAGAAACTTATCGTTCCTTTTCTGAATGTTCAAACTTAGATATAATGAACCCATTCATTTAAAAACAAAAGTGTCATGCTTTGCTTATATTTGTTTTAGGCAACAGTTATATGGTTCTTCCGAGTGGCAGTTTACAGATTGCAAAATCAGCTGTTGAAGATGCTGGCACTTACATGTGTGTTGCTCAAAATCCAGCTGGCACTGCTGTGGGGAAGATCAAGCTGAAAGTTCAAGGTAAATCATCTTTTAAAGTCTTGTGATTTATAAACAAGAAATTTGTGCATGCTTTCTGTTAGTCAAAACATCTGAGCAATAGAAACAGATCTAATGCTTTCCTATCTGATGTGACACTGAGTAGAGCCCAGGAGGTTTTGTTTGTCTAGTTTAGGATCAAAATATGCCCTTAGGATTCTTTTCACCAGGAACTGAAGTGTTCCATGCTTCTTACAACATCTAATTCTTTTAAAAATTTTCTTAAAATTTTCAGTTCCTCCTGTTATCAAGTCCCATCTCAAGGAGTATGTTGTTCCTGTTGATCAGTCTGTCACTCTGCAGTGTGAGGCTGAAGGCTACCCTGGGCCAGAGATCAGTTGGCATAAGGATGGACAGCGGATAACGGAGTCCATTAGAAGAAGAATTCTTAGTACTGGTGCTCTGCAGATTGTGTTCGTGCAGCCTGGCGACTCTGGCCATTACACGTGCATAGCGGCAAACCTGGCAGGGTCCACCACTTCCAGAATGGAGCTGGCTGTGCACAGTAAGTGGGACTGTATGGGGACAATGTGCTTGATCACAGCATGAACCTGTGGAGGGTAAGGAGCTAGGATGTAAGGGAGAAGTTCAGGAAAATTGTGCTACTTAATCAAGTGAGTTTTGTTGGGTTAGGTTCAAGCCAGTTGCTTGAATTTAGGAAGAACATTTCCTTAACTTGGTTTGTGCTATGTTATAAGTATTTCACACATTTCTCTGGCATGCTTAATGGTGGTCACTGATGCAGACAAGAAACAATACAGAAGATCCAGGCAATGTTTTTTCAGCCCAGTATTGTATGCTTTTACAGTAGTGCTTGGATAATACATAGAGGTAAATCTTTTTAATAAACCTTCTCCCAGTTCCACCCAAGATTCGCAGTACGGAGGCGCAGTACACAGTCACGGAGGACTCCCAGGCTATTCTGTCCTGTCTGGCTGATGGGATTCCAACACCAACAATAAACTGGAAGAAGGACAATACACTGTTAACAGAGGTAGTAGGAAAGTACCGGGCTGTGCCAGATGGAGACCTCATTTTGGACAATGTTGTTGTAAGTTCCCTAAATCTAAGCAATGACTTGACAGGCTTGGCAGTAGTAAGACCTTGCTTCTCTTCATTTTCACCCACTTCTGGATTAGCCATTGTTTTATTTTGTTTTCTTGTTCTTACTGTTCCAAAGTCTTTATAAGCGTTTCTTTTCCACTAAGGATTAAGATCTGTGAAGAATTTGTAGTGATAAATTCTCAGGAAGGGCAAAAAGAAGTGTAAGTCACCTTTCAAATTTAGAGGAAGTGAAAGACTTCAGATGAGCATTTCTGATGAATACTTGTTCCAAACCTTTTGAAATTCTCTTGTCATTACAAGTGGTAGTATTTTGTAGGATATATCACATACATCACCAACATGCTTTTTTCCAGCCTGAAGATTCTGGCAGTTACACCTGTGTGGCTAACAATGCTGCTGGAGAAGACACACACACTGTCACCCTGATAGTTCATGTACTTCCAGCTTTTACTGAACTGCCCGGAGATATAGCTTTGACTAAAGGAGAACAGCTCAGATTAACTTGCAAGGCAACTGGGATACCTGTACCCAAAATAACGTGGACCTTTAACAATAACATCATTCCAGGTGGGTAACTTGGTTATGGTCTTACTTGGCCATTCCACTCTAGAGTTGTTTTACCCGACGCAGCATTGCAGTTAGCTTAGGATAAGGAAACAAACTTGATAAGCAGTGATTGTGCAAGGAATATCTTCAGTATTATGCAGTCATATCATTAAATTGACTCTGAGACACAGCTGTAAGCATGATAATTAAGAAACTGTTCCTATTCTGTAGCCAATAATGTAACAATGAATGTAAAAACATTCAGTATCTGATGATGTTTACTCAGCATCCAACAACTAATGTTATTTTTCTTAAATATGAAGAAAACCTAAGCAGTTCATAGAATGCAGATGCGCAAAGCAGGGCACAATTTAAATGAATACATGCATGTGGGCAAATGTCATAGCAGTGAATTTTCTGTGCATTTTTGAGGTGTCTCAGAAATGAAATGGCACGGTTCCATTGAGCTCTGTTCTTGAATAGCACTTTAATTCAGTTTTATATGTCTCAGTGACTGATATTTTTGTATGTTTAAAATCATCAAAGTAACCCTTTACTGTGTGTTCTCCCCTCAGCACAATATGATGATGTAAATGGACACAGTGAACTTGTTATCGAAAGAGTATCTAAAGATGACTCTGGTACATATGTATGCACAGCAGAAAACACAGTTGGCTCAATCAAAGCTATTGGTTTTGTATATGTCAAAGGTATGTAAAATAACGGTAGTTGTGGCCGCCATTGGACAGTTTCACCCAGCCATCTGTTTTGATAGTAGAATCACAAACTGGTTTGGGTTGGAAGGGACCTTAAAGAATGCCTAGTTCCAATCCCCTGCCACGAGCAGGGACCCCTTCCACTAGATCAGGTTGCTCAAAGCCAGCCTGGCCTTGAATGCTTCCAGTGATTGGGCAACCTGTTCTAGTGTCTCATCACCCTCACAGTAAGGAAATTCTTCCTAACAGCTAATCTAAATCTACCCTCTTTCAGATTAAAATCATTACCCCTAATATTTGATACCTTGTCTTATGGCTAAATGGGAAGAATTTAAACAGGTTGAAATTCACACTTCAAAAAGTCAGAGATGAATGATCCCTACCAGCAATTTCATTAAGAGGATTTTGTTTTGATTCTGCTATTCCTCTACAATCACTTGTTTTTTCAGAGCCTCCAGTCTTCAAAGGGGATTACCACTCTAGCCGAATTGAGCCCTTGGGTGGCAACGCTATGCTGAATTGTGAAGTCAGAGGAGATCCACCTCCAACCATCCAGTGGAGCAAAAAAGGAGTTAGCATTCTGATTAGCAACAGGATCCGACAGCTTAACAATGGTTCTCTCGCTATCTATGGCACTGTAGTGAGTCACTGGTCTGTTATGATGTGTTTCTGCATTGTACTTGATTAACAAAGGCGTTCCAGATTGTATTGTTTTGAGACAGTGGGGCTAGACATTTAATCCACTTTAGCTTTCACCTTTAACAAATGTAGTTTTAATTCAGACTAGAATTAGACTCAAATTATTGTGACCAAAAAAAAACAAACAGAGGGGCTATCGTTCTCTTTAATTGTCAGAAGGACTGAATCTACATGCTAATCATTTGTATGTGAAATCCTGGTCATGCCCAGTTAAATGGGACTTACGCTTTAGACCTTAAAAGAGCTTGGGTTCTACCCAGGTCAGCTGAAAAGTCAATTGTGTTGTCCATGTGCAAATCTCTTGGCATCTAAATTCCTAATATGAGTGGTAAGACGCATTTTATCTCTATAAACAAAAAGCCTGTATTTTGAAATGGGGTTAAAAACAGCAGCTCCATTGAGTTCATTCAAATGAAAAAAAAATAAAAACAAAACCCAACCCTCAGAATTAAGGAGTTGAAGGAAGTAAAAAATGGAATAATAACAACAGTAAAAATAATTCTGAATATCAGCTTAATGTTAATAAAAGTGAACTGTTAGGATACTCTAGAATCTAATTGGGTCCCTTTTAAGATGCAGTACATACCATCTTGTGTTGTGGAAAATTCACCCACACAAGTGCACTGTTAACTGACACTCTCATTATGTGTTGACAAGTTATGTGACTATTTGATTTTCATTTCTTTAGAATGAAGACGCTGGTGACTACAAGTGTGTGGCTACCAATGATGCTGGTGTGGTGGAACGCAGTCTGACACTAACTCTTCAGAGTAAGACTCAAAGTGATAAGTTTAATGCTGCTAGATTGGAGCGATAACCTACCTTTGGATAGGTGTATGCAGTTCCCATGGAGGTTTTGGAGATTGGGCACTAGGTTAAAATTCATCTCATCTTTCATCATTACTATTTAAGATTCTAGTCTAAGCTAGTGACTGAAGTCAAAGAAGAGAAGCATATAGAGGGTGAATCAGCCTCATTTTAGAAACCAACTTAGAATGGGGTGAATCACTTTCTGAAAGGACCCATTTCTTAGTTGACTAGAGAGCATGTCTATACAACTGGATTAAACTAGACTCTTACCTTTTAATTTAAGAAAATTATGTGAGATGAATCCCAGCTTTCACTGACAATATTTTATTTTTGGCAGAAATAATGTTTTACAATTATTTTTTCACTAGTGGTAGAATTTCTGAACATCCCTTTTCTATTACAGCCTCAAGCAGTATGGATCTGTTACTTATGTCTCAGTTGCCTCTGGGCGTGATTAATAGCATCTTCTTGCAGGCTTTATGAAAAGCAAGACACTTTAGCAATAAAGAGTCAAGCCTCACTCCGAACTTTGGTCTTCAGGTTTATACATACTAAAAATAGCCTATCGCTATCATTTTAACTTGCATATTTTTTGACAGTGGAGGATCAACAACAATAATTTTAGTCAAAGTAAACTGACCTAAGATTTTTTGCCCTCATTCTGACCAGACCTTTAACATTCAATGCAACGAAAAAAATGTAACCGTGTGCTATTACCTAAAGAAACCTTTCTGTTTCAGGTCCTCCAGTCATTACTGTTGAACCTGTAGAGACAGTTACTGAAGCTGGTGCCACAGCCATGCTGAACTGCCAGGCAAATGGAGAGCCTCCTCCAACCATCAGATGGTCCCGCCAAGGTCATCCAGTTGTGAGCGATGAGAGAGTGACTGTCCTGTCTAATGGCTCCTTGCGTATTGTTGCAGCACAGAAGGAAGATACAGCTGAATATGAGTGTGTAGCAAGTAATATGATGGGATCTGTTCTCGTTAGAGTACCACTGACTGTCCAGGGTAGGTGCATAAAATACAGGATGGTGAGTATCAAACTGGTAGATTACAGGATTAGTTGAAATTAAATGTTATAAAGTTTTTATCTTATCCATAAAATATGGATTTTATCTTTCTTCCATATATGCATAAGGAATATGTTAAGCCCAGTCTGAGATGTCAGTGGCTTTGTTTAATGAAATTTTGTTCCATTATACTCATCCAGATGTGTGAGACAGATGGATATGAAGGAGTGAGAGACATAGTAATAATGAAAGGATCTGGAACTAGATCCTGTTCTGAGAACACATACCATAACTTAATTGTACCTCAAAAAAAAAGCATTTAGAAGCATAAGCAGTAATTATTTCAGAGCAGCTGAAGTGCTCTCCCAACTGTAGTAAGATATTCCTGCAGTAATGAAGACATGGAGTGAGCTGGATTTCCAAGTATGGCTTATGAAGTGCATTTTTCACTTTGCTGTATCGATCTAAGAGAATTATAAGCACAAGCACATGACAAACAGCATCCTTTCTCCCATTGCAGTACATGGTGGATTTTCTGACTGGCTTGAGTGGCGACCTTGCAGTGTAACTTGTGGTCAAGGTGTTCAGGAGCGAGTCCGTCAGTGCAACAACCCTCTTCCAGCAAATGGTGGGAGGAGGTGTGAGGGGCCCGATACCGATGTACGCAGCTGCCACAATAAGCCCTGTCCAGGTATTTCCTTAGGGAATGTATTCTCTTAATGCACCTTACATTAAGTTCCTTAACAGTGAACGAAATCTGCATGACAGATTAATTTTTCTAAGAAGCTGGAATTCATTTTGACTTTTCTGGAAAGAAAAAGAAAAAATCAATAGATACCACAAGCATCTTTTAATGAAGACTCTGGGATTTTTTGTTTCTTAGTGGATGGCAACTGGTCAGAGTGGGGGCTATGGGAGGAGTGTTCAAAGAGCTGTGGACAAGGTAACAGGACCAGAACCAGAACCTGCAGTAACCCAACAACTCAGCACGGAGGGAAGCCCTGTGATGGCAGTGCTGTGGATTCAGTCATGTGTAATATTAGGCCTTGCCCAGGTAAGAGAAGATTGGTTTAGAATTAGTTGCATAAGGGCATTTCTCTATAGATGTCTTTCTTTTTTTTTCTTTTTTCAAACGCGAATTCTCTCAGCTTGTTTCAGATTATCAAATTATAAAAGAATTAAACTCTGAAATTTTTTATTTTAACATTGCTTGTAATGTATTGAATGGCAGTAGCGCTTGGAAACAGAAGTCACAAATGTGCAAGGAAAATTTTCAGCAAATTCTCTTCCCCCCACCCATCCCACCCTCACACCCCAATAAAAAATGTTTATTTTGTATTTTGATATTTTCCAGTGTTTGTTACACATGTGCTCAGAGAAAAACTCACTATCACTACTCTAAATCTATTGTGCAAAGCCAATTAAAATTTTAAAAATCTATTGAAAGGCCATGTAAAGCATAATGGTTAATAATTTAAAACATCAGTATATTTTCCTCTGTTTATTTAATTTTCAGCCATGTCTTTCTGCTAACTAGATAAATGTTCACGTTTCCTTCCTGTCTTGGTGTAGTACGTCCTGTGTTTGATAGGTTGTAGTTTGTTCATAACCCTTCACCACTGGCATGTTTCCTTCTATACAATTTTTGTTATGTTGATTTTTCACTGGCTTTGCTACCACCGCAATGCTAAGTGTTCATCCACCATCTAGAGATTAATTTCTCTAGATCTTGGCAACGAACTCAGTTCTGGCTCCTGCTTATTGTCAGGCACTGAAGCTGTGTGTCAACTTGTAGCTAGCATGCTCCTTCCCTGGCTGAGACCTTCAGCCTAGCCCAGGGCAGTCAGAGACAGGTAACTTATGAAAACACCAGATTTGATCAAGTGTTCAGTTTGGTTGTGCCAAGATTGTAGTGAGGTGATGTATTCAGAAAACAAAAAAGAAAGAAGTAATCTCTCTCTTGCAAACAGTTGATCCATTACAGCTGTTGCTCAAGGAAAAGGTTTTTTTCAAGAGCTGTTCAGAATGTTTCATTTATTGATATTAAACAATGTAGGTTTTTTGCCTTAGGCTGTGGAGCTCTAATTTCAAGTTAAATCAGCTGTAGAGCTGAAACAGTTTTATAGCTGTACTGTCTTTGCAGTTGATGGTGAGTGGAGTTCTTGGCTGCCATGGGGTCCTTGCAGCGAGACTTGTGGGAAAGGTACTCAGACACGACTGAGGCTCTGCAATAACCCTCCTCCTTCACACGATGGATCACACTGTGAGGGCTCTGATACACAGATGCAGGTTTGCAACAAGAGACGCTGCCCAGGTAAGATGTGTCAGACACAAAGAACAAGGACAAATTTGTAATTTCTTTTTCAAATTGTACTTAATTTATATCAAAAGCTTTCCAGTTCTGAAAGTGTACTCCCTGAAAAAATTCCATTCGAGCCTTTTATTTTCATTGGCACCTATCGCTATCTTTAGCATCCCTATGTAGACCTAATGTACAGGATTTCTTCTCCTATCCTTGTCTCTCTTCCTTTACCTTACCACTGTGCACAAGCAGCATTTTAAATGGCAGTTAAATCACAGGTTTCTTTTTTAAAAAAAAAATTCTTAGGTTTTGTATCCTTTTCTTCCACATTTCAATGAGTCCTTCGTGACTGGACAGGAAAACACACATTTTTGAAGTGTGACCTCTGTATTTGGCTGAGTGCAGGGCTAATGAAGGGAAATTTCATGAAGTGGACTGTGCAGCAGTTCAGACTAGATCTTTCTGGTTTCATGCTCACTTTTGCACGTGCCAGATCCTACACTGAGTCCCCACTGTAACTATCAACTGATAGAAGAGAGAACTGACTGTGTGGTAGTTGAGCAATTGAGGGCTCGATGTTGTGCATTTACCCAGCTCGATGTGCTGCTGCTGAGGACGCTGCTGCTTACAGAGCCAGTCTGTGGCTGCTTGGCCTCTTCTCAGCCACCAGCTCCAGTGCTCACATGGATGGACCCTTAGCAGTTTGTGTCACCATGTCTTTGGGAGATCAAAGACTGTACTACTCAACTGCTCAGACCTGTCTCATGTGGGATGATTTAGTAATAGCTCCTTTAAAGAGCTGAGCCAGCAAATCAGAGGTTGGTTAGGAAGGAGTGAGGAGGAGGTGGTGATGATTACATCTTCAGAGAAAGCAGCTGAAGCCAGAGGAGAACGCACAAGTGAAGACTGGGTTTTTAGGATAGCACTCGTAGTGGCCATCTGCCCAGTGTGGTAATTTCAGGGACTACTTTATATATGGTTTGACAGGGTAACAGATACCTAAAAATGTGAGTGACTGAGCTTGAGGACTGAGTGATCCCTAACCATGATTCTGGTCAGGCTTACAGGTTACATAAATGACAGATCATGCCTTTCTCCAGCTTTCACTCCTGGAAATCCCTATGTAGAAATCCCTGTGTAGCTGAGATGTTCTAGAAAGTCAGTAACACCCTACAGTCAGTTTTACCCTGATGCAGGACTGATTTGCTCTGTTACTTCTAATGTCAGAGACTGTAACTGCACCATGCCTTTCTCACCAGTGAATGGGAAGTGGGCCACATGGAACAGTTGGAGTGCCTGCACCGTGTCCTGTGGAGGAGGCAGCAGGCAGAGAACACGCCACTGCTCAGACCCAGCCCCACAGTTTGGGGGTCACGAATGTGAAGGAAGCGACATACAAATTGATTTTTGTAACAATGATCCTTGTCCAAGTAAGTGCTTTGGGTTAGGCTGCTTGTCTGCCTACTGTGTTTGTATGTTTGTGTGTATGCATGAGAGGGAGGAAGCCCTCCACAAATCACACACTCCCACAACTCTCAATTCAGGCAAGTGATACTAGCTACCTGGCAAGAAAGCATCTCTTCATCAGTCAGCACGACTGGGACATTTTATACATTAACTATTAGGAGCACAAATCAATAGCAGCTGGTCCATAAGGTCCTGGCAGACTGCCAGAGGTCACACACCTCTCTAAAGTTGCAGCTGTCCAGTCAGAAAGTACTGCAAAGTGAACCTCTCTGTATCTGTCAGTAGAGTATGGTGACTCATTTGGTTAATAAGATGTGCTGCATACTTTCCTATGAATGATGACGTTCTGGAGTCAGTTAATATACTCTGAGAAATCACTGAATGCTGGACAAGATAACTTCCTTAAACCTTTAACTGTCTGGTGGTTTTTGTCCTGTTTTGGAAAAAGAAATTTAAAAGTTAATCTCCAATGGGAGTATTTTCCTAGCTTAACTGTCTGGTTTTAAGTATCTGTTATTAAGACAACCTCAGATAAAATCTGACTTATTTTTACAGTTCATGGCAACTGGGGCCCGTGGAGTAGTTGGGGCACTTGTAGTCGAACATGCAATGGAGGCCAGATGAGGCGATACCGGACCTGTGACAATCCTCGCCCTGCCAGCGGTGGAAGGGCATGTGCAGGGGCTGACATGCAGATCCAGAGGTGCAGCACTGAACTGTGCCCTGGTGAGTGCTCAGACTAACAGATAAATTAAATGCAGCTTTCCTTGGAAGATCTCAAGGTTTATATAATGTATGTGAGATTTTCATATAATGAAAGGAAAGTTGAACATTCCTGTAATTACTTACAATTTCATACAATCTAATAATCCACTCTCACTTCTTTTCTTTAAATGACTGTCACCTTACAGAGATTTCCCCCTTCACATGTTAGATTTTCCCAAAATGACGTGGCATAATTCAAAACAGGAAATAGCATCTGAAAATCTCTCCTCACCTAGTAATTCTACTTAGTTTTTACAGTAAATACAGTTTATGAGGCTCCCAGTGAACTCTTGTAATGTATTCCAGAAGCAGGGAAAAATGCTCAGCTCAAATGCTTTAAATAAAATCACAGTCAAAGCAATTAATTGATTTATTGATTCCATATAGCTATTGATAATACATAGCTAATCGGTGAACTTACACATTCAGGATCAATATCAGCCACACAGAAGATAAACCACAATGCTGGAGACTTACTAAACACCTACAAATTTCTAAACACTCTTCTATAACTCATCCCAGAAAGGGATTATTACTGTATTATTAATACTTCTGATATAATTAAAAAATATTAAATCCCTCCTCTGTGCACACCCCTTTGCACACCCTCTTCCTGTGAGAGATGCAGAAGCTCCAACTTTATGCCTGTCTGTGCCTCATTCAACCCCCTGCTGATCAATGTGCCGGTGACACAGCCCCTGGTGAGGCCACATCCACACACCCAAGGTGTGGGCTCCTGTGGTCGCATCTGATGTCAATCAGCGCTCACTACCTGGATACCAGCTGCTTGTGGTGTGCAGGGACAGTTCTCCATTAGGTCTCGATGGAGGTTACAGTGTCAAGCCCAGGCTGACTGTTCCTTGTTTACCCTTCTCTTGCTTGGGTTTTATCCTCCCCAGTCACAAATGTTCATGATGCTTTTATAATTCTTTTCCATTCCCTTGTTACTCTTATTTTGGCTAATGGGTGTCTTAAGCAAAGTTTTAATTGTTACTTTCCTCTTATTATTGCTAGTTTTGGGCAAATAGATCAGGCATTTCCAGATAACTGTTGAATGTTCCTATTGTATCACCTGTTGTTGTCAAGGCCATGCAGACTCCCACACGTGTATAGTTCAAGCCCACTCTGACTGACCTCTTGTGAGTGTTTGGATGATAGAACATGTGTTCTTTCTTTGCAAGATTTTTGTTTCGTTTTTTGTACTCTCCTATCAGTTCTTTACCTGTGCAATCCCAGCTATTTTCTTTGTAGGAGTAAAAGCACTCAAAGCTCTGGGCAGACTGGTTGTCCCTAGTGACAGGCTACCAAAAAGTATGACAGGAGATTCAGAATATCGACAGCTGAGCTTTACAAACTGGTCTGTGATGAGTCTGCCTACATGCAACAGTGTTTTCAGTTTGAAATCAGTTTCTATGGGGCCTGATACTTTCAGGGAACAGATGCAGAGACGGGTGGGGGTCATCTCAGCAGAACCTCCGGGGGAGAATGGCTGACTGAAGTCAGGCAGTGTTGGTCACTTGACTTGTCTCCCCACAGAGCAGTGCTCAGGAAGCCACCCAGAGCCAGCTGAGCTCATTACTTGCACACTGGACCTCTGTATGCTGCCCTTGTGGAGGACTTGCATGACTCTGCAGAGGAACACGTGCAGTTTACACTGTACAAAGCTTCCCTGGGCAGCCATGAAGTGGTCCCTCTTCAGCATGGCACAGGGAAGGATTTCACCTAGCTCTTGCTAGATACCCAACCCCTACACTGGAAACATCCCCTGGAGGAGCCTCCTTGTTTCCAGTACAGCTGGAAGACAAGCAAAATTTTAAAGGTGGTGCATTTCTGACGGGAGACATGTTCATGCCTGCCTATTAAGTTGGTTTTGTCATCCTTTGAGATACTGATTTTTTTCCGTCACATTGATTCCATCAAGAAGGAATGACAGTAAAGCATCACTGATGCAGCCTGACGCATTTAACATGAAAAGTCAATTTCTTCATTCTTTATTTCTTCAGTGGATGGAAACTGGGGGCAGTGGCAAACATGGAGCCAATGCTCTGCTTCTTGTGGAGGAGGAGAGCAGATCCGAATACGCCTGTGCAGCAATCCAGCCCCCTTAAATCGTGGACGTCCTTGTCCTGGAGACTCCTCCCAAATATCCAGGTGTAATACCCAAGCGTGTCCTGGTGAGTTAACTTACAGCCTGCACGTGGTGACAACAAGGTGAAAGCCTGTGGCGCTCCTAATGTGACTGGTACTCTGTGTCTTGGCCAGTTGACCAAGTAATTTCATTTTTTTGGCTTAAGTCTCCCCTGCAACTTCAGCTGGATAAATTTTTTGTTAACCTGTTACGTAGCACTAGAATATGCTGTTAAAAAATTGTTGCTTTTCAGACAGGAGTGAGCTCATAAGGTGATTCCCGTGTTATTGTGTATATATCAGACCACATATACACAGCATCCTGTTATTTGCAGGTTATGAGCTTTACTCTTGCAAATAATGTAGTAATATATACAGAAATATCCTTACTTCTTTAAATGCTGGACAATATTTCTAAATTTTCTCTCCCCAAAGATGTCAGACAGCAGAGTTTTCACATGGGCCTTCTTTTTTTCTTTCCTCCCCTGCACAGGTGGGCCGTCACGTGCCAAAGGCAGCATCATTGGAAATATTAACGATATCGAATTTGGAATTGCTTTCCTGAATGCTACAGTAACGGACAGCCCTGACTCTGAAACTAGAGTAATACAAGCAAAGATTACAAATGTCCCTTGGAGCCTTGGTAGGCTTTTTCTTAGTTTTTATCACCTTTTTCCTTGAGCCAGGCTGAATTCTGTGCAATGTCAGTTTTCATCATTATATTTCATTGCATCTCACTGAAGAAACTGGTCTAAGCTTTCCGTAGGTAGAGAGAAGAATAGACGATCTTCAATATTTACTGCTATTACATCAGTATTGGTATATTCAGAGGAGTCATTTTACATACATTTTTCTGATTTAAATCTTAAGGGTTACACTAGTTTTAGGTCTTCATATTCAACTCCTACAGATGTGGGTTGCATGATGTTAGGAAAAAAACACTCCAATGTTAGGTTGCATTTCTTCCAGGTCCGGCGATGAGAAAGCTTGTTTCTATACTCAGCCCAGTTTATTGGACAACTGCAAAAGAAATTGGAGAAGCAATGAATGGGTTTACTCTCACTGATGCAGTCTTCAAGAGAGAAACTCAAGTGGAGTTTGCAACTGGTTAGTTACCTGTGATATACTATTTCCAGTAAGCTTGATAGATACTGCACTTAAAAAATAGCACATAACTTTGCTGAATTTGGAGTCTTGTGCTTACAGCAATATTTTCTGAATGACTATGGCTTTCTGAGGCTTAAATACTGCTTTTAGAGCTGTAATTTGAAACATGTAATTTTTTCTGTTATAGGCATGGTACACCTTATAAAAATACACGTGTAAAATTAACTGGTTAAGGATCCCCGTTCTCATACTGTGTTCCTAACAGGAGTCTCTGGTTAGGATGTTTTATATATCAATGTGCTCTTAAAATTTGTAGGTGAGATTTTGCGAATGACTCATATTGCCCGGGGCTTGGATCCAGATGGAGCCTTGCTGCTGGATGTTGTTGTGAGAGGCCACGTGCTGCAGTTCCAGTCGGTAGCTGATGTTAACATGAAGGTAAAGTTGCTTAAGGTAGCACCCCCTTCTCTCATGGATGTGTGCTTCCTCTCTCATCTGTATTAAAGCAGTAGACACTGAGTCCTGAAAACTGTTTTACTGTACATAACTTATTTTGTGCCTGGTTTAACTGACAGATATTGACAGATAATTGACATTGCCCTGGAAAACAAAAAGTTGTTGTCAGGAAGATACGTTCTGTCACTCAAGGTTTTTAGAAGTTAGAAGGTATTCTTGAGAGGTGTCATGTGGGGTAGTTAGCGCAGGAGGCACGTCAGATGTTGCTTTCAATAAAGCTATAAAGGTGCAGCTTAAGCCTGTCTAACTTTTTGGCTTCTCTGAATGACATCAGCTCTTTTATACCATGGCACCTTGCAAAAAATTTTTAATATTACTGATGATTTGTTTGCAGCTACAATTATGCATAGTCTGGCAGAGAAACATTCCTGTGGCTGATAGAGTTGCAAAAACAGGGGATTAACAGATTCTCTACTGGATTATGTCACAGGGTATTTTATGTGTTCTCATCATGCACACTGTCATGCTGCTCTTAGTGATGTGCTCCTTTCCCTGCTATAGCATCAACACTTTTTCTTGTGGAGGTATCTATTATGGCAAACAGTCCTATTATACAATTAATCTGAAATATTTTACAGAATTTGCTTTTTCAAAGGATGAAACTTCTCTATGAACTTCTCTATGACCTTTTTCAGGAGTGAATAGAAAGGGCAGTTTGCATGATAGTATGAGAAAAGGTTGTAATCCCACTACTGAATACCTCTGCCTATTGTTTCTAGGAGATACTCTCTATTGCTCCTAGTAAGATAGCTTCTATCACTGACCTTATACTCCTGACAGAAAGATGGAGTTCAAAAAAACTGTTTTTCTATTTTTCTGGTTTAGTGTAAGATGCAAAAAATCTTTTGCTTAATATACATGGTATTCAAGTTTTGGTTTCAGAGCAGGTGCTTGATAATTGGTTTTACTATAAAAGAAAGAACGTTCTTTCAGGTTGTGTCTATAAAGGTGGTAATTTGTGGTAGGTAACCAGTGAAAATGTTTAAATATATTAACCCCACAATACAGTAAATATACAGGAAGTTCTTGGTATTTTGATACACTGCAATATGTAGCATGTCCAACACTTATACCCTTTTTCAGTGGTAGAATTTTTCTCTACTGATTGTTAAGTACATGTTGTCAGTATCTGACTTAGAATACAAAAAAAAAAAAATATTTAGGCCTCAGAAGATTGTTATTGAACAATAAGATCACTTTCAGGTTTTTTTGGAAATGCTTTGCTGTGGCCCCCATTGTCAGGATCCTCAGTATCCCAGCCTGTTTAAAGACATATGCCAGATGCTGTTAAGATTCAACAGTTAAGACTGAAAATGTGTTGTGTGAAATATGATTTGTTCAGATTTTAAGGATAAAAATCTTTCCTGGAATAGCTCTCATACCATTTTAAAATATGAAGACCACAGTGGTATTGGCTGTATTTGGTGGCTGATGCCTGAATCTTGCTGTTTCAGGATTACACAGAAGACTACATTCAAACTGGCCCTGGGCAACTCTATGCCCATTCTACTCGTCTCTTCACGATAGATGGAGTTAGTGTTCCCTATACATGGAACCACACTATCACCTATGATTACACTAAAGGAAAGATGCCTTTCTTGGTGGAAACACTCCATGCTTCCTCTGTTACAACAGAGTACAACCCACTGGAAGAAACTGTTTCTTTTAAAATCCATGCTTCCATTGCAAAAGGTATTGGTTTAATCTTTCACAAAAATAAATCAATGGGAAAATAATATCCTAGAATTCATTACCTATATTCCTTGAAAGAGGAAATGCTGTTTAACTCGGATAACTTTATTGTAGACCTTGGGATCTATATGTCTTGCTAATACACCCATATTTTAATATGTAAAAGTTGTTGCAGTTTGCACTTACTCTTCACCTGTAGTTCTCATGGATGATGTACATCTGCATTTGCTGACACTGCTAATAGCATCACCAATAGCTTCAGATACTCAGCCTAAAGTATTTATCCATTTCCTTGCATGTACCTTTCATCCTCTAAAAAGAAACTACTGTCACTTTCATGTGGGGTCAAGTGTTGGTGGGTTTTTATGTTTGGTTTTGGTTTTGCATAACTATTAAGAAAAAGGATTTTTTATTTTCTTCTCACAGCAAAACCAGGTAAATATAAATAAGGTAGCAATGAGGTAGAAGAGCATTCAAAATTCAGCACTAAAATCGGTAAAATATACCAAGTCATTCCATAGATTGAACTTCTCTGGAATTATTTGGCATATACAGACAATATGATGCTGAGCTGTAGATTGAAAACATCACTGGTACTTTATGGATATATTTTTTTAAGGCCAGATAGGAATGGTGGCCAGTCTCGCAGCGCTGTGTAGACACATGCATATGTACAGTCTGTGAATCTGATGAGTCCAAGCACAGAGGTGGCAAGCTAGTAGCTCCATCATCTGTTGTACTGTGTCTTAGCATTACTGGCTGCTGGGTTTTATTAACCTTTTACTTAAGTGATTTTAAGGAATAGGGCATATATTTGTGTAAGTGGGTTTTCCTTTGAGAAGTCATAATTGGTTAGCAGGATGTCATGTGATCTCTTTTAATATTATTTGGGGGTTTTGCACATAGTAAGGCTTAATTAACATTATCTTTCAAATTAAATAACTCATGTTAGAAAGTAAATGGAACAGTGGGATTGCCTATCTCAGTCTTTCTTTTCAATAACAACATTTTAAACAAAGTAAAATAATGATTTTTCCACTTGCCAGACTATGAACTCTTTGTGCAATTTGAAAACCAAGTTGGTTTTTATTCAGTTTTTAAAAGAGGTCCCATAAAAGGAATTTTCCAGATCAAGTTATGCCTATGCATAAATCTGGCCAAGCCTTTACTGAACTTGCATTTATTTCCTCCAACTACTAATATTCTGCTTTTTAAAAATTTCATAGTTATTGAATCGCTTTTCAAGCAGCAAAATACATGTGGTCTTCGAGCAGTCTCTACCAGACTTTTCCATTACAGTACATAGTATGCGCTTGTGTTCATCTACAGTGACTTCCCACAATCTATGACATAGTGATTTGTTTAGTTTGGGTTTATTTCCTTCCTTTTACATGAAGTGAAACTGAATGGTCTTTATTCTTTTAATAATGGAAACTTTATGGAGGGACTTTGCAGAATATATTAGTCTGGGATGCAACTTGCAGTCACACTGAGGGAACCCCCCACCCACACATGTAATGTTTTTCAAAACAGCAAGAAACATGTACTTCTGACTCGTAGTGCCCAAGTAGAAAAACCACTAAAGTCTGGAATTTTAAAGTTTCTATTTTAGTGTCCAAGTATAACAAGTCTTTTATAAATATCTGGACTGCAATTCTTAATGTTAAAGAGTTTCTTAAAAGTAATAAAA
Organism: Athene noctua; assembly: GCF_965140245.1. Taxonomy (NCBI): domain Eukaryota; kingdom Metazoa; phylum Chordata; class Aves; order Strigiformes; family Strigidae; genus Athene; species Athene noctua. Next base: position 35,095,372 of record NC_134041.1, read on the forward strand.
TACTCATATTTTCATCCACAAGTAACATGTGCTTCCTTTACCATACAGGAGATCGTAGCAATCAGTGTCCTGCTGGGTTTGGTTTGGACTCAACTGGGCCTTACTGTTCAGGTAACGATGTGACAAGGGTGGTGTGATCACAGTCTCACAGACTCATAGACTGGTTTGGGTTGGAAGGGATCTTCAAAGATCACCCAGTTCCAAATTCCCTGCCATGGGCAGGGACCCCTTCCACTAAATCAAGTTGCTCAAAGCCCCGTCCAGCCTGGCCTGGAACCCTTCCAGGGAGGGGTCAGCCACAGCTTCTCTGGGTGACCTGTGCCAGTGTCTCACCACGCTCATCATAAAAAATGTATTCTTTATTTCCAATCTAAATCTACCCTCTTTCAGCTTAAAACTGTTATCCCTTGTCCTGGCCCTTTACCATGGCCCCCAGAGGCCCTGGTAAAAAGTCTCTATCTTTCTTGTAAGCCCTTTTTACATATTGAAAAGCCACAACAAATTCTCCCCAGAGCCTTTTCTTCCCTGAGCTAAATAACCCCAACTCTCTCAGCCTTTCTCTGTAGCAGAGCTGTTCCAGCCCTCTGGCAATTTCCATGGCCTCCTCTGGACCAGCATTAAGAGGTCCATGTATTGTGCTGGGGGACCCCAGAGCTGGGTCCAGTACTCAGCCACCAAAATCTACATCACCTTTATCTAGAGTTTCAAAGCATGCAGTACCTACTTCAAAAAGTGTAGGTTACCATTGGTAAAAGGGTCTGGATCCAAAGGCAGAGGAAGACTTCACTTCTGTATTTATCTAGAATATAAGTAGTGCCCAGACAGCTCTTCATCAGTACCTCAGATACAACTGGGGGACACTGAGCCACAGTATCTCCTGAGCCTGCAAAGCAATGAAGCACTTACCTGATCGGTGTGGAGGGAAGCACAAGTGTTGGCAACCTAGACAGTAGCCCACAAGTTCCTTCTTGGGGGGTGGAGGTGAAGAGAAGGTTATGAGTGTTTTGGCTGTCTCCTCTAGATGACTGAGTCACATTTGTTTTAGAGAACAATCATCGAATACACTTTTGTGGACTTATTTTATTGCCCCTTGAAAGCTTATAAATTAAGAAAATTATGCAAGAAGCAACACTACACCATCCAACAGGTTTAAAACCAGGAAAACTGAAAATAAAGTTACTAAAACAATTTTCCACTTGCAGTATTGTGTGTAAAACAGTATGAGTTCTAAAACTTTAATACGGGATATGTAGTAATCTTTGCAGATATATCTAGGAAATCTTAACACTGAAACCCTCTGTTGTAAAGAGATTCTCTGCAAAAAATTGTATGAAATGTTTGTTACTGCAGTATTGACCCAGTCCTGCAGAGTTATGCAAGATTCCAGCAAGCTGTGTTACTGTAGGTTTGATAACTGTACAAATAACTGTGGAGAACACGCTGATGAACTGTTTCTGTGAAGCTGCTCCAATGCTAGATCTAGTTTTGCCCTGCGGGCTCTACCAAACATATGACTCTGTTATGGATACTCTCAAATAAACAACTGACCACCAAAAATAAAAAAATTATTATTAACACAATTAACTAGCTCTCCGTAAATTATAGGTTCAGATGTCTGTCAGAGGAAGACAGCACAGATTTCCAAGGTTTAACGGCAACCCGCAACGCTTTACAAAGAGCTCTATAGGGTTTAACGGCAACCCCAAACGCTTTATCACTCACCTGACAAGTGAGGGCTCTCAACCTCGAGGACCTGCTCAGGGCAGCGTCCCGAGCCAAGGCCCCTCGAGGAGTTTCCTTGGGCAGCATCCCGACCCAGGGGGAGAGTCCTCGGCCGCAGCTGCTGCTCCAGGGGACGAGCTCCAAATGGCTCCCCCCGGGGACTCCATCGATACCCAGGCCGAATCTGACCTGTGTCAATAGCGGCTCCCATTGGCCAAAGGCCCCGATTGCCACGGAGCCCGGAGAACAAGGGCAGCCAGGAGCAGCAACCCCTCAGCAGCCAAGAAGCACCACTGGGCTGGTGCACCTGCCACAGCCTCTTATGAAGAGTTTGTTTGGTATAGTTTCCTGTAAATTCTTGTGAAGTCTCACTGGTTTTTCAAACATTTCCTTGTTCCAGATGAAGATGAATGTGCTGTGGGAAATCCTTGTTCCCATACCTGTCATAACACCATGGGATCTTACTACTGCTCCTGTCCAAAAGGCCTCACTATCTCTGCAGATGGTAGAACATGTCAGGGTAAGATAGTATTGCTGTGGACAGGTTGGATACAAAAAGCCCCATGGCACTTAAACCACTAGGGGAATGTTCTGCTTGGGCTGGGCCATTTTCTCGTTATACAAATATAATTTATTGGTGGTATGCTAGTTATTTCATATCTGAATATATCTGGTATCAAGTATTTCACAGTTGATCATGATCAAGACATGGCTTAATCTTTGTTTCATTTTGACATAGTGAGGTTTACAGCTTGTTTTTAATTATAGATATTGATGAGTGTGCACTGGGTGGACATACCTGCCATGCTGGCCAGGACTGTGAAAACATCATTGGCTCGTACCGCTGCGTGGTTAGGTGTGGGAACGGCTTTAGGAAGACAGCTGATGGATTTAGCTGCCAAGGTATGGAGAGGCCTTTGGGTTTTGGTGTTAGCTTTCATAAACTGAACATGCTGTCTTTCACTCAATTGAAAGTAACTTCTTAAAAGATGCATCTCCACCTATATGATGTCTATATATTTCCATTAAGGTTGTAGTTTGGGGGGGATTGTTTATCTTTTGTGGTGGTTGTTTTTTTGTTGTTATTTTTTTTATACCTTTTGCTTTTTCCATCTTTAGAAATTAATATAAAGTACTATCAGGGAATAACCTAACATTCTTGCTTTTGTGTCCCATGTGCATTTTTTTTTTTTACAAAGAAGTGAAAGAAGAAAACACTTCTGAATATACCTCAATAGTGTAATAACTAGAGCTCAAAGCAGAGTCCAGAATGGTGACTCAACCAAAGCACTGTTCTGGTAAATGACAACAAGGCAATTCACAGCTGTGGTATCAAGGATTTGTATTGTTCAACAGATGTTAATGAGTGTCAAGAGTCCAATTCCTGCCATCAGCGTTGCTTCAATACGATAGGAAGTTTCCACTGTGGCTGTGATCCCGGATACCAGCTAAAGGGCAGAAAATGCATGGGTATGGATGAATTTTTGAATGTTCATTCCCCTTTTCCAATCGATATAATTTAACATTTATTTGTTGCTGTATTTGGTATCAGAAACCTTTATGAATAAAAATCCTACTATGGACAATATACTTAGTATGTATTTCTGAATTTGTAAAGCAGTACTAAAAACCAGAGGAAGTAGGAGTTGGGCTGACTGATAAATGTGCATGAAATGCATTCAAATGCATCTACAGAGTGTAATTACAGCTGGATTTTTCTGCTCTCCAGGAATTGAGCATAAGAAAGCAAGTTTATTTCCTTTCTTCCTTTTTTTTTTTTAAATAAGACATAAATGAGTGCAGGCAGAATGTATGCAGGCCTGATCAACTTTGCAAAAACACCCGTGGTGGCTATAAGTGCATTGATCTATGTCCCAATGGAATGACCAAAGCAGAAAATGGAACTTGTATTGGTGAGTAGAAGTGTTAATGTACTGTACAATGATAGTAAACACAGGGACAACAATGAATTTAAAAAAAAAAAAAAATGTTCGAGATAGTCCATTGCCAGTTACTAAGATTTGCACATATTAAGGCATCAAGTTTTTTTAATTTATGGGAGCATGCTTATTTAAATTTTTTATAATTGAATAAAAGAATAAATGTATCCTTGCCACTTGTTTTCCATTGCTCTTAAGAAAGAACAATAATGTTTTCGTTACCTTTTCTGCATTGTCACCTTGAATTCTACAAATTGTTCATTGACTGGAATGTTTTGCTTCATGTGTGAATGCTTTCTTAAAAGTTTGTCTCAGAAGCTCTGAATCAAGATCACAGGTTCTTGCTGCTTATCAGGGCTGCTTTTAAATATAACCAAGGTTATATATACTACCAAATCTTTTTTTCTAGTGGGATATGACAGGAAGATGCATTATGTCTCTTTGGAGAGTAGCTGATCACATTGAAACACCAGTGAAAAGTTTTGAAAATTAATGGAAAAAGCGTGTGTAAATGCAATAATGTATCTGTGTCTGCTCAAAATCTGCTTTCTGATTATGAAATGCAAATTGTGATTTGTAACACAAACTGTTATAGAGCAGTGTCAGAGCAGTGCCTAATCATGGCACCAGGTAAGGAGAGTGTATGTTCGGGGGCCAAAACTATCTAGAGGGCCAGATACAATTGTGGCTTAACTGCATTCCTTCTACATTAAGAAGTTTAAAGCTGTAAGAAGTTTCAAAGAAAATCTGACTTCTTCCCCTTGCCTTATTGCTTGCAGACATTGATGAGTGCTGGGATGGAACCCACCAGTGCCGCTATAACCAGATTTGTGAGAACGCACGAGGAAGTTACCGCTGTGTGTGTCCAAGAGGGTATCGGTCCCAGGGAGTTGGAAGACCTTGTGTGGGTAAGCTGTCCAGTCACAGTAGTACCTCATATTTTCTGCTGCTGCTCTTGGCTGGGCTTTCTGCTGTAACATATCCAACAATGCTATTACATTTGAAGACTATACTATATAGACAGATCTCCTCTGAAGTTCATAATTACCCATCTAAACAATTCTAAGCAGAGATTGTTCGAGGTCCATACTTTGAAAACAAAGCATACAAGGGACTCAGAGCACTGGTGGATGGATGTGGCAAGCTACCACTCCACAAGAGGCCTCATTTATAAAAATCAGGTCAGATTTGTTAGTTAATTGGACAGTGAAATGTGCCTGGCTATGTCCTGGACTGCACTGATTCACACCTGAAGGCAGTCAAGCAGGGAGCGATGAGGAGTGTTTGCAAACACACCTAAATGAAGTATGTTGCAAGAGGCATGATGCACCCCAACCTCACCTCTGCAGGCGAACAGTGCAAACACCCTTACCCAACTGATGGAACTGCCAAAGGTGTTCCCTGGATGGGCAGAGCAGAGGGAGATGATACACATTTATCTCTCAGCACTGCGAGGGTGCTCTCATAGCTCTAGCGTGGATAGCCAGAGAGTTTCATGTCTGGTGGCAGTGCGAGTGCATAAAACACTTCACCTGGCATTTAGTAGACCTCAGGATGGCACTAGGATCTTTTTGATTCACCTTTTCTGTACTTACATAGAATATTTAAAATATGATAGCTGGTCCAGCCTGGTAATAATGATTTATGAGTGTTGGAATATGACACTTAAGTGAAGTTGATTTCAGTTGCTCCCACATATCAGAGAAGCATTCCTCCATGATGACTTCTTCAGGATTTGCTTTCATAAGTGATAAATAGCTTCTTTGGGGAACAAGATTTTTTTTTTTTTTTTTTCATTTTAAACAACCTAATATTTTGGACTACCAAAAGCCAGGAATGGGTTTTGTTTGTTTGGGGTTTAAGACATTCAATTGCAGTAAGAAACTGTTTGGCTGTAGACCAAGACATTATTTCTACCAGCTGCCTCTCTACTGAAATCAAATCAATTCCAGACTCTGTAATATATATTTAAACCATTTAAATTTCTGAGAGTAATAAGCTAGATAAAGTCTAGTACTACAGATTTTCAGAAACCACTAGCAGCTGCCCTAAAGCTGTCTTCTGACCAAAGAGCACTGAAAGCTCCCTCTTAAAGTATGACCTTATGCACCTTTGAATTTTTATCTACTTAAAAATATATTTTACATATAGATGCATCAAAGATAATAGTTCACATGTGTTAATAAAATCCAATTTTTATTTTTAATGTTCCCAGTGAGCACAGGGAAGAGTTGAAAAGTAAGTAGGGCCCCAGACTGAAACAGAAGAATTGAACTTTGTTCCTACCTGTGCCACTCTTACCCTGTGTAAAGTCCTTTGTGCCACAACTCCTTGACTGCTAGATAGGGATGAGATGCTCATTTGTCATCACAGCACCCATAGATACATGCATGCCTGTTTAACTAAACTACAGTATTTCTCTGAACTGTGTTGGATCTCAACATGCCATATCATAGATGGAAGGGCATTATCAAAAGCTGTTGCAAAGCAATTTGGCATGTAACACATGCAAGGCTATCTAAAATTGAAAATCAAATATTATCCTCCAAGTTAAAGAATGCATGAGAATTTAGCTATTTTAGTTTCAAAGTCATTTCACCTTGTTCTTGTAATAATTTAATATTCCTAGTGCATAATCAAAGGGATACTGTCCAGTATCTCCAGGGAGACGTAGTCTTACCTGTCAGTCGATGATCACTTCTCACAGGGATGGTTATAAATGCAGGTGACTTGCTGCATTCAATTTTGCTTCTATTGCACAGGATGATCCTATGACAGGAATTGCTCAAATTCTCACCTGTTTTCTTTCATTATTTCTATGATAGTCTTATCTTGCTTATGCACAGGACGTTAGTTATTGTAAAGATGTTAGTGCACATACCTACTGTCTATTTCATGCAGGTAAAGAGTGTTAAACTCAGCAATTTGAAAGTAGTTGAGCCCTAAGGAAATAATGAGTTTCTGTATTCTTTTACATGTATATGTGTAACACGTTTTTGTTTTAAAACACAATGAAGAAATATAAACTTAAATTTGTCTTAGTTGTTGTCGTATTAAAAATGAAATTCTCTTGTTTATAAAACCTGACAATATTACCCTAATGATATTTCAACTAATATATGAAGTTTCAGTTATCTGTGAAATAATAATTGGGAAATAATGCAGTACTCTGCAGTAATGATCCCTGGATTTCCAACTCTCAAAACATGTAATTATTAATATCAAAAAAAATTCTTTAAAACTTTAAAATATATAAAGTATTACAAATGTAATAAAAATACAGTCTAATATTCTACATTTCTGAACAGTGTTACTTTTTCAATACAATTATCATGCATTTGTGTCTCAGAGGGTTACAAATGATGCTCAGATTTCTATGTTCAGAGGAAACCAAAGTGAAACTGTAATAATGCTAGCTTAATGGTATTTTTACAATAATAATTTAAAGAATACACACTTTCCACTAATGAAATAATTAAACCCTTATTAAGTCAACATTAAGATAATCTTTAAATTCTAGTAAAGTAGTTTATATGACAGTTATAGATATGTTGTTGTGTATGCTAATATCAGGTTATTTATTTCTGTTCATTGTGGAGTTGCACATTCCTATTTGGAATTAGCAGGTTTTTGTCTTTTTCTAGTAAAGAATTAATGTAAATTTGAAAAGGAATACCGTGTATGTCAAATTTTTAGCTGTGCCTGAAGTAACTTGTTGAAAATTTTAGAAAATTTCTTGCTGGTAGTGCCAGAGAGACTGTGGGAGAAGGCCTGGTTCTAAAGTATCAAGAGCCCTCATATTTACTTTATTTTGCATGAAGGACACTCATCATGTTATACCCTAAGCCCTTTACCGTATTTTGTATGCTCACTACTCTGTTTTGATTTAAGGATGGATATTTACTTCTAAGGTTGCTCAAATTACTTTGGATTACAATTTAAAGGGAAATAACTTTTTTTAAAAAAAGCATTACGGGGGGGGGGGATTATACGTTTTAATTGTACAAAAGTCAATTAATATTTACTATAAGGTCTCCAACCTTTCATAGTTGGAGTGACCAAGAACATGAAGTGTTAGAACATACCTGACCTCCTTCCCCTGTAGCCCTGTGACACGTCCTTGAGACCCGTTTTTTTTTTCCTCTGACACAGAGTACAATAACCTTCTTAAGGTTCTTAGCTTCCCTCAGTGCCAGTTTGAATGAATTTCTATTGCTGTACTTCTCAAGAGTGCTCCGCATTAAGTATCCTCTTTTAAAGAAGGGCCTGACAGCTTTTCCCACTCCTTTGGAGCACTCAAGAAAAAAAAAAATTAATGAAGTAGCAGTGAACAGTTTAGGCTGAAATAATGAGCAGCATGGGCCCTAAGGGCCACCGATTTCTCAGTGCTTCTTTTCTAGTAACCAGCAGGGACTGTAGTTGGCAGCTTTCAGGCTGTCACACAGCCCTGCTTCTGCAAAAGCCGGGGAACAGGCTTGGATCCCCCTTTTATAGCACAGCCTCCCTCAGTCACGCTGGAGACCAGAATTCCAGCAGAGTTCGTGTCCTGCGTGGAGGAGTCATATCCCCAGTAACCTTGTAGGAAGAATAAAGGTATAGATAGGTATAAAGGTACAGGATAGACTAACCTGCCTACTTGGCATTGTGTTGTCCATATTTTACTGTCTTCAGGATCTCACTTTTGTGTCTTCAGTTTGTTCCACAGACTGAGATAAAGTATATATGTATATATATACATATAGTTATGTGTTGTTTGTTTGTTTTTTCTCCTTTCCACATGGTTTCTTGCTCTGGATCATGTCTCATGAGCAGACATTAATGAATGTGAACAAGTGCCTAAACCCTGTGCATTTCAATGCACCAACACCCCCGGCAGCTTCAAGTGTGTCTGTCCACCTGGACAACATTTATTAGGTGATGGGAAATCTTGCGCTGGATTGCAGAGATTGCCAAATTATGGTGCCTATTACAATAGCTATAACTATGCTCAATTCTCCCCTGTGAGAGACAACTATCAACCTCAACAATATTACAGGCACTCCTCAAATCTCTACAGCTCCTTCTCAGAGTATAGAAACAGCAGAATACCTTTCTCCAGGACTAGAAGGAACATTAGAGAAACTTGTCCTGAAGGCTATGAGGCAAGAAATGACAGATGTGTAGGTAAATGTCAGTCATATCTATGCAATTCTCTTGTTGTGGTCCTTATTCTTAGGTTACTGTTTCATATATACCAGGGGCTGATGGTTTTGTGGTGCTGTGGTTTTTTTTCATATTCCCCTGATAAATATTCAGAGTGTTCTGCATGTTCTTGCCTCCTGAGCATGTTTAGCAAAAGTGTTTTCAAACCTGCTTCTTGTAACCTCTTGTTGTAATTGTGCTGCTTATTGTGTGTTTGCAAATTATTTCCCTCTGTTGTTCCCTTTCTTCTGATTATTGGAGCTCACCTTTGTGAATTTTCTCACACTTCAAAAAACACCAGTAGACCCAGTCTAGTCCTGGGGATGTTGCCTTATGCCAGACTTCCACTGATGGTAGTAGTAATCTGGTTCAAAAAGGTTTTGAATAAAGATTTTAGAATTGAGCACACTAGGTCCAGTGCCAGCACTCTTAGAGGACCGTTTGTCACTGCCATATGGGCAATATAAGCAGAAGCTTTTAAATTATCTGTAGTTATGATAGATAGTGGATTTAATGTAATTCACTGAGCGTGGAGAGACTGATTATAAACAAATAGGGGATTTGTCATAAGTTGTGACAATGACACTTCTTTTCTGTGATGAGGAGAGCAGGGTAGTTATGGTAAACTGGCAAGCTCTGCCCTAATTTCATTTTTTTTAAGAGGTGCAAAGCCTCAGAGCACATTCTAAGACCAACAGGAAACCAAGGGATTTGGCATCTCTATCAGGCACTTAGCTCACTTCCTCCTTACTCAGTGAGCTTTTCTGAGGTTTTTCAGTGAAATGCTGCTGTTTTCACAGGTATTGAAAATTTAATTCAGCTCCTTGTGGAAGTCAAAATGAACAGCAGCCTGTATTGTTCATTAACTAATCAGTACTAAATGTGAAGAAATTAAGAAGTTAAAAAAACAACCAACCAAAAACCCCAACAAACTATTGCTCAAAAGCTAGAAATGCCAGGTTCTCCTCCTGCAGCAGTAGTTTGTGTCAGTGGATCTAAACCCTCTGTAACTGCTGGTCTAGAGCCAGAAAAGGGGCACCCAGGCCCAGCCTGCCCCGAGCACAATCCCCTCCCTGCCCTGGACATGCTAACGGGCCCGGACTGAGCCAGGGCTCGCCTTGACTTGCAGGAGGGGTCACCAGACCTGGTGCTTTACACAAAGGACAGATGGAGATATAAAACATCAGTTGATATTTTGAAATATGCTTCTCTTAAGACAGATTTTGTCCACTGAACTCACATTTTGAGTATCTTAAGAAAAAAATAATTAGTTAAGTTATTTTGTTATAATACTACTGAGTTCAGGTCCAAGGGTACTGCAGTCTAGGCCTTGCTAGAGCTTGTCCCAGTGTATTTAAGATAGTTTGTGGTGTGTTGGCTGTGTGCCTGAACCTAGCATATATGCCACAGATGCTTCACAGGAGGCACAGTGTACTTCCAGGATAAGTACAGGGGTCTGCAGCTAGGTTCTAGCAACCAGAATTAATGTTACAATTATCTAGCAATATATAATGTTGAAAAATACAAATATACTTTTATTAATAAAAATTATAGATAGGCAGACATCAACCCTTGTATGACTACTGAAAAGTCTTCATAACATAAATATACATGCAGTTTGTTATGGGTATAGCAGTTTAATTGAAAGACCTAGGAATATAGCTATCACTGATGAAGGGGTTTAGCTAAATTCTATGATCTTCACCCCAGCTCCCAGTTCGAATTAGCCAATATTCTTGTACTTCCATTTCATTGGAATAAACATAAATTTTAAAACTACTGTTTAATATGAAAAATACACCCAAATGATGCTTTTTTTAAAGAAAGTTCTTTCAATAGACAACCACCAGGATTTGATAACAAAATACCATAAATTTCTAGACATGTGTTTCTCTTCTATGTTTGCATTTTTATCTAATGCAATCCCTGTAAATTGGACAAAGAGAGGGGAAGCAAAGACCTTCCACTGTTTTAATCATGCAAGTCTTAACTCTTGTATGAGACTAACTTGAGTAGGGAGGGTCTCTATTACTGTCCTGAATTAGACAGATGTTTCAAAAGAAATTACAGTTATATGTGGTCTGTGTCTAAATCAGACTAGTCTGCTTTGAAAATTTTACACAAAGTGGTCTGGTACTCCTATATTTGAAAGGGAGATTAAAAAAAAATAAGAACGTTTATTGATAGTCTTCCCAGATGCTTAATTCATACCCATGGCATGAGGAAGATCAGGTTGGAAAGGAAACAGCTTTGCCTGAGGAGGGATTAACTGTAATAACAACTCCCCCACTGTCAAGGCTTCCTCTGACGGGATAACTGATCTGGACATTTCCTAAGCATATTGCCTAAAACCTTAGTATCAGGCAGCTCAGCTTGCTTTGTGGGGCAAGACTGTGTGCAGGTTTAAGCCCTGCCGGGACCGGAGAGCACGTTGCTGTTGCCCCTCCCCCACCCTCAGCAGGTCGGGCTGGAAGTTAAGCACAGACCCCGGGCTAAAATAAGAAGAAATTTAATACAACAGAGTGATAAAACAATCTGAATAGCAGCAGTGGCAATGATAACAACAATAAACAGCAATAACAGTGAACAAGACAAAAGATATACAGAGAAATACCTCAAATGATCAGGGAACAAGCCCCCGCGTGTGTCGCAACCCCCCAAACCAAAAGCGAAAGTAAAAAGGCTCCGCCCCTGGACCTGACGTCAGCATGGTATGAATAACCCGGCTGGAGATCCCTTCCCCCTCTCTGCTGGGGAAACTTAACCCTATCCTAGTTGAACCAGGACAGACTGTATAACCTTGTCAATGTATCCAGTTTGCACGTCCCCCTTTCTACCCAGAACTCTGTAGCAGGACTGGTCTTTCAGCTAGAATACATATTATGGTTGCTTTCAAAAAAAGCTGACTTAATTATTTAAAAGCTATAAAGGTAAGTTGTGAAAGGACTTGCTAGTCTTACACATTCAACCACATCAGTAAACAAAATCCAGACAACTTCGACCAGCTCTGTCCATACGCTTGTATATAAATAGAACAGTAAATACTACAGTTCAATACCAGGTTCAAATAATTCTGATGCATATGTGTTCATGTTTCTTTTCCACAGATATTGATGAATGCAAAACCAGAGATACCTGTCAGCATGAATGCAGAAACACCCTGGGAAGTTACCAGTGTACTTGTCCATCTGGTTATCGCCTTATGGCCAACGGCAAAACCTGTCAAGGTACAGAGATCCCCTTGAGTGTTCAGAAATAGGTTTGCAAATAAATAAAATACAAATCATACTCAATAGATGTATAAGCCACGTCTTTGAATTTGCTGTATGAGATTTGGCATTCAAAATTTCAAGTTTCAGAAGTTTTTATATTTCACATTTTAATGTTTCTTAAAACATCAGCAAATTAGATAACTGCAACTTCTTGTTCTCCGTTTCCTCATGTGACCTTATATTACACATTTAACTCCAGGCAAGTAGATGGCAGCTCTAGGGCCAAACCTAACATAAGCCTTAACCCACCTCTGTTAAAAAATGGTAATCAGATTTTCTGATCCACAAAAAAAGAAAAGAAATTGACCTAATTAGCCTCTATTGATAAGACAACTATGGTTTTTGTTGGGTCGTGGCTGTAGGACAGCTCTTGCACAATATGCCATCCTGTGCAGTAATAAAATGCCAACAATAATAAATACATATTATTGGCACTAGTGGCTCCAGTGTCTTACAAGCAAGACAGGATTCTGAAGGATTTCACTCTGTGTAGAGATGAAAGAGCCTTTGCAGTCTGCACAGCCTTTACCCAGTTAGTCTTTTAAGCCTTAAATTCTTCTACCAGTAACTTACTACTTGTATGTTTTTTACATTCAGATATTGATGAGTGCCTCGAACAGAATGTTAATTGTGGATCAAATCAGATGTGTTTTAACATGAGAGGAAGCTACCAGTGCATAGACACTCCTTGTCCACCAAACTATCAGCGAGAGCCTCTTTCTGGGTACGTCTTATTTTCAGCCCCTTTTCACCCACCCCAAGCTCAGATCCTTAACCTGTATTCATTAAAGAAACTTTGACTGATACCAGTAAAGCTCATCCTAGCAAAAAGTAAAGCATTGACTTCTGAGATGATCATTGTTTCTTGAGCAGCAGCATTCCAGGTTTCCCCTGCAGCAGAACCAGTAAGTAGTGGGTGCAGGTGATCTGGGTGGCACTCAGCATCCACGCAGCATTTTACTATTAGTTCAAGAGGAAATAACACTGAATGTTCTTTACTAAACAAAGCCCAGCAAGCAGCATGCTGCAGCTCTTTCTGCTGATCCAGTGTCCTTCATTTGTCACTTATGGGGCTGTCTTTGCATCTAAGTTTTCTGACTGACTTCTGTAATGGCCTAACCTGCCGTCAGTTTCAAAGCATTTAATATACTCTTTCAGTCATGAAAATAATGTGACAGTTCATGGTAAGTTTTGTTGTTTTTAAATTACTCTATTTCCTATTCTGGGAAAAACATTTATTTCTTTTAATATACTCAAAGAAATAGCTTGTTTCATAGTCAGAAAACATGTTTTGGATCCAACTGACCTGCAATGACATTTAAGTTGAAATGGGTAATGAAGAGGTTCTTTGACCTCTGTTAGCACTGACAAGCAGAGCTAGCAAAGATCTCCTATTTTGATTTTTGATCAATAGAAGTAAAATTTACTCTGTCCTTCTGAATTCCTAATTTTTTATTTTATGCTCTTAATACACAGACACTTCAAATAGACCTGTCTGGTACATTTTAAACCAACGTTTCCAACCCTAATGTTTTAAGAGCAAGGTCACTAAAACCGTTGAATTCAATGACAAATATTATATCCAGTATCTTTGTTACCTTTTGGTACTGAGATGATCCTGGTGAGGGAAAATAAGACATTAAACTAGACTGCAGCTTTAAAGGAGCAATGGGTAAAGAGTGCATGAGCATGCTATCTTCATAGAGCTGCTTTAATCTGTGTACTGCAACAGCGTAAATGAAAATAATTTCTCCTTTCAGACCTATTGCAGTACATAATGATATCATGCCTTCTCCCTGGGATAAAGTGCTCTGCTTATTCCTAGGTTCTGTCTCAAAAACTGCCCAGCCAATGACTTGGAGTGTGATCCCAGTACCTACGCCTTGGAATACAAACTCCTTTCGCTCCCCTTCGGCATAGCTGCTGGTCAGGATTTAATCCGGCTGGTTGCCTATACTCACGACCAGGTCATGCACCCAAGGACAACTTTCTTGATGGCAGACGATGACCCAGCAGTCCCATTTGCCCTGAGAGATGAGAACTTGAAAGGAGTCGTGTTCACCACCCGGCCGCTGCGAGAGCCAAAGACTTACCGCATGGGGGTCAGAGCCTTATCCTACAGCATCGATGGAAATATTGAGTATCGGACAACTTTCATTGTTTATATAGCTGTGTCAGCCTATCCCTATTAAACACCCAAACTACTTGACAGTAATCGCAGTATTTTAACCACGTTCATAAATGCCAGTGGGTGTTACCACTTCCAGACTGACTCTGCTGCCTGCCAAACAGTTGTGAACCATGTCACTTGAAAGTGGTGCTGTGCTCTTTTCTTTTTCCCTCCTTCCCCGAGGCTGCCCATTCAGTCCCAGTATTCCAATTCAAGAGGAAAATCCATGACTTTGAGGGCCTGTTACCACTAGCTTTATTTATTACACTGGAGCAGTCATTTTCCACAGTTTGTTCTGAAAACCAGCAGAAAAATCAAAGTATGAGCTGAAGTATATGGTCAAAGCAGTAAGCAAGGAGCAGCCTCTGTTGAAAGTAACTAAAGAAAAGCCTAACCTGAAGAAAAAAAGAAGCGTAATTTCAAGGGGTCTACACATTTTAAAGGTTGGAAGTGTTTTACAATTTTATATCTCTTAGATATTTTTTCTTATCAAATACCTGATAGAATTAGGGCTGTAATATACATTATGTCATGTGCTCAAAACCAGTAAATACCTCTGTATCTAATGATTGCAAATGCTGAAACAAATTATATTAAAGTTTGTTTTCAGCTAAAGAGTCTGCAGTAGAATTTGGAACTGGTACATTTGATTTTCATGCAAGTTTAAAGTTGTCACTATTTCTTGGAAGAAAAAACAATATTGCTACTTCTACTTTATACAGCAGGTATTTTATAACTTTGTTTTTTACTCTGACATTCTGGTATAGCCATTTATTTAGCTCAAAACCATATCCATTTCAGTACTCCCAGTTCAGTCAGTTAAAATGGTTTGCGTTTTTTTTTTTTCAAATGGAACATATTTCTCCAAAGATGTTGTAAGTTGGTTCAATAATGTCAATACACTGTACACAAGTAACTTTGCCAAGATGTATTCTATTTTTATGAAAGTGTATATATGTTTTTTCCTATGTGTATTTTCTATGCAGTATCTCAAGAGTGTTTTACAGTTAAGTTTGCATAAAAGGACAATGTCAATACATTGATAATAATCACAATAAAGGTTCTCATTGCCTTTGAGATTGCTGCACGTTTTATAATTGAAAAAAATTTCTTCCCCATTCATAAAGTGGTTGCCTTCAGTGCCAGCAGAGAAAGGAGAAGGTAAAGTGCCCAGCAAACCGGGGAGCAGCATGCGCAGCTGCAGCCAAGTCTCCTGTTCATTGCTCTACTGGCTTCTCACATCCTTCGGGTTTTCAAAAAGAAGTCAGGGAAACTGGTGCACTTACTGTAAGAGCTCTTATTTTATTCAGAGCCTACTGACTAGGAGACATCTCATTTCCTCAGAGGAAATTAGCTTTGCCAAGATTTACATTTTTGTTGCATATAAAGGCAGTTTTTCATAAATAACTCATTGCCAAACATGAAATAAGTCACTATAATTCCAGTGCATATAATTAAAAAAAAAAAATAAAATGAAGGGCATTAAGATTAGACCCCACTGGAAATTACCAGTGTTCACTGAAAGTTTTGCCATTTTCGAAGTGCGAGACATCAGCAGAGTCCCTCCTGTTGAGCACTCCACAGGGCATGAACTGTAGACTGAGGTTTGTATTTCATGATTGGGATGCAAGGAGTGGATCAAGAATAACTCGTTCTGCTCATTTCACTCAAAGTACATTTCTAGAGATGGGATCAACTTGCTCCACAATGGTATTTTTACTCCATACTTTGATGTTATCAATCATCTCTAGTGGAAGCCCCTCCAGTTTTCCCCTGACCTGGCTCTTCATTCAGTTTGCATCGCAACAAGTGAGATAGTCCTGCAAAACAAGGATGACTTAAAATCATTCTACTCTTTATACAAATTTATAGAAGGGACAGACTTCAAACAAAACAGGTTTGTTGCTTGGAAGCCTGACTTAAAAAATAAAAGCAGTTTAGGAAGAAAAAAGAAGATAAATTTCATGACAAAGACATGAGGGAAGGAGAAATGAGAGTAAGCTATAGTAAGTACAGGTAGTTACCTCTATTTCTTTTAAGGATGAGAATCACATATTGTGAATATAATGAAAATTATATCTGTGAGGGAATTTAACTCCACTGTGAGACAGGAGATAAAAATTCTGTTATGATATGTTTCATGGTAGAAAAAAAAAGCCCAAGCAGTGTCAGAGTTAAAATGCTTTAAGGTGAATCTACTCCTCCTTTTAGGGTTAGTGTGGCAGGTGCAACCGCCCAGTGAAAGCAGAGCTTCTTGGCTGCTGAAGTGCAGTAGCCCCGAGCTGCCCTTGTTCTCCGGGCTCCGTGGCAATCGGGGCCTGTGGCCAATGGGAGCCGCTATTGACACAGGTCAGATTCGGCCTGGGTATCGATGGAGTCCCCGGGGGGAGCCATTTGGAGCTCGTCCCCTGGAGCAGCAGCTGCGGCCGAGGACTCTCCCCCTGGGTCGGGATGCTGCCCAAGGAAACTCCTCGAGGGGCCTTGGCTCGGGACGCTGCCCTGAGCAGGTCCTCGAGGTTGAGAGCCCTCACTTGTCAGGTGAGTGATAAAGCGTTTGGGGTTGCCGTTAAACCCTAGGTAGCAGGGCTTTGTAAGGAGTTTGGGGTTGCCGTTAAACCCCAGGGAGCGGGTCTTTGTTCTGCGTTTTGGGTTGCTGTTAAACCCTAGAAAGCTGTTCTGTTCTCTCACAGACATTCAAACCTATAATTTACAGAGAGCTAGTTACCTGTGTCAATAATTATTTTAATTTTATTTTATTTTTGATCTGGTTGTTTATTTGAGAGCATCCGTAACAGTTAGGAACTTACCAGATGAAGTCACTTAAACACTCCCAGACACATCCAGAGGTCCCTCTCCACTATTTGCTTTCTCATCTTGTGCTTTCCAGGTGCCCAGCTGTAGCTCAAGAGGGAGGAGCCACTTGTCTGTGTGGAAGCTGTTAGTTATGCTGAGATGATGCCACAGGACTGAGGGACCAGCAAGGTTGGTGTTACTGTGAGCTTTGTGGTTTTCATTCATTGACTGCCTGAAGTGAAGTTATGAATGAAGGAGAACTTGGGCCATGCCCTACTCTTCCTTGGACATCAGTCCAGTGAAGTTCCCGCTGACTAGAAAAGGGGAAACATAACCTTCATTTTTAAAAAGGGAACTACAGTCTCACCTCTGAGCCCAGCGAGATCATGGAGCAGATCCTCCTGCAAGCTATGCTGGGGCACATAGAAAATAAGGTGGTGATTGGTGACAGCCAGCATGGCTTCACTAAGGGCAAATCCTGCCTGACAAATTTGGTGGGCACCTGTGATGTGGTTACAGTGCTGGTGGATAAGGGAAGAGCAACTGATGTCATCTACTTGTCTGGTGCGAAGCATCTGACGCTGTCCCCCACAACATTCTTGTCTCTAAAGTGGAGGGACGTGGGCGTGATGGATGGAGCACTTAGTGGATAAGGAACTGGCTGGAGGGTCGCACTGAAAGAGTTGTGATCAAAAGTTCAATGTCCCAGTGGAGAGCAGTGACGAGTGCTGTTCCTCAGGGGTTGGTGTTGGGACCAGTGCTGTTTAACATCTTTGTTGGCGACATGGACAGTGGGATTGAGTGCACCCCCAGAAAGTTCACCAACGACACCGAGCTGTGTGGTGTGGTCAACACGCTGGAGGGAAGGGATGTGCCATCCAGAGGGACCTGGACAGGCTGGAGAGGTGGGACTGTGCAAACCTCATGGAGTTCAACAAGGCCAAGTGCAAGGTCCTGTCCATGGGTTGGAGCGATACCAAGTGCAAATACAGGCTGGGTTGAGGAGTGGATTGAGAGCAGCCCTGAAGAGAAGGGCTTGGGGGTGTTACTGGATGGAAAACTGACTATGAGCCAGCAATGTGTGCACACAGCCCAGAAAGCCACCCCTGTGCTGGGCTGCATCCAGAGCAGTGTGGGCAGGAGGTTGAGGGAGGGGATTCTCCCCCTCTGCTCTGCTCTCGTGAGACCCTACCTGCAGTGCTGTATCCAGCTCTGGAGTCACTGTTGCAAATACAATTTTGTTCCACTACTTTGGTTTAGCAGCAATGTAGGGATTTATTAATATTTTGAGATAGATAACAAGATTAGGTTGTGTAACTATTAACAGTACTTAATCATTGGCCGATTTAACAGAGCAATTCAATGAAATTTGTTATAATCAAAATAGTGATTACTTGAAGATTTGAGAATGACAAGGGTCAACTGAAACTTACAGCAGGGTTACACACACAGGTGGAGGTTAAGTCAATTAGATCACACGTACAGACAGGCAAACAAACAATTCTGAACCAAATTGCCCACACAGAGACAGATTTAACCTATGATTAAAATTTCCCTTTTTGTGAGTTTCATGAATTGCTCATCTTTATGTGCCAGCATTCATCAGGGGCAGTTGGTGAACCTTGTGAAATCAGGCCTTTGAGTCCTCGTCAAACTGTTGATGGATGACCTTTGTGAAATCTACCTGAGGGGTATCCCAGCTCAGGGAGAGACACTGGGTCACACAACCCGTTGCAGTCCCAGAGAACTCAAAGGGTTTCACTTTTGGATCACTATTTACAGGATCTTGAGATAACTGACTTTGGTCAGCATTCTCCAATGACCAAAATTCACAATTCATCCTGGTAGACAATTCAGGCAGTAGATGGCCAAGGGGTGCCTGGCCACCCTGGCTCCAGGCTGCTTGCTGCATCTGTATTCATAACAGCACAATGGGAGTTTTCCCAAAACTTGCATGGGGCATACCCTGATGTACCATTCAGGCAGCAGATGGCCCAGGTGTAGCCACAGAGTACTGAGTGTCCAAGTCACTGCACTTGTATCCAAGATAACAGCACAATGGGGCTTATCCTGATGTCTCAGAGTGGCCTGGGGGTGTCTGCACCACCTCAGCCCTCAACATCAGAAGGACATGGACCTGCTCAAACGGGGCCAGAGGAGGTCACAAAGATGATCAGGGGCTGGAGCAGCTCCCCTGTGAGGACAGGCTGGGAGAGTTGGGGGTGTTCAGCTAGAGAAGAGAAGGCTTCATGGAGATCTTATAGCAGCCTTCTAGTACTTAAAGGGGCTACAAAAAAGATGGGGTGGGACTCTTGATCAGGGATTGTGGTGATGTCATGAGGAGTATCAGTTTTAAAATGAAAGAGGGCAGATTTAGACTAGATGTAAGAAAGAAATTCTTTCCTGTGAGGGTGGTGAGACACTGGCACAGGTTGCCCAGAGAAGCTGTGACTGCCCCCTCCCTGGCCATGTTCAAGGCCAGGTTGGACGGGGCTTTGAGCAACCTGGTGAGATGAGGAGCTAGGAAATTAAAATAGGATACAGAAATCAGGCACTCAAGAAATGAAGGTATAACTTAGTCTAGAGATAAAGATGGAAGACTTAGAGATCAGGCTAGGGGCTAGAGGCCCATTAGTTAAAAGATAACTAAGATAATAGATCATAGTTGATGGGCCAGAGAACAGAACAATATAGAAACCTTGATTAATAGAAGCTGTGAGAGAACACTTACTGATGGAATAGGAAGACAGCCCTAAAAACTGGTCAAAACCAACCCTATGGTCTGGCCTGAGTCCAGGAGGGCACAGAGACTGCACAAGAAACTGAGGTAAAGAGTTCAACAGTGAGGAAGAGGAGCTACTTCATCTCTGCAACCCCAGCAATGATGACTGGGACGCACTGCACAGATGCAACTAGGAGGAGATGGGGCGGAACATATGAAAAAGACTTTCAAGCTCATTATAATACAAAGCAGGGATAGGTCATGCATATGTATAGGTGAAATATGAATATGTAATGCTTTGCAGCATAAAGCCAAGACAAGGTGCCACAAGAGGCATGCAGGTTTGTGGTGGAATGATCCCCTGTGTGCCTCAGCACTGAATAAACACAGTTTTACCAATTATTAGGCCTAGCATAAAGGACACTGCCAGCATAAAGATGAACCAATAACCAAATTGTATTTGATACAAAAGGGTCAGTACATGGGTGAGCGCTGGGGGTACAAACAAGTCAGTCAGATTATACATAATTGACATCAATCTCACTGACCCCAACAATGACACCGCACAACCAACAATGGGTGGAATAAATGGTGAAATGCAGTCTCCCATAGGAGGGACGGGAGACAACCGAGTCAACAAACCAAATAGATAATACTAAGGAAGCCACATACTGAATCTCTACACAGCCCATGTTTACAAAAGCCAGACCTGGCTGGAGCCCAGTCCCAGGGAGGTGGGAGGTCCTTCCCCAACAGGGAACTCTGCAAAGTGCATCCACCTCACAGACAGACACTGCCCCTTCCTGCAGGTGGTCCCAGCTTTTATCCCTAAAGTGGGACACCTGACCCTTGTTTACTTAACGCAGACACCTGGGGCTCATTTACCCCATGGCTCTGTCTGCAAGGCAGGCCAAACCCTGGAGGGAAGCCTAAAGGCAAACTCACCCCACCTTTGTGAAGGGCTGTGGGAATCACCCATATGCCAACCTTAATTTGGGGCTTGGGGTTGAAACCCCAGCATTTCACGCACCTACTTTATAACCTTAGAGATTGTAGAGTTGTGTTTCCACAAGTCACTGGGCTAGTGGAAGGTGTCCCTGACCATGGCAGGGGGGTTGGAACTAGGTGATCTTTAAGGTCCCTTCCAACCCAAACCAGTCTGTGATTGTGTGATAACTGGGGCTGGTCCCAGCAGCAATCCTGGCTTTTCTAGAGGAACTCCATTTATGTTTGCATCTGTGCTGAAAGGGAACTGCTGGCTCTCTGCTGGCCTTCTCTAAATCATCGTGATATATTTTAATTTAAAAATGTATCAAAGAATGTTGGAAATTAATGACTTCCTAATTAAAAGGCTGCTCATAGTTCATCTTGAGGAATAGACACAGCCCTGTAGCTGTCTCTTTATGGTCAGAATTATATAGGCAGAGATGTGCAATGGGGAAAAGACCTCACTGAAACTACTATGGAAGTAGAGCCAGGTATTTGTAGGGTGTGATGCAAAGAATCAGGAACCCTGTTAACTAGTTAAACTGTAGATGTGATCTCTATCACAGAAAGGCAGAGTGAATAACCTTTAATTAATTTCTGGCTACATAATTGCAGAGCAAACGCTCTTCCAGGCATGCTAATATGGTATATAAGAATCTAAAGTTCTTACTAAACAAGCCATACCACTATCACAACAAATAATAGTGAAATATGTTGCCGTTCTTTGTAAAGAATATTGTATGGCCTTTAAATGTAACTAGTCCCTGCCATTTGTCCCAATTTGCAATGTTATTAATGTTACTGATCAAATCCTGGAAGCATTAGGAGACAGAGTCAATATTGGCTGGTGTTTTTTTCAAGATAGAGGGAAGGAAAAGCATGAAAGGACCTAAAAAAAAGAAAAACCAACCAAAAAAACAAAGAAAAAGGAGATCCCAGCAAGAGCAATTGTTCTCTGGTAGTTCAGATGTGCTGAATAAGCAATTAACGCTTCAGTGCTGCCTGATGCCTGAGCTACCATCCTTTCGTGCAAGCCTACGATTTCCACAGCCCATTTGATTCCCTGGGGGAGGTAACAAGCACTTCCCACTGACCCTATTCCTGACCCACTGCCTGCAACATGCCTACCTCCTTTGTTCCTGGGCCTCACCTAGGCACAAACATGACATTTAATTAACTCCATTACTGAGATGAAACGTACCCTATGAAAGATGGTAAATGTGTTTTATACATTACAGGGACTAATTTATAGCTACTGGTAGTATGTATAAGTGGGACATCTTGTGGCATTCCAGCAGCATGCAGCTGGGCACACAAGGCTGGCTGAAGCTAACCTCCAGGTAAACACACAGGAGGTACCAGCTACCTGCTTGCTGCAGCACTGCCGAAGGCTGCTCAGCCCACACGCATATTCCAGGAAAACATCCTGCTATGTCCGAGCCTTTGCCGGGGCACAACTAGACCCGCTTTTCCTCCTGGAAATCATCTTTCCTCATCAAAGCCAAAAGGAAACTGCATGCTAAAATGCAGCACTTCTTAAAAAAAAATAAATGTGCAATTCCTTCTGAATATAAGTTCTAGCAGAGGAATAAAGCACGAAAAAGAGTACAGGGACAAAACCTGGGGTAATTGCCAAACAGAATAGCAAGTCCACAACCACCATCATAGAATCACAGAATTATTTAGGTTAGAAAAGACCTTTAAGATCGAGTCTAACCATTAATCTAGCAGTGCCAAGTCTACCAATAAACCCTGTCCCCAAGTGCCACTTCTACACGTCTTTTAAATACCTCCAGGGATGGTGACTCAACCATTTCCCTGGGCAGCCAGTTCCAGTGATTGACAACACTTGTGGTGAAGAAATATTTCCTAATATTCAATCTAAACTTCCCCTGGCACAACTTGAGAGGATTTTCTGTTGTCCTATTGCTTGTTACTTCATCAAAGAGACTCATCCCCCCTCTCTGCACCCTCCTTTCAGGGAGCTCTAGAGGGCGATGAGGTCTCCCCTCAGCCTCCTCTTCTCCACACTAAACACCCCCAGTTCCCTCAGCTGCTCCTTGTACAACCTGTGCTCCAGACCCTGCACCAGCTTCGTTGCCCTTCTCTGGACACGCTCGAGTCATTCAATGTGCTTTCTGTAGTGAGGGGCCCAAAACTGAACACAGGAATCGAGGTGTAGCCTCACCAGTGCTGAGTACAGGGGTAAGATCCCTTCCCTGTCCCTGCTGGCCACGCTATTGCTGACACAAGCCAGGATGCCTTTGGCCTTCTTAGCCACCTGAGCACACTGCTGGCTCCTGTTCAGCCTGTCAAGGTCTCTCTGCAGAGCTTCCCTAGCCTCAAGCAGATCAACACTCCCACCCAACTTGGTGTTTGTAAACTTACTAAGGGAGCACTTGATCTCCTCATCCAGATCACTGATAAAGGTATTGAAGAGAAATGGCCTCAGTACCAAGCCCTGGGGGACACCACTTGTGACCGGTCGCCAACCGGATTTAACTCCGTTCACCACAACTCTTTGGGCCCGGCCATCCAGCCAGTTTTTTACCCAGGAAAGTGTCTGCCCATCCAAGCCTCGAGCAGCCAGTTTCACCAGGAGAATGCTGTGGGAAACGGTGTCAAAGGCCTTACGAAAGTCAAGGTAAACAACATCTACAGCCTTTCCCTCATCCAATAAGCAGGTCACGTCACAGAAGGAGATCACGTTTGTCAGGCGGGACCTGCCTTTCACAAACTCATGCTGACTGGGCCTGATGACCTGGTTGTCCTGTATGTGCTGTGTGATGGCACTCAGGATGATATGCTTCCCTGGCACTGAGGTCAGGCTGACAGGCCTGTAGTTTCCCAGATTCTCGTTCTGGCCTTTCTTGTAGATGGGCATCACATTTGCTTACCTCCAGTCAACAGGGACTTCCTGAGTTAGCCAGGACTCCTGACAAATGATGGAGAGTGACTTGGTGAACACTTCCACCAGCTCCCCCAGCACCCTTGGGTGGATGCCATCCAGCCCCATAGACTTCTGTGGGTCTAAGTGGTGTAGAAGGTCGCTAACCATTTCCCCTCGGATTATGATGGCTCTATTTTCTCCCTGTCCCTGTCTTCCAGCTCAGGGGGCTGGGTAACACAAGAACAACTGGTTTTACCATTAAAGACTGTGGCAAAGAAGGCATTAAGTACCTCAGCCTTTTCCTCAGTCTTTGTCACTAGGTTCCTCACCACTCTGCCCTCCACCTCCACCCCCACCCCCATCCAATAAAGGATGAAGATGCTCCTTAGCCCTCCTTTTTTTGCAAATATATTTATAGAAACATTTTTATTGTCTTTTATGGCAGAAGCCAGACTAAGTTCCAGCTGGGCTTTGGCCCTTCTAATTTTCTCCCTGCATTGTCTCATGACATCCTTGTAGTCTGCCTGAGTTGCCTGCCCCTTCTTTCAAAGGTTATAACCTCCCATTTTTTTCTGTTCAGCCAGGCTGGTCTTCTTCCCTGCCAGCTCATCTTTTGGTAATGGGGACTGTCTGCTCCCACTCCTGTAAGATTTCCTTCTTGAAAACTGTCCAGACTTCACAGGCTCCTTTGCCCTTCAGGACTGCCTTCCAAGTGACTCTGTCAACCAGGCTCCTAAATGGGCCAGAGTCTGTCCTTCAGAAGTCCACGGTAGCAGTTCTGTTCTCCCCCTCCTTACTTCTTCAAGAATCAAAAACTCTATCATTTCATGATCACTGTGCCCAAGGCAGCCTCCAACCACCACATCACTCACAAGTCCTTCTCTGTTCATGAACAACAGCTCCAGCAGGGCACCTTCCCTAGCTGCCTCCCTCACCAGCTGTGTCAGGCAGTTCTCTTCCACACACTCCAGGAACCTCCAAGACTGTTTCCTCTCTGTTGTGTTGTATTTCCAACAGATATCTGGTAAGAACACGTTCCCCACAAGAACAAGAGCTAGCAATTGTGAGACTTCTCCCAGCTGATTTTAGAATACTTCATCTGTCACTTCATCCTGGTTGGATGGTCTATAACAGACTCCCACCATGATATCTGCCTTGTTGGCCTTCCCTCTGATTCTTACTCATAAACACTCAATGCTAATCGTCACCATCATCAGGTTCTAGACAATCAAACCACTCCCTAACACACAGGGCTACCCTGCTGCCTCTCCTTCCTCATCTATCCCTTCTGAAGAGTTTATAGCCATCCACTGCAGCACTCCAGTTGTGCAAGTCATCCCACATTTCTGTGATAGCAACTATATCATAGCTTCTCTGCTGCACAGTGGCTTCCAGCCCCTCCTGTTTGTTGCCAACGCTGCATGCTTTGGTGTAGGTGCACTTCAGTTTGGCTACTGATCCAGCCACCTTTTTTGGGGGGAGAAGCCCTATAATTCCTGCATGACCATTCTCAGGCACTTCCTGGTTTCTAACACATCAATAACCCTTGTGACTTTGCTGCTGCATGGATTTCCATCCCCTACCTCCACTGAGATGGCAGACCGAAGGAATTCACTAGCACACCCTGTCACTCAAACATCAGCATGCTGTCCCCATGTGTACCTCCAGTGAGCCTGGTTTTATCCCCTGCCCCCCCTTCAAATGTAGTTTAAAGCTCCTTCAATAAGCCTTGCTAACTCCTGCACAAAGATACTTGCCTGCTTTCAGACAGGTGTACCCTGTCTGTCACCAGCAGGCCTGGTGTTGATGTAGACTGACCCATGATCAAAACCCCAAAATTCTGCTGGTGACACCAGGCTTGGAGCCAGGTATTGATCTTCTGGCTCTTCTGTTTCTTCCTTCATCATTCCCTGCAAGTAGGACAGAGGAGAACACCTCTTGTGCTTCTGATCCTTTAACCAGTTTTCCCAAGGCCCTGAAGTCTCTTTTGATTGCCCTTGGAGTTCTTGTTGCAACTTCATCCCTGCCTACCTGAAAAAATCAATAATGGATAATAATTTGAGGGCATACCAAGATAGGAAGCTTTCTCTTCACATCTTTAACCCAGGCCCCAGGGCAGCAGCCAGACTTCCCTAAGAAGTGGATCCCGTCTCCATATTGGGCCTTCTGCTCCTTTCAGAAGGTAATCTCCCATGACAATAACCTGTCTTTTTTTTCTTTATGGAAGCAGTTTTGACACAGGGCATGGGCTGACTTAACCTCGGAGACACCTCCAGCCTGGATGAACCATTGTCCTCGTTATTGTTCAGTCCCACTTGCAGAGCCTCATACCTATTATGCAAGGGCACCTGGGAAGGTGAGGAGTCACAGAGAAGATGTGCCTCCTGTGCTGGGCAGGAATTTGTCACCATTGCCCCTATTCCCTGTGTCACTGTGTTCAGCCAGATGGAGAGAGGATAGGGAATCCTCTGCATCATGAGTTTTGGCTGCCTGGGACACAAGGCAAGGTGTGGTTGCAGTCATTTACCTCTGTCTCGCACTCCTTGTTAATCCTCAACCTTCTCAGCCCCTCCTACGTCTCTGTCACTAGGTGGGGGAGCTCCTCTGCCCAAACGCACCCCTTGCAGCGGTGCCCACTGCTGCTGGCCCGTGGGTGCTGTCAGAGCCTGGCACCAGCCTGGCAGCACCTTCCCACCGCAGCTCTGGCTGTGTCAGTCATGGCAGTGCAGAGCTTAGCGAGGCCATGGCTTCCTGCAGGTGGGTACTCTTGCTCCCTGGTGGAGCTGGCAGGGCTTCAGCGCCCTTCCTGCACTCCCTGCCATGCAAATTGCCACGCAAACTGACGTGCTATGCCCTGTTTGCCCTCCTCAGTCACTAGCGCTCCTAAGGGGTTCTTTTACATGTGGGTGGTCTTGGCCACTGTTGCTCCTGGCCTTGCCCAGGTCCCATCAGCCTGTGGCATGAGCTGCCAGCTTCTGGCAGCTCTCTGCTCCCTCTGAGGTTCCCCCATTTCAGGTAACCTCCCTGCACACCACGCTGGAGCGTTCCGCTGTGGATCCTGCCGGCTCTGGAGCTGCTCACCTCAGCCACTGAAAGGCCTTGTTATGTGATAGGATGGGTGCGGTTCCCCCATCACACCTTCCTTAGCAATCCATCTTGACAATCTCTTGAGAGAGAAGTTCCACTTGATTTTTGTTCTCCTTTGTGCCCTGGCTGAGTTTGAAATCTACTGAAGAGGTACAACAATGAATTGATGCAGAGTACATAGCACTGTGGGTTAAAGGGAAAAGTTATCAGTTGAGAACGATGCTCAGAAAAGATGGGAGTAGCAGTGCTTGACAGATAAGTGTTTACTTGCCAAGTAAGATCCAGACAGTGGATACTGAACTAAGAGAAGGATAATGAGTAAAGCTGTCGTCATCACTCTCCCATCGGCGTGGCTATTACTGGCAGGACTCTGCTCTTGGGGTGCAAGTGGGAGCTCTGCTACCCTTTGACTTCAGAGGCATTTCTACTTCTGGCAGCTCAAATCTAAGGCTGCTGCCAATAAAAACTTGGCATATTATGATCTTTGAAATCCACAGATTAGTTTATGAGGCTGGAATCCAACCGCCCACCCCCTAGTTGCACACAGGCAGAGAACAGGACATGCAGCACTGTGTGAGGGGGTACAAATCACCAGCACCATGCTGGTTGTGGTTAATCACCCAGGCAAAGAGATGTGGAAGAAAGCTGTCTAGAGCATTTCCGTTTAAACTAATCCCTGCCAAGATACTGTGATGTATAGGTGGGTGAGGGTTGCTGGGCAGGTCTTGTGCTTTGTTTCTGGGGAAAGCCTGTGGGTAGATGAAGGCTTCTTTAGCCTTCTGGGCTTCAACTCTGCTTCAGACGTAATTTTGATGAAGTCCACAGAGTCAGCAAATGGATAGCATCTACAATATTCAACACTGTATTGTTAAGTCAAACACTGAAGTCTGGAAGTTTAGAACACATTCTACACCAATGTCCATTAATGCTGAAAAGCCCGAACAGTCAATGACTTGCTTAAGAACAGCCTTATTTCTTGATGGGAAACCAGAGATGGTTTCACCTCCTGCACATACAGCAGTGCTCACTTTGTCTGAAGCTGTTGCTCCATGTGATCTACGAGACACCCTTAGTGAATCACTTGACTTGTCCTTTCATCCCTGGACAAACGTTCTGAGGCACAGGGTAGCTCTGAGTGTGAGCTGAAACAGAAAGGAAACACCAGAGAGGGCCAGCCAATTGCCAGAGCTAAATGGGGTGTTAAGCATCCAGCAGCACTGCACTAATAAACTTAACATCCAAGCACAGCATATCCAGCTGTACCCTGTGAATAACATTAAATGTAATCCCTAACTGGCAAGCAGATTTTTATAAACACGTTTGCATGTCTGGACACACTTAACCCAACTCCAATAACTTTTCAGATCATTGAGTTCAGCTATTCAGCATCTTCAGTGTACTTCACTACTAGACAGCATGCACAGCTGACTCTTTTGGTTTGAAAAATTTCTTATTAGAAAGGGAAACAAAGAATACCTGCTAACAAATAAAAGCATATGGATAAAAAAAAGTGCTCTTTAATATTTTACGCAAAGAGATTCAAATATAATTTACGAATAGCCAAATGATGGGAGCATCAGAAACATGATCAAGCCAAGAAATTGTTCGGAATACAGAGCAACAATTCAGAAGCGCTCTTAAGTAATACTGTGCAATTGCTGCAAGGAATAGAGAATCTGATGGAAAGATAACCTCAGTTAATTTTTTACTGTATGTAAGGATTATAAAACTGTGGCCATTTTGGGACTGAGAACAAGTTGAGATAATTTTTTGGATAAAATGTGTGTAAGAAAAAAATGGTATAACAAATACAGCACTTGGATTAGAAAGATCTTTCCTAAAATGGGAAGAGCTAGGCACACAAAAGTCAAAGACTGCACACTTCTTACTGTTCTTGATGTCTTAACAAAGTGGCTTGAAATTTAGTGAGACACAGCTGATTTTCTTATTAATAACTTCTCATCCTACTTCTCATCCTAAAAGTCAGAAGAAGACATTTTGAATAGAATCTCTCTCAACCATCATTTTAAAAAAAAAATCTGTATGCTGCCTATGAAATTGCACGGTAAATCTGATGTGCTTGGATCACAAGAAGTATCTCAAGGAAGTCTCTCTTAGAGAATGCCTGGCAGGTATCACGAAATCTGGGCCTGTATAGATATGAGTTAGCCCTTAATTAAAGCAAGGCCAAACTCTCTTGCCACAAAAAAATGTAGCACAGCCACTGTCAAATACTTAAAATAGTAAAGTTTCTAATACTAAAATTGTAAAAGTATCTGATTTTGGGTCCACAACTTCAGAGGCAAAAACCATCCAGGATCCCTAAAGACAAGAATCCTGTAAGTGGGCCTAGTTACTACTATTCCTAGGAAAGACAGTGGTACATAAAACATAGCTAGGTTCCAAGCAACGTCAACATTCCTCTTGCTAGCAGCCTTCACAACCATCACGGGTTTTTAGCCAGGATGCCTCTAGAATCTGATGCTGAGAGTGAGGATGAGGATTGAAGTTGGAAGAATAATGAATTCCCAAATGCCACAGAAATTACTGAAGTTCCCCAGCTCTTCGCTGAAAGCAGGCGAACGAACAGGACCTCTCCATGTCCGAAGAGGAAAATGCACAGTGCTCTGATGCAACCATGGGAGTGACTGAAAAAAATACCATGAGAAAACAACATTAAAAACACATGCTGAAGGGACTTCAGGAGCCTTATTGATAAACTGGGGAGGGCAAGATACTCTTGTACCAGAACAGTACTGTTTCTGCATTGATTTCCTGGTGGTTCACCACCTGAGGACAAATCTTAAATGCTAGAGAGCTTATGAGTAGGAGACAGGCTAGATGTTCAAATCTGTGACAAAATTATGACCGCTTCGATTTCTCTTCAGCTTAAAGACACTGGACTTTGAATACAAACCTTGCAATAACTTATTACATCAAATTTATTCATCCTTCCTCATCATCGTCTGCTAACAGAATTAGCTCACAAATCTTCACATATTTACCAACCATACAGGTCAGATGGCTTTTCTCGGCTCCGGCCTTGTTTGAAAGAAAATATTTGTGGTTTGCTTAATGGTTCCTCTGCAATGCTCTCAGCGATGTGGAGACTGATAGAGAACCTCAAATTGGGTGTAACCCTGCAAAGCCTTTGCCAAAATATTACTGCTAACATTTCACAGCTTGTGTTTTGAAAAGAGTTTGGATGCATAAACGATGTTGTCCTTTAATAGATGAGGCTGTAACATGGAAGTGGTTTGTGTTCAACCACTTGTTTCACAACAAGGTAATATGATGGTATTTTTACCATGTGTGGTAGCTTTACTATAGACGAGCAAAGAGCCATCAGAGACTACCAAAGAGTCACACTGAATGAAACCTTGTTAAAAACCTCTGCCTTAGAATTGGACACCTCATCTAATCAAAATATTTCTCAATCATATAAACAGTTCTTAGCAGATACTAAGAAAAATAGCAAAAGTTGTTTTACTTAGAGCTAATGTAAAATTAATTTTCCCGATAGAGATTTGAAAATGCTGAACAATACAAGGATACATCTCAGAATCAATTACCATAGCATGAAAATGAGCATCTGCAGAGCAGCTAGTAAAAAATGTCTGCATTTTGCTGAGTAGTGTTTTTGAGAATTTGTTATCTGAGCAGTCAGGTTCAGCAATGAAGTTCAGCCCTTGACAGACTAGCCATTGTTTATTTATAAAGCTCTGTTAATTATTTAAATAAACCACATAGCACTGGTTTTGCTCCCACCTTGTGCGCTAGAAAAGAGTTAACCAAAGATAACAATCACTGGATCTCCAGCCTGAAACTTGAATCTAAACCAGTCATGCTAAAATCTGAGACATTTTCATAATCTAGAAAAATGTGAATAAATTAACAACCAGCAGATTTTTACAAGTATTTGTATGCATGAGAGCTGGTTGTGTCTGGGGATTTAATTTGCATAACACTTTGAAATGCACACTATACTATCTTCATCAAGATAGTACTTTATTGAGGCCTACTACAGAGCTTGCCACTATATGTCTCTAAATCAATTCTTCCCTACTTAACATGACCCTTAGTGCCATGGTTTGCTACTTAGCTAGTTTTCCAGCAAAGACAGTCCTAAAAGTGGAAGATGCAAACACTGATAGCATTTTGACAGAGACCTCTGACCACTGAGCAGAGGAAAACCTACACCTTTTTCTGCTAGCTAGAAAAAAAATCTCAGCCTGACATCCCTGGATGCATGGATGGTTTTTGCTCAACCTGGCAAAACCAAAACTGTCTCTTTATGGGCTTTTCTGCCAGCTTTTGTTTCTTTCAACAAATGCTTCTGATACTCAGATACACAACATGGACAATATCTTCAAATTAGAATTTTGGTCTGAATTACACTGAAGTTTTTTTCCTTACACATCATAACAATATGGCCATCTCTAGTCACACTTAAAAATCTGTAATGTCTGTTACAGCATGAGCTTTATATGCCTGAACACCAACTTTCCAGCTAGTTCTCAATAACGGCAATACCCTTCTCTCAGGCCACAGCAAATCCTTTTTGCCCCCACTCACAATAATTCTGATTGCTGCTACAAAGACCTTTGTCTAATAACATAAGCTACTTCTTTTCTTTCAAGTCCTCTACAGCTTTTCTTTACTTTAGGAAGCAGCCTTGCTAGACTTTCAAATGTGTTTTCTGTTCCTCTCAAATTGCCCTTTTTACCTGGCAGAAGTTCCTCACACACAGAAGCACTTCATTTTTCTCTCTCAAATCTTTCTCCAGAATACTCCTCTATTAGGATATCATTTGAGAAAAAAAGACAAGCTAGTGAAATGCATAACTACATGAAAGGAGTCTAACATCTTTTGCTGTAGAAGTTATCTAAAAATTTAATTTTGGAAAGTATTAAACATCTTCCAGATGGTAAATAGCAACATGATTTCCCTTATGAAAGGGTTGGTTATTGAGTTGTTTTTCTTTTTCCAGTTTTACAAACTCTGTAACTAAAATCAAGATAAACACCTTTCCATTACAGACAGAAAATGCACAAGGTATGTGTGCATGGATTTTAAGGCCTGTTCTGCAATATGCTCCTAGGGAAAGAGCAGGGTGTTCCTCTGGGTTGCGATATAAATGATGCACTGAAATTTGCCCGCTGATGGTACACAAAAACCTGTGATGCAGAATACTTTCTGAAAATACCAACACTGATATCAATCAAAACCAGAGTTTTAGCTGGCAGGATATGAGTAAAATGAGTCCTTTTGCTGCTAAGGTGTGGCAGTGACAGACTAGTGGTGTCCTGGGGAAGGAGCAAGGCTGGTACGATAACCTTTGGGCTGCAGACAGCCTGATCAGACTTTGCCATGTCCTGCAAATAACAGCCGTTGC
Source organism: Athene noctua (assembly GCF_965140245.1). Taxonomy (NCBI): domain Eukaryota; kingdom Metazoa; phylum Chordata; class Aves; order Strigiformes; family Strigidae; genus Athene; species Athene noctua. Next base: position 35,127,531 of record NC_134041.1, read on the forward strand.
CACATGCATTTGCAGGTCTCAAATGATGGTCACAGAGAAGAAAAATTCCATGGATCAGTGAACATCAGTGAATATGAGTGTCTCTCATTAGTACCATAACCCCCAGTAATCAAAGAAAGACCTCTAGATTTAAATCAGAAAGGGCATAAGCAAACACTGGATCACGTTTCATATTACACCATTTATTCCAAGTCAGAGCTGTCACTGATTCCTGAAAGCATCCTGAGCAGCTATTTGCAGGGTATATGAGCACTTACAAATGCAACCATGCTTTCACAGCACACTGCGACAATTTCAAATCAAAAAACAGAATTTCAGTCCATATTTGCTGAAACAATGAATAGGAATTTATTTTTCTAGTATGTTTGGGATTCCTTCTTTTGTTTTAATTTTTCTGATGAGAGCAGAACACACAGAGCATCAAAAAGCTTTGATACTTAGCAAGCACATCTGCAGTTATGGGTTTGACCTTGGTTCTGAAATTCTGGGATGCAATTCTAGCTTTTCCAGGAAGGAATATGCATTGTAAATATTTATAAGACTGTCAACAGAAGTAAACACCTGGCACTTCTTTCATTCAGGCTTCTAATGGTGGAGAAAAACATACAAATACTATACAACATAAGAGAGGCAACCCCAAATCATGCATTTTTTATTCTAGTTTACCAGGCTAGACTTCTTTCAACTGCTGATTTGGTTACTATTTAGTTGGAATTTTACATTCAATAAAATTTTGCAAGGGCCAGTTTTGGTACCTGAGTTACAGATTTCTTTTGATGATCAGAGCAGGATGGATATTAGCAAATGACCCAAAAGGTAGAGATAAAAATTAGGATTAGAGTTGCAAACAAAGCTGATCAATTGAAGATACTCTCTGCCAAAAAACAGATTGCTGTTAAAAGATCAAAACTGACACATTACACATTAACAGTAAAATACAATTGTGTAAATATAACATGCACAGTGCCTGGTTATGGCTGCTTTTCAAAAGGAACCAAGATATTACTGAGGATCACCAGCTAAACAAGAGTTAATGTTCTCACACAGAGACAGAAAAAGCTTCCTACTGACACCTGAACAAAAGCACTGTATGCAAGGCATGTTACATTTTTTATTAGTTATTATACAATTTCATCTGGAATATCATGTCCAGTTTTGGCCCTCTTTTCCAAGCAAGCAGTAGCTCACCTTTGAGATACTGATGAGAAAAATAATCATTGCTATTGCCTGAATTATCACAGGATAGATAGATCTTTTCTGCTGGATGTTCTCAGAAAACATTGATTCAAATTTATTAGAGTAAATCTGATGTACTGCAACACCAAAAAAAAAAAAAAATTGTAAAAATTGTAAATTCTGATGTCAGTAGCAGCACTGATATGAGAGTTACTCAGTGACTTTTATACTCCAGTTTTACATAGATAGAGTTTGGAAGTAAAGAAAATATTTGATTGTATTTACCTATTATGCAGTGGAGTTTTTTAAGCTGTTTTGGACCTATTTAAAATAAGTTTACTTTGTAAGATGAACTACTTGTAAATCAGAACATCTGGTAAAACCCTGTAATCTGCCAGACAGTCTTGTGAAAGAGTTATCATTCCAAATAAGTGTTATTTGCAATGGTCTTTAATATGATTCCAGACACAGTGATTATATAAATATAAAAAGCTTAAAAGGACGGAATTAACATCATATCCCTGAAATCATCACTAAGCGTCCACATTTTCTGAAGTTCACATATGAATCACAAGTGAACTACTGTCCTGGCAGAAGTCAAAGGTCCCAGAGGCTGAACAAGCATGATATTCACAGAAAAAAAAGAAAAAAGGGAAAAAAAAAAAAGGGAGCAAAACCTACAGGTATTTATCATACTCTATAGATATCTTCATAGATCAACTGAGATAGGTAAGTTTGAGACTCATGAATTAAACTGCTTTCATTAACAAATGTAAAGTTGGAATGGACTTCAAAAGACCATATCCTTGTTTTACAGTTGGGCCAATATGAGCATTTCCTTTCATTCAACAGTTATAAGCAGGGTCTAATGGCAAATATATACACTTTCTCACTCTTCAGTCTTTAGTGATGTGATTTTGCTACAAAATACATGAGCTGGGAAAGCTGCATTTAAATTATGTTGTATTAACCTAAACTAGTATTTCAGAGAGATCATCTTTGTCATTAAGATATGTTTAAATTTAGCTTTTTGTTCCAAAACTGGATTAAAATTCAGATTTGTACGGTGATCAAGATGCTCTAACAGCATCACCTGCAACAATAATATAATCAGCTTACACATTCCTTCTGATACTAAAAAAAAAATCTGGGTGGAAAGCTGTGCTAAACAGCAAGAATGAATATTTTATAAAATTTTATATGACACAGTTGCAGATGCTACCTGCCTCACCTTTCACGACTACTGTGTTACTTATGATTTTTCTTACTCTTACTCTCATGAAAATTTGCTTAAATTTCACAGTTAATGAGAAACCAGTGAGTGAAGCACAGAGTTCACAGAAGTGGAAGGACAAAGTTCAGAGTAACAAATGAGGAGATCTCCCCTCCTTGCCCCTAAGCCACTGAGAAAGTTGCAACTATTGCTAGTAGGAAAGGGCTTGAAGTAAAATATTAGGGCCATCGGCATTTGCGCTCTGGCGTCAGGGAGCTGAGAAATGACTTGTTGTTGCCTCTCCATGTAATTATGTAATGGCAAAATTTTACTGGCTGCTCAAATAAGACTCTTCAACAGATGGCCATGATACATGACTTAGGAAATGGAAATTAATCAGGTCCATTTATAGTGAAGTAATGTCTCTAAAATAACTGTCCCCACTCTACTGTCTTACAGTAATAGGCTCGCAAAAATCACAGCAGGTGAATAAAACAACCTCAATTTCGCTATTCTCTTCTAACGATGCAGACCAAGAGGAGAGCAAGGGAGGGACAGCAGGAAGGCACTCCTGTGCCACCGAGATCCTTCTCCCACAGCATTTCACCTCATTCAAAAATGCATCCAGCTCTATCTTAAAACTTGTTTGATCAAAAGGCGGTTCCAAAACTTCAGTGATACAATGCTTAAGAACCTTATTCTAATTTCCTGCATAATGTTACTTACAAACTGCTTAAAACTGATTAACTTTCGGCTGAGGTTGCTCTTTAAACAGCTCTCTTCCTCTCAGTCCCCCAGATCTTTATTGCCTGGAGGTATTTACACAGAGAAATAAAAGCCCTTCTCTGCTAGAATTAGCAAAATAAACTCTTTTCTGGTTTCTTCTTGCATCTTTCCATTACTTTATTACCACAGCATTTCTTTACACCTGCCTTAGTTTCAGTAACTTGTGCATGGGCAGCCAAAAATGCTCACAGTATTCTGTATCCGGCCATGGGGTTTGGTTAATATTTTTAGACTGCTTTCTCTGACTTTCACTGAATCCAGGACCCTGAATTTCTGAAAACTGATGGTCTAAATATCACCAGAAAAATCTCAACAACATGTCACAATAACGGTGGAGTTTTATCTGGCCACATAATTAACTTAGCTGAGTAACCCGAGCCCTCAGGAGAACACTAGGGCGTTACCATTAAGTAATGCAGAGTCATCAGCCCAAGTCAGGGCTCTGGAACAGAATGTTATGAATATAACATCAGCCCTAAAATGGTGCCAAACTTCCGCAACCTTTGCAAATTCCACAGCCATCTCTCCCAACCCCCATACGATTCCCAAAGACAAAAGCACTCAAACCTATCTGCTGGCAGCGAGGGCCGTTCCTGTTTTCTTCATGATGGTATGTTCCAGTTAGTCCCCACTACCTACAATTTGGTAGCACTGACGCCAAATTCTACTTCTCCTCACACGTCCTGTGTCTGCAGCCCAACCCATTACCATCAACGCCCCGTTGGCTAAACAAACCAATACATCATCTCCACCAATAATGAGGGATTCATTTATGCTTTCAGTGCCCCTCAGTCTTTAGCTACATCCTCTAAGATACCCTTGAACTTTACTGCTCCAGGTTCAAGCTTGCCTGTAACACTGCTACTAAGCTTCTCATATGATATTTAAAGTTTATCTTAATTGCCTCTATTTCTTAGTGGATCTAATAATGCAGCTGGTCAAAACAGAAGGCAACTACCACACTGTATACCCTCTAACCACCATGTATTTCAGTGAATTTGAGCTGGAACAAAAGGTCTCATCCTATACCTACACCACATACAAAACAGGCTAGTCAGATATTGCTGCCAGTCTGTCCTTCCTGTTTTCCTCATCAAAAATGTTGGAAAGAAACACCACAACACTCTCAATAAAGCCTCAAGACAGTATTCGGGATTTGTACATATTCTAAAACTCTTTTAGAATGAGAAACTATTTACCTTCTGCATAACTCCTGGCAACATAAAAACATTGTAAGGTTTAAAATTTATGATACACGGAGGTAAAAAAAAGGCTTGGATATTTTGTGGTTTTTCAGGAAGACATAATAGGCTGGAATATATTACAATATCTATTATTTTAAGCATATATTTTACTGATGTAAATAACTAATTCAGCAAATTTTCCTACTTGATGCCTTCCTAGGATCATTAATAATTACTTGCAGCAAGGTCCTAACTTAAATATTTATCCCACATTTTAAAAGTAATGCATATAACTGAGTTTTTCTGTTTGTTCTTCACTGTGCAAATTAGGCAGAGCATTTACACACCCTTTCCAGTGTACTTCTAGGAATAAGTGTTCAAGCTTCATCAGAGGTTGAATAAAGTGCAAATTTGTTCTCTCTTCCTTATAGAAAGCAAATGGAATGAAGCTCAGGTTTGTACTATATTAATATCTACAGGTTTGAATTTATGCCAGTTCTTTACCAAGTTGGAGAACGATTTCCTTTGCTGCCAGCTGTACTGAAAACACCAGCAGTCTCAACTCCTTACTTAAGTGTTTGAGATAAAGTTTCATGATTAGAAAGCCCTATGTCAAGTACAAAGGAGAACACTCCAGAAGCTCTGTTGCAGAGTGATGACTGTATTCTGTATTGCTCATACCTGAGTAATGCTACATCAGCCCATCTGCCCATTTTCCTACTGGTCTACTGTGTCTGATAGAGACAGTTCAAGATGCTGTGGAATAGTCTTTCACTTGCAGTTTGTGATCTGCACCTCTGATGGAATAAACTTGAATATCCTTTGTAATACCCTGTGGTTTTTTTCAGAAATATAACCCTTTAATCTATCCTATTCTCATAACTCTAGTATTTGGATATAAAAAAATCTTTAATGCATTAAAAATAAGCATCAAGAGGATTTGGAGTATAAATACCTACGCCTGAAATGCTTTGCTTATAAACCAATTTTTACTCAAGCCAAAGTCACAAATTTACCCTTCTCTAGGCTTAATAGAGCTAAAAAAACCTCTTCATAGAAACAGATAATAGCACATACATCCAGTTGAAAAGGACACAAACTTATGCCTAAAAGCTAGGAGTAGTACCTTATCTATATTTATAGTTTAGATCTTGCTGGCTAAAACTTGTTTCGTAATTTCACATAAGAACAGATTGATTTATTTTAAATACACTCTTCACATGAGCTCACTCTTTATCTGCAAAGACAAGTTGCATATTGCTGGGCATTCTGAAATTAATTTCCTAGAATTTGACAGACTGTCTGCAGTGCTTTAGCTTCTCTGTCTCTACACATTTTCTAATAATTCTTCCTATTCGAAGATATCAATTTTAAGGATTCTAAAGAAAATTCTGAAAGTGTGAAGATCATATCACATTTACATAAAATTACTTTAATCTAAAAGTAAACATTTAGAAGGAATTGCTGTTCTCCTGAAGACTGTCAGATCTGGAGCATATTCTTAATTGAAACATGCTGTATTCTTAGATACTTGATATGACTACTCTTAGCATATTTAAAGAAGACTCAGTGAAAAAAAGATTAACTAAAACATCAAGAGATCTGAACTTCTATTGAGCTTGACATGAAAGGCTAAGCAAACTGCTTTCCTTTTCAACTCATTTTCCTTTCAGTGGATTCAGGACAACCAAGAAGTGATGATCAGGTCCCCCAGAGGATGACCATTATAGCGTCTTTATTTGGGCTGCTCTGACTCATGTGGCCACCAAATCAATCTCAGGGTTAGTTTTCACTGTTATTTCACATCATTATAGAGTCACTAAGCTCACGTAGGAGTTGGTTTTGGCATGCTGTTAGATTGAGCTTTCCCATAAAATATGTCTGTCCATCCAGTTCATCTCTCATGTGATGGACTTAATAGCAGCAATAATTGGTTTGAATCATTTACTGAAGTATAGGCAGAGCTATAATGTCTATTGTCAATATTTCAGCACATGCACCTACACTTCATACTCAATCTTATCACTCCTCAGCAGAAAATGAAAGAATTAACAATGTCATTTCATTACTGACATGATTTTTGGAAGGCTTTGTTTTTAAGCAGTATAGTTATTGTATATTATTTTGGTTATGTAAATTCTTTGATTTGGATTCTGATTAAGACTTTATAGATTTGTTTCTCAGGCATAGCATAAATAAACAAAGAATAAATGATGTTGTCTTATGTCATAGAACCACAGACTGGTTTGGGTTGGAAGGGACCTTCAAAAATCACCCAGTTCCAACTCCCTGCCTTGGGCAGGGACACCTTCCACTAGCCCAGGTTGCCCAAAGCCCCATCCAACCTGGCCTTGAACCCTTCCAGGGAGGGGGCAGCCACAGCTTCTCTGGGCAACCTGTGCCAGTGCCTCACCACCCTCACAGGGAAGAATTTCTTCCTTATAGCTAATCTAAATCTACCCTCTTTCAGTTTAGAACTGTTACCCCTCATGACATCACCACAATCCCTGATCAAGAGTCCCACCCCATCTTTCCTGTAGCCTCTTTTAAGTACTGAAAGGCTGCTATAAGATCTCCCTGGAGCCTTTTCTTCTCCTGGCTGAATCCCCCCCAACTCTCTCAGCCTGTCCTCACAGGGGAGCTGCTCCAGCCCCTGATCATCTTTGTGGTCTCCTTTGGCCCCGCTCGAGCAGGTCCGTGTCCTTCTGATGTTGGTGCCCCAGAGCTGGACCCAGCACTGCAGGGGGGGTCTCACGAGAGTGGGGCAGAGGGGTAGAATTCCCTCCCTCATTCTGCTGGCCACACTTCTCCTGATGCAGCCCAAGACACAGTTGGATTTCTGGGCTGTGAGCACACATTGCTGGCTCACAGTCAGCCTTCCACTCACCAGTACCCCCAAGTCCTTCTCCTTGGGGCTGCTCTCAATCCACTCATCACACAGCCTATATTGCTGCATGGGATTGCCTGTTCAGTACCTATGTTCAGGACCTTGCACTTGGCCTTGTTGATCTTCCTGAGTTGATCTTGCATGGACCCACCTCTCAAGCCTGTAAAGGTCCGTCTGAATGGCATCCCTGTTTGACCACACCACACAGCCTCTGTGTGTCAACACAACAATATGTCAACACATATTCTTTATCAGCATCCCTATAATTTTATTTTATTTTCTGAAAACTAAGTTTGAGTAAAAGATGCTGACAATTCACTAAGCCTGATCTTTCTGGAATAGAACTGTCTTAAGGGTGGTGCATTATTTATAATTTTTTTTTTTAAACCAAATGCTTTGCTCACAAAAAGATATGGCTCCTTTTGAATAATATAAAAGAAAGCTGCCTGTAAGAAGTACCATCCTCCAGATACGTTTCCGATTATGTACTAGAATTAAAATGTTAGATGCACAAGGTTAGGACTTTTTTTTTGTTTGTACTGAAATGCACCTAACAGATTCTGGATATTATGAAAATATTACTGTGAAACAATAGTAGTTAAAAAACCTGATGTACTCAGGAACACTGGCTTACACAGCCACATACAAAAAGAAAATATCTGTTGCCAACCTAAGAGTGACCAGTAGAGGACAGCCTGCAAGGGAATATCCTAGCAGAGGTATAAAAACCAAGGACGAGTTTTTCTTTGGGAGAACACAAATTTATAAGGATGACCTGCTACTTCCTTTAAACACCTTCTCATGTCATCCCAGTTACAAAGGCATCTCCTTCCTCATTTCAGAATCTGACATCCAAAACTGTTCTATTTTTTTTTTTCTTTTTTTTTTTTTTTTCAAAGGGAGATTCTTTTCCACAGTCTACACTAGAAAGGGAATCTTCACAGTCCAGCCAAGGAAAATAAGTAATTTTTCAAACTAAGCTTTTATTGCAGGCAGGCATTATCTATAAACTTGCCACCCCATTCAGAGAGTGATGCAAATGCCTAAGTTATCTACCCACTGTTGAGATTTTCTTCTACTTGAAGTCCTCATTACAACCCAGAGTTCCTGAAAAGCAACTTAAAGAGCCATCAGCAAAGAGAATACTGTAACAGAAACAGAGCAGATTATGTTTGGTGACACTCAGCTACTGATTCATTCTCAGATGTTAGTTACAGAAAACAGAGGAATCTGTTGCCAGAATTCAGTGTCCTGTCCCTTCATTTCACAATGATGCCAACTGAGGTGCGAAAAACCTGGCAGATGCATCCACACTTCAATGTAGTGCCTTAAGGAAGAGAAAGGTGCCTTAGGGAAGAGAAAGGGTGCTAACAAGATCAGCAATGTCCCAGAGCATAGAAATTGATAGCCCTTACTCTTCTACCGCCTAGATATACACCATGTTCATATATTCTAGAAGGGTGAGAGTTAGTTGGGATGGAAAGATGCTTCTGTTTTCTCTTTCTGAGATCACTGCAGGGATTTGCTCCCTGGCTGTTATTAAGGCTACACTTTGTGACAGGTTTAGTCTAAGCGCTGGGTGGGATAAGTAATACCAATAAGCAATCAATAAAATGGATTTCTGACACTGTAGTTACCTAAACATTAAACTGGAATATAATATACCCATCTCTGCAGTAAAAAATATTATTGCATATTTACAGCCAATGACTGACATCAGCAAAAATTATAGCTCTGTAAAGTACATCAAAAAAGCAGAGCCTTGGGACTTCAGACTCCAAACACGAAGGCAATCCCCAACTAAAACTAAGTGACAGACATGTCAACAGTCAAATATTTGGAAACTTCACCTCCAGAATCTATATCATAGAGGGAATACCTGCTCCAAATTTCATAATCTGAATTTATAGCCTCTAACCCTGAGTTTAAGTACCAGATTCATCTATTCAGTTAAAGACTATTGGAGTCTTTAAGACTCCTACTAATACCAACTCTTCCAACCCTGTTCAACTCATCAATGAACAAGGCTCCTGGGGTGCTGGTTTTCCAAACCCTAGAGTAACCCTATGCCTAAATTAACTAAAAAACCATCTTAAAGTATTCTTCGCATACTGAACCAGCATATAAAGCACTAGTCATTACAATGTTAACTCATCTTCTTTATGTCTTCAGATTATATGAGGGCCACAGATTTCTGGCCTTTGGATTTCCAGCCCTAAGTATGACATTTATATATGCAAAACCAGACTCAAAACATGAGACATTATCTTCTACTAACATCAAACCATTGCTTAAACATGCTGTGTCTGTGGAATACAGTATGTCACTAAAATAACTGAAAGAATGAAATAATTCCTAATCCAAGTATAGTTTTTACCCCTCTATGTATTCAACAGATAAAAATCAGCCTTGACATTTTTCATAGTCCTACCTTAGCCCACTGTAACTAAATTATGGGATTCAATTTTATGGACTCATTCAAACATTGAAAGAAAACATTAGATCCTATGTGCTTACTGGTACCAGGCAACTTCTGGAGAACCTTGCAATAGTACGTGCTGTTTAAGAGTTGGATTCTGAAAGTTTTCTGAAATCTTTATTCAGCTCCCACCACCCACAGATTCCAGGAGGACATCAGATTTTTACTTCTCAGATTTCTCCTAACTCTAACCTTATATCTGAAGGTCCCACTTAACATATATATATTGAGCTGATGAATTGTTAAATCCTTGAAACCCAAACCCCATCTTCTTTATAGCCAGAGTTTAATCCCTTTATAAAAGTAAAATACATGGCTGTGGTTAATGTCTGCCCATGCTTATTAAAGCTGTAGATGCCTAAGTATTAACTCTGGACCATATCCTTACATTATCCTCAATTATAAGAAGGCCAAACATAAGAAAGTGACACAGGAAGCAACTGAAACAGACAAATATCTGAAAATGTAGATTGAAACTGAAACACATAAATTGAACATTAATGAAATACACTGAAATGTTATTACTAAGCATATACTGAATGTAGCCATAAATAAGGATCTTAATAGCACAAACCCCCAAAATTGAATTTTACTTTGGAGATCAATTCCTACAATAACACAGAAGATAAGATCAATCAGCTTCTTTTTAACCTCTTAGCACCTCAGCTTTCAAAACCAGAAGTCCTAATTCTGCAACCAAATATATCGTTAGTAATACCAATATTCTGATCAAAGCCTACAGTACAGGCGGTGAATGGGCTGTGATAGACAACTTTCTAAAACTGAAAACCACAAAGTTGAATCATTAGACTCTTCTAACTTTAATCTAACTTCAACTCGAACTATAAACTTAATTTGAAGTCTAGAAGGGGGATGAATAATTTAGAAAAAAAACAATCCCTACTACTGTCAGCCTTCTTTTAACTCTTAGGGATTTTTAAAATCCACTGAGTTCTTGAAGACTCATCTTTCCAAAGCTTGACCTTGACCCCAACCTCAAGCATAGTCACACCTAAGGAAGGATATGGGGACTAATTCAGATCCATAACAGCAGTTTTTAATTATGGTAGTCCATACTGTGAAAGATGATTAGGGGAGGTAAAGACCTTAACTCCTTACCAGAAGGGAGCTCCTACCATTCATGCTCCCAGCTACCTTGAGAAACAGATAATTAAATGAACTTTCTGGTTTAGATTTCTAAAACCTAATACTTAATTCAGTTTTAACCTCAGGCTTAATTACAGGCAAACAGAGACCAATGCCTAGAAATTTCCTTATATAGCAGAGAGGTATTTGGATGACAAACAACTATAGCTGGTTATTTTCTTCATTTTGCCTCATTATTCCCTTGGCAGATCAGGTTAAGAATCCTGCCTTTGCTACAGATTATTCTTTTTTCAGACCTAGATCAACACTACATAACCTGTGATGCACCACAGTCATGCTGAGTAATTTACATTTTTGCAATCATTTTATTTATTCAAAGAATCTTGCTGTTATATTTAAACTGCAAATGAGTTGCTGTGTTCACAGTGCCCTGTTCTGAGCTGCTGCAATTGTGCTCTCTGTGTGCAAATCTTGAGGAGGATTGAGAAGAAAACTGGTTTCTAAGAGGCAGAGTTCAGTTTGAATGCACTTAAAAGAGAATACAACTATTTCAAAGATCATTGAAACTGAAGGAAAAAAAGAATATTTTCCCTTTTTTAATACATCTTTACCTTTGACAAAGAAAAGGGGATTTATCAGGCTGAGACAATCCACTCTGACAAATACCCAGTCAATTCTTGTTCACTGTAGGTGTCTTTTACACATCAGAGGCCTAACAGTCAAAAACAATGTACTGAACAGTTGATGAATAATTCTTGTATAACTATGAGTGATCAAAACCAAGTGTTTACAATAAGAAAAAAAGGCAGCTTCCACAAGCCTCTGGCAGCTTTAACTAAAGCTTTTTCTACTAATATTAATATACAGTATTCAATATTGCCAAGAGAGCTTTTCTGTACATGAACTTACTTTGACATTCAAGACCTTCCTGTTGAATATACATCAGAAGTGTTACTGTTCCTTTCTCACTCTGAAGTCAAGCAACAGCAGAAAAGTTCAAAAAAAGAAAAAAAAAAATCTTCTCAGAGAAGTATAATTTAACTACTTGTTGCTCTTGTGTACAATTATGCAGACCCAGCAAGTCCTTCGCCCTTGCATATACACATTTAAACAGACAAATTTTGCTTGAATACATCAGAGGTGAAAGCTTGAGAATGTGTTACAAGGATTATTTACAGTAGCCTGAGTGAGATGTCTAAGAAAGATGATTCTTCATGTTACAAGAAAATTACTTCATACCAAGTCTGAAAAAAACCGCTGTCTGACACCTTGTCACTGCTATTTTGCCAAAGCAAGGGTGTTATTCTTCAGTCATATAAAAAGTGGTAACTGTTTCTGGAAGTCTTTATTAACAGTCCTGTAGGTGGTAATGAAATAACTGTGGTCTGAATTAATTTTCTGCATCTTTCTTTCAAATATTAAGCAGGAATCAGTGATAATTCAACTACTACTGTTTAACTGAGAATTTCTTGTTTAACTGACAAACGTAAGTTCTTATGTTACAAACAGACATGTATAACTTCTGGCTCTCCTAGATTTGCCTTTCTCCTAACTGAAACATGTTTTCTCATGTTAATTTTCCTTGTGCTTATCATGTGTCATTCTTCATATTAATTCAATCTTGCATGAAATTTTTTTCTTCCTACAATTGAATCTCTTGTTTTCTTCCAGCTATTATTCAATAGAATTAGTCCATATACTATATGAATAAAAAAGAACAAATGTTATGGAATATAATTCATTTTGTGAGGCATTTTTATGAAGCAGTAGTCACTTTTCATTGAGGCTATGTGGATCCAAATCAATAACCATTTCACTAGACTGAATACTGGGAAAGAAAGAAAAATTGAATATTTGTGGCCGACAATCTCTGACAGATTTTTCCTTGTAACTTTCTGTCACTAGAAGTCTGCCCTGTTGTATGAATCAGAGCACTCATTCAACACAAAATGAAGATTCCAGCCTAGTTCAAATAAACCCATGCTCTAGCTTTAGCAGATTGTTAGGACCCACTGAGAAATACTATAATAGCTATAAAGTGATGGTCTTAGGGTCAAGTCTCCAGAGGATGTCAAGTTATGTACATCTGTAGATGCAAACAGACAGCAGATCTGCTCTTTCTCCTCCTGCTCTTCAAGATACTCAGTAGTGTCTGCAGCTGTACTGAGTTTAAAGGCTGTTCTGGAATACAAAGATTTCTCCTAGTGATTTTGGTAGTACTATAAAAATAACACAAACAAGCAGATTTTATCCTTCATCTTCCACCTATTATTTGGGCTCATCTCTTATCTCTGTGAGGACAAATAAAACTTCTACATCATATTTTTCTCCCTATTTCCTATTTTAAACAATTGTCTCAATCTTTTAGGAATCAGAAATGCAATAATTCTGTATTTACATCAACTGGATGATGCATGTGACCATCTGACCCTTATTACAGCAATTTGCTGCAGAATTCATTTCAATACTACTGCTACTCATACTACTCATAAATCACAAAAAACCCAATGGTATTAATATTCCTCTGTCTTAAAAGCCAGCATACTTAAGTGCTCTTCAAAGTTAACATTTTTTGCTATAATCAAATAAAATATGCCAATAAAATGTAGCCAGTTCTGGCACGGAAGAAAGCAACTGATTGTAGAAGGCAATACAGGGCAGCATCCTTTGATCAATTATCAGATGTCCCAGAAGAATTAACTGTAACTCCATGTCCTTTCCACATTAGGGCTTCTACCTCTTCTACATCGTTCTCCTTCCTTGCCCCTCCAAGACCGTAAGCCTGAAACTGTGGCAGTTCCTCCAGCAAGAGCAAAAGTTTTCTGTGATTCTTCATAATTTTTCTTAGCAACTCATTTAATGAGACTTCCAGCCCTCAATTAACTTTCAATTAAATTCCTTCTATCATTCCTTCTAGGTTAAAGATGAAAAAGAGGTACACTAATCAGAAAATATTTAACAGGCCAACACTACTCTAAATACTTGCTCTTCTGTTTTCTTTTCACTTTCTTCACTTGCTCAACTCAGTTTCTCTAAATAACAACTTCTGCTGGGACAACCCAGCTGCACTTACAGCCAACTGAGTTCTCACAGGGATTAAGATCACTCCAAATGTAACTTAGTTTTTCTATGAAAATTACATGATATTTTGAGGATACTGATAGGACAACAATGGGGATCAATGACGGGACTGAAAAAGCAATAAGGCATCTGTCAGACCAGATCCAGGTTAAAACAACCACCATTTTCTGGGATTTCACTAGTTTAAATTTTCCATGTGATCCCCAGTGGATATGAACAAATCCCAAAACCACTATCGCAAGTATGACTGAATGGTGAGCTTCTGAAAAAGCCAAGGCCTGAAAAGGTATAAGGATACAGCTGAGTCATGGGCATCAATGGGCATTAATCCAGAAATAAAAGATAACAACAGTAGTACTGTAACTGTGATGATCTCAGTATATAAGCAAAACAGAGTTTGTAGGCAAAGGTTTAATTTTTTTTTCCTTTTTTTAAAAGAATTCAATCAACTAATGAAGTTGGGAAATATAGATAAGATTTTGGATACACATCACAAGATTTAATGAGGGTTTACATTGCCTGAAACCCTTGCCAAATGAAATGACTGGTCAGTTGATATTTAACGGAAGCAAAGAAATGTCCAATAAAAATAATGTTATCGCTTTCTGACTGGAGTGGCTAACCACAATATTAGGTCCCATACATTGCTCCAAGACAAAGTAAAATGGTGGTGAAGCCATTTATCTTTATTTACTCATAAGGAATGTAACTAGTCCTGTTCCCCTAAAGCAGAAATAAAAATAAGGAAATGAAACAGTTTGACTTTTTTTTTTTTTTTTTATAGCTCCAGCTCCACTTCAGATGGAGCTCAACCTAAAAACAGTTGAGATGTGTCCCCCCCATCCTCCTATACCCATGCAGTTCCTTGCTTACTCTTTCAGCCCTTTTCACTGTCACACAAACCTTTACATAACAGTAGCAAGTAAACTCTGTCCATCATGAGTGCCCTGACTGTATCTGTATTTGAGAATATTTCTTACTGCTTCCCAGAAACCATAATAATTTCAAGCAGGATTTCAAAGTCCATCCCTGAAAATAAGGGGAAGACCAGCAGAAGCTGATCAGGATACAAACCCCACCTCACTGATGCTTGACCACACGCTGTGAAGCACCTTCATTTCAATGTAACAGAGACGCTACAATTTAAAGGTGTCTTAAGTGCTTTTCATGTCCTGTTAATCCACTTACAGAATTATTATAATCTCATCACTCAGACTTTTCAACACCATGTCAACTCTGATGTCCAAAAAATTAATTCATAAGAGAAATCAAACAATACATCCCTACCAAAATGAACATATCCTTAGCACATAATAAATGTAGCAACCAATCATGACTACCCATATTTTCAAGTCATGTATGTACCTAATTGTCTTTATATGACTTAATTGAGTACTGGCATGTTAACAGAAACATGATAATAATTTTGATCTTCTGTTGCTTTTTATTTACCACTTTATATATATTATTTCACTAGCTAGGTAGCTAGACAGTATTAACTGGGACTCACATCTGTACTGTGTGAAATGATGTAAGAGTCAACAAATCCTCTCCATATCATGGATATCAATGCAAGTATATACTCAATAATGTCTTAAATGTTTTGCTTGATCAAATTATGAATTATTTAAGCTATGAGGATTTTAGTACTTTTCTAGAAAACCTATCTCATCATGGTGATCCTGTTTAGCTACCCTAACAAGTACTTCTTCCCTAGGCCTTAAATATCCTTACACATGTACCTTTCTTCTCAAACCAGAGTTTCTTTATCAGTCAAGCTTATACTCAACTCAAGATAGCACTGAAGTCCTGTTAAAAGACATGTAATACATATTTCCTTCTGTGTATTACTTTGAATAAACTCCATAAAACCTCAGAGCCTTGGGTTCCCTTCTCCACAAAGTAGAGTAACAGTTACTTCATAAGCAGGTTGGCAGTGGGCAGAGAACCTTGAACAGCAAAGCAACACTATGTAAGTGCTTCCACTTAACACTTGTCTAAATAGCTCTAGAAACTTTTACAAAGATTATATGTGTACCTAGAGCAATGAAAAAGCAGTCTTTTGTTGACTGGAATAAATTAATTGAACCCTGGCTGTGATATGAAAGCAATTAGAAGCATCCACAATGCAGAAAGATTGAAAGAAACTGCCTCTATTGTGATAATACAGAAGTTAGAAAGAAATTCAAGCATAAAAATACTAAAGTTGCACAATCATTGAACCAAGTGAGGAAGAAATCTAAGCACATGTCTAAATGCACTCCCTTTTAAAGGTGTCTACATTATTCTCCTTAAGAGACTCAAGCTCATTTTAAGTGCTCTCCTCATGCATATTGTACCGTATTTATTATTTTGGGATAACAGAATTACTTTGGGATTGAAGTAATATCGTAAGACAGAAGTGTCAGTGTTTCCTGGCCATTAGGATAGTTTCTGAATAAAAAATCCCTCCCAAACCCTGAGAGTCAGGACCATTAAAAGTTTCAGTGGAAATCTCGTTTAGCTCTGAGAGAATTACAAATAACCTTTTCCAGTATCCTGAATCTGGAACCAAATAATCACAAAGACCATTGAAACAATACAGGTCTCATTTATTTTTGATGCTTTACATATAATATATTTAATAAATTTGATTTTCAACTAAATTCTCCGTTTTCTAGCCAATACCTTTGCAAAATTTCCATTCAGTTCAGAGAAAAATACTATATATTCATTGCAGAACTGATGAATTACTTATGACTATATAAATTAGATCTCAAAACTTTTTGGAGAAGATACACTATCAGTAGCAGATAATACTGCATAGTTTTAGGCTACTGTCACCTAAGCTACATTTGACAGGAAAGATTATATAGTCAGCATTTGCCTATAATGACTTTTTATTGCTATGCAATAATATCTAATAACTTCCAGATGCCTTCAGGACAATTTGTTCATTTCACTCAGTAATCAAAATTTGTTTTGACTAGTAAGTCTCCATTTAGTTTTTTCTGTAATCATTTTTCTTAATGGGAGTATTTTCCAGATGTTGTGCTAGTCTAGTCATCTGGGACCTCTTCCAACTCATGTGGAAAGTTTGCTGTCATAAGCTGTCATTGGTGGTTTTGTTTAACAAGCTAATTAGTTAACACCATCATAGTTACAAAGCAATATATAAGGCATCTGAAACATCACTGAGAGCAGACATATTCTTTGTTAGGTAAGTGTCACACCTATCTCTACTCGAAGCATTTTGATCAAAGTGCACCTTCAAAATGAAAATTATGAACTGAAACAGAAAAATCAGATAGGTTTTCCTTTTGAAGGAAGATACAGTTTTATCCTACATTTCCATTTGACATATTTAAACACTAATATTTTAATGATAGATTATGGTTTATAAAATTACATTGCTTAATAACTAATGTTTTGACAGTCTTTTTTTTTTTTACTTTGTAACCTTAGAAACTGTTGTACTGATGTGAATTCTGTTAAAAGAACATTGTCATTGTAGTTTTCACATAATAGAATTCTGCAAAAATTTACTTCAGTTATTTGTTAATAATGAATTTTCCTAGTCTTACTACAAAATTTAACATGTAATCAACTAATAACCAAGAAAGATTTTGTCCTTGAATAATTTTAGTATTATTTTATGTTGTTATTAAACTAGTATCATGCATAAAGATAAGCACTGCAATCTTTTTGTTTAAATTATGAACTGATTAATTGAATTGCATGTAGTGATGTGAGATTATCTTTTTAGGCATGATGTCGTACCTGAAAGTAATGATCATATGGAACATACTTTGTGTATCTCTGGTGATCCTTTCACTGTCCTTGATTCAAGAAGTGTCTTCTGAAGGTACTGTAACATACAAAGTTGAAGGGAGGGTGCCTAGGATATCTGACAAATATTAAGAATGCTTCAAAGCATCTTCATAAAAATACTAAGTTCTAGAACTTTATATTTATTCAGACAGGCACTATGATTCAGTTTTATCATCACTGAATATTTTCATATTTTGATGTGGCATGGTCCTCTTTTTTTGAGGAATAACATATAGCTATGAATATAATGCAAAATGCCTATGAACCCACTTTTTTTTTTTTTTTTCTGTAGACGTATTCTACAGATCCTTTAGCCCTCAGACTGACATATTTAGCCCAAGTGATTTGCAGTATAATTCAAGGAAGAATCTAAAATTAGAATATCCACATAGTTTGGTTAGAAATATTTAAATACAATATGCTCAGGGAAAGGAATATATATATTGCTATACCATGCTAAGTGCTTTGCCATTAAATGCACTGTTATTGCCACCACTGACACCAATTTTGGCAATTATTTGTCTAATACTACAGATTTTTATTTACTCTCAAAGCTCTGTAATTGATTTCTAACTAAAGTAGCACCTTTACGAACAGAAGAACTTGCAGCCTGGCAATTCCTGGCTATCGAATTGTTATCGTGATAACATTGTGTAGTGCTTGCTGGTAGAAAATAATTTATTACTACTTGACAGTAGAAGACATAACATTTGTAAATCTGAGCAGCTCATCAGGGCACAGCAGATGTCAGATTTGACCTGCAGGGCAGAGCACTCTGACAATGCACCCTCTATAGGGGAGCCTTCCCACTATTTTCAGCAAAAATCAAAACTCTTACAAACAGAAACTAGAGTCAGTGTTTTCCTTAGAAGCAACTTCATAAATTCATAAACTTAAAACAAATAAATGAATGAAAAAGTGTTACTTTTTGGACTTATTTTCTTCCCATAACGAAAGGATGGTACAATGTATTGGATGCATATCCATAAAGGAACATGTCTAGCTTCTCTTTCCAACTTCTGTGTTAAGAGCCCTTTAACTCAGGTCCATTAAATTATCCATTTAGTCCCTAGTCCACCTTCATTATTTGTAAAGAAGTGATAACAAACATTATATCTAACTGCTGAAAATCACATTATATATAATTATTTGTTATCTCATGGTCTTCCTTCATACACACACACACGTGGAGTGTGTGCTGTTAGAAATTGTCTTGGTGTTGTGTTGTGTTACATGTTATTTCTTGTTATTTTCTTGATGTTTCTCAGTGTTTCAGCTGATTATCTTAACTCTGTTTTAGCTTGTTGATTGTTCAGCTTCTTTGTTTGCATTTAGGGGTGCTTCACTTGTGGTCCTGCATGTTTCATTTTCCAGAAGAAACTGTTAGTGCGTTATGTTAGCAGAGATTTCACACAGGAAGGGGAGTTGTTGCAGGGTGAATATCTGATCTGGCAGTAGAAGGCAATAAACCACTGCCGAGCTTGAATGCTTGCAGTTTGAAAGCAGAGCTCCTGACGCCTTGCTTACCAGCTGTATCCTGCACCATTTATTATCATCTAGCATTTGCCAACACTATAGCAGTCCAGCAGTAAAGCCATTATGGGATGAGCTTTTATGTTAGTCTGGTAGTAAGTAATCTCCTAATTAACAAACAGAAAGTACTTTATAGAAGATTGCAGGACTAGAACCCAAATGTTTCTAACCTCAGATTTGATACCAAATTCCTCTCTAAACTCAGGGAAAAGTATTATGTAGAGGGCAGGCAGATTTTGACAACTTCCAATAAAAAAGGCTCTGGGGACCTGTATTTGTTGACAAGGCTCACCAGTTTGCAAGCTAAACTGATTTTATTTGGTATTATGAAGAACATCACCAAAAGTAAAAATCAGACAGGCCTAATGGGTCTGTCAGGTACAGTTGTGCAGATGCCCATCTATAACCATACATAGGGTGAAATAAGATGAAGAATAAGTCTGCAAAACAGTATAGTGTCTGGCTGATATACCGCCTAAGGGAGATCTGCATCGGTCAGTTTGGAGGCCAGAACTGATGTGGTCATACTACTGAACCAGTCCTCAGAGCTTCATTAATCTTCAGGAGAAACAGGCTAAATTAGCCTCAGCAGAACACCCATCTAGCCTGAGCGGGCGCTGCTGCTGGTCCTCAGGCTGGTTCAGAGCAAACCTCTAATCCACATACTTTCAGGAGGGGTTGCACCGGGCCCACAGTTTCTGCAATACCAAGTGAAGAAATGGCACTCTGTAGAAAAAAAGATAAGTCTTACTACTTTGCCATTCAGCATTTCCTTATGTACCATTTTGGTTTGGCAATATTTACTTTACACCAGTGTTGTGTGATTTTAGATTTATCAAGCTGTACAGGGAGATGTGGGGAAGGGTATTCTAGAGAGCATGACTGCCACTGTGATTTTAACTGTCAACACTACATGGAGTGCTGCCCTGACTTCAAGAAATTCTGCACAGTGGGTAAGTTCCCAAACACAGCCAGTTCCTATCAGCAAGACCTCCCCTCCCATTTGCTCCAGCTTCCTACCACACCAGCGTCTCTCCTCTGAATGTTTAAATGTCTCTCTTAGTTCTCTGCGTCCTTGTTCTCCTCTCATACATGTATTTTTCTCCCCCTCAAAAACTCAGTGATTAACCTCTTGCAATCCATTCAAAGAAAAATGTGTATCCACACGTTATGACTGAGAAAAGGATTTTGCTTTTCAGAAGGCCAGAGCTAGGCAAGAGTGGGGGGGAACAGTTTAGCTGCTGCTTGTTTTCTTCTCCTTAATGTATTTGTACTGTATCTGTTTGTCTCTTCTACAAAAAAAATGGTAAAAACAAATCCAGGGTTTTCCAGGAAGAAATTCTGGGACATCCTAACTCAAATTTAAGAAGTGTGGAGCTGTGTGGTCTAATTCAAAGTCAGAGGGTGTCCTTCCATGGATAGAAATTGACTCTGGATCAGAACCATGCCCAGAGCTTTATGGAAAAGATGGTTGGATGAATATTATTTTTTGTATTTTATTTATATGCAAAACTGTGTAGTGTATACAGGTATTTCAAACTGTTTTACTGAGCATTAAAAAACATTTTCTTATGAATCACCAATGTCAAAAATACCAGTGATTTAGATAGCTGTGGTCTGTTACACTACACTGTAGTTCTAGTAAGACTGTAAGTGTAAGATAAGACTTCTTAGATCCAGCAACCAGGTCGAGTGTTGTTTAAAATGCACATGCAGCACTCCCCAAAATGCTCATTCTGCCTCTCTGACATGCACACTGGAAATACTTGCACTTCAGTCTTCCCCATCCTGATTTTGATTTGCGAGGGGACATCAGCATATTTTCATTTTCATAACTGAAAGTACATACTGAGGCATTTTAATTATGTAGACCATTTATTTACTGTGGGCCAGATTCTAAAGTTATTCTGGCATCTATATAATATTTAATAAAATGTTTAAGGCTAGAGGAATTGTTTCCTGTTGTACCATAAATCATTGAATTCAGGCAAGCATAATAGGTGCCATCCTTAAAGGATATGAGCAGTCTGACGAAGGACTGTGGACCAGTTAGCGTGTGATTGATGGTGACTAAATTAGAGAAATTCCAGACATTGATTATGATAAACACTGCCCTAAAGTCATAAAATAAAAGCAATTCTCATCTGTGCGTGTGGAATGAATCCACTGGCTTCAGCTCCACATCTACACTGGTCAAAAGACAATCAGAATCTGCCTATACAATAATCTTAATTTTGCTAGATATCAATTTAATTGTAAAATATTAATTTATGCCCTACATGCCACAAGGATAATGACTTTAAAAGAGATTTATGTAAGAATAACCAGTCATATGGTAACTTCAGCTAATTGTTGGTTCAATTCTGTGAGATGCTAGGCATCCTCAAAAAATACTTCAGGGCTAACATAATCACCTCAATTTATCAGTTAACTAAGTACCTATTAAAGGTACTACTAAATGTTAATAAATATTGAATTGTAATGTGATGTTTGGGGTCAAACTTTATCCTTCAAAAATACAGCAAGCATGTTTTGCTGAAGTCTCTAATAGCTGTTCACACACTTTCCAGAAGAATTTTGTCATTGTTTGATATGAAATAGAAGTACTGTAGTGACTGAAGTTGTCAGAAGACTACCAATAATGAAATATTAAAAGCAGGTGGTTATTGATCATGTCAAAACATGGTAGATACTCCTTTAGTTCCAATAATTTAAGAACTGTATTAAATAGACTGGGATAACATTTCAAAGATAGTCACTCATGTAACTTTGTTAATTCAGTCACAAATAAATTGCAGTATTTGCCCAGAGACACCAGATACACTTGGTCATGACAATTTAGGCAAATTATTTTTCAGAAATGTCGATGTGTAGACACATCACTCTTGATGCAAAGTGGTACCCTGATGAATATCTTTTTGAAAACCCAGCAGAGAATTTAAATACTATTCTTGAGATAACTGCTATTTGATTAGGGAAATGGAAACCTTCTATGATAGGACCTAGCTAAGGTGAACGTTGAGGTCACTCTAAGTTCTAAATGGTCTCAATATACCGCAATGGCCAAGTGCAGTTCTGGCTGTATGGCCTGATTCAAAACCCATAATAACACAAACAAGTTCTGGATCAGACCAGAATAGCCACCTGATTTTATGAAGCTGTTCTTTACATCATCTTAAGCAAATTATTTCACTGTAGAAAGGTCCCAGCATTAAAGGTGAGCAAGTCAAAAATACTAACTCTCTTGTTCTGCCTTACGCAGCAGTCTCCTGCAGAGGACGTTGCTTTGAAACCTTTGAAAGAGGACGAGAGTGTGACTGTGATGCAGACTGTGAAAGATATGGCAAATGTTGCCCAGACTACACGGAACACTGTAAAGAGGGTAAGAAATTTCTTTATCGCTATATTTTTCCTAGATATATTTAAAAAGAGATGTGTTGCATTATAATAAAACATTAACTGTGCAGGCTTCTTAGGACACAAGAGATTAGGTACTGAACAAAAGAAACCAAATGAAAATAACAAAATCTAATGTAAAAAATGAAATGGCCATTTTCTCAAGCATGAACACTTTATCAGCACATACAGGTAGATACACTGAAAGTCATCACTGAGATACAAATTCTGAGGGTAATGTTTTATTTTGCATTAGCTTCTGGCACTAGCCATTCTCTAACTTACTATCAGAACTGTCACCCAGAATAATATGCGTAAGCTCAGGCTTTGCATTTGCACTTCCACTCATGCTACTTAAATTACATCAGTAATAGAATTCAAGGACAGAAGCTGAGGAGAATGAATGACGTATTGCAGTAAAAATCCTAGTTCATTTTACAAAAGAAGTAGTAATGAAGGGAGATCCAACTCCTTTAAATTCCCTACCCATGCAAAAGTGGAGAGTACTTCCTCCATGCATTGGAATAGCACTACCTTAGCCTCCAGGCCACTTGCTTGGGTTCCTGCAGTCACTGGCAGCACATAGAGATGTCCTAGATCCTCCCCACCTCAAACGCAGTTCCTCCCTATTGCCCGGGAGGATGTAGGGTCTGCCTGGTTAGAAGTGGTTACATATTCACACTGCAGCAAGAGGAATTTTAAGAAAACACACATTTAACCTTTAGGCTACACATTCAGTTCAGGGAAGAATTACGCTGACCCACAGTCACTTTTGTTTATTCTGTACTTCACTGCAGAACCTGGCGGGTTTTTTTTTAGTTAAGCACAAAGGCACAGATCTAGAGGTGCAGTTTCACCTTCATGTGGCTTTAATGACACTAGCACTTGAATTCTAGTCTAGAAAACACTAACAGAATATGTTTCATTTCATCATGTCCTTAAACTTTCTGCTATTTACGGACCTAAATTCATCTCTGTGATCACACTTGTCAAATATGCCTTGGCACCAAGTTACCATCTTCACAGACCAGACAACTTGGCAAGGCAGCCAATTTTCAAAGCCTGCAGTTTAACAAACAAGATGAGTTACAGATTATCATTTGGTTCACTTTAACAACCACTCCCAGTCCCCAGGTGGTGGTATAACTGCTTACTTTTGCTACTCAGTTGCACAGTCATTCATACTGAAATAGACTCTGTATTCAGCATTTTTTGACTGGATGTCTAGAGGAGGATAAACGTCTTGGAAGTGTCTTGAGATGAATTTGTTGCCTTTGAGGTTACTTAACACCTTCCTCTTGCTGCTGAGTTTAACACACACGAAACACTCACAGAAGTTAGCCATTTCACTTGTTCTTCAGTTCAAATATAATGAAAACTTAACCAATTGCTCCTAATCTTAGAGAGCTTCTTCTAGTATTTTAATTACTTAACTTTGGGATTTTTATCAAAAAAGCCCAACAAAAATTCCCCCAAACCCAGCCTATAACTCTACTTGGTATTTTAGTATTTTTGCTATGTGTAACTCAGAAACCTGCTAAACCTCTTGGAATAATTCTGCTGTTTATGCATCTTCTGAACACTTTGTTCTGCACAGTGAAGCTAAGTTTACAACATATATCTAGAGATTATTTTTACATTTCTTATCCTCCAGAAGCCCTGTATCCCCTGAATACACATGCACACGTAGTTAAGGACTGATCAAACATTCCCCCTGCCACAACTGACTCCTCTGAAAGCCAATTCAGTTCCCAAAGTGATTTTATTCAACAATTACAGTTTCTCTCTTTCTCAATAAAAGCTTCAGGATATAGCCCAACACCTAACCTTACTTGCCATGAAAGTAAATGCTTTGATACCATGGCCATCACCTTATGAGACAAAAATACTGCTGCTTTTGTAAAAAGCTGATTATACATGCCTGTGGCAGCTACCAGATCCTTTAGTGGGATCAGAAACATTCTGCAGGTTCCCTGAGTTCCATCATGTTTTTTTCACAACTAACAAGATCCTTCTACAAGGCTATGCTAGTGAGAGAAGAGGTCTCACTTCCAGTTGTACAATTTGATGATCTACAACTAGATGATCTTCAAGGTATTTTCCAACCTAGATGATTCTGTGATTCTGTGAATTTGACTCAACAATTAATAAAAAAATATTTTCTGGCTCTTACTGGATGCAAGTGAAATCCTATGCAATCTTCAGAGTTGGAAAATCTGAACACGAACTTTCGGTTTTCCCTAAAACTCAGGCTACTGGAAGTTAGCTTAATACTTAGACCTTGTTTTATTTCTTTGGTCCATGACCGCTTTCTAGTTCCCATCTCTTTCAAGGAAACTTGCTTTTAAGATGTTTTTCAAAAAATGATCATTTGTGTAGAATTAGCATGTCTGAAGAACTACAATATAACTAAATTTTCAGGGGATTATTGAAGTAAATGCTTATCTAATGATAGCTCTCAGAGATCCACTATAGAGAGTTAATCCCAAGTCATCTGCAGTCAGAAAAATAAGATGACAAAAAAAAAAAATCAGACAAATTTTCAGAACATAAAACTCCACTTAACATTTGTCTTTTTCCCACCTCAAAATTCCCATTAGCAAAGAAGCTCTCACCTCGAGCTTCTGGGAAAAACATTGCAACCATCTGTGATGAAGCACTTAGGGATGCAAAGGTTATTTTTGCTCTTTTTCCCCTGAATAATACTGTAAAGAATCATATAGGTAGGAAGAAACTTGGATTTATATGGAAGATAGTCACTGAAATTTTGTAATCGTTCCTCTTATATAGTTGACACCAAGCACCTATGAAGAAAAATGCTCCCATTAACAGATTATTTTATTTCTTTCAGCACATGCAGAAAAGCCATCACCGAAGACTCCTCCAGAAAACAAACCAACATCTAAAAGGTCATCCAAAAATGAAGAAAATAAGCCAGAGGAAGTAACACAGCCCCATGAAGTTATGGAAGGTAGGAAAGTATAGGAATGAAACAGGATGGGTGTTACCTGAAGGAAACATTAAAGACCATTTTCCTGCTCTGGAAATAGAAAGTCAATGTAAGACATTACCAGACAGTTACCAAGCTTGGAACCACTCAGTTTATAAACTAATTACCTCACCTAGACCTCAAGGTACTGACTTCGGAGAGTTCACTTAGCACAGATGTTGAAGTGTGGTGTTGTCTCCAGTGTCTCTATTGGATTTTCACTCATATCTTCCACAAATATGTTACACACCATTGTCAGTTTTGGACAAAGTCCACAGCTGGAACAGGAAGGGTGTTCTATTTTGGGACAGTGATGAATTGGCCAGACCAAGATAGGAAAATCTAGCAGTTTTCTCTAGCTTGTATCATGTCAGGCCTCACACAGCTTCAGAAAACACATAATTTATTTCTTCTCAATGGAAAAAAATATTGCTTTCCTGTGTTCTTTGATATTCTGTTCCAGCATTTTAAGTGATAACTCAGGAGATCAGTTTGAACTTGAAACTTGAAGTAACAAGAATGAAATGAGATTGGTCAACATTGGCCAATATTTTAACCCTTACTTTAAAAAAAAAAAAAAAAAAAATAATTTGGAGTACTTACCTTTCTGCTGTGTCAATTTCCTATTACAAGAAAATCAATATAGTGCGCTAAGTGAAAAACAGTTAAGGAAATTCAGATAACCATTAACAGGATCTCACTTGGTTTATGGTATTTCAGACACATTGGGTGGGAGAAAAAACTATTCTGTAAGGCTCTGCTCATACCACACCGTTTCTACAATACATTTACATAGGGATTATTTCTCACACTGCAGTATTTTAAGTTCTTCCAGTCTGCTGGGAGAGACACTGCCTCGATGCTGCTAACAGTCATCAGGCCATGACCATCACTGTGACCATCAGCAATAGCTCAGGTCTTTATATTTTTAAAATTGTTCAAAATCTGAACAATATGGCCCCAAACCACATGATGCTGCACTTGTTTTTTTCAGGATTTCAAGAAACAAATGCCAGTTCAGCTGGAATGGTAGAGAGCAACACAGCAGGAATGATAGAGAAAAAAAAACAAACACCACAAAACCTGTGTGAAAACAGCACTAAATAGCAAAACTTCAGAGAGATAACACTTACTGAGACATTAAAATGCAGAAGCATTTTCTGTTACTTTTTACTGAATATAGCTATAATAACAATTTGACTCAAGTCAGTGTAACTATATACAAGTAAATAGAGTCTTAATGCCATAAATCAGAAGAAGAAAACCATCCAAGACATAAAGATACAGTAGGAGATGCAGTCAGGTGTCTGTATTCAGGAATTTTGTTTTCCTCACCTTTCCCTAACTGTCTCCTTCAGGTTCAGGTCATTGGTGCAGGCTATGTTATAATTAAGGCCAGAGGAATAAATCAAAAGAACAGATAGAGAAGGGAAGTGTCATATTAGAAGGACTATATTCTATAGTGTGCATCCCCTTCCATGAGAAAGGATGGAAACACCAGATGGCCTCACCTGCAAACAACAAACTAAAATCTGACATGTTGCACTCAGACTTGTGACAGGTTAGACAAAAGGATTGCTTAAAACATAGGTAAGCTGCTGCAAAGTCCCATGCAGACAAAAAGAATTAATATTTAACCCAGTCCAAGTTACCTTTCCTCTTCTATATTATTTATATATGACAGTTACCTAAGTCCATAAATTGGTATTTACATATTTAAATTAGGTTTCCAGATACGCTCCTTTTTTTGGCCAGTTTAAATAAATAATTTTCTTTAAAGTGCTTGAAATATGTAAGTGCAATTTTGCACAGAAAGTGTTTAGAGCAAAGACCATAAAAACAACTGTTATTACTCAAAAGATAAACAGAAATTTCTAACCTTTATAATGAATTGATATGCAATAGGTGCATGCACTGCAATTCCAGTGTCTTAATAAATATTTGTTCTCATAGATAACGGCAGCGAACAGGAAAATAAAGGGACCAGTCCTGCTCCAACCACAAAAAACCCTGATACAACCACAATCAAAGCAACTACAACTGATCTAAAACCAACTTTACCTGCTACAACGAGTACTATCACAATAACAACAACCACCAAAGAGGCCACTACGACTCAGAAAGAAACACCTGGTACAAAAGCAGCACCACCACCAGAGGTTGAAACTCCCACCATCCCCAAACCTGAAGACACAACCCCAGAGGGCACAGAGGCACCAACGACCGAGGCTGACTCTCCCACCACCCCCAAACCTCAAGACACTACCCCAGAGGGCACAGAGGAACCAATGACCGAGGCTGACTCTCCCACCACCCCCAAACTTCAAGACACAACCCCAGAGGGCACTGAGGCACCAACAACCAAGGCTGACTCTCCCACCACCCCCAAACCTGAAGACACCACCCCAGAGGCCACAGAGGCACCAACAACTGAGGCTGACTCTCCCACCACCTCCAAACCTCAAGACACAACCCCAGAGGCCACGGAGGCACCAACAACCGAGGCTGACTCTCCCACCACCCCCAAACCTCAAGACACTACCCCAGAGGCTCCAACAACCGAGGCTGACTCTCCCACCACCCCCAAACCTCAAGACACAACCCCAGAGGCAGTAACAACCAAGGCTGACTCTCCCACCACCCCCAAACCTCAAGACACAACCCCAGAGGGCACAGAGGAACCAACAACCGAGGCTGACTCTCCCACCACCCCCAAACTTCAAGACACAACCCCAGAGGGCACTGAGGCACCAACAACTGAGGCTGACTCTCCCACCACCTCCAAACCTGAAGACACCACCCCAGAGGCCACAGAGGCACCAACAACTGAGGCTGACTCTCCCACCACCTCCAAACCTCAAGACACAACCCCAGAGGCCACGGAGGCACCAACAACTGAGGCTGACTCTCCCACCACCCCCAAGCCTGAAGACACAACCCCAGAGGCACCAACGACCGAGGCTGACTCTCCCACCACCCCCAAACCTGAAGACACCACCCCAGAGGCCACAGAGGCACCAACAACTGAGGCTGACTCTCCCACCACCTCCAAACCTGAAGACACCACCCCAGAGGCCACAGAGGCACCAACAACTGAGGCTGACTCTCCCACCACCTCCAAACCTCAAGACACAACCCCAGAGGCCACGGAGGCACCAACAACCGAGGCTGACTCTCCCACCACCCCCAAGCCTGAAGACACAACCCCAGAGGCACCAACGACCGAGGCTGATTCTCCCACCACCCCCAAACCTCAAGACACAACCCCAGAGGCCACAGAGGCACCAACGACTAAGGCTGACTCTCCCACCACCCCCAAACCTCAAGACACCACCCCAGAGGCTCCAACAACCGAGGCTGACTCTCCCACCACCCCCAAACCTCAAGACACAACCCCAGAGGGCACAGGGGCACCAACGACTGAGGCTGACTCTCCCACCACCCCCAAACCTGAAGACACCACCCCAGAGGCCACGGGGGCACTAACAACCGAGGCTGACTCTCCCACCACCCCCAAACCTCAAGACACTACCCCAGAGGGCACAGGGGCACCAACAACCGAGGCTGACTCTCCCACCACCCCCAAACCTCAAGACACAACCCCAGAGGCAGTAACAACCGAGGCTGACTCTCCCACCACCCCCAAGCCTGAAGACACAACCCCAGAGGCACCAACGACCGAGGCTGATTCTCCCACCACCCCCAAACCTCAAGACACAACCCCAGAGGCCACAGAGGCACCAACGACTAAGGCTGACTCTCCCACCACCCCCAAACCTCAAGACACCACCCCAGAGGCTCCAACAACCGAGGCTGACTCTCCCACCACCCCCAAACCTCAAGACACAACCCCAGAGGGCACAGGGGCACCAACGACTGAGGCTGACTCTCCCACCACCCCCAAACCTCAAGACACAAGCCCAGAGGCCACGGGGGCACTAACAACCGAGGCTGACTCTCCCACCACCCCCAAACCTCAAGACACTACCCCAGAGGGCACAGGGGCACCAACAACCGAGGCTGACTCTCCCACCACCCCCAAACCTCAAGACACAACCCCAGAGGCAGTAACAACCGAGGCTGACTCTCCCACCACCCCCAAGCCTGAAGACACAACCCCAGAGGCACCAACGACCGAGGCTGATTCTCCCACCACCCCCAAACCTCAAGACACAACCCCAGAGGCCACAGAGGCACCAACGACTAAGGCTGACTCTCCCACCACCCCCAAACCTCAAGACACTACCCCAGAGGCTCCAACAACCGAGGCTGACTCTCCCACCACCCCCAAACCTCAAGACACTACCCCAGAGGGCACAGGGGCACCAACGACTGAGGCTGACTCTCCCACCACCCCCAAACCTCAAGACACAAGCCCAGAGGCCACGGGGGCACTAACAACCGAGGCTGACTCTCCCACCACCCCCAAACCTCAAGACACTACCCCAGAGGGCACAGGGGCACCAACAACCGAGGCTGACTCTCCCACCACTCCCAAACCTCAAGACACAACCCCAAAGGCAGTAACAACCGAGGCTGACTCTCCCACCACCCCCAAACCTCAAGACACTACCCCAGAGGCCACAGAGGCACCAACAAACAAGGCTGACTCTCCCACCACCCCCAAACCTCAAGACACCACTCCAGAGGCACTAACAACTGAGGCTGACTCTCCCACCACCCCCAAAACTGAAGACACAACCCCAGAGGCACCAACGACCGAGGCTGACTCTCCCACCACCCGCAAACCTGAAGATACAACCCCAGAGGCTACGGAGGCACCAACGACCAAGGCTGAGTCTCCTACCACCCCCAAACCTCAAGACACAACCCCACAGGCACCAACAACCAAGGCAGAGTCTCCCACAACCCCTACAGTCAAGTGGTCTACGCCTACAGGCACTCAGGCTGACACCCATGCTGTAGAGAAAACAACATCTATTGAAGAGACAACTACTGTCCCTGGATTAGTATCTACTGCTAAGAAAGGCACAACCACTCAAAACATTGAGCCAGTCACAACCACTAGGAACAAAACACCCATATCTGAAGCTGACACTATGGTTTCAGAAACAACAGCAGAAAGGAAAATCACAATTTTTGCAGCCAAAGTAGCAACCAGTACAACTACAAAAGATACAACTACAGCAGTACAAAGGATAGTGGTGACTGCAGCTAGTACTACTGAAAAAAAAGACAAAAAACCGGCTCAAACTGTTGCTACTCCTATAACGAAAGAGGCAAGTAAAATAGAAACAACCATGGTGAACAAAGAGGTAACAACATCCAAGAAAGTGAAAACTACTGTGCTTAAAGATATTTTAACAACAAGTAGGAAAGACACAACTACGGTAACTAGGGTGATAACAGCTAAACCAGATGACTCTCCTAAAGGTAAGGATGATATTTCAAATACAACTCCTACAGGCAAGCAAGCTGTCACTACAGCAGCTGAGTCAGAAGCAACTACTGCAGACAAAAAGACTGCAACAATGGCTGCACAAAGAGAAGTAACCCCAGCTAAACAGGGCAAGACTCCCATAAAAAAAGAGACTTTAACAGCTAAAAAAGAAGAAAGCCCTGTGCGAACAGTGACCGTAACAACAGTAGCTGCAGCAGCTACAACTCCCTTGCTGAAGCCCACTCTGTTGACAACTGCCAAAAGAGATTCAACTCCTAAACCCAGGGAGATTGTAACAACAAATAAAAGAGACACAACTCTGGAAACTAAGCAGACTGTAACAGCTGCAGCTAAAGAGAGCATAAGTACTACTTGTGTTGTTGTAGAGCCAACAACAGCTGGTAAAAAAGAGGTAACGACCATCAAAGAAACTAACATCACACCTGAAAAAGCAATGGAAGATGCCACTGGAAAGGCCCCTAGTATTAACAAAGAGGAAACTACAGTTACTAAAGAGACCACTACACGAGATAAAAAAGACACAATAGAAGAAATGTTTATTGTTTCCAAAGGGACGTCCAAACCAACTATACATTTCCAGGAGGTTACTGACACAAGAGATGAGCCTCATCCAGCCGACCCTGAAACTCTGCCAATAAAAGAAGAGCCTGAGATCAACAACAAGCCTTTAATACAAACTGCGGACTTGCCCATTTTATCCAGAGAAACACAAGGTAATTGCATTCCAGTAGGTACAAAAGCACCAATAACTCCACCAGAGAGCACAACAAAATCCATGAGTAAAGGACATGCAAGGTCTTTCTATGTGGTGCCACAAGAACATGGCACTCCTGGCCCAGTGGTCAGCCATAACCATGGTGCTACAGTACTCACCATCCTGAATACTGGTACTTCAGGTTTCAATTGTGTTGTTAGTGAAATTCTCCATGTAGTTTAGAGGGTGATTTTGTTTTAGTACTTAGTTTCAGTAAATGGTCCTGCTGGTAAACGTCTACAGTAAAAGTACTGTAGAAGATGCAAACAAAAAAAGTCGAGGAAAAAGAGGATAAATTTCTAAGGCTTATGGAAACATTGCTAGGCAGTCAGGCTGAATATCCACCATTACTCATGGTAACTCATACCTAACGTGGTGTTTCATAGTCACATAAAAAAAGTCACATAAGACAGACAATAAGTCTTTTCCTTGTATTCTCTTCCCTCTGTGCTTTTTGCCACAACGGTTTTCATGTTTTCATGTCCTCAGTATTTATTTTAACCAGATATGGCCTGCAGGTTTTTCAGAGTTTTTTCCATCATATATTGGAAGGAAAAAAAAAAAAAGAAGAGGTGTTTTAGATGGAAAATACTTAGGTTTGTCCAAAACAGATCCTTCCTTTGTATTTAACTGAAAGTAAACGGGTTTTTTTAAGAAATAAGGAGGGGGAAGGGAACCCTTTAGAGCAGCTTGGAGAAACATCAAGTAAACATCCCAGAGCATGAAGAAATTAAATGAGAGATGCAGCATACATGCATTTATAGGTCTTTTTCTGAATTACAGGTACTTAGGTAAACAATAAGCAAAGCTGCCCATACCTAGTCATGTAAACAGCTGGTCTGGCCCTCCTGGGACCAAAACATGAGAGGCAAACTTTCCAAGAACTGATCTCAAATGAGTAACTATACCCTTTGTGGGACAAGTGCCAGGCAGAGGCCTGAATGATGAAGGGCCCCAAACATCACCCAACAGATGATCACATTTAACAGTCATAGTGCTACTGGCGGTGGGCTGGGCAGGTAACACAGTGTGTCTTAAATGTTAAACAAACCCAAGCCACCGTGTTTTGCAGCGAAGAAGGATGAGAAGGACCTGTGCAGCGGGAAGCCAGCAGACGGCATGGTGGCCCTGCCTAACGGCACCCTGGCCGTCTTCAGAGGTAGGCTGGTCCTCGCCCTCCTCCTCTTCCTCCTCCTCCTTCCCCTGCCACCCGCCCCAGCCCCAACCCCCCAACCCACTTCAGCGCTCTGAGGCCCTCATGAAGTGTGCCCGGACCCAGCCACACCTCAGGGGTGCTGCGGGTGCAGGAGCCGCCTTACCCGTCAGCCGCGTCCTGAGGGCAGGAAAGACGGATCCTCGTTTCCTGTGTCTTTCTGACTGTGTGTGTCTGTCTGTCTGTCTGTCTGCGTTTCACCCTCTCTCCTCCTGCTGCGCAGGCCACTACTACTGGCTGCTGAATGGCAGGAGCCCGCCGACAACCAGCCCCCGGCGGATCAGCGACGGCTGGGGCGTCCCATCCCCCATCGATGCCGTCTTCTCCAGGTGCAACTGCGATGGCAAGACCTTCTTCGTCAAGGTGGGGAGCCAGTGTGGCGGACGCGGGCTGCACCGGGAGGGCGTGGGGAGCAGATCAGCTTAAAAAAAAGGTGTGGGTTATGAAATGCAGCCCCGCAGGAGAGCCTTGCATTGCTCTGGGGCCGTGTTGCTCATTTTATAGAACAAATGACGTTTTCAAACAGCATGGTGGGTTTGAAACTCCGTGGGTGAAGTTAAGCGTCTCTTCTCCAGCCCCCCATCTGACTTGAGATGGTGCTTGTTAGGAAAAACCTCAATTCAGTGTTTTTCTCCTCTAGGAGACAAAGCATTGGCAGAATAATTGATAATCAAGTAATGTTTACATACGAGCCATACTTCAAAAAAACCCCACATCTTTAAAATACGGGTATTTTATCATGTCTTCCCCTTGCCCAAACATGGCCTAGATTTGTTCCTAATACATTTTCCTTATTATAATGAAACGCACACACCTCAATAAAGGCATTATATAGTTGTTTCCCAATTAAACATTCAGTACTGGAATTCAAGCAGCTTTTCCTATCTGTGAAAATTTACAAAGCAAACCACTTTGTTCCATAGCCACTCTTTAACAGTTCCTTTCTAAGATACTCTATCCCTATCAAAGGTGGTGTTGAAAGATTGCAGAATTTATTTTTATGAAGTTGTAATATTTTTTTCCTGGTTTTAATGTATGTAGGAGTGGTTCCAGTTTTACAATATAGTTATCAAAACACTAGTGTTATGATTATTTTCCATGTCTGTGTTGAAGCTCAATTACCAAGAATGAATTTCCTCTAAAGCTCATTCTTTCCTGAAATCATTAGGGTCCCCTATACTGGCGTTTCACTAATGGTGTTATGGATAAAGGCTACCCCAAACCTCTTGCAAACGGATTTGCAGGGCTAAGTGGGAAAATAGTAGCAACTCTCCCTGTGGCAAGATACAACAACAGACCAGAATCCGTCTATTTTATCAAAAAAGGTATGTCTCATATTTCAGAAGTTTGCAGATGAGCAAAAGATCCTTCAATTGCCTTAGTCAGGAATAAAACACTCCTCTTGACTGAAAGATGCATTTCTTCCAAAACCAGAAACATAAATGGTGACAGAATGTGCTAGGTGATCAAAAAATAGCCTGAAGCTTTAAAAATGTATATTAGCACTTACAGATCTTTAAGTGTGTTACAGAATAGACAGGACTGAAAGGGACAGAATCTAGCACTGTAGCAGACTAACATTAAATTTTATCTGGTGGCAAAACTACTTTAGTCTCAAGTTAGAAGGGAAGGCTTTAATCTTACTAGTACATAACTATGTATAGGAATCTCCCTCCTGATTTATTTCATATTTTAAATTAATGTAATTTCCTTATCTTACATGAATGATGTACTGCCAACGTAAGATTTGTTATATGAATTTACAAAGCAGAGATTGATAAAGTGCAAATCTTTTTCTGGACTCATAGTCCTCCTCTTACGCAGTCTAAAATGATGGTCTTACCTTCTGCTTGAAATAGGAACAGTAGCAGCAAAAGGAGCTCCCCCAGAGTTGTACTTACTACTGTAATAGTACTGAGCTTGCACAAGGTATTACTACATCTAAAAGCACATCTTGGATTTAGAGAGCAAGGCTTTTCTTAATCTCAAAATGTAGGAACAGATATAAAGTGCTGAAGGCTGCCACAGCTGTAGATGTATTAAAATGATGCCAATGATTTCCCACATGTAATTCAGATATCAAGGACATTTTCATATCTGATCAAGCTGCTGTTTTGGTGGGGCCTTTGTTTTGTTTTTTAACCAAATATCTGCTTTAGATGGCAACATGCAACAGTATGTGTACAGACAGGAACCTGCCAAGAAGTGTCAAAGAAGAACCCAGGTTACCATAAGATACCCAGTTTATGTCCCAAGATTTGTAGTAAGACGACGCTTTCAACGTGCAGCAAGAATGCCAACCGTTATTCAGACTGTCAGAATCAACCCATATCCATCTGGTAACTTATCTTTATTAAGTTCTTTTATACAAACGTTTCAAGCATAGTAGTTTCTGTAACACAATATTCTGTTCCTTTATTTTCTTTAAATGCTTCTAAAATTTTTTAATTCAATAGAGCACGCTTGCTGTAGATTATACAAGCAAATAATAGTTGACAGCAGACACACTGCAACACCTCCTAACTGAAGTTTTCTTTCACTTGCAGGAGTTCTGCGCGAGGCAGTCAGAATGACTACCTACTGGAGAGGGCTCCCAAAAGTGATTCATTCAACTATCTCACTACCCAACTACAATAAGCCAGATGGCTACGACTATTATGCCTTCTCCTACAGTAAGTTAAAGCTAATGCATGTTACTATCAATCTCAAAAGACTAGGGGATGAGGAAGAAAGAAGCCTGCATATCTCTCAACTTTCCAAAGCATGAGGTTAGCACCTGTGGTTCTGCAAGACTATTTTAAACGCTACTGAAAAGTCCTGAGAATTTAAATGTTGCCTGTAATTGAGATGATTCTATTGAAAAATCAATAGTTACAGGACAACTAGCAGCAGTGAGATACAAAGATTCAAATTAACCAGTTGTGGAATGCATTGCCGTAAGAGTTCACACTTATCAAGTGACAAAAAACCCGACACTTTAATATAATTCTGCATCTATGATAGATTGAAATCCTTGGACCACTACACATTGGTAGTTTTTTCACTGGTTTCCATGAAACTATGTTTCTGACAAAATAAAAAAGGGTGGCACGTGAACCATTTTGCTTCACAGGAAAAAAATTATTTATGATTCCAGATTAGGTAGATCCTTTCTCTCTAGCCAGAATAATGTAAAAGCATTCCTCAGTTTTTCTACGAACTAGATGTATCCAAATACAGGATGCTAAAGTAAGTCTCTGTGTGAACTAATTCCTAACCTTAACAGAGGCCAATTCATACCCAGGGACCACAGAGTTCCCACTTTTGTAGTTAGTGCAAGATTGTTTTGTTTCTAGTCTGATTTTCAAATTCTTAAGACTATTCTGTGTTCTAGCAGTATAAGTATTCTTCCCTGCTCCCTGTTCTTGGGGCATATTTATTAGCAGTACTCTAAAACTTAGCTAAACACAAAGAAGGACATGTAAAAAATAAAGTTGAAGACAAAAATTAACTGTTATACCCTCTCAACTGCATATATTTACTGTGGAATGAAAAATCTGTTATTCATGCCTAAACGAAATTAAAAGGTAGGTTGTATCTTCAAGATACTTTTCCATGTAGTTTCTGGAATTTAATTGTGACACGTATCTTCTTTTCAGATCGGTACTACAGTTTGGACATTGGCAAAAGAATAGCAAGACCTGTGACTGCTCTCACAGGAAAGACTGTATCCAAAGACTGGTACAACTGTCCTAGCAAGTGATGCACAGCAGAGGATTTTAAAAAAAGATGCCATTTGAGTGTTGACATTTTGTCTAATTTTATTAATAAAGACATTGAAATGTGTGCACACAAATCTAAGT
Organism: Athene noctua; assembly: GCF_965140245.1. Taxonomy (NCBI): domain Eukaryota; kingdom Metazoa; phylum Chordata; class Aves; order Strigiformes; family Strigidae; genus Athene; species Athene noctua. The sequence goes on from NC_134041.1 coordinate 35,164,403, forward strand.
ATAAAATGCTGCTTTAAGCTCTGGCTTCATTACACTAAAGCAATCACAGGCAAACTGGCACTTTTGTATACACAGCTGTAATTCCTTTACAGATCATTTAACTAATATTTCCTCTGTTCAGGCCTCCTCTGCCTCCCACTGCATGAGTTACACCTGTGTTGGGAAAGAAAACAAATGCATTAATATAAATCGTTCCCCCCCTTTTAATCAACCATTAGTATATGTGATACTTCATCCTTCTGTAAGGAATCGCTACTGCAGTGGAGCACATCCTTTCTGACAAAATTGAAGCTCCCCCTAGAGTCCAGTGATATGAACACATTGCCCTTCTGTCACTTAAAAAGGGTATTAACTTGGGATTCTCTATGCTCAAAGAACAAGCATAGCATTCTTACCATACCTAGAACAAGTTAGTCTCTCTCTTTTGCTATTAAAGACATGGTGATAGACTAGAAAGAAAAAATAACCTAAGTCCACCCCCTCGCTTTTTTTTTTTCTTTAAAATACCAGATACCTATATTTCAATGCTACTATCAAGTCTTCTACAGTGTTATAAAATAATGCCAAGCTGAATACAATTCATCTAAGGATTTTTCTTAATACAGAAGTTGCAAACAATAGTTTATTGTTGTGATTTATCTCTGTATTGTATTATAAAAATCTGTAATACTTCCATAAACTTTTTTTGTTGGCTTTTTTAAACTCAGTGTAAGACACAGTGATATAACAACTGGAACCCTTAATGTACCAAACAGGAAACGGATATGTAATGTTAAAAACAAAGATTTCTAAACTTTATCCTAACATAATTTTTAAAAATCTTTTTTTAAAACTTTGTGAAGTTTAAGATCTACTGCCATTTACTTTCTCCCCACGGTGAGAACCACATGCTGCCTAAGAAGAGAGTTTGCCTATCTAGGAAACACTCTGACTAACATACTGAAGCAAAATTAGAGAGCTTTTAGGGCAACATATGGAAAGCTAGAGCAGGGATGCTGTATTACTCAATGTCTCTCAAGCAAACGCAGGCATATAAAGTAGTACTTCATATATGGTACCCACAGCAAAGAAAGTACTAAAAACTTTTTGAAAACACCTGAATTTGAGCAACCACAAACACTTACCCCTCTGTCTGTTGAACTGACGACCACGAACACCAGTTCTTAATGTTGGTGGCTGAAGTCTGACACGTCGAAATGGCTTAGGTTGGTTACTGCTTGTGTCTGTGAAGGAGTGGTAATTCAAGAAAGTGTCTGTGTCTAGTAGTTTCTTACTGTTAATATTTACATGATTTGATATGCATTATGCTCTTGAATTTACTTTAAGATGAAGGTGCATCCTTATTTCATTGACAACTTCTGTGAAATAAATAAATGCCTCAAAACAATTAAGTCTGGGACTTCTTTCATAACCTGTGCTAGGTAGTAAATTGTTAACTCCACAGTGGTTTAACTTACTGTTCTTTGACAATTTAATTGAATTTAAAAATATTTTAAAATCTGACATAAAACATAACAGTGGGTAGAATCACCAAAATATCTGTAACTTTTGCTCCTTGAAGCATTATTCTTACTACAGTCTACTGCAGTCCAAGTAAAAATTGTTTGCCTTTAAGACTATAGGTATTAAAACGTAATCTTGCTCTAAGAGTTCCATCTTAAGATTTTGTGTATCTTGACTATCAGTAGTGCACAATGCTGATTCAAAAAGTTCCCACACAATAAAATGCTATGAAACAACTGCTTCCACCAATTAACCCATACCTGCAGATGAACTAGAAGGAGGATCTTGACTAGTTGAAGGAAGATCTGACTCATCAGATGCCTGAACAGATTCTTCTTCTTGCTGGCTATCAATTTCTAGGCCTGCTTCTGAAGTAATTCTACAAGACAAGGAGGGGGAGGAAAAACATGTAAGTGTATTCACATAGGTTCAAAAAGGTCAGAAAAAAACGCATCATCTCAGAGCAGATTCATATTCAAATGCCTTTCCCCAGAAATTCTCACTGGTTTTATTCTGTTTTGTTGTACCCTCCCTGCCCCAATCATGAGAAATTTACCTGGCTTTTAGAAAAATAACAATGCAATTTCCTTGATATACAGCCCAACTCCAGATGCATATTCAACATACTAATTGTCTGCCAGAGAAGGCCACAAAGCTATGTAGTAATGATAACTACAAAAAACCCAACATGATGGTGGCGTGTATGTTTAGATAGGGGAAGAATGAATTGGAGGGAACACACTGACCAGTTATGCCTAAAGATCACTCATTGGTGCAACACCTAAGTCATGTGGACTTCATGGTCTTCAAAAGACAAAAAGCATTATAGGGCTGGAAAAATATTAAACATCCAATTTAGCTTAAATGCAGCTTACTTTTTAGCATACATTTTACTTACTTTAATTAGTATATGCAAATTGTTAGAGGATGATAACTAAAAGTCATATACTGTGGGAAATACCTGTTCTTACTAGCACCAGATTGACTTGCTCTGCTATCAAAGGCTGTTCCGAACTACAGACTGTTCTACAAACCACTTAGTTCCTCTATGGATATACTTCCAATTCACTAAAGATTAGATGGTTGTGTAAGAAACAAATACCAGACCTTAATATTAGAATACCCATCCTATGTTCTATCTACTCATAGGCAGACTATTGCAGTCCAAGTTAGTGCTGCATCAAGAAAACTGTGTGGCATATATAACTTGCAGCAGTTACATTTCATTTTCTTATGACCAAATCTCCTACCTCCTGCAATCAGTAGATAGAAGTTTAAGTAAACTGTGAACTACACATCTTTTATTACTCTGCAACCAATAAAAATCAGAAGTAAAATATAGCATTAAATGATAACCTATCCCCTTTAGATTTATAATGTATTTGACCATAATACAAATCAAAATATAACAATTGTTATAAATATTAAAAATTGCATTTACAAAGTGGAAGACAAAATCATTTGTCTATCAAATTCTTAAGAACTGCTTATCCCCTTCCCTTGTGCTGCATCTTTTGTACTTGCAATGCCTTAACTGACTGACTGCATTATATATGCTGGCTTTGTAACAAGGAGTGATTTTCTTTAGTAACAAACAGGAATGCTTTAGTATTTATTCTACAAACCCCAGTCCTTCAAACTGAAGCATTTACCATCAGTACTTGACTATTACAGAGCCCTCTGCACACCAGAAAATAAAGACAGTTTTTTTCTTTTTGGTGACTTTTATACTAGGTATGTTAAATTAGAAGAAAATCTTTGGGTTTAGACAAAAAGATCAGATTGTACTAGTTCACAGAACTACTAGCTCCTGTTTGAACCGTCCTTCCTGCCAGAACAGGTTAAACTGAAAATGAATCACAGCTACACTTGGACGAAAACAAATCATTAAAACTAACATGACATCAGGTCTTAGCAAACCAAACAAGTCACAGTTTACCCTTCAGATTCGGCCTCTGCAAAAACTTCATCCCCGTCGTCGCCAGCTCCAGGCTCCGCTGCGGTGGACAGATTGCCAGTCGATGTGGTAACCATGGGAACAGACTGCGAAGCGTGCTCTGAAGCATCCGCCGAGGCACTTTCGGTAAAAACCGTCACTGTACAGGAAAGGTAGTTTAATAAACATCCATTAGTTTAAATTTCCTACAGAAAATCTGTGGAAATCTTAGGTAGGTCAGGGAAAGGGTTACTGGAATACTCCTGATGTATCAATAAGCCCTAAACCAACAATAATCTAACTTCTCTGGGAAGTCAAGGTTTTCAGCCTGCAAAGTTTTTGCCACTTACCTGGTGCTGCTACTTGTAATGGTGTTGTAGGAACGCTACGACCACCTGATTCTTCCTCATGAGCAAGGAATAGTGGGGTTTCATACATTCCTAAACCTGCAACACAGAAAGTTTCAGCAACAATTAAAATAGACAGCTAAAACACAGATTAACTGCTGTCTTCCCTCTGTACGCTTGATGAAATCCAGCGATTTGTGCTTAAATTTGGAGATTTTTGTTATTTAAAGCTGTTTCAACCTACTGTCAGAGCTAATTATAATTTATTGAAAGGCAAAACCTTGATGAAAACACTACTACTTGTTTTACTTTCATCCTCTTCTTACGCCATTATTTCACTGTGAGCTTTCTTCAAAGGCCAGCGTACTGTTCCATGCTGACAGGGACGCAGGGGACAGGGACTGATTCAGGACAACAACAAAGACTATATAGCCAAATTGTCTGGCCATCTCTTAACAGGTAAGGACATACCCCAAAGATTTCTTTGCATTTGCTGTTTTGCCTTATGGTTTTACTACAGGAAAGCTACAATCAACTGTAAAATGCAAGTTAAAAGCCGTTCATTCAGTATTTCATTTCCCCTTACATGAGTTACCTTCCGCCCAGCAGGCAATATGTCCTACATAAAATTTTAGTTTCTGTGGTTCACAAGCCTGTTGTTCCTACCCACAGAACCATTCTCCTTTCTAAAACATATTACAAGTAGAAATGTAGCAGCTTGAGGGGAAACACCTTTTTAATTTGTTAGTCTCTCTCTGCTGACAATTATGTAAGAGTTGCAGGTTTCCACACTTCAAGTACCCAAAGTAGAACTGCATTTTACTGACTGCATTATTTGTTTTTCACTCCAGCAACCACGGAAAAGAAAGCACAGAAATGGTTTACCTCCTTGTGATGCAAGCTGACCAAGATCTGAGTGACTTGAGCTAGTTTGCGGCATATCTTCAGGGGGTCCAAATCTGAATCTGGGAACTCCAGCTACCTGGGGGGAACTATCAAAATAAAGATTTCAGAAATTCTGCAATTTTTCCAACGATCAGGTGGGGGTTGGGGGTGTGTAGCAGGGAAGAATTTAAATAGAAGAACCTGGGTTTTTCTTAAATCACTCAATTACAATACATTGGCAATTATCTGCCTCCTCATTTGCTAGTAAGTTTCATGATACACAATTCAAACAATGATTACTTATTTGTAGATGCAGTCATTTATATTACTTAGTGCATTTTGGCATGTTACTCCAATCACAAGTTCATTTCATTTGAATTTATTTTCATTCCACTGAAAAATAGAAAGAAATAGATGCCTTTTTTTCCCCTCTTTACATCTACTTACTGAATGGCTTCTGCAAACCCATCTGTACGATGTGGAACTACAAGAGTTGGTGTGCTTGGAACTGTTCTGTCCTCATCATCAAAGAAGTGCTGCTGCTGGAAAAAAAGAGACTGATATGAGAGCCTATAATTTATTTCCAGTTTCTATCAAGCCAAGTATAAAGGTTTGCTTTTCTCATGTAGTCCAGCAAAACAGAGATGAGTTTAGCTCTAACAAAATTAATTTCAGACTTCTAAATCTTAGTTACTTATACAGATCACCCTTAGAAGCAAACAAACCAAAATAATCCCCATATGCTTGCAGGGCACCCATCTTTTAAAGGATTTTTAGACATCTATTCCATGAGACCACCCTACCATCAACATGCCATATCTCCCTGTTGACTACAAAGGAATCTCAGGGTGACTCATTCATAAATAGGTATGAAACATCTGTCTTAACCTGGATTGCTGTAAGATACCTAGCATATGGGATTTTTCACAGTGTGAATCAAATCATCTGTTCCCTTTAGACTTGTGTCCTTCATTCCTGCATTGCCTCCAATGCCAGAAACCTCAGCTTCCTCTTCCCTTCCCCTTCACGAGACATTCTCTTCATCTCTCTGTCTTCCTCCCGTATCTTTTAAACCTTTCTCTCCAAAGTACCCATAAGGTCCCTCCCACCTGCTCAATTACTGTCCAGGCAAAAACCAGTTAGGTACTGAGGCCACTTCCAAGCAGAAATTGAATGACAGGTACATGTAAGCCAAGCAGAATCAAAAAATCTGAGCTGATGCCTTTGATCTCAGAAAAGACAGTCAGTCTCCCCTCCCTCGCTGAACTTGCATTCAATCTGTCAAATACAGTTGAAGTTGAATAAAGTGTTCAGAATTAGCTAAAGGAGACAGACAAAAAGCATGTCAGCCTTGTTCCTTTAGGATGAGGCTGAAAACATTTTATTCTTTTTTCCAGCAACATATCCACTTTAAGAGACTGATTCTAAAACCAAGTAATTAAAACTGTCTTAGACAAAAGGAATTCAACCTCCCTTGAAGACAAAGGAATTCAACCTCCCTTGAAGACAAAGGAATTCAACCTCCCTTGAAGACAAAGGAATTCAACCTCCCTTGAAGACAAAGGAATTCAACCTCCCTTGAAGACAAAGGAATTCAACCTCCCTTGAAGACAAAGGAATTCAACCTCCCTTGAAGACAAAGGAATTCAACCTCCCTTGAAGACAAAGGAATTCAACCTCCCTTGAAGGCCTTTAGCTTCCTTGGAGCTTTCTAGTATTTGCCTTCCATTAATACAGAAATTAACAGGACTAAGATACCTTCTGCAAGATTACAGAAACCACCCCACCTCTCAGGACAGTACCTAGGCTTCTTTAAAAAACAAAGCCTAAGAGTTAGGATGTTCCATCAATTCAGGTTTTTACTAGTAAACTTTCATATACTTACCATCCCACCTATACCAGGAGTTAGCTGAAGTCCACGCCCCACCGACTGTCTTCGAGTCATCTGGATTCTCTTTATAGTAAAATAAAAAATGAAGTGGTGTGAATGCTTTCCTGGAATTCTAATAATGTACAATTGTTCAGTCAGAACCAAGGATAGTAGCTAAATGAGCAAGCATAACAATTATATGTCAGCGTGCAACACTGCTCAGTATAGCATCATACCCTCTTAAAGAATATCCCATGGCAGCAGCTACTCCACATCTCGTGTCTGCTGCCTGGTTTAAACTATGAAACAGAATCACGTAGGTTTAAATTGTGTGTAAGTGACATTACTATTTTACTCAACTTTCTATTGAGGACAGAAAACCTGAACACAGAAATACTGTGGCCCCAAGCCTCACAAAAAGTTAATGGTAAAGGGTAATTTCAGTCAGGATATTTTTGCACAATTCACATTGTGACTTTTCAGTTAAAAAATCTGTAGGTCTATGTCAAAGCATAATCATGGGTTGGGCACTGACTGTGAAAGGCTTAACTTAGAAAATGAATACTGATTCCTTTGCCCAGTCTGCACTGGGGCAGAGGCTAGTAAAAACCCCTGCCAATGGGTCTGAGTTACCTGCTCAAGAACAGATTTTGTAGTGGAAATATCAGCAGTCACTGAGTGAAACAACACTAGTATAATAATTTCAAGACACAAATCCAGCATGAGTGCCTTACTGCTTTTAGTGTTCCCTGTCCAGCCATAATCTGCAGGACAAGACACATTAAGTAATTTTGCTCAGCTACGATTTTAAGGATGCTGAACAGATGTCATCTATTTTTACAACAGGCAGAGTACTTAGGTTTTATTTAGAAGAAATCATAGAGTAATCTTTTAAAAGTCTTCTGACCCACTAGAGATAGTTTATACCTGTACTGGGGGACCCAGTTCTTGAGGAGGAGCATGGATAGTCAGTCGTGGGGGCAGTGGATGTGGCGGTCTGCGTGGTGACTGTGGAGGCCGAGGGCCCTGTCTCTCTGAGGCAGATGATGGCTGCTGTTCTCTTGAACTTTCATGAGGAAAAGTGGACTCTGCAGCACTTGTACTCCCTTCTCCTAAAAGAGAAGTAGTATACAGAAGTATAGAGAAGTAAACCTATGCCCTCCAAACTGAGTTGAAAACATAAAGGTAAGTCTTCTTACTGCTACCACATTAACAAAGACATTTTTGCCCTTGCAAGAGCAGGAACAGCTCAGTACTAAGCCACTTAAAAGAGGACTTGTGCCAGCTATGTCAACACCAGCACCAAAACAAACTATTGATCATTCAAGTGCTGATTTAGAAAGATATATCTACTCAGCCATTAACAGCAGTTTCCATAGCAACCAGAGCTTGCAGGGTTTTCAAAGGAATGTAGAATAAATCCAGAAAAGAACACATAAGAAAAATCCACATTTCAGGTTAAAATTGTCTTCAGCATTTCACCTTATATTCTTACTTTTAAGTGCATATTTCAACACATGCAAGGCAGCTTCTACATTTTCCCCCTTTACAGGCACAGACTTTGAAGAAACATGGAATAACATACCACTGTTCTGAGAATCTGCTGCCCTCTGGTTGCTTTCACCTCCTCCCATGCTTTCTTCAGTTTCTGTTCCAGGATCTGTACCATCAGCACCCTAAAAAACCCCACATAAACATAACATGACTTAGCACTAAACAACTTACAGGCTGTGAAAGGAATACAAAAGCAGTACTAAAATATTCAGAAAGTAAACAAAATCAAATATATTAAAATCTTAAACTATTTCTGTAAAAATCAGGTAAATGTATACCACTGTATGAAATTCCAGAAGTTCTGCATATCTGTACACACACAAATGTGTAGCCATCATCATTAACAACAGACAAAGAAATATCCAGCTTTTGAAGAAACTGCCTTACTAGCTTTTCAACAACAGTATTTGTTGCTGGCTCCTGTACTTTGCATTTTTATTCAGCCCTCTTAAACACTCAAAGTTGTTTTTTCTTGTGAAAACACCAGTTACAACAGAAATTACTATTACCTACTAGCATCTTTAATTCTCTGGGATGAATTAATTCTAAGATTTTTCTCTTTTAAATATTCAAGTTTGTGCAGATGCATTACACCACTCATTTATTCCAAGAAATTTAACAGCTATAAAAAAAAGGTACAAATCTCACCTCAGCATCATCTGCTTCATATCCATCATTACCATCAGCACTACCAGTTCCTTCATTACTGTCATCACCTTCATCTCCCATCCCTGTGTCTTCATCATCATCCTCGTCTTCCTCTTCCTCATCCTCATAGTCCTATGATAAGACCATAAAAAAAGCCTTAAGAAAGTGCAGAAAGGGTAGCAAAATAATTCCAAATCTTGAAGTGGTACACAGACTACCTCTGTCTGTGGATCTCCTTCCAAAGACATTCACCATTTATTACCACAGAGTGCAGGTATATATTTTTTGATTGCTGTGGTAGGTTAACCTTGGCTGGCTGCCAGACACCCACCCAGACACTTCCTCACTTCCTCTTCAACATGACAAGGGCAGAAAATAAGAAGGAAAAGCTTGAGAGTCAAGATAAGAAGGCAACCCAATCACTTACCAATTACCATTACGGGCAAACTCAGGGAAAATTAATTCAATTTGTGGTCAATAAGGCTGGCTGGTGAGAAATAAAGACAAAAACTACAACACCTTCCCCCCATCCCCTTCTTTTTCCCAGGCTCAACTTCACTCCCCCATTCCCAACTGCTCTTCCTGAATTAGCTGAATTAGCAAGTGTCTTTAAAACACCAGAAGTTCAGGCTACATAAATACAGACTATTTATACAATCGAAAATATTTTTATTAAATTAGTCCTGCTGAGTGAGCAGGACAAAATAATAAAATGGTTCATAAAGTAATTCCATGATACACATACTTCCTGTTCGCCTTCATTTTCTTCATCATCATCATCTTCATCATCACTATCAATTACAATGACATCATCTCTCTTGGACTGACCATCCTGGGATGAAGTAGTATTTTGTTGATCTGACTGAAGAGGTCCAAGATCTATTGGGATAGACTGGGAAGTTTCTTCACTATCCTCCATGGGTGTGTACTCTCCCTGTGTAACACCCTGTAAAAGAGAAAAGAATTATCAGAATAAATGCAGCATATACCATTCTTAAAATGTTCTTCAGCAAAGTGTTCACTGCATTTCTAAGAGATTCTCTAAGGGGGAGGGGAAAGCAAGCTATTTCTGCTGATATGAAGCTTTTTTTCTTTACAAATATGCTTACTTCTCTAATTGAGTCTTGTGAGTCTTGATTGTATGTTTGAGTTTCTACCTCACCATCAGTGCTCTCTTCTGCTGTCACTTCCTCCTGAAAGAACACATATTTTTCTTGCTTAAAACACATCATTAGCCCTAAAGTTTGGTTCTTTAACATGTTTGAGATTTTTTTTAACCTTTTTAAAAAAATTACTTTTTCCCACAAATCTTTGTGGGAAACATTTTGTTCCCCTTTCACTATTATTGCTTAGCTCTGCTTTTATCTAGCACCCCATTTCTCTGCCCTGGGGAAATACCATTTCCCCATCCTAGTCCACTAGACCTCAGTGTCTCTAAATCTTTTCAGGACCAAAAAAGAACTCTCAAGGTTTCCCATTTCACCTCCATCCTCTCAGCTAATTAAGAGATAACGTTCTTATACAATTTTGCTCTTTTCTGTTATGCAACATCTTTCTCATACAGAGTTAACAAGACATCTTTGACTTCCTTAACATTATTCATGAGTTGCCAGCTGCAAGGTTCTGTCTCAAGTTCATTCATTGTTGCAGAACATCCCAATTCCCTCACAGCAATATTTCACATGCATCTCCTGTATGCTTTTCCGTGGAATTAATCTTTGCTTCCCTGGCATCTCCCCAAGTACACTATGTCATTCCAATAACTGTAGATAATTACTTTCCAGACCACACTGAAAAGTGTTTAACTTCTTCCTCCTCAATGCTAGGATATGGCCCCCTGTCTTCCATCCTACAGTTCACTAAGATTTGCATCATTCATTGCAACTGGTATAACCTCTGCCTTTTACAATACCCAAACATAACTGCAAGTCACATTAAGACTTGCTCTGAAGTAATATACTTGCTCTTCCTATTAAAATCTTCCAAAGGAACAGATTAAGTAGTAGCATTTCATGGTCTTGCAAACCTCAGGTCCAACTCTCTGCATGCTTTTCAGTTTCTTTTGAAGAGGTACATCCACTGTTTCCTCTGAAATCTGGTCTGAGTTTTCCACAGTGTTATCCTCCTCTTCCTCTCGTGGACGTTTAGACAGTGAAGAACTTGGGGTAGCTGAAACTTTTAAAAGAGCCTCTCAGTTATTTTCAGAACAACAAATGTACAAAAAAGAGAATCAAAAGGTTTGATATTTTACTCTGGAAGATCACCTCTTTTTCTTCATTAACTGATAACAAATAGATAGAATCACCTTGTGTCATTTCCTAGGACATGAAAACATCAGTCCCTTTTGTTATAAGTCTTATGCTCTTGGACCTGTATTCACAACCTAACTGACCCCAAGCGTAAGCTTCAGGGTACAACTAAAATATTTTTTCCAACATCTTTGCTTCTGAAAAGTACACCTTAATGTTTAACAGAGTTATCAGCTAGGAAACAAACAAAATAAAATATAGTTTACAAAATATTTTGGGATTTTGGGGAATAAAATTTCTACACCAAAATCTATACTGTGTAGAGCAAAGAGATGTGCAACTGTGTATCACACTGAGTAGCCTTAAGAGTTCTTATCTATATTTCATATGCCAGCTTAAGTATAGTTCAGATATGACTCCTGAAATTAACATTGCTCCAACAGTACTATGGAAACAGAGGCAGCTAGTTTTAATGTATTAAACCCCAATACTGCTCTGAATAGATAAATAAATGGCGAGTTTTTAATTTCTACTTTAAGGAATGCAGTGACAACAGCATTTCAGAGGTACCATTTCAGGAGGTTCAGGAAATGAGCCAAACCTCAGAAGTTTGTAAAATGTGCAGTAAACTAAAGGGAGGAAAAAAGCCCAAAGGAGCAAATTCTTTTGCTGAAGTTAGGCCTGGTTTGACAAAGGTCCAATCGGAGCTACTTAAAAGGAACTATTCAAAAAGGTAGGCCTATAAAATAAAACCAACCTGTGCCAAACACTGCCGTAGAAGTGGAAGGCCTCTCTATTTGAGAGCTCTGTACAACTTCTACAATGGTAGGGGATGGCTCCTGATTAGCAGGCTCAATCTGAGGATGACTTTGCTGAGTGGGCTGCACAAAAGCAGTCGCTTGTGTCTGCTGCTGAACAGTCAAGATGGGCTGAGAGAGAGATGTCTGAACATTAGGACTGGTGGAACGCACAGACCCACTAGTGCTTCCAAAGACTGGAACATGCTCCACAGGTCCTTCTGATTGCATAGCTGAAAGGCAAACAGTCGCACATTCAACTGTCTTCATATTATCTAGTACAGTTCACATCCTCCACTTCAGAATGCCCTAAATAAGCAGATTCCATGTTTTGAAGATTGAGTTAGCATTGCTTACACCCATCTTCAGTTGAGGAATCATGAACTTTGTTGCAATAGAAGTGGTCATAAAAATGTAATATCAAAAGTGATGCAGGGACAATAAAACTATCTGAAGTGCTTTCAAACTAATAATTACCAAAATTTCAAGGCAAAGGTAGCATCTATGGTTACTGTAGATCCTTGTACTATACTAAAATGCTCACCTTCCTGAGTCTCCACCTGTGTTGTAGGCATAACTGTGGCTGTTGGAGTAGTGGTAGGATTAGTGACCGTAGCAGGAGTAACCATTGGACGGATACTGGCTCTTGGAGTAGACTTATTCCCAGCTATTGCAGCAGCAGTCACTTTACTTGGAGTTGACACAACAGGAGTTGGTTTAATATTTGCTGTTGGTGGATCTGAAGTGCTAGCACTGAAAAACAGGATCTTGGTTTCATCATGGGAGTGCAGAAAGCAGATTTTAAAAATACCAAATGTAAATACATTATCATAGCCAGAAATACCAATTTTTAAAGGTTTAAAATTTAAAAGCGTGACAAGGGCATAATGAATTGTCTTCCAAAATTTGTTTATAGTTGAAGACAGACTCACTATGCCATCAGTAGCATTCTGTAGAGGTCTGGCAGGTTTCTTCAAAGGTAGTCAACTAGAAATCAGTAACCAGATCAAAAGCAGCAGTGCATAGCTCGCACTATTAGCTGTGCTGAGTCTTTACTACAGCAAGTAATACATCTTATCTTACATTAAAACTGATTCACTCAGTACAGAGCAACATCATCTCTTAGTTGAGACAAGGATCAGCCAAATTAAGAGGCATTTTTGAAAGCCTTCCTTTCAAAAGGATGCCATCATAAAAACTGAAAGGGGGTTTGTTACCTTAACTTAGTAACATTAAATAGTCAAATATTAAAATAGTCAAATGACTAAACTCTATCTGTTGTCAGTTGTCATCTATTTAGTCTGTCATGTTTGAGATTCTTGCACAAGGAAGATCTCCCCCCAGACCAAAAAGGTTAAAGGTAACAATTGAAACTCTACAACTTCAAGAATCTTGAAGTCCGAGAATGTTTAAAAAAAATCTTTAATGTTTCCCAGATACCATGTTCCTGGTGGTTAACATGACAATTTAACAGCTTAAAAGCTTCATTGATTAAATGTAGCTGAGAAAACAGAGGAAACGTATTACGTCAATCAGATCTTCAAAGTGGTTTAAGAAAAATTGTGAAAAGCCAGTGTTTTACTAAAAAGAGCAGCAACTAGATAAAGGCAAACCCAAAAAAACCCCAAATCCTTCAACTCACATTCCTCTTTCACCTGAAGCTGGTGTAGACTTGAGTGAGATTTGCCTCTGCTGTTCTGGGACCTATTAAGTAAGAAAGAGAAGTATCATGCCATGTAAATAGGAAACAGAGCGAGTAATTTGGTAAAATACTTCAGCAGACAGATGTCTGTACTAATAATCACTTCTCTAACAGATTTGCTAGCATACCTAATCAGACTCCATGATTATTGTAAATTCTCCAAAACAAATCATACCAGTCATACCAAGTATGTAAACCAATTCAGCAATTTCTCAGCTGTTTTCTGAAACTGTTGAGACAATAGCAGCTAGAACTCATTACACTGAATGCATGGATAAAACCACAAAAATAGAGAGCAGAGTGCAACCAACTTCTTGGCTAATTCACAGTGAATGATATAACTGTATGTTTGTTAGCACTGGGGATTCTGACTGTGGCAGAAGTCTTAAATTAATTTCTGAATCCTTACTAAAGCCAACTTGTATATTTCCAAACCCAGGAGACAGTGGAAATTGAATAGCACATGGTTTGCTGGGATCATTGATTTTTAAAATTGTCTTTCGTTTTTTAAAGTGTAGGAGTCCTATGACAAGAATTTTCATCTGCTATTTAGGACATTGAAGGAAAACATCTTCATGTAAAGTAGTCGAGTATTAACTACTGTACACACAAAACGAAACCAAGCTGGACAATGATGCTTGTACAGACAGCTGCTGTTCTCATTCATCCAGGAGACACACAAGCTGTTTGCTCCCTCTCACAGAGTTAGTTAAAAGGATTTTGTACCTTGTTTGTAGACTCTGGTGGCTCATCTCTCTGTTCGTGGTGTCGCTCTTGATGCTCTCTAAGCTCTCTTTCCAGACGGCAGATTCGACCCTCATACTGTGATTTGAGTGCACTCATCCGCACCTCCAATTCAGTCTTCTGCTCTTCTAATGAGCTGCTCTTCTGCTTCCACTCTTCATTTTCTTTTGTTAGCTGTTCTTTCGTACCTAATTGAATAGGAAAGAATTCAGTCTTGTCACTGTAAAGCTGCCTACAAAGTCTCCGCATACTGAATACATGGCTGTTTTAATAGGTTAGTAAGTATTTTGAAATCTTAAAAATGTTAAGGAGCTCTTAAAAGTAATTTTAACTTTCACATGCCATTTTTCCATTTAATTTCAGTTAAATAAAGCTATAAAAATATAATAAATATATATAAATAAATAGTCACAAAAGAACAAGATGTTTTCAGCAAGCTCTTACACCATCATTCCACTCAATATCCATTAAAAATAGAGGTGGTAGTATGTTTTCCACCTGTACACTTAGGGAAGGCAAGAGGGAAGGGGAGAAGAGTAGAGTCAGTCTGCTCTAATCAACAGAGGGATAAAAAAAATGGGAGTTATCACATTGGCTGGCCAAAACTAAGCAAAACTTTTTTTACTTGCAGTGTACAGCTAGTTATATCATTATCTCCTGAAGGAATTAAAATTTAAGTTTTAGAACAATACCTGTAACATCTAATCTAGAACAAACTTTTACGTAAAATACGAAGCAGACCCTATTTTCCCAGGCATCCTGTCTAAATGCTTTCCCACAGGAATAATCAAACACCGCGACAGAAGACAATACCTTAAAAGGATAGAAAAAAAAAATATTACTGTACCAGCTAACTGTGCAATTTTCTGTTTGGCTGCAAGTAATGTCTTCCTAGTTTTCTCTTCCTTCTC
The DNA here is from genome assembly GCF_965140245.1 of Athene noctua. Taxonomy (NCBI): domain Eukaryota; kingdom Metazoa; phylum Chordata; class Aves; order Strigiformes; family Strigidae; genus Athene; species Athene noctua. The sequence goes on from NC_134041.1 coordinate 35,179,549, forward strand.
AGTGATCTGTTGCCTGAGCTGTTCTTCCTGTGTAGTCTTCTCTTGCAAATCTTGATGAAACCGAGCAAGTTCTGATTGCAGCTGTGTTATCTGCTCCTGAAGATTTCTAACTTCAGTTTCCTTTTCTGCTATAGTCTAGAGAGAGAAAGAGATATTGCAGCTATTGGCCACAACCAGCTACTTTAGCAAATATAGAGCCTAACAGGCTCCAATGACCTCGTATTAGCTGGCCACTGTTTTAAGGTTAAAAGGTTTCTAATCAGTAACAGGGGAGTCCGGACCTCTGAATACAGTAGTTGAGAGAATAGCATTTTCTTTCTCACTTATTTAATCTAAGAAGCAATGTGAGACACACTAGACAGGATTTAAACCAGGTTTAAGGTCCTCTCTCCCAACAAGGTAGAGGCACAAATAGGTCACTTCACATATTTCTGTGCATACATGTACACACACAGACACACAGAAGAACACCCTCATATTCTTCAGTTACACATTTAAGATTGCAGTAGAAGACAGTACTCTGAAATTGTTCACTGTTTTTACCTTATTCACTCTGTTCTTACCTTTTGCAAACTTTCAACCTGAGTTTCCAAAGTCTTCGTCTTCACTTCAGCTTGACTGAGAGCCTCTTTCAGCTCTTGTACTTCCTGGACAGAAACTTGCTCTTCTTGTTGTTCTACAAAAGACTGAGTTGATGCTTCAGCAACCATCTGAAATATATCAAGCAGTATTAAGCTAAAGGGTACTATCCAATTAGAATGTCATTACTTTCACAAATTGCTTTTGCAAGTAAATCGATCGTTTTAAAAGTTTGGGGAAAACCCCAGGAATTCTAATAAACATTAAAGTTCTGTTAAGAATGCTACAAAACATGAAGTGATATGCAGTTCATGTTTTGTGGCAGTTTGTGCTGACAACAGAATAAACGATGTAATTTTCTGCTTTTCTCTTCACAGATAAGTATTCATACAGTATTATACTAAGGGAAAGTGAAGATCATTAGCGAGGTAATATATGACTAGATGAAAACGTATTTTTTTAATATGCTTTTTCTTTGTTTGCAAAGAAAATCTACCTTATCATGTTGTGCTTTTAGCTCCTCATACTGAGTCTTGTATCTGCGCCCAATTTTCTTGACCTGTGTTATAGTTTTCACTTTTTCCTGTATGTCAGCCACTTTAGCATCTAGTTCTTTCTGTAAAGTATCCTTTTCTGTTCTGATTTTAGTTACTTCATCCTTCAGGCTCTGAAGAAGATTCTGGCTTGTAGTCAAGGATGCAGTAGTTCTAAATAACAAGAGATTAGAGGAAGATACAAATGAGATGTTTGAAATAATCAGTGCATTTCAATTTTGCTCATTTATGTAACATCACAGACATTATCTGCAGTAAATTATGTTTTCTAGGATTTTGCAGTAGAAATAACTATTTGTAGAATACAAATTATTCTATGACACATACATGTAATTTCAGCTAAATGACAGTTTCCAAAACAATTCTGACTTCATTTAATATTATTAAGCTACAATAAGAATACCAAAAGGTTTCAGTTACATGTAGACACTTAAGAAATTACACTTCCAGATACAGCTTTATTTAAAATATTTTGCTTTGCAAAAAACTTTTTACTAATTGACTTATACCACACCTGGCTATTTCTGCTTTAAGCCTGCCTGTTTCTTCACTCATTTGTTGTATACGTTTGGTGTTTGCCTCCTTCTCTGAAAGCAGCTTCCGATACTCTTCAAGATCAGTGTCCTTCTGTTGACTCAATAAATGCTAAAAGGTTGAGAAAAGTTTGCATTTTTATAAGATGATTATACAGTTATACCCAGAAAGTCTCTTTGAGTTAGAGCTACTGCTTTTGCATTCTGATATGGAATGCCTATGAATTATAACAGCCTATTCTGAAGCTGCATAAACAATGCTTTATAATTCAAATACATTCTTAGTTTGTTGTTGTTTTAAGAAAACTTAGAACTTTTTTTAGTTGTTCCCATCCCCCATCATCTTCTTTCAAAACATGCATCCCCCACCTGAGTCCGGGCTTTCCAGCGTTTAACATCTTCTTCCAACAGCTTTTTCTCCGCCTGCAACATTCCACTTTTCTCACTCAGTTCAGCATTAGACTCTTGTAGAGGTAGAATGTCTGCCTCAAGCTTGCGTACCTGAAGAAACACAATTGGGGATTAAAGGCTCTGGATCTTATGAGACCGAAGGAAATGGAGTACAGTAGGCCTTGAATAACGATAGAAAGAGGGACAGAGAGCGCAAGATCAACACCCTCAAGTCATGATATAGCTTCTTTTCCAAATCTCTGCCTTTCAGTGGCCAGCTGGGGGCAGGGAGAAGGATGAGGAACAAGAGCAAAGAATGATCCTATAGAGAGAGAAAAAAATATATGTACGACTTCACAATCTTAGATTCTCATTCTTTCTACTTTGGTACAGGAAATAGATTACTCATTACATGTTAGAAGCCAAGCCACAGTGCACTGGATTCCATTAAAGTAACTGCTGTGTAGAAAGGGAAGAGGCAGTATTTCCCTTTTAAAGTATTAAAAAAGCTGTCATCTGCTTTATATGTATTCCTGTGCCATTTTTCATTTATCTGTTGATAATATCCTTGTTACTGGTATACCTCTAACCCAGGATAAATGCTGATTTTCAGTTTAATTTAAATGAAACTGAACTTCAAACTCGTGTGCTAGGTGGACTAATGTCTTCTAAAATTCTAAATGGAAGGTTTCCTCATTTGTATGATGTAAAGGAATAATCACAATCTAAATCATGTATTTATTGTAATTAGCAATGGTATATCCAAACACTAACTCACCAGCTTGAGTATCTGAAAATTTTATATGAACCTCAGTACTAACCTTTGCTTGAATTTGTTGTAGCTCTTGTTCTAGCCTCTCCTTCTCTTCTCTTAGCATCTTGTTGGTTTCTATCAGTATGTTCATGGTCTCAGTTTTTTTCATTAATTCTTCATGCTGCGCAATGGTTTTTGCTGTTACCTTTTAAAAAGATTTAACTCAGTCATTTTTTTTGCATGCACATGCGCATATACTTACCTGGATCTGGCATAACACCATCTTGGAAAGCTATCATGGCATTCATTATCTCACATGTACATTCAAACAAGTATCACTTAGGAAATGGAAGATTGCAAAAAATTTGAGATAAATTATCTTTATTTTTCCTATTTATGTGATTTTGGAATTGCCACACTGCTTCACGGGACTCAGAACAAGGTCCTCTATTTAGCTATATAGCAACTTCAGTTTACAGGGTCCCGACTCTTCCAAAACTTCATTTTTGGGCATAGGCAGCAAAGACAAAGAGTAGAACATAGAGAGCAGCCCTCTCTACTTATTGAAATCATAACTAGTAATATCCAACCATACCTGCACCTTCTCCCTCTCGGCATTGAGACTGTCCTGCAGTTCCTGGAGTTCCCTCTCCAGGTGCTCCACTCTCTGACGGTAACGCAAACTCTCCACCTGGGCCACTTCAAATCTAGTTTCTGCAATCTCCTTTTCTCGACGTATAAATCTGTAGTAAGAAAATGAACCACAGATCATGTCAATGAAAAAGCAAGACAAAGCATTTTAAGTTGAAGCATCTTATGTCTGAAGGTCTACTAAGTATAGAAATCAGTTCAGAAAGACCAAAAGAAAATCCTAGATAAAAATTATTGAAAAATCTACAAAAAACCCCTAAGAACCACAATGAGAAAAAAATCACCTCTATGAAACTTTCTTACCAATCACATTTGCTAAAATCCAATTTAGCTTGTTGTCATAATTGACTCACAGTTTTTTACTAGGACTAGAAAGAAATCTCCTCTATTAGTTACTGATGTAGTACAACCACATGCTACTTAGCAAAAAAAGTGCTTAAATTTTGTACATTATCCTTCAAATATAAATCCAGAACTATTTAATTTGGCAACTCCTTTATAACCACTGAGAGAAGGAGTCCAGAGCTAGATTTACCTCAGAATTTCTAAGATTTGTTCCTGGGATTTGCCTTCCTCATTAAGAGAAACATTCACTGCAGTTGGCATGGCTTCTTTCATAGAAGCCACCATCTTATCACTCAGACTTTCCAGCTGTTCATGTAATAATCGATTTTGTTTTTCCAAGTCTTCACAGCGGGATGCAAGTTTTGAAGCTTCATCCTACAACAAAATTGTTCAATGGCTGTGAATTCTGTTGCTGAATTTCTGTTAACTGAATAAAACCACTCAAACCATAAAAACAATCATACCTTCATCATTCTCTCTCTCTCTTCCCAGGAGGCTCTGCACTCTAACAATTCAGACTCAGCTTTCTGAGCAGCATCCTCTAGCTGCTGCCTTACTGCTGCATTCTTGGCAACTTGGTCTTTAATAGCCTGTAATGCTTCAACATCGGCAGCATGAAGCATTAATTCCCGTTCATATTTATTCTGAGCTTCAGAAGCCATCTTTGCCTGCAGAAAAAAATATAAGAAATAGATTGTTACCTTCCATGTTATATATCTGATGTGTACAAAGAGATTATTAAATTCTAGACAAAATACATAACCACTCATCAAAAAGAAACTACTGACCAAAACTACTGTCATTCTCAAGTACAAAAAAATGGATAAGCTTAGAACAGTTCCCTTGAAATTTTAAATAATTTTCTTTGAGTGTCTATCATGAGGACACTCTCTCTATTGTCAGAGACTCTACAGTCAAACCTCTTGCTGTAGGTTCTGCATGGATAAGAGGCAGGTATTAGTCTATGGACATCCACTAGATGAGGTTAAAAAGCTAAGGACAGACTATGGTCATAGGATTAGCTGAAAAAAATGGAAATGCCATCTTCTAAGTTTTGGGTTGAATTAAACAAAGCTAAAGTTTTTCTACATCCTTTACACTGATCAGCGTTGCTGGTATTCTCACTTGCAGAAAAGGAGATTCCCTTTAAAAACAGTTGGTAACAAGACAGGTGATGCTAAATATCATACTGCCCCACAGTTTTAAAAGATGACAATTATGTTTCGAGTTAGAAAGGTATCTTCCCTGCTGTCTTGTTGCAAGAGTTGTTTTCTTTTTTGCTCCCCTTAGATTGAGATAGTAATTCATTAAAGATAATTAATTACATTCTCCAATCATTTTTTTTACATAATGAAACAGACCTTAGAAAGAGTAATCCTCTGCATCTTCTGTTATTTTCTTAAATGTGACACAAACTGTGCTTGTAGCACAACCTTGAATATAAAGTAATTTTAGTTGATATTACTGCAACTACCTGCTTGATCAGGTAGGAAAATGCAGCATTACATAAACAGCTGTTCACAAAACAGAGGAAATGTTCTTACAGCACTTTTCTTGCCTCTGTGAGTCTCTGAAGAGACTCAACTACCTTTAAAAACGTTCTGAGTTCAACTGGAAAACAATGAAAAAGTAACGTTAAGTTTACCACCTCTGGCTAAAGTAGGCAAATACTACAAACATACTTGCTCCTGGCAGTCACGTCTGGCTTGCTGTTCATTATTCAGAGCAGTGCTCGCTCTCTGAAGAGCTTCCTGAACTTCTGATTGCACGGTTGACAGACTCTTCTTTAGTTCTGACAGCTACAGTGATGGGGAAGGGGGGAAACAAAAAAACAAAACAAGAACAAAACCAAGACTAAATGGCAAAGTATTTTACAGAGTATTGAACACAGCAAGGCTTTGACTGTAGACAGTCATGTATAGTAGAACTAAAGGTGGTTATTTTTAAATACTAATTTTAATCTAAAGAGAAATACTTCCAGTATTTTGACTTATTGATATAGAGCTCTTTCCTGGTAAAAATATATTACTGTTCTTTCAGAGTTGGGCCTGCAGTAGTTTCTGCTGCAGTCATCTTGCTTCTTTCGACCCCAGTAAGAGCCCAAACATAAACCAGACAAATAAGGGCACAGAACACTGCAGTTTTGAGAGACATGAATGCTACAACTTTGGTTTTGGCTCATGTTCCAAAAAGGTTTTCTGAAACCTCTCTCAATGACTTGTTTCATGTTTTTCTGCAAACTGCGCTCAAAATTCAGGAAGACAGTGACAGCTGTACATGCACAATCACCCTAACAAGGTGATAAGGTTAATGTACTATTCATACTTGGAAACCTCTCACAAATTTAGTTAGCCTTTTGTACATCTTAAAAGATTTAATTTTGGACACTACGATACTGTGAAAACAAAGTAGTTTAGGGAATTCTGTAAATATACATTCTGTGGACTGTCTACAAGGGAGTTTAAGAGGAGGACATTCAGTGCATACCTGCTGTTCCATATTCTCCACAGCTTTACGTTTCTCCTCTTGTAGCTCTTGCTTTTCTTTCTCTGACTCCATCAGCTTCTTTTCTAGCTGTGCCTGATACTCTGAAGACTCCTTCAGACGAGCTTCAACTGTTGCACGAACTTCCTCTGTCACCTTCATTAAAATCCATCATAACAGATCAATTTTTTTCCTTTAAATACGGTATTCTGATGTGAAACCAGTATTTTATTGTCAAAATAGGTATTCGCAGTATCTCATTTAGAACAACACTGAAAATATGAAGGACCACAAATAACATTGATTTCTTTTTTATTTTTCCCCCTCAAAGCTGCAATACCTCATAAAGTATACCTAAGAAAAGTTTTAGGTGACAGCACTCGAAAGTGTAGTAGCCAGCATATCTTTTTTTATGCACTAGAATCTGCAATATTGTTAAAACATAATCAAGCCACAATGAAGTTTTTACAGTAACAGAACACAAGCAGGTAATTTGGGTACTGGACAAACAGCACTCCATTGTCTACCAATGCTGTTACTTCAGTAGAAAATGAGAATTCTGTTTCCCGCATCTATTTTATTTTGATATGCTGAGCCGCTTGGAAGAACAGGCTTCATTCGCTATTAACATGGTGGTGTGTATTATAGATCAGAAGGTCATTCTTAAGCTAGCACATACAGAGCGTTCTTTTGCATCACTGTAGACCTTACTGATGCAGAAGGCACGAAACGAACCGCTTTTGATTGACAGCTAAGTAATATTTTTCATCATTGATCACAGGGTATAAGTAAGAGTTTTTAAAAGTCAATTCCCCTCTTTTGAAGAAGGACATTAGCAGAGTGCAGCTTTGAGTCAAATTTACTATTCAACATTTTAAAAATACGCTGCAAAGAGGTTTAGTATTTCCATAAATGTTTTTAATAAAGTTGTCTAAAATATGGTCTTACATATTCATACTCAGTACATTCTGATGCCTTCTAAACTAACTTTAGGGTTTTTTGGTAACTCCTCCCATAATCCTAGACTGTCTTGTAGTAGAAAAAATCCCCTTCCACTTTGTCATTTTGTTCTAATACACAATGGTAACTACTTACTTGTTTTTCCTTATTAAGGGATTCCTCTAGACTAAGAACCATGGCCCTGTACTGTTCCACATTACTAGAACTAGTCTTGAGTCTTTCTCTCAGGTCATTAACTTGTTCATCAGCTTGTCTTAGTCGACTTACAAGATCATCCACATCTTCATTTGTACTAGGCTGACCTATAATATTAGAACATATTCATTAACATTAATGAGGTTTAATTCAGTTTTTTAAACAACTGTTTTGTTGAAAACTGAAGTCTTCTTAGGATAACAACATGGAAAAAATAATCACCCTCACAAAGCTTCCCTAAATAAAACTGTCAGCCCTAACCAAAACAGCAGCTTACAATAAACATTGTTGATTTAGACAAAAAAGCTGGCTATTTAAAAATAAGTAACCTAATAGACTTAAGTTCCTTCAAATAAAAATAAAAGGTACCTTTTAGTAAGTTTTGCTTATTTCTACCCTTTGTCAAAGACTACTTGGGCATTCATTTTACTTTAACAAATCATCCTGGTTATCATTCGTTCAAATATGTGACTGTAATAATGAAGAGGCTTATAATGTATTATTTTGTGCACTGTCCTCCTAATGGTAAGTTATTACGAATTTTACCATTCTTCAAACAGCAATGCTTAATATAAAGAGAAATGCAATGTAGAAAAACTTCTTACCTTTTCCTGGAACCCTCTGTGATGACTGAGATGCTAGCTGAGCCTCTGTATTGTTAAGCTGCTGTTTTAACATGGCAGTTTCTTTCTGGGCATTCTTTAAAAGTTCCTTTGTGTTAATGTGACGGTTTGTCTCAGTCTCGAGTTGCCTCTTAAGATCCAGGATATGAACCTGTAAACACAAGGTTCTTAAACTTGTAATTATTCACAAATGGCACAAAGACATGTTCATAAATTTCATGTATGAAAAACAATACACTGTAAGATGGTGTAAGTCATGCCACTGTAGCTTTATTAAACATGTATAAAACATGTTTAGCACCTTTATAGTTTTACTTACCTCTTGATTTTTGGCAAGGGAATGTCTTTGTTCCACCTCACTTTCTAGTTTCTTCTTCAGCTGAGAGATCTCACGCTCTAGCTTTTCTATCTGATTATTGAGTCGCTGCTTTGTTTCTGTCTCAGACCTCTCCAGTATTCCCTGATAAAAAGAGTACAATGCACTATGCTTACAATACACTTCAATAATTTTCTTCTAAATTACTGCAGCACTTCAAACAAAACTGTCACAACACTTCTCCCATACACAAAATAATTACTGCAGGGAGCAAGCAATAATAGGTAGATAAAGAAAATTTTGCGAAGTAGCACTTCTAGTGTTTTGACTTAGTTTTGAAAGATTTAGTAATATTGATACAATAAGTTTTACTAGAAGAAAATCTACTATCCATGCATTCTAATTCCAGGCATTAAAAAAAAAAAAAATAAAAATAAAAAAATCACAGGAATTCTACTACAGAAACATAATTCAGTCACATGATAAAATATGCAACCTTAAATATTTATACTCTAGAGTCAATCTACCTTCTAACAGAAGACATAAAAATAGAAAACTAAATATACCTTAAAACAATAGGAAAATAAACTACCAAGGCAGGCTTTGGTAAATTTTGCTATCATAAAAAACGACAGATTTTTTTTCTTTTTACTTTATTTCATGTGTTTTGTTTTCATTTTATTGTGAAAACCCTTCTCATCAACTCAAAATTCTCAGGACTTTGCCCAGGTAAATAACAGAATATCCTAATTTAGGACAGGAATATAAAACTTGCTTAAAGAATTGCTCAAGCATTTTATGTTCAGTGTCAATTTGTAACAAAAAAAAAAAATCCACCCAATCCCATGACTGTTTGATTTGATTTCTCTGGGTATTTACTGAAAACTCTGACAGACAGACCAAACTTGGACATAAAACCAATACCATGTACCTGTATAGTTCGCAAATTAGTAAGCAGCAAGTTCTGTCCTCTTTGTTCAACTAATAAAGACTCACGTTGCTGAGTCAAACGCACATCTGACATCTTCAAGATATCTTTCTCTTTTTTTAAGTTTTCTGCTCTCACCTTTAAAAAGACAACAGACCGAGAACTTTGTTACTGATCCCAAATCTGATCAGATAATATTTTTAAAAAGCATTTAACTTTAGATTGTAAATTAAAATCCATTCAAATTAAGCCAATAACATTAAGAACACAACTGTTTGACAAATCCAGGTACCAAACAAACATGCACACAAACTTTTACAAATTTAACAGCTGATGCACTCAAAAAGACACACTCTCAAGTTCTGACAGCTTTCAATATGAAAAACTCTTGTGCTAACTTGGAATATCTAGCAGTATACTGTATTACTAACCTCTGCCACTGCCAGTTTTTCATTAGCTCCCCTCAGGTCTTGAGTCATAGTGTTAATTATCTGCTCTTGCTTCTGAGTTGTTGCTGTGAGTTTCTGGGTTCTTTCATGCAGGGATGTTATTTCTCGACGATAGCCTTCAACATTATCCTGTAGCATTTCATAACTTCCCATGGAACAACAAAGCAAAGTATGTGTTTGCCACATTAAATTGTTGGATTTAACTGCAAGAGGTGTATGTACACAGCTGTATGTTTCATGTTCTTGTATGTCAGTTTTCACATGTGTGGCTCACTCAACTAGAAGGTATGTTCTTGATCCCACCTTCACTATTTCCTTTGTGTTCTTTTAACAGAATAGACAATATTAATGTTTAACTTGCAACTCTTCCTAAGCAAAGGATACCAAGCAGTCAACATGATTCTACTGACAGAGAACACACACACAGGGCAGTGAATTTAAATAGGTGATTTACCGTTTGGAGGCAAACTCCAGCTGTGTGGATATCTTTGCATTCTGTGACCTCAAATCTGTGACCTGCTCCTGAAGCTTTTCATTTTGTTCATTCAGCAACTTGTCATTCTCTGCCTTTTCTTTTTTATAGTTCTCAAAAACTTCCTGCAACTACATCAAAGAACAGACATTAAAGTGACTACAAAAAGAAACAGTGATAGCTTTCTACTGTATTTATTGAAAAACATACCTGCTTAAGTGCAGCCTTAGCCTCCACAGTCTCCACTGACTCAGTCATTGACACTGGAGCAGGAGTTGACATGGCCTGAGGTAAATTTGGGCGCTTTGGAGTAGATGTAAGAGAAATCTCCTCTGGTAATATACCTGAAGCTAAAAAAAAAAAAAAGAAAAGATACGAAGGGGATTTTAAAGGAAACAGTTGAACGAATGTTTGTCAAAGCAGAAGATCATTAACCACACTGGAATATGACTAAATCCAGTACTGTATTGCTAGGAAGATCTTGGGCTCTGCTGAGCAACTCATTCTTTATACCTACAGCATGGTACCAGAACACACATACTCACCACTACACATCAGTCATTATGTAGCAAGTTAATATACTGTAAAAATAAAATAAAAAATAAAATCACGTCTAAATCCAAATTCATGGGTTTTCTAGTGAGTAAGGGTAAAAGTTGAATATGAGATTAACAGAAGTTACTAGTACCATTACTGAAAGCTCATACCAAATGATGATTCTTCTTTTTCAATGGTGCAGAAATGCGAGGGTTACCTTGCAAAGGAATGATAGCTCCTGTGGTCTGTGCCAATAATATGCGGAACATATCACGCTGACGGACTATAGACTCAACAAGCTGCAGCTGATGATGACGTGATTCACGCAGTTTTTCTAGCTCATTGAGAGCTTCCTCAAGCTGACTCTGAAGCTCAGAAATTCTGAAAACAACAACAGTTGTTTTCAGTAACATATACAGCGGGACATACCAAGATGACACAACCCTTACATTTTGTCACGTCTTTCAGTGCACGTTGATTGCACCTTTGAGAAGTTAAGCACCACCAAGATTTTTGAGCAAACTTATGGGAAGATGGGGCTTGCAATTTTGTGACAAGTAAAGTAGGCCTCTTCCATGAAAAGCAGAGCAGAGGCAATTCTATCCATGTGAACAACTTCAAACAACAGTCAGTGGCATGAGCAGAGAATCAGGCTAAAAGCTTTAAATCCAGAACTACGTTATTTATGGGCTTTACAGCTAGTGAAGTAGATACACACATATTCAATTTTTTCTTCTGCTATGAAGGAATCAAAACTTCTTCAGCTACTTCAAGAATGAAAACTTACCTATCTTTTTCAAGAAACAACTTTGTTCTGTGAAGCCACATTCACTAAAAGACTGAAAATTATTCTCACTTTGGATTTTGATGAGGACCTATTACAAGATATATAGCTATAAAGCCATTTTAATCTACATCTGAAGACAATGTTGCTTAATAACAATTTGCCTTTATGAATTACATAGCTGCTCATGAGCATATGCTCACTTACATATGCACACAACAGCAATCAGAAGTAAAAAAATGGAAAAGTGTTTGAATAAATCCGTGTTACTACTTAGTAGAAACAGTTTACTAGAAGGAACAGATAACTAACTTAGATGATGTTGTTTCTTGCTCCTCTTTTTCTCTCGCCTCTCCCAGCTCCCGAAGAGCCACCAAGAGACGTTGATTCTGCTGCTGGAGTTCTTCAATATTTCTGTAAGAGACTAGATGCTGAGATATCACTTCAGAAGAGCTACTGATGTCAGCAGAGCTCACTTCTTCATCACGAATCACATGATTGCCTCTAGCTTCTTCAAGTTCCATTAAAAGCACACGAATCTGAAAGAGAACATTCTAGTCTAAGACTTGCACAGACTCAAAAATTCGCTCTGAAAAAACAATATATTAGAAATAAAGTACTTGGAAATTAAGTATTTTTTTCCTACAATATACAAACGATTACAATCAATAAATAATTGAAAAATAATTACGTTATAAAAAAACAGTCTGACAAAAGGAAACCACTTCAAGGTCAGAAGTAGATAATGTGTGTTCAATTCTGCAAACACAGGACATTCCAATCAAATAAGTTAAATAAATGAGTTTTCCATGTCAGATGTTCAACTATTATCCTAAAGCAGCGACACTTCTATACAGCTAAAATTATGCCAGTTCTGTAAACAGAAATGTAAGATACCATGTTGTCCTAAGGAGAAGCTTTTAACATCACTAAGGCTCTTATGACAACCAAAGTCTATATGACTGTGGCTGAACACAACTTTCAAGTAAACTTCAGAAACACAGCACTGTATTAATAAATAAATTGCAAATAGTACATTTAACCACAGCAACATTTATTCTACCTGCTGTGAAAGATCTTTTACTTGGATTTCCAGTCTCTGATTTTCTCTTTCAAGCAGAGAGGCATGCTTATTAGCTTTATCAGCATCCTCCTGCAATCGCTGGATTTCCTGCAAGCATATAAACATTAAGAAACATATCAATTCAACTCAGACACACGTCTTTCCAGAGAGATAATGTCATGTATAGACATGTCTTGTGAATCAAACTGTGCTTTACAACTTTAAATTTACACTCCAAAGTTTAAACTCCACATATGTAGGAATCAAAAGCCATGCTCTTTCACGCTGTATTAGCTAGTGTATACATAAAAGTTAATGGGAAGGGAGCACCAAAGTCCAGTTTTAGTTCTTTGTACAGACAAATACTAATCTTTGTCTATGAAGAATTCTACTCTCAGAAAAATCAGATTGTAAGACACCACATTTAAGTCTTCACTATAAAAAACTCCGAAAAATGTTGGTTCTGCGAAACACTTCATATTGCCCAATAAATTGCAAGCTAGAAAGTTCAACAGATATTTTCCCCCAATAAAAGTTGACTAAAAGATCAATTTTATACATTTACTAACAGCCATTAAGATTAAGGAATTAAAAATAATTTTTTCCATAATTTTTCACGCTCTTCTATTTTATACTGACCTTCATAGCTTGTTCAAGCTTTGCAGACAGACTAGCAACAGCTTTTTGGGAACGCTCAAATTCTTCACGCTGACGTTTTAAGATTGGTGCTTTGGCTTCTACTTCCTGCACTATTTCATCCAAATATTTATTGATTCTCTTATTCTCTAGCTTTTCCAAAAGCAACTGATCCTGAGTTTCTACATATGCATTGTACAGCTGCAACAGAAGATTTTTTGGTTTGGTTTGGTTTTGTTGTTTGGTTGTTTTTGATACATCTGAATAGACCTCTTAAAAGAGAACACTGGTAATTACAATTCATACCTTAAGGTGGTATAGTTTTATACAATTCTAGACTAGTTAATTCAGAGAAACAAGTTGGACTTTCAAAACAATGTATTTTTAGGACTCACACCATGGCAAAGCAGTTATCCCTCTTCATTTAAAAATGGCAAACTTATTGTGCAACTATAAGTATATATGCAGTAGAAAAATTCTATGTAAAAAGGACAAATCTTAAGAAAGTTTAAGACAATAGGAATATCAAAACTAGTATCACAAAAGAAAGCAGCAAGCACAGAAGAAAGTAATTTAATGGCTAAATAAAATGACCAGTAACAAATAAAATTAAAATACAAATTGCATAAACCGAAGTGTAAAAAAACCCTAGAATATTTACCATTATGTTAATTTTTTCTGCAAGTATAAGCCAAATGCATAGCAGTACAGATTAGAAAAATATGTAAATAAACAAAAAAGAAAGCTCCTCCTAAAAACGCATATAGAAAATAAGTTTATGTGCACAAAACCCCCCATATTTCAGAAGAACTTAAAAGACCTTACAAATGTTTAGATCTACTGAAGGAAAACTGTAAGGAATGGTAAAAAAAAATCCCAATAACTTAGCTCTTAAAGTCTGCCTCAAATGCATGAAAAGATTTCCTTGACTTCAGTCAGGCGTTACACCAAATCCAAAATAGTGAACGAAATCTGCATCCTTTTATTATTAGTGTATCTCTGTTGGCATTCCAAAGGCCTTGAAATTGAAGAGTTTCTTCTCACTTACCTCAGTTAATTTCATTCCAGGCTTGACTACTTTAGCTACTGCTGCAGCAGTGGGAGACATAGCTGCCAGCTCCTCCTCGGACAATATGGCTCCTGAGGACAGAATCCCACCAATTACTGTTAGAAAGCTGCAATAATCCCCATCGTAAATATTCTTTATTAATATAAAGAATATCGTTGTACGTCTTTGTGCTTTATAACTACCGTATTTTAAGTTACTATTTTAAGTCCTTAAAGTTACTGGTTTAAGAATTTTCTGTAATCTGTATCATATTTATACATGTGCAAGTGACTGGTATTATATATAATATTCTATGTCATACATTATCAACACCTCTGACCAGTTTAATTTGAAATACTGAAAAGCTTTTGCTATTAGACTCTTAAAATTTAGATACTTTCTGAAGGTAAGCAATTGAAATAGCTGGAGCAAAGCTTAACATCATCAGACTGCCTCTCTTCCTTTCTGCTCTGCTCTCTCTTCCCTTTAGAAATTACTTATATATAGCAAACAAATGATTCTTTTCTCCAAAAAAAAGATACAACAGTGAATACTAAGTAAAATTTAATGTTAAATAGAAATTTAAGGACAGGAGTTTGTTTTCTATTGCCTTTTTTTTTTTTTAAAGGAAAGTAAGAATAGTTTATCATCCCCACTACCCTCTCCAGAAAAGCAGTAAAAGCATGATTTGGCCTTAAGAAAACGTTTCCTCTTCCTTTTCTTTGAAAAGGTAAGTCTGATCTACAAAAGAACTTCAAAACACATTTTGATAGAAACGAATCTTCTAGTGGGTGGGTGGGGGGAAGTATGATTTTCAAAAATATACACACATGAAAAAGCTTCTAAAATTCATGACAGGAAATTAGCAAAGATGAATTACTATTAATGTGCTTACTTCCTATAGAAATTCAGCGTGTTACTTTCATGCAAGACGACAGAAAGCTTTATGTATTTTAGTTCCCAATGTTATCCCTACCTTTACGCTTTGTGGCAGACAATAAATCATTAGCGTTCTCCAGCTCCTTTTCCAGCTTACTGATCTTTTCTCTCAGTTCTTTCTCCATTACAGCTTTTGATTCTTCCACCTCAGCCAAATGGTCCTGGGTTGCTTTATTAGCTAAAATTAAATCAGACAAGCAGTTTGCAGTGTTGTGGTTGGTTTTGCTTTTTTCTTCTAAAAGGATCAAAATTTGCATATGTACCTTAAATTTTACTTTATATGATCTGCAGAAACTCATGCTGATAGAAAACTCAGCAGCATGACAGAAACATGAACTGCTGCCTATCCCCTTCACTTAGAAGAGGGCTAAAATGTGAACTGTCCTTTTATCAGTGAAAAGGAATCTAAACTGCTCAACTAAAACGAAGATGTATCTTGCAAAATTAGCTCCTCTCATGAAAATCTAAAGTGAAACTCCAGGTATATTTGAAAATATTTCCCTCCCCCTCACCCACCTCAAGTAAATTCAGTTAGCCAGGTAATATTTTTTGTTACAAAGTGACTGATGTTCCCACCATCCCAAAAGCCTAATGAAGCTCCTTTCATAAATGCTCAACACCTATTTTTCAATGCATCAAAGTAGGTACAAAGGAGTGCAACTGTCCTGTTACTTTTCCCGTTTCTCACTCACAGCTTACCTTCACCTGCTTCCTTCAGCAGCTTGTGCAGCTCTTCTACTGCTCCTGTCAGTTCATTGCTCTTTGCCTCCGAGTCATCAGCAGCACTCTAGATAAAAGCATTTTATTTAACCTTTTAGTACATAGCAACAGAAACTATATTTTTATAAGAAAGTTCAAACTGACACGCAGGGGTTTTTTTGAGTAAAATACTAAAAGATTCACCTAAACTGGACAATTTTCTTTCCACTTGGATAAAGTCCCCCTTCAATGCAAACTCCCCATCTGAGTATAAAGTATCAGACATTGATTTGATATGATAAATCCAAATAAAATGTATGCGCTTTAGCTGCTTTATAGTTGTTGCTGGCTTTGTTCCTTCTCTTCACTAAAGAAAATTTGGAGAAATTTTGAGTGCTCAATTTTGATCGTTCTGAAAATTTTGGCATTTTTAGAGCATCTTATATAAACAGTTTATGTTCCTTTGCTTCCAAGTCAGAGATGTCACAAGTACAAGATTGTACAATACTTTAACAATTCTGCAAGTTCATTAGAGATAACTGAAATGAAGTGGATTCAACTTTTGCTAACTGGTGACAACTCAGAACAGCCTCCCATGGGAGGGCACTCAATCTCGATGCTTTTAATATCAGGTTAGACAGATATGTCAGCAGTTACAAGTACATAGCAAACCCTGTGTTAAGCAGAAGACAAACCTTTAAGCCCCTTCAAATCAATGATTCTGTAATAAAAGCATGAATGAATAGGAGTAGAAAAACCCCAACAAAACCAAAACAAAACCGTATTAAAAGGCAAATGTAATGCATTATGCTCCAGAAAAGTTAGCTACTGACTTGCTGTTCAGTTGAACAGACATCAGTTAACAGCTAATCAAAGTATTAATGTAGAACTCTGAATTAAGCAGGGTAGAATGTTTATGTGGGTATCTACGCGAAAAAACACAGGAAACAGAATTCATTAACCTGTGAATCTAATATGCATAAACTACAGACCAATCAGTTGTCCTCTATAGCTGACTCTCCCTTTGTTCATATGTTACAGGGTATTTTTCACTCCTTGAGCCACAAAACAAAAATTACTTGTTTAGATTGTGCTTATTTGACACAATACATGACATTCAGCTGTGTCTTAATGAGATCACTAACGCAGTGTTATTTGAAATGAACTGCTACCAACCACACTCAGGAAAATCTCTTACGCAATTATAATTTACAAACCCTTACCTCCTAATACAACATCAATAAGACACAGACACACTAATACATCATGAAGCCTCAAAACAGAGAGCATAAAATTACTATTTTAACCTCATTTTTGCTTAACCTACAAAATGATCCAAGCAATGTAAGATTTCAAATGCTGCTTAAGATAGCAGCAAAGAAAACAAATGTTCTGGATGTTTCACAATGTTTTGCAATGAAAGTTAGTCTTCCCCACATCCACAATTTATGGGGGGAAAAAAAAAAAACAGAAGTGGCCTGCATTATATTTATTGCTGTGATTCAGACCAAATAACATTAATACACACTTATAATAGAACCAGTAAACTCACCTTATACAAATTGGATAATTTTATGTGGGCATTCAGTTCATTGTGGAATCTTTCCTCCATACTAGCTTGCTGTTCTTTTCCCTAATAAATTAAAGAAGAGGGAGGGTTAGGGAGCATTCCACTATTTCTATTTCACACATTTTGTTTTTTAATTGTTGAAGCAACTGTAATGCTGTTTCACATGTACTTCAAGTTGTCTTACCTCCTTCAGTTTATTCAAAAGGTCTTCCACATGCTTCTGAAGATTTTCATTTGACTGTTTTAAGCCATTTACCTGTTCTTCCATTCTGGAAACCTGTTCAAAGAATAAATGAGATAATCATGTATAAATTTGCCTTTCCAGTCCAGTTTGTTTTGGAAAATACCCACCACATTGGTTTTTTACTTGTAAAAAAACCCCCCGAAAGTTCTAGAAAGAGCATAAATGGTCACATTTTCTAACAGTCTTTGCTCTCATGCATTCAGCTAAATGAAAAAGCAAGAATCCCCAAACTGCTTCTATTATGCATAACCAAATAAACCCACAAGCCTCAGAGGAGTTAAGTGCCACAGAAAGCCTGTACAACTGTTATTAAAGAAACTGCTCAGATGCTCAAATAGAAGCTCACTTAAGCTGTGTATTTTCAACATAGGGCCATTGAGTCTGCCATGTATTTTGTTGCAGGAAAACAAAAATCTCAACATTCTTTGCAGAGTGGTGTGACAAGTCAGATCCTTCTGCCCCTTCTCCTCACCAAGAACTGTATTCCCATACATTTTAATATCATTATACTATTATATACCTTTGTTATCAGGAACTCCAAAATTTCTAACTTACAGTCTTTGACTTTTCTACTCTAGGTAATGCTAACTACATGTATTCCTTAAAAATCAAAAGTTAAAAGAAAGAATACCTCCTTATTAATTGCAAAACACACTTCCTTTTTTACTCAAATACCGTAATTAAAGTACTTAGTTTTAAAAAATACAGTTAAAAAACTTGGTATTAAAAAAATACAGTTAATCAAAAGCTATAGTTTACACGAAATGGCAAAAGCGTTCAGCAATTACGCTACCTCCTCCTTCTTGTTCTCCAGATTACATTTAAGCTCCAAGATTTCATTGCCTTTCTCCCTGGCAGTATGTAGAAGTTCATCTGTTTTGGCTTTCAACTCAGCGTTCAGCCACGTGTTTTGATTCTGTAGTAGTTCTTTTTCTTGTTCCAATCTTTTCTCACGATACTAAAAAGAAAATTGTGTAGTGTAATCATACTGGTTCCCCAGAAAATAAAGAAGCTAATCAGAGTACTATGATCAGAGTAGGAATAGCAAAAATGTACTGCAATTTGGTAAAGAGCACCAAATGACAGGCAGTGTTCCTTATTATATTGGTAATACTAACTTACCAGTCTCAAACTAGAAAAACTTCTTGAAACTTAAGCTAGTTTACTCAAAGTTTACATTAGCTGGGTACATTAACTAGATTAATATCTAAAGAAAATAAATTAATTTATCAAAGATTTCCTCCTCTTTTCTCCTTTCTTCCTCTCTTTCAGCTCTTTATAGAGTTTATTCTGCCCATAGAGAATTGGTGCAGGTTCACAAATACCTATTTTTCTCTGTTCTACCCACCCTCGTGGACTAGAGTCCTTCTTCCTAGTGGATAGGAGCAGCCACCACTGCCACCAATAAGGCTTGGACATGCTTGCCCAACTTGATGACCCCATGCCTTCTATAAATGTGTCTCACTTCCAGACACAGCCACCAATTTTTATTACAAAGTAATTTGTTATAAATAACAGGAGTACACTTGACCTATGCTCCAAGTCAATAATGCCAAAATGATTATTACATCACATATAAACAACTACTTATTAGAACATTAACACGTAATATGCATATAAGTACTACTCACCTTCATGGAAACATCTGATGTTTGAAGTTCATCCAGCTTTAATTGAAGTTTCACCTTTTCTGTATTTGCTTCTGTCAGCTTTTCATTTAAGCGTTTAACATCCTCTGGAGGAGGGAAATCAGTTTTAAAAAGCCTAATTGTATAACAGCTTTAATTATTCAGCTTAACTAAATTGTAAAGAACGAGAACAAGCAAGATACAATGTATGTAACTGTATACTGTTAAGTAAGATACTGTATAGTGTAGTTTTTTTTATCTATAAAACCAAGCATCAAACTGCTGTGTTTTTCTGTAATTAGCATGTAATTTCCTGCCTTGTTTTCTCTTCTCTGAATACTGCTTCCTGTTAATCCATTATCTGGTGCTGCCTATACAGACTGGATACTCAGTACCAGCTCAATTGTTCAAGCATGTCTTCTATTTAGCAAAATCATGTGAAGTACTTTGTTAGTATGTTCTTGGCTGTACCGTTTAAATGTTCAACTTCCTGAGATTGTCTTTCACTTGTTCGAACCAAATCTCTCTTTTCAGCTTCCAGTTCTTCTTTTTCTCTACTTAAATGGCTCTGAAAAAAATTGCAAAACAACAATAAAGAAACATGATCAGCTTTCTGTAACAGTTTATAGTCACTATTTACACTTATCATCACAGAGAAGCATGCTAAACCACAAGTTGCCCTAGCCAACTGAACACTGGAATTGAGAGACTTTTATGGTGGGCAGCTGCATCAGTCTAAACTACACAGTATGAAAGCATGGCTGCTTCCATTTCTTATATCATGCTGGTATATATAATTCAAACAAATGCAGGTTAATGTGCCTCTTCTAGTGGCTAATAGCAAACACATTTCAATTAATGGGGTTTTTTTCCCCTATAAATCACTCTTGATACTAATGTCCAGCTGGTCATTTGTGCTTAAGTGCAAAATGCCACTATCACATAAGATTAGACAGCAAAGGTGAGAGAAGTATCACACAGCTTTCCAGACTAGAATACTGAACAGGTAGTGTTCATGCCTTTGCTTTTCAATTGGCAGAGAGGTCCAAACTGCCACAGGACTCCCTCTGGTTCCAGCTGTATTCATATGAAGATTAGCATGAAAATTGTTGGAGCAGATGAAACAAACTGAAGCCTTTACAGAAATCCAAAACAAGCAACAGGAAGTATTCAAAACTGCATCTTATTTTAATATTGTTTGAAAGACAGCTTTGATAGTTAAGACTTCACTGAAACAATTTGGTTAAATAAAAGTTAATATTTGGTTAAATAGCTTACAAGGAATGAACACATGTAACATATCACTATAAAAATCAAATAAAAGTCAATAGTCTTGGATCATTTATAGGCTATAGTACCGCCTCTGCCTTCTAAGGTGTCAATACAAACCACGTTAGCCAGGGTCAGGTAAGCCCCTCTGGGGAAACAATCAGATCCATCTTTTCATTGTGGACAAATCAATCTAATAATAATGTTCTCACTTCCTGCTGCAAAATTAGTGTTCTGCTGAATGGATCTGTCAGCTGAAGTGACTCATTCTGCAACCCCATGACTTTTGAGTGTCACACAAGGAAAACTGTGCCAGAGTGTGGGAAAGGGTAAGGGAAAAAACACAACCCTTCACACCTTTGTCCAATTTTTGAGGTTTGGATTAAAGTCCTTCACAACAGGTTTCAGTTAGAACAAAACAATCTATCCTAGCTGAAATAAAAGCATCAGCTCTGACATAATGTTTATCTGTAATTCAGTTCGCTAAAACACCAGCATTTACTCAAAACAAATACATAGTTTTCCTGTACACACGGCCATGTAAGTATGTACATCAATACATATTTGTACCGAAATTGATACAGTCCAGTTTTGAAACTAATTGTGTTCCTTGCTGCAATGAGATAGGTAAACCAAAGTCTTTCAACTTATCGTCCAGTTTTTCCAGTACCTGAATGGCTGCATTACGATCATGAGCAGCTTCAAGTTCTTTATTTTTCTCATTCAGTGACTTCAACTGTTCATCTGTTGGATAAGAAGAAACAGCAGTGAAGGATCTCCACTGTAACAATAACAGAATTCACTCTCCAAATGCAATGAAGCCAAAATTCCCCTTA
This sequence comes from Athene noctua, assembly GCF_965140245.1. Taxonomy (NCBI): domain Eukaryota; kingdom Metazoa; phylum Chordata; class Aves; order Strigiformes; family Strigidae; genus Athene; species Athene noctua. Next base: position 35,201,035 of record NC_134041.1, read on the forward strand.
ACAACATTAAAAAAAATAGAGAAAAAAGAATTCAAGATTTTGCCATAGTAGTAGGTAGTACTGTGACAAAGCAATGCAATCCTTAGAGCAGAGGCCTTTTTTGTCAAGATCAATACATAATCCACTGTACTACTATTACTACAAAAATCAGAAAGGAAGGGGTTTTTTTTCTCCATAGCAAAAACACCATTAAAAAGAAGCCAACTTAAACAGAAAAGCAAAACATCTCTCTTGCAGAAATAATATAGTTGATGGATGGATTTGCAACTCCTATTTAAAACTTGAAACATTGCAGCACAACATTGGACTAAGGAATTAATATCCTGTCCTATCTTAAGCATGTGCAGTTATACTCACGAAGTTTTTTAAGCTCCTCACGGAGAGTCTGACATTCTTGTGTCTCATTAACAAGTCTCTCCTGACTTTGAGCCAGACGCTTTTCTACTTCAAAGTACTGTTGTTCTGCAAAATAACAAAGTTACCTCAATTTCACTTAATAAACATTTATTTTTCTCTCTCACCTTTTCCAAGGATCCTTATTAATGGACATCTTTATTAAAGAACGGTATTTCTAAAGAAAGTACCTAAAAATAGTAAGAGTGCAGTAGAATTTGAAAAAAGGTATTTTTGAAGGCAGAAAAATTCATTTCTGGATTGAATTAACATTGTTTAAAATACTTTGTTAGCACGGAAAGTGATATGCTTCCAGAAATGATCCATAAAATAATAGCCTAATTGATTTTAATAGTATTTACATTTCTGATGTAGCTAGAGAACATTGTATCAGCACAATTATGCAGTAGTCTCAACAACTTAAAACTTCTTTTACCTGTACTCTATTTCCATGCAAAACCAATAAAATCCCCACAATCCTAGGTATCAAGGGATCTGATTATTTTTAATGAACACTTCTTAAAATGAACTCTTAAACTCAATGCTGTATATCCCATTGCACTGAAAAAAACAATCAGATCTAAATTTTGGTTATCTGAAACAGCAACTGTGACAGAGAGCTTAACTGTAAAATACTTAATAAAAGCAGAACTAATCTCACTCTCTGGCACAGTATGCTTCTAAGGAAATACCAAATGATTTTTATTTATCTTATGCTTCCTATCATACCCTACAACTTCAAATAATGCTGCTCCTCCACCCACATATGAGAGGAACTGACCTGAGACTGACCTACTAAAATCCATGGATTACCTTAGTTTACACTATATTAATTTACTTTAGCAAGATTTTTATCATGAAAGAGACAGGTGTAAGTTTATACCAGAAGTACATCACCCACCTGATAAATTTATTCATATTCACAACACTGCCCAGTGCTTACACTCATTTACACTCTTGTCTCATTTCTAACCCTGTTCTCTACTGGTATTATGTTTCTGTGATCAAGTAAGCTCCAAATCAATAACAATATCAGGAGCATTTAACAGAAAGATTATGGTCTTCAACATGGAATTTAACATAAAAAGTATAAACCTAAGGTTATTTGAGAGTTGGGTACACAAATCATTATTGCTTTTCCAAGAGGATCAAAGCAGACTGAAGTTTGTTAAAAATCTGATGAAAAGCTGTTCTTTAAGCCGATTTTGAATGCAGTTTTAGCCTCAAGTAGTCGTTTGTAAAAGAAAAAGATAAAACCAGACTCCTGTTGCCAAGCAAAACTGAGAGAAAAGACCCTATCAGGCCTCAACTAAAGGGACCCTTCCCAGCCAACAGACACGCTCACGACCCCCGGCCAGGCAGAGAAGGCACGTCCCCACCTCACAGGCCGCAGGTTGCCCACTGAAACCATTTCGCAAGCAACAACGACCTGTCAGGCCCAGACCTGCCTCCCCCACTCCTCTCATCAGAGGGGACCACGACACTGCTACTCGCTAAAAGGGCATCAGTGAAGGGAGGACCAACTAGCCCGACCCCAGCCGAGCTATCAGCCCACTGCTTCTGCCCGAGCACCGGGACGAGCAGATACCGCTCAGTCCTTGGGCAGCTCAGCCTCCTTCTCAGTGACCACCCCGGGGCCTGCCCCGTTCCCGCTGCCCCCTCACCTCCATTCCCGTCCTCGCAGCTCCCCCCTCCCCACACTCACCGCTGTCCACCTTGAAGCGCTCATGCCTAGCTCGGAGCCCGTCAATCTCGCTCTGCTGATCAGCCAGGAAGCGCTCCAGCTTCCCCTGCACCGGCCTGGGCAACTTAGAGAGCTCGGCCCGCTCCAGCACCTGCTGCAGCACAGCCGCCATCTTGGCAGCAGCAGCCGCTGCGCTTTCCGGCCTAAGCGCCTACGGCCGTGACGCACCCGACGGCGCAGGCGCGGGAATGACGCCAGTGGGCCGTGCCCCAACGGCATCATGGGAATCGTGGTTTTTCAGGCGGAGGGCAGGGCGCCCGCGGGAACTTCCGCTTCCGGTACGGCGGCTCTTTCCGCCATGTTGGGTGAGGCTAGATTGCTGTTTGGTGCGTGAAGCCTCGTAAAATCGAGATAGGCGGCCCGAGGGCTTCGTCTTGAAGCCCGGCATGAGGCCACTGGGCCTCCTAAGTGTCCTGTGCGCCCGGGGGGTGAGGGGAAGGCGTCACCCCTTCTGCCGCTCAAAGCATGGCGTCGCCGGCGCTGCGCCTTTGGTCCGCGCGCCCTTTTCCCGCGCTGGGGTCTGGGTTGGTGCGCGTCGTCCCACTGCGCCGGGCGCGGGAGGCGCCAGACGGTGACGCGGCTGTTGGCCGCTGCAGGGCTCGGCTGAGGTGGCGGCAGCCGCGCCCGTCAGACCAGTGCGGGGAGCGCTGGGGGCGGCCCGCGCCCCGAGGTGGTGGTGGAGCTGCGCGGGATCGGCCGCCGAGCTTTGGGCCGGGCTCCAGTGCGGGTGCAGGCGGTGCGGAGGGGCTGTCGGCCCGGCTGCGTGGGCTGAGGCGGGGTGAGGTGGGTGACAGCCTTTCTTCGCGCTCCGGTCCACAGGTTCAGCTCCCCCTTCCTGTGCCGCTTTCTCCAGCAGACACCTCTGCGGGCACTCAGAATGCCTTTTGCTTCCTCACCATGTGATCTTTAGCTTCAGCTTTTTCAGTTATTTGTCGTGAAAGTCCTCAACGTGCGAAGCAGTTTGCAGAACAGGGCTGCACGGAAGAGGGAAGTGTTTGTGGCAGTTCCCATGTCTGTGGTTTGTGTGGCTGCTGACGGCAGCTGTGAGAATGACGTTTGGATGTGCCACAGATGCTCGACTTCTAGTGCCTTAGGAATTGGGGTGACAGTTGCGAGTGGCATATTTAAGTAGAAGTGTGGAATTTAGCAAGTCTGTCAGAGGAATGAGAATACAAAAATGCACACTTTAAATTCTGGTCTCTGATGAAACATGATGCAGCGAGAAATTGTCTGGAGACATGTTTTTCCTCGCATTTATTTGCATGACTTGCCATGTCATTTCAGTGACAGATATTTAAAATAGGTTTTTTTCAAGTAAGGGTCACATACTTCTTTCTCCAGTATAGAGACTTAACACTTTTATTTTAAAAAAACAAACTTGGTGGACCATGAAGCTACTCAAGTAACCTTTGTTTCTTTGTTGACAGATAAAGTATTAATCTATTCAGGATCTTTGTGTGGGACTAATTTTTATGTGACAGGTGTAGTATTTGTACTTTCTTTGATTTTATTTGTTTTGCAGGTTGGAGCTATAATACTTAGTCTTAAACCTGCAGCAATGGGTAGAACTTACTTTGTTGAGGAAGCTATTGGGCAGTATCTTTCAGACCTCAGCACAAACTTAAACCCATATGTCACTGGCCTGTTAATAGGGCAGGTAAGTGTAATATCTGAAGTCTGTTCCATTCATTCATGAAAATAGGGGAAAACCCTCTCGGCCTTAATTACCTTAATTAATAACATCACATTGAGCTTGTATAATGCAGGAAGGTGGTAATATGACCAGAAGGGACTTTTGTGAAGGGTTTGCAGTGTCAGCCAACTATTTAAGTCTTATAAAATTGTTTTGTGAAAGATATGACTCGCAGAAAAGAAATTAAAATCGTGAAGATAAAATTCATTGCTAAAAAAAGCTTCAAGGCAAAGCCAAAAAAAAAATCATGAAGTAATTATTTTGGTAACAGATTACTATAGAGTTTAACAATACTTAGTGTAAAGCAACCCTTATAGTTACTATGTTATGCAGTATATTCTCAGAGTGGATATCAGTCTCATGGTATATTGCTTATATTGGTGTTTTTGAAAGTGTTCCCCACAAAGAGACTACGTAATTCGGGCTGTTCGTACGCCTCCGAAGGAAGAGCTGAAGGGAGACCACCTCAGTCCTTCAAAACTGGCATCCGTTGATGAAGAATGGATAACTACACATGCCAGTCAGGTAGCACAGCCTGAGTTAGTGAAGGGGACGGGAGGAAGAGAAAGGAAATAAGATTGACAAAACTATCTCATCACTAGTGTAAACTCAAGCCTTTTTCTCAAAAAAGAACCTTCCTAACAGTGCTAGGCACAGATATTTTAAACCAAAATATCTATATTATTTCAAAGTTTCAGTGATGAAGTAAAGACTTAACAGGACTGGAGTGAGAAAATTCGAGATGTGTTCCTACATTTCAGAGGAACCTATAAGTGAAAAGCAGTCTTGCTTGTTTGATTTCTGCTCTTGATGCATACTTGTATCATTATACATTTTTGATATATCCAGTTACATGGTTGCTAGATCCCTGATTCCTATTAATAAATGTTCATTTTTATTTTTAAGGTTTCTAGAATGCTTCCTGGAGGCTTATTAGTTCTTGGTGTATTTATTATTGCAACTCCAGAACTGTCAGAAGATAGTCAAAATGCTTTGCGCAAGGTAGGTAGACTTCCTGGTGAAAATAGGAATACCTTTAGGTGTGTATTTGAGTAATTTTTTTATGATTGAGTTGAGTATATATGGTTGCTCTGTTGCTTTATTTTTAAAAGCACAAATGTTCTGGTTTGATACATGGTTTTGAGATGGAAACCACAGAAATCGCTGTCCTGTGGAACTGTACCATAGCTTGCACTAGCTGAATTTCTGTTTCTTGTGATGTTTGTTACTGCAATAGCAGATCTCACTGTGTTTACTGAAAATGGACATTCTGTCTTAAGGAAAACATCTTCGAGGTTTATACTGAGCTAAATCCTTGTGGCACAATTGTTTGTAATGGTAGCATGTTAGGGTTTTTTTGTGAATGAATTGTTCAGATTAGAGATGTTTACAATAATGAAAGATCTATAGCTCTGATTCCTTTAAAAGGAGTATCTTGTATAGAACTAGCAGTGCTGACTTAGGTGTGTGGAGTTATATTTGAAAACTACTTAAAATGTGCTACTGTCTGATAGACTTAAAATGCATTTTTGTTACAGTACTGGGGCATCTAGTGCCATATTTAGTTTCTGTTCTGTAGATGTAGGTTCATTTTATTGTTTTCATAAGATAAGCATGGTAAGTGATTTAAGCATGAGTAGGTTTTGAAGCCTAAGTTCCAAGATTCAGTTTTGGCAGTGCAATTCAATTGTATTTCTGTTGTTACTGGAACTAGTAGCTGTTTTGCACAGCTGTTTTTCCTGATCCTGGACTGGTTGGCGTAAAGCTGTAGTATTGTTATAAGGAGAAAAGTTTACAAGTTGAGTATGTGAATGTGTGTTGCTTGGTTTGATTCATGAGGAAGCTGAATTAAGATTTCACAAACAACATTTGCTTTGGAGTAGTTGCCTATGAATCTTTGTTGAATGTTCTTTTAACATGACATGTAAGCTGTATTTCCCATTTATACATAATTATAATATCACTTGGACTTAGAACTTTACTGCAAGACTATTTTCCAGAAATTATTATGCCTTATTTTTGTGGGAAAATCCATAATACTTGTTTTTGTCTTTAGCTAATCTTCTCAGTGGCAAAGTCCTTGACTAAAAGAAGGCTCTGGAAACCTGCTGAGGAGGAGGTCTCGGACAGAGCAGCTCTTCAAATCTGTTCTGCTACAAAAAAGTATCCTTTATGAACAAGGTTTATTGATTGAGACTGCTATCCCCAACCTATTATCTGTAGTTATTTCTGAATGAATGATAAATTGGGAGGAGGAAGTTAAGTTTGAATTCAGATCAATAAGTTGAAATCATGAAGGTTTCTGATTAGCCATGAGTAAGACTTTTGACCCTCTTATCTGTGCAAAACTTTCATAATTTCTTAATGTTAGGTTTGTTGGTGTGGTGGCATCAAATTTTGCCTTCCCCAGTCAGTTCTGATTTGCATAAATTGAAGAAAACATCTAAAATACTGTATAGTTTCTTGAGCTTGCTGTTATCAGTGATAACTTACATGGAAGTGGGCAAGTAGCGGGCATGTGGGATCTGTACTAGTGGTGCAGAAGAGTGCTGGGTCTGTTGATAATGAGGTAATTCAAGGAGAGAAAGCAAGGTGTTTCCTTAGGTGAGAGAGGAGGACAAATTGCAAATCGGTGCATTGCTTGTCACCCTGTGAATACCTATTGATCTTAATATATTTGTAAGAGATGGGACAGCATCATTATGATAGTTGGAGTTTACAGTCAAATGTTTTTCCACTTTTTTACACTAATGAAAGGTGAAAACTTTCTTCAGAGCATGAATTAGCTCAACAAAGAAGTAAAGGACCAAGTTAATTATGAATTGTCTTGCTTGTTTTTTTGCTTTTCACTGGATCTTTTTCTTTAAGTAGCAAAGAGTAGTTTGCCGAACCTATGATGTCCAAGATCCAAAGGTAAGCTTGTCATCACCCTCTGTGTCATATACAGATTTTAATGTGTAACAATCTTTCAAAAAAAAAAAAAAAAAAGAGGTATACAATGTTTTGTATAGATGCTTTATAGGTTTTTTTTCTGCTCTCAGAGTTCAGCTAAACCAGCAGATTGGAAATACCAGAGTGCTCTCTCTGCTTCCTGGTTAGCTTTGGACTGCACAGTAAATGTTAATATTCACATTCCACTGCTTGCTACTTCACCAAACCATGACTTGGAGAAGAATACCAAGGTAACTAACCAGCTGCACCAGTTTTGTAGTTGGTCTCTAACCTACTTTTTCTTTTGAAAATGAAGTGAAAGATTTGAATAGTGTGAGTGGAGTAGAACTAAACAGTGGACAATGTTTGGCAGGTATTCCTCTTTTACATGTAATTTGAAGGTCCTATGAAGCATTCACAGTATAAAAAGTGCGTATAGCTTTTCTTCTGCCGTGCCTAGTGTTGGCAGTTTCCTTTGCTCAAAATTATTTAGCAACTGTCATGAGTGTTCTAACTAAAGTCTCTTCTGCTCCACGTAGTGAAAGGTTACATCCACTGAGAACAGGGGTATGGTGTGCTTTTAATGTGAATTGACTTTCAGTAGGCTGCATCCCTCTACAAAAATGAAATCCCTGGGGTAGCACTTCAGTATTTTGAAATCCTTGTTTCTTAAGGGATATATTCTGAACATGGTGGTTTTAGGATTTAGTTTTGGAAAAGCACATAGAGAGTTTTTTCTGAGGCTTTAAAACTCTCTTGGAGTAACTGCTGAAACATGTATTTCTGTAATTTTAGCATGATACTGTCCAACTCTTCTAGTGAAATTCTTTTTTTCTCTTTCTTACGAGATTTTTGTGTTTGTACTTTTTTAAAGAATGGGTTAAATCGATGGTCAAAACAGATAGAGGACAGTGTTTTTCTGATCAATGGACAAATCAAAGATGATGATACAGAACTACTGGAAGGGCAGGTGAGTACCAAACAACAAGGAATTGAACTCTAATGGATGTATAGTTAGAACCTCTGTAGTTAGAGATAAAGCATTGACTGAGATGCCTTCTGTACAATATTTGTTGATCTAATTGGCCTGTGTCAGGTAACTAATCACAGGACCGCTTGTGTTCCCATCTTCATTGCTGCAGATTGCCTCTTTTTATGGCAATGTGAACACAATAATTATATGTAAAGTTTGACTAAATTTTTTTCTATGTGCTGTCTCATTAAAAAAACATAAGTAAGGTGTGAATGTAGGTGATGAGATTTCTAAGACCTGTATATGTCTAAATGTTTAACAGAGTGGAAGCGCCTTGTTTGGCTGATGACTTAATCTCTCCTTTTAGTTTTGTAATTATATTCTCTTGGCTGTTTTCTATGCACCATTTTTCCTCTCTTAAAACCTATAGACTAGGGCACATTTTATACCATAGTGAGGAGGCTGATTCATGGGGATCTTTATTCATGTTGCATGATACAAAGAATTTTTCTTCCCTCAGAAAAAAATAAGAGGAAATACTCAGTCCAGCACTCAGTTTTCTGATGTCAAGGTTCTGACACAGTTGGTGAGTATTTAGTGGTTCATAAAGTATAATCTCACTGTTGTCTTCTAGAATAGAATAAAAAATAAAATAACATTCAGAATTATTGTCTAGAAATCCAGTTTACTTAATCCTAAAACTCCCCCCTCCCCCCCATTATTGACTGTGAAACTGATTGTGGACAGATCTGCATATTTCATGTCTTCATAAGTTCTTGTGGAGTGATAACCATGTTGCTGAAGAATTGCACAGTATAGCTGCAAGTAAAATTTGAAAAACTGATTGTAGAAATGGAGTCCTGTGAACTAATTAATTTGATAGCAGGACATCTCTATATACCTGCATATGTTGATTTCAAGGTGACTTTGAATTATTCTGTATCACCCTCACACTTCAATTTGCCATGTCTAGCTATGCACATTTACTTGAATGCTTTAATCAGAAGCTCAGTTGCTAGTACTGGATTAAGGTGCAGATCCTGGGAGCTGAATCACAGTCTAGACCTGTTGGGTCTGTGCCAGGAGTTTACTCTCTATCAGAGGTTATGTTGACCTGAACCCTGAATTAGGTGCCTGAGTCTAGGTCCTAAAGTTCAAATGTGTCCAGGCATTGTTTTGTAGGCTTCGTGCACAGCACAGGCTATCCTGCTTTGTCAGGTAGTTCCTGGATTCTCTGAAGCTATGTTTAGCAAAACTTTTAAAAATGTGTAAAATGCCATTTTAAAGATTTGATGAGTATCTTGTCTTCTTTTGTTGTTACATTGTTCCAGCAGTTAATTGCCTCAGAGAAAGGAAAGCTTTTTATTTTGGCAGAGGTAGTTGATGCAGTTCATGTGAAAGTTATTCATCCCGGTGTTTCCAGGTGTTGTCTTAGAGTGCCTCATGCAGCACATTAGTTGTTTTGGTAATTAGGGTGAATATTTCTAGGCGTTTGATACAGTTCTAAATGTGACCACATATATAATCTATCACTGACTGATGGGATGACTCTCAGGATACCATTGACTATGTTTACTATATAGTAAACATTTAGACTTCATCGTTCAAAAAAACCAAAAAATCTTAAAAATATTTCTAGATTACAATATTGATATTAGTCACAAGCCACTTGCCTGAAAAGTTTCAGAAGTCTTATAGACAGAAATATTTAAATTGCAAGAAATGTAATGTCTGGAAAAGTAAATACATTTTCCATAAAGAAAACGGAGAGAGATTTTCAGTCTTAACTAAGAAAGCTAGAAAAAAAAAAAAGATAGAGTTCTGAATTATGAGGGGAAAACAGGTTATATGTAAACATCTAAGGTATGCTAGTAATTTCCTAGCTCTGTTTTTGTTATTCATGCTGTATGTGCCTAGGTAACAAGATAAAACTGAAACATACTTATTTTTCAGTCCCAGAGTTCAAGTCATAGATCAACAGCTACAGTCCAGGTCTGCAGTGGTTCCATAAATCTCAAAGGTGCTGTGAAATGCAGAGCCTATGTACATAACAACAAGCCAAAAGTCAAAGAAGCTATTCAGGTAGTGAAAAGGTGGTTAAAAAAACGTTTTTCTGAAGTCCATGAAATTTGTCATACTGTTTTTTCTTTGCCAAAACATCATGGTCTAAACTGGTGTCAAGATATTCATCCCCTCGAACATAAGGACTTTTAGAAACCATCTGTGTGCGTGTGTGATGGATTCAGTTTCTTTTTCACATTTAGAAATCTAAAATTTCTAAATTAATTTTTATTTTAATTTTATTTAGAATTAAGAAAAGGTTACACACTATATTTTTGTATGTGTAGAGGGAAAATACAGATTTATTTGTTCAGTGATTTTTTTTTTTTTTCTTTATTGAGCCAATGCCTTGCAATTATTTTTCTTTTTAATAGTAATGTCTAGAAGTTGTGAGTTTTTACGCTAACAAAACATTTTTCTCAGCTTTTCGTTGTTTTCTTTTTTGATTTTAATTCTTTTGATGTTAATTTCTCTTTATTGGACTTTTAAAATTCTCTTGAGAGTTTTTATTTTCTGGAATAATACTCTTTCAACATGGGTTAAACCCTGTGAGGGTCTCTAGTTGTTTCTTAGTGGTCAAAAGCTTTGCAGATGGCTTTTATATTACTGATGTTTCTGCTTTGTCCTTGCAGGCTTTGAAAAGAGACATAATAAACACATTGAGTGATCGTTGTGAAATACTATTTGAAGATCTCATTATAAATGAAGGACCTCACAAAAAAAGTAGGAATTCAGAAAAAAAAACAGCTTACATTTGCAGTGAATTTTGGTTCTCATAGAAAATTATGCTTTGGTTAGAACAGGATAAAAAACAAAGTGTAATTTGTTTCGCAGCTTTGACTTTTTCTTAAATCATGAGAATTTTTGTTAAGTTCAGATAATGTTCTTTGGCATCACAGTTTTCACAGAAGGTTTGTGTTCCTTCCTCATGACCACAACATGCAATTTCAGCTTCTTGGTCGCTGATCAGAAGATTTTTAATTTTTAAAAATTTTGTAGTTGCAACGCCTGTCATTGAAGTTCTAACTGTAAATTGCACATTTTATTTTTTTTTAAATCACTGTACAGTATTCCTGTTAATATTGAAGTATGCTGAAACATGGTAGGATTAAAAGAACCATCTGGACATGGCATTCCGTGTTCTTGTATCCCTTGCGTTATGAATGCTAGTAGACATGAGCTCTGAAGTTCAGTAGTTCATCTCCATTAAATTAAATCTGGCATTGTACATAGTGATTATGATGTGAAGTATCCTGACTATTTTTTATAACTAACTATACCAAGATATAATTTGTGTTGTCTCTGTCCCCTGGACTTAATTTTCTTCATCAAATACTATTTTACAGGCTTTGTGTCTTTTAAAGAAGTAGATATTATTTCAGCACCATGAATAATTGCTGGATTGTGTTAGCTTGAATTTAACAGGGCACCATGCAGTGGTCAGAACACAATGCACATTGATCTAATGGAAATAAAGCTTCCTATCGTGATTATATTAAAAACTAAGGGGGTATATGCTGAGACCAGATCTCCTAGCTCACGTTGGGTGATTCTTTAAACTTTGAGTCAGTACAGTGGTGTCAATTTATCTTCTTCTTGTATTGTTTTGGGGTTTTTAAAATATTAGTTAATTGAAAAATCAGTTTGAAGATCTTACATAAAGGAAAGCCTTTTAAAAGATACTATCTTTGGTAGTGAAAAGAAATGGAAACAGTTTAGATCATGTAAGAAATCGTGTAAGAAAAAACGATTCATGTTCGGAGTTACCATTTACCTTAGGCTAATGTTGTTCCTTCTGCTGTTAAACCAGCTTTATCCAGCTTGTTTTCAATTGCGTGCAGTTCTCAGTTTCCTCTTTAGGTGGCACCCGTACTTTGTGGTTTATGGTGTAAAGCAGCCAAATGTTTGCAGTCCTTTGTGGTATTGAAATCACGTGCTGTTCTGTGTACACACTCATCTGCAGTCTTTCCCGGAGTTCTTCTGCTAGTCATTCTAAACGTGAAAAGAGGTCTGTTTAATATTTTATGGTCTATTTTGGAGGTGTCTTGGGCATTTCTGGAGAGATTAATAGAAGAACATAAATCAGCATAATAGCAGCCAAAACTTTCACAAAACAGTAGCAACTAAACAAGTAATGCCAGAAAACAGGATTTTTACATGGAAACCTTGAGCAGTTCTTTTGCAATAGCTGTATCTTATGGTCAGAGATTAATGAGGAATCTTACCATAAACTGGCAAGGCTTTTACTTGGATGATATTTTTCCCCCTTTTCTTTTAGGTTTTGAGAGGGAATATCATGTCTTGCCTCAAAGACTGTTTGTCCCTATTACTGGATCCAGTGTGATGCTCAGTGATTATAAGTTTGGTGATGAGGCCACTGGAGAAATCCAGGAACGTTTTGTTGAGATGTTGGATCATTCTGTGCAAGCTGAAGATATCCATATAGCAGAGGAGATTAACACAGGTAAACACAGTATCTGAGAACCAGGATATAGACTGCATCATGGATTACGAAAACAGTGACTAATGGCATAGGCCAGTTTTATCTAGATAGAGATATGCTTAAAGTTGGCTTACTTCGTATCAAGCTCTAAAGGTTTATATCGGTCTAGTTACAGTTTAAATATATTTGTGAAAAGCGGTAAGGGTTCTTGCAGTTTTTTGTATCTGACTTATAACAGACCTCTCAAATATTTTGATTTTTCACTGCATTATCTGTGCAACCATGGTTACAGCTTTTGAGCTACCATAGATACATAAATATATGGCTGAACAAGGTTTGTGTACATTACTCTGCACATGAATTAAGGGTGATCTATATTGGCAAATAAACTGTTAAGAAAAACCTGTAAAGCTTTATATTCTGGTTACTTTTTCAGTAGTTCAACTTCGCTGGTTTAAGAGCTGAGTAGTTCTGATACTACTTAGAATAAGTTAGAATAAGAAGCTGAAAGCTTTAGCCAAATCTACTGTTTTTTCACTAAATATTAAAAAATACATATATACTCTTAATGTGTCTTTCAGGAAGATCTCATGCTAAAACCTGACTTTCAGAAATACCAAGTACCTTTTTTTGTTCTGAGCGTTTTCATTTATGTATCAAATGCAGTGCCCAAAACTGAAGTTTTGTGATTGACCCAAAATGGAAAGGAAATTGAGAGAGCTTTTCATTTTCTACTGAATGTCTTACAAGTTTATGATCTGATTATGAGACTCTTGCATTCCTTTTAATGCAGATATTTTGCTAAAAATCTGGTTACTGACTTTATTTTTCTGAATATTTCTGGTTTGTATTGTTTCCTGTTTTTTGTTTTTCCCCATGTGACTTTGATTTCAGTGTAGAGTCAGAGCTGTAGTTCAAATGCATCTAATAATAATTCCTGTGATCTTACGGAAGAGATGTCTTTTTTTCCCTTTTTCTTACAGGGAAACAGTTACAGTTTTATAAACCTAAAAAAATAATTTCACTAATTCTCAGATAAGAACTTTGGACACTTTTAAATATTGATATTTAGGAACAAAAAACTGAGACTGTAGCCATGAGCTTGCTGTGTCGGGTGAACTGTGGTAACTGATACTCTGCTTGACTTACTTGTTTTCTTGGAGGGTTTTTTGAGTTTCTTAATTTCAGAGCTAACCATAAATTCTTATGTCTTTCCAAATTAGACATTTTTCCCAGATTTTAACTAAACCTGTTAGCAGTAAATCTGACTCATTATCTCAAGAAGTAAAATATGTACACAGCTCAAGAACCTCAAGAAAAACAGAAAAGCCAATAAAAATCTCTCTTGCATTATAAGAGTAACTAGTAATCTTAAAAGCTAATTATTATGGAGCTTTAAGGAATTAGTATAACTTAGGGAAGCAAATTAATATGGTAGCAGTGGAGATAGACATGGGAGGGAGAGAGAAGATGATTCAGTTGAGCTTTATTGCTTATGTAAGGATGTATGATCAGGATGTAGGAAGAAAGCACAATTAGACTAACAGCAATGCCTCACAAGGATTTTGTGCCATCAGTATATGTGAAGTGATGTCCTGATAGCTCACAAAATGAGTTTGTGTGTCCTTGCAGCTTGGTGGTTATAGTTAGGTGTGTGGGACTTAATTTTCTTCTTTAAAAAGAAAAAAAAAAAAAGTAAAGTAAGTGCATAGCAGAGGAAAGGAAAAAAAAAAACATAGGGGATTTCAGAAAAAACCTGAGAGACTGGCCTTGGCCCAGTAGACACCATAACATTTGTCCATAGAATGAGTTCTGCTAATAGCGGTGATAGTAATAATGCTATCAGCACAACACTGTTTGATTCTGGTAATTATTGGTATGGTGTTTTTAACTTGTGGTTTATTTATACACTTTTATAATACAAGCAAGGCCGTTTTAGAAATTAGACTTGTTAACTTGTGTAGGAAGTGTTCTGCATTGTGAAGAAAAACATTAATTTTGCAGTATGATTATTGCTACTTCAGTATGAAGTGTCTAAGTATTGCTGGTTTTGTGACATAATGACAGTTTGTGTTTTCCCTTGTGTGAAGATGTTTTCAATGCATCATTCCATTTGGGTAGCATTTGTTTTTTCCCAAAGCTTGTTGCTGTCTTTATTAATAATACTCTATATTCAGTAATGGTGTGAAAATTGGTTTGTAGTAAATTCTGACACCAGCCTTTCTGTTTGTATCACGATTCCTGTGGTCTTAGACACTAACGCTGAATTAATTGGAAATGCTATCCGTAGTGAAGTTCTGGGGAAAGTTTGCTGATTTAAAAAAAAAAAAAATCAAAATTAAAGAACATAAGCGGGCTTTTGAAATAATTTATTTTTTTGTTGCTCTTTAAAAGATGCACTTGAGAGAAGGAGGATCTAATCAGTATAACCAAAAGTTTTACTTTTTAAGCAGCTTTTGGTCAAAACATATGAAATAATGGTAATTTGAGAATATCAGTTTTATGTGCTTACTTAGCACAGCCTCTGCTGCTGTTGCCTACAGTTTTATTCTCTTGATTCCTTGAACAGCTCTCTGGTTGTCACCGAAAAACGGGACAAAAACTTATCAACACCAATGTGATGCAGATAAGCAGACACTTCTTTATTGACGGCCGGACGTGTAGGGGAGTGTTCTCACCAACAACACGTGCCGGGCACCAGAATACTCCTTACATAGAACTTACTCATACATATTCATTAAGTATCCATACATAAACATACAATCTCCAAGAAATCATTAACGTATTCTCCTCCTGTTTCCGATTCTGCGCGGTAAAGGTTAGAAATGTCTTGAAATGGGTCTGGGGTGTAATGTGAGTAGGTGGTCCATGAGTCAGTGGTCGTGATCACCCCTGCTGGAATTACCTTTTGTTTAAGGACACAGTTTTCTTTGCAGGTACTTGCAAGCTGTTACAGTTACTTCCCTCAGTTCCCCTTAATCCTGGACCTTGACAACTACTTGCATTCTTCTAGTCCTATGTATGTATTATAAATCAGTTTACAAATCACCTTGTGTTTTGTTACCTAGGTTCTAACCGTTCCTGCTAAACAATTATGACCAATCCCTTTGGCCTTGGTATGGGGCTGTACAGGGGATTTTAGAGTAGCAGTCGGTTGCTAGATTCAAAATACAATAAATGTAAAATGATTTTTACTAAAATATCTCTTAATTCTATGCTTACATTAAAAATCAAACACAATTTAATTTCAGTTGATAATAAAATCAGTAACACAGTGAGGTCACTACTGGGCCACGCTTTGAAATTGTTACATGGAAAATAGAAAGTAAAAACTGACCTCTTTATAATTGAAAGATATAAATAGCTCTAACACTGTAGTTTCAGGGTATTTAGTGCTTTAATACAAGCAATTGAAAGCTCTGCATTTATGATTGGCTTTACTAAATCCCTGTTCCTCCTTTGTGCAGGGGGTTGGGAGGGTGATGTGTTAAATACCCTGAGTGGATAAACATAAATAAGACTTCATTAGTGGTAATCACATCCCCATCTTTGTTAGCAAATTTAAGAATTAATGAAGAATTATTCATATAGTTGATACTAGAAAGCATCTGCTTTTGAAAACTCTGTGTGATTTATACTACAGCTGCTTCACGTGCAAGTCTTCCATAATTTAATGGAATAAATGCCTTTGGTAACTAAATAGCTCAAGGGTGTTGGTGTTTTTTTTTTTTTACTTTTTCCTCTTTCTCCCTACACCCCCTCCAGCAAGTGAGCATTGCTGCCTTGATGTGCAGCTTCAAAAGTTACCTTCAGAAAAGTGCAACAGTTCTTCTGAAGGTGCAAAGAAACATGAAGTTAGAGGGCACAAACTATCCTACTTGCTCATCAAAACTAAAGCAGAAAGAAACCTGCTGGATGTAGACTTCAAAGGTGACCCAAGAAAGGTGGACAGCTTCTCTAAAAGGGATATGTTACTGTTTTATATATTAATTTATGAATTGAAAACTGTTGTGGGTCAGAAGGAATGTGGTGCTCTTACTGTGCTAGTTAAGGTGCTTACTTAAAAAGCTATCTTGCAGCAATTAGTAATGCATTTACTCTAGTTGAAAATAGTTGAAGTGTGCATATCTATATATCTTACTATCCTGTTAAATTTCATATCAGACAGTTACTAATTGCTCTGCTCTTGTACATCATATACAAAGTCAGTGTATTCAAGGGTAAAAATGGGTAAAGACTTCTCCTAAATATCTAGTTTGATTGCTTTTGCATAACAACAGATCTTGTGCAAGTTTGATTTGAGATTTGGAAGACAGTCTGGCATGACTCATCTTAGATGACAGAAACAACCTTTCCGATCACACATCTAGATTATACATTTCCCCCATAGCTAATGATATGAGAAAGGACTTTTCCATGAATCATTTTCATATGAATCATACAAGGGATGTGCCTTACTGCTCAACTATATACTTTGTAATTTACAGGTGGTTGACACCCCCACTTTGGAAATGGGAGATCTGTTTTTATTTAGATCAGTAGTCTATGGGCTGCTAAAACTTGGTATCTGGTACTGCTATGGCTTTTTCTTCTTCATCTTCTGAACAAGAACAATCTGTTAAGCTTTTTTTCTTATCTCAGCACGCCCATTCTGTTCTTCCTGAAGACACCCAGATCTCACTGCAGTAGCACAGTTGCTTTTTCTTTCTGCTTACTTGTCCAGAAGACGTCTGCAATAGTAGCTACTGAATTGTAATCGGAACTTTTGATGAGTGATATCTTAGCAAACTGTCCTGGAAACAGGAATGCAAATTTTGAAGAACTTTAGCCCCCTACCATCAAGTAGCCTTATCCCTGAACTGTGTAGTCCAAAACACACTTTCTCTGTGCAGGACAAACAGACAGGGTCAGAGGACTCATGGTTAATTCCCTTCTTTCTCTCCCCCCTCTCTTTAACAAGATGGGTATAGCCAATTGATTAGTGAAATCTTTGGAAAGGAAATTCATATTTTGTTTGGAATCCCATCAGTCTTGTAATAGAGTCAAGCTCTCTCATGTTCTGGCAGAGCAGTCTAAGGATTTAATAACTGTTCCAAAGAGGAATGAGTCTTCTATGCCTCCTCTGAAAGTGTAATTTTAGGGGATCGTCAAAAAAGAATTTCTGTGCTTTGAAAAAAATGCATTTATGGCTATTGGGTATGGAAATTTTTCTGGGCTCACTCTTTTAGTGGCAGTCAGTTTTGCCTGGAGCCTGAACTCTTGACACATGGCTTTGAAAGGAAAACTTTGGTGTTGGAAAGTGGTTAATGGTTCATTTTGGTGGTTCCCTCTCAGAATAGTCAAATTCTCCCCAGGATATGTAAAGGGGGTTGGATGTCTTACTCGGGGAACAGGGTGTGGAAAATGAGTTTTGGAAGAGGAACTCCTTCCCAAATGTATTTTTTTTCTCTTTATTTTACTCTTTCAGCTATACAGAATAGTACTATGCTGTTGCTACTGTACCATTTCTACTAAAATAAACTGTTTTTTCTACCATAAATGTACTTTATAAAGTTGATATGAAGTTCTTGTCCTTTTGCATTAATTCAACTGTAAAACACAACTGTTAGCTTTTCACCTGGTATTTACTTCTTCACTTATTTCCATGCAGTTGATATTTGTCCAGTTACTGATAACATGGATGACACACAACAGAAACAACTAACAAAAGCAACATTGCTGTTGAAACTTCAACAAAATATGGGTATGTTACCTCCCTGATTTTTGTTATGACAATCCAGAAACTATAATGGGCCCTTTCAGTACTGTTAGCATCCACAGTATTATTAAAAAACTGATGAGGTTCATACAATACTTTTCTAAAATGAGTCCATTTCAGTATTAGTGCGGGGTGTTTCTGGGGTAGAAAGAACCAGAGCTGCTTGTTGGAACAAAAACAGCATTTGCATTCATTCAGCCTACAAGTTGATACAAAAGGCTCATGATGTAGCGTTATTTCTTTTTTGGAGAGCCACCACTTCTATAATTCTGTACTTAAAAAAAAAAAATAAACACAGTTGAATGGCTTTGTCAAGCAGGCATCCGTAAATCAGCTAGTGACTTGCTAATCTTCTGAAGCTGACAAATATGTATGGGGTTGGTGCTGACTGTCAGCCTCAAAAATTCAGCCACAGAACTCTTCTTTCAAATACAACTTCTCCATGATGCTCCTTTGTCCAGGTCTCATAGATGTGTCTGCACTTAGTATGATTCTCTTTCCTGTGAGTTTTGAGTGTCTTTTTGTACTAAAATACTACTACACTTAAGTCAACAAAACAGAAACTTTTGTTTTCTATTAATTCTTAGAACATGATAACTGGAACATTAAAGAGTAGTAGCAGTAAATATGTGTTTGCTTTGGATGTAAAAATGTTTCCCTTGAATCATCACTCAGGTGTTCTGGGGGGGGGGGGGGGGTTGTTATCTTCTCAACTGCATCAGTAGCAAGGATGTTAATGAATAGGAAAAAGATTGTTATGCTACAAAGACTTACAGAGTAGATGTAATGCCACACAGAAAAGAAAAAACTTTCATAGCTTCTCTTTCTTATTTTTGTTATTTTTCCTCATCTGATTCCTAGAGTTAAGCAGTAGTGCAAAGGATGTGGCTAAGGTACTGCAGAAGTATACAGTCAACTGGATTTCTGGAAGGATCCTGCTCTGATTAGAAATGACATATGGACCTTTTTATAATTTAATTATCTGATGTCGTAGCTTTAGATTTTGGCTTAGCAGTGGTAGATAGTTTTTGGGGTGGCTCTTTATCCTCTTGTTTGTCCTTGACCTTGACCCTGCCCTCCACATCCTAGCTGCTGCTGACTCTGCTGCCCTTGCCACTCACTGAATGCATTTCCTTTGTTATTTTAGGTGTGGTAATAGCAGCTGCTGTTGCAGTCTTTGCATCGATCTTCTCTTTCAATTACTTCAGTGATTAAACTCAAGCAACCGGAGCTTCATGGAAATATGGGCCAGTTACAAGATGGAAACATCTGGGTTTAATATATTAGTAGTTAAGAATTGTTGCCTAAATATCACAGGTTAGATGTTGAATTTAAATTGTAATGGTAGGTTCAGTTACCTTGTTCCAGCATGCACTTACTGTATCAAGTAGAATCTTGCAGTTACAATATCAAGTAGAATGTGAATCAGGTTTACAGGAAACTGACCTTGTCACTCTGTATAAATGAATGATAGTATTATTTTCTGGAAAGATCCCTTAAACAAATGTAAGCCCTTCATTTTCTTCCTACTTGCTGTTTTAATGCAAAATGCTACTACTGATGTTTTTCAGGCTATTGGTAAGACTCTATAGCATAGTTACCTGGTATAACAATTCTTCCTTTTAGGGTTCCTTTGCTAAGAGAATTCTCATCTCATTAAAGTTAATTGGGGAAAAATTAGATTTAATGAAGCCAGCATTTGACTGTATGCATTGTTTTAGGTAATACTGGTTAACTAGCGTAACAGGGACACAAACAGTTTCTAGTAGTTTCAAGACTAGACCAATGCAACCTGTAAATACCTTAGTTCAAGACCTGGAGAACTCAGAAATCAATAAAACTCAGAACTTTTGAGATGTGTGGATGTCGCCTTTTACTCAGTGCCTTGTGAGGAGGATTTATCTGTCCAGCTCCAATTTAGTCATTGTTCCCTTGGAATATTAACTATTTCAGTAACAGCTACATCTAGGCAGCCCTTGTGGATTATCATGGAAGTTGTCAAAGTTGTTTGCTAATCAGGATTTTTAGATCATAAACAGATAGCTTTCCATTATGAGATCTTCTCCAGGTATTTTAGGCAATAACATTATTGTTTACTTGCCACGAGGAGAGCGGACGGAGGGAAGAATTCTAATAAAGTTAGTAAAGATAATTCGTATATGAAGTGTGATGTTTACTTGGATCTGAACTACAATAGAAAAAAAATTCCAGATTTTAGGCCATTAATACCACTGAAAATTTCTTTTTTGTATAAAGGCCCTGGAACGCTTAAGAAACAAATATGAACACTTTGGTTCTAAAGCATAATCAAGGATGACTGGGGTGCTTTTAATAGAAGGCAACTATGAGAAAGGTGTCTTAAATACTTTTGCCTCATCTGTGTATTCTGTTTCTACGTGTTTGGAAAAAGAGCTGCTTTTAGTACTGTAACTATATTTTGGAATGCAGCAGTTGATCTTTTGTGCACAGTATTGCTCAAATAGTGCCTCTCAGAGGAAAGTGAATGTTGTAACGGAGGCAGTGTTTTCAGCTGCTGCATGTTTTATAGATGCCTCTTACTCTGTGCAGATGGGGGGAACCAATAGACAGGATGGTATTGTGCAGAAGCAGTTGATTCCAGGGGAGGTTGAGTGCTATCCAGAAAACGAGATGAAATTTCTAATGTGCTTCAAAATGTAGTTGGTTTAAAAATTGCTCTGCTAAGGTCTCTGTTACAAGAAGGAGCAGGGGAATAATGAGAAAAAACAACTTTGCCTTTTGTCTCTTTTTGTCTCCTTTCTTTCGGGGGGGGCGGGGGGGGGAGGGGTTGCTTTTGGAGATTAAATCCAAAATGGTTATTCTGTAGTTGCCTGTTACTCAAAACTCAGCCATAGAAGTGGAGTACAACATTTGAAATGCTAAATATCCTACACCAGAGAAGAAAACTGTCATGAAACACTCTTCCAATAGTTCTTGTTTAGCACCTGTGGTGTAAAAAGTAGATCTTTTATGGAGGTATTATTCCATGGATTCCCTAGCAAAGAACTATGTTTTTCTTCCCTCCCTGCAGGCTTATTCACAGTTTATAAATTATCCTTTTCTTTATGGTGTTACTACAGACTATCAAATTAATCTGTCAATTTCTACTAGCTAGGTATCAAGGTTCTGTGGGAGTAATTTTCCAATTTGAGATTGGGCAAAGAAAAATGTTGCTCTGGATGACATTTCTGCTTTAATACAGGAGACTGCATTTAACATCTGTGTAATAAGAAAATAGTTTAACTCTGTCAAAGAAAAAGGAAGTAATTTGACTTGGATCTACAGACTGAGCTTTCCAGTCATCCTGCCATGAGTAAATAGTGGATGTAGAAGAAAGCAGGTTCTTGCTTGTCTAAGAATTACAGAACTAACTAGGAGGGGATTTCATTGTCATCTTGCTCTCCATACTTTTTGTACTGTTAACCAGTGATAACATAAGAAAATGAGTTCTTAAAGAAGAACAAAAAGGTGTGTGTAAGAGAAAAGAAAAGCAACATTTTAAAAGTCTGTTTCTTGAATGCTGTTCAGCTTTTGCTCAGGTTTCATAAAGGATTATTCTTTTCCTGCTACCTATATAATCTTCTGAAGCTTCTAATTTGTGAAAACTCTATTATGACTGAAAAAGAGCTTTGTTAACTTGTATGCATAACTGCATATATATATTTTTATTTTAATATGTAAGAGTCTGGAGGAACAGTTGGGACTTCCACATCTGAAAATCTGGCTCTTCTAAGTGTAGTTCTAAAATTGGTGTTGGGGGATAATTTTATAGAAACCTTATTTTCTGTGCTATGTAGTTTTAAAACATAGTTTTAAAAAACCTCAGTGGTCTTGTACAATGAGGTTTATAATTCCTCACATCTGAGGGGTAGCATTTGGCATGCCAGTAACAGACATGCATATGCTAGAGCTTCTGTTCTCAGCTGGATCAGCAGTGACATCACTGACAATTACTTTCCTCCTCCTCCATTTTTGTCTGCATCAGAGTATTTGAGGACACGGAGCATCTCTGTGGCTGAGTCAAAAGGAAGAATAACTAGCTGAGGGTAGCAGGAAGGCTGCTCACATGTACTTATTGAAGCATTTATTTTTTGTTATTCAAGAATCTTCATACAGCAGTATGCTGTTTGAGTCAAGTCTTGCTTTTTGTTCTTAAGGTGGTTTGGGTTTTTTTTTCTGCAGAAATATGGATGACTGCTGTGATCAGAGCTTTATCTGCAACTTCATTAGTCATGAGCTTCTGTTTAGGCTTGGCGTCACGTGTGTTTTTCTTTGTTTTTTTTTTTAAATTACAGGTTAAAGGAAGTCCTGCTTAAGCATGCTTAATCTGTCTCTTAAATTTGAGTGTTAGCTTATTTCTTAAAAAAAAGCTATAAGTGTAGTTTCTGTGGTGGTTATTGTTTTTTAGGGTTTTTTTGCTTTCAGATTGGTGTCTCAAATAAATGAAGTTTACATGATCAGGCTGCTGATATGCAGCCTAGTAGCTTTTGTACCATGTTTGACAAAGACAGAAAGTTCTCAAGAATATTAAGTTCTCGCCAGTTATATGGAGATTTTCTGGTGCGTAGAGGACAAAAATTTTTCATGCTGTTTCTTTAAAACATGTAAGACAAATACTGTCCAGCTACTCAGGTAACTGGTTATTTTGATGATAGACAGAAGACGATTTGTTATTTTCTACATAACCTGTTATAAGGCCATCAGATTTTCATAATGCTAGGTATATCTGCAAATAGTAGCTTTCTGAAGAGTCAACCTACAGATGCATGTGTAATGTTAAGAGGAAGGTGATTTTAGCTGAGGGGTAAACATGCTTGAGTAAGGGGAAAAAGGACTGCTCCTAGGGAAAAGCTTTATTCCACCAGAAAGACTTATGACAGTCTTGCATTCAGAAATTTACAACACAGAAATCATAACGTTTTGTGAAGAAGCTATTTGAATTCTTGGTGGAATAAAATCATGAATTTTTTTACAGGTTGAAGAAGATTGTACGTTGTTAAAAGATAAGGAACTTCACTCTTATCGCTTAGTGTACACAAGGGGACCTTTCTAGTGCTCTGTTAAAATACTAATTCATGGCACAACAATATTAAAAGTAGAAATTCAGTAGCATTTTGATAGTCCCTAAAACTGGAAAACAAGACATATTTAATCTTTTTGTTTTGGCCATTATTTAAAACAATGGGTCAGTTGTGGTTTAAATTATTTTTTTGTGCCGATCTCTTGGAAAGTAGCGTACATTTCAGCTACTCTTGTGAGTGGAGAACGAAACATGTCTAAAAGAGTGGAAAGAAATGTTAGCAACATTGTGTGCAGTTAAGATATAGATAGTTCTGTCCTCAGAGTAAGATACAGATATTTCTATCCTCAGAGTAAAACTCAGCCTCTAGCTTTGCTGCTATGCAAAGGAAGTAATTGAAATGTTTCTAATGTTTTCTATCTTGTCTCAGAACTGGTTGAGGTGGACTTTTTAGACCTAGAGAGAAGGAGGTTTATAGGGACCTCTTCCTCTCAAACAGATTGTTAACTTGTAGTTCTCAGCAGCATCTCTTTAGCAAAACTTCAAATTTTGAGTTTAGTAAATGTCTAATGAGTTCTTACAAATATTTCACATTTGAAGATAAAGGTTATGTACTACCAATATATTTCACACTTCCAATGGCAGGTTTTGAGAGCCATTAAGCTTTATTCAGTTATTACATAAGCATAATATATTTTTTCAATAACTTGCAGACATTTTTGATATTACTGTTCAAAATATGGAGCAACAATGAACTGAAATTAGCTGATAATGTGTCTGTGTTAGCTGTTTGGATGACAAACTTACAGAAGCACTTCTGTATTTTCATGAATATTGAAAGTTAAATGCGGAAGCCTGAAATAATGTCCTGGATACCCAAGTCATTTAGGAATACAGGACTCTGGGCTGTTTGTCCTTAAAACTGCTAGATGAGATCTTGTTACTACTGAAGTTGGTAGAGGTGAATCTGAGGAGCCAGGACTTGCTGTAGAGCACAGAGATGGCTTTATGTATGCAGAGGGATGGATCAGTCCTGTTCCTGTGGAATGAAGTTCTTCTTGTGCTTTGTGGTGACAGATGTGGGCCCTCAATTCTTAATTTCCTTTTTTTTCCCCTTAATTTCTTACAGATAACCAGTTTCATCTCCTGTGCTTCCTATTACTTGTGGCTGGCATAGAAATAATTACGTACAGGACTACCAGTTGAATGTGTTTTAAGTAAGATTCCCATACTAACATTTAAGCAATTTTTATATGGTGTGTATCTTACAAATAAGTTAGCAAAGACTTCTCTAAATGAGATGGGTGTTACTGAGATTAATTTACAACATACTGAAGAGGAAAGGGAGGCAGTGAGGACTATGGCTCTCTAATTATTCAACATCTTGCTCATCCATGTTGCCATTTTCCAGTGCTGGAAGCTCCCTTTCAGGTAGCAGCCCATACTCATTTAGGAAAGACTCCACATCCACAGCAAAAAACTCCTCATTGAATTGTTCAGAAATGCTAATGAAATTGCTCAGAAGCTCCCCGCCCTTATAGACAAGTAGAGTGGGAAGCACTTCATTTGAGAAGCGGTCTCCAGCCCCTGTGTCGGAGGCCTTGATCTTGCAGAACTTGACGGTGGCGTACTCAGCCGCCAGGCAGGTCAAGCTGTTGTTGAGCGCATCGCAGCCCTTGATGCCGTCTTCGTAAATGTGGACAATGACGGTGGTAGTTTTCCATTCTTTCTCAATGGTTTCCAGGAACTGTTCCCCATTCTGCAGCTCACACAGATAACCGTACTTTGGCCCAAAACTCAGCCTCTGATGCATATCCTGCATGCAGCGTTTGCGGTATTGTTGTAGGCAACTTTCATCTTCTTGCTCATCCTGAATTAATTCATACTCCTGCATGCTCATCTGTGAATATTGAGAGAATGCTATATTAATAATGGTAATCTGTTGGTGCTGAAACAGGGAGAGACTAAGTTGTTGTCTAAAGCACATCGCATCGAAAGCTTAGCCAGAAGAGCAGTCCCTTCCTGCAGTGACTCTGGAAGGTCTCTTCAAGAGACCGGTAAAGATCCTGTCTCAACACTTGCAGGTCAACTTCATGGTATGGAAGACAGTTGCCATATTTGGCAAAAACTTCTGGATCATCCAGAGTTGGTGGGAATTTCACCAGTGACTGTAGTGGGGTGGGGTCAGAGTTTAATTCCTGTGGGGTTTGGGGTTTAGGGCCCCCCCTTTCAGAAGTGGTAAATGATAGTAAGTGAGATTGAGGCTCACAGCTCAGAATATTTTGATTAGGAAATTTTAAAATATGTTGAAAATTTTCCATTGCCTTAACCAAGGATAGACCATTGGGGCAGGGGAAGGGAGGAAAAAAGGTCAAACTCTTGTGTTGTGTGATATGCTTATTTACTAAAGTTAGTTTTTGCTTGAGAGGGGACTAGATAGATGGATGCATTTGTTTTGTTTCTGTTGTGTGAGCTTTGCAAAGTAGCAAAGGAATTTAATCTGGCAAATTCAGGATTATTTTTTTTTTTATATATGGAATCAAAATGAACTTATTTTGCTTTTCTTACCTTACGGCAGAATCTCTCTCTGCTGTCTTTATCATCTTTACTGAAAGATCTGTGTGGTGAAGACATTTGTCTAAGAATTTCTTTCTTGCTCAAGGATAAGGAGTCTCTGTCTTCACTTTCTAATTTAAACTTCCTCCAGTCATTGATCACACCTTTGGGCCCTAAGAGAGATGAAGTTAGATGAGAAACTGGCTGCAACAATAAACTGTCTTAAGAAGGTTCTGCTCTTTGTTGGTTCATCCTTCTGTGCCGCAGTTTATCTGTCTACCCCTCTTCCTTCCAGAGCACTCTCCAGGAGTGCTGAAAACCAGAGCTCTGGGACCAATGTGTTACATTAGCCTCCAAAAGAAGGAAGTTTTTTCCAAACCTGGATTGCTTGGTGGTCTGGTTCCTATCAGGATCCTATAGAAGGATTTTGGTGAACTCTTGAGTAGTTAATGAGGATGAGGATGTTGAAACTTGTTAAAACTGTCATTCTGGTCAAAGCTAGTGTTTCGTAGAAGTATTTTTGCATTTCTTTATAGGCAGTGCATTTGAATACATACAATGTGTAAGGACTTCTAGTAAAACTAAGAATACAGGATGCTTGAAACTTTTTTTAAAAAAAAAAAACAAAAAACACAACAAAAAACCCCATACCTGTTCAATTGGAAGAGTAACCTGTAAGGTAAACGCTATGATAATTCTGATTGTAATGCAGATCTTGGTCTTTGGAGATGGTTGATTAAAGCAGTTAAATTTTGGAATGGGAAAAAGAAATTAATTTCAAAATTCCAGTGGTATTTTTCAAAATGAAATGTTTTATTCTGCATCTTAGATTATAACGAAAAACAAGGAGTATTTTAGTGCTTTCAGTGGTGAGGTTTATTTCTATGGAAAATTTAGCAAAGGCTAGGTAAGCAACTCTCCTTCTTGTGAGAGACGTGGTGTTGCCAGTTACCAAGGCTGTTTTGGATTAAATTTCAACATCTTGGAAGTCCTAAAGGCACTACACCCCTCAGTGGGAAGGGAAGGTGACCTGATCTTTTGCAAACAAGATTCCAAAGCAGGATTTAGCCTGAACCACTTGGCATAGTGATAACAGTACGGTAGCCTGATTTCCAGAACTATTTGGAAGCCTAGTTGTGGATTTAGTGCCCTACATTTGGGTCCCTAAAAATATACATACAGTAATCTTAGCCAACAACACAAAGGCTGCTTGGGAAATAACTCCAGACAGAGTTATTACAAGAGCTATATTTATTGTAGCACAAAGAAAAAGAAGCCCTCAGAGCACATGGAGGGAATGATTGCCATAAGTTACCTGTTGGTGGTGCGGGATGAAGTGGTACCTTGTGTGTAGAGCTGAATACAATGTCAGTATTAATAAAAATCACAGTGATTGAGTGCTGGATTAAAAAGAATTGTGATTCTGAGCGAGGATGCTTTTAAAGCTTTAAATGCTGTGCTGTGTTTGCCAAAAGGATTTATAGGTTCACTTTTAGCACTGAATGTTCCTTCTATAAGAAGGAAAAAATAATTCAGCCTTTGTAGTGAAACCTTATAACCTAATTCTAGTGTGTGAGTGTGGTTTTTTTGTTGCTGTTTTGTTTTCTTCTCTTCCCTGGAGGAAGAAAGACCATTGTTCATGACTGAAGCAATAAACCAACAAGAGCCGCATTGGGCCATTGCTGTTGGTGGCTTCTTCAGATGTCTTCTGTGTTTGCCATTTACTTCAGGTATGAGGAGGATTGGCACAAAGATCAATTTGGTGTTACCTGCCATTCCGTGAGGGGTGTCACTTACTCCAAAATACTTTCTCATTGGCTTTGAAGCCTATGTTTCTGTGCAAGGGGTCTGGCAAACCAATTGGTTCTGCTCAAATTCTGGGCTTCCCCAGTGAACAGGGACATTTTAGCTTATCTTTAGAAAAAAAAAAAAAAAAAAAGCAGTTAGTTTCCTTGCCTGTGTGTGTTGCCTGTCCTTCAAAATCTTCTTCAAAGCTGGTGTTGACATTTTCTTCCATTTTGGAGGCTGGAGTAGGAGATGCTGCAAGTTCAAAAGAACAGTTAATAACAGGATAGAAAAGGAATAAGCCTAGAACAAGTACAGCACAGTGTGTAATTTCCTGCAGCTGTTAGGTATCAGTGAAGATCAAAGTACACTTGATAATTGTAGAGCTTCTCATTGTCTCATAAAAACCAATTAGGATATAGGTCAGTCTCTTAGAAAAGATACCTGGCCAGATTCTTACTCAAAGTGTCTAGGTGAGGGTTTCTTCATTATGCTGTTTTCTCTCAGTCATTGGAGAATATTGGGAATGTGGTGTGAAATAATGATTGTAAAATGTTCTGCCATGGGCACGTGTAGTATTTTCTTTCCCCCTTGGAACTGGGAAACTATATTCCAAGTGCTGTAGGTATTTCTTTTTAAAGGTAGCCTGAACTGCTCATTTCTCATACAGAAGACTGTGCCATGTATTTGAACCTATTGGGCAAGAGACCTCTGAACATCCTGGAGCTAGTCTGCTTGTACTGGTTGGGCCATATTTGTTAAAAAACAGAAAAAAATATGGGGCTTATGAATCAAAGTCACTTTCTTGTTCCACCCATTCTATAAATAAGGCAACCCAAGCAGCCAGATGACAATCACAGGGCACTGCAATACAGCAGTACTCGAGCAACACCCTTTTTATCTTTTACAATGGAGTTTTTGAGGGGTGAAGTAGAACCACTGTTCTTTGGGGGAAGAGAAGAAGTTTCTCTTCCTCTATTCCCACCGATGAGGTGAGCCCGGCTGGGTGTTACCAGAGCATTACAGAGCAGCAGGGTTGGGCTGGAGCATCAAGCTCTTAAGGTCAGGCTGATGTTCTGCTGGTTCCTGAAAGTCCTTTCCTTTCTTAGATGAAAAATGTAATTCTAATGTGATAAAGTTCCACTGTCCACAGGAGTCTTAAGGCAGGTGATTTGAGTGCTCCCATTTAGTCTAGACTAGCTCAGATGTTAAAGTAAGCTTTATTTGACTTCACAGTATATCCCACCTTGAAGCAAATGCTAAGCTGTTATCCCATGAATGCTGTATTAAAAAGCTGCTGGTGGTTAGACTAGAGTGACGTTAGTGTTGTAGCATGTACGCAGAGGAGGAAGTGCACCTTCATTTTTACATACCAGCGTCAAGGGCTCAAGTGGAATAATGGCTGAGCGAGATACAAGGAATCCAATTCTTGTGTGTATTGGGACTAAAGCTGATTAGTAAATGTGCAGATAAATTGTTCCATACGTGTACTTGTAGCAATTAATCAAAACTTGTTGGAAGCATTTGCAAATAAACTTGGAAGAAAAGCAGTAATGAATTGTACTTTATTAGTATAAATTCCTTCTGTAGATAGATCTGTAGACAGATAATTGTCAGCATATGGATCCAGATTACTGGATCAATTGCTATTCAATCAATTCTTAAGTAGAAATATGAAGCTAATTCTCACATATGCAAAACTAAAAACCTTTGCCATGTCAGGGATGGACAGCTATGTGGATATGCTGGGTCAAAGCCTTGTAAGTCATTCCTGTAACTTACGTGGACATCTACAAGAAGCTCTTTTGTCTGTTGATGCTGAGGATTTCTTTGTTCCATGAGGAGAGGGTTTGATTCTCTGTATATTTTTCTGTTTCATAGCTTTTAGCCCCGAAAGGCACTAAAAATACAGGATATGAAACTTAAGCTGCCTGTTGCAGGTTTGGACCAGCGAAGTGACCATGCTTCTGGTGAAACTTTAGAGATGGGAAGGGATTGCTTAACAAATGAAAGCTCTCTGTAAATTTTATGGTACTGATATGTTATACCTAATAAATCTGTAAAGATTAGGTGAATCATAACAGCACAGAAAGCTGCATTTCACCATTCTTCTGCAGCATGGCATGAAGCAACAACCCTGACAATACACAGGCTGGTAAGCTGACCATGGACCTGGAGGTGGGGATCTCCTAAAACTTAATCCTGGCCCTGTGACTGAGTCAGGCTGTGAGCCTGGAGCAAGTCATGCAAACCATTTTCTTTTCCACTCGGTGGAGTTATAAATATTTATCATTCTCCTCTTGGTGCTGTGAGAATCGGGCCAGTCAGGCCAGGTGTTTCCCAGTTAGGCCCCTGAGGACAAAGGCATCTGAACATGTAACTGCGAGGTAATCCGTCGGAAGCTTGGTTATAGGATGAGCTGGCTCTCCTGTAGCATACTCTTCCTTCCAAGAAAGCACAGTGGAAAAGGGTGTAAGCTATTGCGTTTAGTCTGTGGGCAAAAATGGGCAGTCACTGGAGTAGGAAGTTCTCCCACATCCTCGTGAAGGGTTTCAGTGAATTTTTGTTGCTGGTTGGGGTTTTTTTGGGTGGTGAGGTGGTGTTCTTTTGTATGTTGGGCAAGCAGTGTTTTCCAAAGGAAAAAATTAGGTTCCTGGTATTTGGAGAAATGTGGGTGCTACCAGCTCTGTTCTGCAAGTGCCTCCATGAGGAAATGTCAGTGCATAATGCTGAGGCAGTAAAGCAGGTAGTGTTACAGAGCAGTCTGTAATGACCCATCACAAGGTGTCTTAGGTCTAAAGTTGCCACTTCTCCAGCTTGTCACTTGCCCGGGAGTGCCCGGCAGTGGGGACAGCGAGAGCTGTCCTCTGTGCCAGGCAGCAGCTCTCCCCAGAGCAGCTGCACTTCATAGCCCCACAGACAGACCGCAGCACTTATATTTGTGCCCCCAGCTGCAAGTGGGTCCTGGTTAGCTGGCTGACAGTGCTGTCCTTTAGAAATTGTTTGAGATCATCTGTTAATACAATCCCCTTGAACATGAGTCAGCCTGAGAGCAACGTGAGGCGCAGAGGTCAGAGGCAGAATTTAGCTGTGTGGAGATGGTTGCATTCGATAGCAGTGGGCTTGCATGCTGGAGAACATAGATCCCTGGCCATCTCTTGCTGCGACCATCTCTCATAGGATCCTTACTGCTTTAAATCTGATAATTTTTTTTCATGTAAATGTGCTGTCCCACAAGCCTGCTAAATACTTACTCAGGGTAAGAGCAGCATATCCTGAGAATCACAGAATCATCTCAGTTGGAAAAG
The DNA here is from genome assembly GCF_965140245.1 of Athene noctua. Classification (NCBI taxonomy): domain Eukaryota; kingdom Metazoa; phylum Chordata; class Aves; order Strigiformes; family Strigidae; genus Athene; species Athene noctua. Next base: position 35,231,718 of record NC_134041.1, read on the forward strand.
ACCTTGAAGATCCTCCAGTCCAACCCTTAACCTCACACTGACCGTTTCCAACTCCACCAGATCCCTCAGCGCTGGGTCAACCCACTCTTCAACCCAACCAGGGATGGGGACTCCCCCCCTGCCCTGGGCAGCCCATTCCAACACCTGACAACCCCTTCTGGAAAGAAATGCTTCCTAAGAGCCAGTCTGACCCTGCCCTGGCGCAGCTTGAGGCCATTCCCTCTTGTCCTATTTCCTATGAGAGGGTAGTCCAGTTAAACAGTAATGCAAGATGATGTGCAGTGATGCTAAAGTGATAATAAATGTCATCAGTAAAGCTACTTGTGTCTGCTGGTTTAGAGGAAGCACCAACAGACCTTTCATCAGTAGCGGCATTGCTACTGATCTCAAGTTTTCCCTTTGCCCCATTTCAACAGCATGTGATGTGCCAGATGAACAGTAATCTTTGTGGGCGGAAAATTGTGGATTTGGGAGATATATTGCATTTTCATTAGCTTTTGTCATTGGTTTTGACAACTGAAAGCGGCTCCTGATGTTTTTATTTGAAAAGTGCTAATGGGGAGAAAAAATTTGCCCTGTCATGTCTACAGATCATCAAAGTATTAAGCCATATTTTGTAATGCATGTGGTGACTTCACATACATATTTAAGAGACTTATCGTTCTATAACTTCTTTATTTTCCTGTCTTTATGTCAGATTTTCTGAGTGAGGAAAGCAAAAATTACAATTTCTTCATAAAGGCGATCTGAGACCTTTCTGAGTCCCTAAAATCACTATTTTAGCAAGAAAAAAGCCCAAACTCGAAGCATGTGCCTGAAGCTACCATTTAAGTTCTATGAGCTTTGGTTCTGTTGTAGCTCAAGAATAGCATCTCCTGTTACTGATGCTCATCCTTTTGCTGTCATTAGACCAGATGGGCCAGCCTTACTACAGGGTAAAAATGACCATTTAATAAGGGGGTGTTTTTTTATCCAATCTGAAAAAATGCTTTCAACTTAGGATCAAATATTTTGTGCCTTTGGCCTTCACAGAGAGTTTTACCCAACATTACTTTTTTTTTTTTTTTACTCTTATGCATATTGCTTTTCTGAGGTAGCTCAGGAATAAAGCACTTGTACCTGTGTATTTGTAAGGAAGGCTTACTTAATCCTTGTAAGATATTGTAGCTGTAAATACAAAAATAGTGTCTTCTAGTGGTAATTTATAGTTATGGAAGAGAGAGAAATTAAAAAAAACAAAAACAAAAACAACAAAAACCTGCAAAAGGCAAGATGCATTCTGTAAAGGACAAAGCCAATAAATAAAACTTGCTTTCTGAAGTAAGAGGTTTTGCTACTAGTCCAATAAATAAACACAAGAAATATTTTTCTCAAAATATAGGCATGCTCTAGGCAGATTTGCTGCTCTCCATATGTGCAAATCCCACCAAAAATGTTGTTCTGTGTTTGGGTTTATGGAAGGCTATAAATCAGCAGCACGCCACTAATCCCCAGGAATGGGTGGGACCCTGCCTGTGAACTGGGAAGTATGGTATTTTGGGAACTCATGGAAGTGGAAGAACAAAAAGTAAGGTATGTTTTTCAGTGAGGTGTGATTTCATATTTATGTTCTGAGCTACATCTGGGTGGTTGGTCTGTTGGTACATGTGCCTGGAGCGTCCCTAGGGCTTTTGCCTCTTGGGAAAAGTGTCTGACTTTTAGCAGCACTTCCCGTTTTAGCAGCACTTCTCTATTTCCAACAGACTATTCATTTTTCATGCTGTGTTCTGTATGTTGTGTAGTTTGTGCTGTTAGTCCATATCATGCTCTCTGAATGAGAGACTGGGCAGGGTTTTGGAGGACATCGATATTGTATGAACCAAGTGCTTTACAGCTGGTCCCTTTTTAAAATAAAAGCGGGGGAGGTAGTGAGAGCACTATCCATCCTTGGTCATGTATGCATTTAGATTTGCGAGAGGCATTAGCATTATTACGTAAGCAAAATCAATGTCGGGGCTGGAGGTCAGAATTTTAGACGCGTTGCCAGAGCATTGCAGAGGGAGCCGAAAGCCATAAGCACCTTTAATGATTTGCTCCTGATGACGGCTATCAGGCACCAAGCCAGTCGAAAACACAGAGTACCTGCAGCTGCCTTTGCGTTCAGAGACACTCAGGTCCCCTACATTAAGGTGGGTAAATACAGATTTAAGAGCCAGCCTTGAAAGCCACAGTCACCTGCTTTGACCCCTTGCACCAGCATTGTGTTACCCCAATGTGCAAAGACAGGCTTATTATATGCATAAATGGAAATTTCCTGGGCTTTCCTGAAGGAAAAACATGGTGTATCATGTAATGATTAGATAACTCTATTTGGAGAAAAAACATAATTTCAAAACATTGGAATGGGACCTTATTTGATTAAAGAAGAGGTCATATGATAGGAAGAAAATATGAACCAGGATGGGTTGACGTGGAAAGCTGTCAGCTTTGCTGCGGGTCACTATGACTGATGAGAGGGTTATAGGATTGGATTATTTGCTCTATCCGCTTTAGGAGAGTTACCGTGTTCCTTATCTGTGAGATGGAAACATTTTAAATAGATGCAGCCCAATGTTTCATTTATCCTCAGGGCTTTGCCACCAATTAGGAAGTTCCCTGTGTAACTACCCCTGGCTTCAACATTGGGTTAGATTAAAAATCACAGGATTTTAAAAAAATCTCTTTCTCTTTCTCCTCTTTTTTTTTTTTTTTTTTAACTCTTTCAAAATTTGGCCTGTAGTTATGTACCAGAAATTATTTATGGATTGCACATTTATTTCTGGATTTCACTCTGAAATGGTAAATTGGCTCAACGTCTTTCATGTCAATCAGCTTCACTTCTACCACAGTACCACTATGTTTTATATGGAAAGGCAGACATCAGGTATTTTAAGACAGGACTTGTTTTATTATTTCAGAAAAAATATTAGTTGACATTAATAATGTCAAATTTCAATTATCATTTAATCAAAACTTTTTATTTTAAAAATCCTGATTTTTGTATATTAAATGGTGAATGCATTTTGAAACTCAGGACTCAGATTTTTGGAGCATGTTACATATTTGTTGGAGCAGTTACATAGTTGTTACTACAGTGATTAATTAATCTTTTTTTTTTTTTTCTTTTTCTATGAGGAAACCTGTCATTCATTCATCTTCTTAAAAAACTTGGATATATCAAGTAGAGTGGAAGAAAAGGATGGTTGAATGCTAAGAAAATGTTTATTTGAAGCAAAAGTAGAATAGCCAATGTTTTCAAATGCAGATATTTAAGGACGTGAACCTCAATCCATGTTTAACCTCAATGCCTAGCCGGATTTGTCAGATGAACTGAGCATTTCACCATGGTACTCTGAAAGTCAGGACAGAGTTTTCAGTTGATGTTTAAGTACATATTTAATTTCTGAACTCTGAGTAAACATCTGTATGCCCGCTAGAACTGACATGTCCTTCTGAGTTTTGGTTGGAGTTAATTGCTGTAATTAGCAAAGGCATGATGAATGGCAGAAACCCAGGGGATAGATTTTTTGATTTTTTAAATTTTTTTTTTTTCCTCAAACTTGAAAGATGTTTGGCAGTGTGTATAATCCCTATAATTTGTCAAAAATCACTTATGTCAGAGCTGTAACTCTAGCAGTGACTGGAGACAGGCATTTAGAGAGATTGATGGCCAGCATTTTATGGAAAAGGAAAGAAACAAATTTATTGTGAGGTTAATTAAAGATCTAGAAGTAGTAGCACCCTGTAGGGGCTTTTAACAGACTCTTACTGCTCCTGTCCATAAAAAAAAAAAAAAAAAAAAAAAGTGTGCCTGCAGAGGAGGGCTGGGAAGAATCAAAACTTGTGAAGTTGGGAGAACATCCACTCTCTGTTTTGGGGTAGGGCTTGACTAAGAATGCCTCCTAAGGCTCTGCATATGCAAAACAATTGCCCACAGAAAACAGTTAGCAGAACAGGTTTGGCTCAGAAATGATAATAATTAATTCTGGTGTGGGTTGTTTGGTTTGGTTTTTTTCTTAGCTTGAAGTTTTTTTCAAATGTGTATTTGTAACTGTAAATCAATAGGAATTCTTGCTTCTGCTGTCTTCATATCTACACTTTGTTATCATTATCTGCAAAAGGCAGGCTTGACCTAGCCAACATGCTCCCTGTAAATGCTGGGTCTACCTAAGCAGTATTTCTCTCAAATTTGAGAGAATTAAGCAATTAAAATATATATATATATATATATATATATATTGTTCATGACAGCTTTCAAATTCATGTAGTCTTCATTCCTGGCTTTCTCTGAGCATTAACGTGCATCCTCTAAGATGCATGCAGATTTTGTTTGCTGCTTTCCCATCACTTGAAAAGTTATATTATTTTCCAATTCTGACACTCTCACACTGAATTAGTACCTTTCTCTGCAGCTGGTCTACTCACCTCAGTTGGAGAGAAGGCAAGCTAGGGCAGTAACTCTTGACAGGGAGTATTTATTAACTTCTTGACAGTTTAACTAGACTTACATATGTCTTGCAGTGGTGTTTAAAGTAAGTCAGAGCAGTCCAAGTAAGGCTGTGCTGTGGTAAGGAAGGGGACATCAATGAAGGTGGTATCTTCAACCTGTGCTCTCAAGAATATATTGTGTCTTCCAGTGGCTGCCTAGGACTGGCAGAGCCAAGCAGACAGGGCTCGCTTGCAACTGCCATGTGCCTGCTGTTCTGCCATTCCCTTTCTTACCCGTCTGGAAAAATGTCCTGAGACTCCACCAAGCACATCTCCACGTTTTAGAAGACTTGAGAGAGTCAGTTGTTCACACATGTTGTGACAGGCACTTAATTTAAGGCACCAACAATGGGAAACTGTTTTTTCTCAACTTTTCTACTTTTATCTATTTTTATCAACTTTTATCTCCTCAATACGTGGGGGTGAGGCTCTCCAGGTGGCTTTGCAGAAAATCAGCCCGTATTGCCTTTTTCAGCTGGAGAGACCAGCCATGCAACGCAGGGGGTTGGGTTAGGCGGATGAGAATCTCTTATCCTTCTGCCTGTTATGTTATCAAGTGGATATTCATTCTGTGTTAATAGCTTTCAGCTACTCTATTAATATGGGAAGAGCCACTACCTAAAGGTGGGACGTTCTACAGTTCTGTGATCTCTCTTCCCAGCTGTCAACTAATGTTTCTTATGTGTGCAGAAATATAAAAAAAGTTTTTCTTCTCTCCTGACACACATTAACACAACAGCTACATGTGCAGCTATTAGATGTAAAATTGTTTTCCCTTTACAGAGCATAAAGTGAAACTTGCTAGTTTGGGGGATTAATTTCTGTGTTTATCTTAAATGGGAAGATCCATATGTAAAAGTGGTATGTCTGTATTTCTCAAAAAGCAGCAAAGACACAGTGAGGAGGCTGCAGGCAGTCTTGAGTCAGGTCAGTATATCCACATCAGAAGAAGAAAATTTCCTCTGCTGAACTGTAAAGCTGTTGCCAGCTGGATGTGTTACGACAGAATGGTAGGGTTGTTTTTTACTTTATCATTTGCCAAAAAATGCAGTGTTTATAAAGTAATTGATTAAACGAAGGACATCCAAGTCCTGTTCCAACCAGCTGCAGCTTCACAGTGTGTGCTACAGGGTTGCCTGGCCCCCTTGCTTGCAATATCAGAAATAACGTCTCTACTGTATGATCCTGATATCCCTGTGGCAACTACGTTTGCATGAAGTAAAAGCAGTAGTAGGAATGTATTCCTCATGTTACCTTTAATCAGAAAATGGAAGCCAAAGCAGACAATAATTGTGTGGCCACAGAGAGCCCTGGAGAGCTGTAACTTCTGCAGCAGTTACATCAGCTCCTGGATGATCCCTTTCCAGCACAAATCTTTTATACCATCGGTGTCATTCCAGAGGCTTTATGTTTTTCTTTGGATCCTGACTCTTAATTATAAATGGTAAACTTTAACCAGCTAAATTGTAAACAGTGTTATATGTGGCTTGTAAAACTGCATAAAATTAGAGTTAATGTTTTCGCTTCCTCTGCAGGCTGAAACTAAGAAAGCTGGGGCTGCAGTTTTTACACAAGATTCTCCAAATGTGTAAATAAATGTTACAATTCAGAGAAAAGGCCGGTGGCTTAAAACACATGCTTTTCCTACCCTGCTCCAAAACCTAGCTCAGATAAACAGCATGGTAAATCCTTTCCCTGGAACTTGCTCTTATTTATGTAGAAACTGGAGCACAAATTCTGGGCCAGTTTTTCTGTGCAGAGTTTGTTGTTTCTAAGAATCCCTCACAGGGACTAGCATGGCTCTATCCTGAAATTAATTCCAGATATTTCAGCCTTTCCCATGATTAGGCTACAGTTGTATCACCCCATAAGAAGCCAGCCCAGCTGCAGCCATCCAAGAGTGATCATTTCTTGAAGTCGTCTATCATTCATCTGAGCAGAAAATAGCATCATCAGAAAAGGGCTTGTTGTAACAAGCAGCAGGAAGTACCAGAAAGCTTGTTTGCTTAGGGAAAAGTGGAGGGGGGGGGGGGGGGGGAGGGGGGGGGAAGGGAAAATGAAGTGAACAAAATGATCTTATTGGAGAACATCTTACTGTAAAAGCCTCTGATTCACTTAATCCGCTTTGTATGTGCACACCAGCACAGCGTTTGAATGCCAGTTTACCTCCTAGGGACAGAATTTGGAGCAAAGCCCAGGTGAAGCATTACTATCACCTGCGTGATATGAAAATGCTTATGCAAAACCCAAGAAATAACAGTATCGCAGATACTTCAGTCCTAGGTGTGGGCAAAGGTGCCCGCATTCCTTTGGTTCCTCAGGGCTAATCTTAAGAGTAAATGGAAAATAAACTCAACAGTGTGACTTTCTAGTGAATAAAATATGAGTGGTAAGTGTCTGAATGAACTGTTCCTTGTGTTGTAGGAGGTTGCTGCAGGATTTAGGTACCTTCTGAAGTGTCAGAGCAGCCTTGTCTCAGCTGCTGTGGCTGACGTAAGATAAACCAGGTCCTGACCTCTTCTTTGCAGCTTTGCAGCAGCTGGTGATAGGAGCAAGAGGAGTAAGAACAAGAGATACTGAAGGTGTTCTGCTGATGGTTTTTCTCCTCCCTCGGGATTTGTTTATGCAGCAGAGTGGAACATTTGGTTAAACCTGAGCTGCTGTAGGAACCTGACTGCAGCTATGGAATTAGCTGCAGCAGATGTGGGGCATGTATTGAGTAGAAGCGATAGGCAGTGTGCTTTATTTAGGAAAGGGGAGGGATTCTGTTTTAGAAGTAATGAAATCTGATTTTTCTTCTAATGATTTTGGTGTCTAAAAGCTTTTTGCTGTAGCTTCAGCACTTAAAGGGACTTAATTTGTGGATTCTCCAGTTTTAAAAATAAGATGTGAATGCATGCCAGAGCATTCAGTGTCCCTTTGGGGGAAATTAGACTCAGATACAAAACCAGAGAGCATCATAAATCAGAGAAAAAACATGCTACTTCAGATTACCGTGATGTCAGTTATTTGGATTTACATGATAAATTACTGTTACATTAGCTGTCCCAATAGAACAATTCAAATGTGAATCAGTTAATCAGTTTGTAAGAGCCTTATTTATTGATGTGTTCCAACAAGCTCTCTTTAAAAAAAAATCAAATTATAGTTTATTTAACTATTTAACAGTCGATAAACACTAGGTTGGTCTGTATGAGAGCAAGTCTATATTAATCTCTGTATTTTATGTATTGTAGGAGAGCCCTCGTGATGCATCAATATTCATACTAAACGAGTATAATAAAATTCTAAAGTCCTAAAATGATTGCTACTGTGTGGCTATTTATCTAAGTAAGCTCTGAATAAATACTTTCTAGTGTGTTGTTTACCATAGGTTGTGGATTACTGACATTTCCAAGACAACTTGGTTCAGTGGCCTGAAACCCTTTTTGGACAAACTACAGAATTTAACTAACCTTGAGAGAATACAGACATGAATAATGGGGACAAAAATTTGCATTCATTGGGAGAGACAGTCTCCTGAAAAGCAACGAGTGCCTGGAGGGGGCCATAGTGTGGGCACTGAGGAAGTCCCCAAGGCCTAAAGGCATTATATTTAGGCCTCAGATGGTCAACGTCTGGCATGTTTCCTCATCTGATACGTCCTGACTTCTCCTAACCCTTTCTGAGGGTTTACTTCATCCCGTTTTGGCTTAAAGCTTAGGAAGGTTATTTTTAGCTAGGCTGTATTTTCAAATGTACCTGTTGCCTGCGACCAAAAACAATATGTAAAAAAAAATAAAATAATAAATAAACCTGGACAGCATCCAACATGTAAGAGAACAAATGTGAGCAGTTGCTAAATGCTGCCTTCTGAGATCTCTTCTCAGGAAAGAACTGAGGTCTCCCCATGACCAGTTTTGCATGTCATTAAGGGTTCAAAGGACAACACCACTGAATTTAATGGTCAACAGCATTGACAGGTTTGGATTTAACTTAGAATTGTCGGTGAAGGCATTTCATTATTGTGTGCTTTCAGAGAGGTGAGATCCAAGGCTTTCTCTCATAATTTCTTTCAAAACTGTCTCAGTTTGCTTTATTTAAAAAATTCAAAGGCCTTCCTTAGGGGATCTCTGAGAAAAGGATTAACTAGTATCTTTACTGCTTTAAGCCTAGACAGTATCCCTGCTATAAGGAGAAATGAGAATTGTGATTATCTTTTGGTACCGCTGGAGGCAGCTATTTTAATGGGATTCCAGCAATTCTGAAGTGTAGGACTCAGCACCATGATTATTTTATTTGATACTTTGTGTCAAAATGTCAAGACTTTTATAGCCTGCTTTCATCTCACATTAAGGAAAGCACCTTTCCTTAAGATACTGCATAGATGGAATCATTTGAGAATATTTTAAATATTATGTTGTATTATAAATGACTTATAGAAACAAATTTAATTTCAAGTTGACATTTGAATTTATTACTTTAATGTTTTCAAAACAAAGATACTGTTTTTGTGGAAGACCTCATCAAAAGTGAAACAACTGGAAAAAAAAAAAAAAATCAGTGAAATAGTTTTTGCCAAGAATTTTGATAACACATTTTCACCTAACTCTGTGCAAGACCTGTTAGCCAGTAGTTTGGTATGAGGCTGAGAAAGATCAAGAACTCAATCTGCCAGCCAGCCTCAACTGTGGTTGAGTTTAGGCTGAAATCACTGCTGCTGTTAGAGTTCACAGAGTGTTACTGGAATGGCTGGCTTAAGTAGCAAGAGTGATGGTTTGGAAATTTCTTGGCGGGGCTATGACCATGTGGAGTTTTGTAGTGGAGCAGGTACTTTCCTCGGAGCAGCTGAGATGTCTCTTTAAAGCCTAAGTTTAGCTCTCTCTGCAGGAATCATCGTTCCAACAACCTTACCATCACTCCTTCTAATGGAATGCAGTGGGAAAAACTATGACATTTGCTCAGTGCAATTTCTTGCTTTTTCCTTCTTTCTCTTCTATTATCTTAGCTGTTGGAGTGGAAAGGATTCTGGGTCATCAAAAACAGTTTCTTGTTTTGGCAGGCAAATATGTGGAGCTATTTTTCAGAGTTATCATACTTCATCTACTTGTTTTGCCCTAATCTTGCATGTCTGTCTGAAATGAAAATGCCAATGAATTATTGAAATATTTTAGCTTAAAAAAAAAAAGAATTAATACAAGAGTTGACGTGATTTCACAAAGTCTTCCCCTTGAAATAGTTGGAACGGATTTTGTTGTTTTGTTTTGATTTTTGTTCTTTTGCCAAGAAAGTGCTATTCCCCTAATTTTGACCAACTCTACTTACACTTGATAGTGGATAGACTCCATTTCTCTCTTCCAGTTTATGTGCTTCTACTCATACTTCTTTGACATCTTCCTTCCAGTAAGCAGCAGAATAGGAACTGCTCTGTACTTGGGTACTGACTATGAAAATTGCCCTACAGCTTTCCCTTGAACTCTGTAGGTGTTAAGTGTTAAAGGTAAAAGCTGTGGTGCACATTTGTCGCAATATGACATATGTATTCTCTGAGTTGATTTATAGCATGTTTCAGCTTACATTTGAATCTGTGAGAAACATTTCACTATACTGGGACTCAGGCTAAATCTTTGTGCTCATTCAAGGAATTCAGAATTAAGGTTATAATTCAGTCTAACAGTGGTTAGCCATATGCCTTAAAATGAAGCCTATTATGTAGTTTGAGAGGATAGCACTGAAAACTAGTTACTAGACACTCCAGCTAAGTTCACAGCACCTTTTGCCCTGATAAACATACCAAATAATGGCGGCAACCTGATTTTTCTTTCTTTCTTTCTTTCTTTTTTTCTTTTTTCTTTTCCTTGCCCACCAGTGTCTAACCAGACTGCTGTACAGCCTCTGGAGGGTTTTCTGTCCACAGGTGGCTTGTGGAATATGGTTTTGTATTGTGGTTTTATACAGCTGGCTATCTGAAAGTGCTCTGAGAAAGCAATAGGCCTAGAAGATGGGGTGGAAATTTAAGGGTGATGTAGATTATTCATAAATTCTTGTGTCTTCTTCATTTAAAACTGTTCTGAAGTTGCAGAGCTTTCACATATAGTGAGAATCACAGCGTCCTTTAACTGTAGTTAGTTGCACAGCTGATCTGACTAATCCCTGTAATTCAGCCTAATACAATATTTATTGGAAATTATTTCCCCACTGAGGTGGGGCTACTGATTGTATCAGGCCTTTTTTTCTGATTTGGTGCTCTCTATGATTTTGTTTTTTGGAGTGCTGGAAAGGGGCAGAGGTGTTCCTTAATAATGTAATTCACCCAGAAAAAAAAAATTTCAGTTGAGAGGAGGATGTAAACAGATGGCATCATGAGTATTTTGAAGTTGTGAAATACCTGTAGGGTTTTTGCACTTTGTAAATTAGGAATAGGGGAACCCTGCGATGGCTTCAAGATCCATTGCTGCGAGTGATGAGTTCCCTTTGTCACTGGAAACCAGTAGTTGCATATGCTGGCATATAGCAATCATCTTTAGCTATGCAATTTGCTGTGACACTGTATTATTTTGATTATTATCTTTCATTCCCTAATGCATTTTCCCATTATTTTAGCTGTGCTGTAATTTGAATTGCTAGGATTAGACATGAATATTTATAACAGAGATCATCTTAAAATCCCTTTCTGAAATGGGATGAAGTATTCACATATAGTTCTAACAATCTGGTATATATCAGCTGCAGAAGAGTGACTTTATGTTCAAACTGTTTCCTCCTGTCAAAAAAATATCAAATACTTGCAGAAAACTTGTAAAGCTGTTGATTATGGAGATCATGCTTGTGTAAGCAGGTTGGAAGCAAGAATCCAAAATGTAATTTTGCCCTGAGGTTTCTTGACCACTTAGACCTGTACAATTCACAATGTGCTCATCTTCTGGGGTTCTCAGCTGTAGAAAGCAATCTCTCAGTATCAAAAAATGGAGGTGGACTGTTAACATATACTGAGTTTTCTTGGTTTGCTTATGTTATGACTATTTTCTAAGGATTGACATACAGATATAAAACATGGCTGGTTTTATGCCCACTGCCAAATCCAAATCTGAGTACAAATGACAAAGACGTGCCACTAAGAACAGCAAAATGTTGATAGGTAAGCAAAGCAGTCTCTGCACCTCCACTGACCTGTGGACCTGGTGTTTTTTTCCATTGCTGTCAATGGCAGATTGCCCTCAAAGTCACCACCTAGATGGGGATACTTTCTTCATCTTTTCATGTAACACATCATTTCTACCTTTAGTTACATACTTGCAACCTGCCTAAAACTAATGCTGTCACACCAGCTACATAGTGACTTTTCTTGTCTAGCACATTTGGTTAATTATTCTTTCACACCAATATTTATACTTTTGCAAGATTATTCTGAGCCTGAAATTAGATACCCAGGTAAGAAGGATTTATTCTAAAGGTAGGATTTAGAATTTCTTGGGGGTTCTGAAAACGACATGCCCAGACATTAACATTTTCTGGGGATTATCCCAGGCATTTGAGACCTTCACTCACCTTTCACCAGAGCACAGAACTCCATCCCACTACAGGCAAAAGAAATGCTGTGTTTATATTCTTTGCAAATTTTTATATACAGGATAGTAATCGAAGATAGGTTACAAAAGAGCAGAAATCCTGTGTTCAATTAAACCAGTGACAAAGTCAAATAGAGATACAGGATTCCATGCAAGGAATATAAAAGCTCCGTTAAATTAGACATAGGTGTTGCTTCTGCTAGTCTGGGCACACACCATCAGCAGCTCGGGGGTCAGATTTCTAACCCATTTCCTCTTCCCCAAAATGACTTCATCTGGAGTGAAGCACTGTATATTGTCCATGCTAGAGCAAAACCTGTATTTATTTAAAGCACAAATAATGACAGCTTTCAGAGGTTGTTATTCTCAGTTTAATCAAAACAGCCTGCCAAATTAATAACTGGAAATCTGGCATTAGTTTTTCTCTCAACAGCTACATTTCAGCCTGATGCCAAAGGTGAGGTTCTTCTGAGAGACCACATCAATTAAGTTTATCTGTTAGAACATTTAATACACTGCTAATAAATCTTAGCGGCTGTGGCCATCTTCGAAACACCATATTTTATTCCCCTTCTCAAATAAAACTTGAAAGGCAATCAACATACAAATTACTCTACCTGAGAGGCTCAGTTGCTCAGGTCCACTTTTTCTGAGTGCTGACAAACGTCCTTGGTGGTTTCCAGGAGAGGAGCTGGATTACAACTGACCACAGATAGACCTGGTCTCAGATTTACATCTCTGTGTAATGATGACCCTTGCAGAAATAGCTTTGGACAGGTAATAGGATTATCATAAGGGAATTAGAAAATTCTCTTCATTAGTTTGAGCCAATGAAGTTGCAGACTGGATAGAGGTTTAAAGGATTTAGTGCATAGATATAATTGTGAAGGGAGAAAAACAACTGAGCCTGAAGAAGACATACAGATGGCTCCGTAGTTTTGCAGAGCAAGGTGTATTAAAAATGCTGAAGATATACAGATGGATTAGAAGCATGGTGTAAGAAGCATGGTGTAAGAACCCTTTACTGTACACAGGAAAGCTATCCTTACAATCCTGATGGCCTTTTAAATATTTCTGAATTGTGATAGAACTTCTGTTTATGAAAAGGATAAAACTACTCATGGAAATGATGCTAATATTTAAATAAATCACCCAATCATAGCTAACTAGTCATCAATTTAAAAAATTAAGTACTTACAGAGTGCAAATGAAAAAAGGGGGAGAGAGAATTTTATTCTATAGAGAACTATAAGTGTCTTATGTGCCATTAAGAAACATTAAATTCAACATTAAAGAGCAGCTTTAAATGGAAGACTTGTGTTTAAACTTCTGCGGCTGTGGCTCTTACATAGTAGGGTGCTTTATGACCAAGAAGATTCTATCTCTCACCTACACTGTGGGGCAGGCGAGCTTAAGGAGGGTGGCTCTGTGGAAACAGTGAAAAGTAATGAATGCTAGCAGAGGTGGGGAAGGGATGGGGACCCTGGCTTCAGTGTCCATGCTCATGCATCTCCTGGTGAGGCAGTGAGGAAATGATCCAAGTGCAGTGAGGTACTTGAATCGAGAGTCCTCCTCCCCTTGAGTTTGTGTCTCACTGTGGCAGTGCAGTCAAGGGGAGCTGGGAAATGCTGCCACCAACACCCCATGAGGTAGTGGGAACTGTTGTGCCTGGAGCTGTTTGATCTGTCTCTTGCAGCACATTTCTTATGGAGTTCTTCCTCTCTACTCAGACCCAGAATTAGCTGGTGGGTTTATCCCATTATAAGTTTCATAATGTTTGCTGGGATAAAGCTAATGCAAAAAAATTAGTGTGAACTGCCTTCTTTTTATCATCTGCACAGTTTCAGTCCATTGTTAGCTTTCAGCTCAGTCAAAGTGCTTATGCAACAGCGAGAGACAGTTTATTGTTGCACCAAAATCGGCAATGTTGACCCAGTTAAAAAAAAAAAACCAAACATATATAGATGGAGAAGATGCTACATAGATGCAAGGTGAGGCTTACTGCCCCATGCATATAGTGAGCAAGACATGCAAAGTACCAAGAGCTTTTGGAAATCTTTCTCAGAAGAGGTTGCTGGAATGGCCATCTGGTAGCTTACATTAACCAAGGTCTTGTGTAATTTGTGACTAATATTAGTGATAAAGTAATGACCAGCATTCAGTCAACTGGCAGTCCTGCTTTTACCCACGCAGCAGTAACCCGTGATAAAACCGAAAGCTCACCAGAGGTCTGAGTCCTTGTTAATGCCAGCCTTCATTAAGCTCCATCCGCCTGCAACCAGAAAGTCTGGCACAAGGAAGAAAGACTACTCCTTTGTGTGGTGGAGGAGTATCGGGTCAGAGAACCTTTAAACAAATTGGATGTAATCAAGTCCATGGGACATGGGGTGTGCCCATGAATGCTGAGGGAGCTGGCCCATGTCATTGTGAGGCCACTGCCGCTTACTTCAGCACTGGAGAGGCACATCTGGAGTGCTGTGTCCTGTCATGGGTTCCCCAGCACAGGAGAGATGTGAGCTTACTGGAGCGAGTCCAGTGAAGGGCCACAAAGATGATTAAGGGATTAGAGCATCTGTTGTATGAAGAGAAGCCAAAAGAGCTGGCTGTGCTCAGCTTGGAGAGTAGAAGGCTCAAGGGGGATCTTATCAATGTTTATGAATATCTGATGGGTAGGGGTAAAGAGGAGAGACAGACTCTGGGTAGTGGTGCCTGGTGACAGGACAAGAGGTAATGGATGCAGGTTGAAACACAGGAAATTCCTATGAACATAAGAAAATGTTTTTTTACTGTGAACACTGTCAAAGGAGAAATTATGGAGCCTCCATCCTTGGGGATACTCAAACTCAACTGGTCAGTCCTGGGCACCCTGCTTGAGCAGGGGGTTTGGGCCTGGACCATCTCCAGAGGTGCCTCCAACCTCAGCTATTCCACGATTAATTAAACTGTTAACAGTGTAACAGTTGTTGAAGGATCAGTGGCAAATTTTTGAAAGATGGGGGTCACTGTTTCCTTAGAAATAAAATTGTAGAGAAGAGCAACAGAAATAAGTTTTCCCCTGTAAACTCAACTTCTTATTAAAGGCTGGTTCATCCTTAGAAATAGTATTGTAAATGTGTTGGGCACCTGCCAAAATCCTTCACTGAGATTATTGCCGTGGAAGACAAAGCTACGCATTACTGTAGGTTTTTCTATGTCTCACAATTTAAATTGTGGACAGCTGACACAGTAGCTATGTATCTTGTGTAGCTGTCAAGTGGAGAAGGCAGGAACGTTGCCCAGGAGGAAATGCCCTCATGCTGGGACTCCTAAACTAGATTTGATGGGATATTATCCTGGTAACAACAGCACCAGAAGTAAGGGGCACAGCTCTCAAGCATTGAATGCACCCCGATTTTTAAAAATTCTCAATTTTTTGTGAATTGCTGACATGACATTTCCTTTTAAAATTAGACATTCTGGTTCAGTGACATCTTTTCCCCAACTTCTAGCATTTATGTAGAAGTTTATATACATTTGTACTTTGTTTGCCTGGTTTTGTTTCCTGCTTGATTGTGTTTCTATTTGTTAAAACTGCCCATAGCTAGCTGTCAGAGATTTCAGGTGCTTCGTTTCTTTTACTTCCTTATGCAAGACTGAAATGTCTTTTATGAGGTGGTTGTTAATTTTTAATGGAAGATCTCATTAAACCGGGAAGCTTGCTAAACTCTGTTCCAAAGGGCAAAACAAGAAATTTCATACCCTATGAAAACATGTAATATCGCTGTTTTCAGACAATATCATGCAAGCAGAATTCAATTTAGCAATGAAGTAGCTGATGGAGATTTTCTAGGGCCCAACAGGAGGAGGACAGATGTATAGGAAAAAGGGCAAGCAGGGGATTTCTAAATATAAACTTGTCAACTTCCAGTTCTTTGAAGACAGAAGGTCACATTAGATTTGTGTTTGAGTATGGTATTGAATATCATTGCTTCTAAATGCTTAACCTTCTACTTTTACCTGTTTCATCCATTTTTAGAGCTTCAGACTGTGGTCATTACCTTCTCTGTGACAGCATCACTTTAGTGCAAGGCCTGGATATGACTTAACTCCATCACTCAGTCTTAACTTTATCACTCTCTAACTTTTCCCTACTGCGAGTCATAGGAATGTTAAAAACATTAAAAATTCCCAGTATGCCTCGTGGAGGTAGCCTTTTAATATAGCAAGGCCAAAAAGCTTTGTGAGGACTAAAAATGCCATTCTGAAACATTTTATCATCTTCTGCAAAGTATTAAGTTTTATTAAATTTGTAGATTTTCTCTTTTTTTCTTTTCTTTTTTTTTTTTTTTTTTTTTTCTTCTTTCTTCCTTACTTTTGATGAGACATCACTTCTACAGTTTTAGGTTAAAACATGCCCTTAATGTCTTTAATTTAAAATTACATTTTCTCTGCTAGCAAGCTGTAGTCCATGTGCCAGAATTTAAGAAAAGTATATAGTAAACTGATTACTAGTGTTATTTCATGATAGTTTTATATCTAATGATGAAGAATTTGTACTTGCAAGAATATTTACAAAATTACAGTTGTTCAGCATTGGCTTAAAAAGCCCTTTGTTGCAAAAAGATAGATTAAATCTTGGCATGGAAACTGATCCTAAACCAATTAGGAAAACTACATCTGTTTGCATCCTTGTCATTAACTTAAGGAAGATTAAAATAAAGAGCAGGAAGAGGAGCAATGTATTTCCCGTGTCCTGTTTGTTATGGAGCTGCAATGTCTTGCCCTGTTGCAGTTCTGAGGCATAGCAAACCTTAAAATTTTGCTCTGTTTATTTAATTTTTCACTGAAGAGGTCAGAACAGCCTCCTGCAACTGGACCATAGTACTGAAGGTGCTGGGGGATAGTCCAGATCTGCCTGTGCTCACTCTGTCAGGGTGAGACTTGTCTCATCTTCCCACTGCCCAGCCACACAGTGCTGTTTCATATTTTTGCATTTTGTGTCATAGTTTGTGTCTTGTTTTTTCTCCCAGTGTGGCCTGAGTCTCTGTCACACAGAGAGCTATGGTTCTGCATGCAGGCAGTGCCCTGTATTTGAAGAGGGATGAGGAGAAGCCATATTGCCAGCAGGCCATCCTCCAGCACTGCGACAGTTGCTCCTTCATCCTGGTTGCCCATCCTTACATACTCCATGCAACCCCAGGGCCGGGGCTGGATGACCGTCACAGCCTTGGCCAGGAGGATCTCAGATGTTGGCATGGAGTCAAGCCTGTGTTTCCTCATTGTCCTGGGGGCTCAGGACCACCTGCAGTGCATGAGGTTCAAGCATTGGGGGTGTGCTTTTGTGAGTATTAGTAGTGCTTTGCATGTTGAATTAAATCTCTTTACAGACCAAATCTGTTCCACGGAAAGATGACACAAAACTGATGAAAGTTGTTTTGGTGAGAGATGTAACTGCTTCTGAAATCCATCATTGCATCCAGAGGAAGGATCCTTACCCATGTCCTACTTCAGCCTCATGACTTTGTCTTACAGAGAGGTGGACAAAACTTTCTGCATTTTTTTGCATGTGTCTGGCCTTTTTTTGGTACTCTTATTTTGCACCATTACATATTGCCCATAGAGGTCGGTGTTTGCCTTTGAAAAAGAGAGCTGTATGTCTGAAGCACTGTAATATCTGTCACATAACATGCAGCTGGCTTTCATATCTGCTTGTACCAGTTTCCCTTGGTTAATAAGGTTACACTGATCTCTTTTGAGATTCTAAAGATGTAACTGAGAAGGAAAATGTACTATGTATTTTGGTGCATCATTAGGTTTTGCTATCTTTAACATATTTTAAAAGATCAAACCTGGTATTTAAAAAAAAAATCCAGCAACTTGACATTTCATAAAATATTTGCATATCTAAAAGAGGAATAGAGGATAATTCAGAGTGAGAACCGTATCCATAGTTATGATGTTACATATATTTTATGCAGTCATTTCCTGGCTGAAAATGTTTCATGTTTTCAGTGATGTGTTTGTAGAACGAAACCCTCCCTCTTTATCCTGAGAGCTATGTACCATTATTTGTCAGATAGTAACAACTGTGGCTATATGAGAGTAATTACATTAATTAATTGCCTGAGATGATGGAAGATACTTTGGGAAATAAAGTCTCTAGAGTGGCTTTGAGTGAGTGCTGAATGAGGAAACTATAAAAGCAGTCACTCAAAAACCAATCACTTCAGGTTGTATTTTGTAAGGACTGTCTTCTCAGCTGTTCATTACATAAGCTGTTGCTAATGTTACCTAAACATGTTTACAAAGTATTACTTTGAATTATTTTCTGTATGCTTTCACATGGAAAGTGAGTTAAGAATCACATGGATTGCACCATGCATAGTTATCCTCTCAGTTGTATTTGTAAACTACTCTTAGGTTGTGTACATTGCAGTTTACTTAATCATCTAAATGCTTTTTAAGCAGAACTGTTAACTGAATTTACTGATTAGATACAAATCTTAGATTAACCTATCAAGACATTGAAATTTTGTTTACTAAAATAAGCATTCCTTAGCTTCATCAGGTGTGACAGTTGGAAGTGATTTTGAGCAATATGCCTGGCTGCAAAATAGTTTAAATTCTTGTGTTTCATGCCTGTTGATAAAAGAAAAACTACCATTAATAGGCTTGTGTGTTCCTGT
The DNA here is from genome assembly GCF_965140245.1 of Athene noctua. NCBI lineage: Eukaryota > Metazoa > Chordata > Aves > Strigiformes > Strigidae > Athene > Athene noctua. The sequence goes on from NC_134041.1 coordinate 35,250,436, forward strand.
AATTAAGCTGACCTAACCCCTCTTTGAAGAATGACTGTTTTTCTACAAAAATCAACCTCCTAATCCTTGGTCATAGACTTTTTTTTTTTAAAGGAAAGTAACTTTTTTTTCTTTGATTCGATAGTATTCCATTCATTGTGAAGTTTGTATAAACAATAAATTATTAATGAAATGTTTGTGGAAAGCATGGTGCAACTAGTGCTTTTGGAAATGTAGTAGTGGAAATGTTCAGCTGAAAGTACTTACACATCTGTTTTGATATTCTTTTTCCCTCCTTAAAAAGATTTTTCCCTCCTTAAGTGTCTTGGCAGCAGGATGAGTGGCTCTGATAGTGTTGAAATACTCTGTTTGCACCCAGGTGCATGTGTCCTAACTTTATTTTTTAAAATTAAGTTCATAGCACAATATGATGCATGACTTTCTCAGTTTATGTGTAGGCAAACCAAGATTGCTTCTTTTCAGATGTTCTTCTTTCAGACCTGTGGCCAGAAGGGAGCACTCTTACCTAAGGCATAGTAAGGTTCCCCTCACCCCTTAGTTTCTGCTGGCTTGGTGTATGCAGGCAGCAAATTCTTTCACCAAAACAATGGGTAAAGGGCGAGGCCGGGAAGTGTTCAACAATGCACTTGCAGTTTCTCTACTAATTTGTTGCCACATAATGAGACATTTCTGTCTCTTTTATTACTAGCGGTAGCCTTTACTTGCTAAAATTGAATGGCAGTTCAGAGCAAGATGAAGCAATTCTCCTATTGTTTTCTCATAGGTATTTGTTATATATGTTTTCCCAGAACAGTAATACATGTCCCTCATATTGCCACTCCTCAATATGATCATAGAGTGGTTTAGATTGGAAGGGACATTAACGATCATCTAATTCCACCCTTCCTGCCATGGGAAGGGACATCTTTCACTAGAGCAGTTTGCTCAAAGCCCTGTCAAACCTGATCTTGAACCCTTCCAGGGAGGGAGCAGCCACCACATCTCTGGGTGGTCTCCAGTGCCTCACCACCCTCACAGTTAAGAATTTCTTCCTAATAGCTAATCTAAATCTACCCTCTTATACCTTAAAACCATTACACCTTTTCCTGTCACTACAGACCCTAGAAAAAAAGCTCTCTCCATCTTTGTTCTAAGGCCCCTTTAATTATTGAAGGGCTGCAATAAGGTCTCCCTAGAGCCTTCTCTTCTATAGGCTGAACAACCCCAACTCTTTCAACTTTTCTTTATGAGGGGGGTGTTCCAGCCCTCTGACCATTTTCGTGGCCTCCTCTGGACCCGCTGTAACAAGTCTGTGTCCTTCTGATGTTGGTGCCCCCACAGCTGAACACAGCACTGCAGAGAGGGTCTCACAAGAGTGGAGTAGAGGGAAAGAATCACCTCCCTCAATCTGCTAGCCACACTTTTCTTGGTGCAGCCCAGGACACAATTGGGCTGCAAGTGCACATTTCCAGCTCATGTCCAATTTGCCACCCCGCCTGTATCCCCAAGTCCTTCTCCACAGGGCTGCTCTCAATCTACTCCTCGCCCAGCCTGTGTTTGTGCTTGGGCTTGCCCCAGCCCAGGTGCAGGACCTTGCACCTGGCCTTGTTGAACTTTATGAGGCTTGCATGGACCCATTCCTCCAGCCCATCGAGGTCCTTCTGGATGGCACATCCCTTCCCTCTAGTGAATCAACTGCACCTCTCAGCTTGGTGTCATCCACAGACTTCCTGAGGGTGCACTCAGTCCCATTATGTTGTTGATGAAGATATCAAATAGTACCGGTCCTGGTATGGACCCTTAAGGGACGCCACTTGTTACTGATTTCCATTTGGACACTGAGCATTGACTGTAACTCTTCGGATGTGGTCATCCAGCCAATTCTCTATCCTTCAAATAGTCCATCCATCAAACCCATATCTCTCCAATTTAGAGAGAAGGATGTTGTGTGGGCTTGTGTAAAAGGCCTTGCAGAAGTCAAGATAGATCACATCAGTTCCTCCTTCTTTATCCAGAAATGCAGTCACTTCACCGTAAAAGACCATCAGATTAGTCAGGTGCAATCTTCCCTTGATGGAGCTATTGTCTCTAATTACCTTCCTGCCTTCCATGTGCCTTGACATAGCTTCCGAGAGGATTGGTTCTATGATCTTACCAGGCACAGAAGTGAGACTGAGGGGTTGGTAGTTCCCAGAGTCCTCCTTATTACTCTTTTTAAAAACGGGTGGGATGTTTCTCTTTTTCCAGTCACTGGGGACTTCGCCTGCCTGCCATGACTTTCGCAATATGATGGAGAGTGACCCAGTGACTATCTCAGTCCTCCCTCAGGACCCTGGGGTGCATCTCATCAAGTCCCATGGACTTGTCTATGTTCAGGTTCCTCAGATGGTCTTGAACTTGATCAATATGGTATCATCTAGGATGTTACCAACTTGAGAGTCCCACCGCGCTTGCCATGGGCTAGGTGTAAAGGATGCTTTACAGAAAACAGTTATGAATATATATAACATGACTGAAGTATTTTGATGGAGAAAAGGGTCAGATTCAAAGCTGAATTGAGTAAACTGACCCATTAGTCACCCCAAAAAAACTTCCAGCAGTCAAGTGCAGACAGCTTGCATATGTTTGTTTTCCTTCCTAGGGCTTAACCAGAGCTCCGCATGTGGTTCCATGAAGGGTTTAAAAGCAGAAAGTTTTCCCCTAACAGAGTCCAGGCAGTGCAGGTAATCTCATGTAGCTATTGTTTTACCATGTAGACAATTGTTAAGAGGACAGCTGCAGGCAGTAAGTGGATATCTGATTACAGGATATCACAGTTCCTGGCCCAAAGGGTTTTCAACTGAGGCAGCTGTTTCCTAGCCAGGCTACCTGGCTCCCCTTGATTTGGATGATGTCTCCAAGAATCAGAGTATGTGTGGCTCATATGGTAGAGAGCCACACTGGCTGTACAGTAAGTCACCCACTGAGAAATTTTGCTGAGACCTCAGAAAAGGTCTTTTGGGCCTCTCTTCTATTTGCCTGTTTTGAAGAAACCCCAAACAAACCCTTTCTAACAGCAAGAGAAACAAGGTGCTTGCTGGTCTCCTTAAGCTCCTTCTCAGATTTCTCTCCAATGGCCAGCTGCTCTTCCAAAGTTTATTTAAAGCTCAATGTTATGGGCAGCAGTGAAACTCTAATGGCCTGTGATAATGTGGTGGCGTTTTGCAGTTTATCCACAGCATCTTTTTGGCAGATCTTTGGAGAATATACCATGGGAATGTCAGACTGCTTGTGCTGGCTGTCTGCATGCGGGGGCTGGGTGGGAGCTCTGTGTACAAGGGATACAGTTACATGGAGAGAGTCAATTATTATAAAACCAAGGGGAAGGAAAAAACCAAAATCAGAAGTGACTGGTGCAGACACACAAAGGAGGTGGGCAGTTATTGATAGGTCCTGATATAATACTGGACGTTACAAAGTGGTGCAGATCCAAGCCTGCCCAATGAATTTGGAGCAAAATGGAGAAATCAACTGACAATGAGCATATAATCACAGAAAGGTATTTGGAAGGAACCGTTCATTGGTCATCAGGTCTACTCCCCTGCGTCATGGAAGAGTTTAGTTATGCTAAGCTGCTGCTCCTCGATGGAGACCAAGTAGTCATTATGTCCAGCAAATATGTTTCTTGGCAGCTTGCTGCCCTGCCCACGTCTCAAACAAAAGCACTGCATCGTAGTGTTGTTAAACTCTAGAAAATGACAGTAAAAAATCGTATAATTTGGGCTCCATGGTTACTGCTTCTCAGTAATTTCCACCTAAGTATTTTCAGTGGATAACTAAACTTGTCGTTGTGTTTCCTGAACAGGGGACCTGGAAAATGTCCTCTGGGAGTTGAAATTCTGTGCTTTTTCTGTCTTAGCTTTTTAGTAAAGAATCTCTGGCTCAGATACATATACATATATATATATATATACAAAAGACAACATAAAACATATATATGCCACCTGCATATGTTCATGTTCCACACACATTTAGACATGGCAGAGTGTGAGATCTTGAGTTGTTTCCTCTTCCTTGGAGGAACTGAAAAATTACAGAAAAAGTTTAATTAATTGAAAATTGTTTTTCCAATCAGTATTTGCCCTTCTGGTGCAGTGATTTATCTGAAGAGACTAGAACTTTTATCCTAGATAAAATTCTGCAAAGAATGTTTGAGATTTTAGGTCCTTTTTGCACACTTTGCTTTGGGTATTTGAGATTCAAATTTCTTTTTTTGTGCATGTGATTGAGTAAGCACATCTGATTCTTCTTGGACTTGGTGAACATAACTTCCCCATCAGGAAGACACAGCACAGGCCACATTTGGCTGGCTGATCCCAGCAAAATTCTGGCAACTAGTAGTAAGGCATCACCTGTGCCCAGCACCATGATGCTGGTACAAGTCTTTTCCTGTGAAAAGAAGCAGGAAAAAGACACACAAAGCTTTCTGAGTATGCTCCATGAGGCTCTGCTGTGAAGGGCATAAAGAATAACAATGTTCAAACTATTCATGTTTCTTAGTTCAAAGAAACATACCCCTCTTCTGGATTTTTAAATCTGTATGGCAAACAGCAGGCATTTTTCTGTGTGTTTAGATTCTCTGCTTCTGGGCTATGAAAGATAAAACCTGGCCCTGAATCATACTTTCCAAATGATGTTTTTCTATATCTTGCAAGACAATGCTGATCAATTCATCTATTACATTCAACAGAAGCACGTGATTTAAGTGCTTTTTCCTCTCACTTAGAAGCCTTAGAGCATAAATATCTTAAAAGTGAAAGCTAAGTGCATTGGTTTATCAATAAATTTTTCATTGTCTCAACAGAGTAGAACTTAAAACTGAAACACCTTGAGAAAGGTAATAAAATTTTTTTCTTTTTTAATACACTGTTCTCATGAATAGACAGGGATTTCCTCAAAAGGCTTTAAACTTCATTGTATCACCTAAGCTTTCTTAGCAATAACATTCACATTTCATGATGCTTCTGGGCTAGTGATGGCTGATTGATTTACAGCATTTCTTGGACATTAGAATAAAAAAAGAGACGTTCATCTGCAAAATCTATTATCAGCTCTTGGCCTCTAAGTCTCATTTTTCTATTTAGAGGATTTTAAAAATAAGTTGTGGAATGCTGTTCTTATCAACTGGAGAGTAGAGAATAAAGCTGCATCTACACAGACAATAACATCTCTGGATTTTCTCGGAATGGGTGAATTTGAAACTGCTCAGGTTAACTTGGGCACAAGATTATGCTCAAGGCCTATATATTGTATGGTCAAAGGAAGGAGTTTGCATCTCTCTGTACCTGTCAGCCATACTGTGAGTGGCGTTCACAGATCACTCCTGCTGTCATTGCAGTTACCCTAGGCAGTCTGTGGGAACAAGCGTAGTCTGTCTGAGCTTGAACAGACCAAAATGGATAGTGTAGGAGAGGGCATTTTGCACACAAGGCATGAGATTTATGCTAGTGCTTTATTACATATACCTTTTAAAAATATTTGTGTGGCTACAGGCTCATTATAATTTCCTGAAGTTGTACGTGTCTCGTGCTGGTGAAGAGGTAGGACTTGGGATGATGGAACCATTAAGGTAAATAGATGAGAAGCATTATGTGCTGTTTATGAGACATATTTGAAATGATGTGTTCAGTAGTCACTGGGTCTAATTTAGTCTGGGTTGCCACTTACACGAACTCACAGTCTGATCCAATGTTGCTTGTTGCCAAGTACGTTCCTGGATCCTTGGCTGGTGACAGCCATCCTGCTAAAAAGTGTTTTGTGACACCAGCAAATCAGGCTTCAGTCTTAGGCTGTGCAAATGCTTTCCTACATGAACTGTGAGAAAACAATATAAAATACACTATACAAAATATTTTTTTAAATGTAATGAAAGATTTAGTAAACATGAGGAAAAATATTTTTGTGTGTGTAAAAGATGAGGAAGAGAGGATTTTCACAGATATGTTATTGAACATAAGCAGTGTTGTAAAATAAGAATTGATAGGCCTGACATTGACTTGCACTTGTTCATTTTATGCTAAACTGAATTTAAGTCTTCCATCTTGAAGCTGCAAGTGGATTAGTGCTGTGCTGTGGTATTATGGGATGTCTACAGCGCTCTCAACTGCAGACAATCGCATGAGAGGCTCAACTACTATGAGGACTGCGCAAGTCATTTATTGTAGTCTTGGTAATGTGTTGATGATAATCTTCTGCTTACATCAATAGGCTCTTATCTTGTTTTGCTCAAGTAACCTTTCCCTCCTTGCAAAAGGATTAATTTTTTTTTTTTTTTTTAGATTCTTAGCTATCATCTCTGTCTTAAGCTAGATGCTTAAGCCCTTCTGTAGGTGTTGAGGTCAACCATACCAGCTTCTCTTGCAAGGCTGAGATTTAAACATAGTTGTGGCTCAAGACATGACAGTACAGAGACAGTCTGGAGTAAGATGATGTGCTAACTTTGCTTTCTAAGGGTAAAGGACAGATCATGAAGTTCTATGCTATAAACTTAAGCTTCAGGCATGTTTCCTTCATTTATATTCCATTTTCCCTTCCTGTAGCACATCAGCATCCAAATTCCCTTTCTTGTACCATCCAAGGGAGCTCTTGGCATCTGTTTTGGTATAATGACAGAGCCAGAGATGGAGGAAAGACATGGCTGATAGTCTTTGCTTTAGCATCTAGGCATCTGTAGCCTTTTTTGAGGACTTGGTTTGATGTTACTATGATGGTAACTCCTGAGTTCTTTGTCTGGTCTCACTATCTGCCTGCGTTCAGTACCCTATCAGCCTTCTACTGCTACTCTAGGCAGCAGGAACCAGTCACCTCCACTTTGTGCTATCTTTGTTGCAGCAGACAAAATAATTTTCATGTTCTAGTTGTTGCATTGTGGCTCTGCTCTTTTCTGAGTGAAAGCTTCCTATGGACTTCCTTGGGGTGAATTGTTTCTCATCAGTGTGACTGCCTTCTGTGCAGCTTTTCTCCCCTTCGCAAGGGTCTCAAACATTTGTTTCACTATGCCCTTCTTATGGATATGCAACATTTTCTTTCTTTCATAATAGCAAAAACTATAGCAAAAATTTGTATTAGGAGAAGACAATTTTGGGAATTTAGTCATGAAATCTTAGATCACAAGAGGTTATTTCAATTAGAAAGAGAAACTGGCACAATGATCAGAGGTGCTGGATGTTATGTAAATATATTGCTTTTAATCTGAGAGAAAAGAAGGTGAGGTATAACTAAGTTTTGCTTTGGGAACTCAAAGTGTGTGGTTTGTGGTAGAGAGCACAATAATTCATCCAGAGTTAACATGATTTTTGATCAGTCCAAGCAATCTCAGCATAGTCTTTGGCTTTGCTTAGGTACTGCTAAAGTAATGGGCTAATTGATTTCATTTGACTCACTGGTATGTCAGATTCACAAACTTAAAAAGATCTGAACAGCCTGTAAATAGTTCCCTGGACTTTTCTGATTTCTTTGGACATTTATATGACTTCATTTGACTTTCAAAAGAGTTCCTTTGTTGAACCTGCCGATCACTGCCTTGAGGAGGAGGATTCTGCCTAGTCTGGCATGGTAGTAGTGGCACTGAGCCCAATAGCACTACAATCTGGCAGATTCTAGATTTTAAGGGAAAGAAATTGCTTTTTCTTTGTCTTGGGGCTTTCACTTTCTCTGTATTTGAACTAATACATTTCTTGAATAATACTTGTGTTAGCTGCCATTCTTGCCTGATCTATGTGCTGTTAACATGTCTCTGCTGAAGGCTCCTTCCTTTTTCCATAAACCTCTAAGGGTTTGGTTTGGATCTTTTCTACACCAGCACTGTAGCCTAATCAAAATTATGTCTTACAATGTTGCAGTTCAAAAAACTTTTATGTAAAATAATACCAAACCAGCTACTTCATTTTCAGTGGCTGTGGAGGACACTTACAGCAGTTAACTCTTCTATGTGAGAATTAATATTTGTGAACGTCTCTCACAAAGTTTTATTTCCTGAGCAGTGGGAATGGTGGGAGTGGTGTGTTCCTCTGCTCAGAAATCCGTTCCTGAGCCATTGCAGCTGGCTGGCTGTGTTCAGCTGCAGAATATATCAAGACATTTTATTTAGATGAACAGTTACATGCTGGATCCAAGGGGAGAGAATGATTTGAAGTAAATTTATGAACATATCATAGGCTCATAGAATAGTTGATCATGTAAAAGGAAGATCATCTAGTTCCAACCCCCCTGCCACAGGCAGGGACACCTTGGTTACTTAACTTCTTTAAAAATCTGAGGTTATGCATATCAAGAATGTTTTATAGATTTTTATAAACAGACATGTCAATATCTGACAGTGGCCCTTCTAACATGAAATGCATCTTGGAATCAGTCTTGCTACTATTTCTTCCATTATCATTTGCATTGCCATGCATCCAGGGAAATGTTGAGAAATATTGTTGTGGTTATTATAATTTTATCAATCATGTTTTCTTGGCTAATCACCCTGAGTATGTTCATTATCCAGCAAGAGGGAAAGGGTCTGGAGGGCTTTACTTTTCCTATGTACTTATATCCTTTTTGCTTATATTTCTGTGAATCTGATCTTGCCAGGTTGGATGAGATCAAATAAAAATAGACAAGACAGAAGGACATGCATGGTCCTTTAGCTTAGAGTAGGATCCCCAAGTGTGATGGCATCATCTGTTTTGGCAACCTTTCATCTGACAGTGGCTTGCTCAGGAAAGGCTGGGCCCCCGACCATCTCAAGATTTAAATATTAAGAGGAGCTTCCTTTTTTAATTTCTGTGCTGTGTATGATCTATGTAGCTGCTGTGTGTTGTTTATAAATCAAGAACCTGAAGCCTATGACATAAGCAATAGGAATTTGCTTGTAAATTGTAAAATGTCTGGTTAGGACATACTGAAGAATATCTGTGTGTAATATTGGTTCTGAGTTCCCATCGAAATCCACTGATCTCTCCACTTAATTCCCTTAGCCTCCTTTGAGAAATCCCAGCCTACGTAATCGAATGGATGAGTTAAAAGTTCATCATCATCAGCTGCTAGATGAGAGGAACATGCTTAATGCTTCACATGATTGATCTCATAATAAATAGTGATTCCTGAGGTACAGCTGAACTCCAGAGCATCCTAAGTAAAGTGAATATATTCAGAGAGGTCTCACCAGGATATGCACGTGCATTTTTGTGTGTGAAGAAGTCGAATGTGGGAAACATTGTACAGCTGTGCTGGGGTGCTCTCAATGGAGAAGTCCAGGAAGATGGGGGTTTACTGTCACACCATTCCTTTATTGCACTTCTAGCAGGAACAAGAGGAAAGCATCAAGTCAGATTTCAGCTACATTCACACTTACAATCAAAGGACTTCCAAAGAGCGCATCAGCTAAACAAGAGCTCTCAGCATCACTTTGGATTGGGTGTGCTGAGAGCCTGCAAATGATTTACTGAAGGAACTACATGGAGAGAGAAAACTCTCAGCTTTTGTTTTACATGAAACCATAATCATTTTTATCTCAAGACAAATATCAATGAAATTACGCTGCACAGATATAGTCCTTACAAGTAATGGGACTTCTAAGTAGCAAGTGAAAGCTAGCTAATGAGTAAATACTGTGCAGATGATGCAAGTACCTCAAACAATGATGAAAGGGAAATGAAGGCTTAAGGTGAAATGAATGTATCTTGCTCTTTCCAGATGTAATAAAGAATCACAGTTTTACAAACAATTGAAAAATAGAGAAAATGCTTTAAAAAGACATCATCTTCCCCCTCCATTCGCTCCATCTTGGCAGCCCTGCAGATTTCCTGCAAGGGAACACCTGCTGCTTGCAATGATCTTCAGCAGCCCCTGGGGTCACTGGTAACTGGCTGAAATTATAGCAGGATGCTGTGAGTTATATTACATGACTGAACAGGAACATCTGGCCTGGGCTTAGGGGACCATAAAGATGGCTTAAAGCTTCTTCTACGTCTTCACCCCTCTCCAAGTTAAATAAGTCCCACAGCTGTTACTGAAGATTGCAGTCGTTATCTTTTCCTGTATTCTTTCTGTCTTTAGAGTTTGTTGTGCAGTTTCATAAAATGAAATAGTTGAAGCAGGGGCTTGTTTGAAGGAGGCTTTCTCTCATTTTTACTGACCTTCCCCTAACCTCTTACTTGTGGGGTTTGAGAATCTTTTCCAAACTAATAGATAAAACTCTATCTAGTAATGGAAAAAACTCATTACCATGTTCCAGTGGTTTAGGTCTGAACTCCTTCCAGCCTTGAATTTTGGCTTCTCTCTACTGCAGCAAGAAAACAAGTAGATGAAGGAAGTAGAACTGGCTGTCTTCTCCAGTTTCAAGGCTTTTTCTGTATACACTTGCATATTTCAACAGGTTGTTCCAATATAAATATTTAAAGAAAAAGGACAGAAACCCCAACCTGGAGTGGATAGCAGTTACCAGAGTTGCTTCAGAGAACGTCTGTGTCAGGACAGCTCTTGACTGCGAAGGAAAAGGGTACAGCCTGTTATCAAAAGATAGAAGATAATTGCTAGGCAAAATCATAAACCAGTCTGGCACTCATGTCTGCCGCCTGATATCCAGACGGTAGGAAAACAGTCGTGGTGTCAGACCGCGGGGGGCCGATGGAGAAAGGGTGGGAGGAAACCCAAGAAACCACAGTCTTTCCTCCCCGCTCCTCAAAATGTCAAACGCCACAACAGTTTTTCCTTGCCTTTCGGTACCAGATGCATACAGCTCTGCAAAAATGTGAGTACCTTAGATCACATCATGGTACAGTCATGCCTGCGTGGCTCGTCTGCCTAGCCATGATGCATCAGGCTGCCGTTAGTAATGCAGAGCATGGGGACGAGGAGGGGAATGGCCATGTCTGCAGCATCTTCCCCCGGGTGGCCCTCCTGCCTGAGCCTGTTGAGGGGTTTAAAATTGCTTGAACTGTTATAAACTCTGTGGGGAAGGGCTACATTCCAGATAAGAAAATTAGAAACAGTTAGTCCTGTAATCCTTGCGCATGAACATTGGAGCAGATATTGCCAATGATCAATAAATGATGTAAGTTTGTACTTACAGCAAAGGAGTATACCAATAAAGAAAGTTTCTCTTTTGCTCGCTTGTGAAGCATTGGCACAGTGGTTTAGGAATACAGTGCAAGGAAAAATAGAGGTTTCTATTTTTGTTTCTCTTCTTACTGACCTGCTATGACTTCAGTCTCTAAAATAAAAGAAACGCTTGAGCTCTGAAGACATTTTTTTCTTTTTCTTTTTCTTTTTTTTTTTTTTTTAAGAAACAGGACTTTAATCTCCTAGGCTACCTATGTGTATGGAAAATTTAGTATCTTCAGAAAATTCAGTGCAACTATCTTAGCTATGAATACAGTTTTGCATGCCAGATGGATTCCTGAAGAAGCATTCTGAACGTATACTTTTTTAAAATAAGGAGATTTAATTGTCTTTTCTCTCCCTTTTTTAGTAGGCTAATTGTGAACTTTTGAAATTGAAACAACACTGGGGATTTTTTCCTTCTGCTGGAAAACCCCTGATCTAATCCATGCTCACTGTGTTAGTTGCTCCAATCTATATGCTGTATGGACTTTACAGATCCTGTTTCCATAGAGTTGGTCAGAAGAGAGATGTGGTTCAGCAAGGTAACTGAAACCTGAAAAAAAAGCTTTTTTTGAGCCAAAAGAATGTCTTCAATGCTTTTTGTTAAAATGAAAACATTAAAAAGTGATTTTGGATTAACTCTGTGCCACATGAAGAGATCTCACTTAATTTTGAAATCACTGATGCCTTTGGATCTTTTAATTTTATCCAGTTTAAAAAAAAAAAAAAAAGATTTTGCTGTGCTTGAAGTGAAAATTTTCAGTCAAAAATGTCCAAATGACTTTGAACTTTCTAACTCCTTTCCCCTACCAAGTGAAAATAATTGACAAATAAAACCAAAATTCCAGGCATTTTTAAATCCTTGCCTCGTTCTAAAGTTATTTTATATTTTGTTTCTTGGGGGAAACGGAGGAGGATGGAATCCATGTTGCTGTGTGTGCAGTCTATGTATGTTTTTTTGGCCCAACCCTATTCTGTATTGACTTTCTTTTAAACCAATCTGATGTTTGAGATCTGACCTCCAAGGAGAGCTCCTGGCTGCTGGGAACCAGGAGGGACGCATGTAGGTGCATGTTGTGTGCCCAGAAGACAGACCTTCTGGATGGGTGATGGCTAAACTGTGAGCACCATATTTTCCTGTGCTGCATGAGCCTGATTGTAGGTCCAATTCAGCCTGTAAAAATGATGGAATTTTGATGAGATCAGTGAAATTATGCAGATTTGCAGAAGATGTGATGGTAGTCTGTAGACTAAGAGACACTGTCTTGTAAGTAAACCACTGATTGATGGAATGACCTTGGATGGTTTGGCAGACAGCTGTTTGGAAGAGCTGGCTGTTGACCGTTGTTGTATTACATCACTTAGCAAAGGTGTGATCTCTGTCTTCATATTGTGATACAAAACCAGCCTCTGTTGCACAAGTAGGCACTTTAAAATATTTGTGTTCAAAATAGTAAAAGCAAAGCACATTCAGAGTGATTCTTGTCTCTGACAAAAGTGATTCTCTAAATTTTTCTTCCCTGATACCCTATCATTGGTATTAATAGGGGAAAGGGTAAAACCTTCTGCTTCAGACATAGGTGCCATTAGTTAGCTGTGCCGTCCCTATGGATAGCATGCCTCTTCACTTGCATCTTGCTGCACCCTGCATTTTTCTGGCCAGCACACAGTTTCTCCATGGTGATGTCAGTGCCTACCTGTACTTTGTTCCAGGCTTGAAATGAAAGGATTTACCATTTTAAGTGCCAAATGGGGCTTGCAAAACCTCTAGACCCAGTTATTCACTATGTTTAATATTTAACATCACCCCGAGGTGTAAAACATGTTGCCTAATGTCTAGGAGAAGATTCCTGCAGTGAAAAGATGACTTCTTCAGATATTCTTTCTTCCTTTGTCCCCTTATTTTCCTACTGGACTCATCATTATGGTGTCAATGCACCTTTTCAGTGATGGAGGTCTGAAACCCGGTGGATGTGTCACACTTATTTGCTGATGCATATGCTAGTTTGGGTTTCTTCTCCTTGCTAGTTGCACTGCTCTTCTTCACAGTGTGTCCTTTAACGTGGTATGAATGCACGTAGCCACTTAATGGTGAAAAAATGAATCACAACCTATTGTAGTATTTTTTTACTCATTTTGGGTTTTTTTCAGGTTACTGATTCATTAAAGCAGAACAAATTTCCATGATAAAATTTAAGGTGTCAAAATATCCACCCTAAGAACTCAATGCTTGATTATCTTGGCTGCTGTAATTTCCTTTTTCAAATGTTTTGACTGGAAACAATGATGGTGGGCCAAAACCTGATGACTCATTTTCAGAGAACGGGGACTTATTTGAATTCTTGGAATTAGTAGGGTGATACGTAAAGTATCTCTCCAAATTTTCAAAATGATCTAGTGTGAGCAAGCCAGGTGGTGACCATTAACAGGTTTTAAAGAGGATAGTGTTGAACGCATTAGTTTCGGAGGAACAGGATATTCAGAGATAGAAGAGGATGTAACAGTCATGTGGACTTTACTGTAGTAGTGATTACTGAAATAGATTGAGGTAATGAAATCATTAGAGTTTATGTATGGACCACTAGTCCAACTTGTTTGTCTTACTGTGAGACAGCAAGATAAATTGTTCCCTGTTCATCAACATTGTAGTAAATGCTTTACTGTTGCTCATTTTTCTTTATGAATTACCTGGCAAGTGATGTTATTAAAAAAAAAAAAAATCTAAATATGTGATAGCAGAAGGATAACTGATGGAGAGGCAGGGAAAAATCTCTTACAAAATGTTTTATGCAGCTAATTTTAATCCATGTGTGCTTTAACATTTTCATGATCAGATTTCTGATGGCCCAGAGAGATGTTTTGCAGTTCCAAGTCCTAGGATTGCTAGTCCCGCAGGGACGTAACTGGGCAACCTCTGATGCTTGCTAGTTGTGTTTCCTGTGCCCCAGTCACTTACTGGCTTTTGCAATGTAAGCCTTAATGGCTAATAGAGGTCCTTAGGACTTCCAGATCTAGCTTCTTCCTTAGCTTTAAGAAATAGTGAGGTGAACTACACCTTAATAAGACTTAAGTTATTAATAAAATTTAAGTTATTTTTTTCTTTTGACTTTGAACCTTTTTTATTTGGGTGAGGGGGTGTTTGTTCGTAGACAAGACAGGCTGAACAAGGTCCACCAATCATCACAACTGCTGTCAGGAGGATTACAGATATAATACAGGTGCTTCTGTTCTTCTTTACTGACACAGTGTTCCTAACCCCAAACCTGACCTCAATCACAGCTTTCAGTAACACCTTCAGCAAACAAAATCTTAAGCTCGAGGTTCTAGGTTCCCTTTTGTTACCTACTAGCTGTTCTGTATTAATTTATTTTATGTGTTATGAATGTAGCCTATGTGAAAATATTAACATTAATTGAATAGAATTCCAAACAAATAATTAACTGCCAACACTAACCTTTGATTATCCTTTCTCAAAGAGTAAGGTAATATTTATGAAACCAAACTAAACAGTAATTCTTCATTGCTCCTGATCAGAAAACATTATGCAGTCATAGCTGTAACCCTCTTCTCTCTTCACTTCTGAGGCTGAAAGGTACCCAAATTACATGAACTGCCAATTTGCCTCAGTATTGGTATATGGGTGATGTGCAAATGTCCTGTAGCAGTACTGATGCCTCTTCCTGCATTCAGGGCAAGGGAAACCGATAACATGGTGGCATCTTCAGGGATCTTCTACAGCTATAAAGCTGTGCATCAGCTTTCTGAATCATATTGGCCCCCTGATGCTTTACTCAAGGTAAGTAAATGGGTGGGGCAGCATTTCTGATCTGAGTGGTCCATGCCTGGGAATCCCTGCACTGCACTCCTGATTGAATGGGTTCTACTCACACGAGAAACCTGGATTTAATCGCTCTTCATTTTCCAGATTCTAAGAAATTTGAGACTATGGTTTGAATTTTCTGAAATGTCAGCCAGAAGGCTGATTGTTATTATGAAAATAAGATGAATAGAAAAACAGCCTTCTTGTTGGTTTTAAGTTTGGTCCTCAGTCCAAACTTCACCCAGTTTAACAGTTTTAGTTTTAATCCTAAAATCCTTGAAATCCTAATGCAATTTTGGTAAACTGTGATGAGTGAGTTTTCTAGGTGTTTATACAGATGCCTTGAACAACACTCATAAAAAAGAAAATTCCTGTTCTGACTAGCCTGTTGCAGATGAATAGTAACAAAGAGAAATAATCTATATTATAGGAATTTGAACTAATTGCTTGCATAAATTTATTTTATTTTGAACAATACTTCTCATTTGAATCCTTGTTTAAAGACAGAACATGTCGTGCCAAACCATGCTTTGGTGACCTTTTTTTTTTTTTCCTTTTCCACACTCTCTGATTGAATTGTTCTATAATTGCAGCTATCTGAATCTGAAACTCAAGTTAGAAAAACTAGAAAAAAAGAGGGAATGTGGGAGAAGACATTAATAAAGCAGTGTGATGAATTCTATGTCCATCTCCCCGTGTATGTTAGAAATATTTATACTCTAATCCCTCCCTGAAACATAACAAATCCCATTTTAGTATGCGACCAAATGATTCCAATTATATTTTTCAGTGAGGAAGGGCTGCAAAGTGCATTTATGCTACTCTGAGTGTAAACATGTTTCCCCAAATATTTATTTTAATGTCTCTCTTAATATAGATACTTAACATTGTAGTCACTAATCTTTTTTCAGGTGTTAGACAGACACTGTCTTTAACCAACGTTACTCTGTCTGCTGCCATTTGCGGTAGGTATCTGGGGCACCTGTACCTTGTTGGTTACCTGTGTAGACCCTGCAAGTCTGCCATGTCCTTAAGATCTGGTGACCTGTATATACCAGCTCGCCTGAGCAGAAACCTCTTCCTGTCATAATCCATATATATTTAATCTTGTCTCAGTTTCCTGTATTTCATCAGCTGGTGCTCTGTGACTCCCTTCCTTATGGCTCATGTATATATGTGGTAAAGACCTCCTAGCCCAGAAGCAGTTGCTAATGAGGCCAGCTCAAGCATCTTTAATTTGTCTAGAAAAACCACTGAGAAAACAACATTGAGAACTATTCATATTTGTTTTGATAATTTCCTGATAAAATTTCAGAGGGAGATTATCGATGTGCTCCCTACTGACATGTGGAAATAATTTTTGAAAGAAGTCTAGAGAGAAATGAGGAGATGATTTTCTTCTCAAAAACTCTGACCCAGGGCTGTCCCTGGGAATCACTGAGAGCAGCAGTTTCACTACAGGTGCCTTCATTCCTCCTTTGGTTTCAGTGTGAATTCTTTAATGCCAAATGTCATCACATTTGTCAAGCATAGAGAACTGAGATCAAATTTTGATTCACCTGCTGCTAATCTATTCATGGTTATCTCACAGAACATTTTTAAAAGTAGAATTTTTTTTTAACGTAAGTTTCTGCCATGTATGTATAGCATTCTATGTATGATATCAATAACATCTTGAGCATATAGCAAGTAAAATTTTCAAATTTGCTTCTTTGGTAGCATATTTCTTGTCTGCTTCACTGAGAGTGATGCAAATTTGTTGGAAGTATTTACCTCAAGGCTGGATAGTTATTAGTGGCTTCATTATTAGACTGAGATTGGTAGTCCTTAACAGGAGAAATTAAAAATCAACTTCCTTAACCAAAATAATTCTAAAATTGTCTAAAGGACTATCAGTATGATTTGGTATGGCATTTCCTAACACAGTCTGTTGAAACAAGTCCTTTCTTTCATTGTTTTCCCTGGTAAGAGAAAAGAATGATATTTTCTTTTTTAACTCTCCTAAGTTAAAATCTTTTCACTTGAATCAACCTTCTGGCAAGTTTTCCATGGTGGGGATTCCACTGGGCTGAGTACATATGAATTCACATACTGAGCATGCATTCACGCACTGAGGATGAATTATACTCAACAGTCAGCAGAAACAAACATTGTCTCTTGATTTTTATTTTATCTTTTGCCTTTCGTTGCTGAAGTGTTTTGGATGGACTCACTCTGACCTTATTCATCAGAGGAGGTTAATCCTGACCAAGTGCTTGCTGGAGCACTGTGCTGTGGCTGTGCTGATTCTACTCCATATTTAAGGCAGTTCTTTGTGGGAAATAAGTATGAGAAGACCTCATTTTCTTTGAGTGAGGTAGTGTATTGTGATCAAAACTACAGTATTTTGTCTTTCAGCGTTCAATTTTCCACATGTTCATAGCAAAGCCCATTTTTCTTTGTTCAAAATTATGAAAAAGTAAGTCCTTTGTGAAATTCCTTTCCTGGTATCAGGTAGATTTTTTTTTTTTTTTGTGGAGTAATGAAGATATTGTTCAAATTTCCTCTTCAATTTATGGCAATCCTTTCCCTAACTTAAGTTTTATAAGATTTTTGAAATTATTAATTTCTAGCCATAATTCTTCATAAACCAAAACTTCTTCCCTGTGATTTGTAAAATTCTCAGAGAAGTTTTCTTCTTCATGTCTTTTTCTCAGGAAAGGTGAAATCTCTGCAACAAAACAACTCAAAGCTGCCTTGGAAGGATACTGTAAGAGGGGAAAGTGTGGAAGAATATATTGTACATGTCTGTGAGATTTGAGACTGAGGTTTTGTGCCTCAAACACAGGCATAAGTATAATTGCTGAGTATGTACATTCCTTTTTTTCCTTATCATGTGTGAATTTTGTGTTAAAATGGACTATAAATGTCTTTATTTCTTTAGAATTAAAAAAATTATTTAATGTAGTTTATATTTCTTTATTTTGTTTTGTTTACTTTTGGGGTACCATCTTTCACACAAAGTTATAGTTTTGGAATATCAGCCTTAACTCCATCGCAACTTTTATCTGATGTGAAAAGTTTTCTATTTTATGACTTTATCTTTTGATTTGTGCAGAGTTACATTTCTGTTATACATTTATATCTAGCTTTTACAGTTGGAAATAGATTCTGCTTTGTTAACAATATGCTGATATATTGATTCTAAACTAGTTGGCAATCTCTTAACAAAAAGAAAAATGAAAATAAAGTCTTAATTGGAAAAGGCTGTAACTTGTAGAAGAATTCTAAGAACAATGAAATAATAAACAGAATAAACAATTTTGTAATTGCCACACACAGAAGAAATGGATTAGGAAAAAAAGAAACTCTTCAGAAGTATGAAAAAAATTGAAGTCTAAGACAAAATATTTGTGTGGGCACCTTAATTTCCACTCATAAACCAATTCTCATTAGCTTATAAATTTTAAAATGGTTGGAAGAGCTAAATGGAAACAGAAGAATTAAAAGATACAGTGATAAAGCTTCAACAGTGGTATCCTTGTGCTAACTCAAAGTATAAATATTATGATATTAATAAATAGCTTGACAGCATGAATTCCAAGGATTTTAATTACAAATCTATTTTCTATTGGCTCCTTGCTAATAAACAGAAGGGGGTTAGAGCTGAGGAATTTTGTGTGCTGAATAAAAATCTGAAGCTGTTTATACTTCAAAGGCAATATTTGCCCCAAAGGTTGCTCATTTTGCTATTTTTAGTTGCTTACAGTTCATTTCAGGAGATAGACGTTGCATTACAAAGGCAGTATGAATAGAAATATCCTTTCATTTCTTAATTAATGTGTGGTTTGAGCTAGCATCAATTATAACAATTTTATGAGGTTTTCTCATGAAATAGAAGTAATTGTAATAGAGGAAGATTAAATCTTGGGCAGGTCATTTTGCAAAGGAGAAAGTACTTTCGGTAGTTTCCCCTGAAGAACTTTTAAGTTCCATTGGGATGAACTTCTGATTTGAAAATGCAAACCAGAATTTGTTTGATGGTGATGAAATTAAGCTGCTTCCAGGTGGATATCTGGAGGACAAATGCAATTTAAGACCTTTCAGAGGACAACTTTACTTGAATGACAATAGGAGCTGGTACTCTTGAAGTGTCTGCGGGGAGAAAGACCTAGAAATACTACAAAATTATATCAGAACATATGTGTATGTCAGCTGTGACATTCTCTCTGTGGCGTGATCTCTGCTGTCCTCTAGGATAATGGATCACTGTGATCAGAAAGCAGCAAAGATTCTGATGCTCTCACATACACCTCAGGACCAAGATACAAGTGTCACATATGGAAATGGGTATTCTAGAAAAAGATTAATAAAATCTATGGAATCATAGAATGGTTTGGGTTGGAAGGGACCTTTAAAGGTCATCTAGTCCAACCCTTCTGCAATGAACAGGGACATCTTCAACTAGATCAGGTTGCTCAGAGCCCCGTCCAGCCTGGCCTTGAATGTTTCCGGAGATGAGACATCTCCAACCTCTATATGAAGTCGGGATCTAATTTGTTTTATCAAGCATTCCTATCCAACTGCAGCCGGGGCTTCCATTTTTCTTCAAGTAATTTAGTTTATCTGGTATAATAGTCAGGCAATCTGTAGACTATCAGTTTATACGGTACCTGATTTTATTATTAGAACTCCATACTGCAATTGATGTGGTCAACATCATTGCTGGGTACTGGGTATCACAACTGAGGTGCAACTGGCATGCAACCTGACTGTCTGATTTTTTTTTCTGTACTGATAAATAATAAATGCAGCTTTAATCCATAAAATACAATCTTAGTGGAACAGTTATTTTTAAGACAGCCTATCATAACTAGTCTATGACTATGTCAGTCTGTATGTCTCTCTTGCTCCCCTGAGACCAATCATCCTGCTGTTTTCCTAGAAAAGTCCAGGGACATGACTTGCTGGTTTTCTGTGGAGCTTGGCTTTGTTCACATCTGCTGCTCCTCCTTGGGTGAACTGCTTGACTTCTTTGAAAAATACCTTAGGGGTAAAGATATTTCTTTCTCAGAAGTTTTCCAAAACTTAATGCAAGTACATCATGGTCACTGAACAGAATGGACTGCTGAGGTGCTTGGATTATTGAATGTGCCATCACTATGGTGGCACTGGACTTTCACAGTTTCTACCTAGTTGTCCTAACTCTTTTGTTTTGTCACTTTTGGACTTAGGGAAAATATTAAAATACCTCTTATGCTTCTGTTCCCTGTTTTCTGATTTTATAAAATAGGAGTAAAACATTAGCTAATGAGGAACTTTGAATTTTTAATTGTCAAAGATGTTGTGATGTACCTTTCCTAAAAGTTTCTTTTTCAGAGATTCAGTAAAGTTTCTGTTTCATCTGAAAAAAAAAAAAAAATCAAAGCAAACAAACAACACTTGAAGCAAACTCAGTGTTCCACTTAGCTTTTTATACATGCCTCAAATGAACCTGCTTCCTGATTTCACCAGGTGAAGAACCAGAAAGAAAGTCTATATTTTTCTCTAATTGCCTCCAGGAGCCACTTCTGCTCAGCATGGAAGCTATTTACCTTTACCTTTCTGTACAGCGATGAATGTCTCTGGTTCCACTCATTTACATCTGTATTCAGTTTATATATAAAATATGGAGATATAACTTCAGACAAATGTTTGCTTGGGAGCATCATCTCTGGCCATAAATACCCAACCAAAAGCCATCCTTTTCTCTCTTTTCTCCCTCAAATCAAACCACAGTTCTCATGATTTTGATGGTTAAAGTTTTGATCAATTTGAAGAATTACGAGACAGTCACTGTGATGATGCCGTATTCCTTTACTATGAGTTCTTCCATTCTTGTCATTTATGACAGCTCTTAAATTTCACTTAAATAATGTCTTTTGCACCAATAGATGGGGCTGGAAGCTTGTTACATTTCACCAAAACCAAATATTTGCCTGGCCATTAAATACAGCCCAATTTGTAATCAGTAGCATATGCTCCATGCACATGATTAAGATAAAAGATATTTAATGGTAAAATAAGAACCATATTTTTATCATATAATGGTAAAATAAGGACCAAATTGTCAATCATATGGGATAATGAATCAGACAGGAAAGGCTGCAGTGTGGGAGAGAGTCCCTGGGTGCAAACATGGTGTTAATTAGCAAATTGAGCTATGACCTGAGGGTGGAAACACTAAGTTTTTGTTCTCAGGGTTGTCATTTGTGCATGCTTTATTTCAGATGGAATATATGACTAAATCTTTATAGTTGACTGTGTCTGGTCATGAAGATTCAACAGAGAGGTATATGTTTTCCATCTCCTGCAAATTTTTGCATTTGAAAAATTTCATCCTCCATCTAGGGACAGAGCAAACCTTTTGGGAGTTTTCTTGTGTTATGTAGGCATGGACTTGAATGTCAAATTTCTGTATCCTAAACACATGCTCTAGGGTGTGGGTCATTTCAATTCTAATATGGCTCTGTCTTTGATGAAGTGGCTGGAGTAAGGAAAAGCTGAGTGCACCGTCCATTGGCTACAGTCTTTACATGGAATATGGAAAGGATAAAGTCATGGTACAAAAGATATAAATTCTTGCTTCACAGAATGTTTAATCATTGAAACATTTTGGAACACCTCCTACAGAAAACTTAAGATAGACTGACAGGAGAATACCTGAGAGCTGGCTGCTGCTTAGAGCAATAACCCTGGTGGGGAAGCTATTTTGACCATAAATGCTAACTTAGAACTGATTTTTTTTCCCCCCAAGATTCACACATTTTGGTGAAAAGACTGCTTTTGATAACTTGCTTTTCTGTTGGAACTGCTGTGAATTTTTAAACATGTTCCAATTATTTGTATGTTAATATTTATGAATTTTTGTTGGACCTTCTGTCAAATTCATACAAAGATTACCATTGAAAATTAGGTTGTGTGTGATAGCAAGGGTGTCAGAGACTGTAAGACATCTTCTGTACCAAATCTGGAAAATTTAAGTGTTGTAGTGCTATAGCACTGTCCACCCTCGCTGCCACACTTCCTGAGTTGAGGTCAATGTATTGAAATAAAAAGTGAACTTGACATGAACTTGAGTTTTTCAGACTGAGGAAAGGAACTTCAAAAAGCAGAAGAGAAACCAGAGAGGGGATGTATTTCAGAGAGGTAAGAATGTAAAAAAAATCCACAAGAAGTCTTCTCATCGTTGCTGAGGAGCTGGTGACAGCCTGGCTCATCACACTGCTCTGTTGTGGGTCCTGCAAAATGGAAGGGGGTTGTGACAAGTCAGGGTGCACAGTCTCTTCAGGTGGACAGTTGTCCACAAAAACCACCAAGTGCGAAGAACTGTTGCACCTGGCATCCATGAATTAAGCTGGCCTTCATCTGTGTTTTCTTGTCCAAAGATTTGGAAACCCATTCCTAGTTGCTGAGAAAAAGCAAATCTGAAAATACCTCCAAAGTGAAAACATTTTAAAAAAACCCAACCAAACATCAAAGAAAGCAGAAGTGCCCCCCCCCCCTTTTTTTTTTTTCAAAACATAATTGCTTAAATAAATGTAATAACTCAACCAGCCAAGAGGCAGAAAATTAAGGTTGAGTTTCCCACATTACAACAGCTAGTATCTATTTAATCTCAATGAATATCTATTTAATCTTCTGTACTCCACTTTCTTCCAAAAATGCCATTGGCACAAACTGCTCGCTGGAGGGAAACTGATAAAAATTATTCCTCCAGCTGCATTTTGAATGTCTTGGCACAGAAGTAATTTTTTTTTTTTTTCCTAAAAAGCTCTTTTCTCGCCTTTAAAGGAAACAGAAATGTTGGAAAATTCCAAGGCTTTTTATGTTGTGACTTTGGTGCATTGTCAAAGAGTGAGAGAAAGAGGTTGGTGAAGACTCCTGTCTCTGGTGTGAGGAAAGGTTTC
This sequence comes from Athene noctua, assembly GCF_965140245.1. NCBI lineage: Eukaryota > Metazoa > Chordata > Aves > Strigiformes > Strigidae > Athene > Athene noctua. The sequence goes on from NC_134041.1 coordinate 35,273,290, forward strand.
CTCATCAAACTCCCAGCACTTAATTATGGTGATATTCTGCCAGAGGAACCAAAGAGCCCACAAAGTAGTCAACTATGGTCAGAAATGGTGAGTTGTGGCTGGGAGACATTCTCCTCTCCTGACCTCCTTTCTCAAACTAAAAGAGCCTGATTGATCCAGGGGCTGAAAAAACAACAACAAAAAAAGACATTTAATTGTAAAGGTATTCTCTAAACAAGCTGAAGTGGAAAATGACTGTTATTCCTGGGGGCTGGTCACAAGTCCCAGTACAGGGGGCATGGGTGGGCAAAGGTCTGCAGGAGTTGGGGAATATTTGGGAAACTTCAGCATATACAGACCATGCCATTTCTGTCCCCACAAGAGCTTGGGAACATCACAAGCTCTATCACGATCCCAACAAGACACAGATGTTGTAGGAAGTGTGGTGGGGTCTTACCACCATTTCTGTTGTCTAGTCCAAGGCCAGCTTTCATTCAATCTACAGACAATAAAACCCAGACTGAGGTAAATCTTTACTTTCATGCATTTTAATGAGTTTGACCAAAGCTTTTAATGGGGAAGAGCTTTCTGGGGTAGCTGACCAAAGGGACTCCATGTCTTAACTAGCTACAGATGAAAAGTGAAGATGATTGATGAATATTTTGTGCAGTGATGAAAGCCTTGTGGAGTATATCCAAATATTTTTTTTTAGCTACAATGAATGGCAAATTGCATTTTCCAAATTGAAATTTTGAACTGTTCTAGCAAATTACTGTTACCATTTTCACCCCTTTAAATTCAAGGTTTAACATTTTTTAATATTTTTTTTTTTTTTTTTCCAGCTAGCTTGTGAGACCATGCAAACAGTCTGCAGTCTGTGTGTTTCTAGCTGTGGTGGTATAAATATTAAAATACCAAGAAAGGCTGTTTTCCTCTTCAAGTGGTGCTAGGAAGTTTACTCTTCATGTAGCTTTTTTAAGTCATTACATCACAAGGGCTTCATTTGACTTTGTTATGAGGTGCAGGCTTCAGTAGGGTAGTTAGGTTATAGAGGACATCAGAGGAGATCTAGAGACTTCTCCTGTGATTGTTTAATGTGAGAAAAAGGAAATCCATAGCTTTAAAGAAGGTTTTGTGAGTTATAGAAGTACGGTTCTTCTGCATGGAACTAAGTTCTCATTTAGTGAGTTTTCTGACATCCCATGTGGATACACAGTCCCATGCTGTGTAGTGCTGCAGAGTACTCAGTGACCTTTTTTAGGGAAACTATAAACACTAGCTTTGGCATAATAGATGGGTGGGCTGTATTTCAAGGGTGGCGTGCCAGACTGTATTTTTCCTTTTTCAAATTAGAGGCCAAGCATGCTGCTGGAAACTCAGCAGAGACAGGGAGATGCTCCAATCCAAACAGGTAAGATGCTTCCGGGCACTTCATGGGTGGCACCTTGCTTCAGAGCGGGACAGTATCTCCCCAGCCCTGCTTCTCACAAATCCTGTATCAAGAGGAAAACCACACTGCTCCCGACTGTAACCCAGATCCGTCACATGGTACTCAAAATGTGCTTGCAGTCTGGTTTTGGCAGTCTGTATTGGGGGCGCTGGCTCTGCTCTGGTAGTCCGTGAGTGGTGCCTGCAAGCACATGCATGCCTGTGAGAAACCCGGTGTGCAGACCCGGTCTGAGTGACTTTGAAAAGATACTTCCTTCCTCACAGTCGATAAAGTGATGCTATCTTTGTAGGTGGATTTACTCGAATGGGTTGCTAAGATATGTGCAAGCAATGTACCCAATTTAGGAAAAAAAAAAAAAAAAAAAAAGTGGAGTTATTCAATTTTCTGGGAGGAGAGAAGAAAAGGGTGTTAAAATGGTGGCACAATTAAATCACTGTTGACATGGGTGTATGCAGTTGAGTACTGTGCATGTATGGAGTGACTCTGTGATGTGAACCAGCCATGGTCATTTCTTAGGGCTGCTTTGCAAGACAGAGCAGTCTGCATTGATAATGAGCTGCACACAGCCCTTGTGTGGCTGGAGAGAGTAAATGTTCAACAGGAAATAAGATCATTCTGCATCTGCCATTCTAGCTTCAGTTCTTAAAGTTTTTCTTTAAAAAGTTAGGCAAGATGAGTTGCATAACAAGGAAGTTTACTTTCTACTCACGCTAGCTTTCCCTCTGGACTTTCTAACTTTATGTAAGAGATTGTTTATTTTGCCTTAACTCCAGTATGATTCAAGAGTAGCATTCTCATACTTAACAGTTAAAATTTTGGAAGGCTTTAAGAAAAAAGTTTCCTGCCTTCCTAGAAAATGGATACCAGATTCTGCAACCGTAATACTCAAATGCATGTGATTTATTGGGTTCTTGCTCATATTGGGGGCAGATATACTCTATTCTTAGTTATTCAGGAATAGTGAAATCAAGGAGCTCCTCATCCCCCTTATTGTACAGAGTAATGTAAAGCATAAAGAAATAGGAAAGAAAGGTGGGCAAGAAGCCAGGAGCCTTTTTTGAGCAAGAAGGGAAGGCAGAGAAACAATTCGTCTAACTGATGTAACACAGTAACATCTTTACTGTGTCTCCAAATAGACAGCATTCATTTTTGTTTGGGAACAGGAACAGTGATGTAGGGAGGAGTGAGCTGGAGTCTGAGACACATATACCTTCTACATATGCCTATGAGACACTTGGGTCTTCTTTCCCTCACTCAGGTGAACCTCCAGCATCTACCTGGAGCTGGTCCCAGAAACCTGTTCATACCATGTTCCATAGGCACAGGAGGATTAGGTCACAATAACAAGAAGTTCACTGTTTTTCTACAGATTCTTGACCAGTCATCTAGAAACAGGGATTTCTGAAACTTCCTCGTGTGGAAGAGAAGGGAGAAGAGAGGACAGGTGGAGGATTGCAGCCAGAATTGCTGGTGTCTGTGGAAAAATACACCGTGCCGAGGAGTGTGGTGTTGCCTCTACAGCACAGCCTCTATCCAAAACCTTGTGAGACTTGAGTAGCCTGAGGCATTTCTTTCCCTTTTTTGCCCATTCAAATTCTCTTCTGTGGCCACTATATAACAAGGGAGATACTCCTTCACCTGGTTTCTAGGAAACTGGCTTTTTGACATCCTGAAGTTTCTGTCTTCTCTGTTCAGTCTGTGCCACTTGGTAGAGTGTGAAAGGTCCTCCAGCAAAGTTAACAAAAAAAGTAAAGTAAAAAACTTCTCATCTCATTATCAGCCTTTTCAGGTCTCTAGACTGGTTAATGCATGACAGCTGCTAGTTTGTGTGCTTGCCAGCGGTCCTCCAGGATGCCTGTGTCCTGCAGGCAACCTGGCTGGCAAAACCAAGATGGGTGGGACGAGATAAACCATCATGGGAGTTACTCAGTCTGAACCTCAACTGCCACGGGCAGGAGGCTGTTTTGAAAATACAGTCTCCCTGCTAAGAATGATAAAACGTTATTGATGATTTATTTTCATCACCAGTTTTGAATTCTGTAATGTGGACTATTCCCAGCCTGGGGCAGAGCTGGAGATGACAAAACATTTTCACAACCATCCCCTCGGCCTCCAGGCTGTGGTTTGATGGAAATGCCATTGCCCCATGCAGAGAAGTCCGTGTGCATCCAGCCCAGAGACACCGCGGACACCTGGCTGCCACCCGGTGCCTGCCTTCCCAAATACTGTGGTGTGGCCACGGGGTTACAGGGAAAAGTACCTTTATGGTATGATGATGATGTGCTGACTCTGTGGTGTGTGTACAAGTGATTGCAGACTGCATGGTGTGGAGAGACACAGCATTTGCAGTGAAGTCTTTGTTCCTTGGGTTGAATTGCCCAGTTACCTCTACACCCTGAGGCCACCAGGTACTTAGGCTGGTATGTAGACCGTCTCAATCTAGAAAATATCTACTGAGACGGATTTATTTTCTTGTGGATCTTATTCTCTCACTTTCCTGCCTGTGTTTCCCTTACGTTACTAAAAAGCAGCTCCTTTACATGTGATTTTTATCTAACAAATGATTTCACATTATAATTTCCAAATTTCAGCAGGATAGCAAGTAAAAGAGGAAGAAATTGGATAGATTTAAACTGCAAACTGCACCCAAAACATGATCTGAAAACAAACGGCCTTTCCTGATGGCCTTATTTGCATTTTCACAGGCTGCTTCTTGTTGCTGGGGCTGTGAATGGGGATGGCATAAGAAGCGTGGGGTGGGATGATGTTTGTCCAGTGTAATGTGGGAAACGCTGAGACCTTTCAGGGGATGGGTGTTTTTGAACAAGATTTCCTGGTTGATTAAGGTTGACCAGGAAGAACTGCATAGGCTTGGAGAAGCACTAGAAATGGATCAATATAAGACAATGCGTAAACTATCTTTGTTATGTGGAAGAAAGGGAAGAAACTGATACGTGTTCTGCTTTTGACAAACCTGCTTTACTCCTCTGACATCTTTGTCCAGAAAAGAGCCATTTATGAGTGAAACATGATGACAGACACCTTTTTTTCCCCTCCTAGTATTTCAGGCGAGCATCAGAAACACCAAAAACCAACTCTGACATCTATTTATATCCCCTGACGTCTGGCATTTCCCTTGTGCTGCGAATACAAAGAGCTGCATCCACCTGCCCATCTGGTCTGAAACATGGAATAAAACCAAAGAGGCACAAGGAACCTAAATGTAAATGTGAGAAACATAATTACAATCTCGTACATCTCTGCAAACCGTTTTGAGGCATATCCTGGGCTAAACCCCTTGCTCCATGGTTGCAAACCATACTCCTTGTTCCCTGACAGACTCACACTTTCCATTTGCAAAAAAACCCCCCAACAAATAGTTGAAATAATAAGATAAATAAATAAACCCCCCACAGCATTGCGCTGACTTCAGAGTCTCGGCAGCCCATAATGACAGTGGTTTGCTGAAGGGCCACATATGTCAGCGCAATGTTGTCCCACTCCAAGGCGCCGTCACAAATATCCGCCTCCAGCTGCTCAGCACTGGAGGACCCGCAGCAGTGTTCTTGTTGGACATGCTTGGAGAGTGGTGTCACAGAGCAGTGAAGTTTAATTATAGCTTCCAATGCTAACCCTGACCTCCCGCAGCTTTCTGGCAGGGCTTGCATCCCAGGCAGGGACGTGGTCAGCGAAGGGAAAGAGGCCATGGAAGGGGACAGATGCGCAAGAAGGAGGACATCTGGGATGGGGGTGGCACAGGGCTTGCCTCTTCCCTGTGCCCCACCGACCTGTCAAGCCGGCTGTGCTCACTACTGGCTGTGGTTGCTGCTGGCAAGGCCGGTGAGCCCAGGCTGGCCGTGTGGCCGTGGCATGGCGAAGGGTGCAGGGCAGCCATGGCAAAGTGTCAGGGTGCCCCTGCCAGCGGGGCAATGCCAGGGCTGCTGACAATCCCATCTCAAACCCAGCCAAGAAGTTATTACTGAAATAATTGGTTTGTTAAAAGCTGTCTTGATTTTTTTTTTTCTTTTTTTTTTTTTTTTTTGTTCCTATGAAATTGCAAATTTTTTGCATTTTTCCTCTGGGGAAAATATTTGTAAAGGAAAAAACCCCAAACTTTTAGATAACTCTTATGTAAGACCAAAAACGTGGAGTTTAGTTTATTCATTCTTCATGTTCACATTTTCTATTTTCTGTACAATGTTGGTGGAAGCAATGAAATTTTCTTTCTCTCATTAGTACGATCATGAGTTTTAATATTCTCCTTTTTTATCTAGTCAGGTTTTACAAAAGAAGGCAGCCAATAGTACAAACTGGAGCATCTTTGCTATCTGAAGAGTTTCTCTTTGTGTCTTTGGCTAATTTCGTATATCACACACTACTCAGCATGCATCACGAAGATTATAATAAAATTTTAAACCACAAAACACAACAAACTGCATAATGCTTGTATTAATGGGTCTTTTTATTATTCTGAATAGGAAAGAGCAAAACAATGTGTTTTTTTCTAAACCAGAAATTCTTCAACAGGACCTCTGTTGATTGCAGATGAAACCTGATGAGAACAGCCACAGGTCCTTTCCCCTTTGGCCTAAAATACAGCACTGGGTAATGAGTTGGTGAGAAAATTTTTAATTGGGGGTTTCCTGCATGGGCCTTTTTGCTCCTCCACTCACAACAGGCTTTGTGCTAAGCACAGACTAACCTCTCAGCCTTGTCTGGGTTGGCTGTGGCCTGCCTGGAGCTTGCTTTCAGATTGTCCCATTACAAATTAATTTTCTGTGGACCAGATGACTACTATTTGCTTTGTTGTAGCTTTCACTCAGTTTCACCATGTGGTGTGGTGTCACACAGCTTTATTTCTTAGCCAACAGCTAGTAGCAGCAAAGGGTTATTTGGTTATTCGGTGACCCCGGTAGAGGAGAGCTGGTGTGGGACGAGAGATGCCATGTGTTACCTACCATTGTTGTAACAGGACAAACATAACTCTGCAAATCAACTTTCAGAATTTTAATTAGGCTTATTAAAAAAACCTTTTATGTAAGGTGTGTTCCTCTGGGCAACTCGAATGGTGCCAGTGGTAGCGCTGCAGAGGTAATGACTGGGACCATGAAAAACTCAGCTCACCCCAGTGCTGGTCCCAGTATCTCTGCTAAGGATGGAGGATACAGGAGGGTTGCAGCACTTGTATTCCTCACGCTATATAAACATCAGCCTTTGGCCTCCAGACCATTCCTTTTACAATTCTCACATCAAGTGCAAACCCCTGTTTTCACCATGACATGGTAATATCACCAGCAAGGTCAGGTAGAGCTATGGTTAAAAGTAGACTTAAGTTAAACAAATCTGTTAAATAACTATCCAGAAGACTAGAAGTATAATTTTCAGTTACAACCTCCAGAGTCTCATATCAGGTAGAATGGATTTAATCAGAGCAATATCCTGCACTGTTCCCTGTGCAAGAAGGGGCTGACAAAGTAGAATAAAGCTGTTGCAGATCAGCTGCGCTTCAGGTGGAAGATTTTGAAAGAAAAACCCGAAAATGAATTAAGGTCTTCCAAAACAATTCTGACTGTGGAGCACATGTTGGGTTCCCCTTCATTTAACCTGTCTGCCCTGACATTTTGAACAGTCCACAATACAAGGTGAACTTCTCCAAAGCAGTTTATATGTGGAAAAATGATTTTTTCAGTTTTATTCCCCTTCTAAAATTTTCTGAATTGTTTAATGTCATCATGGCCTATAGAAAATGCAAGAGCTATTTCCATTCATCTGTCCGTGGTGGCACTGGGGTACCACCACAGTGTAGGTCCCCATGGGTTCACAAGGAAGCCCAGTCTCACTCCGTGTTATAACTTGGAAGCTGAGGAATGAAGAGCAAGTGATTTTGGGGGGGTTACACTGCAGAGCAGCATGAAAGGCAGGAAAGCGATCCTGGCTTTAAGGGTCTTAGGGAAGTTTTGTAGCACAAACTCTTCATGAACTCCTGAACTCCACCCTAAATTCTCCAGAATGCAGTACTGCTCTGGAAATATTTCTGAGAAAGGTTTTCTTCATAACTACTTCTCAGAACTTAGGCATGGCAAGCTTTTTCACTGTTCAGGAAATCCACCTTTTTCACAATAATCATTGTGCTCAGCTCAAGCAAGCTGGAGAAGTTCCTCTTTCTCTTTTGCCTGAGTATTTGTCCACATGTTGGTGAGCAGCTGTTTGTGGAGTGCAGCTGAGCAGGCAGCACATCACTTCTGGAGGAAAAATTTGGGGGATTTTTTTTTTTTTTCAATGATGTTCAGTTCTTGTAAATATGTCTTTTGCAGCCACCTCAGAAAGTGCCTTAAAAGAGGGATGAATCCTGCGGTCACAGATCACATGGTTGCAGGTCTGTGGCTGCGGGGGGACTCCCTGCAGGGCAGGTGAGATCCCTGCTCCCCAGGTGTGCGCAGGGGCCAGATGGGATTTTCACGAACGTGCACCATTTTTCTCTGAGTGCAGCTGGCGGGGGGGGGGGGCAATGGGAAAGCCTTCCTCCGAGAGGAAATGCACACACAGGAAGGGAGGAGCAACGTGGCTTCTGACAGACCCTCTGGGCTGGAGGATGTGGCAAGTTCATGCAGGAACAGGAAAAAAAAAAAAAGAATTTTCAATAATGTGCAATTGCTGGCAACTGGAAGGTGCATTTGATTCCCTTGGCACATAAAAGAGAAGAGACAGAGATTCATATCCCCACTCCCAATCAAAAGGAAGGGGGACCTCCCAACAACGCAGGGGAGCATCTCAACAGGGAGGTGCCCACAGTTGTGGGTGCGTTGCCTTTTCAGGGGGCATCTACCCCGGCACACATGCAAACAGAGCTGGACATGCACGTGTACGTGTGCAGGCACATTCACAAAGAATGTCAAAACCTCGTATTATTTTCACGAGACAAAATCCCCATTCTTTGGCCAGCTGTACTTCTAATCTAGCAACTATTTCACTGGGGGCCATCCAGACTCTGTGCCTGGTCTCTGAGCTTGCTCTCTTTTGCATGCCTTTCAGCATACAGTGTTGTTTTAAATTTATGACTGACATCAACTAATTTACATGTAGATTTAACTGTAGATAATATTTTCCCTTTCCTTTCTGAAGCCTACCTAGTCCAAATTTTGGGCCAGTGTCTTGGCCCCCAGGCCTACTGTACACAGCTAGCTACCTGTATTTTGATAGCATTCTGTTTATTTTCCTGCCTGATTTCCTGGGTTATCATGATATTTGTCTTGAATTTAGGTGAATCTAACATCAAGGTAAAGAAAAGTAAAATATTTAGTAAATTGTTAAAGAATCAGTTGATATTTCAGTTTGCCCCCTCTGCATCTCCTTGTGAAGCATCATTTTAATCCATTTTTAAGGAATTAAAGTGTTTATCTAAATAAGTCTTTAAATATTTAAAGATGTGTATTCTGCCCAACCCTGCCTTGAAGCTTTAATAATGAATTTTTTTCGTCAGTGTTTCATCAAGCTAAACAAAACCTGAGTTTCAAAGGATTAATTTGATTTTAAAATTTAAAATTTGATTTTAAAAATTAGTGGGAAAAATAGCTGCTGAAATAGTGAAAGAATGAGCAAAAGATTTATTTCTTTGTTATACGTGCTCAGAAGAGATTTTATTTTCCTACTGATGTCTTTTTTTTTTTTTTTTTCTTTAAATGGATCTTTAAAGAAGACAAACAGCCATTCAGTGGATTCAAGCCCAAATGCTGTTGGACAGGTACTGCACCAAGCAGTCAGCGGACAGGGTACTTTTTAGGGTCTTTGGAAGCATCACTTTATTTTGTGCCTGTTTGAGCTTTGTAAGTAAAAGTTAAGAAACTGACCACAAGTTGCATTTCCATATGCACATACGAACTCCAGTTGAATCATCAGTTTCCAGAAAATCCCTCTCATACCTGTGGCACTGTTTAGCTTGTGTGAGACTACCTCAATAAATGCAGTATTAAACAAATGATTCAGGGTCAGACACACACATTCAGCCTCATATATACAGCTCTGAATAAAACATACACATTGGATGGACAACATCAAGAGTTACAAGTAGTTACAAGAGGACTGAGGTTTACCAAGGGTACCCCAATACTCCTGGGAAGTATTAGACAATCCACTTCTTGTTTCCAGATACAGGATGCAGCCACCTTTTCTGCTAAAGAGAATGTCACTTCCTATTTTAGTAAAACTTATTTTAAAACAGGCTTTAAACATGCCTTTACAACAGCAGGTGATTTGTAAAACAATGTAAGTTTTAAGGCTATATCTAGACTTTGACACCAGCAGCTATTCTTGTTGCTGGTGTCTAGCTGGATGTAGATAACTGCTTTGGACTCTCCTTTACATTTGGTCTACCCAGACCTGTTCACTCTGCAGGGTACATAAAATACATTTAAAGACTCGTCAGCAGTGTAAGCCAAAAGCTGGATTCAGATAGAAGTCAGACCTCTTGAGTAAATCTGGAGCCTTCCTTGTGTGGTTGTGTCTTACAGCAATGCCACAAATAGAGACCTGTGATTTTTAGCAACCTTCTTGATGCTTCAGAGATTGACTGGGTGAAGGCCAGAGATAGCCCAGCAAAAACAAAAAAAAGGTTTAAAGGGCACAGGAGGACATGGCAGGTTGTGTGGCAGAGCGTGACTGGAGACACCAAGTTTGTAGATGGTGCGGAAGGATAGGAAAATGGCCTGGCTGTCTGAGGGAGAAAGATGACACATAGAGAAAAAAATCTGGAAAATATTCCTTCTTTGTCTTGGCATGGTAATAGCTGCCAGTGTCTCTTCCAGTGCATCTCAGCACATTCCTCTTGTCCCATTCATTTCACTCCCAGACCTTTGCTGTGGCTGGAGCCCTCATCCATCAGGGAGCAGAAGGCATCTCAGATACGGGTGCCAGCCACTTGTAGGGGGTGCAGAGGACCATGTCAAAGAGGGCATATGGAGAAACTCCTCACTGTCCTCAGGGCTGTACAGTGTGATGGCAAAAGACAACGGGCACACACTGCAACAGGAGAAAGCTGGGCATAAGGGAAAAGTTTTTCACAGAGAAAATAGTCCATCACTGGAGACCATACAATCTCCACATGTGGAGATGTTAAGAGTTTGGCTGGGAAGTCTCACAGCAACCTGACCTAGCTTTGAGGCTGTGTTCAGAAACATCCCACTGGGGCCCACCAAGGCCCCTTTCTTATTAAGGGTTTCCCCAAGACCTCCAGCCTTGACGTTTCCATTGGTGCCACTGCTTGCCTTAATAGTTGTGGAGAATGGCCTTGATCACTGCTTTGGAGTATTTCCTCCAAGGAAAGCCACCACATGCACATAATTTATTGTGGTTCTCACAGGAGCTGCAGACCTCCATTTATCAAAGGAGTTTTTTAAGTACCCTTCAAACAGGATGATAGGATGGATGCTGCCAGCCTGGGACACAAGCAGGTGAAGGATAAAGAAGACATGCTCCTACAGTTCTTCAAAGGCAGTTTGATATTTATGGAATATGAACCTGCTGGCTTGAAGTTTTATGAGCCCATTAGAAGCTCAGGGTGAGTTCAGACTAGCTCAGACTTTGAAGACGAGTCAGCCAGTAAAACTGCCTGTGAAACTAAAGCACAGTAAGTAATAATGCAGCAAAGCATATTATTAACTTTGCTGTTCTCAGTGCTCTTTTTTAAACATTTCTTAAATGGAAACACTTTGTTTCCTGAAAGCTTCATTTCAACCTAAGTGCAGCTCTTCATCTGTGACTGTTATTTTATGATTTAAGCATTAACATTGATGAATTTTAATAGACAGGCCAAATAAAATTCAAAGTGGGTGCAGCATATGCTTTCAGGAAAAGAAAGATTTTTATAGGATGCTATAATAAGTAGCACACATGAATATTTAAGTTAATAAAACCCAGATACTGAGAAGGATGGAAATATCTGTAAAAGCTGAATTTTACAAATAATCAATATGTTCATAGACAATGTGTGTCAGGGTGCTGGGTGGCCTCAGCTGAGGCCCTCTCCGTACCCTGCCTGTGGCCTCGGGGCTCAAATTAAGCTCAGCCCTGGAGCTTCAGTCCTGGTTTGAGTTTGATCCTAGGTGTGCCAGTTAGCTGAGATCTGAAAATTCATGTGTTTCTGGGGTAAAAATTGGAGAAGAAAAAGGATTATGAAGCCCTGTTGTGGAGGGGTACATTCTTTGCTCTGGTAGCACTGTTGGACACCTTCCCTAGCACTGCTGGCTGATTTCCTGAGTTGTGTCTCAAAGTGGCTTCTTGTCTGACTCCTGGTGCTGTGTGAGGTGTTGGCTGGTGGATAGGGCCCTTTGCCTTTGGGGTGCTCAGGATGTTTTGGATGAGTGATCCTAAGAAGGTCTGGCTCAGTTAAAGTGGAGAGGATGTTGGCAAGAATGAGCAATGTCTGGAGAACTTTGATTACCAAATAAAAATGGAAAAATGGATTAGTTTACACCCTGCTTTTAAAGGGTTCTGAACCAAGAGTTTTTTCACTGTATATGGAGAATCCTGAGTCCCGTACCTGTAGTCCTGCTTTTCTAAGCTATATTTTATGGACTTTGTTCTGTAGACTTAGTTTTAAGTTGTGTTTTATGGAGGTCAGGCTTCTGGATTCTGAGGGAAAGAAGGACGTCCTCAAGTCTGAAAAGGTCTCTTGCAGGGATTAAGGGAATGAGCTGTTTCTTCCTGGCCACAGGCATAGAGCAAGAAGTTATGGGTTTAATTTCCAACAGGAAACTCCACTGCCTTTCTCTAATGAAAGCAAAGCATGGGTCTAAGGGTGTGGTATCTCCATTGCTGAGGTTTTTAAGAATAGGTTGGACCAGCATCTGTCTAATTATTTGGGTCAAATTGATCATGGCTTGGGGCAGCGGGAGGGACCATGCCTAGCCTTGTTGGAGCTGAGTCACTTAGGAAATAAGCACCGTTCCCTTTCCGTATGCATCTGCTTCCGCACTTCCATTGAGAGTAGCTCTTGCCAGCTTCTTGCTCTCCTCCATGCATAAAATTTTGGCAGAATCTATCTCTTTTGAGTTCTGTGCTGTTTTTTGTATTTCATGTGTGCTTGCCCTTCATCAGAAACTGGTTTATTAATTAGCAACCACAGAACCTATGGTAGGAAATTTCCCTATGATTATGGTTGCCATAGAATGAAAACCCTGGCTTCTAAATGCCATTCCCATTTTTTTTTGTTCAAAGTGTACAATGACTTTTTCAAACACTTCAGCCAAATCATGGGAGTTCTTCATGTCTGTGGTTGTGTCCAGAAGGAGGGGATACATTTATTTGCCAGGAATGTTCATAGTCGGTGTGTTTGAAGACTGTACGAGGCTGTAGTGTGAAGTTATCACCAGTTGGTGGACCATAATCAGCTGCAGGCATTAATACTGTCAGAGCAATCACGTGATTTGTAGACTTGGGACTGATGATGATGGCAATTTTGGTAGCTTGGGGGATACCTCCAGAAGTAGGAAAGAGCTTAGCATTCACTAGTTCTTCCTAAATCACTCAGAGGAGACAGAATGAGATCTACCAGACTTCTTGTATATCCAAAGGGGTGTTTTTCAGCATGCACTTGATCAGGCAAATTCTGCTGCACCTGGGGCCTCAAAACTAACATGTATTGACACATAGTCTGCTTTTTGTTTATAGCAAAATGAACTGCTTCTTCTACTGGATGTATTTCTAGGTTAACTGCTGAAATGTGGGTTCTTGCTTTTACATTTACTGCAAGAGAACAGGATGAGTGTGTGTGGTGGTCACCCCCAAGTATGGGAATCTACTCAGTTCACTACTTTTCCAGGAAGTTCATCCTTGCCATGAAACATGTAATATAAGTAAATTCATGCTAAGGTAATAAATAAAACCCAAAAACAACTAACAAAAAAAAAAACCCTGTTGTGTTTTGATGTGAAGAAAAACCTTCCTTCCCTGCCCCTTAGGTCTGCTGTAAGGATTCTTTGTGAGAACAGAAGAGGCAGTGAACTGCAGAGCCCCCAGCCTGGGCTCAGCATCTGTGTTGGGGAATAAGCAAATATTTGGTTGCTTATATGAACTTCATAGATTCAAGTGCATTTAGCTTAGCAGAAAACTGTTCCCTTAAGGGGACGTTTACCTAAGAGAAAATTGTCATCCCTTTGACTGTGGTCACCTGGTTGTAAATTTTTATTACTTAAACTGCAAGATGCCCAGAGACCCCTGTCAAGCTCCAGCATGGCATGTGAATTTAGGGAGAGGGGTATGTTCATCTGATCCTAGATGGGGACTGTGTTATGGAAAACCCACTCCTTAGTGCCCAACAATGTGTGCTGCACGGGAAACTTAGGGCTTAGTTCACTGCTCGCATGGGCGACACAAGAGCCTCCCCGCCCAGGGAGAGGGTGTGATGTGGTTGTGGGAAGGCAGAGCAGGCAGGCATATCGTACGTGCGCTGCCGTCTGTGCAGAAACCCTATGACTGCAACAGCATCGCTCTCACGGGGGAAGCAAACTGGGTCTGACCAGTTTTAACCTACAGCTCACCGATGCATGTGCTTGTTTGTTTGTTTGTTTGAATGGGGGATATGATAAAATAGGGGTTGTCCCTTTGATTCCTCCAGCAGTGGGTTTTGGTCATCAAGTTACTCACGGACCAGCTGATGGGAAAATGAGTAGGAGAAAATTCCTCTTAAACTGGCAGCATCCAGCCCTCAGCACAGTGGCTGAACTCTATAAAACTGATCTGCGAGAGTCTGTTTCTCAGCCTGGATGCATTCTTCTAAGGGGAAAAAAATTAAACAGGAAAGGGGGGTGGGAAAGCCAGAATAAACAGCATATCACGTGGAGCTCAAGGCTCTGGAACGGTGGAGGGAAAGGGAGAAGGAAAAAAAAATATTTTGAAGAGATACAGATGGACGCATTGACACAAGCGTGCTTTGGTTTTGATGGGGTTGTGATTTGAGCAAACTAACAACAGACCTGGGAAAGTCAGAGTAACCCTGAAGTTCACCAATGCAGCACCTTCCTGTTACTGTTTATTCTTATTGTCAAAGCTGACCCAAGAGAAGTTTTCTTCACATGACTTCCCTCCAAAACAGCTCCAGTGCTGAGTTTTTCTGGCACTAGATAGTTCCTTTTTTTTTTTTTTCCCATTTGTGTCACACTCCATCTTCCTTTTTTTCCCTCAGAGAGAGAAGCAATGAAAGGGTATGAAATACAATATATCTCATAGCTGTACTGATGTTCCCAGCATGCATTTTAATGATTCAAGCACGACTAATTAATTTTATACTATTAACCCATTTCCTTAATTGCTCTGAGCAAAATTAGAATAAGATTTTGCTGTCTGTTCACTGAAACAATTTCCCAATTACCAGCCAGATTTTTCTACGTGCTCAGATGAGAAATCACAGTCATCACCACCAGCCAGATTTTGGCTTGCGCACACTGAGTGCCTGAGTCAGCTTTCAAGGCTGATACGCTAAATAGAGATGATAACTTACCAAAATGAATCTGATCTTTGTGTGATACTGTGCATTTGCCCTGACTGCACCCTGGGGATGGGTGGGAGCAGCTGTGTGCTTTCTCTTTGGTGCTAAGTGTCATCTGTCCCAGATTTGATACGCAGCTCTGGTTCTCAGCTTACCTGGTGTCATGACCTGGACTCAACTTTTAACTGGGAGAGGAGGAAAGCTGCTTTGCAGTGGCACAGGTGTCCACAAATCAAAAAATACTGCTGGGTAGCTTGCAGGGGGAGAGATAGGCATAAGTCGTATCAGGAAGGGTTTTAATTCTGTGTGTGGTGCTGCAGTACATACCTCTTCAGCCGAGAATCAGCTTTTAATGGTGAAAAAGCACCCTCCTTTTGTGTCAGCATGCTGGGAGCCTCTATTCAACAGCCCCCACTCTTCTCAGTGGCATTTCTTACTGTAATCATGCAACTCGGCAGAGGGTCCCAAAAGAATGGAAAGAAAGAAATCCTCTGTCACTGCTTCTCACTGAACACTTCCTTTCATCTCCTGGGAGGCCTTCTATAAAGCAGTCAGTAGTTAAAATAAATAATAAGCTTTGGTGTTTTCTCAGTGCCACATTAAGTCAATTGTGCTAAAGAAATTCAATTTTGTAATGAAGCAAAGGTGAAACCTCACATCCTCGCATGTAACTCTCTGCAGGAGGAGCGCCTGGCTGTGCTGGAGCACCTCATCCACTTACACATCAAAGTGTCCATGAGATTGGGTTAAAACTCAGCCCTTCTCTTCCATGGAAACCTTGAGCCCTTTGAAAAACACATTATTATTAATCAAACACAGACTAGAAGACAATAAATCTTCCTCCTCACCCCCAAGGTTTATCTTCTTTTTGATTTTCAAGAGAGTGAGCTGGTGCTCAGTTGTGGAGCTTCAGAGCTGTGAGGCTCCCTGAGCTGGGTTTGCTTTGAGGGCAGTTCACTGAAATGAACAATTTTCTTGAAACAGTTGGGTTCAGTAAAAGGATATTTTGTTTACTGAGATAGCGAGGAGAATGCTGAACCCTTATCACTGTTGACTGGGCCAGGAATCTAGATGAAAATACTCACCTAGCCTTGGTCTTGAAAACGGCCTGCTCTTCCAGCAGCTTTTTTATCAGAGAAAAGCAATGGTGGGTTCTGAGTGATCCAGATGGTTGTTGTTAGTGCTTTAACGTGTGTGGTAATTGCAGAATTGAACAAATTATATGCTTCCTGAAGATCTTAATCTAGAGTCATTAAGATAGTCAATACTCCTGATAATCAATTTTAGTTGGGTGTACACTGATGTAGAAAAGGGGAATTTGGTATTTGCCTCAGAAATCTTCAGGATTACTAATTCACCAGTGGTAAATGGAATGAGGCATGAATGGAATTAAGACTGGATTTTGAACAGATTATTCAGTGATGATGAAATGCTAACATCTGAATATGAAAAATCTGCAGTAAGAAGGGCAAGACTTCACAGGTTTGGGGTGAGATAATGGTTGGATAGAATTAATTTAGTCTAAATTTAGCCATCTGAAAGAAAGTCTTGTCTAAACGAGGCTCATACCACACATATTGAACATCTGTCTCTGAGTGAGATGATTCATCCTCTGAACACAGCCATCTCTTGCCTATTGACCATAGATGGAGCTTGGATGACCAAATTGTTTAACTTTTGCACTGATAAAGTTAGGTGAGCTGAATTCCACCCTACATGTTTACTAACAGTGCATTTCTTCTATGTGTTTGGCTACCTTCTAGTGTGCACTGAGCACTGCAGCCACTTCTGCTTGCCAGACAGCTGCTTTGAGTTCTTTGCAAAGAGACCCTCTTAAAACTGTGGTTACAGAGCTGCAGTTTTCTTACAATTTAAGGCAGCTTGTAATAACTCAACTTGGCTCACTGGAACAAAAACGTTTGTTTTGCCCCAGGGCTTGAACTTCAAATCTTTCTCCATATAGAAATCCATCTTGCTGTCTGTGGGGCTCCTTCTGGCAAGAAGCTTAAGGCTTTTAATTCAAAACCAGTGGAGAGTCTACGCTTTTTGCCTCTCTGGCCAGAGGACATTTAGGAAAGCAGGTCGTTTGAGATGGTTCTGTTTGAAACTGGGGGAAGAAAGGAGAGAGGGACAAAAGGAAAAGAGCATGCTGAATATCTGTCATCTAGGGAGATGCTGGTCATGTGTCTGGGAAACAGAGATACGAACTTTTCTCATTTTACATGTGGGCTGAGACACTGGAGTCAGGCATGGTAAAGCTTAACATCTCACTGTTTGAGCTCTTCCTCTTTTGCGGGTTGAAGGCTGACTTTGTGGTGGGTTAAATTAACTGTCTCCATTCCCTACCATTTAAATTGCTTTTTAATTAACTGTCTCTCTCTCAGAAAAAAATACTGTTTGAGGTACAGAGCAAATCAAAGTTGCTATGTATATAATAGTTTCTAGTATGGATAAAGTATCAGAGATGCTGCTAACCTTTAAAAAACTTGCTTTCATATCACACACATTAAATGGGATATACCATACACACCTGAATATAATGGCACAGTAAACATAACTTAACTAAATATTGAAGGACTAAGACAAAGGGTCCTTTATCAACCACCCTCCTTCTCCTGCCTGGCCTCACACCACTTGCCCAAAGCCATAGCCCCTCCCTTCATACTTGCCCATAGGGCCAAGAGGCTGATGCTGGAGGCACAGACTCAGCGAGCTGTCAGACCTTTGATGTAAAGCGAAGCTTATATCTAATTATTTCCTGCTGCTCTGATGGCATCTTTTCTCCTCCCTGCCCCCCACGAATGGCCGACAGAGAGTCGCCCTCCACCAGTTTGGGATGATGCTCCTGTGGGATGCCATAGGGAGGTCAGAAGGTCTCAGACGCCATTTATGCCACCAGCTCTGTCCCAGTCTACGGTGCTGCATTCCCAGCACATGGCTTAACACATCCAGCATCTCCTCTATGTGTGCGCTTCCCACTGATTTGTGCTGTAGATGGAGTCTGCACCCATGGGCTGAGAATAAAAATGCAATGAGCCTTTATGGGGAACAAAAACGAAGTCTCAACTATGCTATTTCTGGTGTGGCTGCGGGAGTGAAGAAAGCTCCTTTTCTAACCCCTCTAACAATGCTAACAGCGATGCATGAATTATCTCATGTGAATCTACAAATCTTATGGTCCCCTAGTAGTTGAGAAATAAATTAGCCCTCTTTGGTAAATCTGAATTTGTAAGGTTGTTACAGCTTGTATTTATACAGTGATTGTGTCTTTTATCAGGTTCAGACAGGCTCTCCTGTATAGAACCTGAAAGCTGATCTGTGTTCTTATACCCCCAATACTTCTGGACCTGTCCAAGAAAAACAGTTTGTTTCCACAGCTCTGATCTAGATCACCTTGAGGCAGCTTGTTGAAGCTCTGCTATTTGTGCTTTTTTAAAGTACAGTGGGGTGGTTTGTATTTCTGTGTCCTAGTAGCTACACAAAATAAAATTAAAAGCTATTTCTGGATCTACCAAAATCAGTTTGATTTGTCAGAAGTTTTTTTGGTCCATAATTATATTTAAATACTTGCTTTAAAATTAACCCAAACCCACAAATAAAGCAAACTCCATCCCCCAAACCCAGTGACTCTGAAACAGAAACTTGAAGCATATTGGCTTGAAATACTAAAGGGCAACTTCAGCTCCCAAATTTCCTTTTCTGTGTATGTTATTAAGACTAATACTTAATTTGATGAGCATTGAAAAATAGTTTCCTTCTTCTTGGTGCTGTATATTTTGATGAATTTTCTTTTTTTTTTCTCCCTGAACTCTTACGCATAAATGTTAAGGTTTTCAGGATACTGTAAAATGGCAAATGATCACTTGACCTCAGATTTTTCTAGGAGAGGAAGTTGCTTTATTTATTTGAAGTTATTATCAGACTAGATGGACTGATATAAGGTAGAATTGTGGCAGGGGATGATTTTTTAAAAATACTTTTCCAAATATGTAACATAATTAGAAATGTCAAGCGTTCCTTTTTCTTGTTCCAGTGTCGGTCTTTCTCTTCTTTCATCTACCATTTTATCGTTTAGTTTAATTGGCAAAATCACTTTCAGGAAACAGAAAATGCCAGCAATGCATTAGAAAAAGGTGGTTTCATTAAAAAACCTAAACTTTCTTTTTGTAACAGGCTGATCCTAAACCCATTAAATGTAATGGAAACTTTCTAAAAGGATTTTACCTTTTGTCCATCTTCCTGATCACAGTCAGTCATGCTATTCCTAGATCACCTGAACGCACAAATAGTATAACACACAATTCTCCTCCCTACTTCATTTTTATTAGCACTCTGAAGTTGAACGAGGCACCTGAAATTATTTGCACCTAATTTTGTAATTATTTGTTTTCAGAGCACTTTAAAATCCCAAGAGGGAGAATAAGGTTTCCTACAACCAGATACAGCACTGACCAGGCTGCACATCTGGGTTTTGATGTTGGCTTTTGCTCATGATGCATGGTTTAGCTCTAGTGGGTTGACATTATGCTTGTATCTTCTGAGAGGAGGTGAACTACATCCTGCTCAGGTTTATCTTCTTTCTTAACAGTCAAAAATAAAAGCTGGGTGTTACAAGTTGCTTTTTGGACTCTGCAAAGCTATTCAACACAGATTTCTTATTGCAAGTAATGCAGCTTCCCCCTCTCTGATTTTGGTTCTCATTCAGCACAAGGCAGTTGTGGAAACAACCCATTTTATATGACATATAAATATGTAATATGAAGATATCTTTAGAAATGATATGTCCACTTTCAAGGGAAAAAAATTTGGAGGAAAAATTAGAAAAAAGTTGAAGACTCCTGTGGAAGAAAGAAGGAAGTTTTCCATGATGCATCTCAACTGAAAAAATCCAAAATGGAGAAGGGAGTTATGATGTTAAACTCTTGACACCCAAAATAATTCATGAAAATATGTCATTTCTGAGGGACTCATGGCCAAAGCAGCCAGGTTTTGGTATAAGGCAGTTACCTGCCTTTGGGAAAGGGAGACACTGGGAATCCCAGTCACCAGAGTCTGTGGTTTTGGTAAAGCTGTCACAGTGATGATTGGGAGGCTGGAAACCATCCTGCTTTCCAGTTTGACCAGTTAGGATGTTCAGTTCTCAGAAGAAAGCCAATATTGATGGCTGAAAGTGATTGGGTGGTCTTGTTCCTGTCCATGCCTTTCCAAGACCAATCAGTTTGGAGCCCCTGAAAAGTTTTGTTCAGGAAACTTTGGATCAATTTGTACAATGAAGGCTTGTGACAAGTCAGTATCTGTGTAGGTGTGACTGGTGTTTCATCTCCCACAAGCCTTTTCCACGTTCTACCTACTCAAGCTACCTTGCTGTTTTGAGGCTTTGCCATGTTGAGCCACCCTACTCACAGCCAGATAAGAGCCCTCAGGTGTAGGATCATTTGACCTCTCCCCATTTGTGTTTTCAACATCTAAGAAGTCATTGTCTACATTTTGAGTCACTATTTAAATCTAGCACAAGTTGAGCAATTTAGGACCAAGGAAGTGCAGTTGGTACAGCCTGACAATCCTGTTTGGATTAACAGGCAGATGATGGATGAATGTCTCAGAAGCACCGAAGTTTTTTCTTCAGCACACACTGCACATGTAGTATATGAATCAAATCACATAATTAGAGAGGTTTTCATTGCTCTGGCCACTTGTCTATGCCAGCTGTTAGGAAATTGGGTCATGCTACCTGATATTTATTGTATTCTATTTCAGCATGGCTGGAAGATGTCAATATCTGCAAGAAGGCCAGCTAACTGGAGGATGGAGGTTGCAGGATAAGCCACAAGGTTGGGGTGTTTGTGACCTCTACACCTGAGCATTTTAATCCCAAAACAACACGCTGTGAAAGGGAGTTCAGAACTTCAGATGACAATCTTATTCTGAAAAATTACTGACCATAAATTCCACCCTGAGCAGTCTGGGTCTGCAGATAACTTTACTATATATCTTGGGGTTTTTCCCTATGGCTTTGGAGTCACCATATATATCCATACCTCCAAGTTTGAGCTTTAGAATGAAAGACTGAATTTAAAAGATTTTTTAAAAAAACGTTATTAAATAGTCAACTAGGCCTGTAAGGATAATGGTCTTAATGCCACAAATGCTTGTAGTGAGGGATTACTTCATATATATCTGGTGCATGCAGGAGCACTGATGGAAGGAAGCTTTTTCTCTTCTCTGTGAGGGTGTTAATGAGTAGAAATAGGTTTGACCTGTGAGAACATCTGCCTGAGGAGATGAGGCTGTTTCAGATGTACAATGTTAGATGGAGACAACCCAGATTGCTGGCGGTATTGGAAAGTAAAAGTCACTAAAAGAAGACTTCCTTCCTCACCTGCTTCCAGTCCTAGAAGAGGAGGATAATAGGAATGTAAATTGAATTATTTTGGCTGCCAGATTCTTTTCTCTGGTCTAGTCCAGGAGGTGTGGAAATCTGTGCAGCAGTTGTCATGGGTGATTGGCAATGCAATGATCAACAGTTGGTATTCAACGGCTGGTATTACATAGTAACAAAATACTTTTTGTATAGAGCCCCATAAATATGAAACTGGTTTTTTTATTTGATTGGTTCATATTCTCTAACGTCGAAACAGTCTGAATAGGAGCTTGAAGGCAAACTTATGTAGAAACCCAGGATGATAGGAGACAGGGTGGACCCAGATGTAGCGAAACTGTGGGCTGCTCTGTCTGTGCCATAGCAGGAGAAGTGGATGTGAAAGGCTGGGGTGCATGTCCCATCCCTAAACCCAGTCTCCATTTGGAGGGACACTAAGTAAAAAGCCTCTTCTCAGGTCTGAAAATTAGACCAACATTGGACATTTTCCCCCCAGACCACACAGCATAACTTCTATTTCAGAGTTCAGTCTCTGTGAATGTTTTAGAAGACCTTTCTTATAAAGGGACCATCTTCCTATTGGAAAAAAATTGCATGAACTGTGGCAGTTCCCAGCAATTATCCTTCACTTGCTAATAGTGGTTTTCCCCTTCTTCTTGGCAACATGTCAGCTAAGGTGTATCTGCTTTCCCACCATTCCATTTACAGTAAAATTCCAGGAGTTTGGGGTTAAACTTGAGGATTATGACATCGGTATCTTATACAAAGTTTGGTGGCAGTCATGAACGGGAATTTTTCTCCTATGAAAAACATTTGCAAACTGGTCAAAAAAGGGTGAAACTTCATGTCCCCAGTGAGGACTGCTACCTCATTGCCTGCACAAGAAGATGAGCAGATGCCATTTGGACTCTTCTGTTTCCAGTGGGAGAGAAAGGGCTTTGGTACATCTCTTTTTGATGACTTTTCAACTGAGCCAGTGCAAAAGACTTCATGTTGAATGACTCACAAAAAACACCACTTCAGCTGCATCAGCCTTTGAGAGACAATTCTCCAAAGCATGGAAAATTTCCACAGAGTGTATCTGGGCTCTCAGCACAACAGCTTCTGCTGACTGCTGCTGGTCCGTACTGTGACCAGCTTGGTGACAAACTCAGTAGTGCTAGAGGTATCCAGCTTGCTAACAAGCATCTTCCTCTCCTCCTTCAGACATGCTTTTTTCATAGAAACACAGAGTGATTTGGGTTGGAAGGGACCTTCAAAGATCATCTAGTTCCAACCCCCCTGCCATGGGCAGGGACACCTTCCACTAGCCCAGGTTGCCCAAAGCCCCGTCCAACCTGGCCTTGAACACTGCCAGGGAGGGGGCAGCCACAGCTGCTCTGGGCATCCTGTGTCAGGGCCTCACCACCCTCACAGGGAAGAATTTCTTCCTTATATCTAATCTATATCTACCTTCTCCCAGTTTAGAACTGTTACCCCTCATCCTATCACTATGGTCCCCGATAGAGTCCCTCTCACCTTTCCTGTAGCCCCTTTAAGCCCTGGGAGGCTGCTCTAAGGTCTCCCCGGAGCCTTCTCTTCTCCAGCTGAACACCCCCAACTCTCTCGGCCTGTCCTCACAGGGGGGTACTCTGGCCCCCCGAGCATCCTCATGGTCTCCTCTGGCCCCGCTCGAGCATGTCCGTGTCCTTCCGATGTTGGTGCCCCCAGAGCTGGACCCAGCACTGCAGGGGGGGTCTCACGAGAGTGGAACAGAGGGACAGAATCCCCTCCTCCCTCGACCTGCTGCCCACACTGCTCTGGATGCAGCCCAGGACACAGTTGGCTTTCTGGGCTGTGAGCGCACATTGCTGGCTCACAGTCAGTTTTCCATCAACTAATACCCCCAAGTCCTTCTCTGCAGGGCTGCTCTCAGCCAGGAGCAGTCCACAGGATGCCCTCTTAGAGGCCTGTTTGTCACTTAGACAAGGATGTTCTTTTAGAGTATGTCTAAATCATAGATCATACGGTAGTCTAAGTAGTTGGTGTCAATGCCTGTACTGCTCCCAGATTTTGCTTGCTGTCCCACAATGGTACCTTCTGCCCAGCAAAGCCTGACAGCCACTGCTTGCTTCCCCTCATCCCTGCCCCGTATCCTTCCCTCAGCAGATTAAAGGGTGAATGAAAGCAACTGTTTCCTCTCCTTGCTGCAAGTAAGGAAAGCTTGCAAAACCTGGAAGGCCCCAGCAAATGCCCCTGTGACCATGTAGGCATGTGGCAGTGCTTTGCATAGCAGAGTAATAGTGCACTGGCAGTGTGTCCATGATTCAGGCATCTTGCATCAGCGCCTTGACTGGCTGAAAAAAACCCTTTCTGCCTGTAGTTCAAAGAAATTTAGGGGTACCCCTTTTTCTAGTCACTGCTGATATGCTGTCAGTGTGTCCAGGAACATTTCCCTGAAATAATAAAAATTTTACCTTTAACTCCTGCTTGATGAGAGCAGAGATAATGAATAGAGATTCCGGTCTCCTTCTTAAATTCTGCTAAAATCTGCATTAGCCAGTTGATTTCAGGAAGCTTTCACCTCACTGTTGATAACTGTCCTGCAGTCCCCACTACAGAAAAGGGTCAGGTGTTTGCTATTATTTCCCATTACCTGCTGAATGGACAGAGTAAGTTTACTCTGTATAATCATGAGTTATATTATAAAACACAGAGAGAGAGTTGGGGGTCTTTAAACCCTGTTAGTTATTCGGTGATTTTCATCTAGAATACTGGTTGGCTCTTTCATATTTGAATTCACAGTGGAGTATATTTGAAAGCTGATCCTAACTTGCATTAAGAAACAGTGAATATTTGCATAAAACCAGCCTATTGTCAATCTTCCTGTGTAAAGTATTAGAAAAATTGAAGTGTCACAACCTTGGTCAAACATTAACATATCTAATTGTCAAGCACCAGCAAACACACAGGTACAAAAATTGCTGAAAAGTTCCAAATAATTTGCATTGTTGTATACTGTCTGCTCTAGTTAAGAACAGTGATAGAGGAAATGGTTTATTGTTTATGTGCAGAACTTGCTGTGCATGTTCAATATTTAATGATATGAATAACCTGAATGAAATACATTTATTAGGGAAGGATAGCCTTTAATGTCTTGTGCCTTGCCTCTAGGAAAAACTCATCCACTAACTTTACTGAATAATACAAAGGACTTACTGAGAGATTTGGGGTTTATGAAAATCTGTTATGTATCTTATCAAAAGCTCTGAAAAGCAAAATAAGTGTAATTGTAGGGTTCAGAACAGTGTGTTCATCAGCAAGAAAATACTTCTAGAATTCTATTAGAAAGGATCTGAGAGGAAAGGCAGAGTGAAGGATATGATGCAAACCAGCATAATTAAGTATATTGTTCTCTTGAGTAACTTGAACTTGATAACAACCTTATGTGGGCTTGATATGACTGCTTGTGACCCTCGGTGGGGCTGGAATCAAGTTTCATCAAGTTCTGCTGATCTGGTCTGTCTGTTCTAAGCCTATGATCTCAATCAAGGGAACTTTTCATAGCAACAAAAATGGATGCAAGAACTCCTGGGCCACAGTGACACTTTCAGATATAGTGTGGGCACCCCCTTTCAACTTGTGTTTGCAGTCGGTGGTGAAACTTAGTGAGAGCAAACACTTCAGCTCACACTCCTCTCAGAAGAGCTGTGCATTGTCTTGTCACAGTTTGCTTGTTGGTGCTATTTTACTCTTTTCCCCCAAACCACAGTACACCTGACCAGCCCTGTGCTAGCTGTCATGTTCCCATCTGAAATTTTAAGCAGTCCTCCTTGTTCTAGTTTGTGAGGTACATGGGGGAGATAAATATAGCTCTGTGTGGCACCGTGGTAAATTTTCCCCTCTGTTCTTCTCTCCAAGACATGCCTTAATGGTCTTGCATTTCCTCTGAGCAAAGATGAAGGCTGACCATCACCACCACACATGGAAGGAAAAACGCAGCTGAGATGAAAGAGAAAGTGCTGTCTCCTTCCCACTGCCTGTCGAAGCCAACCTGATGTCTCAGACATCCACAGATGTCACTCTTTGGATAGATTTCTGCAGGGATGTTTTTGTGTTAGCCAAAAATGCCTCTGCCCTTGGCTGCTGAGGTGGATCACACAAATACACACATACTTGCTACACGTATGTTGGCTGCAGGAACCCAGAGACTGCAATTCCTCCCCTTTCTGGCTGTTGCAATGCTGTTGTGGGACCTACATGCATGTGCCAGTGTACAGCATGGTATGCAACAGATCTTGATTTCTCAAGCATTGAACCAATATATTTTTTTCTATTCATGGATTTAGCTATTGCAAAGCCAATGTCTATTACCAAATCATAAGGGCTAAGGGACTAGAGCATCCTTGAAATTATAATAAGACTAAGAGAGAACAGGAAACTCCTAAGCCGTAAAATGCAGCAGACCATAAAATCAAAACAATTAAGCATAGCTACCCTCAGCCAGAGCAAATGTGTCTGTTGTAGCACTGGCATATTTAATCTTTTTGTGGTGTGTATGCATAAATTCAAGCAGCACATGTGTGAGCTAGAAGTGGCTGTCACCCAGCAGCTCTCCTCTCTTTCATTCTAAGACATGTCATGATTGTCCCTCCTCTGCTCACTTCTACTGGGGAGAATGAGTTTGCTATTTCAAGTCAAATAGTGAACAGTGAGGAGGAATTTAGTAACTTTGAAAAAATACCCACAGACTCTAATGAGCCATTTCTGCATGGGTTTAGGGCTGAGTGCTAACCCTGAGATGGGTGAAGGATCTTGCACAGGTTTCATCAAATGGTTGCTCACATGTGGTGTAGCTGCTGTCAAAGTAGATGGACATTTTGCAGTGGTCAACATGGGACTGCTCTTTCTGCTCTCAGAGACCAGAGGAATTCTTCAGGTTGCAATTTCAGTATTTTTTTTTCTCCATGATCTTTAAAGGCTTCTCTAGATCACGCTCCTGTACAAAGCTAGTTATAGCAATGGAAATAACTGTTTGGATCAGAGCTGTTGCCTGCTGCAAAACAGGATCTGACCTTTATACAGCTATTTGGTTTTCTCAATTGCAATGAAAATGGATGCACAATTAACACAATGCTAATAACTGCATGACCAACAGTAATGCACTTAGTATTGCAGCATAAGTTAACACATCTAAACAGTGACTACATTTTGTCATGGGAAAAATACAGTAAATCCAAGAATACTGGTATTTCATTCATGAAGATGAAAGATTTTATAGTGCGTAACTCTTTGCTAAGTCACCGGTTGTGTAAGTGTGAGGAAACTGTTTATGTGGTCAGCTTAATGATCCTACTAGATCTCATGGATCATATCTCTTGCAGTGAAATATCTTTGCATAAGTGCAGGAAGTCTTAAAAATTGTGTCAAAGATTAGTGACATACTATGTTTGCTGACTGATGCATGCAGAAAGCATCATTTCTATGACATAGGGTCACACGAAAACTCAGGCTGGAGGTGACCTCGGGAGGTCCCTGTCCAACCTCCTGCTCAAAACAGCGGCAGCTCTGGAGTCAGACCAGGTTGCTCAGGCAGGGCTTGATTCAGATGGGTCTTGAAAATCTCCAAGGATGGAGACAGCACAACCTTCCTGGGAAATGTGAGCACATGTGGCATGTTGTACTTTCCTCCTGACCAGAATGAGCAATGAGGGTCACTCCTGCCCAAATCGCCATTGTAACATCCATTTCTAGAATCAATTCCTTTGCTATTAAACTTTGCTCAAATTTGGGATATGACATGTTTTGGCCCCAAATCCATTGTTGTTGTTCTGCTGGTCTTTTAAATAGATTAAGTAGATTCTTAGAAAACCAAAATTATGTACTAAAATATTCTGTGATGTGTTTTGTACAATAATATGAAGAAAGCCCACCAAGATAATCCCAGAGCCATGTCCCAGTGAGTGCACTGATGGTTGGTAGGAGAAGTGAGAAGTGTGTCAGGATTTTGCTTTGTGGACATGGGCTTTCCTCTCTGTGCCAGGCAATAGGATCGACAGGCTGAACTCTTCCTTCCTGATACAATCCTTTTTTTTTTTCCTGACATTTTTTTCAAGATCAAGTTCTTCTCTGTACAGATCTCGTTTATTTTAAGGAGGCTGCAGATTCAGGGGCTGTAACTGCATTGCATTATTCCTATTGTCCTTGCTAAAGTTTTCAAGTGAAACCACTTGAATTGAATTTATTTATTCTTTTTTATGGTCAGTTTTATTGTCATCAGTAACTGTTCAAGGAATAATCCATCTGTTTTCAATGCCATTTGTAGAATTATTATGTATGAAAAGTAATGGTTATGCACAGTATAAACAAAATAGAGGTGATTTACACTAGCTACTGTAACAGGAAGTGTTACAGAGTGAAACGCCTTGCGACATAGAGCTTAAGGCGATGAAATGAAACTAAAATTAATTCTTCTGATTCCAACTCTTTAATGCTGACATATTGCTTAAGCAAATTGTGAAAGAGTTGTTGAAGTTTCTGGTCTGTTTGAATCCTTTCTAAAAATCAACTAAGTCACTTGAACTATGTATTTAAAATTGCACAGCTAAGAATAAGACTGTATTTTCTTTAAATTACTTAGTCTATTTGAATTGGAGTAACATTGAAGAAAGGACTGCCAGGCACATTTGCTAATATGAGTGTTTCAGAGTCCTCAGGATGTTGGCACTGGGAATGTGTTTATCAGCATAGATGCAAGATGTATGGATTTCTTAAAATCTGCAAAAAGTTTAAGGACAATATGAAAAATGTTTTTCAGGTTTAACTGTCAGCATGACAAAGTTTGAATGAAACACTTTGGGCCTGAAATCTTGAATTTCAATCTTAGGACTTTTTGTTCCTTAAAATAAAAAGGAGTGACTTTCACAATGGCACACTTCACAAGGAAATACAGCATGTGTTGAGTGCTGAGTGTAGGGACAAGTGGTTAATGTTCCTGAAGTATTTTGACCAAAGCCATTTGAGACGATTTCTGGAATTAGACTGCAACAACTTAAGCATCGGTCAGTTTTAATTCACCTCTGAATTGCAGTCTGAGCCTACGTTGGAGTCATGAGCATCTAGGTTATTCACAGAGGGATCCTTGACCTGTGCAAATCAGTTGACCTGTTCTGCAGCAGAAGAGAGCTGAGGTTGAGCTTTCATTGTTATCTCTTTCAGTGCCTCCTGCTGCCACCTGAGGACAGGTATTCCCAGGATCAACCTGGGCAGGTTCAGCTTTCAGGGTGCTGAGTGAAGTGTTTCCCCCATCCAAGGATCTGGCTGCCCATGCTGGGGCCAGCTCTGATACAGTGCAGTCGTATGGACCAGACCATGGTGACAGCAGCTGTGGGAGAAAGCTGGGAGAAGTGGGAGGCTCCTCCATCTTTTCTAGGAAAATTGACTTCAGCTCAGGTCCCCACCCTTGGTCCTACAAGGATCACCCTGATCACCACAAAGGACTTGTCCCAGTCTTCCCTGTCTCTACAGGCTCATCTGGTAATGTCCAGGC
Source organism: Athene noctua (assembly GCF_965140245.1). Lineage (NCBI taxonomy): Eukaryota > Metazoa > Chordata > Aves > Strigiformes > Strigidae > Athene > Athene noctua. The sequence continues at coordinate 35,302,106 of NC_134041.1, forward strand.
TGTGCATGACCCTGGCCAATAGACCTGCTCTGCTCAACCTGCTCAGGTGTGGTGGGACAGCACCCTGATAACTGGGGATGCTCTGCTGCCCTTGCTGCCACCCTTGAATGGATTTTTTTGCTTGACCAGAATCCCTGTGGCAGCCCCTAAATCTAGCTAGATTTTATATTTCAGATTCAGATATGTTAGTCATGCTTACACTTGTGTTGTAAACTTTTTAAAAGTAAGGAAGATGTCTTAGCTGGTACTATTTATTCTCCACCCAAACTAATTAATTTCATTCCCAGCTGTAACTCAGCCAAAATAGCACACTTTTACAAAAGTGCTATAATGAACAATAGCTCTCAAGCTGGCATGTCATTAGCCAAGTTGTCAATGACACTTCAATGCCACTTAAATTTTCTTCAATGGTGCTCCAGAAAATTGCTCTTCTGAAAAATTTCTGTTAGAATGATGGGAATACTGGAAATTACGTAAATCTTTTGTGCCTAATTATAGCATATGTAAGCAAACAAAAATTCTTTTGAACACAATGGATGTTCTGCTGGTTGAAGGGCTGGAGAGGCAGATCCAGGGAAGTGAAATATTCTTTGCAGTGTACTAAACTGGTCATGCTGTTTCTTCAGTTTTGTACTGTCAGGTCTTTGTCCAGGGTTATTTGTTCAATGACTGCTGTGCACTGCAAAATGCTTTGCATTTTTTTCTTTTCCTGCTTTCATTCCTCTTAATTTTTTTGTGTCAGATACTACTGGCAGAACAGCTAACCTTTCTACACTATTTTGAAATTAAGATTTCCCTTATAAAACTAATGAAATTACTGATTACAGCTCCCAAGAATACTTCCTTTTACTAACTTCCAGAGCCTAGGCAATGCATTCTTCTATCTGAATGCATTCTTACTTTCTTTTTTAAAAAATAAAAGATCAGTTCCAGGTAAGAGTGAATTTTACTTCTGCAGTTGGAATGTTACAAAAAACCCAGTAGTTTCCTTACAAAGTACACAGAACTAATACTGGCTGAAACCTGAAGTAAAATTCAAAGAGCTGAGTCATCTCTTCATGAAAATGAAGCCTAGGATTTCTTCTTTGGTATTCACAGTAGTTTTTCTACCACAGTAGAAACCTTCATAGTTCAAACACTGGAAAATTCTTGCAGGTAAAATCCATCACTTTTGCTTATTTTGGTCATAAATATTGTTGAATGCCCAGTAATTCATAGAACCCCTCCAGGTGTAAGGGACTTGGGAGGTCTCTTTCTCACAGCAAGGGTCAACACTGAATTCAAAACAGGTTACACAGGGAGTTATCCACTTGGGTCTTGAAAACCTTCAAGAATGGAAGTGGCACAGACACTCTGAGCAACTTGATCCTATACTTGACTGTTTGCATGGCCAAAAATTTTTCCTTCAATCTAGTCTGAACATCTCTTGCTTTGACTTACACTGGGTGTCCTTTCTCCTGTCATGCACTGCTATGAAGGGCTCAGCTCCACCTTCTTATCCACAGACTCTGTGAGCTGAGTGTTCTGTCTCCTCTTTCAGGTCACTGAAACAGATAACAAAGAGGACAAGTCCCAGAAGGCACCCCTGTGGTACCCCACCACAGGAGAATTTAAGACAGAAAAACATTCACAGTGCTCCCTGCATTCACAGGTGTAAGCATTTCACCATAGGAGGCAATCAGGTTGGTCAGGCATAACTTACCCTTGGTCAGACCATGCTGTTCCCAGTCACCTTGTTCTACTCCACGCATTCAGAAATGTGCTCCAAGAGGTTCCCTCCATGGCTTTCCAGGGACTGAAGGGAGGATGACTGGCCTTTACTTGCCCCATTCTCCTTTCCCTATATTCAGATGGATATAACATATACTAGGAGCAACACCCACCTTTTCAGTCATCTGGGTCCTTCCCTGATCTCCATGATCTTTCAAAGATGATAGACTGGTCTTGCAAGGACACCGGCCATCACTCTCAGCATCAGCAGATGCCACCTATCAGGTCCCATGGACTTGTATAGGCTAAGATTTCTCAAGAGACCCTGACTTGATTCTCTTCCACCATTGGTAGATCCTCTCCTTGAACCCTCTTTCTAAGCTCAGGAGCCTGGGAGACCTTCTTGGTGAACAGCAAGACAAAGGAGTGCCTCATCCCCATCTGCATCAACTGTCACTAAATCCCACTCAGCAGTGGGCCCACATTTTCCTTGTTCAGCTTTTTACTGCCCATGTAGGAGCAGAAACTGTTCTCACTACCTTTGACACCCCTTGCTTAGGGTGAGCTGTGTCTTCCTGGTGCCATCCCTGCACACCTGGGCCATATTTCCAAGTCTCTCCCTTGGAGAGTGTCCCTCGTCCTGGCTCTGTATTCTGCCTTCTTGCTTTGGAGCTCAGTCTAGACAAGACTGCCGTGGATTACTGCATCCCCAAACCACACCTGTTATTTTTGTGAGAATTTGCTTTCACTTTTGAAGAGAGAAAAAGTGTAAAGGAAGATATTTCCTTCTGTGTTTAGATCTAAGAGCACATTATGACTCTTGAATTTCTGTTTTCTTGTTGTTCGTTTTCTTGTGGGAAAGCACAGTGTCTTCAGCTTCTTACCTGGCTATTAACACCGTCAAATATTCAAGATGATATTTGGATGAGTGTTCACTTGTAAGTAGTGCTACTGAATCATGAGCTGTCAGGAGAGAGTATTTATAGCTGCCATTGATGTTTCTAGAAGTGAAGAAACATAGGAAACTTTTCTTACACATGAAAAAAAAAAAGGGTTTAAAAGTGTTTATTCTAGAAGGCAGAGTTTAACTCTGATATGATTACATGATGCTGTTGATATTCTGCAGGCCTTTGCAGATCCCTGGACATTTTTTCTAGGGTCATGGTGACCTTTACATGCTATGTTTAATGGCAAATCCGAGAAAAAGAGACATTATTTGCATACACTCTGGTATAATGGATTAATCCATGTTTATAGTGATCTGTAAATCACTAGATAAGTGCCAAAAATCTGAGGAGAACAGAAGAGAATAGCTCACAGCTTTGCAAAGTTCCTTTTTGAGGTAAACAGTCCTGTGCTATTATTTGCTGTGTGATATTTTTATTCCCATTGTATTGAAATAAGGTATATTCAAGAAAGATGTGCTTAAGCATCAAACAGATTAGAGGATTAAAGGATTTTCTGTGCTCTGTTACCTTCGATCTCTTGGGGGAGTGAGTTCTTATAAACATTTTATTTCAGTTCCTGGAGTTTTTGAGTGTGTGGTGCTTGGACAGATAATTCATATGTTTTCATGTACTCCTAGACACTTATTTTTGTTACTTTCTCAGATATTGAAATAATTTCCATGTGCACAGTTAACCATGTAGATACTGGAAAATGGACATTTTTGTTTACTCATTGATATCTGTTAGGGCAGGGGGCTATTAGAAGATAGCTCAGTATCTTTGAAAACTTGAAAAACATTCCAATCAGAAGACCTGTAAAATACACAGATACTGTGTAATGTTAAATTGTATGTAACAATATACTGTTTCTTGATCAATGTTAGAACAAATTCCTAAATCTTGCTTTGTCCTTGTGAATTGTAGGTGGACACATGAACATGAATGGGAATTTAAATTAAGTCATTTTATTGTAACAAGTCTTGTTATGAGAGAGTGGAGAGTTGCATCATTACTGAATGACCATAGGAACAAGATGATGAAATACAACTTTCAACAGCTACTTATCCCAGTCACTACTATTTCTTATATTATTCCTCATGTTGGTGTTTCTGAAAGCCCTTTTTACAGAATTTCTACTCTACAAGAAATCTTGAAAGCCTGTTTTTCTTTGAATTGCAACAAACTCAAGTTGAACATAAGGTGAAAATGTTGAAATTCTCTGCAAATTTGTAATGCTGTGTTTTGACGTGCCATATGTGGCAGTCTCTTCTCTTGGACATACAACAAGATTGACTCAATAGTGCGGTTCTGTGCCAATGACAGAAAAACAATAGTAAGTGATGGAAAAGATCTTATTTGACTGTTGGTGTGCATGTGTGTGGCAGAGTGTTTGTCGTTTTTTCCATCCCAGAAACCAGTAACTCATTTCAAAGGCTTTCTCCATTTCATGACCTCGATGGAGATGACTCAGATGAGAATATTTCTGAAATTTCCCTTGGCAGGTTATTGCACAGTTTTATAGCTCGTCACCATAAACAATACTTTTGTGAACACGTTAAGCCCTTAAAATATGTATTTGTTAAGGTTTTGTGTGAGCTAATGTAAGTTCTGTAACAGCTTGGTGGCATAAAATGGACTTTCCCTGTGGTATGGCGCTGGGGGCTGTTCTCATCCAGGGAGAGGCTGTTTGCAAACAAGCAGCCAAGCGTCCTTGCAAAATGAAATCCCTGCACAGCACGGGTATGGTGATGGTGTTAGGTTTCACTTCTCTGTCTTGAAAACAGCTTTTAGAAGATCAGAATAGCTGGTGATGGAGGCACTTAAATTTGCAGGTTCTTTATCTATGCCAGCAATTCTTATTAGCAGGATTTTTCCTTTGTTCACATCCCAGCATTGATGTTTTGCTGTCACTTGTGCAGCTGGTTTTGCTGTCAGGTTGAGGGACAGTCTAGCAGAGTGCCATAGTGTAAATGTGAGCATATTGACTTGCATCTGTTTATGGTTACTAATCAAAGAATGACCCTTCTTCCATTAATCTGACTAATTATGAAATCTATTCATACATCAGGCTTTGCCAGTATACCATGGCAAACTGTTGTGTAGTTTTATAAGTTGTGTGGGAAAAGTCATCCTTTTGTTTTAAAATTGCATCAGATAATTTGAATAGCTCTCAAGCTGGGTAGTGTAAAACAGTGACTACTCCAGTGCCAGTCACCTTCCAAATGCCATCTGGTCATATCTTCGTCATGGATCAAGCACCGAGCAACCTAGTCTAACCCCAGAGCTGACCTGCTTTGAGCCAGAGGTTGGACCAGAGCCTCCTGAGGTACCTTAGAGATTGAGTTTCCCTATAAACCTGTTTCTCCCACCAGCCTGCTCTCTTTTATTACATTATACTAATCATATCATAACATATCATTCCTTCTCTAGCAGCTGTTTCATATTTTTTGCTATCCTTGTCTTTCTGCCTTTCCTAGTTTGTTTTTGGTTTTGTTTGTTGGTTTGTTTTTTTTTTTCCCCAATCCTTTTTATAATGGGAGGGGAACTGGTAAAAACTCCAGGCGTCTCAGCTGCTTGTATTTCTTTTTCCACACAGATCTTTTGTCTACTCCTGAAGGCTGACTAGCAGCCAATGTTGAGATTGGATCTTGTCAGGTGATATCCTGAGTTTTGCTGTCATATTTGTGCCAGGAATGTAAGAAAAAACTGTGCTTATAGAAAGAAATTCAGTTGCCAAAACTTTGCTCTGAATGATTGTCCTGTCCTAATATCACTTGTTCACGTAGACAATGCTCATGTAGTCAACTAACCTGGAGAAACAGACCGTATAATGGTGCCTGGAAGCAAATTACTTCATGTCTCTAGTGGTTCCTCCTGCATTTAAACTGATGATGTACCGAGGGAATTTTCTTTTACTCTATCATCAGTTTCAAAAGATAGTCAATCCTTGGTATTTCGTTTAGGGATTTAAGCTTATGACGAAGCAGTTATAGATTACTTCATTTCAGCAGACTGCACAGATGCTGCATAAATGCCAGTGAAATAGGGTTTCCCATCAGGAATGAGAGTAGGAATATTTTAATGGGTTTCAGACTTTAGGTTCAGACTTGCCTCATTCTGCTAAACTTGTTTACGTACACCTAAACTGTCTGTTGGACAGACCTGATGTCCGTTTCTGGTAAAAGAAAGAGATTCAGAATTAATGATTCACAGAATATAGATGAATCAGTTGCAAAAGTTTCTTTTAATTCAGATCATTAATGTATGCAAAGCATAGAAATTAATTGGGTCAGGAACAGTAGATTACATTTACTTATGTAATGTGATTACATTACAGTGGATTACATTACATATATAATCCACTATGCTACAGTCTTCAAAAACATTTCAGGTATCATCATTAGAAGTCTTTGTTGTTTGAATTTTAGTTTAGTTTATAATGTGTACGTACTTGTTATGATATATACTCTAGTATGGTACTTACCATTTAGGAAAGACAGTATTTCAAATGGGGATGGTAATGGACAAAAGTATGATAGACAAATTACACGAAGCCAGACAGCTACAATTAGTTCAGGTTACCGATGGCTTTCTTTTTCATGGACTTGGAGGAAAAATGCTGGTTTGTCCTATGGTAGTACTTGCAGTCCCAGCCAGGTCTGGATCCTGCTGTGCTAGCACTGCATCTCAATGGGCAGAGAAGCAAATGGAAAAACAATTATTCTGTATAACTGCATTTTTCTGGAAGTCATACTTTTTTGCCAACAGTTGCCAGACTATGTCAGAGTCCAGGAATTAAAAAAGAAATCATTGCTGCTGTTCCAAAATGCTGGAACAAATGTGGTGTTATGCCACTACTCAAGAGCTAGACAAAGAGAAATGTGGTTGCGAAAAGCTTTTCAAGCATCATAATACAGCTCCTGGCTGTCTAAGCCTGCACATGTCTCACAGAGTCTTCCTAGACTCCACTTTGCAGCGTTTTGGCTGCAAACCAGAGCGATTTCACTCTGTTAGAGTTTTCACAGTTCTTCTGGCTTGGGATAATGTGATTACACTCTTAGAAAATTCTTTACTCTGGGTAGTTTCTTCCCACTTGAGAGACAGCATTAATGCCTGAGAGGACAGGAACAGTTTATGCCTTTATGGCTTTTATCCTTTTTTGTCATTCTATACATTCAAATCCCTCTAAAAGCCAGGAAAACAGCTATTCTACATTATGTAAAGAGAAATCATGAAATTTTCATCTTACTCTGTCACTACCAAACAACCCAGTCCATATTTCTCCCACCTATGCTTTAGTGTAAATCCTAGATAATTTAAGCAGCTATGAGAAGCTTTACCTTTTCAGATAATTTAAGAAGATTTTCCAAAAATCAAAGGAATTTAGACATCCAAGACACTCTGAATCATCTGGCATCACCAGCAGAGAGAAGGAAGTCGTTATCCCACTCTACTTAGTGCTTGTCAGGCCGCATCTGGAATGCTGCCTTCAGCTTTGGTCTCCGCTATACAAAAAAGATGTGGCCAGGCTGGAGAGGGTCCAGACCAGGGACACAAAGATGATCAAGGGACTGGGCAGCCTGTCATGTGAGGAAAAGCTGACAGAATCAGATTTGTTCAGTCTTGAGACAAGAAGGCTTAGGTGTGTCCTTATCACCATGTTCCAGTATTTAAAGGGGGGCTACAAAGAAGATGGTGACTCTCTTTTTACAAGGAGTCCCATGGAAAAGATGAGGGCTAATGGGGACAAGTTACTTCTGGGGAGATTCCAACTGGACACAGAAAATTTTTTCACAATGAGAACAACTGGCCACTGGAATAATCTCCCCAGGGAAGTGGTGGGTTCTACAACACTGGACACTTTTAAAATTCAGCTGGACAGGGTGCTGGGCCATCTTGCTAGAGCATGCTTTTACTAAGAAAGGTTAGACCAGATGATCACTGAGGTCTCTTCCAACCTGGCATTCTATGTTTCGATGATCCTTTGCATGTGTACAGTTCCATCCACCGACTACATTGGGTGAAAAGGTTCTTTCTTGAGTCTTCTGAGTCACAGCTCAGTCAGATTCCCAAGGCAGCAGGAGGAGAAGGATCAGATGGGAGGTGGACCATGGATTGTCATTCTTCCTCAGCGAGGAAAATTCCCTGGGGTTTGTCAAAAGGAGTCCCATTGGCCCTGATAATGTGTGGGAACTCAGCAGCCAGCAATGCAAAGCAAGCAGGGCTTGTAACACAAAATCTTTCTCTTACGGAATGTGGTCTCTAACTATCAGTAAAGAGTCTTGCAACCAATCAGTATAACTCAAGGGTGGACACACTGTTTCAGACTAGGGGTCTTTCCAGCCCCATACCCATCTCCTGTGGTGGTGTCTGGGGAAGAACAGCACAAACCATTTCTCCCAGCCTGATGTGGTTTCCCACCGGTAGCCCATAATTAATTTTTCTGTGTACTTATTCAGCCCCCCATGTAATGTTTCCAGCTTGTTCTAGAGCCCAGACAGTAATAAACATCTCTTACCAACCTTTCCAGAAGTGTCTTTCTAATCCTCAGAGTCCTCTTCTGCCCTATCTTGGAGCATGGTGACTCCAAAAGCATGGGTTTTCTTACAGCACTCTTCTAGCATGTCTCACTCAGCTGGTTTACCAATGAGCTGCAGAGAGGAGAGCTTCTGCTGATGGAGATGGGGAACTCCTGTCCCCAGTGGGATGAAGTGCTCTTCCAGATGTTCTCAGCAGCTGGAAAATCTGTTGTACTCATAGGAAAGTGACTACAATGCTTGGGGCCCCTCATGTGGTTTTTATCTGAGACTTGGTTAATCTGTGACAGAAATGCATCTGTTAAAAAGATAAGTTGACCTTTGCCTCGGAATCATTTGGCAATCTCAGTCATGCACTTGGAGCGGAGTGAGTCCCATACACTCGGCACTCAAGCATGAACGTGCTCTGTGGGGCACTGCAGGCACCTCCAGGATTCAAACACCATTTAAAACACAATCTGGGGTGTTTTATCCCCACTGATGGGAGAGGCATTTCTATATCATTTATTCATGGGCCTTCATCGTTCAACTTTTCTGGTCAGAGCTGAGCTGTCATCTTGGGAGAAACCTCTTTGGTAGAGCAATCAAAACAAAGGGCTCTTCAGTAAAAGGGAAAGAAAAAGAAAATAAAAAGTAGGGGAAAGAGCTGGAAAGCAGAGGCAGTGGAGGGAGGGTGGAAAATGTGGCCCCGTGGCAGCCCCACAGATACGCTGGGTGAGCATGCCTGTCCCCAGGGGCTCCCCTTGGATGCAGCTGGAGGTCCACGTTACATCTGCCGCCCCTTCCTGCCCTGGACGAGCATGATGTCAGCCTTCTTGAACAGCTGGGAGTCTGGATACTGAGCACTGTACACTGATGGCTGCTCGTGATCAGTGCCTGTTTGCCCAGTCTCATGTTACATGTCCTTTCTTTCTCCCTTTTCTGTACCCTTCCATTGCCATCCTTCCTTTGCTCTCACCATGTCCTTTTTCCTTCTCTTCCCATGCTGTCTCTTCATCAATCCCTTTCTCCTCTTCCTCCCATTACCCAAACACCTCTCTTTCCTATAACTCTGCCTCCTTGTGATTTTTTTTTTTTCCTACACAAGGAAAGTAATCCACCACATTGTTGAAGCTTTACTTCTCTCCTGTGTTGTGTCTTTCTGAAAAGGAAGCCCTTCACATGAGGGTCTACGCTCTTTGTTTTGTTTCTGGATCACGAAAGCTGCTCCCCATGGAGGCCTCTGGGCACAATGACAATATAAATAGCGATAATTAATGGAGCATTGCACGTACGGAAGAGGTGGGAGAGCTGACGACATGAGGCTGACATTTGGGAATGTATACAGCCATTAACAAAAGGCTGCTGAGATGTTTCTCCTGCAGTTGCGGAAGCACTTACTGCTTCAGACTGGTGTTAACTCCCAGAAGTTACCCATTAACACACAAGCAAGGCACAGAGCTACGGGTATTTAAATATAGAAGAAATCTGTGCATAAGCGAGATTAATGACCGATAGCCTCAGATGGAATAAAACACGTTAGGCCAGGCCCTTGCAAGGTCTGCCCAATTGCCGTTAGCCGAAGTAAACACCATCCAAGGCCTTAAGGACTTGTTTTTTCATACAGCAATGTCTGTCAACATATATCCATTGGCAGTATGTGACAGACAAGCTCACAATGCAGTACTCGTTCCCACATCTTTCTTCCAAAACATCCCCACCTGAAAAGAGGTATTTCTGGGTTTCCTCCAACATACTGTGGCAACATGCATGGATGCACTACCAAGTGTGTCTGTGGCACTTCAAAATACACTGAGCCAATCAGTAAAAGCTGCCCGTTAAGATGTGTGTCTGCTCTGCACAGCCTTTACAGGAAACTTCTTGAAGTTTTTGTGCCTGCAGAGTGCTCTGGCAGAAGAAAGGGGAGTGAGGAGAGACAGGGCAATGGCAGGCAGTTCCGTGACACTGCACTACTATCAGGCAGCATCAGGTCTCTTATTTCTGGTTGTCCCCATCTTTGCTGGTGTCCATTGCCTGACCCTTGGGTGATACACTTAACTTGGTGTCCTGTATGGGTTCCTTTGAGCAGTGTATAGAAGGCGTCAGGGATTTCCTTGCACTTTGGCCATGCTGGAGTGACCCTCTCACATGTGTTATAACACTCTACTGTTCCCACCACCAGCACTGCAGCATCTCTGTTGCTCTGTGGTGGTAGCCCCAAGGACCACGGCATCACATAGAGGGGTATTTTTGTTTATATTCCCAAATTTCTCATAATTCTGAGATCATTTCCAAACATGCAGGCAGCCCGTCTCCATTTTCTGTCGAATAAAATGCTGTCTGGTTTCCTGCACAGGGGCTGCTCTGTGGCTGAACTTTACTTGGTGACTTCATGGTTTGGGTCCATGAGCGGCCTGACTCCCCAGCACTTCAGGGCTCCTGTTTTCCACCAGTCTCTGGGAATGACGGGGAGGAGGGAGACGTAATGGCATGGCAGAGCTTGAGGTCCTCACAACCTGCTCCTGTGCACCCTGAAGTGCATTGCATATGCCACATACGGCTAAAATGGGTTTGGTAGGAACAGTTGACTGGTTCATTACTGTATCTTCACAAGCCCACATAAGAAAGGCTAGCATAATAGTCTAGAACAAACAAACAGGGTTGTTTTTGTTTGGTTGTTGGTTTTTTTTTTTTTCCTTAGCCAATTTAAATGTATTTGTTTTGCTTCCCAGAGGCACTTTTGCTGTGCTGTCAGCATGACTTTTTGTGCTTGACAATGACACTACTTTGCATATACAGTGAATTTTAAAAACTTTCTCCTTGTTCCAGTTCACTTGAGGGTGATATAAAATACCTCTAGCCTTTCCTTAGGCTTTCATCCCCCAAACAACTTATATATACCATTTTAAACATCTTCTTTTTTCTGTGATAATTTAAGAAACATCTTTCAAGTGGCACAATCATATTTTGGCCAGGGTGTTTCTTTTTAGAGCATGATGGGCCTGGGTGTACACTGTCCTGTCCAGATGATGCTTTCTCAGCCAGCTGGCCCCAATAACTCTATTACAGGCTCTCCTTGTACAATATTCATAGTCTCTTTTGTTGCCAAAAAATTTCCCTGACCTCTTGCAAAACTGACATTAGTGCTGCTTCGCTCCACTCTTCAGCACTTCTCTTCAAAAGGCAGGTTTCCCCACAGGAGGTGGGTGAGATGGGTTTGGCAACCTCCTGAGTTCCCCTGCTCCCTCTAACCCTTCACAAGATCAGGAAGAGCTGGGAAGGAAGTGGAAAGCCAGGATACGGCAGGTGGGTCTCGAAGACCTACAAGATGGGGTAATTCCCCCTAGGAAGGAAAGGCTCCAGGTGTAAATACTGGCATGGGAAAGGCAAGTGTGGTCACCAGAAGAATAAAGTCAACGTTTGACTACTTACCTGCTATCTTCTGGACCTGGTTGGCAACAAATCATGTTATAATTTGGGGGATGGAGAGAGTTTTGGAGATGTGAGAGTTTCACCGACAACTAGTGACTCTCCAGAGAATTTCATCAAGGGGCAACTGAACGATCCTCGAATCTTTTCTATAATTGTAACATCTCATTAACTTTCCAACCCAAAATCGTTGTTTGTGCTGAACTCCATATTTTACTTTTCCAGAAAAGCTGCTTTTGCAGACAAATTCCTTTCTGTGAAGTATGAGGCCGATTATGAAGTGAGAAAACATTTGCATGGACTAGTGGTAGGCAGGAAAAGATCTGTGTTCCTATAAAAATTCCTCCATTTTATGGTGGAAGAGAAATGGAAACTTAAAGTTGTATTTTTTTAAAATGAAAAACTAAAGAATAATTTGGTGGGGAAAGGGTGATCCTGCAACAATGAACTTATTGGTAGTTAATGTACTTACATGGAGGATTAAGGCATCACAAAAGCTTATCTTGAGCACTTGTGCGAGAGCCTTTTCCACAGTATAAACCTCCGCACTAGCTACCAGATGGAGGGGAGGGGGAAGGTCTCAGCTGTGTTTTGACCAAGAAATTCCTCACTAAACCTGAGAAATATTTCCCAAGGAAGGTTTAGTTGAACTTGGCTTGTTTCCATGAAAATACTACATTCCAACAAAAAAGAGATTTGTCTAAAAATTTCCACCGGGCTCAAGCAGAGACATTTCCTCGCTTCCCAGAACATAAAAGAGGTGAAAACAACCTCATTTTTTTCTGGCGGGGGGCAGGGGTGGGAAGTGTCTTCCAGTTCTGAATGAATGTGTCTCCACATGTCCACTTCTTACTCATCATGAGTCCACTCAATACGCCTGATATTATTAAGCAAAATAAACTTCCGTTTAAAGATGTATTTGTCTGAGATCAGGAAAAGTCCAGGACTCAGCTTGAAAAAGGTTATGAGAGTTTCTGCAGCACTGGCCGTGGCCCTTGACATCTGAAAAGAACTACTTTATTTTGTCTGCAAACAGTGCTTTTTTGTTTAAGGACTATGTTGATGGAAGGGTTAAAATTTGGCTAGTGATACAGGGACTTTATAAGTAGATTGCAAATATATTTTAAAAAATTTTAAAAATTGAGAGTAAAATACCATTTTGCTTATCTAAATGTTGAACTCAACCACGGGAACCTTAGCACTGCCCTTTCATGGATTTTTCCTGTTGTGTACCCCTGTTATCATCAATATATTTATTTTAATATTGGTTTCATTTCACCTGTTTTGACTTCTGATATCATTGTGAAATAAGGCTGAAGCCATTTATTGCCTCATATGCATTTTTTTATCTTAATAGGTTTGAATTTCTTTTAAATATTAACTTTACTTCTATTCATTGAAACATTCCTATGTTATATTCTAAATTAAAATTGTTCTTTTTCTTATATTCTTGTGTAAATAATAAACAAGAAGCTTAAAATAAATCTTATCATATGCTGTTCTGGAGTATTTTAAATTATGAAGATTAAAACTTGGAACATGTTTCTTATAACTTTAACAATTAGATTCAGAGATGCCTGCCAGTTTCTACCTAAACAGCAATAAACAGAAAAGAGTTAAACTGGTTTTGCAACTGATTTTTGTTTTGCCAGGGCAGTAAATAGCCCTAAATATAGCATAAAAATTAGACTGGTTTCTTCTGCCACTTGTCCTTGCTGTGTTGCTGCATTCCTTGAATGGGAATGCATGCTCCTGCCTGTGGGATAGTGTGTCTTTAAGATGCAGGCATGTACACAAACACACATGTGTACATGTACACATGTTATCTCTGGCATCTGCTGAGGAACTCTGGATGGGTGGGCAGCTTTTACAGAGGTCATTTCATAGAATCATAGAATCATAGAATCATCTAGGTTGGAAAGGACCCTGGAGATCATCTAGTCCAACCGTTCGCCTAGCACAGTTCCCACCTACAGCATATCCTTAAGCTCTAAATCGACCCTACTCTTGAACACCTCCAGGGATGGGGACTCCACCACCTCCCAGGATAGCCCATTCCAACGCCTAACAACCCCTTCTGGAAATAAATGCTTCCATTATCCCATTCCCTCTTGTCCTGTCACTTTCTACTAGGCTAAAGAGGCTCAAACCCAGCTCTCTGCAGCTTCCTTTCAGGTAGTTGTCAAGGGTGATAAGGTCTCCCCTCAGCCTCCTCTTCTCCAGACTAAACAATCCCAGTTCCCTCAGCCGCTCCTCATAGGACATGTGTTCCAGACCCTTGACCAGCTTCGTTGCCCTTCTCTGGACATGCTCGAGTAACTCTATGTCCCTTTTGTAGTGAGGGGCCCAAAACTGAACACAGTCATCAAGGTGCGGCCTCACCAGCGCCAAGTACAGGGGCAAGATCACTTCCCTGTCCCTGCTGGCCACACTAATCCTGATATAAGCCAGGATGCCATTGGCCTTCTTGGCCCCCTGGGCACACTGCTGGTTCATATTCAGCCGGCTGTCAATCCACACCCCCAGGTCCCTCTCTGACTGGCAGCTCTCCATCCACTCCTCCCCAAGCCTGTAGCGCTGCTGGGGGTTGTTGTGGCCCAAGGGCAGCCCCCGGCATTTGGCCTTATTGAAACTCCTACAGTTGGCCTCAGCCCATCGCTCCAGTCTATCCAGATCTCTCTGCAGAGCCTCCCTACCCTCGAGCAGATCAACACTCCCACCCAACTTGGTGTCATCTGCAAACTGACTGAGGGTGCACTCGATCCCCTCGTCTAGATCATCAATAAAGATGTTAAACAGGAGTGGCCCCAAAACCGAGCCCTGGGGGACACCACTTGTGACCAGCCGCCAACTGGATTTAACTCCGCTTACCACAACTCTTTGGGCCCGGCCATCCAGACAGTTTTTTACCCAGCGAAGTGTCTGCCTATCCAAGCCACAAGCAGCCATTTTTGCCAGAAGAATGCTGTGGGAAACAGTGTGAAAAGCCTTGCTAAAGTCAAGGTAGACAACATCCACAGCCTTTCCCTCATCCAATAAGCAGGTCACTCTGTCATTGAAGGAGATCACGTTTGTCAAGCAGGACCTGCCTTTCATAAACCCATGCTGACTGGGACTGAGCATCTGGTTGTCCCTCAGGTGTTGCATGATGGTGTTTAGGATGAGCTGCTCCATCAGCTTCCCGGGCACCGAAGCCAAGCTGACAGGCCTGTAATTTTCCAGATCATCCTTCCGACCCTTCTTATAGATGGGCGTCACATTGGCCAATTTCCAACCAGTCGGGACCTCCCAGTCAGCCAGGACTGCTCGCAAATGATAGAAAGTGGCCTGGCGAGCACCCCAGCCAGCTCCTTCAGCACCCTTGGGTGTATCCCATCTGGTCCCATAGACTTGTGTATGTCTATGTGATGCAGCAGGTCACTGACTGTCTCCTGGATTGCAGGGGGGTCGTTCTCCCAGTCTCTGTATTCTGGCTGTGGAGGCTGGATTTCATCAATACAACTAACCTTGCTATTAAAGACTGAGGCAAAGAAGGCATTAAGCACCTCAGCCTTCTCCTCATCACTTGTTACCATGTTTCCTCCTGCATCTAGCAGGGGATGGAGACTCTCCCTGGACTTTCTTTTGCTACTGACATACTTATAGAAACTTTTCTTGTTATCCTTGATTGCAGAGGCCAAATTAATTTCCAGTTGGGCTTTAGCCCTTCTGATTTCCACCCTGCATAGCCTCACAGCCTCTCTGTAATCACTGTGTGTGGCCAGCCCCTTCTTCCAAAGGCTGTAAACTCTCATTTTCTCCTTGAGTTGCAGCCAAAGCTCCCTGTTCAGCCAGGGTGGTCTTCTCTGGCGTTGGCTTCTCTTAGAGCACCTGGGGTCCGCCTGCTCCTGAGCCATTAACACTTCCTTCTTAAAGAGCGCCCAGCCTTCCTGGGCCCCTATACCCTTCAGGAGAGTCTCCCAGGGGATCCTTTCAAGTAGGTGCCTAAACAAGACAAAGTCAGCCCTTCTGAAGTCCAGGATGTCAGTCCTGCTTAGCTCTCTCCTGACCTCTCTAAGAATAGAGAACTCTATTATTTCATGATCGCTGTGCCCTAGTCGACCTCCAACCTCCACGTCGTCCACCAGCCCTTTTCTGTTCACAAAGAGGAGATCCAGCAGGGCACCTTCTCTGGTTGGTTTACTCACCAGCTGCGTCAGGAAGTTGTCTCCCACACATTCTAGGAATCTCTGGGACTGGTCTTGTTCTGCCGTGTTGTATTTCCAGCAGATGTCTGGGAAGTTAAAGTCGCCCACAAGAACAAGGGCAAGCGATCGTGAGATTTCACCTAAGTGCCTATAAAATATCTTGTCCACCTCTCTGTCCTGGTTGGGTGGCCTGTAGTAGACTCCTACTACAACATCTGCCCTGTTGGCCTTCCCCCTGATTCTAATGCAAAGACACTCAACCCTGTCTTCACTACACCTGTGCTTGAAGCAATCATAACAGTCCTTAACATACAGAGCCACCCCACCACCTCTCCTTCCCTGTCTGTCCCTTCTAAAGAGCTTGTACCCATCAATTGGCACACTCCAGTCATGGGAGACATCCCACCATGTTTCTGTAATAGCAACAACATCGTAATTTTCCTGTTTCATCACGGCTACAAGCTCTTCCTGTTTGTTACCCATGCTGTGTGCATTGGTATACATGCACTTCAGATGGGCCAATGATTTGCCCCCTTCTCCCTTCAAATCTAGTTTAAAGCTCTGTCAATGAGCCCAGCTAACTCCTGCCCCAAAATCCCCTTCCCTCTCTGGGACAGGTGCATCCCGTCTAATGTCAAAAGATCAGGTGCCCTGTATACGAGCCCATGATTAAAGAATCCAAAGCCCTGATGGTAACACCAGTCTTGGAGCCACCCATTCATCTGCTGAATTCTCCTGTAATCTTCCTCATCCATCCCCCCAACCATAGGGATGGAGGAGAACACAATTTGTGCCCCCGACCCCTTAAGCAGTTTTCCCAAGTACCTAAAATCTCTCTTCATTGCTTTAGGCCTTCTCCTGGTGATGTCATCACTACCTACCTGAAAAACAGGAGAGGGTAGTAATCCTTTGGTCTCATAGGGTAGGGAATGTTGCTGTGAGGTCCTTGATGCGGGCCCCAGGGAGGCAGCAGACTTCCCTATGAAGCGGGTCTGGTCTGCATATGGGGCCTTCGACACCCCTTAGAGTGGAGTCATCCACTACAATGACTTTTCTGGAGTTCCTTTCAGAGCTGGTTTTAATACCTGATCTGAAGTGACCTGGCCTTGGTGGACCTTGGTCTTCTTCATTTGTCTCATTTTCTTCCTCATTCTCTTCTTTGTTCAGAAGATCCAGGGCCCCAAATTTATTGTGAAGGGGCACCATGGAGGGTGAGGGAGGTGGGGAGAGGATTTTTCTGCCTCCCCGATCAGGGACCTGTTTCCAGCCTCCCTCGTCTCTTAGTGCCCCTCCTTCTGCCTGATAGCAAGAGGGTGAGGGATTATCTGCCTCATTTGGAGCTTCCATTACACATTTCTGT
The DNA here is from genome assembly GCF_965140245.1 of Athene noctua. Lineage (NCBI taxonomy): Eukaryota > Metazoa > Chordata > Aves > Strigiformes > Strigidae > Athene > Athene noctua. Next base: position 35,319,255 of record NC_134041.1, read on the forward strand.
AGTTCTGGTTTAAATCTGGAAGCTTCTCATCTGCAGTTATTTGTCTTCTCCCTTTCTTTTAGGAATGGTCATCATATTCCTTCTTAAAAACGGGTCCAAAGGCAGTAACTACATTTAGGGCAGGGTAGTAGTTTTATAGTAGAAATGAAGGTACCTATAATGATGAGAGAAACAGAGACACACCTTAGTCAAACCTGTCAAGGACTGAAGATCTGGTGTCTGACCCCAGAGCTGCCCTTCTTTTGTGCCAGAGGATGGACCAGATTGCTCCAGAGGACCCTTCCAGCCTAAGTTATCCTGTGATTCTACCACTGCTAGCTGTATTCATTGTTATTGCAAATTGCACGTAAAGCATTTGCCAGAATCACAGTTAGCTGCAAGACCTACATACCACAAAAATAATCTGATAACACTTGCTGGTAAAAATTTAAGCAGTTATTCTGGTAAGTGAACATTAGCATGAGATTTTTCTTTCTGTCGGGCACATACAAAATGTTTACCTTCTAAGTAACACGAATATGTCATATGCAAAGAAGGTGCTGTATGGCTATTAGCACTTCAAGCAAAAGTGGATTTGCTAGACAGCTTTCCATTACTCAGGAAGACTGTCTTCCCACTTTTCAGTAAAGAGAAGAAAAATCTTAATTTTTCTACTTCACTACTATTGTAGGATACCCCTCCTGGTCCCTCTGCCCAACCAATACCAAGGTCTTCTGCACTGTGCTGTAAGATGTGCAGATAGAGGTAGCAAGCCCAAAGTCTGAATCCCTGCAGGAGGTTCCAGCTGGTCACCTTCACCTTCTGATAATAAATGTGTGTTGGCCATTGTTAGACCTATTTAGGTCATATCAGCTTTGTCTGGAAAAAAAGTGGACTGCAAATCTGAATTTTCGCATTGCTACCATCAAGCAGTAAGCTTGTATCAGTGGGACCGTGATGAATAAAAAAACCTATGTTCAACCTTGGCTTCATTCCTTGCCTAGTTGACAGATTTCTATAGATTGTCTCCTCCCAGTAGAGGAGAACAAAAACTGAAAGTTATGCACTGCGGTTAAAAGCAGAAAATGTAATATTTTAGCTAGATTTAGATTGGTAAAAACCAGCTAAATAAAATAAGCTAAAATGCAGAATGTTCAAAGAAATTAACTTTTATGCAACTCGTTTTTCAAGTAAATGCACTTTACTTCTTATCATCTTACAGTCTGTGCCCTAAGGGTTATGAGAAACAGGGAATGTGGTAGGGAAATGAAGAGAGGATTTTGTTAAGGAACTGAAAGCATGCAATCATTAAGTTATTTTTGATTAAATGTCAGTAGTGGAGTAAGGAGAACTTGACCCAATTTGAGGAGAATTGAGCATGACTGTGACCTGGAAGGTGGGGCTGGCTTTGTGCAAGTCACGCAAATCTAGACTAGCCTAAAATCTGATGACGGATTGCTCTGTCAAAGCTTTATTCAAGTGGGTGCATTTATGGCCATTTAATAATATGGAATCATATTCATACTCTCCCATGTTGCCTACCCATTCATGTGGTGAATCATAAGTAATCTAACTTATTTTCTAAAGGAAGGACCTTCCTGTGAAAATGGAGCTAGAGACAAATACAAAAAAAAAAAAATTAGTCACTCGAGAAAATTTACATCTTTTTCTGACTTTCAGTTCCCCCAGTAAATTTTATAGTTATTGAGAATGAGCAACCAGATTTAACGTGACTGGGAGTAGTACATCCTCCTCTCAATCTAATTTTTTCTCAGACCAATCATTAGGAAAGTGCTGAAGCAAATAGTTCCTCAGTCTTCTGGTTCCTGGTATGTAAGTGAAGAAGAAAAAAAAAAATTTTTTTTTTAAAATCTGTATTAGGTGCTGGTCTTGTAGTATTTCAGTATGACAGAAAAGTAGAAGTGACAGAAATCTCATGGGAACCTTTTCTAGTGAGCTTCCCTGTCCATTTTTGCAGTCAGGAGATGCAGATAAGCTCTTAATTTTTTCATAACTCAGTTCTAAATATGTTACACAGTTACAGAAGGGTTTTCCTTCATAGTACTAAGCGTCACAAGGTGCTGTTTTATGTTGAATGACATCTGATGATTTTTCATCTCCCTAACAAATTACATAGGAAAATGGCATTGTACCTGTCCTTCTGTTGTATCCCACTGAAGATGGAGACTGGAAAGAATTGCTAAAACAGCTGCCCCTTGTATCTAGAAAAAGACATACACTTTTCAAATGGTGTTTGCAGCAGAACAACACTATTCAAATCAAGTGCAATTTCAGAAATGTCAAATTTGATGTGGTAACTGAAGTAATTGTAGATATGACTGTTGAATAAGCAAATATCTAAGAGGATGGTGGTAAATGTTCACCTGTTTGCATAGAAAGTTTAAAGGGAGTTATGAGAAATTTTTGTAACCAAGGGTGACCAGGGAAGTGACTTTAAAGGGGAAATAAACTTCCTAAGAAATGAGGAACCTTGAGGAATTTAATTCTCTATTCACAAAGCCATTATATGAGAAATGGTTTTATTTTTGCTGTTGCTTTTAAAAATCAGTCTGCAAAAAACTATTGATCTGGGTTACTGGTAAACCACTGCCTCCTATTTTTTCTGTATCTTATTTAAAGTCATATTTTAATTTTGTCTTACACATTTGGCACCTACTTACTAAGTGATACAAGCACTTGCTGGCAATCTGGAGGAGCCCTGGACTCCAGAAGATCTCTGGAGATGCTTTCAGAAGTGCTACAGAGTTGCAGAAACCAAACCTCCAGGTTCCACCAAAGCAGAGTTGTTTTTCAAAGTCCCATCTCTCATTAAATGTTCTGATGATATTTTTGTAGCTATGGGAGACACTAATTTGGTCTTAATGGAAAGAGTTCACTTCACTCCCTAAATTCTCCTCAAAACGAGGCAAGCGTTCTTTCTTTGGAAAATTCAATACCATGTTTTATCCATCTCCATCTATCAAGTAGAAGAGCTGTTATAATCTAATGAAAGCCACATCTGATATAGAGTGAAGATTATTGAAAAAAATCCAAGCTTATTTAATACACAGTATTGTCAGCTTGGTTTTAGGATGAATTTATATATTTGGCTTGATCTGTAAAAGGACCTTCCATTTCATGGTCAGGTTGAGAAATCTTTTGTTTGCCATCAAGACTGGGTCAGTTATGATGAAAACACTGAAACATTTCCCCTAGCAAACAGTGAAAAGAAGCTGGTTTTATTGTTCGAGGGCCAGAAATATGTCCTGAATTTGTCTGAAATTCTTCCAGTTTATTGGACACTGAGAAAATTCAGTCCATTTCTGATTAAGAAATGCATTTTTTTCTGCTTTCACTGAAATTCTCTCTGCTATAAAAATCTCAGTCCTGATTTACTTGGAATGGTCTCTGCTTCTTCTGTCTCATTGGACCTAATACCTTTTTAACAGCTTCCCTAAGACGTGATTGGATCATCTCGTCTTACGTCTCAGCCTTATGTAAGAACTAGTATTTCACAGCTGAGCCAGCTCAACTCATTCTTGTTTTAATTATTACCTATGACTGCACTTAGCAACTCTGCTATTTGTTAGGCATGACTAATTAATATTGTCTAGGCAACAGGCTCGAAAGCCACAACTGAAAGGGTATCAAGTTGTGTCAGTTCTCAGGGTCAGGTTTTGAAGTGCTGGAGAATGTATTTGGACTAAGCATCATGGCTTTTAGCTGTGCTTTGTTGCTCTTCCACAGTTCACTGAATTTTGGGGGGCTTAAAATCATACTGAATGATTGATGATTTTGCAGTCTCGCAGACCTGGTTTTTTACACCAAAACTATGTTGCTTCTCAGGGTCTTGGTCTCACCTCCCATTTCTGAAGACCTGCGAGCATAAATTCAGAAATATCCTTATTAGCAGCCATAAGTTATGGCGTTATGCTAAAGCCAATACAACTTGCACAATGTTTCCTTGATGAATGCTTCTGAAAATATTTTCTTTGGGTAGATCTTCATGGTATAGGGGAAAGCAGGATGACATGACAAGCCATTTGGGGAACATGCCTTCTCCAGCTGCCACCTGGCTGCTCCACAGTACTCAGGGTGATGGGCATTGCTTTCACTTTTTTTCCCATTTTAGTGTGTGTTTAAAAATTTTCATGTGCTCTCATAGAAAAGTCTACCACAAATGCAGTCCTTTTGCAGAAAATGAATGGGTGTTAAAATTACCTGTCAGCAGGGCAGGTTTGAACAAGGATGCTTGCACACACCTACATCCACTACTCTGTAAGCCTGAAGTAATGAGCTACACCTGGTTACCATGAAAAACTAAAGTGCAGAGCAAGAATACATTTGCCACAGGATCATCCTTTACTTTTGGTGAGTATTTTTGGTTTTATCCTGAGACAGGAGAGTGAACTACTATTTTGTTACTGTATTAAGTAAAGCTCTGAAACACTTGCAAGCAAGATGGTCCTAGTTATATGACACTTGGTATTTTCCCAGTGCCCTTCTGGTAACAGCTACTAATTAACAGAAAATAATAATATTAGGATTACAGTTGGTTAGAAGATGCAATGTATTTTCAACTTTCTGTAGATGTGCCCTGCAATGGGCTAGATCTTGCTGGCATGCAGTGGGTTGGTTTGAAAGTAGATGCTTTGAATATTATTTGCCTTCTTCCCCCAGATTTGGGGTTTCTGTATTTTGCTTTCTGATGGCTAATACCTGCTGGATAAATTGGCTTGGCTTCTCCAGAACCAAGGATAAGCAACCAGCATGAGTCAAACCTTGAGAGGTTTGTACTCTGCCCTCTCCAGATGGTAAACTAGTGAGATCTCACAGGCTTTCATATCCTATTTCTACTGATGGTGCTCAGCTCCCAATTTGCCCAGGCCACCTCTGATTGGTTTCTCAGGCTTTCACATGGCTGTAAGTGACTGCTGAGATTTTCAGTGCAGTCTCAGGATTTTCACACAAGAAAATTCCAGAAAGGAAAATTTGTGAATTTCTTGTGCTAGCTTTTTCTTCTCATTTTCTTGACATCTGCTTTCTTGTCTCATTCCTGAATGGCAGAGGAGAAATGTAGTGGTTTGGATTTTTTTTTGATTGTGACCAGCCTCTTGCTAATATTAATGAAAATGTCTGGACTTACAGACTAAGTAAACACAGGAGTCACAGGAGATTTTAAACTAGTTTTAAAAAATAAGTATCAGAGGAAAAGAAATACAATTTTAAACCAACCATGTTGCCTCTTAGTATAATATTATTTCTGAAGTGAAACTCCAGATTAAAGGAAGAGGAGCACTCAACTCTTTCCAAGGAGAGTTTTTTTCATATGATGTTTCTTTGTGATGCTGCTCCATTTCTGCCTTGCATGGTGTTTCTCATGCCTTTTAGCAAAAAGGTTAGGATCTCTCCATTCACCTTCATTTCCATAGTTAGAATATATAGCTACAGCCTGCTCTTTTCTGTCGTATATATATATTCTTACAACTTGCAGGTTTTTTCCTTTCTGGTCTTTCAAAGGAAACAGTATGTCTTTGTATTAAGCTTTTCCAGAGCTGTTCACCTATTTAGTAGCTGTGAACAGGCAAGGAACAAGTGATGCATCTGTTCCCCTCTACCCAGGTTCTCCCTCCTTCTTACTCTTCCCACAGCTTGGTCTAACTAACTATCTGTTGACTTTTCTGGATTGATGCCAAAAGCCGAAGGGGTATTTTCTTGCAAAGCAGAAGCCGCTTGTGATAGAAATGTTTCCTGAAATCTGGGTAAAGCAGCTGCTTTGGGAGCATTAGTGCTCCAGCATAAAGGTCAGTGCACCTCTAGCAAGTGTATCAGAAGTAATAAACCTGGTCAGATGCCCATGGGGCTCCAACTCAGCGCCCATAAAGACCTCTTACACAGTGGGCAAGCAAGCAAATGACGTACGGCAAAAGCTCTCGGTAAAGGTGATGGTGTACAGTGACCTGCTCCCAAAGCACGGAGCTCTTGTGCTCCTTGATGGACCTCCCTCCAAGGATATGAATGAAATACTGAGCCCCCCTCCTTTACCACATTGCTTTGGGTGAAACAGTTACCTCAACCCAGGCTGGAGAGCAAGTATTTCACCAGGCAGGTTTCCTCTGAAGAACATTCTTGCCTTTTGTATCATCAGGACATGCCCCTGCTCAGAGGGAAGGAGGAGCTCCTCCACGATCAAACTATCTCATATTTCATGTGCCAAATCCATCCGGACTGGCCCTTCCCTAATTAGGGCAGCAGTCACCCAAAACACCTTCTCCACAGATGACCTTGCTGCTACCTTCCAGCTGCTGCACCTTCCCATGCACTGCCTCACCATCATGGTGGCCACGGCCAAGCCTGTCCTCCTCCTGCTGAAGCAGTTGGCTTCATCTTCCCTCACTCTCTCAACTTCCCCTCAAAACATAAACATGTCAGAAATTAATTAACATGCAGAGCAAATGAGTTGACTGATTATTAAAGAAAAAAACCCCACATTGCTCATACCTGGCCTGCACATGCCTCTCTTCACTCACAGCCTCCACATGCAGCCAGGAGAGAGACTGGGGTGATACTTTTGGAAGGGTCCTCAGGACGTTGCATTTTTGGGGCTGAAGATGGTCACTGAAGTGATGAGGCCTGAGTTTTCAGTTGAGGATAATTGCTGGAGGTATTTAGGTGCTGCAGTACAATAGGAATGCAAGGGAACTGCACACTGACGAAGATGGGAGGGAGCTACAGAGCAGAGGCAGGACAGTCATATTCCCAGGGCTAGACAGCCATTGGGAATATAGAGCTGTGGGTCACTGGGATGAGCTTTGGACCAAAGAGGATTTTGGGTGGTTGGAAGGAAGGTGGCTCTGAGTAAAGGACAGTGACTATGGGGTTGGTCACCAGGAAGAGGCTGTGACAGGACAGAGCACCAGTATGACCAATGAGGGAGTACTGGAGACAGTCACCTATGGGATGATGGGGGGAGCTAAGCACAGAAGGGTGGTGGAGGGGAAGTTTCATCAGTGCCTGGGTGGAGGGTGTAGGAGTTGACTGAGGCAGTACAGGGTGCATGATGCTCTTGGTTGTCTCCTTCATAGGTTCCCCTCATTTCTTATCAGAGATGAAAACATAGAGAAGAGACTGAGTAGCCTCAGAGGTGGTTTTTGTAGGAGGAACACATTGCACCAACTCGTACAATTCCTGCCTGTTTTTATTAAGCAGATCCCTGCTCTTGTCTTACCCCACTGCCCCTCACTCCAGCTTGCATTGCTCCTTGCAAAGTCAGGCAATAACTGCGATAAAGGTAACAAAGCAGGACCCTTCTGCAGAAGGAAGAAGTGGCTGTCACAGCTTGACTTTGCTGTTGGACAACAGGGATGAGGCATCACTGCTGAAATCACGCTGTCCAGTGGTTGCTGGTATCCCAGTTTGCCCTGCTGGAGCATGCTAAGCTCAAGAGAAAGGCCTGTGGATTGCCCTTGTGCTCACCAGTGGTGAAGGAAGGGTGGTTACACCAACTTGGTGTTGTGCAACTTCAGTATTGTCCTTTCCCTGGGTACTTAAAGAGAGCAGTGCCAGCATCTTTACTGCAGTGAAGAGCAGCTGCCTTCGAGGGATGTCAGAGTGAAACCCTTTTCACTGGTGACTACAGGGAAAAAAAAAACCTATGTAGAGGGTGGATAACTTAAGTTATAGCCATCCTGGGTTTGGGATATGAGAAGATTTAATGCTGTTAGTAATTCCCTGGAATTCTCCATTTAATCTTGAGGGGCAATTAAGATGAAAGAATTGTTTCATAAAAAATATATTGCTGAAGGAAATCACACGCAAATGAGCTCATACAGGTAATGTTTTCAATTTATTTATATAAACAATTGCATTTTAAAAACATTCTTGTCCTACAAAAATAAAGTGAAAAACAATTCATAGAATTTTAAATAAATAATCTCAAACATACACATTTATCATGAGCAACTTGAACCCAGCCAAACCCAGCACGATGGGTCACAGAGAAGTGACTGGTGGAATGTGGCTTCAGAGTACAAAATGCAAAGTGAACATGATTCCTTTCTGAAGCAGTTACAACTTAACTCAAGTGCCATTGTCTGAGCAGTTCCTCTTTACCTGCCCCCCCAATAACTAGATGGGTCCAGACTCGTCTTCCTTGTTAACGGCAGAAGGGTGCTCTCAAGAAGTGTGTTCCAAAGACAGAGCTGAATGACAATCACATGTTTAACAAGCATATGCAGTGCTGACCACCTTTCCATATAAGGTCACTGAAGTTTCCCCTTCTTCATGCTTCAAATAGATAAAGGAAGGCAAATGCCCTGCTTTCTTCCAAAGCATTCACCCCAAAGACCACCTCAGACCAGTCACTGGTACTGATGGCTGTCAGAGACCTTGATTCAGCTATTCACACCAACAATCACTAACTTAAGGTAACAGCATAAGGTAATCAATGTCTCTAAACAAGTCAACAGAAACAGAAGTCACAGTCAAACTATACTACTGCCATAGCCGTTAGAATGCACTAGCCCCTACAAATGTTGGGGAGATTCAATGAAATACAAAACTCAAGTCCTTTTCCACAAATAGTTAAGGAATACTGGGCAGCGGTACAGAATACCAGGTTGCTGCTCTGTTCCAGTCTGAAGTGACTTCTTTTTACCTATAGTTCCCTAGCTGTTTTTATAGGAAGATCATCTTCTACATTTCCTCTCTAGAAATTAAAGAAAAAAGATACACTTATATGCAAAGTTTGAGGTGCTGGTACAAGATCCTGTGTAACTTCTTACATGCCCAGTTGAGACAAGATATTTAAGTGCTGGATCAGGACAAATATGTCTTCGAGATTTTGTGCTAGCTAGCCCGTTTTAATTAAGCTTAAGCCACTTACTCAAAATGCCTCTGTTTATAAATGATAAACAAAACATTATCCCTCCTCCCCCCAATAAACAGAACTATAAATCACAAGTATGGCTTGTGTACAGAGACATAAACCTTCAAGTCTCAGCACCTTGCAGCTTTGCTAGATCTATTCTGTATTCATTTCTCTGCTGTGCATGTTTACACAGCTCCTCAGTTTTCACTATTCCCCAATAATCTCCATGTTTTGGTACACAAACCTATACTATAGTCACATCCTTACCTAAAGCTATACTGTCCATTTGTCCTTAAACTGACAGATATTAAAATTATATTATCAAGTAGACCAGAGAACTACAGCTATGAAGAGTACCAATACTTTGGACAAAGGTTAAGACCTCTGCAAACTTGCACAATAAAACATCTGCATCAGAATACAAGTAGCCTTGTATTACAGCCTGAGAGAGAGCCTTCTTCTAAGCTCAGTACATTATCATCCTCTTACAAATAATACTTCCGTGACATATGCTTCAAAAACAAGTACAATCCAAAAGTAGTTCTATTTTCTTTAAATAATTAAATTAAAAAAAGTATAATGCCACATGAAAGCAGATTTACATATAAAAACAAATATAAGTTACTATACAAAGTGCCTTATTTGCAATGAGGGAGAGGTAGTATCAACAATAAATGCAATGCATTTTCTGACTACATGAGTGAGTCTCAAGTATTTGTATTTTTTGTTAATCTTTGAGTGCTCATACTGAATAAATTTTTTCTGACAGTTTTCATTGTCAGATTTTCCTTGTACTTTTAGTTCAACAGCCTGTTTTCAAGTTTAAGAAGTTGCTGAGGCAATAACTTACTTTTTTAGTGTTATGTGAACTATCAAGTGAAAAGACAAAAAACCCACCAACACCCTTTGTCAAGTATTAAAACAACATTAAAAAAGTTGGAACCTTTGTCCACTTTGGAATACATAGTTCTGTTACAGAAGACTTTAAACAAGGGATTCAGTACTGTAGAGCTCAAACACAGAAAATCCCTTTTGTAAATGGATGCCTTACCTGAGTAAGGAATCTAGGGCAACCCCCACAACAAAGATGCTCAAGGATTTTTTTTTTGGTTTTGTTTTTAAACACTTTAAGCTATAAATAGAATAAATTACGTAGTTAAATAAATATATGGATTTTTACAACTCAGCAGATCTCTCTTTCAGTAGTAGCGTGGGGTTGATATCTTCCATTGCTGTTTTTGAGGTACTAACATTAATAGTTGCTTCTGTGGGTTCAGGATTTAAGATGTGGAAGGCAGTGAAAGGACAGCCTTTCACATTGTGGCAGACAAGCTTCTGTAAGGAGGCAGTATTGATTATTTCAAAGCCCACTTTTCCACCGAAGGTGCTAGGCTTCCAGTATTCAGGGGAGCAGATTGCATTTCCCATCAGTCCTTTCAGAGAGAACGGTGCTCCAATCTCTACCATCGTTTCACCAAAGATGGCACCTGGTCGTGGCTTTTCTACGAGAAGGCCAGGGTACAGCTCCATAGCATCAATGTCTCCATAAAGCTCTTCCAGTTCAGCTGCCATTTCTTTTTCTCCTGTAATTATTGACAAGAAAAAACCGTAAGTGGAAAAATCCTATTTTCATTGCAAGACTATCCTGTTCGAGTCCAGTAATAGCACTGCAGGACTCCATTAGCCATTTTAAGAAAAGAGCCCTTGTTTGTTAGAAAGGATGAAAATTGTTACCTGTAAGTTCTTCAAATGATTTGAACGGTTTCAGCATAAACCGTTTCCTGTACTCATTCAAGGACTGGTATCTCATTTGTCTGCTTTGGTCAATTGAAGCCTTTGCTACTTTCTGTACTGCAGCAGGAACATTTTTCCCACCAGCAACCTATTTAATAAAGATGAAAAGTAGTAAGATCTCCCTGTAAGAGTCATGAGAAAGCTGTGCTTTTATAGTATATGATTAGTTTTGAGTAGCTTTGTTCTACCCTCCTGTCCCACCCCCAGTTTAGGTCTCCATTGGATCAGTAGCAACTTGAGAAAGTATGTACCCTGCCAGCACTTTGCTTGGAGAAAGATTTCACCATATGGGAAAGGCCATGTTCCAGCATTATAGAGTTGTTGTAGAGGAACTGCTGGAAAGTGTACTCCTGGTCGTTTATCTGGAAAGTGTCAGGCAGAAGTGGGTGCCAGTGGTAGAGAGTATTGAATTCAGCTGCAATTCTGTTCTGATATTGAAATCGTTGGTTGAACAGCAGCTCAGGATCAAACTTCAGTTTGAAGTGGTAGCCACTCAAGTGTTGCACATAGTCCTCAATAACGATCTTGATTGTCTCTCCTGTTGGTCAATTAAATAGAAGAGAATATTGGTACTGGTTCCCTAAGAAACTTTAGGTGGTTAGCCTGCTGAGAGAAAATATAATTTCTGAACTGTTCTAAGGAAATACTATTGTTATCAGGGTAACAAACACTTCAGCATTCTGTAGTGTCTTCTAGAAAACAATTAATATATTTTGTGTGACTAAGGGGTGGAACAGAACTTAAGCTCCCAAGAGTTTTTGGCTGTGGTAGAGAAGTGTCTTCTCCCGCCTGCTCCCCACCCCCAAGATACACTGCCTTGTGTGTTCCACAGGACAGCACACATCAGTACCAACAGTGTGTTCAGTTAGACAGTACTCCCTGGGATACAGAGAGGAGATACTGAAGAAAGTTTGTATCTGAAAGCAACTCTCAGCTTTTGAGCTGCTTAATACAATTGTCTTTGTTTACTGTTTCAAACAGTTTGGGCAAGGTCTTTTCAAGCTTAGCATAAATCACCATTTACTTAAGGTGGAAAACCACTGAAGAGACAATTAGACAGGAGAAGTATGTAGAATTGTTTTACATAACTTCCTGAACTTTAGATTTAATCACAGCCTTTCTTTTAAAGCATACCTGAACTGAGCCAATCACAGGGGACAAAAAAACCCCCACAGAAAACCCCACAGGATCTGGGAGTCTGAGGTCATCTAGCCCCACATGCTTTCTCTCTAAGAAGTGAACCTTAGCTTACCTCCCGCCTTTTCACTGTTTTCAGTTCTGTCTCCTTTAGATAAGGGAATTAAACACCACTTGGCTCAGTTTTCTTCAGTTCTGTTGTTAACATAGCCAGGAGGAATCTGTATCTCAATGCAACCCCAGTGACAGGACACAAAGGCTCAGATGTATGCTCTCACACACCAATTTAAGTAATAGCTTTCCCTCTGACTACACTGACTGCAGCAGGTAAGGGGTAGAAGTGCCATGCTCAAAGAGAAGGTTAGAGTTGCACGTAGAAGAAATAACACTCACCTATCAATATGAGTCTGGTAGTTTGGAACAGCTGCTCATCATCCCACTCTGGATGCTCCCGTTTCAGGATGTCACAGACCCGGTTGTGTTCCCTCAGCCATATTGTAGCATACATCATCAAGCCTGGGACCAAACCAAACACCTCCTGCCCAACAGAGAACTGCAAGTGTTCAGGTACATGAGGAGGGTAGATCATCTCTGCCTGTGTGTCCTTCACTGTTGGTGGATACATTTCTCCATCAATCATCTGCCATGGAGAGGGAGAAAGAAGAAAGAGTCATAAGTTACGATGCTTATGAGTTAAGCTGTGTTGACTCTGTTAGTACTGACTTTAGACTTACACTTTAGGTCAACTACACCATGCACAGAGCACTAGTTGTGGGAAGTATATGTCATCCAATAAGGAGGAAAACGTACCTGATATTTTAGCTTTCCATCCTTTAGAAGCCTCAGTTTAAGTTGTCTCTCCAGAGTCTCTCCATAAATATGGTTCAAGTCAACCTATAAAATAAAAGCATTTGGAACATGAAGCCAACCTGCATTTGCTTCTATTTTAGGATATGTCCCACTTCTATGGATGCCACTAGTTCTTTAGATGTTTACCTTTTAATTATATTATTGTTACTGTATAAGTATTGTGCACTGATATTTAAGATGAAGCCAAATTATTTCCTGGCAACTGGAGCCATCTCTGTGTAACAGCAACTTGTTAAATTGACTGTCTATTTAAAAGGACTCTGTTTAAAGCACCAGCAGCTTTCTATTATGCAGACAGTTCTCTGTATATACACATCTATTTTATAGCTTTATTTCAGACATACACATTACATTTATATTGAAGAACTTTGTCCAAAGGCTGCCGCTTTTGTAGATAAAAAAGCCTAAATCCAAGTCTGCTTTTGAAGTTTTTTAAACTAAGTCTCTTCAATTAGCAGCACACAAGATACTTCCCAGTGCTGGATACAGCTCTTGGCAACTAACCGAAAGAGTCCAGAGAAGTTCTGGGTACTCACTAGATCTAATATGCTTTCAGTGAAAGCAAATTCTTGGGAATAATAAAAGTGTGAAGATATTTTAAACAGAACCACATGCTTTGCACAAGTAGTTCTGACTCAGGAAGAGATGTTATCGAGTGCTAGAATTTTGCCAAAGGAGCCGTTACAGTTTGTGGCAAACAACATTATACAGTATGTGCACTGGTGTTTGTGCACCCAAACAACCTGTAAGGTAACATTCTAGCTGCTCAGTATCTCCTGAGAACTAAGTGCTGTGTTCAAGTTACAGAGCTATGTTCGTACCCCATGGCCGAGAGCTTTGGTGAAGCCAGGTCCTTTCTTGTGGTCCGTCTTAAAGAACTGATGAGTGAAGTGTTGGGCAAAGAATGTGAACATCACATTTGTGCCTTGTGGGTCAGGAATAAATTTTCTCCTTAGCAAAAACTTCTCCACAATCAGCTTTGAATCTGGGAGCTCTTTCTTACCTGCAAGAGAAAGAAGCAATGAGATATTCAAGACAACCATGTTTATGCAATACTTAATGTTGTTCCCAACAACAAAAAGGCTTTCGATGTATTATTGAAGGGTAGCAGCATACAAATAAGAGGAATTATCTGCTTTTCTGTGCTCACTTTCTTGATTTTATTAGAAAACTCTATATTCCCTGGTTTTAGCACATAACTTAATAATGAGAACCAAAACTTATCTTTAAGAATAGCCATGTTTTGGATACACTGTGTAAAGACTCAAAAAGCCAACTACACTGAAAAAAAAGGCTAAAGACAAGCAGGTCTCATGGTATCTTCTAAGAGGACAAGTAGGAATTCCTAGAAGTGAACATGACATATCTGGTTTATTCCTTACCTTTAACACCCATTGGTGTTGGACAGTCAAGTCCTACTGGTGGAAGGCTTCTTGTGTAATAGGAAAGATTGGAATAAGCTTCCCAGCTTTTGTAACTATAATCACTGTTGTAAGTTGGTGGGCTGTCAATCAAGTGTGATCTTGCTGAAAAAAGAAAAAAGCTGTCATTTCTTTTGATCTGTACATTTTAGTCTCAAAAACTAAATCACAAGGCTTTATCTTTTCCATATATTTTTTCAGCAGTTGCATGGACAAATTTCACATATGTCAAGTCAGCTACTGATGTTAAATGGGATTACAGTTACTGAACAACAGGACTGGGTCCTGGATTATCAACTGGATCCAACTATTAACATGAATGATTTGGCGTGAAGTTTATGCTGGCAAAATCCTGGATACTATTAGAGATTAGAGCAAAATGCATTTTCATTTCAAAGCATGTTTCATACAAGTCTGCATCATGCAGAAATCTTACATTTTGTTTAGAGTGTTTTTACCTTAGTGCATTTTAGCTTGCTAACTTTATATATGGACCAATCAATTGCAATATTCTGGAATCCTAAAATAAGAGAACTAGAAAAGACAAGTAATACTTACACGTTAATACATATCTCATAATAGCATCTCGTAAGAAGGGAATGTTGTTGATGATATTCCAGGCTCCTTTGAAGTGGGTGAGGATGTAGTGGACAGTGTTTGGTGAAGGTTTCAGTGTTAGCCTCAGCCATGTGAAGAATTCCGCTGTGAATATTGATGGAAAGATTACTGTAAATTAGCTATTTAGAATAAACTGCAATCCTGGAATCAATTTCTCAAATTTCATTTCCATGAAAAAGAGATTTAAGATACTCACGTGTTGTACAGTTTTCCCCATAATATCCTGTCCTTGTACAGTCACATTCATACTGGTCAAACCCTGTGGTCATGCATACTCCTCTGTTCTGACAGGGGTTGGAGCAGCAAGGGTTGGCTAGAATGAAACCAAATGCTCCAATTAGCATCTCACAGAGCTACACCGGTATTCTCACTCCACTGAACTAACTCTTCAAAGTTAGGTAGACAACGCCCTTAAATTCAATGCTTATCAGGAAGACAGAGAGCGAGGGCATCCATTCACACTAGCCGTTGGGCTACTACAGGTAATAGTTATTAACAAAAGCAAAGGAATTTGTCTGGCAGCAGTAAACCTCCTCAGGAGGGCCGGATTATCCCACAGAGGCCAGCGGCGGCCTGACACCCTTCCCACCACACATCGAGCCCTCGAGAAGTCACAAAGAATACAGGATATTAAAAAAGCTAAAAGTTAACCCATTCCGCTGCTGGAAAGAAGAGAAGTCCCGAGGCTCGGTTTGAATCGCGACTGGCCCGCGGCAGGGCCGGGCCGGACCTCACCTGCGTGGCCGGCAGGCAGGAGCGCGGCCGCCAGGGCGCAGGGCAGGAGCAGGGCGCAGGGCAGGAGCATGGCGCGGCGGGGCTGCGGCTGGGGCTCTGCGGGCACTCGGCGACGAGAACCCAGTGCCGCTCCCAGGTAGACACCCGCTTATTTATCCCCGGCGCCGCCAGTGAGTCACCCCTCGGCCTGCCCGCCCTCCCGCCGGAAACGATGGGGGATTCCGTCACGCTGCGGCGGGGGAGGCGGCGGCCTTGCCCCCGTCCCTCAGCCGAGCCGCCGTCGCGGCTCTTCCCGCCGGGAGTCCCGTCGGGCGGGCGCTGAGGGGAGCAACCGCCCCGGGGGGGGGGGGGCTGCCGGGGTCGCCCGTCCTTTTCGAGTCCCCGGCGGCCTCGGGGAAGAGAAGGAGGAGGATGCGGCGCTGTGGCGGAGGCGGCTCCTCCGCGCCCGGGCCCGTCCTGACCCTCTCGGCGCCGCCGGCGGCTCCTGAGGGGAGGGCGGCGGGAGCCCCCGAGCGGCGTCCGAGGAGGGGCCGAAATCCACCACCCCACCACCCCCCCCAAGTCTTTAACCCTCCCAAACTGCCCCTTTTCCAAGTGATGTTTTAAAAATGCAGCTCGTTACCGCACCTGCCCGCGGTGGGGCTCTGCCGCCGGCAGGTTCCTCCACCTGACAGAGGGCAGTGGGGACTGTCCCCCGGCTGGAGCAGTGACAGGGACAGCGGGCAGGTACCGCTGGGATCCTACCGCCGTTTGGGTTCCCCCCTCTGTGCGACTCAGCCGTGAGCGCTCTTGGGAACGCGGGGGTGAGATTGTTCACGAGAGAATTTTAATATGTTAATTAAACAAGTGCTTGGGGGACTTTTTTCTCCATATATGTGAAAGAGGGAAGGCTGCAGAGCGCTTGGGTTGGAAATGAACGTGCACAGAGCGGAGAAATGAACACTGAGCGTATTTAACTTTATTTCTATATGTTTTTGTATCTGATGAGACCAAATCCTGTTATTAGGCATCTTATTTTGAAATGACCAATGACCTTTCCCCAGTGCTTCTGCTTTAAAATACTCCCCACTGCTTTGTAAACAAATCTTTGCTCATTTCCTTCAAACCCCGCATGGATCTGGCCATTTGATGATGCTTTACCTTTCTGTTATAGATTTTTTTTTTTTTTTTAATCAGTACACTCTAGTACTATTTTTACTCTTCATTGCGTGTGGAAAATGTATTATGAAACAAGTAGGATGTAATGCAGTTGTGTAATTCTCTACAGTGTGGTGTTGAGGACTCTCTGCAGTCCTCTCATCCCTTGCACTTTCACCCTTGATGTCAGCATTAAACACCAAAAAAACCCCATTGCTGTTTCAATAAAGTATCTTTTGAGGTTCAATGCTACTTGTGTTTAAATTGCAAATCCGTGACTTTACAGAAAGTGGATTTGGTCCAGTTTAAACAAAAACTTATTTTTGGCCCAGAAGAATTGCATTGTGGTTAGTGAATAACTTGTATACATCAGCAGTAGGTCATCCTAGATGTTTTAGGGAATGGTGCACAGAAGTCTGTAATCACATGATTCTTCTAGCATAGGAAAAGGCATGTATTATATATTTAGATGCATATGTGTAAAAAAAATACTGTCCTTGGTCATACGCTTGAAGCAGAGGATGGCTGCTGGGAGCCTGTTCCTGCGTGAACTGTGGGCCACTGCAGGTTGTGGCTATGTGCAAGTCTTGTAACTCTTGCTCGGTCATATCAAGTGTTTTGTTCCTGCATTATGAGGTTTCATGAGCCAAACTAATTATGAAACAGTGGTAATGTCCAATGGAACAGGGTATGGAAAGGGATGCATGGTATGTGCAATGCCATAGATCAAGAGCCATTTCACACTGATTTTATTCCATCTTGCAAAGCTTTTATGGATGCTGTTGGGCAATAAGGCTTTACTGAAAACACTAGGTGAGTGAGACATTACTTTTTAATAAGGTGCATGGGAAAAAGTACTTGTCTTTTTAGGGTGTAGAACCAGCAACATTAAGGGGAAAGAGGAACTAATTGTGTGCAGCTAGAGAATTTTCCCTAAAATGATAATACAAAGCTAACTGTGCTATGATTTGGAGGACCCTGGGGATACAGGTAGCTTATATTGCTACAAATATTCAGTTATTATAAATAACCAAGGGGCAAACCAAGCAACAGGGCGGAACTTCAGCCTTGGCAGAGGACACTTCTTAGGAAAGGGGCACTTTTCACAGCTGAAGAAACAGTTGCCACACTTCATCTTCCGCCCTACCCTACATGTGGTGAAACGTGAGCTCTCTCTAAGTCTGTTTTCATCTGGGGAAGGTCACTTGTGTACCTGATAGCTGCAGCATAACTGAAAGGATTCTTCAGCTTTCCAAGATGATGGAAAATCAGGGAGATATGATAGTGCTGTTTTTCTGAAGGCTGCCCTTCTCCACTTGTTCTTTTCAGATTGTCTATAATTAAGAACTGGTTATGTGGTGGAACGGAATTTTTCTTAAAAATAAAAGTTTTTGTGTCAGGTTTCACCACCAGGTGGAGATTTTATACATCAACTAACAAGTGCTCTCTCTTTTTTTCTAGCATATAAACTGTCTTTGCAAAAAATCAGTAGTATTTTTACTTCTGCAATAGCTATTTTGAGTACCATTTAGTCCAGCTGAAAGCAATCTGTGGAACAGTCACTTCCTCAACCTCAATATTTTTGCATTGGCTGAAATTTCTGAAGGAGGTGATTCCCTGAAAGCTGTTTGTTTCTGTTTCTATTTTAGGTTTAACTGCATGCAAAAGGTTACATACAGAACATATATAGGATTTAGAGGTTACTGTCTCCCTAAGGTAAGGTGTCGGGACAGTATTGTCAGAAGGTACAACACTCCGTAAGGATTGACATGCTTCAGTAATGCCACTAAAAGAAGGGGAGATGGAGGCGGCAGCAGGGAAAACATTGTCCCCCGCACTGATGCCACTCCGTTTTTGCACTGACTCCTGAAAATCCAGGGCAAATGCTATTGTTCTAATAATAATGATTTTTCTGGGATTGCATTTCTGTAGAAGGGCAATGAGGCTTTGCAAAGCCCATCACATGTGAATTCCTTGCAAGGCACGTACAGCCTTTAAGCATAGTTTTCAAAACAACAAAATCTTTCCAGCAAATGCATCTTTCCCTGCTAATTATTTTCAGGCATTTTATTTGAAGTTATGGTTCCGTGGGAAAAGTTAGTAAACTCCTCACTTCTCATCAGGAATATTTGCATCCCTGAAGTGAAATTTGTCTCTGCCATTCTGGGATGTTTTTGAAGAACTGCACATGGAAATTAACTCATAATTCTATACATAGTGGAATATAAGCTAATACAGACGGTTTTTCCCCCAATAGTAGGTTGAACCCCACATGACCTGGTTTTGACAGCTTTTAAGGAAGCAGAGAGTGTCTGAAGGCAGAAAGATTCACTGAGTATTACTGCCCTCTTTTGCTGGATGTTTGTTTCTTACTGTATGACATAATAAATGATGAAGTGCAGCTCAGTTTTGCTCCTCTTACTGTTTAGATGATACCTTATTTGAGAATAAGCTCTATTAATTTAATAATTCACAATCCAAACCAGATAAAGCTCTGTTTTGTAACCAAACTTTGCAAGGTTAATCTATCATTAGAAGCTGTTAAATAAAAGGCAGGAAAAAAATGAGTAATTTTAAGTCACTTGAACATAAACAGATAATAAACAGATATACACTTGAATATAAACAGATAAACAGATCATTTGGAATACTTTTTGTTCTTCAAAAATTTCAAATTGTAGCTACCAAAAATGGAGTTGAACAAATACTTGAACTGCCAGATTATTTTGCACTATTAAAAAATAATTTAAAAATGACTTTGTCATCAGATGCATGGGAATGACTCTTGGGGGCTTTCACTGTGAGCTGGATGCAGTGTATGTCAGGGAAATATGCTAAACTGAAAGGAAAGATCAGTTAGGATTTCTAATTCTCTGAGGAAAGAAAATAGAAGTAAACACAACGTCTTTATAGTATTGCCACTTTATATTAATAAATTAACTCCCTAAATTGGTTTAGAAGTCAAATATTAAGAGTTTTTAATGCATTTTTGCTTGTCATTTTCTAGCTGGCCTCTTTCTGTATGGTCTAAGAACTTAAGGTTCTGAGAGGGTATGTGAGTTTATTCTTACTTTGCACCATATTTGGTCAAAATAACAAAATAATCTATATTTAAGTTGCAGACCTGTTAAAATTGTGTTCATAGCGAGAGAAAGGATTTTGTTGCATGTCTTAAAAAGTATCCCTGGGAAGATTGCTTTTCCAGGAAGAAAGCCACATGTTCTTCTAGTTCTGCTCACTGATGAGTTGATTGCACACTACGCTTTGGAGTTGAGACAAAGTAGAGCACAAGTAGCTGTCTGGATACCAGGGTGATTCTGACTTCTGCACCTGGCCACTTCCAGGATAAGGGTGACTAAGAGAAGGGCTCTGACGGAGCTGTGCTGGTGTGAACATTCTGGGGAGAGAGTGTGAGAATGCACAGGTTGCTTGTGGTGGTCCCTAGCGAAGTGCTGGTAAAGTGAGCTGCTCATCTCCACTTCAGTGAGCACCCAGTATTTTCCTAAAACACTGAGTAGATGATGCATGGTATTAAATAAAGGCGTATTTCTAAGCCTAGTTACATCAGACCCCTGTCAGGTTTACGTTCACCACAAGCTCAGAGGTGTAATGTGCAGTGTATGTATGTATCGCAGCTACTGCAAAGGAAACGTGATGTTTGTGACAAATGCACAGAAACATGAGTGAGATATTTATAGGTACTCTATAAA
This sequence comes from Athene noctua, assembly GCF_965140245.1. Taxonomy (NCBI): domain Eukaryota; kingdom Metazoa; phylum Chordata; class Aves; order Strigiformes; family Strigidae; genus Athene; species Athene noctua. The sequence continues at coordinate 35,339,525 of NC_134041.1, forward strand.
ACAGAATGAAAGAAAACACATTTTTTTCCCCTATCTATTGTTTGCCTTTACAGGTTTCTATTAAAACAGAAGAATCGTCAAGCCAATAGATTGTATAGGATCCATGCATTACGTGAAAAGAAGATTGGTAAAGCAAAGACTCCTTGTATCAGCTAGTTCAAAGGAGTAAACGTTATTGAAATCAGTGGGGTTGCCTGCACTTAAACTAGCCTAAATTTATCCTCGACCCTTTTTAATATGTTTGCAATGTTTTCCCTGCCTTTGCGATTGTGGGAATCTTATCATCATGTTTAATAGTACAGTAATTTCCTGACAAACAAGCCAGTTTTATTTCTTCAGTCTGTACTTTTCTGCTCTTTTATTGCAAAATGTGCTCAGTCTGAAGTTGCTATCACAGAAAATTTTAATACATTGCATCCCAAGCAAAAACACACTCCAAGGCTGATGGGTACAAAGATATGATAACAGTTCTGGATGTTCTGAAAATGTTATTGAAAATCTAAAGACCTTAGGAGGAAGTCGATGTCTTTAAGCTTCTTTTGCTGCCTTCTGCTAATCAGAAACATGTTAACAGAGATGTTTGGATATGTAGTTACTTTAAACTTTCATGTAATCACCCCCTGGTTTGTCTGGCCAGGAAACTGCGCTGCCAGTTCTCTGTCTTTTTATTATATGTACTCTTGGAGCACCCCAGTCATTTGGGTCCTAGTTTCATTGGCACCCCTAGGGTCTGCTGGAAAACAAAAATATTCTATGACCTGTATTTACAACAAGGGAGGTTTATTTATTTTTCCAGGAAAATCACAGTAAAAATGTGCCTCATTTGTGGAGTTCCTAGACTACTGCCATTTTGGTATTGCTGTCTGGAACATAAAAGAAATTCATTCCAGTCAAAAATACATATGAACACAAAGTATGTGAGATCTGGTAACTGGACTAAACAAAAATACCATGGACACTGGCAAGAAATGCTTGTGCATGGGCTCCATCTTCCTACACAGGCCTGTTTCAGGGGACAAGGAGCATGACGTTGAGGTGGGAGGTCAGTTAAATGGGGTAACTATGGGCACTGATCTTTGCTTAGGGAAATGGGAGCATACCTTATTATCCAAATCAGTTTCGTTGTTTTTTTTTTTTTTTCCTCTTGGAATTATAAAAAAAAAATAGGCAAGACCTGAGCAAGTTCCCCCCCCTTTTTTTTTTTCCCTTTCGAAAAAGCTTACTTTTGCATTTCAGCTACTGAAGAAGACACATATATCTACTGCTTGTGTTTTATTTGGAAGCCAGCAGGAGTTTTGGGGGATGCTTTCCAATATGGAAGACTGTAATTTCTATAATTAACTGCTGCTTAGAGTAAACCCTGTTCAAGTAAACCTTTCCATGCTTCTGCTTTTATTAATGTCTCTGAGTTCTTGTTATAATCCTCTGGCATTCTTTACAGATTCAGTTAAGAATTCAGAGAGAATTCAGTTAAGGTTGGAGTGAAGCTAAGGGGAAAAGAGTGACTTTACATCAAATTTAACTAGTGAGAGAAGATGTGAAATGAGACACCTGTACACTTCATCTTCATCGTTTTGCATTGTGGCCAGGTTTCTCCTGGGTAGGCCTGTTTGCTTTGCAAATTCTTTGCCAGTTACCTGTATTATAATGTGGCTACAGGGCATCTGCACGCTTCTTGGTATGTGGTAAACATCAATTTGTCATGAAACTAGAGAGAAAAAGAACACAAGAATTGCTCATTAATAACATCTAAAATTTGAATCTCTGCCTTATCCAAAGCAGGATTGAGCTCTTTGCTTTGGGAGGTGACTAGGCACTGAATTCATGTTATTTTAAATGAAAGTTAATGAATGAAGCCTCAGCAAGAATGGCTTCCAGAACTGTGTTTTGTTTTTCAGATGAAATGTATTAGACAATATTATTCTTTTCCTCATTTGTAAACTTGGTAGTCACAAATTCAGTCCTGCCTGACTAGTTCCTGAAAAACAAGCCCTAAATGAGTTAAACTCAGCTCAAAGCACTCTAGGATGAACTTTTTCCAAGGAGTGTAGGCAAATGGAGTATGAAGCACAACATTTTTATCCCATATGATAGTTTGAGTTTGAGGCAGAGGCTGACCTTGAAAATTTCATCCTAGATACTATCTGTCCCATTTTTTTTAGGTGGCAAGACTTAATTTGTTTTGATGATGAATTGAAAGGAAAAGGCCATAAACATTAGTTTTTGGCAGCCATGCTCTGGATTGGATCTATGGATATTTTTTAAATGTCAAATAATTTTTCAGAGACCTTGTTTGAACTCACTTATTTATGGAATGTTCTTCCTATTTGAACTGTACCTATTAGAATGGAAAATATTTTTCATTGTTACTTCAATGAAGAAAAACAAGTTTTCTTTATTGGCAATTGGCAATTGAACCATGAACTTCTCTGCTATTGTGATTCAGTCCTCTGGATTTTTTTTTTTGCAGAGCCCCTCTTTTTTTCTGCATGCAGCCTCAATATGCTTTGTATTTCCTATGTAGACATTTGATCACAGTTAGCTCTGAAAAATACGTCATGAGATTTTGTAACTCTCTTACATAAAGAAGAGTCAGCTGACATTTTATCTGCTTTTTGCCATCTCACAAAACGGCTGTAACTCATATTAGGGTAATTGCTTCTGTTATGCCATTTATAGTAAACATTGTATATCAGAACTATCAAAAGGCTATCCTTCTGTGGAAAACCTCCACAGAAAATCCATTCAGAGAGAGAAGATTTGCAAATATTGTGTTCCTCATTGCAGATGCTGGAATTTTATTTTAACTACTTCCTGCTTAACTTTTAGTGAATTCTTCCATCCAGTTGCACGCTCTTTTATTGTGCAGCTGAAGCTGGTCTGTTGTTACGCAGCGAATACCGTACTTTGTAATTTTCCATCACTTTCCAGCACACTGACATTAAACTGGATGAAGGAAACTGTAGTAAGTTTTACTGAGCAGAAAATTGTTTCGACGTAATGCTTTTAACATAAAACACTTCTTCGGGTACTAAGGTTTATTAAGTTTTATTTATTAATCCCTTTTCTCATTCAGTTTATAGAAAGTAAACATTATTTTTGCAAAGAAGATTTTTTTTTCTACAAAAGCATTTAGCAGATCAGTTTACAACAGTGCAAAAACTGCTGTTCCATCTAGTAACCTTGCTCTGCAGGGTTTTGTAAGGTTTACTGATAATTCATAGTTTCATAAGGTGAGCTGCCTTTAGTCACTAAAAGAAGTCCACAGATCCTGTAGATAAAACATTCATAGGTGTATTCATCAAATGCTTAAATTTAAGAGCTGAACATAGGATATGATACAAATGTTCCCTTGTCAAGTAGCTGAAACCCACTCTTTTCTTATGGAGATGTATATTATATCTGAGATATAATCACTTGTCAAAGGAGAATAAAGGAATAAGACAGCAGCTCTTTAGCATAAACTACATAAAACAAATTATGATAGGGTTTACTGAATAGAAGATTGAATCTAACTCCACTTAAAACATTTATCCACATATATAACTATATACACGATATATATAGTCTGCATATATAACTATATATGTAACTATAAATAATTTGTGTTCACAGAATATTATGATCAAGCACTCAAAACAAGAAAACAAGCACTGCCTAAGTCCAGCTCATGTACTTCCAATGTAGACATTTGTCTGATGGATGCTAAGGGCTTTGGTGTGCAAGGCTATGCAGTTACAATCTATAAAGGTACATGACTGCCAGTGACTCTGCAGAGATGGATTTATTAACTCAGGCAGCTTGTTGTAAACTTCTGTCTTTAAAGCAATGCTTAATAGAAGTATTGGGCTATTTTTACAATCTTAAGTACACAAGGGTAACATCTCATCATGCTTTTCCAGTCTCTTAGCTAAAGATGAGTTCTCATCAAGGTCTAATATATCACAATAAGTTTTCTATGTGTGAAGCCCACATGTGGATAATAATTGCAAAGCTTATGCATACAGCGCAGTAAGACTTTTTGTTAGGGCTTTTATGATTTCAATACGTGATGGGACTTTGGTGATCAACAGCAGAATTTCATGAGGTGGATACACCCACAGTGCGTAGGATAATATTCAGTGGAGATTCCACAGTCTGTGGAAGTGTGACCTGTCCTCAACTTGTTCTCCGTTTTTCAAACGCTGCTTTGCAAGTATTGCAAAGGTTGCTGTGTTGGTTGCTGTGATGCTGTTGTACTTACTGTGATCAGCAAATTAATTTTAAAGTAACTCCATTGGGGGTTGTAGTGTGATCAAGCACAGCTTGTTAAGTAATGACGTTCAGTGCTTTGAGACAGGGGCAGCTCTGCTCTGCAAGTTCTTGTGAGCCTTCACTCAGTGTCCACAAAAGAAGATGCTTTCATTGAGGACTTGTTGTGGGTTAAAATGTTGATATTAAGACATGGAGTTCATTAAAACTGACTCTAGCTCTTCACAACTGGGAGGCTGGAGGAGTCATCTGGTGTCAGACAAACAAAAATGTTCCATGACACAGATGCCATGGCAGCCCTTTGGGATGGACAGGGGACTCTGCCCACAAAAATTACAGTAATAGCTTGCAGCGGGGTGGGGAGGTTCCTGGAGCAGGTTGTGCCTAGTGCAGGCTACCCAAATTCCCAAGTCTCCTTTCTAGTAATCTCTATTTCCAGAATTAAATCAGAAGTGTTTTCTGATATTCTTGTAATGGCTTGTCACTTTGCCTCACTTCCAACATACTCTTACAATTAAAAAAAATAGGGAGAAACTAAGAAATAAAAAAGATGAAATGATACTAAATGAGCGGGTTACTGGTGAGGGAAAAGGACTCAGAGGCCAGATAAAAACTGTTCCCCATGATCCTTTTCCTTAAAAAACCTTTAGAAAATCAAGCAAATGGGTATCTTGCTGTAATTATTCACAGTTACCAGTGGGAATTGAAGGCACTTTAAAAAATATTGTGAGTTAAACTACTCAGGTCAGAACAAGAGTTTTAATCCGGGAGGATTCTGCCAAAAAAATGTATGGCTCAGGAGAGAAAATCTGGAGAAACTCCTGCTTGTTTCAGAGTGAAATTAGATGATTGTGAAGGAGACATCACATCATGTTATGTCTTGCCAAGACATATGACTCTAAGCAAAGGCAAATAATTTAGAAATGGTTCAAATGTTTTTATGCTTTTTGAGACGACCAATTATGTAATGACATAAAAAACTGGCTGGCTCACTGGGTTTAAAAGCAAGCCTCCAAGGGAAGTAAAGCCACTGCGATACTAATCAGGAAATAAAGTCTCGCTGGTTTTAATTTCTTTTCCCTAGAATTTTCAATTAGGGAAAATGTATAATAATAAAAAATACAAAAATAGAAAATAATTAAGGAGATACAAACACTGCAGTGGCTGTAAGAGATCAGACCCACAGCACAGCTAGTTTAGTATCTGCCAGGGAAAACATCTGACATTTCCTTTTGGTGCTTGAGCTGTGTTACAGGTTTCAGCCCGTGTTCTGTGAGTGGAACGTTATCTGCTTATCATTCCTCTTTGTGTATGTGAGGGTACCAGTACCCATGGAACTGCACTGCTGCAGAGCACCTTTGGCCATAGGAATGCCCCTTTACCAAAAGCAAAATAAGGAAATACCTCCTGAAAGGATGTTTTCTCAGTATGTCTTTGTTCCAGATGCTGAATTGTCAGCATACAGGTTAAAGGACTAACTCACATTTAACTGAACATCTCATTATTGTTTGTAAGAGTAATGTGTATGATCTTGCGAACAGTTTTTATTATTGTACTCCACATGATTTGTCCTGTGTCATGAATTTTGACGATGTTCCTTTGTGAAGCAATTGTAATTTTGATTTGATATTGATATGGCTCTCTTCCACTATTTCTCTGTTTATCCAGAGGTGGTCTCCAAAATATTTTTGGATTTATTTCTTATCCTAACCCTCAGTGAAGGGAAGATAAATCATACAAACTTAAAACATTTCAGCTTGTCCTCTCCAGTTGTTTCCACCAGCTGTGGAAATTCTGTGCTGGTGCCACTCTGTGCCTTGCTGTGCGCTTCTTACAGGTAGTTCATTAAGTAAATGAGGGCTTTGCAACATGTTCTGGCAATGCATGTTATTTTTGGTTTTCATTTCACATGGCAGTTTTCCTGGGATTGTTTTGGAGAGAGTTGCCAGAGACCTTGGGCCAGTCAGCCCTCAGCTTTGGCTTGAGGCCAGGTTTGGATGGAAATAGCAGGGCATATTTCACCATTATAGAGTTCTGTCTGGGGAGCTAATTTTGTGCTGATGTCCCCAGGCAGTCATTGCTTCTTTGAGCCACCACCAGTTCCTTTGAAGTGACTGGTTCCAGACCATTGCAAAGGCCATCACGGTCTTGTGATAGGCCTTCAGTAGTTTCTAGGTCAGCAGCTGGTGGCAGGGCTGATGGAGATTGCCATTCCTGGCTGGTTCCCGGTGAGCTTTCCTTCTTTGCCTACAGCTCCTTAAGAGTTTCAGCTCTGACTGGAAAAAAAAAAAACCCCGCCTGACACTCCACAGTCTGTATGTCTTCCTCTTGACTTGATTTCTGCAGGAAGGGCCATAGCTCCTATGCAGACAGCTCCCCCGTGGCTCGCTCTAACCGCAAACACAACTCCTGAAATGCTCCTCCACCCTCTCACCTGGACTTGGTGAATTCTGGGTCAGGCCCGTGGGCATCTTGGGGTAGCTGTTAATGGAAGTGTGGCTATGGCAAGCAAGACTTTGTGAACTTCCTCTCAGTGAACTAATTTGAAATAGCTGGCACTCCTGCCTATATCAATTAAATATGGAGTGTTTCATGCAAAGTAGTTCTTAGGTGTTGTAACTTAGCTCCTGGGGATTTTGAAATGTTTATAGACTCCCCAGAGGGTAGGAAAGAGGAGAAATATTTATGTGTAGAACATTCTGCAATTTCACTTGGCTGGTAAGAATGATTAGCCCCCTTGCCCAAGGCTCCTTGTCCCCTGGTCTTTAACACTAATGAATGTAAATGCAGTACTGTGAGAAGTCATATATTATTGTCACACTATGAGCAATACTGAATGGGAAAGAAAAAACCCCAACAAATGCAAAGCAGTTTGCACAGCAGGAATTACTAGGTAATCCGGGTAACATCCTTCTTCTACTTGGTGCACTTCACTGCGCATACAGTATTATGGTATCAGTTGATTTGTTACCTGCACCCAAACAAGTCCGTGCAGCTCCATGGCGAGTTACATTGCAATGTTTTGGATCCTCTACAAGTCTTATTGTGAAGATGGAATATTTTAGTGACTGCAAATTACCTGGAAGTCCTTCTCAGCACAAGGCATTATAAGATTAATGTGGAATAAAGAATTTAGGCACAACATCAAAATCTGGTCAGTTAAAATGTTTGTGGTGGAGTGGAATAAGCCTGTATGCAGAACTCTATCTTCAAATCCAACAGGTTTCTTACACTGCTACCAGCCCAGCAGCTGTATTACACTTACCTAACTATAACTTGGAACCAGTTCCTATGGAAAACTATGACTTTAGGCTTGCAGTCATCAAAATAGTGTTGATTGGGATAATGTGTTTCATTTTATACCCTAAGCTTGTTTGGATTGCATCCAAGTGAAAATTTCAAAACCTCCCCTTCCTAGGGTGTTCTGATTTCAACTTAATTAGTGGGGTAAGTTTAATTTTCCTCCTGCTAAACTTTTCCTTTTTGCTCAGATCCTTAACAAAAATGTTAATAAATTGTTAACCTCCTGTGGATCAAAACTAGGCTTTTCCACCTCCTTATAGGTCTTAAGGTGAATCTATATGTCTTAAGGTGAATCTTTTTCTCTCGCTTTGAATTTCACATTTCATATAGCTACTTTAACCATCATTTCAAATTACTAGTATTTGGGGTTAACAGCAGTATCAGTCCTGATTTCGGGATGGAGTGCTCATCCCTGAGCTCTAATCCTGCTTGTGCCCAAGGTCAGGCATTCATGAACAGGAACACTGCTAGGAAAGATACAGAACTTGTCTTTATAGTGAGCCTTGCCATATCCATATTCATATCCAGCTCTGAAAGGATGAAGCTTGCAGCATACAATGTATTCCACTTTTGCATAATTTTGGTTTGAAATACAGCACAGTGCATTTTCCAGAGTATACACAAAGTGCTTTGTTTTGACAAGAGCTGGCAGTATTTTAGTCCAGCTTGGTATACAGGCTCGCCCCTCTCCTCATTCTGTGCATCTGTTGCAGATTAGAAGCATGGCTCCCTAGAGAGGTTTTTTATGCGTATGGTTTATGTTTTTTCAGTTGTTTGAATTGATGCTGGAAGACAACGGGCACTTAGGAAAACATGAAAAAACAGAAGCTGGACAGACAGATTTGGAAGAAAACTTGTAGTTATTTTATGTACAAGAGCACATCTAGAGCAGGAGAACTATCGTGGTATAGTAGTGCTGCATGGTTTTTCAGATACAAGATGAACTGTGGCCAAAGAGCTTGCAGACTGACTTTTGTGGCTTTGTGTAAGGACCCACATACAGCATTTCATTATGTCTTGTGCTGGATGGAGGATTTGAAGGGTTCCTCTCCTCCTTTGTTCACAGAAGTTATGAAAAGAGCTGCCAGCATATTTGATGTTAATTTGTGACTAATTATTTTATTATTTGTTTTAATTTGTTAATGTTGATGGATTTCATTGGCCAAGAGCTGATTTATTTGCTGAATTAAATATTGCTTAAAAAGTAACTTTCTGCTAAATTGAGAACACAAGTCATCATTTTGTTGACTTCAGTACAGAAAGGAGTAGATAACTGAAATCTCCTTTCCCCTCAACCTTCTAGCTTGTACCCTCATTTTTTTCAAGTGAGAAAAAACCTGAAAATGCCTATTTTGAGAGCTAGTATACCTGCAGCTGAGGGGGAAGATACATATAAAAACCTCTGGAAAAAAAAAAAAAAAAAGAAACAAACTTTAATTTGCTAACTTCAAAATTAAAAGATAATAATTAACATTAAGGTAAACAATACTAACAGAAATAAACTTGTTTAGTTACTGAATAAAGTACCATTAGGAAAATTAGATTAGAAATTTGAATTGGCATGTAAATTGTACAGGTAATTAATCCTAAAATAATCCATACAAATCTTGCGGTAGTGATAGCCGCCTTTCTTGTTCTTTGCATTCATACCACCTCCTTTTGTCCATATCACATGACATGATATGGGAGTTGTGCAAGAGGATTGTTTGCCTTCTCTAGTTACAAGATCTGTTCAGTTCACCAAGGTTGTCAAAAACCCCACCTCTTGAAAAGCTTGGGGATTATGGTGAGCTGCAAGCTCTGCTACACCAGGTTATTCCTGTGTAGCTGGGGTAGTGTCTTCAGTTCGGAGACTGGACTTAGTAAGTAATGGTTGTGGCTAGTTGATAATTTTTGGCTTGCTGTTCTTTTGTCTGACAGCCCAGAGAATAAGGGTGAAAACTTAGCAAGACTGAAACTGATCATCTGTTGTAGGTTCTCCTCCTGTTGTCTTCCCACTTTATTTTCAAAAGGAGAAGTGTTAGTTTTCAAAATATTTGCCAACTGAAAATGCACAAGTTGCTCGCATCTGGGTATGTACATGTAAATGATTCAGGTCCATTTTTGCTGAAGTGCATGAAAGTGTACAAATCATGACTAGAATGTACATATGTGCCCTCTTCTACCTCCTCCCTCTGGTTCTGACCTCAACATTCTCCTTGCCAGGTTTCCAGTTTTTTAAGTTTTATGAACTCTGCTGGTTAAGTATGTGTAATGTATATCTAAACACAGGAAATTAAAAGTAATATTAAAAAAAAAAAAAAAGTAATATCAAACAAATTAACATTTTGGGGTGAGGATACAAAGTTTATCTGTGCAGCTGATAGCTCCCAAAGAGTTTACTGATCTTGCCAGGGAATGTTCTTTATGGAGAAGGACTTGGCGGTATCAGTGGATGGAAAACTGACTGTGAGCCAGCAATGTGTGCTCACAGCCCAGAAAGTGAGCTGTGTCCTGGGCTGCATCAGGAGAATCATGGCCAGCAGGTAGAGGGAGGGGATTCTGCCCCTCTGCTCCACTCTTGTGAGACCCCCCCTGCACTGCTGGGTCCAGCTCTGGGGCACCAACATCAGAAGGACATGGACCTGCTCAGGTCCAGGGGAGGCCCTAAAGGTAACCACGGGGTTGGAGCAGCTCCCCTGTGAGGACAGGCTGAGAGAGTTGGGGGAGTTCAGCTGGAGAAGTGAAGCTTTTCAGGGCAACCAGATTGAGAAGAAAATACCTGAGCAAATCATAAAGACTCACAGATACTTGATAGTATAGAGACTAATTACCATCAGCTCCCAAAGCACAGAAGACACAGCCAAAAACCAGCACACTTGTCATCATCAGATGAACAGAGGAGCTGTGATTAAGACTTGATAGCCATCGTCTCTTGGCCTTTCTGTCATTGAAGGAAACCTGACCACACAACCTTGAAACACATTATTGGTCCATGGATGCTGATCAGACCGCTTGGACACACACATCCTAGTGCTTGTGATTCTGTGGGTATGAGAGTGTGAGTATGAGTAAATTAAATCATCTTTGCTTTAAAACAAAAAGTCACTTTCCCCTTCTATAACCTCTTACACTGAGCTTTGATCCATTGTTACTATAATGTTATTTCCTCCACATCTTTTTTTCAAAGGCAGCAGCAGTTTTTCATACATATTATTTGGGTGACTTGGGCTTTAGTAGGCTTTAACTTTGTCAGAAAAAAATGTTCTATGTACTAATTTTTCAGTGACAAATGTATTATTCATTGTACTTATCCAAGCCTTTAAATGCCTTTCAAAAATCTTTTGTGAAGTAGTGGTTCTCTTGTGCTGTCTGATCACAGATTAAAAATGGGAAGGGTGGGGACAAAATAAGGTTGGTCTTGTGAAGGACTTTGATTTAAACACATCCTGTGAATATCTACATTGTGAATAGCACAACCTTGTCCCCTTTAATACACAGAATTATGATGAGGAAAAGTGGTCAGTCATGAATTTATCATTGTGATGGTTGGTACAGTATGTAAAGTCCAGTCCATGAATTTAACACTCCTTCGCTGATTGATTAATGTTGACTTCAACTGATGTACCTAGCTGTAAAGAGCCATGTATCTCTCTAAGGGTGACAAAAATAGGTGTTAATACAAATGGGATCCTACTGGAAAAGCTTTAGAAATAGCTAAAGCTGGAGAAAATTGAATGGGTGGTTGTTGGTTTTCTAAGCTACTAACACAAAACCCAGAACAAAGATAATGTAGATGTATGCATTATGTTACAGATTTTTGTGTGATGCTTCTGCTGCTGTTTGTTCTGTTGATTGAGGATGCCAGTTAAACTCAGACACCAGAGTGAAAAGAGTAGGCTGATTTTACTGTTAATAATTAAAGGATATAATGAAGTACTACAGAAAATAAGCAGTAAGAAAAACACAGAATAATACACTTAATTATTACTACATACAGTTAAGCAGGGCAATGCACCTAATCATTACTACATGAGAGAGAGAATAGTGATTAAGAAAGATCCCTCACCACTTGCATACGTTACCATCATCCAGACCCGCAGTCGCTGGGAGCCCCAGTTACAGCGAGGATTTGGAGAGCCTGTCCCAGCAAGTGGGAAGTCCTGCATGGTGCCTCCACCCGTAGGTGAGGCTTCCAAAGTCGCTGCAAGAGGGTCCAGCCTTATATACCAAAAATCAGCAAGTCAGAAAAACCTGCACTTTTCTTTGAGCAGAAACATCTGGTTTCATCCTCCTGTTGGATTCCACCCAAAGCCTGGCCAGGGCTCGGGGGGCAGGACCAAGGCAGTTTAATGGTTCAAGGCAGAACCAAGGTTCTCAGCCTTGAACAAGGCTGAGCAAGGAGAGTTGGATACATTCTCTCAGCCTTTCATCCTCGCTACTGATTACATTCTGTCTAAGCTGCATCTTTCACTAGCGAGCACATATATTTCGTTAATGATCAGATACTGATTAATAAACACTAATGGTAATACAGATTTTACTAATTAGCAGATGCTAATGATGGATACTGTTTGGTTGTGAGGTTCATCTAGAGGTCAACTTTGTTTCAGGGCCTGTTTTCAGGCCCTAGCACTACACTGTTTGAAGTTGTGACCCATTCACTTTAGAGGGTGAAGATCCATCTGGGTATTTCCATACACCAGTCATAGATATTTATGTGCTGTGTTTAGGATTAGAGAGTTACTTAAGGAGATGTGTATTCTTAAGAGAAAAAACATTGCTCTCTTCTATGTTAATAACAGTAGGAACATATGGATCATATGCATGTTCTCAAATGTTGACCTAATCACAGTCTCAAATCTTCTGTCATTTGTGACCAAGCATCTCCCTTGTTCTAACAGAACATGGGAAAAAAATAGGGGTTTATTTAAAAGAAAACATATTAAGAAGTGAATAATTATTTGCGTGATTATAGTTTGTCACAAATTTCCATGCTTGCCTTTTGATGTGAGGCACTGCATTACCATGTTAAGCTTTATCAAAGATACTTCTGAAGAAATGTAATAGTCACAATAAATGAACCAGTTCTTCCAGAACTGGAAGAAGAAGGGTGACCTTGAGATTAAAATTAGTGTTTTTGCCATTCACTTCATGGTTAACTGGGTGAGAATCATTCAGGCTCTTGTGCCAAATTCCTAAGTGTAACAGCAGAAGAACAGGACTTGTTTGTCACCTTTGCCTTGTCTTTTGGGCAGGGTCACTCTTCTGAGTTCCTACAGAATTTAACATACCTTGATTGCAGTGTCAGTGGGAGTCTCTGGTGTTATAAGTTGCAAATAACCTCCCTAACAAGATGGATTGAAGGTTTATGATTGTAAACTCTGGACATTAGGTGTGATTTATGCTCATTGAATTGGCTCTCTATGCATTTTCAATTAAGATAAATTTTCAGTTCCCTCTTAATGCATGCTGAGAAGGGATCTGCAGGCATAACTGTATTTGGATTTTGGGAAGTGTTCACACAGTCTGATTTTAAAATGTAGATTAATACTGTGCCTAATATATGGCTGTTGTATTTCTAACTTTGACAAGTGTAGGTGTGATTTAATGACTCAGCTTTCTGCCTAATATGGGGTATTTGTTTGCTAATAGCATCACTAGGTGGCACACAAGGTCAGGTCAGAGCACCTCACTTCAGGAGCCGGGGTTTACCTGCTCCCTTGGATCACCAGTCAAAATGACTGCACTGAGCCTGTGGCTCACACTGCAAGGCCTTTTGGCATCTGTTTCAGCTTATTGCACAATCCAAGAGATGCTGAAGCTGTTCCTGGCAACAGCCGCATTTATGTTCAATAGCCATTTGACACGTCTGGATGTACTGAAGCTGGTGCAGAGTCTGGAGCACAGGTGTGATGGGGAGGTTTAATTTGGAGAAGAGGAGGCTGAGGGGAGACCTTATCGCCCTCTACAGCTACCTGAAAGGAGGGTGCAGAGAGGGGGGATGAGTCCCTTGAACCAAGGAATAAGCAACAGGACAAGAGGGAATGGCCTCAAGCTGCGCCAGGTAAGGTTTAGACTGGATATTAGGAAGCATTTCTTTGCAGAAGGGATTGTTGGGCATTGGAATGGGCTGCCCAGGGCAGGGGGGGAGTCCCCATTCCTGGAGATGTTTAAGAGTTGGATCGACATAGCACTGAGGGATCTGGTGTAGTTGAGAACTGTCAGTGTTAGGTTATTGGTTGGACTGGATGATCTTCAAGGTCGTTTCCAACCTAGTTGATTCTGTGATTCTGTATTGTGCCGCCTTCCTGCAAGCACAGTCAATTCTACTCAGACTTTGAAATGAAAAATTGCCTGAGAGTAAAGTGCACATGACCGACAAAAAGCAACCTTAATGTGAAAGTTCATCCAGTCTTCTCATAACTTACAAGGAAGGTGGAAGCTTGGTGGTTCATGGATGCTGGATGGTTCTTGCTAAGAAGAGAGAGCTCTGCACACTCTGTGCAGTGATTTCCTGATGTAGCCAGGTCTGTGCAATCAAGGTGAGATCCTGGTGGGAACACAGGTTAACACCACCACTCTGATAGAAGCTGTTTTCTGGTTCTGCTACAATGACATTCACATTGTCTTCTTGTATCTTAGCTTACTGGGACCGATTTTGTAGCATACTTGAAAAAAAATGGATTTTTGAATTTCTGTCAAGTACCTGGTTTAGCTATAAAGTCTTTATTTTGGCCTGACTAACTTTGTGAGGATGTGCATATCTTTCTTTCATACTGGTTAGTGCTAAGAAACTTGCAAAAAAACTCCCTAAAAAACCCACCCTCACCCTACTTCAACGCAACAGGGTGATCAGTGTGCATGCAACAACTGCCAGCCAAATTTACCGAGAGATCTGCATGCTTCAAGTACTCACGAACAACAGGATGGGCCCAAAGGGGTGGAGAGCCAAAGTCTGCAGTTTTCTTGGTTACGCAGGTCAGCTGAATATAAAGCTGAATATAAAGTTGCAGACAGGTTTCTAAATATTACAGCCCTGGCAAAATCTGTTGTATGAAATTCAGAGTAAGGAGAAACTGTCTGTAAGGAACTGAAGGAAATGATGCCTCAAACATTCATCAACATGAAAAGCCTCAAGGACAAATTGTGGCCTTTGTGATTAGTCTAAGGAATTAATTATCTGCTTAGGGAAGCATAGAGTGTTTCTAAGGGTGCATGGCTCTGCTCCCTTGCAGTTGTGTAGCCAAATTCCTTAGATAAGCCTCCAAGGGAGGATACAGAGACTAAGTAAAAGCATGTATTTGGGTTAATGCCTACACCTTAATTTACCTCGAAGAGCTAAAAGACTGATAAGAGAGATAAACAACTGACACCAGATGAGCTATAATTGCCCAAGAAACAAAAACTGAGGAGTATGCTAATCAGCTGATAAGATGAACTTAAAAGGTGCCAGAAAACTTTGCTGGGTGTGCACCCACCACCCAAGATTATGGGACCTGAGACAATGCTGGATCCAGGGGTGATGACCGGATTTCTTTGACTCTCTTTTTTTTTTTTTCCTTTCCTTTCTTTTATTTCTTATAGATTTATAAGAGACCACATTGCTTTTTATCCTTTTCCAAGTTTAAGCCATTTCTACTGCAAGTAAAACATTTTAACCAGTTGTTTGGTGTTGTTTCACCTTAATTCAACCCAAGGGGATCACAGAACTTTTACAACTTTCTGGGCTCCCAGTCAGGGTCGTAACATTTTATTGGCATAGTTGGCAGGATCCCCTTGTTGGTGTTAAAGTGTCCATTGGGACCCAGCATTCACTTGTAGCCCCTCTCTGAGACACAAGTAGGGGAACAGCCCTCAGAGGGCTGACAAGGGATCTGATTCTCACAGCTGTATACTTGTTACGGCCTCCCTGGGAGGACCGATTGTAGGCTTGTTATGGCTTCTCTGAGAGGACTGATTGTAGGCTCATTATGATTTACCAGAGAAATCTGATTAAAGATTGTACGCTTCTCTGCTGGTTTAGGCCCTGCCAGGACTGGAGACCATGTTGCCATTGTCCCTCCCCCACCCTCAGCTGGTCAGGGTTGGAAGTGAGGCACAAACCCCGGGGTTGAAATAATGAGAAATTTAATACAACAGTGTAATAAACAATCTGAACAACAACAATAGCAATAATAACAACAATAAACAGTAATAACCGTAAACAAGACAAAAGATATACAGAGAAATACCGCAGTGAACACAACCAGCCCACCACACATGCTTCCTGCGACCAAAGCCACAAAGGAAAGCTTCCCGTGATGCTGCGCCAGACCTGACATCAGCATGGTATGAATAACCCGGCTGTAGATCCCTTCCCCCTGCCGGGGAAACTTAACCCTATCCTAGCTGTACCAGGACATAATCCACCCCTTTATTCTACACCATCTGCGTCATGTCCAGCTGCCATTTAGCAGTTAACAATAACAAAATAACAATTTACAAAGGCACAGCATAATTCACAGCATGTTCTCACCCAGAATCAAGTCCCCCTGTGGTACACATCGGACCTCTCCGTTGTCCTGCATCACCCACCAGGTGCACCCAGGTCCTTAGGCAAAAGCAATCCCGTGGATGGGTTTGCCTTTACCTTTGCCTGGTGCGGGACTAAACCAGACCATTTTTCCCAATATATTCCTCATGCGCACCACAGGGACTTTATCCCCATCTACAGCACGTGGAGGTTTTGACTGAGCCGGGCCAGCTCGATTGGCAGATCCTCTTATGTTTACTGACCCGGTGGCCTTTGCTATATGCATGTCCCAGTCTCTGAAGGTCCCACCTCCCAGTGCTTTCAATGTGGTTTTTAACAGTCCATTGTAGCGCTCGATCTTCCCAGAGGCTGGTGCGTGGTAGGGGATATGGTAGACCCATGTTCTTCTGCCCAGGCATTTATGAGGTTGTTTCAGAAGTGGGTCCTGTTGTCTGACTCAATTATCTCTGGGGTGCCGTGTTGCCACAGGACTTGGGTTTCAAGGCCCAGGATGGGGTTCTGGGTGGTGGTGTGGGGCGCTGGATACGTTTCCAGACATCCAGTGGTTACTTCCACCATTGTGAGCATGTGGCGCTTGCTTCGGCGGGTCCATGGCAATGTGATGTAGTGGATCTGCCAGGCCTCTCCATATCTATATTTCAGCCATCGCTCTCCATTTCGCTGGGGCTTCACCCGCTTGGCATGTTTAATTGCAGCACGTCTCACATCCGTGGATGATCTCTGCAATGGTGTCAATGGTGAGGTCCACCCCTCCATCTCAAGCACACCTGTATGTTGCATCTCTACCTTGGTGGCCCGAGGTCTCATGGGCCCACCGAGCTATGAATAGTTCACCTTTGCGCTGCCAGTCCAAGTCCACCTGAGCCACTCTAATCTTAACAGCTTGGTCTGCCTGCTGGTTGTGTCGATGTTCATCAGTGGCCGGACTCTTGGGTACATGGGCATCCACATGGCGCACCTTCACAACGAGGTTTTCCACACGGGTTGAAATATCCTGCCACACTTCAGTGGCCCAGACAGTTTTACCCTTACATTGCCAGTTGCTCTGTTTCCATTGCTTCAACCATTTCCACAGGGTATTCACCACTGCCCACGAGTCAGTGTAGAGGTAGAGCCTCGGCCACTTTTCCCTCTCAGCAATATCCAAAGCAAGCTGAACGGCTTTCACCTCTGCAAACTGTCTAGATTCACCCTGTCCCTCAGCAGCTTCATTGGGACTCCACACAGCAGCCTTCCATTGTTGATGTTTTCCCACAATGCGACAAGACCCATCAGTGAACAGGGCATATCGCTTCTCCTCATCCAGCAGCTTGTTATATGGTGGGGCCTCCTTAGCACGTGTCACCTCCTGTTATGGTGATAACCCCGAATCTTTGCTCTCCGGCCAGTTCGTGATCACTTCTAATATTCCTGGGTGGCTGGGGTTCCCTATTCGAGCCCGTTGTGTTATCAACGCAACCTATTTACTCCACGTGGCATCGGTTGCATGATGCGTGGAGGAGGCCTTTCGTTTGAACATGCACCCCAGCATGGGCAGTCGGGGTGCCAGGAGGAGCTGTGTTTCAGTGCCGACCACTTCTAAGGCAGCCCAAACTCCTTCGTACGGTGCCAGTATCTCCTTCTCAGTTGGTGTATAATTAGCTTCAGAGCCTTTGTATCCCCGGCTCCAAAAGCCTAGAGGTCGGCCTCGGGTCTCCCCAGGTGCTCTCTGCCAGAGGCTCCAGGTAGGGCCATTCTCCCTGGCTGCGGTGTAGAGCATGTTCTTAACCTCCTGCCCTTCCCAGACTGGCCCGAGGGCTACTGCTTGGGCAATCTCCCGTTTAATCTGCTCAAAGGATTGTTGTTGCTCAGGGCCCCATTCAAAATCGTTCTTCTTATGGGTTACGTGGTAGAGAGGGCTCACAATCAGGCTGTAGTTCGGGATGTATCCTCCAGAACCCCACAGCGCCCAGGGAAGACTGAGTCTCCTTTTGAGAGGTTGGTGGGGCCATGGCTGTTATCTTGTTTATCACCTTCTTTGGGATGTGGCGACGCCCATCTTGCCATTTTATCCCTAGGAATTGAATTTCCCTTGCAGGCCCCTTAACTTCCTTTTGCTTAATGGCAAAGCTGGCCTTCAGGAGGATTTCAATTATCTTCTTTCCTTTCTCAAAGACTTCCTCGGCTGTGTCCCCCCATACAATGATGTCATCAATATACTGCAGGTGTTCTGGAGCCCCACCTTTCTCCAGTGCAGTATGGACCAGTCCATGGCAAATGGTGGAGCTCTGGTTCCACCCCTGGGGCAATCGATTCCATGTGTACTGGATGCCTCTCCAAGTGAACGCAAACTGTGGCCTGCACTCTGGCGCTATCAGAATGGAGAAGAACGCGTTAGCAATGTCAATCGTGGCGTACCACTTGGCTGCCTTCGACTCCAGTTCATACTGGAGCTCTAGCATGTCCGGCACTGCAGCACTCATTGCTGGCGTAACTTCATTCAGGCCACGGTAGTCCACAGTTAGCCTCCATTTGCCATTAGGCTTTCTCACTGGCCATATAGGACTGTTGAAGGGTGAGTGAGTTTTGCTGATCACCTTCTGGCTTTCTAGCTGACAGATCAGCTGATGGATGGGAACCAGGGAATCTCGGTTGGTGCGGTACTGCCGCCAATGCACCATCTTGGTAGCAATCGGCACTCACTGCTCCTCAACCTTAAGCTGCCCCACCACTGAGAGATCCTCTGAGAGGCCAGGTAAGGTGGACAACTGTCCAACCTCCTCCAGGGCAGCTACACCAAAAGCCCTCCGGTACCCTTTTGGGTCTTTGAAGTACCCTCTCCTGAGGTAGTCTATGCCCAGGATGCACGGGGCATCTGGGCCAGTCACAATGGGGTGCTTATGCCAGTCCTTCCCAGTCAGGCTCACTTCAGCTTCCAGTAGGGTCAGCTGTTGGGATCCCCCTGTCACTCCGGAGATGCAAATGGATTCAACCCAGCTGTAGCTCGATGGCATCAGGGTGCACTGTGCGCCAGTGTCCACCAAAGCCTTATACTCTTGTGGGTCTGACATGCCAGGCCATCGGATCCACACTGTCCAGTAAATCCGATTATCCCTTTCCTCCACTGGGCTGGAGGCAGGACCCCTCTAATCCTGCTCATCATCACTCACTTCTTGTAAGAGTGATTCACTGGTCCCTTCAAGAGGGTCAGACATAACGTTGGCCATTCTAGTCTGTCTGGGGGATTTCTGACTGGACACTGGAGCTGCACTTTTCTTGGAGGACTCCCCTTTTGTGATGGTCTTCCCTTTCAGCTGCTCTACTCATGCAGCTAGGGCAGCAGTGGGCTGTCCATCCCACCTCCTCATGTTTTCTCCATGGTCGCGTAGGAAAAACCACAGGGTGCCTCGTGGTGTGTACCTTCTGCTGCCTTTTTCTTGGGTGGGGAAACGTTTACTTCTAATGGCTGAGACATCAGCCCGTGCAGGTGGAACGTAGGACATGTCCTCTTCCACTTTCTGGAGCCTCTGAGACAGTTCCTCCACAGCTGAGACCCAGGAATGTTGAGATGAAGGGAGATTTCCCTCATATTGCCGGAGCTTGCCAACCACTCCATCCCCTGTTAGAGTGTGGGTGTCTGTCCACCAGGACACTATTGCCAATGCTTTCGAGTGTGCTTCTGGTGCGCTCTTCAGGAACTTTCGCCACATCAGGTGTGTGCAAGGGGCCTGATCTGGGTCCATGGGTGACTGCTCATTATTCAGATCACCATAGATCATCTCAAACACAGCCCGTTCCCTGAGATTCTGAATGCCTTTCTCAGTATTGGTCCATTTGCTCAGCTGACATAGGATATCATCCTTGTAGGGGTGCCTCTCCCTTACACTGAGCAGGAGTCGCCTCCAAAGGCTGAGGGTTTGAGTCTGTTTCCCTATTTCCCTATCAATGCCAGCCTCCTTGGCCAAAGATTGCAGCTGCTTGGCCTCTCTCCTCTCCATCTCAAAAGCACTGGCTCCATTGTCCCAGCATCGGAGCAGCCAGGTGCAAATCTGCTTGCCTCCCAGGCGGCCGAAATATCTCCACATATCTCGCAGCTCA
Organism: Athene noctua; assembly: GCF_965140245.1. Classification (NCBI taxonomy): domain Eukaryota; kingdom Metazoa; phylum Chordata; class Aves; order Strigiformes; family Strigidae; genus Athene; species Athene noctua. Next base: position 35,359,671 of record NC_134041.1, read on the forward strand.
GTCGGGGATAGAGATCGGACAATCACCACTGGCCATTCCTCCTGTTCCCGTGCTGGGCCTGGCTCATCCTCATCCCCACTTTGCGACCCGACTCTCTGGTATATTTTGTTTTCTGTATCAGGGCGACTGATAACTGGCACTGGCTGTCTCTCTGGCTCAGCTGCTGTGCTGGTGGAGGCGACTGAGACTGACTCTGCCTGTCCCGTCCGCCCAGATGCTGTACAATTAAGTTCACTCTCAGATCCTGCAGGCCCTTCTCCCCCTTGAGGGCAGTGGGTGGTATTAAAGAGGACACAGTAGGCATGGGCAAGTCCCCAACACATTGCAGTGAGTTGTGTATCCTGGGTTTTGCCAGATTAATAACACACCCTTTCTAAGCACTCCCCCAGTTTATCAGGGCTCTGCATTTGTTCGGGAGTGAAATTCCAAAGCATTGGAGGTGCTCACCGACTCAGGCATTTGCCCATCTTTTCCCACACCCCTTGCCACTCACTATTATCTGACCTCGGGGCAGGTTTCCGGGCACTGCTATTGTTAGAGAAGTGCCGCATGGCCAAAAACAAAATCAGGCAGGCATTCAGAAAGCATTGTGCCACAATCACACTGGCCTGCAGGCTCCAAGGATAATTGAAACTCTCAAAAACCGAGAGGATCTCTTCCCCTGGCTCACCCAAAGAGGGGGTGAGACCCCTAACAAAAGTCCAGGCAGAAAACAGGTACCGGCCCGCCCCCCCCCCATTGATACAAGTGCATTATAAGCAGTCAGTAGCCAGTACAGCAAAAAGAGACCCTTTACACATTTTCCAACAACAACAAACATCAGCACTGGGATCATACACTGGATATAAGGATTAATCCAGCCCCACCACGCAAACAAGTGGGCCAGCATTGCAATGCAAACATTTTCTTATCAAACAATACAAGTACAAACAGAGAAAACTGCACCCAACATATTGCTCCAACACACTCTGGTCAGGGTCTGTCCCTTTTTTGAATCTTATTTCAACCCTCTTGAGTCCCATGTTGGTGCGCCAAAAAAGTCTGTGCTGGTTTAGGCCCTGCCAGTACCGGAGACCACGTTGCCGTTGTCCCTCCCCCACCCTCAGCTGGTCAGGGTTGGAAGTGAGGCACAAACCCCAGGGTTGGAATAAGGAGAAATTTAATACAACAGTGTAATAAACAATCTGAACAACAACAATAGCAATAATAACAACAATAAACAGTAATAACCGTAAACAAGATAAAAGATATACAGAGAAATACTGCTGTGAACACAGGCAGCCTGCCACACATGCTTCCCGCAACCAAAACCACAAAGGAAAGCTTCCCGCGCTGCCTCGCCAGACCTGACATCAGCACAGTATTGAATAACCTGGCTGGAGGTCCCTTCCCCCTGCTGGGGAAACTTAACCCTATCCTAGCTGAACCAGGACACCTTCTCCTGAAGAAATTAAGAGGGCTATAATGCTCGACCTTCTCCCCCTTGTATGACTTGGGCTCGTAACAATTGGCATGATCCGCAAGTGGTAGTGGACAGTATCTCTACTATAGCTAAAGAACAGAGGTTCAAATTAAGAAAAGGAAAAGCAGTGGTCTGTGTGGTTTTAGGAGCTGCTCTAGTGTCAGCACAAAGGGATAAATACATGACCCAGCAGGCAGAAGAGGAGGCAATAAAATCCTTTCAAGATCTGGTGAAGGCTTTGCAGGAACAATTAGAAAATAAGACAAAAAGCCTCTCTGATCAACCTGCTGCTGAGTGAGTGACTAGCCAAAGGTTACATACCGCTTTAACGGAGGCTTTGGAGGGGCAGAAAATACTGAGGGAGTAATTAGATGAAACTCCCTCCCAAATCGTTGTAGAAAATATGGATGCAGATTCTGATGGGAGAAAAGAATCAAAAATTCTATACCCCTTTAAAGAGCTAGAGCATACAAAAGAAATATATTCTCTTGAGGGGGGGGAGGCTGTTATGCAGCCACTGATTATAACTGAGACTGCTGATGACAGTCAGGGAGGGCCCCAGCAAGTTACCACCTGAACTGTCCCCTACTGGTTTGGCTAAAATTCAGGAAAAATGTTTATGGTGATCCTGAGAAACAGAAACTGAATCTGTATGAAGAGTATCTCTTTCCAGAGGTGACCATATCTTGCTGAGTGAGGACAAGGCAAGAGGGTATTGGGAACTGGGGGTTTTTATAACAACCAATGACAATAGAGAGCTCTGGTCCCTGACCCAGGGAGTAGCATATTGGGCTGGAAGATTGGACCCTATGGAAAGAGGAGACTCCTTCTCAATAAAGACTCCGACAGCAGGACATATTCTGAAGAGCATACAAAAGGCTGCATGTCTCCAGCTAATGCATGACCAACTACTGATCCTGCAACAGCCCTCTCCTATGCCATCTGTGGCAGATCCCAACAGATTGCTTCCTCTCATGAGGGGACAGCCCAATGCCTTGAAATTATGCACAGTGCAATTACAAGGTCGTCTGAGAACACCCCGACCCCAGAGATGACATGGGAAGAAGTAGCACAGGAGCTGATTAATTACAGGAGATGGATGAGATTCACCGGTCAGAGAGAGACAAAATCCAGAGTAGACCTTAGGAGGGTGTATGGAAATGGGGAGATAAAAGCTAAGCCCTTGCGGAGTTCCCTACCTGCCCTGGTGAGGCTGACGCAACCTTCTGATAATAAAAGATACACACTATGGACAGAGGGCATTTCAAAGGGGATTTCCTGAGATTTAATGGACGATATCCTACTGTGATTTTAGAAAAGCTCATTCAAGCCTGGACAAAAGGAAGGACCCCCCTCAAATTGAGATGGGGGAGGTGGAACTGAAACATAACCAGATGGTGGTAATTGCCTCTCAAACACTCACTGCCCCTGAATAGGACTTGATTGGTTTTGGTTCAGGAAACTGGATGCATCATACCCAGTAAGTGAGCCGGGGGATGGCGGGTGGGTCCACTTAAGGATACTCACAGAAAATAGTAAAGGAGACTTGGCTGATTACCTTTCCCCTTGGCCCCCTTAAAACTCCAGTTACATTTCTAGTAGACACCGGGGCTCAGATTTTGGCACTCCAAGCTGATATCGCTGATTGCAATGTCATTCTCCCTGACAAAAAGCAGATCTGGGTTACAGATGTTTTCGGATGCTCTAAGCCACAGTGAAATGCTGCTTACCTGGGAATAAAACTGTGACAGAGGCTATTACGATTTTGGGAAATTTCCCCACAAATATGCTGGGATGTGACCTATTGAAGGGACAAGTCTGGGTGGATTCGAAAGGAAGGGAGTGGAAATTTGGGTTCCCAACTGCCTCTATAAGACTTTTGCAGCAAGCACCTGCGCTTCATCCTTCTGAAATTGCTAATGTGAAACCCTGTGCCTTAGCATTAGGGGCCAGGGAGTGGATCACTCTGGTAATATCAGAGCTGTGAGAACAAGGGATAATTATCCCAACTCACTCACCCTATAACTGCCCAGTGTGGCCAGTCCGTAAACCTAATGGGAAGTGGTGATTAACAATTGATTATCGGCGATTAAATGCCCATACAGGTCATCTAACAGCTGCAGTGCCTGACATAGCTGAAGTGACCGCAACCATACAGGAACAAGCCCAGCAGATTTTAGCAACTACTGATGTAAAAAATATGTTTTTCATGGTTCCCTTGCAGGAAGCAGATGGAGATCATTCCACTTTTACCCGGGAAGAGGTGCAATATACTTTTACACGCCTCCTTCAGGGATAGCGCCATTCACCAACCATTGCCCACCACACACTGCCGCAGGAGCTTGCCTCTGTTGCCCCAGAGGAGGAAGTTAAGGTATACCAGTACACTGATGATGTAGTAGTTGGCAGCCCTGATACTCAAGTAGTGGGACAGACCCAAAGATAATCGCTTATCTGGAGATCTTAAGACTCCAAATTCCAGCCGAGCAGGTATAGCTCCCATTTCCAGAAGTAAACTTTCTGGGTTTTTGGTGATGGTGAGGAACAGTCTGTATTCCCGCTGAAACTAACTACTCTCAAAGAGGTAAAAATACCTGGAAATAAGGAGCTGCAACATGCCCCAGGCTTGCTGGTATTTTGCAGGAAACATATCCCTGATTTTTCCATCATAGCTCACCCCTTGTATGATTTGACATGCAAAAGGGCTATTTGGGACTGAGTTCCCGGTCCGGGTCATAACGCTGTCTTAACTGTATGCAGTGGTGGATACACTGGAGCTCCCATACTCTGAATGTTTGAAGACACAGGAAAAATCTGAGAATGTTTTTAAAACTAATGTAAGTACCCTACATATGAAAGTATTATACTAACATTTGTTTAGGTATATTTGTGCTCAGCTCCAGCTTGATGGCTTTTCAGACATGAATCCGCATGACATCCTTCCTTCCAGGATGACTCTTTGCTTACCTATCTGCTCTCTGCTGCTTGACATGCTGTTGACTATGACCTCTGTTTTTTCAGTTCTGGCTCATAGCCAGCATATTTCCATCTTAAGTTTTAAGATCCTGGTACTGATACCTAACTGTCTACTTATGGTCTCACTTTATAGCCAATGTTTTAGCTGTATCTTGTATGTCATTTAGTGAAAAACACAGTGCAGTGGCATTTATGTCTCAAGTACCTGCCTGTCACTATTCAGAAGATCAGACTTCACCAGTCCTTCAGGCAAACAAAGACAAAGCAGTGGATGAGCTGGATCACAGCTAGGAAGCTATGTGTCATGACAAGACAGCAGATAAATCATCTGAGAGAAGAGCAAAGAATTGAAGCTGATAAGCTAGTCAATTCATCTTTTCATATGATGAAGAGCTGGACAGAACTGTGTCCTGGGGAAATACCTAAGAATTGCTGTCTTTGGTGAAATTAATTCCAGAATCAACAAGGACTCAGAGGATGAGGAGTCATCTGACACGAGCACATCTATGTTAGAAGAGCAGCTGGATGACGGAGAGTGATATCCCAATGGAATGCATAATTCTTAATCTTCCAGCTTTGTTAACAACAATTTGTTAAACCTGAGGAGGTCTAGTTGCGTAGAGAAAACCTCAGCTGGTAAGTATTTCTCCTTTGGTTTCTTTTATCTTTCTTGGTTGTGAATAATTGGTATTACACACTATGAAGCAGATTGTGTTTGCCTTCTTTTTTGTGCATGTTACTGGCTCATATCATACTGGAGAGATGTACTCATATAGATACTTCCAGAGAGAGAAAGAGAGAGTGTGTGTGTGTGTGTGTGTACACATATGTGGCACATGAGCCTTTACTTAACAGGATTTTCTGAGAGTCCAGTGTGTCTGAAACTCTAGACCTAAATCCAGTCTATATACTACCTATCTATGGACTGTAATTTCTGCAAGGTCTGGATTAGATAAAATTGTAGCTAAAATGTAGATAAAATCTTTAAATTAACCAGGTTTGGAACTTATGTTGATCTCAATCTAGATGTAGATTATTTCAAGCTAATAAACCAAGTTATTCACATGGATGCAGAGGCTTTGAGTGGTGCTGATGATTTCAGAGTGTCACCATGCTCTGTGGATCCCATTTGCATCAGAAGCCTGTTGCACTCAAAGAGGTAAAATTAATGATGGCAGATCAATTTCCCGGCCTTCCTTCTCATCTTTTCCTCCTGCATTTCAATTCAATCACTTCAGTCTGTGGATGAGAAAATGGCACAGATATTTCTCTGATTTGGAAAGGAAGTTCAAGACTATATATGTGTGTGTGCTGGGCAGCATAATCTGAGGCATTATATAACTGTAATAAAAGCATACAGAGCTGTTCTGGCATTGTCAAAGTTGGCATTGAAGAGAAACAGCGTGCTTTGCTAGAACACACAGTTCCCTGTTAAGACACAGTGCAAACACAGGGATGTCCTCCTTGAGATTCTTTCAATTCTGTGGAGCTTTTACCACTGTGCTAAATTTAAATTGGAAATGTAACTTCCATTTAATTATTAGGAAAGGAGCAGTTGGGTTTTTCTACCTAACCTTTCCTTGCTCATGACCCTTTGTGTTTGCTGGACTACTCGGTATTTTCTCTCGGATTCATTACACGTGTCCAGCAGATTAATAAAATGTACTGTGTATGTATAAAACTTAAAGATCTACTGATAATGGGTATTCTTAGTGTGAAATAAGGGTGCTGTGTGGCATGCAGGGGTTAGTTATATCTACTCAAGATCTTCCTAAGTTTCAGTAAGCATGTCAGGAAGAATCACTTTGGCAACTCATGTTTTCTGACAAGAAAAGCAAGCTCAGTTTGAACTGTAACAATTGGGACCTTCAAAAATGTTAGAATTATTGCTCAGCTCTTAGAAACAGTTAAACATCTGGAGGTTTTACACTGAAGAATAAAAATTTCAAAATAAAAATGTTTAGGGCAAAAGGGTCTGGATTTAAGATGTATTTTTAAGACTTAAAAAAGTGAATCAAACTTTCAAAACTTTAAATGTTGTTTGGTTCAAGCTTGGGTTAACTTTATACCCAGAAATAGTAATCCACCCCTCCAAAATTCTAACATTCTTTCTTAAGGGAATTATACAAAACTGGTAGCTGAAGAGATGACAGCATATTATAAAACAAAGTTTGAGTGAAACATTGCCAAAAGAAATAAAAATGAAATCCTGCCATCTCAAGTGTAAAACTCCTTGAAATTTCCAGCAGGCTGATAATGGGTTGATGAAGAGTAAATCAAAGGAAATTAACAATAATGGTTTCCTTACAAAAGTAACTACCCAGTCAGTTGTTACTACTAAGTTAGTTGATTATCTCTATGTGAATACTAATTAAATTTTGGACATTTAAAAAAAAAATATTGTAATGATTGAACTGCTTTGATGAGTATTGTGATTATTTTTGAATGGATAAACTGATTAGTAGTGGTGGCTTCATAAAAGGATATTGTATTCTTTTGAATTTGTGGTAATACAAAAAAAGTGGCATAAACTTTAAAGATATAGTATAATAGTATTTCATTGTGCTTTTCTTCTTCTTCTGGTTTTGAGTTTCAACTGGATGAAATGTTACAGAAGTCGGTATGTGTAGAAGCCTGAAATGACACTATATGGCAGGAAGTTGTGAGGACAGAAAGGCATAGAAGTAAACATGCAGTAAGGAATTGTTGAAGAAATCAGGACAAAAATACACAAAATGAAATTCAGGATGGGAAATACAAAAGTTTGCAATCAAAATAAAATAATCTGAAAAACATAGAGAGAAATAGGGAAAGAATTGTGTCATTAAAATTCTGGTGTAACAGTTCACAGCAAGTTTGTCACAAATACCCAGAACAACCCAGTATGATTTTGAGATTGGTCCCATCACATACCAGAGTGGGACACAGTAATTCTTAGTGCAATTACACCTAGATCATGGCATTCCCTTCTGAGCAGAAGACAGCTGGAAGAAGTTCAGAGCAGACCCAGAAATAAAAAGGGTAAGTGTCTGGAAGGTTTGAGTTATGAAAGGGTATTAGAGTAGATAAATATACTGCATAACTTGGCTAAATGACAACTCGCTGGACAGCTATCTATGGTCATTGGAAGGGTATATACAGGAGGATGAATGAGTTTCAGGTGTCTTTAAAAACAGAAGGCAAAGTAATGGAGGAAGCATTTGTCTGGATAAAAGGCAGGGATCCTTTAACTATAATGTCTTGCAGGCCATTACATTCTCTCTGGGAAGTGGTGGAAACATAGGAGAGTGCTGAACTGTGTATAAGGAATGGTGAGGACATGACCTGGTAGCAAGAAGCAAAGCAGGCACAAACAAGAGGCAGGAGAAGGGGAAAAAATGTCCTGTTCTCTCCTCTTCCCAACCATGCTTGACCAGTTCTCCCGTTACTGTGCTGAAACTGACTTCTGGGGGACAACTGTTCTACTGAGCAGTGGTGATTTCATCTTTTAGAGCCTTTCCAGGTCCAGCTTATTTGAACGTTTTATCTCAGTGACTCAGAATTCATTCAGTCTGTCTTAGAACATACGTTCCATATGAATGACAGCAGATTTTTAGTTAGCAGCCCACACATTAATTGCCTTTTTTCAAGTGATTGGTAGCAAGGACCTCTGATGTTAAGAGAGCCTGAATTCAGGCCTGGCCCAGGACCAGAGATGCATGCTCATCCGTAGTAGTCAGAGGAAGAAATGCCCGTTGCCTACAGTGACACCAACTAATTGGGTAGTCATTTCAGAGATGATAATAGTCCAGGTCTGTTCTTTAGCGAAGCATTATTTTACTAATGGGCCCACAGAAAAGAAATCAGAAAGCTTGAGAACGTAACTGGAAAGATTGATTATGAGTGTAAAAGGCTTATGGCAGAAGGATTTGTTTGGTGACCTTTACCCATTGGTATTATTATAATAAATTCTAAGGAAATACACCTAGGAAATTGGTTGTTTGAAACAAATAATGGCCTGAAAGAGCAGCTCGCAGCCTTAGGCAAAGCTTAAAACCAAAGACATAGCAAATTAATCATTAACCACAGTAATGATTTGTTTTCAACAGTTTATTATAAGAAAAGCAGTGTTTTAATGTCATGTCTGAGAATTATTACTCAAGCTTTAGAAATTTCTCCTGGTTAGGCTTAGGATGGTTTACACATAGAGAACGGAGAAGGGATTTTGTCTTGAAAAAATGAATGTGTGAACACAAGAATTAATTCCCCTGAGGGAAGTGCAAGATCCCATAGGATTTTGAATGAATGTAGAAGGTGGCCATCTATGACCTATTTCAGACCAGCCTTTAAGCATACGCTTAAATTTCTTTGACGTCAATTGGACTTCCACAGGGCTTAAGTGATGTCCTGATTAGAGAAGCTTCCATCACCTCATAGTTCTGCTGATTTAAAACTGTACTAAAACAAAAGTCCTTAAAGCCTCTGTGCCCTTTTATGTGGTATTAAAGTTCCACTGTCAAATATGTGCACAATAGAATAAAAACACAGTGACAAATCATATTCAGAATCAGAGCTATCTGGATTATTTATTGCAAATTTTTATATAGATTCTGCACAATTTTATACACAAGAAGCTTTATTTGGGGATGTACAGAAAGATGTTTCATTAAGGGAGAGGCAGCAGGGAAGAATTTTCATTTGTTGAATTAGACATTGTCCTGCCACATGAGAAGGGAGGAAAGAGGAAGCCAGCAAGGAAATGAGTTTTATTCTGATAAGCATAATGCTGGAATAAGCTCTGTGTTCTTGGCATCAAATTAGAGGGGATACTCATGTAAACTGTGCTGAACTTGCCATCAAGTCCAGTTTGCTGAGATTTGAGTATTGACAGCACTTGCCAAAGGCTGGTAATGATTTATGTTACTTCTGTAGTTTAAAAGAAAAATCAAACAAGCAGAACAAAATAAGAAAAGTCGGGGTCTGTAAATCCAGAAGTGAAGATTGCAACCGCAGTTGAGGTACCTGGTTTATATTCAGTGCTGTTTTCACAAATGCTGCTATGCAGAACTCCACCAAATAAAAGGAAGAACAGAGAAAAGATAAATTCTGGAAATGTCTCAAGCATAACAACTATTTGTTCTCTTCCATTTTCTGCTTCATTACTATTTCTAATAACTTTCGTGCTTGAGTTCCTTGTTACTATAGTTCTTCACTGGGGTCTTTATCAAAGTACAAATATAGTCTGTCTACTGTTTTTCTCATGTGTTTCACTTGACTGCTCCTCCAACTGTCCTGACACAAGACTACATCCTTCTGCCAGTAATGGGCTGGTCTGTCTTACTGAAACATTTCACTGGCACATATTAACAAAAATATAGTTTATACTTCAATCTGTAATTGTTTTTTCTTCAGCTGTTTTACTTGCCAACTTCGCAGGAGTTGGCCCTGTTGCACTGATGATAAATATGGAGTTATGTCCCTTAAGAGAATTTGGGTTGGTCATATCCAGGAATGTAAAGAAGTATAATCATTGAGGACTATGCTGTTGCACCCATTTAGTCATTAATAAAAGGGATTATGCTCTATCAAATAATAATAAAATCTGCTACGAATTAGTGTATAAGGTTTGTGTTATTTGGCAAATTACTGTATATTCTTTTCCAGTAGATAGTGACACTTGTAAGGGGCAAGTAGATTATGCATGAAACTAAAGGGTGTTTCAAAAATGGCAACACTTATCCTCTCATAAATTTAGGCTGTATTTACTGAGATGGAGGTTTGCAGCCTGTTCTTTTCCAGGTAGGAAAGCTGTTTTTGTGGTTTTCTGCAATCTGATTTTTGGTTCTCCCCCGAGGCAGTGGGTAAGTGAGACTCCCTGGAGATTTCTCTGCTCTTTAACAGCAGACGGCACTCTTTGGAAATAGCACCTGAAAATTTCACTACTCCTAGGTTTCCATCTTAATTTCTGGTATGAGTGTCGAGTTTCTTCTTGTGATGACAGCAAAGCTCAGATTGATTTTAGCCAAAGGAGAAGCAGAAGAGCAATAGGCTTTGTGAAGAAAAAAACCCCTTTAGCATACAGGATAAACTGGAAATCTGGGCTTAAGTAGCAAAGACAGAAGAGAGGATTAGAGTTGAAATGTGCATTGAGGGGGATGCAACTGAAAAAATGCTTAACCTTCTTTTTGTCACACATTTTCACTTTCTTAACTGCCTGAGAAAATAGTTTCACTACAAACAGAATGTATTCATCTGAATAAGAAAGACATTTCTGGAGTATTTTAAAAGTTTAATTGAAACAGACTACTGTAAAAGAAGAAACACTTAAAAAAATACTTTGGAAGAAAAATGAATGTCAAAATGAGACAATGGAGATTTGCTTGCAGTTGTATGTTACAGTAGTGAAAATTCTGTTGTAAATAATACATTGAGAATCTTTTCCATCACAAAATAAAAGAAAAATTAAAAAGGACATTATAACAAAAATGCACTCATTCAGGAGAGGAAATGTGCAAGTTACCCTTTAACTGGAGTGCTGGAGCGTTGCCTTTGTAGAACCTGAATGAAATATGGAGAAAACAGTGACCCATGACGTTATTAACAGTGTGTCAAGAGAATGTTTATTATGCAATAACTCTCAAAAGGGCAGACAAGGTTGTCCAAACACTACCTTCAGCTTTTTAACAGAAATATTTTATCTCCTGAAAAGTGTCTCTCAAATATAAAGTATGGGTTCCTTTCAGTTTTCCTGTGATACTTCTGTGTGTTTGCTGAAAACATAATTTGCTCAGTTGAGGCCTTAGCCCTCTCCAGAACTACATGCACAGCAAGTGTTTAAGCTGCTCCATACTGTCAAGATCTGAAACTTATTTCTAAAAATTCTGTATTTTTTTTAATAATTCTTTTTTTCCATAAGTCTCTTTGCACATGAAACACTTCCAGAAATAGAATAAGCAGTGAGTCCTGCAAATACTTATTCCCAAGAGTAGAAGCATTTTCTTTATTTGAACAACTTCCATGAATAAAGGTTTGTCAGAAGGAACACGACTGTAAAGAATAGGACATGATGAAGTCCCTGAATGCCCCATTCATGTTCTTGTTATTGCTGTGATGAACAGAGTACAATTCCAATGTGTACTTCTCTGCTCTTCACTGATGTGGCCTTCCATACTCCTGGATATTTTGCTTTGAATGTTTCCAGCCACTCTACTGTAGTAGTGAGGTTGACTTAACTTCTTTTGATTTCTGTGTTGATGCGTTTTTTTCACATTATGAAGTCTTCATTAGTTACTGATTTTTAGTTTGAATGTCAAAAGAATATATTTCATATTGTTTTCTGTTTACACTGTCTTTTTCTGTTCCATTAGATGCCTGCAAGATGTAATAGAAACACTCAAGGATGATATCAAATTGTAGGAAATATAAATAAATTTAATGCATCTATCCTCCATACAAGAGAATTCAGTGACATTCCCACAGTCGAGCCATTCTTCATGGGATGGAGTTAGAGGGAAAGTCTTAGTATAAGAATTCTGGGACAGATTGATAACACAAATATAAGCATAGCTCGTGTAGCAAAGTTTTGAACTGCTAATTTTGATGTGTGCAGCCTATCACTTGATTCAGTTCCAGTGCGAGGCCGGTTGCCAAGGTACTACTGAATTTTTCGATGATGGTTTTAGGGCAGAGCTGAGACTTCTAGACCAGTAAGTTCTTACTTCTTCCCAGGCAATATTAAATTATATCTATAAATATGTGACAACAACATAATTTTTTCAAGGGGAAATTATGCCTCACAAATCCACTTCGAAGATGTCAACCACCCTTTAGGTGATCCAATTTGATAAACTGGGTTTTTTTGAGAAGGAAGATAAAATATTCACAAACCTCTCATGGATTAATAGCTGGTTAAAAGAGGGGGAAAGGGATAAGAAGGAGTGTTCCGTTTTCATAGCTGAGATTGCTAACCAGTGGAATCTCTTGCTAGAGCCTGTGCTATTTAATATATTCATTCAGGGAAAAAAAGAAAGCTTTAATACTGAAGGAACAGGCTTTGCAGCTAACAGAATTATTCTGTGTATCTAGAACTGCAGTATGTATACAGAGAAGTAGATCCAAATTCAGTATCACTGTTTAGGAAGGAGAGCTGGTCATCACTGTGGCTAGCTCAGCAGTCAGCAGAAGGCAAGTAGGAAGTTAAAAATAGTTAGGAAGGAAACAGAAAACAAGCAAAACCATTGTTACTGTACGAACTCACAGTTAGGCCACGTTTTGAATGACACGTGTCATTATACTTGGCCATTTTACAAAGAATATAGAGGACAGAAAACATAAATGAAAGACCAGTGACTTGCACACCTCAAGAAAAAACCTAAATAAATGTGGATTCTTCAGCTTGGAAGTGACAGACAAAAGTCTGTAAGTGATCAGTGATTTGGAAAAGGTGTATGGGAAATTACTTGCTGTTATTTACAGCACAAAAACTCAGCTTCAGCCAATAAATGACCAACCTGTAGACAAACAAACAAAAGAAAGCTTTCTCTCAATTCATACTGTGAAATTTCTAGGCATAGGAAGGTACAGAGACTGAAGGTATCCCATCAAAAAGATGAAACAGATATGATAAGTTACGTCTGCAGACAGCTACTAAAAATATTGGTCCAGGTGCAACCCCAAGGGGAGGAGGTCCCTAGTCTGCACATCACTGACAGGGAAAGGAGCACACCACACCCTTTCTGGTTCCTACATTTTTCCCTTAAGTCCCACTACTGGCCACAGCTGAAGACAAGTTACTGGGCAAGAAGGAAGGTGGGAAATTACAACAAGGGCAGATCTTCAGAATAATGAACTCCACACCATTCATGTTGTTAAAATGATTTTTTTTGTGTGTCTTGCTTCTTTTTGTGAAAAAGAAAAAAAAAATTGATTTTTGTTTCAATTGAGGCCACTATATTTACTCCTATAATATAACTACTCCTATAATATAACTCCAGGTTATAATTTAATAAAATATTTGGTCCTGTACTCATGTCCTTTAAAATGAATGCTTTTAAGTGGTCCCAGTATAAATAAGATCAGCCTTAGTGTATAATTATTAGTATTTGTTGAAAAGTCACATGATTTTCCTGTCAAGCATGTGGCAAAGAATGTAAAGAGTTTTAAATAATGTAAAACTACCTTGAAACATCAACTGCTGTGAGCTTGATTAAAGCCACCCGGTAGCTCAGAACCAGGCTGTGCGGAGTGTTCAGCCGGCCCTTGGGGTCGCGCTGACTTGGTGGGACTCCAAGTGACATGTCGCTTTGTGACAGACACGGCTGCGCACCAGAGCAGGATCCAATGTGAGGTAGGACAGCTCTGCTGTCAGAGAGGGGACCCAGAAGAGGGAGCCGGGTCCTTCACAGTGGTACATGATGGGGAGATCTTAGTCAATGGGTGTGAGTGAAAACAAGAGGGGTACAGAATGGATCTAAAGAGAAACTTTTCCTCCACAGTGACAGTCCAGCCATGGCAAAGGCTGCCCAGAGAGGTTGTGCCATCTCTAATCCTCAGAGCTTTTCAGGTTCCCACTGGATCAAGCCCTGGGCAACCCGGTCTGATCTCAGAGCTGCCTCTGCTTTGAGCAGGAGGTTGGACGTGAAACCACTTGAGGTCCCTTCTAGCCAGACTTATCCTACGATCCTATCATTTTATGAGGTCAGACATTATAGATGTAAGAGCAGACAGTTACAGAGACTAACTTCTTCCTTAATATGAAGGTTTCACCTGATGTGCTGTACTTCAGGCTCTCAGAAGATATTTCAGGATCACAGGATTGTGTCTGAAACCTGCTGTTATTTTAGCCCTTCGTGTTTGTTTCCATAACTGCCATGGATGACTTGGCCACAACCACAGAAAACCACCACGTAGGTGGAAGGAGGGACAGAAAGAATGGGTCTGCCAAGGAATCAGACACCTGAGCAGAATTCCTTTTGAGTGCAAATTTTCCTCATTCTCAGTGGAAAGTCCTCCAAAATGATTAGTTATTTTTAAAGTGATAGGAGAAATGTTTGCCTGTGGATGCAGGGGAGTAAGTGAAGAGGAAACTGGCTTAGAGGAAATCTCACTTTTCTGCTCTACAGATATGTCTCATAAATTGTCTCAGAGGAGCAAGCTGGAAATTAAGAGTGCATTTATTCTGCCAAATGTCAGTGATAGGAGGCACTGGATAGCTGCTGCTAGTTGAAAATCCAGCTTTAGGCATAACCCAGCTACACCGCTGGAGGTTATGCAGCGGATAAGCAAAGAGCTACTTTTCACTAGAAGCAATCTTAATAGCAAGATTTATAATTTTCCACCCCTGTGGTGTTATATAGAATGGACTAAATTATTTTCATCACAGAAAGAGGTATTTTTTATCTTGACAGGAGCAAAAGTCCCAGGCCTCATGGAGGCATCAGGAATGTGAGCAGGAAGTAGTCCTCTATGGAATAGCTGGGGTTTGTAAGCCTGATCAAAGAGTGATTTTTTTTCTGATACATTGTGCAGTGCCTAAAAATGACTGGAAGAAAATACCGGGTTTGTGTTAATCATCTAACAAAATATCCCTTTTTGTTTACTTAGTTGCTTGTTTGTCCCGATATACCCAGTCTTGCTTTTCCATGGTTTGCCTAAAGCTGTGTCTGAGCTTTGACGCTCTCAAGCAGCACACTAAAACAGCGCCTGTAATTTGTCATAGCTTCCCTTACGAGTCTGCTTCAGAAAAGGCCTTTGTCTGCTTCATACTTCACAATGCCATTTTCCACACTCTCTAATTGCCTCACCACAGTTCATGTCTTGTTTCCACTGTGGACCAGCCGCAGATGGGGAGAAAAGCTGAGGAGGCAGCTCATGGCTGGGGGGCTCTGGTGGATCCAAACATATGTCCAGCATGTGTTGATCAGTGGAGGGCAGGAGTGGCATCTCCCACTGTGGGGTGTAGCAGAATGAACAGCAGCAGCAGGCATTTTTTAATGGGTTATAATTATCTGAAAGAAAATAAAAAATAAAATTCACATAAAAGAATGGAAGGAGGTTTCATAACCCCTATCATTCAGAGAATAGTTGACAAGGCACCCCAAAAAATCTTACACAGGCACTGTGAGGTGAGTAAGGACCTGCAGCATTTGGGGAAGAATGAGATGGGGGAAGGCATCTGCTAAACTTGCTTTGTCACAGGAAAAAAAATATCATGAAACCCTACCTGTAATTTTCTTGAAGAAATAGGATTAAGACCAAAAATAACTTTCATAATATTTTAATATTTTATGAAATAACAGGAATAGTCATAATGTAAAAGAAAGCTTTTCCTTGCTTCTTGCATCAAAAGAATGGAAGAGGAATTTTTGCTCACTAGTTAGTCAGCTCCTTATCAAGACTATGTTATTTCCTTGGGCAGGAAGAAATCACAGTTTTGCTACTCAGAACTAAGTCAGGAAGCTTTGATGAAAATACTGGAGTTACCCTATTTGTTGGGTTTTGAGTTTACTTTTGCATTTCCTATTTGTAAAACCACAAAGAAAGAATAGAACCAGGGAATCATCTTTTGCACAAATTTAAAATGCCAAGAAAGAGAGTTGAAGATTAAGCCTCGGTTTGCAAACCTGTGAGCAACATGTGGCTCCACAGAAGTTTGTGTGTGCATGGAGCAAGACTGTGCCAGGGTGGAGATGCCTCGGTGAAAGTCGAGCTGCAAGACCCCTAGAAGACAGCTCATACCTGCACTGGAGTGGTGGATGCTTATGGTCACCTCTGAGACATACGCAGCTTCTGGAAACTCTGCCTCTCCAGTGCTCAGCAGTATGTAGTACATGTCTAGAATACTTAAAAATAGAAAATTTGGGGGAACTTAGAGCACAGGAAAGGTGTTCGTGTCCTCAACCTTGCCAATCAGTCACCAAAGAAAAGAAAGTAACTAAGGGCAATCATATACATGCTTTTTGTCATTTCTACATGTCTTAAGACCATTACTGAGCTCTTCTGACACATTTTAAAGACTCCTTTCATACCAAAAGACGAGTTGATGGTGATCTTCAGACAGTAGTTGACGTGGAAGTCGAAGGGACCTGAAAAATGACACCATTGTGGTTTTGCTGCATTCTTCTGGTTAATGTTCCCTCAAATTGGCATGATGAAGAACTGAATGAAGACACTGTCCACATCAAATAAGTGCTTTCTGAGCTGGCAGTCCTAGGTTTGCTTTCTAAACATAAACTTGCCCTTCTTTGTGAAGAAAAGGACAGCACTCTCCAACCATGCCCTTTTTCCTTACAAGATGAGACAGAAAACTAGGTTAAAAGTAATGGCCGGAGTTGCTCAGCTCTTGTAATGCCTCATAGCAGGAGACCAGTAAGATGATGGGGAAAATGAGGTTTCTGGTTTGCATTGCTCTGCACCGAGGAGTGGCTTGCTGTCCTCTAATTGTGGCTACCAGTTTACTACCCATTAAGGAACCTTGTTAATGTGAATGCCACTTATTTTCCTTTCACTTGGGGAAGTGTACCCTTTGGTTTTCCTTGCTTTGAGGTCTTAGTTGAGTCATCTGAGCCATTTTTTCTCCTTTATCTTTGCTTTTTTATGGCCATGTTTTTTCAAAGAAGTGATTTTCTATTTAGATGCTAAGTATGTGCAAAGACCCAGCAAATTCCAACCTAAAACTGGGTATTTGGAAAAAGCTTGATGTCAACATCAAAGTGAAACTCAGTCTCCTCTTTTGGTGCCTCTAGAGATGAACAGACTTCTTTGAGATCTGTTGAGAAGTCTAGTTATGGGCGAGCAGGGGCTGAGGTTCAAGCCTGACAGGTTCTCCCACTGACTCACCGTGAAATATTTTTCTGGGTGGGAAATATTTTTCTGTGTGTTAATGATGCAGTAAATAATACAATACCTCAATTTATAAATATACCTCAGTATATTTCAAAATACTTTAATTTCAAATCCTTTGAAGTAAAACAGATAAAATGTGGAAGGGAACTTTAAAGTCATCTTAAATCTTCACAAAGGGCAAAATCAACAGGATTAAAAAAATGAATGTGTTGTTATTAAAACCAACCCAAACCAGCCAGTTGCTTCTGTTAATCCCCTCCTTCCCACATCCCCTTCCTCCAGGAAGGACCATTGCACACAGCCAAAGGCAACTTTGAATGTGCCAGATGAGAAGCCAGTGACATAATCTGAGTAAGGTGTGATGGGGGTGTAAGTCAGACTAAAATCTTTAATAATGATCAAGTGTCAGGGGAAGCAATAGCCTTTCAGAAGTAGGTGAAAAGACTTACAGTCACAAGGAATGACTTCTGTGTGTGCATAAGCTCAGCTGCTTTGCGTTTGTAAGACTTAGGGTGGTCAAATACTAACCTGAAAGTCAGATCAGTCTCTCTGCAGAGACTTTCTTCCCACTGAGCTGAAGGATCAGTGTGTGGACCAAGACACGGAGCCCTCGCAGGCAGGCAGCAAGCCCTTGTGCATGGCCCAGGCAGCACTGTGGGTATGCTAGGCTGGGCCCAGGCACTGTACCCATGGCACTGACCCCAAACTAATACCCTGTGTCCCTGGTTGTAAGCATACACTTTTGGTAGAGAACTTCTGGATCCAAACTGCCTGTTTACTGATGTACCTACTGTAATACCAATTAGGTATCTCTGCATCCAAGTGGGCATATTTTCATTCTGTCTGTCTCCTATTTTCACAGAATCATCTCAGCTGGAAAAGACCTTGAAGATCCTCCAGTCCAACCCTTAACCTCACACTGACAGTTCCCAACTCCACCAGATCCCTCAGCGTTGGGTCAACCCGACTGTTCAACCCCTCCAGGGATGGGGACTCCCCCCCTGCCCTGGGCAGCCCATTCCAGCCCAACAACCCCTTCTGGAAAGAAATGCTTCCCAATAGCCAGTCTGACCCTGCCCTGGCGCAGCTTGAGGCCATTCCCTCTTGTCCTGTTGCTTGTTCCTCGGTTCAAGAGACTCATCCCCCCTCTGCACACTCCTTCAGAAAGTTGTAGAGGGCCATGAGGTCTCCCCTCAGCCTCCTCTTCTCCAGACTAAACAATCCCAGTTCCCTCAGCCGCTCCTCGTAATTCAGGCCATGGAAGGGAGGGGAAGCATCACCCGGCGGTTTTAAAGGGGACTCTGGCAAACGCTGTGTTTGGCAGACAGAATTTCCATTCCTGCCCGCAGCTCGGAGGGTTTTGGGTGCTTTTTGAGCCGATACACCCGTGCCGTGCGGCCCGACGCGCGCTGCTGACCCCTCGCCTGCCGCGGGCAGCGCTCACGGGCCGAGGCGGTGCACCAGCTCCGCAGGTCCCCGCCGGTCACACTCAGGCCCCGGGCGCTCTAGTCCCCCGGGCCCCGCCGAGGCCGGTACCGCTTCCGGGACCCGCCAGGGAGCGGCCACCCCCCGCGGCTTTTCCCACGTTCCCAGCGCACCCGCGCAGCGCTGCCGCCTGGGGAGCCCGGCAGTGCGGGATGGAACAACGCGCAGGTATCGCCAGGAGAGCATCACAGGCTGGCACTGCCGCGGTGAGGGATGTGGTGTTAAAGGTACTTTAGTACAAACTTCCCTTGAGCCGCCTGTTAGAGAACTTTTTTATTTTATTTTTTTGTCACAACAGTACGTGGTTGCTTTCTACGTCTCCAGTTAACGCCGCTCGTGAGAGGGCCCCGCGGGGCGCCGGTAACCCCCGAGGAGGGCCCGTGCCACCCGCCCGGCTGCTCCGCCACCGCCCCTCTCCTCGGGGGAGCGCGAGCCGCGGCCCTCGGGCGGGCAGGTCGCCCTTGAGGCTGCCCGACACGCCGCCGCGCGTACCCGCCCGCCGGGCTCCGGAGGACTCGTTGCGCCCCGGGCGCTGCCGCCGCGGCGGCCGCCTGACGCGTCCTTAAGAGGCGGCGGTCAGGTGACGGCTGGCGCCTCCCCCGCCGCGCGGGTGAAAAGTGCCGTTTGCCGGCAATGGGCAGCGGGACCGTGTCTCGGCCGGGAGTGACGGCCGCGCCCGCCGGACCGTAGCCGACCGTAAGCGCGGTGCCGCCTTCTTGCGCGCTCAGCCGCGGCTCCTCCGCGGGCTGGGTGGGAGGGAGGGTGGTGCGCGGCGGGCAGAGCGCGGGCTGGGCCTGTGGATACGCCCGCAGAGCGCGGCGGTGGGGCGAGGCAAGGCGCGGTGCTGGCCGCCCTCCCCCGCAGCATGGCGCGGCCGAGCCCCGCTCTGTGAGGGGCACCGAGAAGGGCGGGCGGGCGTGGGGTGGAGCGGAGCGGTGTTGTGTTGTGTTCTCCCGCGGGCGCCGCCGCAGGCACCTGCTGCCCGCCCGGCCGCGCCCGCTCCGCTCCGGGCGGCGCGGCCGCCTCTCCCGCGGCAGCACCGTGGGTGCCCGGCGCCCGCTTTCCGCTGGCCTCCGTGAGGGGAGGGCGAGGCAGCGGGCGGCGGAGCCGCGGCGGCGGCGCTGGGCGCGTGTGCCAGGGAGAGGCGCGAGGGCACGGCCGCGGCGAGAGGGTGGGAGGAGGGGCCGCGGGAGTTGCATAAACCGTGTTACTCACGCCGGGCCCTCGCTCTCGGGGCCGTAGGTTCGTGCTTGTCGTCATCCACTGTCGCTGGAGCGGATTTTCGTAGCGAGTGCTGCGAGCTCTGCTGTCTCGTTTACTTGTCCCCGCGCAGTGTGTGCGATGAAGCAATCGTTTTGAAATTTATAGGGAAGTAAAACAATGCGTCTGTTAAGGAAAAGTTTCACAAAATGTCTGCGACAGAAGCTTTTCATTTGGGTCTGACATGACAAAAATGTGTGTAAGTTCCTGTTCGTGACTTTGAGCAGGCAGCTGCTAACATGTGTTGGAAGTACGATCACAGACCATAACCCCCGGGTTTCATGGGGCGACATACTCCTCGTTGGGACCAAACTCACACAGTTAGTGTAGGGGTTAATTGGTCGCCCTGGTTGACCTCTGCTCCACCCCGATGCTCTGCTGCTCGCCTGGCGGCCCCAGTGGTGTGTCCAGGCCCCGTGGTGGTGGCAGCGCTTTCCTCCCCCCAGCTCAGGGCGCACCGTGGTACGAGGAGCGTCACCTTCCCTGGAGCAGCCACGGGTAGGGGCTGAATTACGGTGCTGGGCTGTGTGACCCCTGCGAGAGCTGCACAGAGCTCCTGGGCCCGCACCTTCTGTTGTACCTTTGGGGAATACCTCTGTGGCCACCTGAACTGCAGGGGGTGGAACTTCCAATTTGGAGGCTTCTTGCAGATGAAGGCACACAGACTCAAACTAGATAAAGATCTAATCCCAAGTGAAGAGCAATGGTGTGGGTAGGGCTTCTAAGTACAGTGGCTGTTCCCGGCAGGAAGATGGTCTTATGCACCTTAGTAGGCCCAGATACTTACTGTATGAAACTATTGATTCATAAAATCAGCTTGTTTGTGGTTGCCAAGAGTTGTTCAGCCTACTAAGAATTTCAGAGAATAAAAGTGAACCGAAAAGTGATGTACTTTCTGTTACAGGAAAGGTTTTGAATACACACTGTAGAGTTAAGTGCTCCTCGACCATTGTTGTCTCCCAAAATCTCCACGTTGTCCCTTTGTGACCACCTTTCTGCACTCTTCTTCTGCTATGGCAAGGTTACATAACAGAAGAGAAATGGAAGTACTTATTTATGCTTCAATAACATAATTTAAACTCCTCCTGTGTAGCTGGTTAATAAGCACTGGAAGAATACCAGTTTGATTCTTGGCACCAAATGCTGTTTATGACTTCTTTGTCAGAAGAATTAGACAATCAAAAAAAAGAGGGGAAAAAACCCCCAATGCAGCTGTCTCAATAAGGTTGCATACTTGATTTCATCCTAATGCGAATGTATTTTATTAAACACAGTTATCATAAGGCGCCCTTCTTCAATTTTCATGATACTTTGAATAGATTACTTTTGTCAGTTGGCCTAAAATAGCCAGAATAGGAAATATTTCAGCCAGTCTGTTTTTGCCTTAATGTACTTCAGTTCATAGCTTTTGGTCATACCTAGGGGGATAACAATGAATATGGAATGAGCTGAGACTTTTCAGAGGTATTCCTGCGAGGCCATTGAGCAGGTTTCATTGACATTTTGGGTAGCCTCTGCTGTCTTTCTTGGCACATACTCCTGACAATACCAAGGGACTGAATCCAGTGCAATGTAGCAATGACTTTCCAGGTGTACATTGCTTCAGGAGTAATAGGAAATAGCTCTGTTTGGGTCTGTTTTAATTTACATGCAATATTCAGGTACGTTGCAACTTCGGTGACTTGCATATAGTTTGGAAGAGGACAGCACTTGCGGTACATCTGAAGACACTCTAGAGACTTGGGAACTGTGAATTCAAATTGAATTAATTGAATGGCTTGGGCTGGAATGTTGGGAATAGACACATGTAGCAGCCAGAGAAGGAGGTGTCTCCTGCTTGTACCCAGAAGTTGAAGTGTATGAAAACTGACTATAAAATACAAGAAAATACTTAGTTTCCCATGGAAACTTTCTAGCACTACAGGAAGAAGCTCAGAGTACCACATGGCCCATGGTTAGTGCATGGAGTTTAGAGACAGGAGATAAAGTTCAAATTTATTCTTCACCTGATACAAAATACTGACGTGGATCAAGTCTCCTTTATCCTTCAGGGTGGTATCCTAAGAAGGGGGGTGACCCTGAGGGAGCAAAACTGAATTCTTGCCTAATTGTTTCCTTGACATTGATAGGGAAGCCCACATTTCAGTGGCTGTTGCTCTAAAGACAAGTACATGGCAAAAATATCTGTGACATACAGTCCGGAGAGGGTTTAAGCAATAAAACCTAGTCCTTTCTCACAGCTCTGGTTCAGCTGGTGTTTCAGCTCCCAGCTGGAGCCTGGGGAACCAGTCACATGACGTGTTTTTAAATTGAGTTTACAACTGGTCTGGTTTTGTTTCATTTGCTTCTTTTTAAACAGAAGGTCCATGTAATCTGTGGAAGGATTTCTCTTTGATTTCATGGGCAGTGGCAGTGGAATTGGCTATCATCTTTCTGAGAGGTGATGAACTCGTGTGTGTGTTTGCCATGCCTCAGTGATATAACTGCGTCTTTCTCACCAGTCTGAAAAACAAATCCCAGAACCTGTCTTAGTAATGGAAATGATCTCATCACTGCCCTAGGTTATAATAACGTGATGTAGTAACAGAATACTTTCAAAAGAACTCTCTCTTTTTTACTAAAAAAAACCCCAGCCACCCTGGTATTCAGACTTTCCTGAGGGCTTTCATTTACTGTTTACCTCAGAGAAATGATACGAATTTCCTGACTGTACCAATTTCCAGTAGCCTGTGTGTCAATGTCTGGAGCAGCATTACTCAGCCCGTGGTGCAGGGATGGGAGGTGGTCTCTAGGACATCTGAAAGTGGTCCACAAAGCAGGAGCAAACAAAGCACCAAGAAGCTCCAAATACATATTTTTAAAAATTTTAAACAGATTATGGGGAAAGTAAAAGTAACAAATGAAAATTTAGCCTGATTTTTTTAAAATGGAAAATACTCTGGCAATACTGCAAGTGAGAATTGGTGGACTTTCCTTAGAAATATCATTTAGTTCTTCCGTGTGAAAGTATTGTGTATAATGAGATGATTTCCATTAAAAATAAGACCACAGTGTTGGTGAGGGGAAAAATGTCAGACATATTGATAGATGATGGGGCCGTCACTGTAGAGATTTTACTAATTTCTCTCTAACATTCATAATGAAATCCATGGGTGGTTGCCAGTAATTGAGGCTTGTGTTGGCCTTGTATCAGCTGGCAGGTGTGGCGGGGGCATGGAGACTGCACTTTTTCTCCCAATACATTTTGCCTTCCCAGAGGGATGGTTGCTGAGATGACATTTTCCATCTCAGTTCATGCTTTTGCTGCATACTGCGGCTTCCAGGACTGTCGACATGTGTAGTGGTGGAAGCTTTTGGCATCTGGACTAATACAGACATTGTAGAAGTCAGTGTGAGTTGCCCAGTCTCTTTAAGTAATCCCTGGAAGAAAAACAGGTGCTTCCAGGATAAAATTAACTTGTTCCTAAAGCAGATATCCAACAGGCCACATAAATTATGTGACTCTTTGCTAGCTAAGCATGGATGAAGACATCTGTATGGTAGGCATTTGAAGTTAAGTGAGGCGAATTCCACATCTGGTGTCTGCATCTCTGAGCAGAGTAGTCTCCTATGCAGGCTGCACAGCTCTGTTTGCAAGCACTCCTTTTAAGTTTTGAGATGCAGTTCCCTTTCAAATGAGTGGTAGTGTTGGTAACTGTGGATACAGTGCTGCTTTTTGTCTGCTGGTAACAAAATTACATTGGCAGGCATTTATAGGCTTAATTATGAATTTAAATGTTGCTCATTGTTTCTTTTCACCACCTTAGGATGCTGGAAGCATATTTTTCGAGATATAAAGTAGGCTGTTTGCAAATAAGAATCCTTGTCTCCATCGTTCTAGCTCCCAACCCTAAATATGCAGATTTAGGAAGGAGACACAAAATAATCGGGTCAAAAGCTTCCACATAACGCAAGTTCAGAACTATACACGATTTGATTTGGTGACATTTGTGTTTTTGTGGGTATCTGAGTAAAGCCCTTGAACTGACTCATCTTTGATATTTATCTAATATTTTCCTTGAAATAATCTCAATGTAAATCAGTTAAACTTATTTCTTTTCCTACTGGTATTATCAGTCAGTTATAACCGTGGTTATATCCTTAGCCAGGATTTGTAGAAATGTGCACTTTTATAATAAATTACCCTTTTATGTTTATGGTGATTATAAAGTTATACATTTATATGCACACACACAGAGAAGTTACAAGATCTGTACAAATGTTTATGTCTTGTAGTAAGTCGCAGTCATAGCTCCCAAGGGATTGCATTTTAGAAAACATGCATGATGAACAAGACTGCTAAATTGGGGTAGATGGAGGTGATGGATTAAGAAGCACAGTGAATGCATACGTATGGGCTGTCTCATCCTGTCCGGTCCATTGCGTTGGCCAGACTATTAAATAGAAAGGTCTGACTTTTGGAAAGCTTTGTAGGCTAAGTGTGGGGATTTTTTTTTTTCCCTCCCTGTTACCATGTCTGTGTCTCGAGGATATGGATTGTAAATGGGACTTAACTACTAGAACTGTGTATCTCGTGCATTTAATTTACTGCGTTGTCGATTAGATGCTAAAAATAAATGCCCCCCAAGTAGAAGATTCCTTTTGGCCTGTTCCAAAACCCATTAATGTCATTAGGAAAACAGACCACACTCATGGGCAATTTCTCTACCAAATATAGAGAAGCTGTCACTGTGGCCTGAACCATTACATTGCATTCTCTGTCAGAACAATTGTGCCTTTGTACTCAACATGCAAAGTGTAGCTCTATGCAAAATCAGCAGCTGCTGCCTAATGTTACAGTCCTGTTAGAAAAAAAACCCACAGAACTGCATATGACTTTGGGCAGAAGGTGACTCTGTAGACTTGTGAAATGTAACTAATTAGAAATTCTCTGGCTGTTACTCTTGTATATCATATTTTTAAAATAACCACTAATGGAGAATTGTAAAATATAATGGAGTTTTGAGGCACTTTTAAAGTTTCATAAATATGGATGCCTACTTAAATGAACATCTGCGATAATCATCATATCTTGACCTGGGCAACTTCTATAAAATATGAAATTAACCATTCTTATGCTGGTGTTTTGTTTGAATGCTTTTGCCTCCCAGGCCAAAGAGAATTGATAATGAGTTTCTAACCACAGCACTAATTGCCACACCCCTTTATCTTTTGATAAAGGCATGAATCTGCTAAGTTTTCTCAACCATGATGTTTTTGGACTGTTGTCTTAAGTGGAAAAATGCTTTTTCTTCCAGTAGCCAAAACCCTGCAACTATGAGTGAAGGATGGTGCTGGTGAAAAACCTCAAGAGAAATGAAAATAGTAGCTTATACACAACATCTAAGAGGAAGATGGTAGGAAGCGAGTACCAACTTTTCTTATATCCAGTTTATTTTTATGGGTTTGTGTGTGTTCAGTGATGATACTTGCAGACTTCTTTTTTTCCGAGGCACTTTAAAGTTCCTGTAGGAAGTTGGTGTGATGTCTTTGCTGACAGTAATGAAAACCAGTTCTTTACTAATTGCAAAATCTGCCAACATCTTGCATTTCTCTGGCATTTTCCACTTTGAATAGCACATACTCACACAGACCTTCCTGGTAAGCGACTGATTACATTTACTGTGACATATTTCCAAGTATTATTTTGCTTCTTATGCTTACATTCCTTTTCCCAAAAATGCCAAATTTATTAATTTAATGAGTTCTTCAACTCTTCTGTGGCCTAGTGAGTATAGGTTTAATTTTTATAAGACTGTTTTTGATACAGAGAAATTAAATAGCTTCTTCCTAGTCATTAAGTCATTCTGAATCAAAATAATGTATAAAAACCTGAAACCATGTCTTGTAGTCTCACCTTAGACATTATCCCCTTCCAAATCCACAGTGTTGTGAAAAAATGTCCATGTAATTACAGTGAATTTTATTATGTGGTGGTGTCTGAAAAAAATTAAGGTGTGGGGTTTTGGGTTTTTTGTTTGTTTTGGCCTATCTTTTATGTGTTTCTGAGGATTGTCTCTTTTAATTTAGGAACTGAAGTAATGCAAGCGTGATGTTTGATACGGCTAAAGTGGAGGGAAAAGGTTTTGTTGCTTGTAAAACTTTTTCACCAGTATATACAGAGTAAGGAGGATCATATCAACTGGGCCTGGCTTCTCCTTCCAGTTCCTCCTTCTCTTCAAAATTACTGCTTTATGTAGGTCTGTCTGTGAGCAGCTATAATGCTGTATAAATGTTTCTGAAAAAAGTTTAGAAAAAGAGATGAGGCTAAGTAGAGCAGAGCAGGACAGTGTGTGCAGGAGGAGAGTCATATCCAACCTGTTTTCTGCATATTTCAGATGAAGAATTCAGCCCTGAATTTTTTGCATGCTAGAGCAGAATATATGGTTGGTTGTGGGGCAGTCTTGGTTCTTGGTATCGCTCGCTATGTATAGAGAGAGAAAGAACAAGTATTGGGGATGAGAGAGATCAAAATTCATGTGCCTGCTCTGAAATCAATAGCGTGAACATTAGCCACCCCCAGCCCCACCTGAGAATGACCTGGCTGAGTACAGGCCAGCTGTTTTGGGTATAAATGTGATTAAACTCTTCCCAAAAGTTTTATTAAAACTGATGTAGTTTTCCAATGACAGCTTTTTGCTTTGTCAAATTGACACTAAAAATCTTGTTAAGTGCTTGAACATCTCCACTGTGTATTCCTCTGTCCTGTAATATGTGTCAGTCATTTCCCTTTCAGCACCGAGCATCAGCTACTGTTTTAATATGCTGAAAGGGAGTTTGAGTTGGCAAGGGTGTAAGTAAGCCCTCGGGGTCTTAAGAAATAGTAAAATGAAAAGCTGAAGCAGTTTGGTAAGAGAGTAGTCATAGTTCATCCAAGTTTGCTGAACTGCCTCTGGCTGACCAGTCCTCTGCACCTCAGAGAAGAGCATGAAAGTCTCCCTCGTGTCCCTAATTTTGCAAAGCTGTTTTAACAACAGAGTATGTGTAAATTTGGGATTTCTTCCTGACTTTGATTACTGATCATTTACTTCATCCTTTGTGGCTCTTCTGTGAATTTGATTGTATTGCATTCCTGAAGGCCACATTTAAGGTCTGAGTAGCTAGCAGTTACTGCTTTTTTGTTAGTTTTGTGGGTTTTGTTTGCTTTATGTACAGTTGGTGTAGCTAACTTCTTAGTACTGGTAGAATCAGATTACACTAACTTTAACATATCTTCTTGCTTATGATAAATAGAAAATTATATTAAATCAAAATGTTATTTTTGGTTTTAACCCATGTCCAAAACCTTAGTTGGTAATGTTATGCATCCATTAATAGTGGCTTGGATCCTTCCCTTCATTCTCTCAGGGCTTGACAGTAGCACTTGAGATAGTTGTCTAAAAAGGAATCAGGTATCACCTGATTCAAAGCTTTCTTCCAAAATCAGCAGAAAGATTGCGTTAGAGCTCTTGCAGCTCGGTGTTTTTGCTGTTGTTACTCTGAACTCGGCTGAAATAGTGGAGCAGAAAATTCAAGCCCTTTTGTTGCTGTCACTATAGCCCTGAGAAGATAGCAGGCACAGGCACGGATGGCAGAGATGACTGGGGAGCAGAGAGAGCTTCAGAGAAGTTGAGCGGCATGGTTACAGAAAAAGGAAGCTCAAGAAGGGGCAGAATAACGTGCCACTCCTTTGTGCAGTCTCCGAGCAGGAAGGTCGCCTGCTGCTTACTTTCTCCAGCGGGGAGAGGAGGACTGTGGAGGGACTGCAACAGAGTCGTACTTGAATTTGTAGAGAAAATCAAAACCTCTGAGCAAGTGCTTTGCTGATGTGAGTCTGGCTTCAAGCTGGTAACTCAGGAGCTTTTTTCCAGGCTCTAATCCTGGACTGAAGGTCTCTTTGTCTCGAGGCTCGGCTGTGTGGGTTCAGTCAGGCTTTGCCCCAGGCTCTTTGGCTTTGGGTGGAAGCCGGGTGTTAGATACAAGGTGGAAACCACTGGTACTGATGTACTTTCTGTTGCAGAAGTGTCCAACTGCCGACTTCTCAAGAAAAGGGGTAGGGCAGTTGGACTGTCTTGCTAGGTCTAGTACGTATTTATTCAATCAGTGGATTATAAAATTATTTATGTATGAAAAATGCAAATAAATCTTTCATAGTGTAAGTTTACCACTTAGTCTCTCCCCTCTAGAATATAGTATATGCAGTAGGAATGTCTCTATTTGCCTTTGTGTCTATGTCTTTGTGTGTTAAACATACATTTATATTTACTCAAACTCCAGCTTGGCAATAACCATAAAATAATTCCGTATAAATTTTGCTTACATCATTTAGAACAGGCTGAAAAATCTCAGCATCAGAAGTTTGTTCATGACTACTTTTACTAGAAAGTCCTGACAGATTTCCTTGAGTCACTCTTTGTCATGCTTTTAATGTTATGACCATATAGACCAAAGGAAGTGCAGCACAATTGTCCCCTTTATTGTAGACAGTGACCAGAGCTCATATTTTGAGTAAATAGTCTGAAACCAGAACATGAAAGTTGTAATGTTGAGTCACGTTGTACAGACACTATGAGTGTAAGATGATGAAACACACCTTTTGTGTGTAGTCCTTTCTACATCCCTGCAGTGCCAGCATGACAGTAGCCTGTGTATGTTGACTGGGGTTTGCACTGAAATGCCAGGTTAAAAGAGCAGTTTGGATAACTTGCTCTGAATCCTAGTTGAATTAAACAAGAATTTTAAAAGATATTTAAAGGAAATTGTTGCCTTTCAGCTAAATTTGTTTTATTGTTGACATACATTACCTGAACAGAATCCAGCTGTTAATTTACCAGCTCCTTGCATATTTAGCTGCTATTGTGCTTGTTCTTTTGCATGTAACCACTGCATAACTGTAATGCAGGATTGTCATCTGCAGTTGAAGGTGGAGAGCACTGGGCAGCTCTATACACTTGTCTCTTCCCCAAAAAGTCAAACATAAATACTAAAATTAAAATTAATTCTAATATTTTCCATCAAGTTTTTTTATTTTAATCCATCCCTATCCTGTAGCAGGGAAGCAACAGACAGAATGAAAGTGTAGATAAGTTAGATATGTAAGAATCAAACTCATTATTTTAATAAAATTTTTAAAAGGCATTGGCCCAGAAATTTTCAGAGTTGGATGACATCCCTATTGTCGCCAAGGGAGAGTGAGGGATTTGGACTGAGATCTTAGGAATCTAAATCTGGCATCCTAAACCATTCAGCAACTGTTACTTCCACAGTACTAGTGAGGCTTCTTAAAGGGGGTTCCTGGAGGTTTTGGCAGTTAACAACTCTTGATCAGCACACTGCAGCACAGTAGAGGAAATGGAAAGTTTTGTCAAAGATCCAGGTAAGAATGAAATGCAGGGGAGTTTTTTTCTTTTTTTTTCCTTCACCTAAGTTTTAAAGGAGTATATTCAGCAAATAACTCTGTCCAGTCAGGTGTGGCACTTAAGATGTATATAATTTAGTTTTAGAAGTTATTATTTGTTTGTATTTTGGCAACACTTTTAAAGCTGCTAGTGGTATTGAGTTTTTTCATTTCAGAGAGCCTGGCTTGACATCTCAAATATACAAAGTACTTGGGGTACCCATTACCTTGAAGTGTGAGGTTTTGGTCTCTGCTGTCAAAAATTTGGCTTCCAAAAGTAAGAATACCCTTAAATGAATAACTGTCCTACATATAAAGTTTATTGTGGAATATCTAAATTCCAAAACCCTAATGTACAGAAATGTTGGGCAATTTTGAGCCTTGCTTTTTTTCTTAATTGCAGTGTACATATAACAATTTTTTTCTTAATTGCAATGCATATAACAAGTAGTCTGCATAGATAATCATCTTGAAATTATTTAAATAATAGGTGGGCTTGACTAGTGTACTGTAATTGTATTTTATGGGGAATATATCCTAATAATTTTTACATTCAAGGCTGTTTTTTATTCCTAGTGCAATTTCAATTGAAGTGAAATAAAAAACATTGGAGAAAAGTTATGTGAAGTTATTAACTTAAGGAACTCTTTCATTCTCAGAATGCATTAACTCCTTACTTTGAATTTACTCAGTTCCACTTTCTAATAATTCTGTGAAGTTGACATACAGTAAAATCATGTATGATGACATGGCTTTTTCTCATAACCTCTTGCAAACTGCTGCACCGAGTGTTTCTTGTTAACTCTCCTTTGCGTAAGCAGTATAATTGTAAGATGAGCCATCATGCCCTGAATCAGTTGCCTCTTCCTTCAGGCCTGTAGTTAGTGTTCATGGTGAAAATATAGTATTTGGTTGGATAGGAAATGTACTGGGAACTTCCCTGACTGACATGAAAAAGGGGCAGTTATTCAGGCAGAAATGCTTCCAGCCTCTTAAATATTCCTGTTGATAAGGTCATTCCTTGCAGAATGTAAGATAGGGATTTTTTTTTTTTCTCCTGGATTAAATCCAGTTTAAGTTTATTGTGGGAGCATGTCTGATTCTCCCTGACTCACCAAGTCTTGCCTCCTGTTACGGGAGGTTACTGTAACATGGAGTTCTCCAGGAGGTGCTGGGCTTTGTATGTAGAGGACTGGCCTGATTATTTCACCGCTTCTGTCTTCCTCGCTTTTGGCCACTGAAGTAGCCTTCAGCACTAGATAAGGTGTAAAGTTACCTTGCTCAAGACTTCTGCAATGTTTCCAGAGTTTCAGCCCTGCTAGGGTATTTTATAGCACTCTCCCTCACTGAAAGGAAATCTTAGTTACTCTGTCACCTGTAGTTTCAGTAATTGCTTGCAGGCTGACAGATCATCTTTCAAAAAGAGATTCACAATCTTTTCATCTGTTACGTCATCTTTAAGAGGAAGTCAAATGTGGTTTCCCAATCTTAAAATCTCCTGTCCAGCTATTTATGCTGTGTCAACTTCCTTGCCAGACTTCACCCCAGAGCATCCTCCAAAAATGTGACACAGAGGTCGAACTTTTTCCTTTTCTGCTCAAAATCCTTCCTTCTACCCATGGTCTCTTAGCAATGCATGGGTAGAACAGTCATTGCATGTCAGCAAAGCATATAGTTTTTCATTTGTGATGAAAATGGAGTTGATGGGGGCTTTACACAGAGTAAGAGGGAAACCTTATTTCTTGTGTGGGAAGACCTAAATTAAGAAATAACATTACAGTGATTTTCCAGGATGCAAGGCAGAATCATGTAGAAACAGATTATTTGTTATTTCTGTTATACATCACAGGATCAATCTGTAACCAAATAAAATTCTGTAATCTGATTTGATAAAAATGGATGGTGACATTCATACCAAAAGCCTGAGTCAATACTTAGCTTATTCTGTGCCCCTTACTCTTATCATATTAGATTGAGCATTAATGACTCTACCGGTGAGTCACGCTTAATCACTTCTTTTTTTAATTGTCCATGTCTTTGATTCTTAAGAAGAATTGTCCACCTTGATATAAACAATCTCCCTTTTATGATCGTACAATTCTGAGGTATATTTTGCATGGTGAGGATGCATACTGTGTTGGCCTTTACTCATTTTAAGAGCTTTTGTGCTTAGTGAGACTAACAATGGAGTAAGCTTATACTCAGCATGAAATGGGAAAATCTCATCATTCTTCTTGTCCTTTTTTTTTTCAACATATCCTGTAAAACTGAATTATCTGTAGGAATTTACTGGGTCAACACTGAGAGTGAAAATGTTCCAGTAATAATCTCTCTCTGTGTGTGCAACTTCTTTTTGTGGAAATCGCTCTGTTATTGTTTGTCTGTAGAGACAGTAATCCCTTAGATGTTTCAGTCTGTCACCTCAAGGGAAAATGAGCTAAGACCACAGAAGAGTCTTGATTTAAACAGCGATCCACCTATCCACTAATAGCTTCCTACTTTTGGTGCCTGAAACTGTGCCTGACAATTAAATGCTCTTTGGCCGACAAAAGTAGAGTTCACTTTTGGGTGGAAGTAAGATTTAGGAATTTAGCAGAAAGCTGTGTCTGTGTTATATGACCAAGCTAAACTGTGGCCTGTTCAAGAGGCTGTGTTTGCTATGGGCTTTGAGAAATGTCCAGGTTTACAGATTGTCCATAGAAGAGCAAGAAATAGATCGTTAATCGGTCTGGCCAGTTTAGTTAATTCTGATGATACTGTAAGAACTGACAGAATATATGCTTTGAGGCACTGCCTGTGAGGTGCTTTGCTAGTCCTTTGGGAAGGGATGCTATCAGCCCTGGGAACAGCACAGTTCACAGACGATGCGATACCACCCGAAATCAGGGAAACGAAACAATACATGTTAATAATATTAAAGTGTCCTTGAAGATCTGCTTAGAGGCACTACTTCCCCTGCAGTCTGTCAAGGATTGGCCTGCCGCCAGCTTCAATGCGAGTTCAGTTCTTTGTATGTGCTTGTGATTAATTAGTTGATGATTTTTCCATTAGGCTTTGTGGGATGGACAGTATATAGTGACAGTGTTAAGTGAGATAATTTTGGGATCACTGCTCAGTGCAGATGTTTGAAGTAAACGTTCTTCAAGACTTTCTTTGCAGCTCCTGATGAGCATAATAGACAGCTTCTGTATTTTGTCTTCTCTGCCACACTAAGATTTTAGGTGTAGAAATATATTGGTGTGCTTAACCCAAACTCCATTTATAATGTAGTGCAAGCTTGCAAAGGGTGTGGTGTAATTATATGAGGGTCATGTAATTCTGATTTGAATTAAATCCACTGTAAAAGACAGAAGTATTCAAGTCACTTAAACATAGATGTCTACTACCAGTTAAGATGTCTTGCTGTCTTCTTGATACCTGTCCATCTGCAGCCCCAGGGTGCCTCAGGTACATTCTCATGTCTGAAATGGCACTGGATACCACCCAAAGACACCTGCCTCTGTTTATCACATTCTGAAGGACTGTGATTAAGATGGCAAACCAAGAGCTCCAATTTGGAGTAATACTGTCACGACTAGGGCTGGCATCTGTCATGTTGTTAGGTGGTGCTGTATGGGAAACCAGGGAATTAGGCTTTGCCTATCACATCAGGGTCAACTTGCTCCCTGGGTCTTTTCTCCCTATTCAGAGACTCTGCCTGTATATACTTAGCTTTCAATTTTTGCCTGTATGTTTGTGATACGGTTGTTAATTACGTTATTGCATATTTGTCTGTCTGCATGATGCTTGCCTCATTCAACATGGAGGACAGACGGTGCTTGGGGATTCATTATGGCTCTGTAGTCAAAGAGACTGTTGTTTGCAGGATCACAAATGTGTTTACTCCAGATGTTGAAATAAATGAGGCAGGGGGTTATAGGAAGAGCAAGAATGATCTCATGTCTAAGCTAGTCAACCATTTGAGTGATGATCTGGAGAACTGGAACTCTGCCTCTAGGATTCTAGACAAATAACTTGAACCAGGCTTCTCATCCTAGGCCTAACCCATTTCTTTATTTCTGCAGATAGACCAGTATCCTCAGCTTGGTTTCGTGTATCTTCTCAAAATGAGGATGGTAACTTGTTGGTAGTTGAATGTGCAGTTAGGGGAAACAGTGTATTTTCTGTTTTATGACTTACAAATTTCCTCTTTATTACAGTGGTTGAATAGCCCTCACTGTTCTGTTTTCTTGATTGCCTTTGAAGTTTGCCACAGTTCCTCCAAAACTGATAGGGCAGGTCTTGTTTACCAGGTTCTCCAATGTCCTAGTTTTATTTTAGCTTGGATCCTACTTAACTTGACTGTAATAAAACAGCTATACAATACGTCTATAAACAGTGTTACTTCCCACCCATCTGCCTGTTTATGCCACTGCTGAATTTGGCTGATAGAATTTTAATAAAAATAAGTCTTTGCAATTATTGCTGCAGTACAAGAAGCAATGGTGGATTTGTGTGTTAGAGATTTTCCTTTAAGTCTGTAAAGCTACTTGCTTTCTGTGATAAAGATGGCTTGTTCCTGTTGCCCTGGCATTGAGCTGCCTCGAATGAAAACTATGAACTGAATGTATGTTAAAGTCTTTTTTTATTCAGACTTCCTTAAATTAAACAAAAAAATAAAACCAGACTAATTTCTAGCCTCAAGCTGTTGTTAGGACTGACAGGATTAAAGAATAGATATCATAATGTTTTAGTGATCATAATGAAACAAAATTTTTATGGAAATGCCTGCCCATTATTGCTTGAGAGCAAGGGTTTGGGAGTGACATAAATCATCATTCTCTAGGGCTTATTCTGCTCTTTCAAAATTGAGGACTAGGAACTATCCTTGAGACCAAGCCCCACATGGTGCTTTTTTTCTTTTCAGTCTGAAGCTTCTGCTGATGGTTCAGGTCTGACGGTGATACAGCTGAATCTGAGAACTGATCCTGTCCAGCAGTTTTCATGTTTGTTTACAGATGCAGAAAGGAATATCCTTTTTAGTATATTTTATTTTGATGGTTGGAGACAGTTCTGAAGTGTAAGGTCTCTGGTGGCCCCTGATTTCAGTAGAAATCTTTAGTGTTCAGAAGACAGTGGCCTATGAAGAAGCTGCTTAAATCCTGGCAGCTTGTTTGCAATTTGCCCATGAAAGCCTCTTACGAATCTCTAGGCAACTGGGGTGGCCAGGGAGGTTACGCACAGCTTCAGCTGGAATTCCCTTCCCAGGTTTACAGAGGGCATTATTGCTGCTTCGTTTAGTGTTGAATGAGCAGCTGCCAAATGAACTCTCCTGTGCTGTTGCTGTGGATTAGATGCTGAAAATTGGGTTTTGTTATTTCCTTAGGTGCAGTTGCATGCAACTTTGGGGAATTTGCTGTTTGTTGAAAAAATTTTCAAAGTGAAAGTGGTATGAAAAGCTGTGTTAAAGTGGCTAAACAGACCCTTACGATGGAGGGTTGCAGTTGTCTGGTGCAAGTTGCTGACTGTTATGTTAGTGCTCTCCAACTGGCGCTTCAGTTCTAAAATTCATGTCCCTTGGTGGTGAGTGCATGACACATCCTTGAACAGAGAGGAGGATACGAAGGGGAACTTTGTCTCTGTCCTGTCCTGACCATGCGAGCATCTCAGTTTAGAAGCAAAGCATGGGAACCCAGAATTTGTCACTGCAATAAAAAAGCTATTAACTAAGCACTGATTTTTTATTTTATATTTTTTAACTAGGATTGTAATGCATGGGAGCATATACATTTGAATGTACATAATGGTTGAATGTAATTGCTCTATTCTTTTGTTTATCTGTAGAGCTGCTAGAAACACTTGAATGACTGGAATTCAAGATATTTGTTTCGTGCTCTAACCCTGAGGTAGAGGAAATAAGCAGAAGAAATTTCCCTAGTTCAGGCAAGTAAACATCTATACTTCGATAGTTTATATGAAATTAAGTTCTTGGTAAACAAATTGTGGAAACCCTCTTAAAGTGGAGGAACTAATTTGCTGTGTTACAAAATATAGTTTTAAAGGAACATAAGAATTAATTATATTTTTTTCATTATTTAATAGCTAAAGGATCTGTCATACTGAACCTCTGCTTTGAAACAGTCAGAAGCCTCTTCTGTGTTGAATTCAGTTGTCTTGAACAGAAAGGCAAAATGTCTGTCATAGATCCTTATCAACACATTGTGGTAAGTATCTTTGAATCTTCTGTGTAGACCATCTTGTATAATATATACTGTCTTCTATAATGTGTCTTACTAGAAGTTACTCTAAATAAGCACACAGCGTTAGTTATTTCTTTAAAGAAATGGTGAGTGTGCTGAGAGCAAACATCTTCAGAAATTTATTTGAATGAAGTTTGAAAGATACAAGTTAGCTTTT
Organism: Athene noctua; assembly: GCF_965140245.1. Lineage (NCBI taxonomy): Eukaryota > Metazoa > Chordata > Aves > Strigiformes > Strigidae > Athene > Athene noctua. The sequence continues at coordinate 35,395,487 of NC_134041.1, forward strand.
CAAAAACATGTCAAAGCTTTGAGTGTAATATTTTTTTTTTCTCATGTGTAAATCAAAATGGAATATGGGCTCTTAATAACCTCACGGGTACATCATCGTAGAGTACCATTCTAATGGACTTGCCCATTCAAAGTGTTTCATCAAAGTGACTGTAATTGACTATTTGATAAAGGTTTTCCGCACACTGATTGTCAAACTGAACTGTGGTCTACGAAAGTAGTATCATGTGTCTCTTAGAGAACAATTCTCCCATATAATTCAGTTGTTCTTGTACAATTCTAGTTACAGAATAACTCTTTTGCCTTTTCATCAGTATGGATAGCAGGATAAATCAGCAATTTTGGATATTTAGATCTTAAACTAGTGTGTATCAGTGATGTTAATTCAAAGAGAATCTTCAAAATACAGCTTGCAAACTGTAGGTATCAGTGAAATGATCTGTGCCACTCAACAATATACTGCTACCAAAAGCTCCTGCTCCTTTTTCCCTGCTTTATTCCTGTGTTCCTGCTGCATTCCTTGTACCAGCTATCAGATGCATGTGACTGAAGTGAGCCAACTGACCTTGCTGAATTGACAGGAAATCGGTTCACTGCAAAAGATTAGTTCTCTGCTGTCTGAGCTGGTCCAAAGGAGGGGTACAACCATGAGAGCACAACCTGTGTAAGTAGAGAAGGGGGAGCAAGGGAAGGAGGAGAAGGGAAATGGGAGAAAACCTGCCCTTTGGATGGCAAGCTGTTGGAGCAGCTTAGCAGCTTGTTGACGCTGGCTTTCAGCTGTAATATTCATACATATCTTTGCTTGAGTGACTTTCCAAAGTAAACACTGAAATTGCAATTCCCACTCAAACTGAAACCTTGAAACAAGCTGGGTGTGTTCATATCAAGCACTTTTTGTAACAGTCCCAGTATTTCACGATGTACTCGGAGAGTTACTATACGCTTGTCATAATGTTGAACTTGTACATGGCTAAAAATACAGCCTATGCTTCCTTGAAATGATCTCTTATCAATTATGTGGTTTCTACCCCACGCAGTCACATCCTTTACATGAATTTGCAGCCAGCAGATGTCAAACTTGTCTTTTACTCACTCTAGTTCTGTGAACGCTGCTGTAAAGACAGGTTTCAGGCTGATGTCTGTATTTAACAGTGTTAAACGCTAACTTGCTCCTTTCTACATCAGTGCCCTCTCCTGGATGGAATGCTTGATCTGTTCTGTACCTTTTGGGAGAGGTCTCTGAGGCACTGAGTAATACTTCATTGAAACATTTGCATAAAAGATCGTTTTTGATACCAATATATGTATATATAATGGACAAAATGGAGCCTTAGAAGTATACCTAGTTACAGTCCTCTGGCAGTGCTGAACAGCTGCTGTGGGAATGTTTCTAATGTAGGAGGGAACATTGTTAATGCAAGAGCTGATCCTATAATTTCTTGAAAAGTGAATGGATATCTTTCAGGTTTCTTAATTTGAAAAATGAAATTGCATGGGATATTTTACTAAAACTTAAAACAGTCAAGGGCAGCAGGCTAATATCAATTTAAAAAGTCTTGAATTTTTAATGACATTTGGCATTAAAAGACTCAAAAATCTGCATTTTCCAAAAGTCCTTCTGTTAATGATTATGTGTTCTTTGATCTCTTTTTTTTTTTTTTTTGGGGGGGGGGGGTGTTTCAACATTTTATGAAAGAGGAATAAAATAAGGCATTCACAAAGTTACTGCAGGTACAGACAGAAATGACTACCAAAAATGCTTTTGGATTTGGAGAATAAAGAAATATGATGTGTAATACATCTTCAGTTACATTGATATGGGGGATAAGCATTATAACAATGAGAAAAATCACTTCAAGATAAAATTTGTATATGTGTTTGCACAAATGTTTGTCTTAATTGTAATACCCCATGAAAGAAGAGCATTAGACTTTATGAAAATCTGTTACCTAAGAGAACAGGCAAACATTTTCATTTGTCCAGCCCAATAGTCAGCTCAAGTGTCCTTAATTTTAAGGAAGTAAAAGTATAATAGTAAATACTTACTATATAATCTGTCTATACTAGAGCTTCCTGATTGATATTTTGTCTGCAAGCGTATCTCCTGATTGATTTACATTTTGTGACTCAGCATTCTGGGATATAAAAAATATTATAGTCAATGCATGCAAATCCCTTGCTTTCTCAGTAAATGCAGAAAGTTTACAGGTAAAACCCGATTGTGTTACAGGAGATCTTAGCATGTTGTTCTGTTTCTCAGTTCTGTAGTGGGAAGGTAATGGTGTTTATGTCCATACAAATGCAATGATATGTAAAATAGAGGAAACAGATAATTAGGAAAATTTTACTGGGAGGAAAAAAGGCAGTTGAAGGTGGGAGAGGAACAGAGGAGTCATGAGGAGGAGTAGAAGAGATGGAGATCTTTGATGTGAGAACAGGACATACTGAGCCATGGCTGTGCAGGATACTTGGAAAACCTCGTGGGTTGAACCAGTAGAGTGAATACTGTCCACAGGAGTTTCTGTAATTCAGGAAACCCATGTTCATAGAGGGCATGTTGAAAACTATTTTTTTTGTTCTCTTCTCTAAATTTCTGGAGAAAGAAGTGAAATAAAACACATATATAAAGCTAGGTCACTTTGGATGGCAGGATTTAGGTTTCTGAGTTAATTGTGATCTTCTGAAATTTTTAACCTGGCTTAGATTTTTTTAAAGGTATGCAGGTGTTGCTCCACTCAGTGTTGCAACATTTAAGTGATTTATATGCCATCATCTATTTTTCAGAATTGAGGAGTTGGCAATGTACAGATTTTATCAAGACTTAAGGTGAAAATAAGTCACTTGAGAAAATGCAGCTTAGTCATCTAAACTAGCAAGGACTGGATTTATAAAGGTATTCAAAGTCAATACATTTCTTGTGGTATCTTCAGGGGGCGTCTAACTTCTTTAGAACTCAAGTCTTCCCAAAAACTAGCCAAAATAAGCTGAAAGTTGTGCTAGCTGTTAATACGGACATTTAGGCCTTCTAATAACCTTAGAAACTGGATCCTAAATGGAAAATTGCCTTAACTTCTGATTTCTCTTAAGTTGCATGAAAAACGTTTATTTTGAGGTGATAAAAGATCTAGACTTTTGAGCTTCCTGTGTGTATCTCTGTATTTATTTATTTTTTTTATTAAGAGGGAGATTGTTTATTTTAGTAGTTTCAGATTTTTTCCAGGCATGTGATTATGGCTAAATACTAATAACTATAATTATAAGCCTCAGTGTGTTATTTTGGGTGAGGCGTGGGGAAAGAAGATAATGTTTTTCTGTTTTGCCAGACTTCTGTGTACTCTCATTCATTTCAGAGGATACCAGATCTTAAACCAAACTTAACTTTCTTGGTAGAACAACATCTGGAATGACGAGGTTTGCTGCTTAAGTCACTTAAAAGCAGTTCTCGTGATAGATTAGCAAAACAGTTAGTTATGGACTTAAGAGAAAATAGTGATGATCTCTTTGTAATGAGACTACACCAGTAAGTGGTGGTTTGGCCTTGTTTTGATGGTAGGCATTTTATTTAGGCCTATGAGTTTCAGGAGCGTGACAAGGTGATGCAAGAGAATTACTTTACTGAAGTGTTTTTTGTCAGTGAGCGTCTTGTCTTATCTCCATTTTACAGCCAGGACTCCGGGGCACCAGACTTGCACACGAGTTCCACATAGCAGCTGAGAACTAAATCTGGCATGCCCATGTCCCATACCTGCAACTTAATTGTAACTCCATCCTCCTCTTTGTTGCTAAACATTCAGTCATGTCTGATTTGTGGTGTCTAGTGAGGACAGGCTCTTTCTTAACAGCTAAGAATAAGGAGAAGGGTGATGTGTTTGCATGTTGGGCAGTTTCTCTTAATTATAAGGTTGTATATGACAAAGGAACTACATCAGTCTGTGTGAGCAAACTATGAGCAGCATTGTGAAACCGACCCTTCAGTGAACTGACATGCATGTGAAGGTGGCACACACTGATAAAACAGCTTTGAGCACTCTCAAGAAGCAAGCTGAAAACAAGAAACAGTGAGAGCCATTGTTTTCTGGAGATTCACAGCTTGTAAAGACTCTTGAAGCAGGGTAAATGACAGAGCTGGGGGAACTTTATGTAGCTGTGTACCCAGTAGTACCAGTTGTTTCCAGATAACCACTAAAATCCCTGTTTACCCTGCTGTGATGGAAAACTCTCGACTTTTTTTTTTCCATGTGGCAGAGGCAGAAGCTTGTTCAGGGAGAACTCCCATCCTTCTTCCCAGCCATCCGTTCATTCTTGGAAGCTGTGGTGCCAGAGGTGATGGATGTCATGAAATCATTGGTGTGTCTTCATGTCAGCACAAGGCAGGCTGTTAAATAGGTGTTGCTTCTTAACAGCTTTCAAGTCTCACATCTAAACCCTTTCTCTTGTGTTTGATACTTTTGAAGTGAGTTAACGGTCCTGCTTGGGAGAATCAGTTAGAGTCTGGATTCCATTTTTACTGTGGTTGGTGAACCACTTGCTGTGCAATGACTATTTCAGTATACCACTTGTAAGGTAATAGTTTACATTGCCATGGTTTTCCCCCTGCCTGATAGCTTGTTCTTTGAACCAGACAACTCCTACAGCTTACAGGGGAAAAATTACAGAGTTGAAATTTACTTTACTGGGCAGACTATCATGAAGTGAGCCTCCAGCAGTTGTCACAACATGTGGGTGATTATAGCCTTAATAAAGATGCAACAATTCAGCATCTGGATCAGCCAGTGTCTGCAGTGAAGTCATACCCTCAGTATCACTGTGTGCATTTTCTCCTGGATGCTTTGCCATGTGATGCATCTATGCCTTTGAAGACCTCTAGACTATAGACTTGTGGAGGAGTTTGTGTTGGTATCATTTGTGTTGGTTTTATAATGCATCCTGACTCAACTGTTACTTACGCATTCACAAGCCATTTCTGCTGTCTTTAGAAGACTGGTTTTGGCTTTTTTCTTTTTTTTGAGAAAATGATATATAACCTATAAGACACTGTATTTCTTTTTTTGTTATCGTTTATCTGTATTAGAGAACTCCAATTTGGTTCTAGTCTTTGGGTGTAAACATGTTGTAGATGTGAAATAATGAGGCTTGGCTGAAACAACCAGTTCTGAAATAGCTATGAGAACCACCTGAAGGCCCTTATAAAGTCTGGCAGTTGAAGCAGCAGTAGCTTAAATGGAGGCATGTGTTGCTTAAAAACTAAGCTATGTATGGGTTGAAGGGTTTTGTTGCCTGATCTGTTTGTTCCTTTAAAAGCATTAAAAAAAAAAAGGGGGAGGGTATCCTGATGAAAACATAGCAAGAGAGCACCAGGCACAGCCTGAATAAGGGTGTCTGATCTCTCATATCAAGTGTATTGTCTACCATTTTAAATAAACTTCAGTGAATTCCCTGATTTTGCTACTTCCCCCTTTTTCTTCTAAATGGAATATGTTGTAAGATATATTTAGTTATTTGTTTTGGTGCCGATGACCAATATGCAGTGTTTATTTTAATGTATTTCACAAAGTTAGTGGGTGGTTAGGATAAGATAGAAAATATCACTGTAACAGTTCTAGAAATGGAAACCTGAGGTAGGGGTGTACCACTGTATATGCCAGGCCCTGCAGTCCTGTGGAAGGGATGCTTCTGATACAGCGGCTTGAGCTGTACAAGTCAGGCAGCTTGGACCTGATACTCTTTGTAGAGACAGAGCTCAGGTGTGAGGGGGTCCCCTCCCAGTGCCCCAGTTTCTGTTGCAGGAGAGCAAGCTGGTGCCCTCCAGATTGTACTTGTGTGTGAGTCAATGTCTAGGCACTGTCGGTAGTCAGGCAGCTTGAGTGTCTTAAGACTGGCTTCCAGATAGCAATGTAGATGTAAGTGCTGAGAGACAATTGTGTGAGAGCTGATCCTGGCTCTAATACATAAAACTCACCCACAAGCTCTGTACTGTGTCCCTGTAAAGGCCAATGTTGTGTGCCTTGCAGCGTGCAGTGGTGATTCTCGTAATGGTATTTAGTAGGTTGGTCAAACTCACAGCTGTGTAGGTAAAGTAACAATAGATGTGAGTTACTGACCTCTTTTCATTAAAGTGTTTACTTTTGTTTCTTAATTTCATGTCTTTTTTAACTTCTCCGGTTGTTCAGGACAGACCTGCTCTTAGAAAGCCATCTCCTGCTGTGTGCTTGGACTTGCAGGAAACAGGAAGCTCCAGAAACTGCATGAAATCTTCTTGTGAATGTTTTAACATCTTTCTTTTCAACTTATCTGCATTATATTAAGTTCACTTGCACTTTGAATATTGATGTATACTGAAAAGGTATATTCCACGCATTGCTAACTATATCTCTTGCGTGTGCAGTATGCATGTATCTGTTCCAGAACATATACTTTGAAATAATTGCACCCATCCTTTTTACTGGGGGAAGGTAATTACAAAGGCAAGCACACTGTAAAATAGCCCGCTTTTTATTTTTTTTTTTTTTTCTTACCGTACCAAGTTATCTCTGACTGACTAAATGCCTTAAAGCAGGTTCTGTAGAGAGGAGGAGTGTTATTTATTGAGATTAGTAGGTGTGGCTGCAGGAAAATCAAGCAACCCCAGTAGAAGGTCTGACCTTTCAGTAAAGCTACAGGGTGCAGTTCAGCTTTAAGATGCTCTATCCAGTATGAGTTTCACTTACATTTTGACTGGGTGATTTCTCTCTCTCAGTTTTTGGACAAAATGAAACCTATTTTGCTAAGTGTTTTTTTGTTTCTGGAGCTTAATCACCTCTAACTCTTTGACTTCCAGGTGGAACACCAATATTCACACATATTCACTGTGACAGTAAGGAAAGCCACAAATGTCACAAAAGGAGCGATTGGTGACATGCGTGAGTATTTCTCTTTCTATTTTGTCTCTCTCTTATAGGAGACTGTTGCCACAAACATCAAGTTTGTCATGCATTAAATGATTGTTAGTGGGTTGGTTGGGGTTGTTTTTGGTTTTTTTTTTTGTCTTGCTTGTTAAAGTTCGGGCAACGTACCCATTTCATTACTCACTCTACCTCAGAAAGCAGATTTGCTGCTCCTTCTTTCCATTGATTCAGAAAAGCTGAGTGAGTTGTAAACAATTTGCCTACAAGCAAACAACACCTACACTTAGTTTTTTGGCTTAGTTGGAAGTGCTGTTCTGAGTATAGTGAAACTGGCAATTGCTGTATCTTCAAAAGGTTGTGGTTTGGTGGTGAGAACACATAAAAAAGAAAGAAGCCCAGAGCTCTGCTGCGTCAATGCGGTAAAAAGAAAAAAAGAAAAAAAAAAATCCAAACCGTATAAGCAGATCTCATGGTGGAGAGCTATATAAGACACCAACACTTCTTCCCCTTTCTGTTGGGCTGCTGAGCCTTTGGGCTTACTAGCTGAACAGGAAACCACTAGGAAGAATGACCCATGAAAACTCTTGTCTGCAATTAGGGAAGGGAAGAGGGAGAGAATAATATATTAGCTGAATCTGTAAAAAGAATATTCCCGCTTCCTTGTTGATGACTGTTTTGGTGTCAGGTTGTCTCTTCCTTTCCCTGGTGCTTCATGTAGAGCATTGCATAGCCCACCTAAGACTTGCAGGCTGGGGCTGGGAGGATGTGTGTGGTGCCTACTCTTGCTCTCTCATCAGGCTCATTTGATTTGCAATTGTTTCTCTCCCAGCATGTTCCTGGTAACTGCTTTCAGATCAAACTACAGCAAGCTGCTCTGACACACAGCTTTGCTTCAGTCAGTTAACAGGGTTTTTTTTCAAATTTAGTGTCTACTGTTGATAATAACTTGGGGGTAAGAGGGAGGGACAGTGGGGATGAGAATGTTCAAGAGCCCCAAGTATGAAGGGAGAGAGGGGAGCCCGGGCAGAAGGGGAGAAGAAGGAATTGGGAATCTGTTTAGCATCTACTGTGAAGTGAAGGAAAGGAGCACACAGAGAAGATGCAGTGGGATGTTATCCCAGTGGCCTCTGACAGGGTCTTTATATAACAAGACCTCAGGCAAAGTGCTGTGAAGAGTAGAACAAGGGGCCCACAGATCTGTGTGTGTAAGATGGGTTAAATGGAAAGACACGTGTTCTCAGACACAGAGGTCTCTGTCATGCGACAGTGTGGGGAACATGAGAAGGGAAGAAAGGGGATTGAAATGGGGACCCCATGATATATTAAAGGGAGTGTGGAAAGGGTGAAGAAAGCTGAAAGACCATGGCATTATTTCTCCCCTCCCAGGACAAGTATGGTCCTGTAGTATAAATTCTAAATACTATCAATATAATTGGATTTTGGATTTAATGGGGTATATGGATTTTTTAATATTATTATGTAATTGGGTAATTGGAATTTTTTTCAGACAAAACTCTTATCAAATCATCAAAACCAAAAAGCTACTCAGGAAGAACTTTTTATTTTGATAAAACCTCCTCAACTATGCTCATGGGCCACTGAAACCTGCTTGGTTTCCTGTCTGAGGCATCTAGGAGTGCTCCATAGCCTGAGGCACCTGCAGTCTGGGGCATCTCTGAGTGATCTTCTCAGTTCCTGGGGCTTGTTCTTGGAGTCCTGGCAATGCCTTCAGAGTGAAAAAAACAGATTGCTGCTTCTGGTTTTGTTTTGTGAAAATGAAAAATATTTTTATTTCCCATGTATATACAAAGCTTGGTGTGCAGGAGCCTGGAAGCTATTTGATCGAATCTGTAATCATGTTCATTATTTAAGAAAGCTGCATGAAACTGTGAGTGGTGAAGGGTCTTTATAATTGATTGTGCCCGCCAATATGTGTGTATATATATATATATATATATATGTATTTTCTTTTTCATTTGATTTGACAAAACGATAACTTGTTGAAGGAATTTCTGAACTTCTACATTGGGTTTCTGATCTCAAGGGTAGGATTGACTACCAGGGAGGGTGGCTGTGATACATAATATGAGATGCCTTGGTTGTGGTGGGTACCTTATTGTTGCTGTCCCATGATGGACACTACCAAGCTGTTGACTCTTCTGTGTTTTTCTCTTAATTTATTCTGTTGTTGTTGCTTCAGTTCATGTAGATGGTGACTTCTGTGTGGACAAGAGAGATAACTTTACATTGTGGTGGTGATGGAAGTCCTGGGGAACATGAAAGACTTTGTATAATGTTTTGCTATTTTTTCCAAATCAGTCTTTCCAAGACTTTCTGGAATAGCTATGAAAGATCTGACTAAATCTAAGTTTATTAAATATGTGGAAGTGCTTATAATTTTTCTGTTTGTGTGATATTTTTCATCTCAGGGGTTTGAGGTCTACCTCTGCTCAAGGAGCTTTAGATGAGAGGTCTAGTGTGCATGGTGCCCCAAGTCTGTGGGTGGGCATGGAGGGCCTGACTTCTCTGGCAGAATTATCCACACTTCTGTCTTCTCAAGCCTAGGCTGCAGAGATACGGAGTATTTTAAGCAAGTTTTTCAAGATTTCTTGAGCTCGTCATTAATGGAGAGCATAAACAGTTGTGTCATCCTTAAAACTAGGTAGTAGGTGCCCACTACACTGTAACTTCCATAGGCAATGTGTTTCCTTGAGTGAACAGTTCACACACACAGCGCTACTGATTCAAGACATATTTTTAGTCTCCTGGCTGATCTGGCTGGAACAACAGAGCAAGCTGCAGCTAGGATAGCTTCCAGCCCTCTCCTTTTATTTTATTTGGCTGAGGTTTTCCATTGTCTCTGTAAGCTTTAAAACTTTGTCAGATCACTCTACAAAAGACAAGCAATCAAATCTGAATCTGGGTCATACCAGGATCTGAGTATCTAAGGTGCAGTAGCTCCTTTTGTTTCTCACTGATAAAGCACATCAAAATAAACCAAAGTGGCAATAATTGCATCACAGAAAGATTTCATGCAAATGCTTTTCATTTATGAAGGAAGTTAGTCTATTTACACCAGTTTGTCATTCTGTGACTATGTGTGTGGCGATGATGAGAATTACTGTAAGAACATATGACCCAGGATGTTTGGGAGGGGAGAAGAAAAAAATATTTTGTGAGCAGACTCCCTCTTTCCCAGGAGTTCATTCAGATCTCTTCTTATTTCAGGTACCTGCCCATTTACTTTTGTCTTTGTGTAGGAGTACTTCCTTTACTGATTTTACTTGTTTTAGTTTTATGGTCCCTTTCAAGGTGACTCTCACACTCTAGATACTACCCTATTAACATCCAATCATTGCAGATCTATCTTTACAAAAGATTTAAATTCTGTTTTAGTGACTGCTGCTCTAATAGTTGTGCTCAGCTGCTATGAGATGAGCAACTGCAGATGTGTGGTGGGTTGATCTTGGCTGGCTGCCGGGTGCCCATCAAGATGCTCTATCACTCCCCTCCATCAACAGGATTGGGAGAGAAAATACAATGAAAGCTTGCATGGGTCAAGATGGGGATAAGGAGCTCACTTACCTGTTACTGCCACAGGCAAACCTGACTCAATTTGAGGAAATTAATTTATTGCCCATTAACTGTAGAAGAGTATGATAGTTAGAAATAAAACTAAAACCACCTTCCACCATACATCTCCCTCTTCCCAGGCTCAACTTCACTCCAGACGTCCCCCCAAGCAATTCAGGGGGATGAGGAGGGAGTGTTACAGTCAGTTCATAATGTACTGTCTCTGCCACTCCTCCTTCTTCACACACGTAAGTCCTTCATGACCTTCTCCAAGGTGGGTCCCTCCCATGGACTGAAGTCCTTAGAGAACTGCTCCAGCATGGGCCCTTTCCATAGGGTATAGTCCTTCAGGAGCATTCTGCTCCAGCATGGTTGCCTCACGGGCCACAGTTCCTGCTAGAAAATCTGTTCCTGCTTGGGCTCTACACAGGCTGCAGCTTCCTTCAGGCTCACCTATCTGCTCCAGTATGGGATTCTCCATGGGCTGCTGTGTGGATCTCTGCTCCACCGTGGTCCTCCATGGGCTGCAGGGGCCAGCCTGCGTCGCTATGGGGGGATCTCTACTCTGGCACCTGGAATACCTCCTCCCCCTCACTGATCGTATCTGCATAGTTGTTTCTCTGATGTTTTCTCCTTCCTTTCTCACAGCTACTGTGCCGTGTTTTTTATGCTTGCTTAAGTATGTTATCACAGATGTGCCACCAGTGCTGCTGCTGGGCTTGGCCTTGGCTAGCAGCTGGTCCAGCTTGGAGCCAGCTAAAACTGGCTCTGTCTGACATGGGGCATCTTCTGGTACCATCCCTGCAGCCCCCCTACTCCCCCTGCTGCCCAAAACCTGCCACATAAACCCAATACAAGGAATATCTCAAAATCTGCATGTTCTTGGGTGAGGATTTAATTATCTTAACTGCTTAGCTTTCTGCTGGTTGCAGGGGTCAATAAACCTTGTAAAATCATTCCTCTGACTGGAGCTTTTGGAAAAGACTTTGCCTACAGTCCAGTGAATACATATATTCACTGTGGATATTTAGTGTTGAATCTACTCCAGATAGCACACCACACTGTTAAGCCTTTTGCTTACTTCCACAGCAGTACAGGGAGTTATAGAAAAAGACCAGAATTACAAACTGCAGCATCCTGGAAGAGAAATGCTTGTAAACTCTGGTTCTTCTTTCCATTGAATCTCTCGCCTTTTGGAATTTCAGGGGGCTTACTGGAAAACTGGGCCAAAGGAAGCATTGTAAAATTTGAATTACATTTTGAAGATCTATTTTTAAGTATACTGGCTTTCAAAACAGTTGGTAGCATCTACAAAGGAAACCAGTTGTATGACTCTACTCTTGATCACTAATCTTGCTTAATCCTCTTTTGGATTTGCAGCTTTTACTTGCTTCATCTACTTTTGATGCTATGATAATAAACAGTGTAATATTGGGCATTTTAAAGAAAAAGTATTTTCTTGAAAATAAAATTGTTTAAAGTTTGGATAGCTCGTGACACTGGTACTCAGCTTCTATCTCCATTTCTGTCCCCCTAGTTGGAATTGAGAATGCATTCCACTGTAGTTAGGCTGCTCAGATAAACAAGTTAAAGTAGGGGGAGCAGTCTGGTCAACAGAGCTCTGCCCTGGTTTCAAAACTTACTAACATGGTGATAGAAAGCAGCTCTTACAGGTAGCTCTTGGCACGATTGGCCAGTGCTGCTGCAACCAGCAAGTCAAGGAGATGGGCTTCTCCTGGGGCAGCGTTGCTGCCATGCTTCCTGGATGCTGCCTCCTTCTCCCGAGGAAGCAAGGAGCGGTGGGATTGCCCGGGGTCAGCACCCACCTTTCCCTGCCTGCAGTGCCAGCCCGGCCCTGGCTGAAGGATCTGCTTCAGCATTGTGGAGGGAAGGAAGAGGTGATGTCTAGTGCCGTTTCAGTCACCATTTCTCTCTTGTAGGCCTGTAACCTGGGGTTGTGTTTGTTATGAGCCATAGCTCTTGGTGTTGAAGTTGTCTTATTTAAAGCCAGAGTCACAGCACTCTAATGCAGTTCAGGCATACATGTGCAGTGTTTTAAACCTGAGCTAGCCGAAAGGGAAGGAATTGGACATTTGCCTGTTCGTATTAGAGCAGGGACACAACAGTTTGTGTTACAGCAGCTCATTCAGGACTGGTCCAGCTGTTCTCTGTATCACAGCTGGCCAGTCTTGTACTGTGACTTAGCTGCAGTGTGCTTGATTTAACTGTTGAAGTGTCATCAGACAATGTTCTTCCTGCAAGGCCCTGAAGCAGGACCTGATTTTTGCAAGGGAGTTTCAAGAGGAAAACAAGCCAAGCTCCTCCTCTGGAAAAAGTAGGTCAGAGTTGACCAATCTTCCAAGTCCTACAGGCTGCACATGCAGATCTTCCTGTGGCCAGGATTTGTAAGATGTACTGTACACCTAGCAGCACAAGCCAGAGGAGGAGTGCTAGAAGTATCTCATGGGAAGGAGACAGAAATGTTCCCATTTAGACCCATACTGCTCCAGTCTATGCTAGGGTGGCCTGGATGGGCATCTGAGTCCCAGGATGACCAAGCTCTGTGGCTTGAGCAGCCCCTTTTGATTTGACTCTTCCTGACAGCCCTTGCACCATCCCTGCTGTTGGTCATGCCCTGTAGTGGTCTGTGCTCCATCACCAACCATAGGTAGCTGACCCTGGATCTAGAGCCATAGGCTGGTACTGAAATAGGTATCTTTGGAAGATGCGTATCTTCAGAAATTAACAATACTAGTAACAACTGCTCATGAAATGTCTCCTGCAGATCTTGGTCTGAGACAACTGTAGACTAGCTTTCAGTTTTCTTGACACATGCAATATTCTTGCCCTGTTGTAGGGTTAACCAGTAGCAGTGCTGGGAGGTGAAAGTCATGTTGGAAGCAGGCTCATGTGTTCCCCAGTGAAACTGATCTAGAAAATCCTGCTCTTTGCAGTTGCAAAAATGCCTTTTCCATGAGAACCAAATTCTGTCTCTGAATACTTGCCATGTAGTTATTGAGGCAGGGACTGTTTCTGTAAAATGTTAGTGAAAACTTGTTTTCGTCCTAGAGGAAAACTCTCTCATTACTCTGTTACACTGTAAGGATAACATCAAAGCTGTCATTCTGGCTGAGACCAAGGATCCATTTTGCTGATACTCTAGCTGGGGGACCTACTTGCCTTTCTTCTTGAGGCCCTTGCCACACTGTGGCCAACTGCAGCCCCAGAGGGAAGGAGCTTGATGGTCACTGGAAACTGTTTCTGTTTCATGTGCTGTCTCCAGGCAGAACTTTTTGGTAGGGCTTCTCCTCCAGGGAGTTAGTTGTAGACACCACTGTTTCTTCAGTTTGAGCCTTTTACTCCCTCCATTTAGGAGGGGTTGCTCTCCTTTTATTCCGTTTGTCCTCTGTAATAATTTGATTTCTTTCTGCTTTCTTTCCTTTCCCTCTCATCCCCCTTCCCAGGGAGGGCTTTGAAGTTGTGTTAGGGTTGGGCTAATGCCTGATCCTGGGGGAGAATCAGCAAGAACATCAGTCATAGTCAGATACAAAGGAAAAATATGAACAGGGTAAGTATGTGATATTTTCCTGTGATCCTCTCTAAGCACGCAGCTGTCTTCAGTAGGGGCTCCCTGAGCTTGATGTGCTTCTGATGTAATTAGTAGCCCTCACTGAGTTTCTCTTGCATAAACTTCAGCGGTTTTCCTTGACTCCACAAAAGTCTTCTCATCCACAGATCCTTTGATAAGGAGTTCCACAGGTTGCTGTCTACTGCATAAAGACTTTTCATTTGTTTTGAAAATGTTTTTTTTTGAAGTGTTACTTGAAACATCCTTTGGTTACTGTCTTGCATTTTGCAGCATGCTGACTGCCCTGCATACCAGTGTGTATCAAAGTTCTTACAAATAAATACATGTGTTCATTTATGTATTTTTGACTGAATGTGCTCTGAAAGGGATGAAAAAAAATCGTCCCCTTCCTCACACCCATCAATCAGTACAGAAAAGAACACTTGTAAAGTCTCTCACTAAAAACTATGCTCTATCAAAGCATCCAGCCAACAGTGTTACAGGACAGTGGAAACACAGGGAACGTCAGCATAATGCTAGGCTGTGCCATGCTTAGTTGGGCAGATTAATTTACTTGTACAGTCATCCCTTTCCCTTTATGGACCTGTTAACATTGATGTGCCTACGCTGTTCTGACTAAGTGCTTTGCAATCCATTCTTTGGCCCTGTAAATGAAATGCCTGTAATAACCCGACTGAGCAGCAAGGTTGGGGCAGAAACAATTCACAGGTATCCCTTTATTTTTGAGTTTCTTGTAACTGCTTGCAGTACAAATGATGATGGTTCTACTAAGATGCGATGTTTATGTAGCCAGTCTGAGCCTATACTTAGCAATGGTTCTGCCCAGTTAGGACAACTCCAGGTTTTTAAACGTTCCTGACAATTGTCTGAATTAAAAAGTCAGGGAAGAACCTCTTCTCACTTGAAGGCCTGGAGGCTGCACTTTAGCAATACAGTAAATCGAGCTCTAGAGCTGCTGGTAGAGGATCAAAACCTCTAAAGCCTCATGATACCAAATGCAGATCCAGTGTAAACTTGTTCTGCAGATTCAGAAAATGTTGCCAGTTTAAGTTTGTATTAGCAGACTTTATGCCAGACTAGGAATAACCTATACTCAACTAACATGAATCTGGAATAAAAGTGATATTGTGGGTTTTGAGCAATTTACCAAGAATGTGATGATATGCCTAAACCTACTCTAGATCAAATTATCCCTGCCCAGACCTGACATTACCGTGGACCCGCAGTCATAGTTGAACTAGGCAGCCACACTGCCTGTTCCTTCTCTCCTGCTTGTGTCTCTGTTGGTGGAGACATTTCACAAGTTTAACACTGAAAAGACTCTTAAGAAATAGGCATTTAAATTAAAAAAAAAATGCCAAACCCCTTAGATTCTGGCACACTACTAGACAACACAGACTTTTCTCTGCACTATTGCAAGCTAATGTTTTAGTCACTTTTTACTGCTGGCTGACTGCAAAGGGAACTGTACAGATAACCTAGAGGAGAGTATATTTTTTGGTCATCTTCAAATTTGCTTTAAACCTATGAAGGGTTCAACTAATTTATTTGTTGGGGTTTTTTTCCCTTTCAAGGCTGGATGAGTGAAACCACTAGTGGTGTCCCACCCCAGTAAACTGTAGCCTGTGCTGGAAGTTATTTCCTTCACTTAAGTAATGCCGGAGATGAAAAGCACTGTAATAAAAGGCACTAGTAATCTCTAATAAACGTGTTACCCAATCACAGGTTTTCTCATAACATAGCTGCTGCTCTGGGAGCTGCCTTACTTCACTTGTAGTCACCTTCCGCTCATGAAATCTCACACTGCATCATCTCCTTTGCAAAATCCTTCTTGAAGATGAAGGCCAAAAGCCCTGACGTTCCCTATAGTACCTTAAACACAGGCGGTAAATAACCTGTCACATCCTCCTTGGAACCTCTTACTGGTAATCTCTGTGTGTACTGCTGGACATTTTAGATTCCCTGAGGCTTTCTGTCATGTCTCCAGACTCTTAGACTAGTATCTGTATTACTGCTAGACTATGGATTTGTCTGAAGACTCCCAGAAGTATCAGCTCCCTATGAAAGGGAGACCTCAATTCATAGCAGATTCAGCTACAGTCCTCTTTGGAAATGGAAACTCAGAACAAATCTAAAAAGAGAGATCAAAAGTTCAGCCTTGTTGCTGTTAGCTGCTGCAGTGTTTTATGTTATTGGATTGAGGGCTTGCGATTGCACAGCTGCGGTAGTTTTTAACACAAAGATTGCTTAAGAGGGTGACAAGATGCTTTTGTATGTGGCAGCCTTACACAGCCAGTTCTGCTCCTGGCATTCCTGGGCTTCACCTCTTTAGGTGGGAGAAGAATCTCTTGGTTTTTAAAATCACACCACCAGCCTCTGCAGCAAGGACTCTGCATACTTTTGTTGCCTGTGAGTTGGCAGAAGGGTACACCAAGGTGATGTCATACCCTGAGCATCAGCATCCCCATCGGACCATTTACCCTCCCCTCAATCCAGTCACACAGCCAGGTAGCATTGCTGACAGCTCTAGGGGGGACCTTGTGCTCTGCTTCTTTTCCATTCCTCCTTGACTGTCTGATACTGATTTAATTAATCAGTTAATGGTGCCTGTGTTCTCCGGAACACTGGAGACACCTTTTTTTAGGCCCTCGTGTAGTCTGTCCTTTCACTAGTTTGCAGCAGAACAAGAGTAAGCCAAATCTAATATTTCCTATATTTGTTGTTTGGGAAACATTAGTTATTTGGGGATTATTGATATTTGACAATTATTGATAAGTGCTGTTTTAAGAATTCTCTTAAGCTGCAAAAATCACATTGAGCTGGGAAAAAACATGATTTTAAAATTCACTACATTTTCACCCGACTGTGGCAGAGACACCAAACTGTATTTCCACGCCACTGTGAAGCATATTGTCCAGCAAGCCCCCAAAAATTCACTATTTGAATAAAACTTCAGTTATTATTTTTGAACACATTTCGAAACAATGTTTTTGGCCTAGAAAGAGATTGCTGTAGCTGGTGCCATGCTGGTTTACTGTGATTGATACTAGGTAATGTGCAACCCATTGGAAATGCCTTTGTGCCCCTGCATTGGGTTTCTCTAGAGAAACTGTAGGTTTGATAAATTCTGTAAAATTCAGAGGAGCCTCTCAGCCAGACAGCAGCGAGTATGGGCTGAGCAGTTTGCTTGAGCTCCCTTCCCCAGCCAGAACCATGTGCACTTAGGGCACAGCTGGCATTTTTTAGCTTCCTTGGAGGAGAAGGAGGTAGTCCAGCGATTCCCGTTATTAGCTTGGTGTCAGTCAGGCCACTCAGCTGAGTGCAACTTCGTGCTAACCAAGTTGTACTGTAGTGCAGTAATCAAAAAAAAATGGTGGAAAGTAGACAAAGGTGGTCATTTGTGACCTAGTAAGATTTTATGAATGGGGTTGCACTTGGTGGTAGGGGATGTTGGTTAGCCAGAAGGCAAAAAACTCCAGTGAACCAAATTAATATAGTTCTTTAAGGAAGTTCTGCCATGTACCCTCTGAAATATTTGTGTAATTGCATAAATATATTATCTGGAGATCATGAGTCCAAAAACTACGGATCCAGATCTACTTTCTATAATCGTGATGCATATATTAGCTGAAATTAAAGTTAATATAGTTCTAATTAATATCCATTATGATCACAAGTGTTTATGACATGCTCGTGGAAAAAAACGTCAAGTTCTTAACAGTGCGGAACTTTTTGTAGCAAGCCACATTTTTTAATACTTCAAGAACTTTGCATTGCTTTCAGCTTTTGATGGGAAAATGATAAATTTTAATGTATGATGGTAGTGGCTTCATCCTTGTATTTTATATTCAAACAGGCTTTCTATAGTTTCTTTGTGTCTATTATGCTGTTGAAATAATTGAAATTGGAATGGCTGAAATATAAATTGTATGTCTGAAATATTAATTATATTAATATGGGGGCCTGATGGCAGTCATCTCACCAAATTAGTAACATAAGATCAAATGGTTTCCAGTCATTGCAGAAAATTTTACAGGTTTCCTTAATAGACAGATTGCTCAAAGCATTACTCATTTTTAATGTGATTGATCCTAATTACTGTCCATTGTGTTTTTCACTTCATGATTCATAATGTAATTTAGAGATAGAATTCTACAGCAATTACTTAACTAGGAGATAAATCAAATTAGGAAAAGCCATTGAATCTGTACTTCCTACCTCTCAGCCATTTCTTAAGCCAGTGTGTTTAGAAATAACTGTTTAGATGCTGACTCTGCTTTTGTTATTGGATATCTGTCTTCAACCCCTGGCGATTTGGTGGACGCTGTAAATCTTACAAAAGGATTATTATGAACTTTTTGTCAATTACCTTTATAATTCATCTAGCTATAAGATGCTAATTTCAGGAATTTCTGTTAGTTCTGACATCATTAGTTAGTATTGACATCAAAGCTGAAACTCTTAGTTTTATGTTTTAGTGTAAAGGTGGGATTTTAGATACACTTGTACTTAATTGTCAGTTCATAGTTATTTGTCCCTGAGAAATACTAATGGAGTCTGGTCCCTCTGTTCAGAGCATTATCTATGCCATTGTGTATGAAGCACTTGACGCTGGCAAAATTACTGTGTTTTAGTTGCATGCAAATACTGAGGCACTTGCTGTGAATAGTCAAAGAGAGCCAGGAACAGAGGGATATGGAATCATACCTTCCACTCCCTGTCTTATGGTAGTGCATATGTCCATTTGCAAATGTTCCAAACTTTACTTACATTAAAAGTTGAGATGCACTGTAGATAGCTAGCCCGCAAATGATGTAGGAGTCATGCGAGAATGCTTGCACAAAGTATAGCCCAGAGCCTAGCGGAGCTGTATAGAAACTTCACTTTCTTTGGAAGTGTCCTGAGGAAGAAGTACAAACTCTTACACGTTGCTTCTTTTGAAAAGTCTGTGGTTGGTATTTCAAGAGTAAATGCATGACAGTGCTGTCTCTACATCGATAAGTCTCTTGTATTAATTGCACTTGCAATCAGCTTTTGACCCATAAATAATTTCATAAAAATGCTTCCATTTAAAATCAAAATACAGATAACAGCAGCAATCAAGCTACTTTTCACTTAGACTTTCAGGTTAGTTTTTTGACAAAACACCCGACAAATCAACTAGCAAAACCACAAACAGGAATAAATACATTTATGCAAAAGGATTCACACTCTGTCTGTTCTGTCTGCGCTGGATAACTTTAATGTTTTGAAATATATTAAGTGAATACTTTTGTGTTACTTGCCAGATTGCTGGTAGCTAGTTTTTGGTCCCCAAACAATAATGAGTAAGATTTTGATTAATATAGTATAGTTTATAGCAATATCTTAATCAGAGCACACAGTCTTCCAGTATTTTTCCTCTTTGTCTGAAGAAGGAAGTTACAGAAGAGATTTTCATTTTCTTAATTGAAAATAGCACAAAATAAACTTGGAAAAATGAAAAGGCAGATGATTAACTTTTTGCCTTGGGTTAAAAAAGATAATAAAGGCAGGGAGCGAGGGGGCGGCTTGGCAATACTGAGTTACAAAGATGGATTTTTCTAATTTTAGTTGTTCCGTGTCTTGGATTTAGTTTCTGTTTCAACACTTATTTGGAGTCTGTCTGATAGGAAGTTAGTAATGCCATCTGTATGCCAGCTGTGCAGTGGTATGGGTTTTCCACGTGCTTCGGAATTTTGTCTACAGATAGGAAACCAATTGCTGTTTTTGTTTAAAAGGAAAAATTAGAGTTTTGTAACTTATAGTTAGGGCTGATCACATAATCACATAAAAAATTGAATGGAAAGGGAAGCAATTGATGTTTTGCCCAGAACACTGTTTAGCACCAGTATTTTGGTTAAAAACCAAGCTTTTGTAGGCAAGCTCAGTCTCTTGGCAGAGCAAGTCTGTAGTGTTTATTGCCGAAGTAGTGCTTGATATCCAGACATACCAGATGAGATCTTGTCACTTCTGATTTCAGTAGATATTTTGCTGTTTAGTTTCAAGGGGCCTTGATTCCCTTATTTCTGGTACAGATTTATGTAGTAATTCACAAGGGAGCTAATGTATTCAGTAAAAGTTGGCAACTAGTTAGAACTGACATTGAGAAAACAGATTTAAAAAACACTTGGGGGTTGATCCCCCTGTTCCCCTGACTTTAAATAAGAGACAAGATCAGACATAAATTCTTAGGAGCTAATAAAGATTGCTATTTAAAGGCTTTCCACACTGATCCCCAACTTTAAATAGCTGCTTGTTAATTATACAGGTAGTGGTGTGACTTGCGAAACCATAGTAATTAGCTAAGCCTCACAGATACGGACCACAGTCTAAAACTCCTTAGGGAGTCCTGGGGAGTTTTTTAGCAATCCAGGGAAATTCTCACACAGTGAAATCTTTGAATCACAAAATCTATTTACATACAGAATTTTAATCGAGGGAGCCTGAGTCTAGGAGAAGGTTTGTTTACTGTCCCTAAAGTTTCCCTAGCTACAGGAATACTTAATTCAAAGTATGACCCTTGAGTGTAACTCTGCATCTCCAGAGGTAATTGAAGTACTTTGTGGGCAAGTTCAGTATCTCTTATGTTTGGCGATGCCATCAGAAAGCATGTTAGGTCTGGCAGATTTTCCCCTCTACTGGGACACCAAAAATTTTGAGTTTTGACTCTGTTGTGCTTTGGTACGTGTACAGAACTCCCTGCGCCTTTTTGTGGCTGTTTGGTTGGTTTTTTTTCAAAGGTGATTGATTTCCATTTGAATGTATCAACTTTTTTGTTTTGCTCTTTTCCTCTTTCTCCCAGCTGAAATGCCCATGTAGTTCTGGGCCTCAGCAATCTCACTGATAATGTTTTATTGAAATTCAAGTGTCTCTAAAAACATTTGACTTTGTTGAAAAAAGTATCTTTAGACTTCAAGTGTGTACAAAGAGGAATGTTCAGACCTTTTTTATATAGTAATAGGTTTTAATCTCTTTCAAAAAGAGACCTTTAAGAAAAGGATTCTTGTTTGTGATGGGTATTGTATTTGCTTGAAAATGTTTCAGTAAAGCAGAGGAGAAACTTTGAGGAGAGGATGCTGGAAAGATGAGTGCGTTTTACCACAGCAGAGCAGATGGCTTTTCATGATCACCAAAATAACTGGGATAATGTCCCATGCTCTCTCATGTGAAGCATCTGAGCAATGTTTTAGAGAAATCTGTAAATGACTACATCAGCCTTGGCCCAATTCAACAGAAAAAAAAGTCTCATTGGACAGAAAAAGCATCACTGGACTGAAAAATATTAACCAGTTGGAAAGATGGGGCTGCCAGCAATGCATTCTTTGCTCTCAGGAATGGCTCTTACTAGACCCATTCGTTGAGTTTTGTTGGTGTGTATTTTTCTCCCACTGATAATTCTGATTAGCTATAGTTGTCATATGTTTCTACATTTTCAGTTAGTGTTTTGCACAGTTGTTATTCAAATATACTGTGTAAATAAGGTCTTGATTTTGTGGTGACCTCCACAGAGCTCTGATGATTGCAGTGGCTTCAGATTTGAACAACTCTCCTTATGCTGTGTTTAGCAGTATGTAAGTGGCCTGATTTCCTTCACGATTGTCAGACCAACAAAGGTTAAAGAGGATCCAAATATGTATACCAAGCTTCTTGTTTTCATTATCTGAAGACTGTTTTTGTGGAGTAGTTACTTCTGTGAGACCAGCCAAAGTAATTAAAGGCTAGAAAGAGAAGAAGGGGTAAAAACTTTTAAAAATAATTACCTCTGCCTGGTAGAATTATACATACTACCAAAAAACTTGAATCAATCCCAGTGCCGTTCTGTTTGTTCAAGGCTTTTCTTCTCCCCTCTTAAAAGCATAATATCTGTTTCTTTTTGGGAAATTGTTAATATCATTATATCATTCATGTCATTATATTTATGTAATTTATATAGCTGAATGTTTTTCTGTCATAGACCATGAGGTGATCTGTGGTTTCACATAACCGTGTCGAATATTACAACCCAAACTTGAGTTTTACCTAACTTGAACATCTGTTTTGCTCTGTAGTTGACACTCCAGATCCCTATGTGGAGCTGTTCATCCCATCTGCCCCTGACTGCAGGAAGAGAACAAAACATTTCAATAACGATGTGAATCCTGTGTGGAACGAGACCTTTGAGTTCATTTTGGACCCCAATCAAGAGAATGTTCTTGAGGTA